>NC_090651.1:264778805-266075394 GCF_040937935.1 Hyperolius riggenbachi | reverse complement strand
GTGTACTGTCCCCGCTACTGTTCTCCATGTACACCAACAACTGCACTTCCGCCTCGGACTCCGTCAAGGTTATCAAATTTGCCGATGACACAACAATCATCGGTCTCATTGGCAGCCATGGTGAGCAAGACTACCGCGGCGAGATAGAAAGGATCTGCAATTGGTGCAAGAATAACAACCTTGTTCTCAACGCAAAAAAAAAAAGTTGAGCTGGTTGTTGATTTCAGGAGGAACCCCTCCACTCTCCCACCAGTCCACATAGGCGAGACCGAAGTCTCCAGAGTATCATCGGTCCGGTTCCTTGGCACAACCCTATCCACTGACCTGAGATGGGGTCAAAACACCATCAAAATTCAGAAGAAGGCACAACAGAGGCTATTCTTCCTGCGCCAACTTAAAAAATTTGGCATGCCTCGGGAGCTGCTGGCCAGCTTCTACACCGCTACCACAGAGTCCATACTTTGCTCCTCAGTCATCGTCTGGTATGCCAGCACAATGGCTAGTGACAGACGTAAGCTGCAAAGAATCATTAGTGAGGCAGAAAAGATCATCGGATCACCCCTACCACCTCTCGATCTCCTCCACGCGGCTAGGATGAGGAAGAGGGCCATCACGATCTCCTGCGATCCCTCCCACCCTGGCAGCCGCTTCTTTGAGCGTCTCTGGTCCGGCCGGCGCTTCCGAACCATTCCTTCCAAGACCACCAGGTGCAGGAACTCTTTCTTCCCCCAGGCAGTTCTACTGCTCAACAACACAGACTCGTGACTACTTCCAAGTCCACAATCAGCACGCTTGCCTTAGGTGCTGCTCTTCCGCCTTATAGTCTGTATCTAGCTCACGCTAACACAGCGAAGCCATCATACTGTTAATGAATGCTTGAACTCCGCCAAGGTTATCTTGTAAAGGCTGCTAGAACGTAAAATGGTAGCAATTGCAGTCGTAAAATGTACTATTGTTGTTTGTGTATCATAGCCACATATGTAATATGGACATTCTGTTACTGTGTACTTTGCCTAAGCCATGTGTACCACAAGCAATTCCGAGTACGGTACCCCCGCACTTGGCGAATAAATCCTTCTTGTATCTTGTATGTAAGTAAACCTTTAATCAATAGTTCTAGAGAGGTTTAAGAATCACTAAGTGAATCATTGGCTAAGTGTCAAAAAGCTGCATAAATGTCAATGACATACACAATATAAATCTAGACCTTCTCATCACTTTCTGAAGTGTGCAATAACAATTTGTGACAATTCAAAGGTTAAAAACTTTCAATGGTTTCATTTTTCCCTTGTAATGAGAAAGTTTAAGTTTGGTGTTAACCCTCCTGGCGGTATGAAAAATTCCTCCAGGAGGCAGTGCGGCAGTTTTTTTTTTTTTTTGTTAAATCATGTAGCGAGCCCAGGGCTCGCTACATTCGATCGCCTTCGGCGATCTCCGATCAGGAAATCCCGTTCAAAGAACGGGATTTCCTGGAGGGCTTCCCCCGTCGCCATGGCGAGGGGGCGGGATGACGTCAGCGATGTCAGCGACGTCGTGACGTCATTGGGAGTCCCGATCCACCCCTCGGCGCTGCCTGGCACTGATTGGCCAGGCAGCGCTCGGGGTCTGGGGGGGGGCCGCGCGCCGCAACGGATAGCGGCGATCGGGCGCGGGGCGGCGGCAATCGGTGTGCTGGCGCAGCTAGCAAAGTGCTAGCTGCGTCCAGCAAAAAAAAAATTAAGAAAATCCGCCGAGCAGGGCCGGAGAAAACCTCCTGCGCGGCTTACCCCGAACTACGTTCGAGGTTACTGCCAGGAAGGCTAATATTGCATTGGCATTTTTTTTCTAGTACAAGTACATGAAAAGTTGGCACCTCTCACGTTTTATAGTGATACTTTTAATGTTTTCACTTAATTTCCATTGTATTTTCCTTTAAAGAGAACCCGAGGCAGTTCCTTAGGGGCAGATGGGACACAGAGGCATGTTCACTGTCTCATGACATGCCTCTGTGTCTCCACACCGCCACTCTCTGCCTCCTGACCACCGCACTTTAGCCCCTAGATTAGCGACAGTATTTGTCACTATGTCGGAGGTTAAATAAAGGAGATTGATTTCCTGTTCAAAACACTCGCTAGGGGCATTCCTGCAGGGTTTTCAGACCTGCCACTGGGCAGCTTTCCCTCCCTGGCCGTGCCCCCTGCCGATCCCCTGCCTCCCTGCACGCTGGGAGAGAGAATCAATCAAGCTTCATGATCCAGAGGTCACAAAAGTGAAAGTGGGCCAGTGCGGCCCACAGGAGCGGCGAAGAGCAGCGGTTTTGGTGGCTACCTGATCCGCTTAGCGCCACGGATCAGGTAGCATTTTTTTTATGGGCCCATCTCAGGCTTTCTTTAATGAAAATGGCCTATCTCATTGCACAACGACTATGGCGATCAATAGGGTGTATCCTCTTATAATATAGCATGTGATGACATCCACCTCAGATCCAAATATTCTTTTACTTAAGGATAAAATCCTAGGAATAAGATATCAAGTTCACAGCAGTAGCAGTAGAGTATTGTAGCTAATCAATAAAAGCAAGAAGTTTTGAATCAGAATGATAGCTATTGATGCTGGAAGAATTATGCTGTTTTTTAAAGTAATTTGGGCTGCATCATTTTGCGGTGCCCAAATTACTGCCTGAGCACCGCTATAGCTCGTAATTCACATTTTGGACTATGGTAGCGCATGGTGTGCCCAAATTTCCCTGCACCATTGTGCGCAGTTTCGTAGCAAATGTGTCCAAATTTGTAAGCAAACATTTTTTTTTTGCTAAGAAACATTGGGCCAGATTTCTCAAGAGCGTCTGAGACAAAACGCTGGTAGGTTTGTAGAACTCCATGCAGAACTGTCTCAGGTACCTTAAGAAGCTACTAGATGGTGCTGTTTCCTTCCTAAACTGTTCTAAGTGAGGAGGAGCTAGAACAGTGTCTCAGACAAAAGAACACAACAGTGTATGACTTGTTTGTTTATCCATCTGGGACACCAGAAGCTCAGGCTGTAATTTCTCTCCTAAACTTTCATTCTCAAATAATCTCAATGTCTGCTCTGTCTTTTACACACATTTTTAACATGCTCTAACCAGTCAATTCTCCACACACTCGTCTGCAATTCCCCTCCTTCTCTTAACCTTCTGCCGCCCGCGTCACGCCAGTAGGCGTGGCCGCGGCGGCAGCCCCAGGACCGCCTAACGCCAATTGGCGTAAAGTCCTGGGGCTCTGTTTTGCATGAGATCGCGCGCATGGTGCGCGCGCATCTCATGCTCGGAGGGCGGAGCTCCGCCCCGCCTTCAGTCTCCGAGCGGCTATTGCCGCTCGGGAGACTGTTAGACGGCGATCACGCCGTCTATTTACTACGTGCAGCGCTGCGATGAGCAGCAGCGCTGCACTGGGGACAGCCGTGTGACACGGCTGTCCCCATGGGGGACAAAAGAGCGATCGGCTCTCATAGGCAGAAGCCTATGACAGCCGATCGCCATAATTGGCTGGCTGTGGGGAGGGAGGGAGGGAGGGAAGAGAGGGTCTTAAAGAAACAGGGGTTTTTAAACAAAAACGCCAAACAATAATATTTATTTAAAAAAAAATAAACATGGGGGGAGCGATCAGACCCCACCAACAGAGAGCTCTGTTGGTGGGGAGAAAAAGGGGGGGAATTACTTGTGTGCTGAGTTGTGCGACCCTGCAGCTTGGCCTTAAAGCTGCAGTAGCCAATTTTGCTAAAAATGGCCTGGTCACTAGGGGGGTTTAGCCCTGCAGTCCTCAAGTGGTTAAACAAATAAACATCACCAGGGTGAAGGGGAGTTCACCTCAGTAACAAATGAGGGTGGTTAGATGGCAGTAAATCAAAAAGGAAGCTATGAGGTGTCAGCATAAATCTGCTCTGTGGGGTTAAGAAGTGGTATTAGCCACTTCTTATCAGGGACAGTTCTGCACTGTCCTTAATCTAAAGAAAACACTCAGAACTGCCGCAATTTCCCTTCCCTTAAAGTGGACCCAAATTAAAAATACAAGATTTCCGAAATAAAATCTGTTTTCTAAATTATAATAATAAATAGCAGCCTTTTTTCAGCTGCTTGATGACAAATATAAAATATTTTACATTTATTGGAGAAACCCCTCCCTTCCTTTCATATTGCCGGGAAATAATCCGGCAAACTGGTGGAGTAGATGGTGTCTAGCAAAGGAGGAATTGCTAATGGCTGCCACCTGTATAATCCTGATGCTTCCACCACACAGCATTGCACCGCCAGAAGCAAGACTTCTGGGAATACCGCATTACTACGCAGTATTCCCCATCTGGCATTGAGCCAAGCAGGATGTGTTGCACGGAAGCATATATAATGCGCTAATGCACATGAGCACAGCGACATCGCGTCTGTAATTTGTTAAAAATCCCTGTGTCACCATAGGTGGAGAAGGGGGGGGGGGAGATGGGTTGGAGCGGTGCAACACTGTGTGTGCCTGTGTTTATAATTTATTTTCTTTTTTTTCCACAAAAAGTTTTAATGTGTGTATAATTTCTTATATCTGCAATAGAGATTGCTGCAGACATCTTGTTTTTCCAGATTGAAAGAAGGACTACATGAGCAGAGGCAATTAATATTTATGGGTCCCCCTTGACTTCCTGCAGCCCCAATCAATTTCTCTGGTTGCCTGGTCAGAAACGGCACTGGCAGGTTTCCTTAAAGTGTGTGTGTGTGTTTGATAGATAGAAAGATAGTTATTAACATCAGAATACAATGCAGAGAATTCTGGCAGAAATATAGGAAGCACACACACACAAGAAAGTAACAAGAACTAGTAAATAATTGCATAGAACAAACTTTAGTTTTTCCCACTTTACTACCAACTGCCATTTATATAAGGCATGCGGCTGTCAGTTGTCAGTGACAGCCCCATATTAAAACAGTAGCTGGTTTATACATCCACCCATCCTCGCTGCTGTGAGTATCCCATGGGAATTTAGACAAACACAGCAAAAATGGGGCTTTAAATGAACAAATCTTAGTATATTATTTATTTCTTCATATCAAAAAGTCTTCATAGTTGCGGACACACAGGTAGACAACAATTTTCCAGAACTCCACATAACAACCAAACCGACTGCCTGACACGTGTTTCACGATCAGAGATCGCCTCCTCAGAGGCACACAGTATACATGTATATCACATGAAGGTCCAGATAGAGACCACAGACCACAATCTGTTAAGATATGAAGAACCCCACCAAGTGGACGCAGTCCAAAAAAGCCACCGTCCGCGGCAAATGCGGAAAAATGATCATCATTTTTCCGCATTTGCCGCGGACGGTGGCTTTTTTGGACTGCGTCCACTTGGTGGGGTTCTTCATATCTTAACAGATTGTGGTCTGTGGTCTCTATCTGGACCTTCATGTGATATACATGTATACTGTGTGCCTCTGAGGAGGCGATCTCTGATCGTGAAACACGTGTCAGGCAGTCGGTTTGGTTGTTATGTGGAGTTCTGGAAAATTGTTGTCTACCTGTGTGTCCGCAACTATGAAGACTTTTTGATATGAAGAAATAAATAATATACTAAGATTTGTTCATTTAAAGCCCCATTTTTGCTGTGTTTGTCTAAATTGATATTTGAATAGGGGTGGAACTGTACTGTGGATTTTTATCTGTAACGTGTTATAGTATCCCATGGGACCTGGCACTGGCAGTTGCCATTCCTGTGGGTGGTGTCAGAGTCCAATTGGTGCTCTGCAGATCACATGATTGTGGTGATC
This sequence comes from Hyperolius riggenbachi, assembly GCF_040937935.1. Classification (NCBI taxonomy): domain Eukaryota; kingdom Metazoa; phylum Chordata; class Amphibia; order Anura; family Hyperoliidae; genus Hyperolius; species Hyperolius riggenbachi. Next base: position 266,069,625 of record NC_090651.1, on the reverse strand, counting down.
ATGTGATCACTGCAATCATAACAAGGGGGGAGAGCTGCACGGACATTGTGTCTGTATGCCTCTCCTCCAGGTAATGTTCTACAGCAACTTGCTCTATACTGTAGCCCAAATACATACAAATTTTCCTGTGACATCCAATATTGCCAAATTATAAATAAATACACCATTTTGGTGTCTCTACACTCAAGAGACATGAAAAAATAGTTTAAAGAAAAAAAAAGTTGACTTCACTTTAAAAAAAAAATTTGCTGCGAGAAAAACTTTTTTCCCCTAAGTTTTGCCTAGTTTCTATGCATGTTTTATGTAATATGTAAGATTACATTTTTAACATTAAAAATGCTCTATTCATCCTGAAAAAAAACAATAACAAGATCGAGACAGCTAATTTCAGTGCAGAGCTGCTCCAATGATTTGGGCGCCGCCATAGGCAGTACTGGAAATAATAGTTATATTGGCGCTCAGCAACTAATTTGGGTGCCGGCCATTACGGGAGCTCTAATTAGAAAAAAAAAAAGGTCATTTGGTGCCAGCTTTATCCAGTACCCGAATTATCCATGTTGATAAAACTTGGAGAGGGAATAGCATTAATACCACCCCGGACATTCAGCAGATGCAGGGTTAGCCAACAATAAAATGCTTAAAGGTAATTGGCGGAACACTTCCTGAAAATCTCACACCACATAATATTGTACATACTGATATGGCGTGCATGAAATAGAGGTATGAGGAAAAATGGGTGCAGTGTGAAACCGATATAAGTCTAAATGATAAATACCATTGTGAATTGGATGCTAAATGAAAACAAAAAAATATTGGTAGTGTCAAATGTAAAACATTGGTAAATGTTACAGATATTTTACTACAGCGAAACCTAACCTTACTCCTACACAGAACTTTCCCCTCTACAATGCCCAACCCTAAAACCCCCCTTTCTGTTGCCTAACCAAAAAAAAAAAACCCTTCCTGATGCCTAACCTTAACCACTCTGTGACCGCCTAACACAGGATGGCAGCTGCAGGGTGGCTTCCTCGTTCATGCCATAAAGTGTGATCTCGTGAAGAGCAACGGGAACTCACAGGAGCAGCCGACACTAAGCACAGCTGGGCTCCGTGATCAGCCTGCCAGCCCGCGATTGGACAGCAGTGTCGCTTAACTGTCCCACGGAAGGGCTCACAATCTAATCCCTGCCATAGACATACAGTATGTCTATGTATGTATCATATAGTGCATAGAGTTGGCCTTGAATGGTTCGCCAGCAGGTAGTTCGTGCAGATTTCAGCTGTCCGTGTCCACAGCGGGTAGTGGACACATAGCGTGTTCAACCCGCCCTCTATACCTTGTCATTGGGCTACACTTTGACCCTCTACATCACAGTCAGCAGACACATGGCAGCCAATCAGGCTGCACTCCCTCCTGGACCCGTGCCCCCCCTTTTAAAAATGCAGCAGCGTCACCCATTTTCTCACTCTCTGTCTGCTGTTGTAGTGAGGGGAAGAAAAAGACATTGCTCGAGAGATAGGGAAAGCGTTAGTTAAGCTCTTGTTAGCATGCTCGTTGCTGAAATTTGTTGCTGAAAGCACTCCAAAAAAAACTCTTTTGAGGGCTAATATTCTTCTGATGTGTTTTTTTGTGTGTGACACTGACACTACCTAAATACAGTCCTGTCTGTCACACTTGCAGCTGACTCTTGCTGTACTGTGCCAGCCAGGCCCAGCACACTGTATTATACCAATGCATATCTTTCCACTGTATTTGTGTGATTTAACTTACTATACCATAGATCTCTTTGTGGGTGACACTGTTTAGATACAGCCCACAGTTGCCTGCTAGCATTTGTAGTGTGCCTGCCAGCACACTGTATTATACCAGTGCATATCTTTCCACTGCATTTGTGTGATTTAACTTACTATACTGGCGGACTACAGCAAGGGTCAGCTGCAAAAGGGCTGTATCTATGCAGTGTCACCCACAAAGAGAGCTATGGTATGGTAAGTTAAATCACACAAATACAGTTGAAAGATATGCACTGGTATAATACAGTGTGCTGTGCCTGGCACAGTACAGCAAGGGCAAGCTGCAACAGGGCTGTATCTATGCAGTGTCAGTGTCACACACAAAAAAAAAAAAAAAAATCAGACGAATATTAGCCCTCAAAAGTAGTGTTGGGCAAACAGTGTTCGCCACTGTTCGGGTTCTGCAGAACATCACCCTGTTCGGGTGATGTTCGCGTTCGGCCGAACACCTGATGGTGTTCGGCCTTTTAAGTTCGGGTTCGCCCCGAACTTCTAATGGCCGCCGAACAGGGCCGAACAGGGCCCCTGTTCGGCCGAACAGGGCCCTGTTCGGCCGAATACTGCCCCCCTATGGGGTCGCAGGCATAAGGGGGGAGCATGCCCCGATCGCGGGGGGGGTCGGAAATTCCCCCCACCCCCTCCGCTAGCGCTCCCCCCTCTGCCCGCTTCCCCATACAAAAGTTTAAGCAAAGTACCTGTAGTGGATGGCCTGGCAGTGGGCGGCACTGTGGAGTGAGGAGGAGGAGTCCGGAGAGTGACGAGTTGAGGGAGGCCGGGCAGCGGGCGTGAGGTCAGAGAAAGGGCGGAAGTACCACAAGGGTACTTCCGCTGAACCGCCCGCTGCCCGGCCTCCCTCAACTCGTCACTCTCCGGACTCCTCCTCCTCACTCCACAGTGCCGCCCACTGCCAGGCCATCCACTACAGGTACTTTGCTTAAACTTTTGTATGGGGAAGCGGGCAGAGGGGGGAGCGCTAGCGGAGGGGGTGGGGGGAATTTCCGACCCCCCCCGCGATCAGGGCATGCTCCCCCCTTATGCCTGCGACCCCATATGGCCCCCAAAAGCTGGATGTTCGGAAAGTTCGGGGTTCGGCCCGAACATGCCGAACATCTCGGCCATGTTCGGCGAACTTTCCCGAACCCGAACATCCAGGTGTTCGCCCATCACTACTCAAAAGAGCTTTTTTGGGGTGTTTTCAGCAACAAATTTCAGCGAGGAGCAAGTGAAAAAGAGCCTAACTAATGCTTTCCCTATCTCTCGAGCAATGTCTCTCCCTTCCTCTCACTACAGCAGCAGACAGAGACTGAGAAAATGGCCGACACTGCTGTGTCCAGGAGGGAGTGCAGCCTGATTGGCTGCCATATGTCTGCTGACTGTGATGTAGAGGGTCAAAGTTTAGCCCAATGACAAGGTAGAGGGGGCAGGTTGAACATGCTATGTGTTCACTACCCGCCGTGGACAGCTGAAATCGGCGCAAGTTACCCGCCGACCAAACCGTTCGGGACATCTCTATTTGTAAATGTGAGCCCAGCTCAGATTTCAGCACTAGTTTCACACTGAACTGTCCTCAGCCAATCTGTGAGAAGCAGGAATTTGGGAGGGGTGATGACAAGCTTCCTTCTCATTGGCAATGTACCAAAGAGAACCAGGCTGACAGAAAACATTTATTACAGCAGAAACATTTTTGATTAGATTGGAGTGCTTGCAATGCAGAGTGAGGTTAGAAGCTGCAGTGGGTAAATGGAATTTGATTTTGTGGTTGACAATCCCTCTTTTATACCCCCCCTTCCTGACACCTATATATAAAACGCCCCTTCCTGATGCCTAACCTTAACCGTCCGCCATATTCTTACCCCTACCACAAATAATGTGAATGCAAAAAAAAGGATACATTTCAAAAACGATATATTTCAAAATCAATCAATTTCAACAATTTTAAAACAATTATTTTTAAAAATGAAAAATTTTGGTTTGACGGATTTCTGCTTTTGGAGCCCAATAGCCGATATTTGCATTAGCACCTATGGAGGGTGCCCAAATTGTCTATTAGCTGCAGGCTCCCAAATTTCCTACTCCCCTGATATAGCTCCTGCTTCCTATGCAACACAGTGTTAACCACAAGCAGCAAGGGCCAGATTTCTGGGAAAGCCACAAAGGCCATGACCTTGGGTGATAAATAGGGTGAAACAACAACAATAGACAACTGTATGACATTTATTTATATTTGGAAAACAAGCTATGTATCTCCTTCTGATGCTGAATGTATATAAAGCTGTGTGCTCAAACATCTTGTCAGTATACAGTAATAAAGTCTGAAGAAGGCTCATTAGCCAAAGGCTCACTCCTTTTCTTTTAACATAAGTTAGCTAATAAATAGTATCAATTGGTTTCAAAACTTCCTGCTGACTCAAGATCTGTCCTTTCTTGCCTTGCCCTAAGTGCTAAATTGTCTCTCTTTAAAGGACACCTAAGTTGACACTACATCTATACCAGTGTGTGTAGTTTGTGATCCTTCTACTTACATGTTCTCTGTTTTGATGGGCTTCTCTCCGTGGTGCTGCCGTGTCACCTGTTTCTGGATCTGAATGCAGCCAGTCACACAGAGGACAGAAGTGCATGCCTTGTTCAGTCATGCTCCTTGTTATTTCATGCTCCTGTAGGGATGTGCAAAGCAGCCGAAGATGGGAGTATTATGGGCATGTGTACTTAACATGCATATGTATGAGTGTCATTTTTGAAATATACATGCTCAGAACACTATCTGTGGCTTTGCATCCCCGAAGGAGTGCATAATTACAGGGGGTGGACAGAATGTGCACTGTCGAATGGGGGACAGAGCAGCAAAACAGAGGGGAGCCCATTCAAACCAGTGATCGCTAGTCAGGGTGTTTGACAGAAGGGGAGGGGGCCGTTGCATGACAGCGGGTCTTGGGCTATGGAAAGTTCAAATATGACTCTGCCAGCAACTAAGATATTTTGCTGACTTTTTGGAGCTTTAATGTACATTATGTACTGCATTTCTAGCTTGGTGTCTTTGCATGTTACTTGATGTTGTTTATATTAAAGCATCATTGTAGATTTCACAGTAAGGCCATGTTGCCATCCAGATTTACTATAGATAGATACATGGCAGTGCTTATACGGCTATTTAAATCACAAATTAAATTCATCCATTGTAGCTCAAAACATTACTGTGCTAGTAATGGTGTTACTTTTATTAAAGTCTGACCACAGACAACAGCAGTTCTTTATTTGTAATTTCCATGAAATATCAATTACAGTGAATGCTTACCTGATAACATAGGGTCTGCTGTATTCCTATTCCCTAAGTGCCACAAAGAGCAATAATCAACTATCAAGGCTACAGCCCTTTTCACTATAATGTAAGTAATGTTTTACTGCCATAGCAAGAAGTTTTAAATCAGGATGATACAATTTATTGGCTAACTAAAAATGAATAAAAATAAGCAAGCTTTCGGCCTTGCAGCCTTTGTCGGGCTTACATCCTGTTAGTTTGCAGGCTGGTGCTACAGACAGCTTTATACAGCAACATCAAAAGGGAAAACAGATATTTTTTTCAAGCATAAATACATGTCATTAAGATGCCTTAATTCAAACAGACCATCTAAATGTGGTTAGAGGTTGTTAAGATAAGGATCCTTGTTCACTCCATGCTCACAGACCTGGGATTAGGATTGACCCAGAGGTATCGTAAATTCTTAGTTCACAAGTTCTGCTAGAATGGCTGAGAAAGTTCAAATATTATCAGCCTCCTACCAATATAAAAAGTTGTTGTCCTTATTCAAACCGTTCTGCACAGCTTTAAACCAATTTATAAATTTTGTTTCTGCTATTAATCAATCATTTGACGTTTTGAAGCCACCCTTCAGGGCAGTGACACGAAGATCATCCATGCTGTGTTCATTGGAGCGAAAGTGTGTAGCAACTGGGAGTCCAGATTTGGTATCATTAATAGTGTGCCTGTGTCCATTCATACGTTTGTGCAGAGTTTGTCCAGTTTCTCCCACGTACATAACATTGGGGCATTTAGCACACATGATCAGATATACCAGATTGGTGGAACCACAGGGAAATGTACCTTGTACTCTGTACTCCTGTTGTGAACCTGGTATCGTTACCCTGTCAGTGGAGTAAATGTGTCTGGAGGTTCCACATATTTTTTGTCGGCAGGGTTATGTTCCGTTTTGTTTAGGCCTATTCAAAGAACTCCTGACAATCATATGTTTTAGATTGTATGGTTCCCGATATGACAAGAGTGGAGGTTTAGGGAATATCGTTCTCAGTCTGTGATCCTTGTGTAAAATGGGATGAAGTTCCTTAGCAATCCTCCTTAAGATTTCCAGGTGTGGGTTGTAGGTGACAACCAAAGGGACACGTTCCTCTTTCTGGTTTTGCTTATATTTCAGGAGTTCAGTCCTGGGGATGTTGCTGGCTTTCCTGATTTGAGCCTCAGCCATAGGAGGACTGTAACTTTGTTTAATGAAAGTGTTCTTAAAGGGAAGGTTCAGGGAGGGTGGGTAAAAAATAAAAATGGCAGGCAGGAGGTGCCCTCGCCGCCGCTCCGCAGGCTCCCGGTGGTCTCCGGTGGCCGACCCGACCTGGCCAGGCCGGCTGCCAGGTCGGGCTCTTCTGCGCTCCAAGGACTTCTGCGTCCCACGCCGGCGCTCTGACGTCATCGGACGTCCTCCGGGCTCTACTGCGCATGCGCAGGCCACCGGAGACCACCGGGAGCCTGCGGAGCGGCGGCGAGGGCACCTCCTGCCTGCCACGGGCTGGAGGAAGCCCCAGGTAAGTGGAATTTGATTTTTATTTTTTACCCACCCTCCCTGAACCTTTCCTTTAAGGCAATCCAGGTGCTTGTCTCTGTCCATCCTGTCAGAACAAATCCGGTTGTACCTTATAGCTTGGCTGTAAATTATAGAGTTCTTAATGTGCCTGGGATGAAAACTGTCATATCTGTAGGTTTGCGATACACAGAGGTTTGTATTTACTGCCATAGCAAAGTGATGCTCTCTTCTGTTCACAAACTGGGTGAAGGAGCAAGTGAAAGTATTCATTGTTTCATCATAATATTACATTTATTTCTTTAAACATAATACATTATTATAAAAATTGCAGAAAATATGCAACAAACTAATATATGTTCCTTAAGCTAAAATATTATTGGTTCAGTAGATCATTGTCTGTTATGCAGCTTAATAAATAGATTGCATGTGTATTGTTACCAAACTGTTTCTTTAAAGGGAATCTGAAGTGAAAATAAACTTATAATATAATGAACTGTATGTGCAGTACAGCTAAGAAATAGAACATTAGTAGCAAAGATACGAGTCTGATATTATTTCCAATACAGGAAGAGTTAATAAACTTCACTTGTTATCTATGCAAAAGAGCATCTCTGAGCTCTCCAACTAATTTAGTTAGCTACAGTGCTGTTTTCTGAAGCACTTTATTATCAAAGAAACAGTGAAAGACAACTTCAGATAAGATTTCACTGAAGGGAAGTTCAAAGGGTCATTAGCTCTGCTCTGTTTCACTGTTTTATAGTTTCAAATGCAGAGTGTAGTGTGTAAACTGCAAACAATAGAGAATGATGTAATGTTACAAAAAAAAAGCTATATAACTGAAAATAAAAATGTGAGAATTTTTTCTTTGCTACTAATGTTCTATCTGTACTACACACACAATTCATTATATTGTAAGTTTTTTTTTCCGCTTCAGTGTCACGTTTAACCCTGATAAGCAATAGCTAAGTATCAACTTTACAACCTGAATGCTTCCCTGTCTTCAGTAAGTAAACTAGCTGCATTTTGATTGGCTGCATTAGATCCCTTTCAACTTCACATACCTCCTACTCTTGGGAATCACTGTAGGCTTTTTATATCCCCCTACATTTCAGTCGCACCAGTTTTACTTTAGTTTGTTTTCCTTTGCAAATAAATAGTGTTCTTGAAGTCTCACAGTGATAACCACAGGTATACAATTGCTTGGTGAGAAAATGAGATCTTTTTATAGGTACTGGAAACTGAAAATTACAATAAATATACCAATCTTTCTTTTTGCATGTGAACAGAAGAGAAAGAGAGAAATTCTGCTGCTTCTTGTGAAATATGAATCCCCTTCTAAAGATGTCCAGCTGTTTATAGACAATTTGATCCCATAAGTTCTGCATGTTGTGAATGATTAAGAGAGCTGGAGGTCACGGCAGGAGTAGAATTGAAAACATTATAGTCAATAAGTGACAACGACATTCAGATGCCAGTAGGTGGCATCTAAACCCTGTAGAGAGAAAGCAGTAAATGCTTGAGCCTTGTATTAAAGTGTCAAACGTCGGCAGATTCTCGCTCTATTTTTAATAACTTTATAGCATTTTAGCATATTCATGTGCAGCATCTATTTAATACATTGTTGTGTCATATGTATTTATTTAAGTATAACAAGTTTTGCATGTTTTATTGTTATGTTGGTTAGTGGAGTTGTAAGTGAAACAGAATCTACAGCTCTGTACTGATCCAAATTTGGCAGATCCTCAGCAGTGATGCATGAGCACAAAAAGCATAGTTTCTGCTTATTTGGAACTCTCATTGAGATATACTGCCACACCAAACAGGTAACCAAATTGCTGATAGGCTAGCCAACTCCAATCCATTTTTCTGTACATAGGGTATGCATTAGCTCAAGCAATCACAACAACAACAACAAAACAACAAATAAGGACTGCCATTTAAAATCTCCCTTCCACTCAAGAAGGATTAACATTGTTCTGGGACAACCCCCAGCAATTGTATGTCCACTGTGGATTCTATAAACCCTGAATGGAACCTGAGCTGTGTAGGATATGGAGGGTGCCATATCCATCTCCTTTTAAACAATGCAAGTTGCCTGGTAGTCTCCCTGATCCTGTGCCTCCAATACTTTTCACCATAGACTCTGAACAAGCATGCAGATCAGGTGCTCTTACTCGTCTGACTAGATTAGCTGCATGCTTGTTTCAGGGTTGTGATTTACATAACACTGATGTCATAAGATCAACAAGACTGCCGGGCAACTGGTATTTTCTTAAAGGAAATAAATATGCCTCCAGATCACTTTTACCTTGGATTTGCTTTCAAGCAAATCCTCTCAGTGCAATACACAATGTCTTTTAGTGCCCCCCTTCATTATGTACACTGGATGCTCAGTTTAGCCATGGGCAGGGCATAAACTGCTGCCACTCACTTAATGACCTCCAAAGTGATGTTACAGCCAAGACAAACAGATGTTGCTGAAATGGTAGGTAATTCATGTTTGGACACTTTCAGAACCTATTTGTAGGCTGCCTGCATTTATTTTAAATGTTTTTTTTTTCCATGGGTGAAAAAAGAGAGATAGAGACCTCCGACAGGGTTTTTTGCCATTTGAAGAGACTTTTGGAAGCATTTTAAAGGGAACCAGAGATAAAAAATAAAGCTGTTATACATACCTGGGGCTTCCTCCAGCCCCATACACGCTGATCGATCCCACGCCGCCGTCCTCCTCTGCCCGCAGCTATGAGAACCGGCTCCACGCTGCTCCACCAGTCGGAGCCATTCTAAGCGTAGCACTCTTTGCGTATCTCTGCAGCAGTGTATGGATTGGAGAGATACGTAGAGGGCGCACTTCTCCAGCGTAGCCCGGCTCCGATGACATCAGTGACAGGAGGCGGTTCTCATAGACGCGGGCAGCGGTGGATGGCGGCGTGGGATCGATCAGTGCGTACGGGGCTGGAGGAAGCCCCAGGTATGTATAACAGCTTTTTCATTTTTTCAGCAATGGTACATCTCTGGTTCCATTTAAGCCATTTTCAGGTCACTTCCGGTTTTCTATCCGGATATCCGAATCCGGCTGGATATTGGGTTTGGATATCCGAGTTTACTAGGATACCAAAAAGTTCAGATTCGGATATCCGGGTATCCGGATCCGAATCAATTTGCATTTTAAAACGGGATATCTGAGCACCCCTGACTATAATGACATAATAATAAGAATACCCATTTAGTTATTTACTAATCAACAGGCCCAACTGTTATGTGTTTTATCCCTGGAGAGAATTCCAAATGTTTGCTTCCTAATAGGCAGCACACTTTTTGCTAAGTTTCTATGGCACTTATTCAATTCAATTTGGCCCATATGCAATTCACTTTTTCTCCTGAGTTGTCTCCTAGGAGATAATTTTCATATTCTCTTTAAAATAACTTTTTAAGCATTTCACAATTGAAAAAGTACCAAAAGTGTGTAGAAAAGTAATATTACAATTGTTTTAAGTATGGTATTGCTTGGTGGTAGTTTATAAGGAATTTTATGACAAGGTGTAAACATCACATAGATGAAAGCTGAGGAGAAAAAGTGAATTACATATGGGCCTTTTTCTCCTAAGTTTTCTTCTAGGAGATATGTTTTCATCTTCAGTTCAAAATACATTTTCAGCACTCTGCAATGAATATGTTCCAAAAAGTAGGACAAAAAGTACTGTCAAAAGTATTCAGAGTATTTTCTTCCTTGCTGGTAGCTTAAAGATAACCTTAAGTCAAAAAAAAAAATATGAGATGAACTCACCTGGGGCTTCCCTCAGCCCCCTGCAGCCGATCGGTGCCCTCGCAGCTCCGCTCCGATGCCTCTGGACCCGTCGGCGACGACTTCCGGTTTCGCCGTCACCGGCCGACAGGCATGGGAACGCGAGTGATTGTTCGCGTTCCCAGCCTGTATATCGCCCCCTATGCTGCTATTGCGGCTCCTGGCCGCAATAGCAGCATAGGGGGCGATATACAGGCTGGGAACGCGAACAATCACTCGCGTTCCCATGCCTGTCGGCCGGTGACGGCGAAACCGGAAGTCGTCGCCGGCGGGTCCAGAGGCATCGGAGCGGAGCTGCGAGGGCACCGATCGGCTGCAGGGGGCTGAGGGAAGCCCCAGGTGAGTTCATCTCATTTTTTTTAACAGGCTTAAGGTTCACTTTAAAGGGAAGGTCCAAGCAAAATAAAAAAAATGAGTTTCACTTATCTGGGGCTTCTACCAGCCCCATGCAGCCATCCTGTGCCCTCGTAGTCACTCACTGCTGCTCCAGTCCCCCGCTGGCAGCTTGCCGACCTCGGAGGTCAGCGGGCCGCATTGCATACATTTTTACGCATTCCCGCTAGTGCAGGAACATTACCACATACATTTTTACGCATTACTGGTTCGATGCGTAAAAATTTACGCCCCAGCTAAGAAAACTTAGGAGAAAAGGTGAATTGGATCGGGCCCTATGTGCTTTGCATAGACCCTACACTACAATGTGGGCATACCACAATACACACTCTACACATTAAAATGTACAATTTATTTTCATAGCAATTACTATGTAATGTGCTTGTTCACATCTGTGGAAAGTGTGTTCGGATACAATGCAGAGATGTGAACAGGCCAATACAATTGTATGAGCAGTGAGTTCACTTCAGTAACACAGCGTGGAGCAACACACATAATGTGAACTTTTCGGACTCCATTTTATTTACAGTGCTGTCCAGTCCAGGGGAGCAATAGTACATCAAGCTACAAAACTACTTTTTGATAGCAAAAGAAATAGCAATGTCAAGCAATATCAGGTTAATTTACTAACGTTGTAAAACAGTGAAGAACACCAGAGATCATAAATGATCCACCAAACTCTAACTGGATTTTTAAAAAGGTGTCTGCTTGACAGTATCACTTAAAATATATGGCACACTAAAACTTCCTATGTCACTTATCAGAAACACCAGTATATATTTTACATACTTAAAGAGACACTGAAGCGAAATAAAAAATTATGATGTAATGAATTGGTTGTGTAGTACAGATAATTACTAGAACATCAGTAGCAAAGAAAATATTCTCATATATTTATTTTCATATATATATATATATATATATATATATATATATATATATCGTAATTATTTTTTTTTTATAAAATTGCATCATTCTCTAATATTTTCATTTTACACACTACTCAGCATTCTAAATGATTTTAGAGAGCAGGCTATTGAACGTTTGAACTGTCCTCTGCAGGAAAAAGAAAACAATACAGTGACTGACACTTGAGATAATAAGCTTCAGAAGACAGAGCTCTCTGCGACTTTGAGTCATGGAGTTCAATGGCTCTTTTGCATAGCTAACAACTGAAGTTTCTTAACTCTTCCTGTACTGGAAACATTATTAGACTTATGTTTCTGCTCCTAATGTTTTATTTCTTAGCTGCACTACACATACAAATCATTATTATTATTTTTTTAGTTTCAGTGTCTCTTTAAAGCGGGAGTGTCACCATAAAAATCAAATTTCAACAGCAACTGGTCTGAGTGTATTAAGTGATAAAGATGCTAATCCTGCATTCAAAACTTTTTCTGCTGTAATGATTTGGAGTTATCACATACTTAAGGAGCACTGGCCCTTTAGTATTCAGTGCCAAACAGTTGCATGCTGGGGGTTCTTTTTATCTATAATGCATTCCTCATCTTTCCTTTATTTCCCTTCCTAGCTGCTTATCTGAAACCTGATCCCCTGCTCACTTGTGTTTACAAGCAAGGCTGAGGTAACTCCACGATTGGAGGAGAAAAGAAAAAAAAAGTTAACCGTAGAATGACATCAGTATTTAGCCTCAGCTGTGGGCAAAAGGGTTCCCCACCAGGAACAGAATTCTCTTAATTTACTATATAAAATTCACTGAACTCAAAACATGGACGGTACAAATACATGTGTTATGTAAGTAGATCAAGTATTTATCTACTTATATATGTGTTTTTTTCCCTGGCATAGTATGGCTAATCCTACTGCTTTAAAGGATACCCGAAGTGACATGTGACATGATGAGATAGACATGGGTTCGTACAGTGCCTAGCACACAAATAACTATGCTGTATTCCTTTTTTTCTTTCTCTGCCTGAAAGAGTTACAGGTATGTAAGTGGCTGACTCAGACAGGAAGTAACTACAGTGTGATCCTCACTGATAAGAAATTCCAACTATAAAAGACTTTCCTAGCATAAAATGGCTTCTGAGAGCAAGAAAAAGATAAAAAGAGGGATTTCTTATCAGTGAGGGTCACACTGTAGTCACTTCCTTTCTGAATCAGGATTGATGACAAGCCCTATAGGTAAAACACCAAAATACGGTGTATTTTCATGAAGGGACCAATTGGTCAAATGATAAACCTCCTAGGTTAGGAGGAATATCAGAGGTACACTCCCCTGATGGGGATGATTTGCTCAAGATGTGTGCAGCTAGCTGCGGGGGTCTTTGCTGATCCCCCCCACTCGATGTGTCGACGTGGGGTGTAGCTATCCTGCATGCAGTGCAATAGTGTACCAGGCCGATGGGTGAGGTCAAAGGGCCATAGAAACTACCTTTAATCCATTAGTAACGGATAGGGTAGGGCCCAGAGTGCTGCCTCACACCACTGTACCCAAAACAGGGATAGGATGGAAGGAGAACTGTATTAGCAAGAGTGCCTAGTGCTGTACATATAAAACCTTAATATGAACATATTTCGCCCATAAACAGGGCTTCCTCAGAAGGTGCTGTACAATATATACAAATTTACATAACAGTGGTTAAAATAACTACACAGAACCCCCCACCACCATCCCTCAAAGCTTAAGTCAAAGCTACCCGAGCCATGTTAGGCCTCTGTTTAAATAGGTGGTGGGAGAGGAAGTGGACAACACCCATTATCTGGGGTGTGTCCCAAGGCAACTGCCAATCAACAATACATATATCCTCTTCACAATGGCTAAGTAACTCTGTAGGATGTCTACCTTAGATAGATCAGGCGCTGTGACTGGAAGTGAATACCGCCATCACGATCGCCCCAAAAGGGTCCCCCATCCTGCAGAGTTACTTATAGTTGTTCATATTAAGGTTTTATATGTACAGCACTAGGCACTCTTGCTAATACAGTTCTCCTTCCATCCTATCCCTGTTTTGGGTACAGTGGTGTGAGGCAGCACTCTGGGCCCTACCCTATCCGTTACTAATGGATTAAAGGTAGTTTCTATGGCCCTTTGACCTCACCCATCGGCCTGGTACACTATTGCACTGCATGCGGGATAGCTACACCCCACGTCGACACATCGAGTGGGGGGGATCAGCAAAGACCCCCGCAGCTAGCTGCACACATCTTGAGCAAATCATCCCCATCAGGGGAGTGTACCTCTGATATTCCTCCTAACCTAGGAGGTTTATCATTTGACCAATTGGTCCCTTCATGAAAATACACCGTATTTTGGTGTTTTACCTATAGGGCTTGTCTTCTTTTAGACATTGTTTGTATGTAGTTATTTCCCTGGTATCCCATTCGGCTAGTGTTTGAATCAGGATTGAGTCAGCCACTTACATACCTGATATTTAACTCTTTCAGACAGAGAAAAAAAAAAGAAAAAAAGAATACAGCATAGTTATCTGTGTGCTAGGCACTGTACATACCCATGTCTATCTCATCATGTCACATGTCACTTCGGGTATCCTTTAAGATAAATGTTCTTTGCTTACTTATGCAAGGTGAATAGAGAGAATCAGTAAGGTGCAGATATTCCAGGTTTGCATGCAAGAGGCATGGAAGTTGAAATGAGCCAAACAAACTCAGTAGCTACTGACTATGGTTGCCTCCATTTCAAGTTGCATGCTATTTACATGCTAACCTAGAAAATTTGTATTGCACTGTTCATTTATAAGGCAATAGAAAAATATAGCAGGGCATGCACAAATATAAAATGCTCTTTGTGGGAATTGCCTGGAGCTACAGGACTAACCATCAAACCCTATAACTAGGGCCATAAAAACACGAAAGTCCTGGGATTAAGCAAATGGGAGGTGATTCCCTTTATTGCAGGATTTGCAGCTAGAATATACAGGGCAGGCTGGCACAACCTTTCAGGCTTTTACCCTTTAGCACGATGAAACTAGCATTCTGGAAAAGTGTCATAACAGCTTTATGTCATTAGAAATTATACTTTTATTTAGAAAAAACTCTTTGCTTTTAGTGTTGCCTCTATATATTTAAAGAATTAAGAGCAAAAATATTTTCAGCAGCTTTTATTTGTATGTGCACAAAAATCACAGTAATTTCAAAATAAGGAACTACTCGTTAGGAGTGTCAAAGTTTTCTGCCTTTGAGAAGATTAGTGGCGGTGTCAAAAATGAGTAATGACTGCTGTGTGCAGCTAGATATTCTTTAACCACTTGCCGACCGCGCACTCATACCGTGCGTCAGCAAAGCGGCAGCTGCAGGACCAGCGACGCAGATCTGCGTTGCCGGCTGCAGGCTAATTAATCAGGAAGCAGCTGCTTGCGCGAGCAGCTGCTTCCTGTCAATTCACGGCGGGGGGCTCCGTGAATAGCCTGCGGGCCGCCGATCGCGGCACGCAGGCTAAATGTACGCACAAGCGTAAATAATCCGCTTTGTTTACACTTGTACAACGCTGCTAACAGTAGCAGCGTTGTACTGGATCAGCGATCCCCGGCCAATCAGCGGCCGGGGATCACTGTCACATGACAGGCAGGAGCCTGTTAGAGGCTGCACAGGACAGATCCGTTCCTGTGCAGCCTCAGATCTCCGGGGAAGGGAGGGAGGAGAGGGAGAGGGGGAATCCTGCGGTGGAGGGGCTTTGAGGTGTCCCTCCCCGCCAGCCACATGCAGGCAGGAGCGATCAGACCCCCCCCCCCAGCACATCATCCCCCTAGTGGGGAAAAAAGGGGGGCGATCTGGTCGCTCTGCCTGGTGTTTGATCTGTGCTGGAGGCTGTAGAGCCCACCCAGCACAGATCAGCAAATACAGCGCTGGTCCTTAAGAGGGGGGGGGGTAAAGGCTGGGTCATCAAGTGGTTAAACTAAGTGGGATTTTTTTGGAGAGTCTCATGGCAACAGTACTTGAACAGCATACAGAATATCAAGATTACTGTTCGAAGGGTGCAAAGAACTGCAATTTGATTTTACCATCTATGTTGGAACATAGGGCTTGATTCACAAAAGGGTGCTAACACACCACACCTAAAAGCTTTGGACGTGCAAGCTAGGGTGCTAAGTAGTTTGCAAGCCCAAAGCTGTTACTAATTGCGCGTTAAGTTAGTGCGCCCGAAACGTCGCACTCCTGCGCGCAAAATGTCACACCGTTTGCGTGTAAAATAGCTTTTCAGGCTATTTTGCGTGTGAACGGTGGGACATTTTGCACGCAACGGTGCAACGTTTTGTATGCACCACGCATTGCTAACGTTTGTGCTCACAAACGTTTGCGCGCATATTAGCACGTGAAGCGGCCGTTTTCGCTTCCTAAGTGCCTTTTCACTAGCGTGCTAACACTTAACACCCTTTAGTGAATTGAGGCCCTGAGATCTACTGTTAGATATAGTAGATTGAAATGAAAAGACTATTTAAATATCATTGCATTGTCTTTATTGAGGACAATAATTTGAAGATAATGAAATATCTCTTTCAAAGCACCTTAGAAGTTGAGATTTTGTTTGGTTGGAACCTTTTTTTGCAAACCATACATAGACCATCATGGTATAAATACAGTATGTGGTGATGAGCTGGGTCCAGTTACTGGCTATAAACCATTTCAATACATCAAATACAACAGAGATAAAACCTCCAGGGGGAAGTGAGAACCAGTTCAATGTTTGAAGTCTCCTGTAAAGGACAGTCCTCATAAGCAAGAGCCACTAAAACAACACACAATCTTTCTTTTCCTTAAGGTGATCATAGAGAAAGGCTCACTTTCTCTTCAGCAGAATATCTAAAAATGTAAAGAAAAAATGCTCTGTGATCCAAGAAGATGAGACAAATAGATTCCGGGCAGGAGCCATATAACATCTTGCCCACCATGCTCAGCATACTTTGGTGATTGCTGTCACTAACAACTTACACTAACCTGTACATTTGTCTGTGTGTGTTTGCTGTGTTCTATTGGTTGTGACATAGTAAAAAGCTCAATACATACATAAAATCTACCATATTTATTTTGTAAAAATGGCATAAATTACCTAAAATGCAGGACTAATACAGAAGTTCTTATGTTTTCATGATTAAAAGTGCAGTGTGAGATATACAGACAAGATACATCTATATTGCGCTTTTTTCTTGGTGGACTAAAGGGGCTGGAGCTGCAGCCACTAGGGCGCGCTCTATAGGCAGTAGCAGTGTAAGAGATAGGACAGGAGAATATCTGTGTGGCACCCATGTAGTGAAGCAGTTTCTTGACATTCATGATCCCACAGTTGTCTTCATGCATTCCAGTGACTCTTTGAATATTTATTACTAGATTTTGTGTTCAACTTTCTACCATTACCTTTATTATTATTTTGTAAATGACTCCCATAATAATATAACTTTTACATTTCGTGCAATATCTTGACATTTTCTCATAGCAGATTTTCTCACAGCAGCAACAGATTACAGTTTGGGCAAACAGTGTAGACTCCCCAAGCCTGAAGGTCCAGAAGCACTTGTCTGCTTTTGTCCCTTCTGCTTTCCTGGTGTCAAAAACATCAAATGGTAATTTAGGGAATTGCATTCTGTGGTCATGGGATTCCTAATCTATCTCATTAAGTCCAATTGAAAGTTGTTTTAGTAACTGACCCACAACATTCTACAAGGTTCATTACAATTTGTTAACTCATCCATTTTGTTCTTTTCAAGAAGGACTCCTGATTAATGAATTACAACTAGGTCTCATGAAGAAATCAATCCAACATACATCAAAGTCTCAGTAGTACCAATTAAAGTCATATTTTTTTTGAAATGTCTTCATTTTGGAGTTATTGCCCATAAATATGTTGGAATAGTGCTCATTATAGTGACTGTAAGCTGCTGAATGAACTCTCTCTAATGTGCTGATACAGCAGCCTATGACTGAGCATGCAGGCACTTGCTGATGATAAATCTGTTCATATGTGGTTGTATTGTACAATTCCTCCATCTGCCCTTTTGTTATTACAGTCTTAAATTAGCTTGGAACACAATTTAAATAAGTTCTATGCAGGGGATGTCTGCTTTATTTCCTTTCTGTCTGAAGGAATTGACTATTTACCACTTCTGACTGCTGGAACTGGAAGATATGTTCACATTTTAGTGCTGCTCCCATTTATTTGGCAATACCTTTATCACTACTAATAACAGCTATGATACCACCTATGTTTCATTTGATAGCTAGTGAAGCAGGCCATTAACTCCAAAGTGTGCTTGTGGTTTAGCTTCATTCTTTCTTTGAAGAGCCCCAGAAGAGTATGGACATCAGAAAAAGGCTACAAATGTCACCATTATGAAAAGGAAACAACCAAGGCTACTCAATTATAGGTCATTTGTAAGATTCTTACACATGTAGCTTTCCTGAAACTCTTCCCACTATGATCATAATTTTAAAAATTACATGTTTTTTGAATGATGGATTGAGTATGTCCCTGCATATATTTAATGCGACATGGGTACAAGCTGAAAGACACATCAAAATTAATTGTATGACTTATTTTAATTAAAATGAGGTCACATATACTTAATTTAATAGTAAACTGGATGCAAAGGAATTCTTAAGGTGAGCCTTTGGCTTTTTTGCAGTCAGTTTTTTTGCACTAATTTTTACAGTGCCATTCTTTGTTTGTATAGCCATTCCAGTGCTGAGATCCTCTGCACATATTTAAAAAAAAATGCCCCAACACCTTCAAATTCCAGTTTTTGTTCCACGTTCTGAAGGAAGACAGTCATGGTGACTTTCTACATATACATCCTATTCTATAAGACAATCATCTGGAATCACCACCACTGGAACTAAACAACAAGAACCCTACAATTTAAAGGATACACATTTGTGTATCTGTTGTGAAAAAAATAACTGTTGAAGTTAGCAGGTAACCTGTTTTAGACTTTAGGGGTAAATGCTTTAATAAATGTTCTCTAGAGAGTTTACCTGGATTCAGGGGCATAACTAGGAGCCACCGGGCCCCCCTGCAAAGATTCTAATGTGCCCCCCCCACCCCCGGGGCCCGCTCAGGGCCGTTTTGGGAGGCTACAGGGGATGCAGTATGAGGGGAAAGCCATGGCCACACTCTGCGGGGAGGGGGATTGTCCCCTCCCTCACCTCGGGCTGTCCCCGAGGTGAGGGAGGGAGGTGTCTGGGCAGTGGTGGGTAGCGGGCAGATACATACCTTCCTTGCATTCCACCGCGGATACTCCTCGCTCTAGTGTCTGACGCTACTTCCTGTTTGTACAGGAAGTCACGTCAGATGCTAGAAAGAGGAACATTCCTGGTGGAACGCAAGGAAGGTATGTATCTGCCCGCTGCCCGCCGCTGCCAAGACACTAATTTAAGCTGGAGGGGAAAGCCCAAGGTGAGGGAGGGGGGGCGTCCCCCGGGGGCGTCCCCCCTCCCCGCCGAGTGGGGCCATGACTTTTCCCTCATGCTGTGTCCCCTCTAGCCCCCCAAAATGGGCCTGAGTCGGCTCCGGGGGGAGGGGGGGAGCAGGAGCTGCAGGCCCTATTGTTACGCCCATGCCTGGATTACAAAATACTTGGATCACATCTGTATCCAAGACAACCAGCATCTAAGGAAGTATCTTAAAACTCCTCACAGCCTTATCTGAGGATTCAGTATTTTTTGGGCAGGCTAAGCAGGTGGCTGCTTCAGAATACATTATCAAATAAGCTTTTTCAAGGAGGGAGGCAAAGCAGTGGATCAATTCAAAGGCAACCATTCCACTTATCGATTTCAACCTGGCTGCTGGCTCAATAATAAAATGGCTCATTATCTCTTTGTGGATGAAATGGGTAACATTGGCAGAACAGTTCCATTTATGACACATTTAAGCAATAAACTATTACATGCACCTAATTTAAATTAGTTACTTCAGGAAACCAGCCATCTGAATGGTGGGAATTATATTGTAAGCAAAATGAAGTTCATTTTGCATATATACAGGGCATGTCCAAAGGTATGTGCCTTGTTAATGCCTGACTTCTAACATTGTTGTCCCAGTGTTATGTGAGTATTCATTAGTGAAACTTGACTTTATCAGGGAATGAGCTCTATGACTAAATGATTTCCCATTAAGAATTGTATCCCATGTTGTCAGGAGTCCATTTTAGCAATAACTTTCTGTTGCACAGGCTTTCAGAACTGCTGGCCATGATTTTTAAAGGCAGCTATTTTATTCCCCCCCCCCCTTGCAGTCTAAACAAAATAGAAGACTGCTAAGGCTCCATTTACACTTAACCTCCTTGGCGGTATGAAAAATACCGCCAGGAGGGAGCGCAGCAGTTTAAAAAAAAAAAAAAAAATTTTTTAATCATGTAGCGAGCCGAGGGCTCGCTACATGATAGCCGCTGCTGAGCGGCACCCCCCCGCCCGCTTCGATCGCCTTCGGCGATCTCCGATCAGGAAATCCCGTTCATAGAACGGGATTTCCTGGAGGGCTTCCCCCGTCGCCATGGCGACGGGGCGGGATGACGTCACCGACGTCACTGACGTCGGGACGTCATTGGGAGTCCCGGGCCACCCCTCGGCGCTGCCTGGCACTGATTGGCCAGGCAGCGCTGGGGTCTGGAGGGGGGGGGGGCCCGCGCCGCAGCAGATAGCGGCGATCGGGCAGGGGCCGGCGGCGATCAGAGTGCTGGCGCAGCTAGCAAAGTGCTAGCTGCGTCCAGCAAAAAAAAAATTATTAAAATCGGCCCAGCAGGGCCTGAGCGGCACCCTCCGGCGGCTTACCCCGTGTCACACACGGGGTTACCGCCAAGGAGGTTAATCAGTTGCTCTCAGTTATAACTGAAAGGGCAACTGATTTTCAAAGTAATGCCCATGTTTCCCAATGGCTCAGTTCACACTATCCACGTTTTAAATGAAAGATTTTTCATAATGCACTGTTATAGAGAAGAAAAAAAAACATGTACCAACTGATTAAGGGCTGGTTCAGACGGACGTCTGCGTAGCGTCACGTCTGGGGGCGTTGCGGCGGCTGCGCGGTCAGGCTTTCAGTAGCCTTCAGTCGCGTCGTGATGCGGTCGCGTTTTTTTTTTCCCGTAGGGGAACATTAGCCGTCGCGGTTGGCCGCTCCCTGGAAGCTACATGTTGCTTCCAGGGGCAGCCCGAACGCTCGCGAAAATCGGGACCCGAACGCCGCGTTCGGGTAAAAGCGCACAAAAGCTCGGTGTAAACGCTCCCATTCGCTTGAATGGGAGCGTTTACCGCGACGGTCCGAACGCTTGCGGTAAACGCTCCGCAAGCGTCCATCTGAACCAGCCCTAAGTGTAGAGGGGCTATACAGAACTTGTAAATTACATCAAACAGGCTGCTTTGGTCACACAGATGAAGTGTTAAAAAAGTAGGTTTAGCTTCAGAAGGCTGCATTGACACAGATGAAGTGT
This sequence comes from Hyperolius riggenbachi, assembly GCF_040937935.1. Classification (NCBI taxonomy): domain Eukaryota; kingdom Metazoa; phylum Chordata; class Amphibia; order Anura; family Hyperoliidae; genus Hyperolius; species Hyperolius riggenbachi. The sequence goes on along the minus strand of NC_090651.1, from coordinate 266,048,429 downwards.
TAAAAAAGTAGGTTTAGCTTCAGAAGGCTGCATTGACACAGATGAAGTGTTAAAAAAGTAGGTTTAGCTTCAGAAGGCTGCATTGACACAAAGAAGATAACCTTTGGGCACACTGATAAGTAATAAAATTGTATTTTAAAACAGAGGATGGAGATGTGCTTTACATTCTCAATACAACAAGGCTTATTGAAAAGCCCGTCTGACATTTTAGCAAAAGTTACGTTTAATGTTGTATTCTGGAAAAAAAAAAAACTTTTATTAAAGCACTTTTGCAAGTTCATTCTTTCCTGACTTCAGTGAAGGAGCGTTTCCAGTTATTTCATGAAAGTGATTTACAAATTATTTTCATGAAATAAGTGGAGACACTTCTTCACTAAACACTTTCAGTGTTCATATTAACACTGTAGTGTTAATATTAATGTATGGTTTATCCCAATTTAAACCAAATGATTTTGTTGCCTTTAAAGATAACTATATTATTTTTGGAAATGTAAAGTAAATAATGTTAATGTTAAAGGAACACTAAGTACAACTAGAAAATGCAATACTGAAATTACCTCGGGCTTCCTCTAGCCTCCCTCCATAGTCCATGAGGTCCCTCAGCATCCTCTGGGTCCCCTTCATTCTTCTGATAATGGCTCTGTTACCTGCGCAATCTGGCTGTGGGTCGTTCGCAACTGTACATGTGCTGCCCACCCATACGCCCATCTTGATCATGGGCCTGTCACCATAAGTATTCTGAGAATGCGTGGTTCATTCTTTCAAGAACTGTGCATGGGCAGAAAGGTCAAGATGACAGGTGCACAATTAAGACAGACGCATGGACAAGTTGTGCTGGGTCGAACAGGTAATGGAGCCGCCAGCAGAAAAACTGAGTTGACCCAGGGGATGCCAAGTGACCTCATGGACTACAGGGTTGGAGGAAGTTCTGTGTTTCATTTTTTTTTGTTGTGTTCAGTGTTTGTTGAAGCAATGTTTCTCCAGGTATCTCCCAGAGCCATTCAAATAGAATGAGTTAAAAACTGATTAGTTTTGCAGGATGATAAAATGTTTGCAACTGATTGTGAGGATGATTTTGTGAGAGGTAAATGTGGTCTTATAAAAGCCAGAAGCTAATGGGAGGCTACAAGAGGTAGGGGGAGATCAGAGGCATAGCTATGTGTTGAAAAAGGGGGACATGTGTCCCTGGGTGCAGCACTGTGAAGGCACTCAGCGTGGCCAAGTACCCCCACATGCATGAGAGGCAGCTCGCTGGCTGCCCGAAGTGCAACTGATTCTCTCCCTTCCTCTGTAGAGGAGTGCAGAAACGTTAATAACAGAAGTCTCACTGGTTCTGACGTTCAGGCGATTATATAATGATGATGTAATCTCTCCTCTGCAGTGTGCCCAGCATCCTCTCCTTAGTAACAACGGTGTCATGTGAAAAAAGACACTGCTGTTACCAAGGAGAGGACACTAGGGGCACTGCAGAGGAGAGATGAAGTCATCACTGGAACGTTGGAGCCAGAAAGTCTTCCGCTGTTACATCTGGCTATGTAAAGGGGGCACATCTTCTGGGGAAGATGAGGATGGATGTGCTTAAAGTATGGAGGTGCATGTTGCTAGATTGCTTGTATATGAGATAAGGCAGAGTAGTTTCAAGAGCAATGTAATGGAAATGATAACCAGTCTCAGAACCAGGAAGCAAGCATTTCATTCAGAACTGAATAAACATTGCAGTGATAGGTACATTTAGGGACATTTCTGGTGGTAAATTCTAATTCACTATTTTACATTCTTGGGTTCTATACAGGTCTTGTTGAAAAGCAATTAGACTGGCAGTAATCAAACTGTGTTGCATTAAGGCTAAATATACCTACTAACATTAAAATAGGAATTAGAAGCTGAATAAGTAACTAAGGGGGCAATTACATTTTATATGGATGACATGGATGTTGTTGAACTTTAATAAAAGTTACAGGTGTGCTTGACACAGTTCAATAGATTCTTATCTGGTTAGCTCTCTGTGAAGTGTAGGTAATTGTCTTCCATCGCACCATGAAAATTACCCAATATAAGCTGATTAAGAAAAATCTAACTTATTTATGTTACTTTGGTGTCATTTTGGGTCATGCATTCATGTTCAAGAGGGGTTAACAACTCCTCATCATATTTACTGTTAGAAAAACAAAACCTCTGATTTGATACCAGGGAAGAGGGCAAAGGTGCTGATTAGCCATTAAAGTGGACCCAAATTAAAAATACAAGATTTCAGAAATAAAATCTATTTTCTAAATTATAATTATAAATAGCAGCCTTTTTTCAGCTGCATGATGACAAATATAAAATATTTTACATTTATTGGAGAAACCCCTCCCTTCCTTTCATATTGCCGGGACAGAATCCGGCAAACTGGTGGAGTAGGAGGTGTCCGGCAAAGGAGGAATTGCTAATGGCTGCCCCCAGTATAACCCTAGCTACGAAAAGAGAAGGGTGAAAAGCATGCACTGAAATGATCATAGGTTTGAAGGAGTGTTTATTTATCTTTGTATGTGTCAGAGTGGTGCAACTAAATATTTTTAATTTAAAAAATGTTTGGTTTGGGTCCGCTTTAACTGCATGGTTTTTGTATTTTAGTGCTACATGTATGATGGTCAAGAAGGAAGGACTGGCGTGTTTGTCCTGAGTAGTGAAGCTCTATATAAATTGAGATTTGAAGTCGTACTGTAGCTTCAGCTCTAGGCAAAACTGTAGAAACTGGTGTAAGATGCATCCTGTTGAAAAGGGTACATAGCAGGTGGTCCTAGTGCCCACTATTGTATCAGGCAACTTTTTCAAGAGAACACCAGCGGATAGGAAGAGGCATTGGTGGGGGAAGGGGGGGAGCACCACCGGGGGGAAGGGGGGGGGGTAAGGTAAGGTACCAACGTGGGGTTAACATTAGCCACCAGCAGGAGGTTTTCAGGTTAGGCATCAATAGATGGAGAATTCTGTGTGAGAGTAGGGTTAGGTTAGGTCATAGTAAAATATCTGAAAATATTACTAATATTTCATCATATGAGTTCAGTAGTAGAATATCAGTAATTTTACTGACATTCTACTATTGGATATTTCTTGCGTCCTTTTCAATGGGCACCTTTATTAAATGTACATGCTCGCTCTAGTGTATATTTTGCATTCAGCAAATGTTTTTGTGAAAAGATAGCAGAAGTAAAATGGTACGATTTCCTGCCAAACTGCTGATCAACTGTAACGATTGGAGTCAGCAAAACAGATTTTCTGATTATTGGTGATCTGCAGTATCACCAATAATACAGATGCTATACCTGATTATGTGGTGATCTGCAGAATCACCAATAATGCTAGTATAGCCAGACACAGGACAACCAATGTGAGATAGTGTTTGGTGCAACAGTAATGAGGAAGAGGAGATTTCCCGAGGAGCGGGTGACTCAGACAGTACTGCAGCCAATGATCACCTGAGGGGCAGGTGATTCAGACTGTACTGCAGCCAGTGGACACCTGAGGAGCAGGGACCACTGACTGTGCTGCAAGGAAGATCACCTGAGGAGCAGGCGATAAGACTATACTGCAGCCAGTGGATACCTGAGGAGCAGGGACCACTGACTGTGCTGCAAAGGATGATCACCTGAGGAGCAGATGATTAAGACTATACTGCAGCTAGCGGACACCTGAGGAGCAGGTGTTACAGACAGTGCTGCAAAGACTGATCACCTGAGGAGCAGATGATTAAGACTATACTGCAGCTAGCGGACACCTGAGGAGCAGGTGTTACAGACAGTGCTGCAAAGACTGATCACCTAAGGAGCAGGTGATTAAGACTATACTGCAGCTAGCGGACACCTGAGGAGCAGGTGTTACAGACAGTGCTGCAGCTGAGCTTCACCTGAGGAGTAGGTGAAAGCTACTAGAGATCCCTCACTAGTAGCTAGGCCCACTGTTGAGGACAGGAAGGTCAGACAAGCAGAGTAGGCAACGTACGGACAGATAAAATACAAAGACAGAAGGCTGATTCAGTGTTAAGTTCAGGCAGAGTCGGCAACAGGAATCAGATGGGCAGAGGTACAGAATCAACAAGCAGGAGAATAGTCAAAGGAAGCAGAAGGTCATAACAGATAATAGAATGCAATTATTACTTTAAGCTATCAACAGAATCTGGCTAAGTGTGGATCCCCAGCTCCATCTGGTTCTAGCACACTTTGGGATCTGACTAGGGTCTGAGCGCTAACACTTTAGCATTCGCAACAGCAGACACGGGGCAACTGACAGACTAGTACTATATATACAGAGATGCCCCGCAGCGCCGCCCCCATCACTCAGCCAATCCAAAGTACCGTTGGAGTCAGCTGACTTGGCAGATCAGCTGACTCCCCTTCTATTTGCATAAAGCTCCTGTCGCCTGGCGGGTAGCCCTCAATCTATGTGCAATAGAAGGACCAGGCAGAGCAGCAGCATGTAACTGCGTGGCAGAGGCCGCCGGATGATACGCAGATATAGCCGCCATGCCGCTTGTCTCTGCGACGGTATCTCCGCTATCTATTACATCAACCCTAGAGAACCTCTTTTATATTTCTGTCCCTTCTTGGGACTGAAGAAGAAGTTGAAGTTTTTATGTTGAAAAATATACAGGTTAGTATTATTGGGGATAGAGCGGGGATGAGTGGGGGACGTTTCACACTTGCCAGTTTTAAACACATTTGATATATTAAATATATTAAAAAAAGGGAGAGAAAAAAAGATTGTTGATCCTGTAGCAACACAAGATGTGTGCTATGAACGGTGTATAGAATATTGCTTCTTACCTTTTTATACTAGTCCTATTTTAAAATAAGTGGTAAACTTATCATGCTATAAATAATTATAACTGTTACTTGTCTAAAGAGACAGATGAAAAAGATTGATATCATGAAAAAAGAAAGAAATGCCGTATCATTTTGCCATATCACATAACAGCTGACATAACAAACTTCAGTACCCCGGCTCAAAATGTTGCCAGTAGTATCCAGTTAGGAATTGACTTTTATTTCTCCCCTTGAGCTTGAAAAGAAAAATTATAGGATATCCAATGCTCTGTACTTTTGATTTACATATGAAATTCTTACTAATGTTTTATTGTCTACACTTATTTTACTGAGGAAATGGGCACAGACCCACAAAATGCATTGCCAGTGCAAATTAAAATTAGTTTCTCATTACACGAATTTGTCTTCATTGAGATGAGCCCCCTCATTTTTCTTTTTTATTCATTTTTAACACCATTTTATTATATCTTGGGTGCCTCTTTCCCCCTTTGTGAACTACTGACCAAAATGGCTAATGCACTTTCATCTCCATTACTGAAAAGGGTGGGTCATGGTTCTCATCTTGGAAGAGTCATCAAAGCATCTTGTGGAACATGGTCATCTTCGAAGAAGCATCAAAACATCTCATGGGGCATGGTACTCATTTTGGAAGAGGCATCAAAGCATCTTGTGGAACATGGTGCCCATCTTCGAAGAAGCATCAAAACATCTCATGGGGCATGGTACTCATTTTGGAAGAGGCATCAAAGAAACTTTTAGGACATGGTGCCCATCTTGAAAGAGGCATCAAAGAAACTTGTGGGACATGGTACCCATGTTGGAAGAGGCATCAAAGTATTTTTACAACTGTCCTAAGAGCATTAAGAGTGAAGAGACTTGCAAAATTAAAGGATAGGTATTAAGAGCCAGTATACGCCTTATTGGAGAAGTGATTATTGGGTCTTCTCCCTATGGGTAGCTATTGATTATGTGCATGACACATCATAACTACCTGGGGGCCGCCTAACGCCAATTGGCGTCAAGTCCTGGGGCTGCAGTTTCCCAGGGAATGGCCACGCGCATGCACGATCGTTCCCTGACATTTCACCGAATGGAACAGAGTTCCGTGATTAGCCTGCTAGCTGCCAAAAGAAATACCCTTTGTTTACATCCATACAGCGCTGCGGTCCCTGGCAGCGCTGTACAAAATCGTCAATCCCCGGCCTCTGATTGGCCGGGGAGCAGCGTTCTCTCATAGGCTGATGCCTATGAGAGACGGTACAGGACAGTTTGCCGTCCTGTTTCAATTCTGAGCACCGAGGGGAGGAGGAAAGGGGAGGGAGGAGGGAGGGAGGAAGAAACAGCCTCAGCGATCAGACACCTCCGGCGGCATGTCCCCTCAGGGACAAAAAAAAGAGGTGAGTCCGATCGCTGGTCTCCATAGCTCACTGGGCTGTGCAGGAGGCTGAAAAGCCTGCACAGCCCAGCTTAGCAATAAACAGCCTGGTTGTTAGGGGGGTTAACACTGCGGTCGTCAAGTGGTTAAAAACTCTCTAAACAAACTGAATGCTCATGATAAGCTGTTCTAGAATAACAGAAACATTGTGACCTTGGAGGTAAGCTTGCTAGTTTTATAATACAGAATGTTTGAAGGGCAAAATAATATTTATTTATTTTTATTTTTTTTTTGCCTATAAATTGGTGTTAAGAGTTGTGTTTCTTTCTTTGTAAATCACATCCATGAGAGTTTTCACTTGAATGTTACCTATTATACAATGCAGCTATTCACCTTCACAAATTAAAGCTTGGCCAAGTCACACACAGGTATGTGAATAATGCTCTTATGTCTACCATTGTCTAACACAAAGAGACCAAATGACATTCATACAGGGAATAAGCTTCTTGTGTGAAAGAGCCCTTGAAATGATACATAATTACTCTTGATGGTTTCAATACCTCGGCATGCTCTATATTTTCCTTAGTGTTCTGTTGCCACAAAACTCTTCTACAGCAAGTACAACACAGATGAAATACAACTGTTAACTTACTGTTTATGTATAAGCTAAACATTTTACAAGCTCCAAACTAGTTAAACATGTACAGAAATTTAAAGAATAAGTACTTTTACACCTTTGCCAATTCCAGCCCAGTTATGAAGTGTTGCTGATTTTGCACCTTTTAACCTTTCATAAAAGATGTGAAAACCTGATGCCAAGCATTCAACAATTTCTCTTTATACCGGCCAGTACACTGTGAACCAGAGATTCTGTAGCTGTACCCACTTGTGTTACAGGCAAAAGAAAAGGGGACATTTAAAATATTCATAAAAAGAACAAATTATATACATGGTATTAATAAACAAATAAACCTGAAATAAAACATATGCAAATAACCTCAAAATAATGTAGCCCAAGGAAAAGAAAAACAGAGGGGATACATAAAAAAGCTGCATCAAACCACAGGACACTAAATCTAACAAGTTTTATTCATTAGTACTTTAGGATCCTATGTACTCTTATCTACACCCCTGTATAATTCACTTGTGGATCAGGGGCATAGATATGTGTACTGTTTACTTACCACTGTATTTGCGATACCTGTGTCTTTTCCGTTTACCTCACCATCGCAATCCCCTCCTTCCAGGGGCGTAGTAATAGTAGTTGCAGAGGTAGCCACCACATCAGGGCCCTTGGGCAAGAGGGGCCCCGAAAGGCCCTCCTTTAACTACAGTATTAGCTCTCTATTGGTCCTGTGCTCATAATAATCACTTCTATAGATACTTTGAATAGTGGTAATCATTAACAAACTGTTCCCCATCCCCTTCTTGCACCTCTGACACTGTAGTTGCCATTGGCAGGTTTTGGTGCACCGTATTAATTGTTATGTATAGAGTGCTTGGGGGGCCCCATCTAAAACTTGCATCGGGGCTCACAGCGCCTTAGCTACGCCACTGTCTCCTTCTGTGATTGAAGGCGCAGTCGTTCTGTGCCTGCGCATTACACTCCGGACAACATGGACTTGATTGACAGTGGCGCTCACAAAGGCGCGGTACAGGACGACCTGGCGAGCTCGGCCTCTGCACTGGAGGGGTCCAGGAGCCATCGGCTGAGAGCAGAGCTACGGTGTGGGACACAGCGACTGCCAGGGGTAGAAGGAAGCCCCAGGTAAGTAGATCTTTTTTTTTAACCATGCCTGGACATGCCTTTGAAGGGAAAAAGATGTGATCCAGAAGTGGATAAACATGCAAATTTAAAAACACATGAAAACAACTTTCAAAATCAGTATACAGCATATGTGATAGAGCAGAATGGTCTGTACACACAGATAGGCACCACGTATAACAAGTGAGAACTCTAGACTGAAGAAAAGCATGCAGAGATAAACCATACACCACGATCAGGAATTGTAGCTTACTTAGAACAGAAAGGAACACAGAGAATGAATACAAGAAAACACAATACCATAGAGATGATCACTTCATTTTACAGACAGTGATATTGTGTGGTTGATTTACTATACTGCAGTTTAAAGTAATTCAATTGATACAGACAACAATATGCATGTAATACATGATTGGATCCAGAGCTCTTACCAGGTAAAGTGCATAAATGTATATAGGCATAAAGTAAATAATCATTTCATAGTTGGTAAGATAAAAACCAATGTGCCATGGTGCAGCAATCTAAACAACAATAATGTGCAGGGTAGGCAAAAAAGTAAAGTGCAATGTTCTGTAAAGTGCCAGGAAAGAGGATGCAGCTACGGCGTTAGAAAGGTGCACCGTAAACAACGAAAAAGCAACAGCTAAAGTTTACATAAAGGACCACTATCGTGAAAATCGTCAAATTTAAAATACATGTAAACACATACAAATAAGAAGTATGTTTTTTCTAGAGTAAAATGAGCAATACATTACTTTTCTCCTATGTTGCTGTGACTTACAGTAGGCAGTAGCAATCTGACAGAACTGACAGGTTTTGGAATAGCCCATCTCCTCATAGGGGATTCTCAGGGTTTTGTTTCTTTTCAAAAGCACTTAGTGAATGGCAGTTGCTCTGTCCAACCACCAAAAAAGTGTGCAGAGAGCAGGGAGGCGGCCCAGCATCATTGCATAAATCATTTTCAGGGAATGTCTTTATAAAGAATAAAATCCTTGCTGAGAATCCCCCATGGAAAATAGACTAGTTCAAAACCTATAATAATCACAATAGTGGCAATGGAAACGCTAAATGGTAGGACAAACACCCCCAAATCCAATCACTTATAATAATGTAGACCAACATACATCATATGCAAAGAGCATATCAGAATTTATTAGAAGAACAAATAATTAAAAACAATAAAAGGTACTTGGGATGGCCACCCCATCACGACTCATCCACTCTAAACACCAAGCAACACCACACTAATTTGCTGGCATCTAACTAAAGTCATGGTCTTAGTTCAAAACCGGTAGGTTCTGTAAGATTTCTACTACCTGCTATAAGTGACAGCAAAATAGGAGAAAAGTAATTTACGGTACATTTTACTCTGCAAAAAATGTACTTCTTATTTGTATGTGTTTACATGTAGTTAAAATGTTACAATTTTTGCGATAGTGGTTCTTTAAAAGATCAATAGTCCTTTAAAAGTGATCAATAGCAAAAAGTAGCCCCTCTGTATCAGTTATCAAGAAGTGCCCCCAGTTACTGTTACTCGGCATGTACACCACAGCCAATCCAGAGGTTGACTATTTATAATAGTCAAGATCCAGTGCCGATTATCAAAACCCGCTGCATATTAGCCAGAACAGGGATGCTCGGATACCTCTTTTTGAAATCCGAATTGATCCGGATCAGGATAGCTAGAAATCCGGATACAATCGGATATCCGAATTCGAACCGTTCAGGTATCCGAGTCAATCCGGATTTCCGAACCCATTATCCGGCATATTATCATGGCACCCACCTTATATACAGGAGGGGCTGGCCAGGGTTCCCCTCTGTGATTGGTTGCTAGGGCTTAGGCTGGGAGCCCTCTGATTGGCTCAATGACGTCATGGACGTCATCTCCATGGTTACACTATCCGGATTCGGATGCTCGAACTAAGTATTCAACTGGATTCCGGATTCCAAATAGGTATCAGAGTTAGCTCGGATAGTGCATTCCGGATTTACCCAGCTATCCGGAATCCGGATCTGAGGTCGAATATCGGAAAAAAGTTCAGATAATCCGGGTAGTTCGAGTGTCCGGAATCCGGATGAGCATCACTGAGCCAGAGTACCACTTGATTGTTCTGGAGTTCAGCAACAAATTAACCACACCCCAGCATTGAATGTCACACCTGCTGCAGGGTTAGGTTGTATAATAGCCAAACCCCGCCATCAATTGTCACCCCTACCGTTTTATAGCCCGTTGACAGTAATCTAATAATCAAAATATTTACTTTAGAAATAAATAGCCACGTCAGTTTATTTTCTGTGGTCGATGACTCCAGTGGGGCTATTTTAACTTAACTATCCAAATCTATCCAAATCCATTTTTCTTGTGTAGTAAGGGAAAATGTAGATTTTCTGTCAGTTATTTTTACACGGATTAAACATTTTATGATTTCAGCTGAAATATCTCTTTATACGTTGCAGCAGAATTGGCTATCAGCATGATCTCATACAGAAGACTCGGTACATCACATTGCACTTTCTACAGCTGTCAAAGTAGGGTAAACCGCAGCCACACAATGCAGAGTATATCTGCCAGGTTCAGAGTAAAACCTGGTTCTCACTTCTCACCTATCTCAGTGACTTGTACATTAAGCACTGCTCTGTGGGTATGTTTTTCCTCACATCTAGCTCCAGTGTCTTACTAATAAGGAATTGGCAGGGTTTATAACACCTTTCTACTAAAGGAGCTTTTTGCACATCAGAGAGCTAATGCACAAGGGGTCAGCTAGAGATGCAAGGATGACAGCATAGTGTATTCCCTGCAGGCATACAGAACAGCCCTCTTCCAAGCCAACTGCCAGGAGACAGAGATAAAAGGAATGCAGTAAATACTACATAGTTCAACAGTGACAGTCTGCTATTCTACAGCATTTTCTAAAGAACAATTTCTAAATATACAGTGCATTACGAGGACGTGATTTATCAAGAATGGGAGACAAAGAGAAGAGTGGAGAAGTTCGCGGAAATTGATTTTAAATGTTTTTTTTCACAAAGTGTCATTTTCCGCTAACTTGTGACAAAAAATAAAATCTTCTATGAACTCACCATATGCCTAACGGAATACCTTGGGGTGTCTTCTTTCTAAAATAGGGTCATTAGTGGGGTTCCTATACTGCCCTGGCATTTTAGGGGCCCTAAACCGTGAGGAGTAGTCTTGAAACAAAAATGACCTGTGAAATCCTAAAGGTACTCATTGGACTTTGGGCCCCTTATCGCAGTTAGGGTGCAAAAAAGTGCCACACGTGTGGTATCGCCGTACTCGGGAGAAGTAGTATAATGTGTTTCGGGGTGTATTTTTACACATACCCATGCTGAGTGGGAGAAATATCTCTGTAAATGGACAATTGTGTGTAAAAAAAATCAAACAATTGTCATTGACAGATAGATTTCTCCCACCCAGCATGTGTATGTTTAAAAACACACCCCAAAACACATTATACTACTTCTCCTGAGTACGGCGATACCACATGTATGGCACTTTTTTGCAGCCTAACTGCGCTAAGGGGCCCAACGTCCTATTCATAGGTAATTTTGAGGCATTTGTTTTCTAGACTACTCCTCACGGTTTAGGGCCCCTAAAATGCCAGGGCAGTATAGGAACCCCACAAGTGACCCCATTTTAGAAAGAAGACACCCCAAGGTATTCCGTTAGATGTATGGAGAGTTCATAGAAGATTTTATTTTTTATCACAAGTTAGTGAAAAATTACACTTTGTGAAAAAAAAAAAACAATAAAAATCAATTTCCGCTAACTTTTGACAAAAAATAAAATCTATGAACTCATCATACACCTAACAGAATACCTTGAGGTGTCTTTTTTCTAAAATGGGGTCACTTGTGGGGTTCCTATACTGCCCTGGCATTTTTTTATGGGCCCAAAACCGTGAGTAGTCTGGAAACCAAATGTCTCAAAATGACTGTTCAGGGGTATAAGCATCTGCAAATTTTGATGACAGGTGGTCTATGAGGGGGGGAATTTTGTGGAACCGGTCATAAGCAGGGTGGCCTTTTAGATGACAGGTTGTATTGGGCCTGATAGATAGGAGTGCTAGGGGGGTGACAGGAGGTGATTGATGGGTGTCTCAGGGGGTGGTTAGAGGGGAAAATAGATGCAATCAATGCACTGGGGAGGTGATCGGAAGGGGGTCTGAGGGGGATCTGAGGGTTTGGCCGAGTGATCAGGAGCCCACACGGGGCAAATTAGGGCCTGATCTGATGGGTTGGTGTGCTAGGGGGTGACAGGAGGTGATTGATGGGTGTCTCAAGGTGTGATTAGAGGGGGGAATAGATGCAAGCAATGCACTGGAGAGGTGATCAGGGCTGGGGTCTGAGGGCGTTCTGAGGGTGTGGGTGGGTGATTGAGTGCCCTAGGGACAGATAGGGGTCTAATCTGATGGGTAGCAGTGACAGGGGGTGATTGATGGGTAATTAGTGGGTGTTTAGGGTAGAGAACAGATGTAAACACTGCACTTGGGAGGTGATCTGACGTCGGATCTGCGGGCGATCTATTGGCATGGGTGGGTGATCAGATTGCCCGCAAGGGGCAGGTTAGGGGCTGATTGATGGGTGGCAGTGACAGGGGGTGATTGATGGGTGATTAATGGGTGATTGACAGGTGATAGCAAGTAGTGCTACTTTATACTGGAGGAAAATTTAGGTGCTTGATAACATATATTGTTTTTAGTAAAAAACATACAATAAAAATATTATTTTTGCAATATCTGACTTCCTTCATTTTAACTGTATTAACTTACACTAACTCTATATTCTTGAATATACAACAATTTTTAATTTGCTTGAAAACTCATGTATTGATTTATCCATATTCCAAAAATTACCCCTTGATGCCTATATATCAAAGGGCACCTATGGCAGTGCTGGAAAAATTGTGTCTTTTGCAGCGATTGGTGGCAGGGAAGGGTTGAGGTTAGACGTGTGGGTTTGGTAAAGGTTAGGTGTGGGTGGTTAAGGCTAGGCTTGGGGGAGTGGTTAACATTAGGCATGGGGGGGTGAGTGGCTAAGGTTAGGTGTGGGGGGTTGGTTAAGGTTAGGCATGGGATGGTTAAGGTTAGGTGTGGGTGGTTAAGCTTAGGCATGAGGAGGAGTGGTTAAGGTTAGGTGTTGTTAGTGGGAGAGTTCAGTGGGAGAATTAGTGTTGGGCGAACACCTGGATGTTCGGGTCCGTTCGGCCGAACATGGGCCAGATGTTCGGCATGTTCGGCCCGAACCCCGAACTCAATGCAAGTCAATGGGACCCCCGAACATGTCGGTTTCGGGGGCCCTATGGGGTCGCAGGCATGAGGGGGGAGCATGCCCCGATCGCGGGGGGGGGGGGTTGGAAATTCCCCCCACCCCCTCCGCTAGCGCTCCCCCCTCTGCCCGCTTCCCCATAAAAAAAGTTTGCGGAAAGTTACCTACTAGTGGTGGGCTGGCTGGCTGGCTGGCTGTGGTGAGATGGATCATGAGTGGAGGAGTGGAGGAGTCCGACCCTCGTATGCATCATCACGTAGAGGACGTGAGGTCAGAGAAAGGGCGGAAGTACCACAAGGGTACTACCGCTGAACCGCCCGCTGCCCGGCCTCAACGCGGCTCCTAGACTAGTCGGACTCCTCCACTCATGATCCATCTCACCACAGCCAGCCAGCCAGCCCACCACTAGTAGGTAACTTTCCGCAAACTTTTTTTATGGGGAAGCGGGCAGAGGGGGGAGCGCTAGCGGAGGGGGTGGGAGGAATTTCCGACCCCCCCCCCCCCCGCGCGATCAGGGCATGCTCCCCCCTTATGCCTGCCCTGTTCGGCCGGGCATTGAGTAGTTCGGGCGAACCCGAACTAAAAGGCCGAACACCATCAGGTGTTCGGCCGAACTCGAACATCACCCGAACAGGGTGATGTTCTGCAGAACCCGAACAGTGGCGAACACTGTTCGCCCAACACTAGTGAAAATAGAGTTGTATATAGCTGTAGTAAAATATCTTTATTTTTTTACCGATTTTTTTACTATTGTCATTTGCACTACAATATTAGAATATTGGTAAATTTACCGTTATTCTACTATCAGGTTTTTGGGCACCCACATTTTCTCAGTGCCCTGTTTGCATGTATCTGTGGTTGCTCAAAGTGATTCTATTTTCTTTTGATCTCTAAGTCAGATATTCCAAACTAATTTGCAGGTATTAGTTTGAATCCTGACAAAGATTCTAGGTCAGTCCCCGGGCCCCCTTGCATGCCACTACGCAAGACCTCAGATCAGTGGTTAACCGCTGCGCCATGTGAGGGAACAGGAGAGCAGCTCCCATAATGGCACATATACAGCAAATAAATACTTGTATATGTGGCGTTACCAGCGGAACCGCTTTCCTGTACCTTCACATGGGGCAGCAGGTAGCCGCTGATCTGAGGTCCTATATAGCTGCATGTGAGGGGGGCGGGGACTGTCTTTGAGGAGGTGGCCACTGACTCACAAGGTAAAACTGGCACCATGGGGAGGGGGAGCAGGCTGGCTACCTACTGGGGGCACCTACCTGGCTAACCTACACTGGCTACCTATACTGTTGTCAACTATACTGGCTACCAAGAGTATTTGAAGTTTAGATATCTATGAACCCACATGTAACTGTATATTGTATAACATGCCTGTGTTATCTTACGATTTGTTTATCCCCTACTCTGCTAACGCATTTTTTTTTGCACTCACTAAATGCGTATCTGTTTTGATGTTTAAAACTCAATAAAATGTATTGTGAAAAAAAAAACTATACTGGCTACCTATACTGGGGTCAACTACACTGGCTACCTATACGGGGGTAAACTATACTGGCTACATATACTGGGGCAACTGTACTGGCTATCTATACTGGGGCAACTATACTAGATACTTATACTGGGGGCAGTTGCACTGGCTACCTATATTGGAACAACAACTATACTGGCTACATACACTGGGGGCAACTATACTGGCTACCTATACTGGAGGCAACTATGCTAGCTACCTATAATGGTGCAACTATACTAGCTACCTATATGGGGGGCAACTACACCGGCTACCTGTAGTGGAGGCAGCTATACTGACTACCTATACTGGGGGCAATTATACTAGCTACCTATACTGGAGGCAATTATACTAGCTACCTATACTGGTGGCAAACTATACTGGCTACCTATACTGGGGGCACCTATGCTGCCTATCTATACTGAGGCAATTATACTGGCTACCTATACTGGAGGCAACTATACTAGCTACCTATACAGTAGCAACTATACTACCTATACCCATATGCTATTCTAGGTAATAAGTAGCTCGCAAATGCAAGCTACTTATTAACTTGCCATCGCATGAAGATTACTCGCAAATCTTTTTGTCGGTTTCACTTGTGCAACTCATGTGTGTGAAACTTGACACCAAGGAAGGCTAAACATCTTTCACTGCACCTTTCTGAGAGATGTAGAGACTAATACTGGCTGACTTTTGTATTAATAGCTTAGCTGTCCTGCAATTTGAATATTACATGAATATACAGTGGGTTGCAAAAGTATTCAGCCCCCTTGAAGTTTTCCACATTTTGTCACATTACTGCCACAAACATGCATCAATTTTATTGGAATTCCACGTGAAAGACCAATACAAAGTGGTGTACATGTGAGAAGTGGATCGAAAATCATACATCATTCCAAAAATTTTTTACAAATAAATAACTGCAAAGTGGGGTGTGCATAATTATTCAGCCCCCTGAGTCAATACTTTGTAGAACCACCTTTTGCTACAATTACATCTGTCTTTTAGGGTATGTCTCTACCAGCTTTGCACATCTAGAGACTGAAATCCTTGCCCATTCTTCTTTGCAAAACAGCTCCAGCTCAGTCATATTAGATGGACAGCGTTTGTGAACAGCAGTTTTCAGATCTTGCCACAGATTCTCGATTGGATTTAGATCTGGACTTTGACTGGGCCATTCTAACACATAGATATGTTTTGTTTTAAACCATTTCATTGTTTCCCTGGCTTTATGTTTAGGGTCATTATCCTGCTGGAAGGTGAACCTCTGCCCCAGTCTTAAGTCTTTTGCAGTCTGCAAGAGGTTGTCTTCCAAGTTTGCCCCGTATTTGGCTCCATCCAGCTTCCCATCAACTCTGACCAGCTTCCCTTTCCCTGCTGAAGAGATGCACCCCCGAGCATGATGCTGCCACCACCATATTTGACAGTGTGGATGGTGTGTTCAGAGTGATGTGCAGTGTTAGTTTTCCGCCACACATAGCGTTTTGCATTTTGGTCAAAAAGTTCCATTTTGGTCTCATCTAACCAGAGCACCTTCTGCCACATGGTTGCTGTGTCCCCCACATGGCTTGTGGCAAACTGCAAACGGGACTTCTTATGCTTTCTGTTAACAATGCCTTTCTTCTTGCCACTCTTCCATAAAGGCCAACTTTGTACAGTGCATGACTAATAGTTGTCCTATGGACAGAGTCTCCCACCTGAGCTGTAGATCTCTGCAGCTCGTCCAGAGTCACCATGGGCCTCTTGACTGCATTTCTGATCAGCGCTCTCCTTGTTCGGCCTGTGAGTTTAGGTGGATGGCCTTGTTTTGGTAGGTTTACAGTTGTGCCATACTCCTTCCATTTCTGAATGATCGCTTGAACAGTGCTCCTTGGGGTGTTCAAGGCTTTGGAAATTTTCTTGTAGCCTAAGCCTGCTTTAAATTTCTCAATAACTTGATCCCTGACCTGTCTTGGACCTGTTCTTGTGTGTTCTTTGGACTTCACGGTGTTGTTGCTCCAAATATTCTCTTAGCAGCTGTAGCAGAGAGCAGCTGTATTTGTACTGACATTAGATTACACACAGGTGCACTCTATTTAGTCATTAGCACTCATCAGGCAATGTCTATAGGCAACTGACTGCATTCAGACCAAAGAGGGCCGAATAATTATCCACACACCGCTTTGCAGTTATTTATTTGTAAAAAATGTTTGGGATCATGTATGATTTTCGTTCCACTTCTCATGTGTACACCACTTTGTGTTGATCTTTCACGTGGAATTCCAATAAAATTAATTTATGGTTGTGGCAGTAATATGACAAAATGTGGAAAACTTCAAGAGGGCCGAATACTTTTGCAACCCACTGTATGTTTTTGTTCACTAATGTTAATTAATGTATTTGAATCAGGCACCTTATCAATTTTTCACCTTTTATTTAATTTCCAGCAACCATCCAGCAGAAGTTGCACTTAATTATTAGCACTTTTATAATGCTGAAAATGCATGAATAAGATGACAATAGTGAGATTACTCCTGAAAAAGGATTAGTGCAGTGGGGCCTTTCATTGATTTAGCATAGAAGTTTAACCTCTTGAGGACCGCAGTGTTAAAACCCCTAAAGTTCAGGCCAGTTTTCACTTAATAGGTCACTGCAGCTTAAAGCTGCAGGGTCGTCCAACTCAACACACAAGTGATTCCCCCCCCTTTTCTCCCCACCAACAGAGATTTCTGTTGGTGGGGTTTGATCTCTCCCCAGATGTTTATTTTTTTTTTATAAATATGTGTTTTATTATTTTTTAAATAAATATACCTATTTTTTTTATTTTTGTAGTGCCCCCTCCCTCCCTCCTCCCACCAGCCATTCAGCGTGATCAGCTTTCATAGGCTTTGACTGCCGTTCACTTCCCTGATTCTGAAGAGGACAGCCGTGTCACATGGCTACAGTACTGCCTTCGATCGCAGCGCTGTACAGCAATAAAAGACGGCGATTTCACCATCTAATATTCTCCCAGTGGTGCCGCTGGGAGACTGAAGACGGAGCTGTGCTCCGCCATCAGAGCGGGGATGCTCGCACATTGGCGCACGCGATCGCCCGCAAACCACGCCCCAAGGATCTAACACCGATCGGCGTTAGGCGGTTCTGGGTCTGCCGCCCTGCCTGTCGGCGTGATGCGGCTGGCAAGTGGTTAAGCAGCTTGGAACTGTTTTTAGTCATCTGAAACTATTTGCAGTCCTTTCCGGGCTCACTGCTTCAAACTAAACTCTTTGGCTCTTTGTCACTGTCAATTATAAGCATTTAGAAAGAGTTAGCTAAAGTTCAGGGGTCTCACAGGACCACTAAATCCAGGCATTGTCCAAAAACTGGTGGCAGACTGAGTAGTCAACCAGCTATCAAGTGCCAAAGTCAAACGTTCACAATTAGGATGCCTGTCAGCAGGGCATTCAGTACAGTTTGTCATGATGAAAACAGCTGTGTCTCGTTGATAAAACTTCACTATAATAAAAATTTAAGAGTGGGAATTCAGATTCTATAAATACTTATTCATGACAAAGACTCTCTCTTTAATGAGGCACTGTTGTCATTTCATATGATGCTGCTATACTTGCTTAACTGTGTTTTTTTTTTTTACTGTACTGCTATGTTTTATTTTGAATAATGCCCAATTTTAACCTTACCGATTACATAATACTGCAGACAACCAATGCTAATTGCTTAATTTGTTTTTAATTACAACATGATTCTCCGGAGTCACAGGTGTTTAATGCCAGTTAAACTTCCTTTAGGATCTAGATCAAATTAGTCAGTCAATGCATAAAAACCATCTGGAGTCAACATGGAAAAAGTGAATAGAGGTTTCTACGGTGATGTTATCTGCATACTGTTTTTTATTATTATTTAATTATGCTTCACTGTTTATCATGTAGGAAAAGGCTGGGTGTAACAGTTTGGAATTTATAAGCTCAAACTGTTCGTATTACGCTTCCCAGAAAAATGATGTGAACTTTGCAATAATCAGAAAAATAAATCTATTTACCTCTTAGTGGTTTGACAGCAGTTAACTGAAATATAAGCTGAAAGATATGAGTACATATGTTTTACAACATGTTGTTTCTTCTATTTGGACTCTGTAAGCTCACCATTGGTGGTTAAAGCTATAAATTAATATTTTTGCATACAGTAGTTTGGATAGATGACTATCCAGAGAAAGCCTACAGGATCCAGTTTGGTATATGAGCATAAAGGTTGTGCATTTTTATTTTTTTTAAGCTCTTGCTAAATATTTAGTAAACATTTGAAGAACCACTATCGTGAATATTATAAAATTTAAAATACATGAAAACACATAAATAAAAAGTACATTTCTAGAGTAAATTGTGCTATTTATTCCTTTTCTTGTATGCTTCCGCTACTTACAGTAGTTAGTAAAAATCTGACAGAACTAACAGCTTTTTGACTAACCCATCTCCTCGTGGGGGATTCACAGGGTTTTCTTTATTTTTAGTGATTGGCAGTTATTCAGTCCAACTGCCAGCATAGTGTGCAAACAGGTGGTGGTGATGGAGAGGAGGGTTTCCTGCATCTTTTTATAAATCCTTTCCAGGGAGTGCTTTTGTAAAGAATACATTAAATACTGAGAATCCCCCGAGAAGAGATGGACTAGTCAAACACCTATTACCAGTAGTTCTACCAGATTTCTACTAATTACTGTAAGTAACAGCAACATAGGAGAAAGGTAATTTATATCTCATTTTACTTCGGAAGGAAGAAACGTCTTATTTGTATGCATTTACATACCGTATATTTTACATTGTACAATTTTTCAGGATAGAGGTTTTCTAAATAAATTTTCTAAAAAGTCAGGCAGTTCTACCATGTGTCCTAAAGCAGATTTAGCTGAACCCTAATGTCTGAATAGTATACTTGTGCGGCTGCATCGTGGCCGCGCTCAGGTTAGCATAGCAGCATGGCCCCGATCAGAAAGAGGGTCCCAGCAACTAGCAGTAGAGAACTGAAGGACACGGAGGGAAGCCTCATTAGGATTTAGAGGCTTCCCTATCTTGGGTAAGTATTTGTTTTTGAACCCAAGCTTCATCTCGGGTTCTCTTTAATAAATAACTTGTTTTTCCAAATTGATGGTGATGCTTGGCTCAGGAAAGCTAGCCTTACCATTTTAAACTGTTTTCCAATGTTTTGTTATCCAGTTTAGCTCACATTAATCAGCTTTTTAATAATCCTGACTGTATGCTGATGTTACTTTTATAATACAAAACATTTCTACAGTATGTAGAAAGTCTCCTTGCAGCTTTTGCAGCTTGATGGTAATCTCTATGGTCAGACAAGGTATCGCTAGTCTCTCCACATATAGAGGACAACAGTCAGGACACTATGTGATCTGGATGCTAACTGTATAATAGCATCACTTTGGCACAACAATTAGTAACAAGTATTTTAACAAATTATAACAGAATCTATAAACACTTATGGTGGCCATACACGGTACAATTTTTTCATCCAATCTTACCATTTCTATGTAATATAAGGGAACTGCCTAAATTATCCTTTCAATAAATTCACTTAATTTACCCTTATACTACATAGAAATGGTAAGATTGGATGAAAAAATTGTACCATGTATGGCCACCATAACAGCCTGCTAGAATGCAGATTCCATTTATAAAGATATCTGTTTGTAACATAGAAAGTATTAGTTACATGGAAAGGATTCATTGCTATCGTTATCTGCAGTCTTAAAATTATTCACCTCTGACATTTAATGTGAGATGTTTTGAAGAGATCAGTAACGGACATGTATTCCATAGGTGCAGACCTTGGCATCGCTGCAGTACTATGGGCCCAGGTGCAAATTTTACCCTAGGCCCCACTCCACTTTCCCCAGTGATGTGTTTTTATAGTAATTGCAAGATACAACAGACCACAAAAACTGCCCTTTCAAGGACAGCGACTGCGAAGCAGATTATTTTGGCACTCAGGGTTAGGGTCTGAATTGGGCACCGCTATAGCACTTATTCTATAGTTTGAACCCTGCACAAGGGTAATTCGGGGTTCCAAATTCTCCCTCCGATTTCCTAAGAATTGGAGGGGGAATAGTATATATTGTCACCCGGAATTTGAGAAGCAACCCAACTCATCAGCGACATCACAATGGCGTCAATTCACCAGAGAGGATTTACTAAGAGAAAAAAGGTATGTAGTTTATCTCATGAGGTATTTTAACACTCTGGAGTCAATTCACCAGTGTGAGAGGACAGAGAGAAAAGTGTTTGATAGCAGGGGATAATACAGAGATATGCATGAGGAATGTGTGAGAAAGCAGAGAGTTAGGTAATCGGTATTAATGATTTACATCGGATACTTTTCCTCTCTGTAAGCTTGAAAGTGAAGCATTGTGGGTAGGAGGCGGAGTTTTACCACTACGCGACCAGAGTATTCCCGCCTTTTACTGCCGGATCATATCACAAGTGAGTCTGAACTTCTTCACCACCTCTGTCTCAGTAAAATTATCAAGAACTGTTCTCTCACGAAAAATACGAGGGGCGATTAAACAGACCCTCCTCCTGCGCCTTCGTCTCCTCATAATAGAAGCAAGCTCTAAGGCCTAGTGCACACCAGAGCGGCTCGGCTGCGTTTTGCGATCCGCTTGCGGCTGCAGTTACGCTTGGGTAATGTATTTCAATGGGCTGGTGCACACCAGAGCGGGAGGTGTTTTGCAGAAACGCATACTCCCGGGCTGCTGCAGATTTTGGATTGCGGAGGCGTTTCTGCCTCAATGTTAAGTATAGGAAAAACGCAAACCGCTCTGAAAAACGGCACTTCAGAGCGGTTTGCCAGGCGGTTTTTGTTACAGTAGCTTTTCAGTAACAGCTTTACTGTAACAATACATGAAATCTACTACACCAAAAACGCTTCACAAAACTGCAAAATGCTACCTGAAACGCTACAGAAAAATAACAAAAAGCGTTACAAAATCTGCTAGCATTTTGCAGATCTGCTAGCGGTTTTTGGTGTTCACCAGGCCTAACAGAGTAAGCTCAAAAGGCTCCATCTTCCACAGCAGCAGCTGCTGTGTGAAAACCACGATATCTCCAGGTTCATTCAGGGGATAAAGAGATGAAAAAAAAACGAATGGCCACAGCCCCTTTCTTCCCTGGTGAATTGTGATTTCGAGAAAAACTAACTACTAACTATCACTTATTTATCTCATACTTATCTCACATTTATCTCTTGCATTTCTCTCTGTCGATATTTTCCCCTATACTTCTGGAGAATTGCTATTTGGAGATATCACAGGAGGTAAATTACCTCCCAAGAGATAAATAGATTGGTAACCTCTGGTGAATTGACGCCAATATGTGTGTCAGCCAGTGTGTGGGAGAGGTGTGAGCAG
Source organism: Hyperolius riggenbachi (assembly GCF_040937935.1). NCBI lineage: Eukaryota > Metazoa > Chordata > Amphibia > Anura > Hyperoliidae > Hyperolius > Hyperolius riggenbachi. The sequence goes on along the minus strand of NC_090651.1, from coordinate 266,026,289 downwards.
ATGAAAAATACAATGTTATTAATGATTAGTATTACTACTAGTCAAACTACATATTAAGGTTATCAATGTTACTACAGCACCAATAAAGACCGAACACACTGGCTGGAGTAGGGCCCCATGTGTTCCCTTCAGGTCTAGGGGCCCTGGTGCAGCCACCACTTCTGCACTCTCTATTGTTATACTACTGGGTGCAGACTCTTACGATGTATAATGCCAAAGAAAACAGTATTTGAAAATACTTTTTATTAACTGATGTATCTTTAGGTAAACTATTATTTAGTGTATCATAAAGGTGGCCACTAATGTCTAGCGCAAAATCATTTGAACGACCAGAAAATCTGATTGGATAGGTTGTAAATAATCTCCGTTGATGGGTACAATCGATAACAATTGGATTTTAGTCAAACCAAAATTTGGATTATTTTTTTTTTTTTTGTGTGATAAACAGGAAGCAAATATTTGTTTGTTGATGGTGTAGTGAATGATTTTTCTTCCGATCAAAATTATCTGATCGCTCAAACGATTTTTTGCTAGAAATTGGATCATTAATGGCCACCTTAAAGTTCTTCTCTAAATCTTTGAATGCAGTATGCATGTCTTGTGCCCAGTATACATATTGAATACAAGACATTACCTAGTAGTAAAGCACTGGCTAGAATCATCATCATCCTTAAAATGTTTCTATAGGAAGGTTTGTATCACATACAAATTCTTAAAGAACAAGCGACACCCGTGCTAACCTAGAAATAAAAAACACATATATAAGTATGTGGAGATAAGTAGATAAATACTGCTTCTACTTACATAATAGATGTATTGTCCTATCCACATAATGATTCCTGTGAATTTTATAAAGGAAAAACAGAAAATCCTATTCTAGGCAGTGGTCATCTTGCCAAGCTAATGCTGACATCATATCCTCCCTGACTCTTGTTTCCCCCCCTCCCTTCTCTTGCTTATTGTGTATTCATTAGCTGCCCTCCTCCCAGGGCCTTCAGAAACTCCCACTGAAGTATATACTAACAACTGCACTGTTTTTTTTTATTTACACATCCAATCACTGAGTCACCTCAGCCTTGCTTCTAAACACATCAGAGGGTGTTTCTGATAAGCAGCTAGGAAGGGAAATAAATGGAAGAGGAGGAATATATTATAGATAAAAAGAACTCCCAGCATTCAACTCTTTGGCACTGTTTGGCACTAGGGCCAGTGCTCCTAAGGTATGTGATAACTACAAACCATAACAGCAGAAAAAGTTTTGCAAGTTTTGAATGCAGGATTAGCATCTTTATCACTTAATACACTCAGATTAGTTGCTGTTGAAATTTGATTTTTTATGGTGACAATACCGCTTTAAAGTAAACCTGTGAGGGTTTTTGACAAAAATAAGATATGTCAGTAGAGGGGAGTCTTTGGATCCTCTAGAGACTTCCCCTGTACTCCTTCCTGAGGCTGTTCCAGCGCTGGGATCACAAAAGCAAATGGCCGCCCCCTGTACAAGAATGAGCATAAGTGCAGGATGGTTCACACCTGCACACAGGGCTGGATTTGTACTTTCCCAAGGCCCACTGTCACCAACCGCATGCCCCCCCCCCCATATGGCTTTGCCTGGGGTCACGTGTGCTTTAATGCATGGATGTCCTCAGAAGGCAGGTTTTATCATTCATACAGATGTTGTATATACACTGCTGCGGGGTATTCAGTGTGCATTTTGAACAAGGGGCTTTGGTTGAATAGCTAAGCCTCTGATGGTGCGTGTGCCTCACTGTGGTAATAAGTTCTCAGAAACAATGTATAACTAACAGATACATAAGTAGTGCTGTTAGACCGAAACTGTGCAAAACAGTGCAGGGAAATGTGGGCACACCTTGTGCAGCCATAGGCCGTAATGTGAATAACGGCTTTAGCGGCGCTCAGACAATAATTTGGGTGTCGTCAAAAGTCAGAGTCCAAATTACATTAAAAACAGCGTAATTTGTCTGACAGCAATAGCTGACAGCCAAATGACATCATACTTCCTAAGTCCATGGCGCTCTGGAGGGGAATAGTAATTAACAGCGCTGGGACTTTGCAGGAGCAGGGTGAGCCATTTTTCAGCTTTACTCTGTGCCCATATTTCATGGCGCCGTTTCTGCATGAATGCCTGCTAGACACAGGATAGAAGTATGTGGGAGGGAATTATTGCAGGAAAAGTGGTTGGTGTAAAAGTAAAGAGAACCGGTAAAGGAGAAGCAAACTTAAACAACAGGGAGACAAGGGAGTTCTCAGATCTATTCATAATCTCTAATGCATTGTAGTTGTGTTGTTGATCACGGTTAAAATTTAGCGTATTTTGTTTGAAAGTGACCTATTCTGCATTATTCTAGCCCTTATATTATGAGACAAAGTATTTCACTTTAATTCTTTGCAGATCAGTCAATCCTAATATGTCAACCAGAAGCAGTATTTAAGCTTTGGAAAACTGTATGATAATTATTTCTTGGATTATGAACATGAATATCCATTAACACTTTGACATCTCATTAGAGCAACAAGCAGTTAGCAATATGCATCCTGAACCATAAAGATGCACTCTTACATGCGGTAACTTACAGCATACAGATGAACAAGTATCTTAGACTGGCATTAATGCAGACAAATTTTTCTTTTTTTTGCAGAAAAGTATGTCTCATTAAAGAGAACCTGAACTGAAAATAAAAAGTCATAATAACCATACACAGGTTATACTTACCTCTTGTGTAGTCTACTACTCAATCTTTTTCTCCTCTCCTGCATCCCAAATGGACATTACCCCATAACAGCTTCCTGGTCAGCACACTGTTAAACTTTAATATCACCCACTTGAGCCATAAGGAATCATGGACATTACCTTGCACATTCAGTTGAAAAAAAAAGAGTAAGATAGGAAATTACATCAGGATTGGCTTAAAGGGGCACTACAGTGGGTTGCAAAAGTATTCAACACCCTTGAAGTTTTCCACATTTTGTCATATTACTGCCACAAACATGAATCAATTTTATTGGAATTCCACATGAAAGCCCAATATAAAGTGGTGTACACATGAGAAGTGGAACAAAAATCATACATGATTCCAAACATTTTTTTTTACAAATAAATAACTGCAAAGTGGTGTGTGCATACTTATTCAGCCCCCCTTGATCTGAGTGCAGTCAGTTGCCTATAGACATTGCCTGATGAATGCTAATGACTAAATAGAGTGCACCTGTGTGTAATCTAATGTCAGTACAAATACAGCTCCTCTGTGAGGGCCTCAGAGGTTGTCTAAGAGAATATTGGGAGCAACAACACCATGAAGTCCAAAGAACACACAAGACAGGTCAGGGATCAAGTTATTGAGAAATGTAAAGCAGGCTTAGGCTACAAAAAGATTTCCAAAGCCTTGAACATCCCACGGAGCACTGTTCAAGCGATCCTTCAGAAATGGAAAAAGTATGGCACAACTGTACACCTACCAAGACAAAGCCATCCACCTAAACTCAAAGGCAGAGCACGGAGAGTGCTGATTAGAAATGCAGTCAAAAGGCCCATGGTGACTCTGGACGAGCTGCAGAGATCTACAGCTCAGGTGGGAGACTCTGTCCAACTATTAGTCATGCAATGTACAAAGTTGGCCTTTATGGGAGAATGGCAAGAAGAAAGGCATTGTTAACAGAAAGCATAAGAAGTTTGCAGTTTGCCACAAGCCATGTGGGGGACACAGCAACCATGTGGAAGAAGGTGCTCTGGTCAGATGAGACCAAAATGGAACTTTTTGACCAAAATGCAAAACGCTATGTGTGGCAGAAAATGAACACTGCACATCACTCTGAACACACCATCCCCGCTGTCAAATATGGTGGTGGCAGCATCATGCTCAAGGGGTGCATCTCTTCAGCAGGGACAGGGAAGCTGGTCAGAGTTGATGGGAAGATGGATGGAGCCAAATACAGGGAAAATTTGGAAGAAAACCTCTTGGAGACTGCAAAAGACTTGAGACTGGGGCGGAGGTTCACCTTCAAGCAGGACAATGACCCTAAACATAAAGCCAGGGCAACAATGGAATGGTTTAAAACAAAATATATCTTTGTGTTAGAATGGCCCAGTCAAAGTCCAGATCTAAATCCAATCGAGAATCTGTGGCAAGATCTGAAAACTGCTGTTCACAAACGCTGTCCATCTAATCTGACTGAGCTGGAGCTGTTTTGCAAAGAAGAATGGGCAAGGATTTCAGTGCAAAGCTGGTAGAGACATACCCTAAAAGACTGGCAGCTGTAATTGCAGCAAAAGGTGGTTCTACAAAGTATTGACTCAGGGGGCTGAATAATTACGCATACCCCACTTTGCAGTTCTTTATTTGTAAAAAATGTTTGGAATGATGTATGATTTGCGATCCATTTTTTCACATGTACACCACTTTGTATTGGTCTTTCACATGGAATTCCAATAAAATTGATGCATGTTTGTGGTAGTAATGTGACAAAATGTGGAAAACTTCAAGGGGGCCGAATATTTTTGCAACCCACTGTATAGTGAAAATTATCCCCACATCATGTATTTAATTTGGGCAGCATTGCTTTCACCATAGAGTTTGGGTTAAAAAAAAAATCTTTAAACACATCTTTACCTCCCTACACATCTGAGCTACATCATTAGCTGCTGACACACTAAAGCTTATTTATAACACAGGCAGCTCAGATGCTACAGACAGAGCCATGTTTTATGTAACTAGCTTAGACTGAAATTAATGCCATCTGCCCTCCTGTGTCCCCTCTGTCTTGTGTCCCTCCTGTGTCTTCTCGGTCCCCTGGTGTCCCCTGTGTGCCATCTGCCCCCTTGTGCCATCTATCCCTTGTGCCCTTTTGTGTCCCATGTGTGCCATCTGCCCTCCAGTATCCTCCTGTGTCCCCTCTGTCTGTGTCCCATGTGCTTAGTAGCAGCGAGTGCAGTGATTGGCCCAATGACGAAGCAATAGTCCCGCCTCCTAGACCTTTGGCTCCTGTCAGAACACCAGGCAATTGACTTGCAGTGCCCCCCCCCCCCCCCCCGCCGATAGGCCACATAGTGCCCGAAGGCTGACATGACTCCAGATCAGTTGAAGCCATTGCGAGGGGGGACTGGAGGGCTGCATGGAGGTCCCGGGGTTGACACTTGGGACATTGTTTATCATGAACAGCAAGTATATAGCTTATCAGATGGACACGGGAGCTGTGAGGTAAGACAAAGGAGAACACTTGGGACACAGTAGTGAACAGACACAGGGCACACGGGACACCGACATAGGGAGCACAGGAGTGCACAGGGGACAGGCTTTATCAGGCTTTTGATATGTTGCATTTTGGTATCTAAACCCTGTCAGCTTGCTCTTTCTCAACAGACCTTAAAGAGAGTCTGAAGCGAGAATAAATCTCGCTTCAGACCTCATAGATAGCAGGGGCATGTGTCCCCCTGCTAAAACGCCGCTATCCCACGGCTTAACGGGGGTCCCTGATCCCCCAAATCCCCTCCGTGCAGCAGGGGAGCGCATCCGCATTGGGGCAGGGCTAACCGCTGCAGCCCTGCCTCCCGCGCGTCTATCAGACGCGTACCTCTGCCTCTCCCCGCCCCTCTCAGTCTTTCTTCACTGAAAGGGGCGGGGGAGAGGCGGCGATGCGCATCTGATAGACGCGCTGAGAGGCAGGGCTGCAGCCGTTAGCCCTGCCTCCAGGAAGAGCAAAATTTATGACCAAGTTGGTCGTTGATTTTGCAGGGGGGGTTTGGGGGTGAAGGGATCCCCGTTTAGCCGCAGGATAGCGGCGTTTTAGCAGGGGCACACATGCCCCTGCTAACTATGAGCTCTGAAGCGAGATTTATTCTCGCTTCAGAGTCTCTTTAAGCACAGGCCTCTCACTTTTTTTTTTTTTTTTTTTGCAAATACCAACTCCGAAGCTGCTGTTCAGGTCTTTTTTATAGCCCATTTCATGCCCTTTTATAAACTTTTCCATAGAACAACTGCCCAACTGTTAATTTCAGCAAGAAATATCTTGGGAAATGGTCTTGTGACACCGCATCCGCTGCCTTGCCACACCCTGTACTGTCCCCACTAATGTGAAATTGTTAAAAAGACTGCACCCACAGTACACCGGCAACCACATGGGGTGCATGTATGTGGATTGTGGACAGAGCCCAGAGCCAGCGGTGGACATGGACAGGTAAAGGATACTGAACTGGGGGGGGCACATTTTACAATAGGGAGAACAGCGCCGGGGGTTGTGTCACATCGTCACTCATCCCGTTATTGCATGCCATTACCACCATACACCCCGATTAAGCATGTCCACCCTACATCTTGCAGCATGTACGATCGATACATGCAGCCAATTTTGGCACAAAATTGGTCACATTGTTGATTGGGCATGCTCTTGGCTGCACCAATTTTCATCCAATCGGATTATAATAATCAAATCAAATTGTCGATCGGCCCGAGTCACCTGATGTATGGCCACCTATACACAGCAGTACTGAGTGTTTTTTTTTTCCCTGCAATCAGTAATTCTTGTTGAGGTTTGCAAATATGATCAGTGCCAGCATTGTAAATTCTTATAACCTAGCAGCACACACTTTTTACATATATTTTTTGGAGATACATAGAGAGGACATAAAAAAAAAGATAAGATTAGGAACATTTGTACATTATTTTTGTAATATATACAGTATATAACTGCATCAATATATGTACAGTATTTATTGTGGTATATATATATATATATATATATATATATATATATATATATATATCATAATTTCTTTAAATAACAAGGACTTGCCTTATTGTTTCTCCATCCTGTATGTCCCCTAGCTAGGCACATAAATCCCCCCGCCCCTCACACCTAATAACACAATGCCCTACAGACCAGATTATATAAACTGAGTTTCAATTGCACAATGCACATGTGTAATATGACCATAACTCATAATGACCACTGTAATTTGCTCATAAATGTAATATTCTGGGCTGCCTGCAATGGGATTATATTAAAAATAAAATAAACTGAGTTTCATATGAGGATATTTTGGTGCAATGCAGATTTTCTCTTTTTATTTCTTACTTCAGTTAGATACAGATTAGAAACTAATGGTTTGTTCAGTTTTCCAGTTAATACAATATTCTAAAGGATTTTCAAAAGAAGGAAATGTATAATGTTTCATCCTTCAAAATATTGCAATGGCTTAACAAACACGATAAGAAGCTTAATCTACCAGTGTGCATAATAAAGATGGACTATGTGGATAAATGGCTTCACAGTATTACTGATAATCCAGTTCTGATAGCTGCCAATATTTAAATGCCTTTGTAATGAGCCATAAATAGTCTGTGTGGTAATTATCATTGACTTTCAGTTACATGGATGTCTAACATTTCTTTGGAGTGATATAGCATGTATTGTAGTAGAGACACCAATTCATTGTTGGTTATTATCCACACAAACAAAATGCTAATTTCCACTAAGCTTAAAGAAATAAGAAAAATCTTTATTAATCATTTCCGACAGAGTGTCTGCAATGCATCACAATACCATCAGGAATTGTCCATAGACAACAATAAAACTTTGGAAAAAGAACACATATATGGCTTTACTAATTTATTGTTAGTCTTGGCGGTGATGGTGTTTTAATGTGTAGTAAGAAAAATAATGTTTGTAGTTGTATGCGTGCGATCCTTGACCAATTTCAATGAAATTTGCTATACAGATCCCTTATTACCTGGGAAGATATGTTACCCCCACACCTTCAGCCAACCAATCAGATTTCACCCATTCACGTCAATGGGAAAATTTAAAAGGTTGCCATTCTCACAGTAATAAAGCCAGAGTCCCCCAACTTGGCATAGCTGGTCACTTGGTGAATGAGGTTAAAAATTGAGGGAATGTGGGTGGAGTATAAAACAGCCAATCATTTTAAATAGGAAAATGTAAACTGCAGCCATTCGTAGACTGTTAATTGCAGGGTTCTCAAGCTTGACACAGTTGGTCACTGGATGACTGGGATTAATATTCAGGAAAGTAGATGGAACCTACAACAGCCAATCAAAATTCACCTATTGATTTTCAAGGGGAATATTTAAATTTCTGCCATTCTTTCAGTGTTAATGGCAGAAGCCTCAAATCTGCCACGGTCAGTCATTGGGTAACCGGGGCTCAAATTCAGAAAAGGGAGCAGAGTCACAAACATCCAGTCAGATTTGTTTGATTGATAAATTGTATCCATTCTCACATCATTGATGCCTAGGACCCCAAAGCTCACAAACTTGGTCACTGGCTGACTGTGTGTTAAGGTTATAAAAAGTGGGCAGAGCCAACAACAACCAAATTTTTGAACGGAAAAAAATAAATAAACTACAGCCATTCTAAGACTGTTGGTGGCAAGGTTCTCAAACGTGGCACAGTTGGTCACTGGTGACTGGGATTCATATTTAGGATAGTGGGTGAAGCTTATGACAGTCAAGCAAAATTCACCTATTGATTTTCAGAATGAATATTTCAATGTCTGCCATTCTTACACTGTTAATTGCAGAGGCCTCAAACCTGCTAAAGTCGGTCCGTGGGTGATGTAGATTCAAACTCAGAAAAGGAGGCAGAGCCACAAACAGCAAATCAGATTTGTTTGATTGATTTCAATGGGCAAATTTAAACTGCTTTCATTCTCACATTATTGATGCCAATGACCCCAAAGCTCACAAAGTTGGTCATTGTCTGACTATGTGTTACGGTTAGAAAAAGTGGCCTGACCCAATTACAACCAAATACATACACGAGCAACACCGAGTCTTCAGCTAGTATTAAACATAATCAGCATCAGTAAAGTCACTGAGAAGTGAAGAAAAGCAAATATATTATTCAGTTACAATGGCACTCATCATTTGATGTGCTCTTGCATTCACTCTGCAATTGCATTTGTAAATGCATTCCCTGCATTCTATCACTTTTTTCAGGTGCATTGAAATACATTTTAATTGGAAACATGTCATGCAGGAAAAAGTAGAAAGCTTTTTAAATTATGGCAAAAAAAATGCAAACTCAAAATGCAAACTAATATGAATGATGTGCAATTCCAGCATGGACCAGTCAAATGAACATTTTTGCTGCCTGCAGCAAACTGCATACTAGTCTGACTAGTGTGATGCCTGACTAAGGATTTTAGTGATTTCAGTGATGACAAGTCTAAATTGGGATGGCTAAACAATTGGGTCGGAGCACCACCAAACTGAAAGGTCTTGTAGGACATTCTTGGCATGCGGTGGTTATAACCTAATAAAAAGAAATTTTCAGGTTCCCGCGAGCAGTTCAGCAATTTTATGAAAACCTGTCTGATGTATTTCCGGGTTCGGCCTATTGCATCCGGCTCTGAGTCTCAGAGGGTGGCTTTGGTTATCTCCTTATTGCAAGGGGAACCTCAGACCTGGGCTTTTGGTCTGCCACAGGAGCATGTCGCCTTATCTTCAGTGGAAGAATTTTTTAAAGCTATGTCTGTATTATATGCTGATCCTGACATTTCCACCACAGCCGTTCAAAAGATCAGAGATCTCCGACAGGGTCGCAGGTCAGCCGAAGAATATGCCTCTGATTTTCGGCGATGGTCTATACTTACTAAGTGAAATGAGGCCGCTCTGCTTGATGAATTTTTGTTCGGTCTTTCTGACACTATCAAAGACATTTTGTTAAGCCACCCAGTTCCAGTTTCTCTTGAAGAAGCCATCACGCTGGTCATCAGAATTGACAGTCGAGTTCGTCAGAGACGTCAAGGAAGGTCTCCTTCAGTTGTCTCCACCTCATCTATAAGCCCTTTTGGAGCCACTTCATCTTCCATCCACGAGGAGCCTATGCAAATGGGTTCCTCAAAATGGTCTTCTGTTGAGAAGTTAAGGAGACATACAGAGGAGTTGTGCCTGTACTGTGGTGGGGCAGGGCAGCTTGCTCGAGTGTGTGTCCAGTTAAAAATAAGCCAGAAACCCATCTGAGTGAGCAGGTATTTCCTCTCATATATGAACGTGTCTTATTGCCCATTAGTGTCAAAGGGGTTAAGAAAGATGATCAGGGGCAGGCATTTATTGATTGTGGCGCTGCAGGTAACTTTATGGATTTGTATTTGGCCCAGGAACTCGGTATTCCTGTTTCAGCCTCGTCTGAAAAACTATATGTGACTGCCATTGATGATACACCTTTACAGGCGGGTCAACCAATTTCTGTCACACCAGACATTTCCATAAAGATTGGGGCACTTCATTCAGAACATTTAAATTTTTTTGTGCTAAACATTCCTTCCAGTCCAATCATTTTTGGGTTCCCTTGGTTGAAGCTTCATAATCCTATTATTGATTGGCAGACAGGACAGCTAGTCAAATTGTCATCCCAATGTGTTAATCATTGTCTCAATAATGTGCAATTGAATGCGGTCCATATTGATGATAAATTACCTTATGTGTATCATGAATATGCTGATGTTTTCTGTCCACAGGCTGCTAACAAACTACCTCCCCACAGGTCTTATGACTGACCTATTGATCTCTTACCAGGAACCATGCCACCACGTGGTCATTTGTATAATCTTTCGGGTCCTGAGGATCAGGCTATGAAAGATTATATAAAGGAAAATTTGGAGAAGGGATTTATTCGTCCTTCTACCTCTCCAGCAGGTACCGGGTTTTTTTTTTGTTGAAAAAAAAGATGGTGGTCTTAGACCCTGTATTGATTACAGGGGTCTCAACAAAATTACAGGGAAAAATCGGTATCCTTTACCTCTTATTGACGATTTGTTTACTCAGGTGGCAGGGGCTCACATTTTTCCAAGTTGGATCTGAGGGAAGCTTACAATTTAATCAGGATTAGGCAAGGTATTGAGTGGAAGACGGCCTTCAATACCAAAGACGGGCATTATGAATACTTGGTAATGCCATTTGGTTTATGTAATGCCCCAGCAGTTTTCCAGGATTTCGTAAATTTTATTTTCCGTGAATTTTTGGGTTGATTTGTTGTTGTGTATCTTGATGACATATTAATTTTTTCTTCGTCATTACCAGAACATCGTAGGCATGTAAAACAGGTTCTTAAAAATTTCCGGGAGAATTCCCGTATATGCTAAGTTGGAAAAATGTGATTTTGAGAAAAATGAAGTTTCTTTCCTTGGTTATGTCGTGTCTGATTCTGGCTTAGCCATGGATCCAGCTAAAGTGTCAGCAGTCCTGGAGTGGCCACAACCTACTGATTTAAAGTCCTTACAGAGATTTTTTAGGATTTGCTAACTTTTATAGGAAATGTATCAAAGGTTTTTCCATCAAGGTCGCTCCATTGACTGATCTCACTAAGAAGGGGGCGGATCCTTCTAATTAGGCACCTTCTGCTCCTAAGGCCTTTAAAATTCTCAAGGAGGCCTTTTGCTCCGCCCCCATCCTGGTGCATCCTGATGTTCAGCGCCCTTTTTTCCTGGAAGGGGATGCTTCTGAACAGGGGGTGGAAGCTGTCTTGTCTCAATTTGCAGATACTCCTGAACGACTTCACCCTTGTGCTTTTTTCTCTAAAAAGTTTTCAGCTGCTGAGCAAAATTACGATATTGGCAACGGAATTATTAGGCATAAAACTTGCTTTTGAGGAGTGGCGTCATTGGTTGGAGTGGGCTATGCATCCAGTCACCGTTTACACCAACCATAAGAACTTAGAATATACTGTATTGAAAATGCTAAGAGGTTGAATCCTCGTCAGGCACGCTGGTCACTATTTTTCTCATGTTTTAACTTTAGAATTACGTACAAACCGGGTTCTAAAAATGTCAAGGCAGATGCCTTATCCCGTTGTTTTGAGAAGTCATGTGTACTGTCTAAGTCTGATACACCCATTATACCTTCCCATTGTGTTGTGTCCACAAATATCATTCTGTCTCTTGATCTTTCTGAGAGTTTGAGGGCCTGCCAGAATGAGGCTCCTGCAGGGAAACCGCCTGATAAATTGTTTGTTCCGCTTAACCTTAGGTTGCAGGTTCTCCAACAATTTCACGATTCCAAGAGTGTGGGTCATCCTGGGGAGACTAAAACTATTGATCTTTTAAAGAGACATGTTTGGTGGCCTTCCTAAACCCCCTTGCCATTCCAATTGTGTCGGCAAGGGGGCGGCGCAGCACTTTTTTTTTAATTTTTTCTTTTTTAAATCATGTAGCGAGCCCAGGGCTTGCTACATGATAGCCGCTGAGCAGCGGCATCCCCCCACCCACTCCGATCGCCTCCGGCGATAAGCGTAAGCAGGAAATCCCGTTCAGAACGGGATTTCCTGCTGGGCTTCCCCGGTCGCCATGGCGACGGGGCGACGTCACTGATGTCATGGACGTCGGGATGTCAGAGCGAATCCCGATCCACCCCTCAGCGCTGCCTGGCACTGATTGGGGGTCTGAAGGGGTCTGGAGGGGGGTGCGGCACAGCACGGCGGGTAGCAGCAAATCGGCGGCGAGCAGCGGTGATCATAATATGCACGCAGCTATCACAGTGCTAGCTGCGTGCATTAAAAAAAATTATGCAAATCGGCCCAGCGGGGCCTGAGAAATCCTCCTGCGCAGGTTACCCCGAGCTGAGCTCAGGATAACCGGCAAGGAGGTTAAGAAGGGATGCTCAGGAATTTGTAAAAGCCTGTCCTGTGTGTGCCAGGAGTAAAGCAGTACGTAAATCTCCTCAAGGGTCTCTTCTGCCATTATCCATACCGTCTAAGCCATGGTCTCAAATCTTTATGGACTTCATTGTTGAGTTGCCTCCTTCTCAGGGTTATACCGTAGTTTGGGTAGTGGTAGACAGATTTAGCAAAATGTGTCACTTTGTACCTCTTATTAAGCTTCCTACGGCCAAAGAGCTGGCAATTTTATTTATTGAAAACATATTCAGATTACATGGAATACCTGAGAATATTGTATCTGACAGGGGGGTCCAGTTCGTGTCACGATTTTGGCGTGCATTTTGTGATCGAATTGGAATCACTTTGTCATTTTCCATCCTGAGTCTAACGGGCAGACAGAAAGAGTAAATAAATCGTTGGAACAGTTTTTACAATGTTTTGTAGCCAATCAGCAGGAAAATTGGTCGGAGTATTTACCTTTCGCAGAATTTGCCATGAATAATTTAATTAATGCTTCTACTAAAATGTCTTCTTTTCAGGTTGTTTTTGGTCGGAATCCCAAGTTCTGTTCTCTCTCTGGTCCTCCGTCTGACCTTCCAAGTTTGGAGAATTGTTTTTTACATATGACGTCTGTCTGGCAACAGGTAAAAACTAATCTTGAGGTTGCTACAAAACGACAAAAAAAAAATGTCTGATCATCATCGTACTCCGGAACCAGTCTTTGCCCCAGGGGATTTGGTAGGGGTGTCCACACGAAACATCCCTTTAAGACAACCTTCATCTAAGTTAGGTCTGAAATTTATTGGTCCGTACCCAGTGATTGAACAAATCAATAAAGTTACTTACAGGGTTAGGATGCCTTCGTCGGTTCGGGGTGTGGATTCTTTTCATGTTTCTCTTTTAAAGTCTGCAGCAAAGAGTGATCAGTCCAGTCCTCCGCCTCCTGTAGAAATTGATGGTAATCCGGAGTACAAGGTCGAGAGAATTTTAGATTCTCGTGTTGTCAGGAAATCCCTTCAGTTTCTCATTGACTGGAAGGGTTATGGACCAGAGGAGAGATCTTGAGTTCCAGCCAAAGATGTTCACGCTGATGAGGTAATTAAAGAATTTTATAGCAAATTTCCAGATAAACCCAGGTTGGAGTGTTCAGAGACCACTCCTCAGGGGAGGGGTACTGTAAGGATCCGCTCCTCTTGGCTGCAGTATGGTCTGAGATGACGACTGAGGAAGAGTCAGCTGACACTTAGCAGGGGTTTTATTTAAATAATATGAAATAATAGTTTCTGACCCTGCCTGGGATTGAACCCTGGTCTTCCACATCAGAAGTGGTGAGCTTGACCACTGTGCCATGACTAATACTGTCAGAAAGGTTTGCTGGGCAGTTTTGTGTGGGTCAGCTGGCCTGTTGTGGTCATCTGTTTCAGCTGACCTCACTGTCAGCTGATTAATGCCTGCGTGTGATTGGCTGTTGTGTGCATGTGGCCGGCCACTGATTGGTTGCTTGTAGTATATAAGCCTGCTGAGTGCTTCCTGTCATTGCCTGTGATAGCGTTAGCTTTGGCTAGTTGCTGGGTGCGGTTATACTGCTGTGTTATTGGATTCCTGGATTTTGACCTTTGCCTGTACCTCGACCATTCTTGCCAGCCGCCTGCCTTGACTCGGATTGTTACTGGACTCTGTTATTGCCTGCTGCCTGCCTTGACTCGGATTGTTACTGGACTCTGTTATTGCCTGCCGCCTGCCCTGACTCTAATTGATATTAGACTCTGCTATTGCCACTGCTTTGTACCTTGCATATCTGATCTCATGTGTTTGACCCTGGACTGTTCTGGACTCGATATATTCTGTGTGTCTTGTTTGGCCCCGATGTTTATCTGCTCACCCTGCATGCATGCTCCAATACTTTGCACACTTAAAGAGACACTGAAGCGAAAAAAAAAAAATGATGATATTATGATTTGTATGTGTAGTACAGCTAAGGAAAAAAACATTAAGATCAGATACATCAGTCTAATTGTTTCCAGTACAGGAAGAGTTGAGAAACTCCAGTTGTTCTCTATGCAAAAAAGCTATTAAGCTCTCCGACTAACTTAGTCGTGGAGAGGGCTGTTATCTGACTTTTATTATCTCAACTGTAATTGAACTGTTTACTTTTCCTCTGCTAGAGGAGAGTTCATTACTTCACAGACTGCTCTGAAAGACTCATTTTGAATGCTGAGTGTTGTGTAATCTGCACATATTATAGAGTGATGCAATGTTAGAAAAAACACTATATACCTGAAAATAAAAATATGAGAATATTTTCTTTGCTGCTAATCTTCTAGTAATTATTCATAGTACACAACCAATTCATTATATCATATATTTTTTTTCGCTTCAGTGTCTCTTTAAGGCCTGGGTGTAACCGAAGTCAGGTAGGTGTTATTTCCTCACCTCCTTTTCAAGTGGGGACGCGCCACATAGGGTGAAGCATGTGGTGTTAGATTGGGGAATTGGAGCTGATTTGTGAGCAGGTACTCTGAAGGGCCTTACAGAAACATGATGCAGTAACTCCAGTTTGGGCATTTGTTTCTACTGTGGTCTTGGCTAGTGTTGGGCGAACAGTGTTCGCCACTGTTCGGGTTCTGCAGAACATCACCCTGTTCGGGTGATGTTCGAGTTCGGCCGAACACCTGATGGTGTTCGGCCAAACTGTACGTCCATATGGCCGAACTAAGAGCGCATGGCCGAACGTTACCCGAACGTTCGGCTAGTGCTGTGATTGGCCGAACGGGTCACGTGTAGTGTTGGGCGAACATCTAGATGTTCGGGTTCGGGCCGAACATGGCCGCGATGTTCGGATGTTCGAGCCGAACTCCGAACATAATGGAAGTCAATGGGGACCCGAACTTTTGTGCTTTGTAAAGCCTCCTTACATGCTACATACCCCAAATTTACAGGGTATGTGCACCTTGGGAGTGGGTACAAGAGGGAAAAAAAATTAGCAAAAAGAGCTTATAGTTTTTGAGAAAATCGATTTTAAAGTTTCAAAGGGAAAACTGTTTTTTAAATGTGGGAAATGTCTGTTTTCTTTGCACAGGTAACATGCTTTTTGTCGGCATGCAGTCATAAATGTAATACATATAAGAGGTTCCAGGAAAAGGGACCGGTAACGCTAACCCAGCAGCAGCACACGTGATGGAACAGGAGGAGGGTGGCGCAGGAGGAGAAGGCCACGCTTTGAGACACAACAACCCAGGCCTTGCATGAGGACAAGAAGCGTGCGGATAGCAATTTGCATTTTGTCGCCATGCAGTCATAAATGTAATACAGATGAGAGGTTCAATAAACAGGGACCGGAAACGCTAACCCATCACAGATGTTCATTGTTCATGTTACTTGGTTGGGGTCCGGGAGTGTTGCGTAGTCGTTTCCAATCCAGGATTGATTCATTTTAATTTGAGTCAGACGGTCTGCATTTTCTGTGGAGAGGCGGATACGCCGATCTGTGACGATGCCTCCGGCAGCACTGAAACAGCGTTCCGACATAACGCTGGCTGCCGGGCAAGCCAGCACCTCTATTGCCTACATTGCCAGTTTGTGCCAGGTGTCTAGCTTCGATACCCAGTAGTTGAAGGGTGCAGATGGATTGTTCAACACAGCTATGCCATCTGACATGTAGTCCTTGACCATCTTCTCCAGGCGATCGGTGTTGGAGGTGGATCTGCACGCTTGCTGTTCTGTGTGCTGCTGCATGGGTGTCAGAAAATTTTCCCACTCCAAGGACACTGCCGATACCATTCCCTTTTGGGCACTAGCTGCGGCTTGTGTTGTTTGCTGCCCTCCTGGTCGTCCTGGGTTTGCGGAAGTCAGTCTGTCGGCGTACAACTGGCTAGAGGAGGGGGAGGATGTCAATCTCCTCTTTAAAGTCTCCACAAGGGCCTGCTGGTATTGTTCCATTTTGACCTGTCGGACTCTTTCTTCAAGCAGTTTTGGAACATTGTGTTTGTACCGTGGATCCAGAAGGGTATAAACCCAGTAATTGGTGTTGTCCAGAATGCGCACAATGCGTGGGTCGCGTTCAATGCAGTCCTAGGCCGAAGAGGTCATAGCCTAGGGTCACAAAAACCTGTTTATTTGGGCTATTTCAATTGTAGTGATGGTGACGTACATAAATCTCAGCCATGGCCGTTAGCAACGTCTGAATTTCACGAAATGTCTCATGCAGGTAGAAGACATATTGTTAGACTTGGATTCCAAAGATGGGGTCCCCACATCTCTGCAAACCAGAGTTACAGGGGTCCAAAATTGGTAAAATCCCCCATAGACTTTCATTGCCTCCCTATTTCACTTTCCAAAATCTCACATCTTTTCAAAGGGCAATGGCTCAGCAGTACCAAATTTTCTAGCATTGTAGGGACCCTTAGGGGGAACATGACTGGTGAGTTTCGGGCCCATTGGCCAAAGAGGTCATAGCCTAGGGTCACAAAAACCTGTTTATTTGGGCTATTTCAATGGTAGTGATGGTGACGTACATAAATCTCAGCCAAGGCCGTTAGCATTGTCTGAATTTCATGAAATGTCTCATGCAGGTAGAAGACATATTGTTAGACTTGGATTCCAAAGATGGGGTCCCTACATCTCTGTAAACCAGAGTTACAGGGCTCCAAAATTGGTAAAATCCCCCATAGGCTTTCATTGGGCCTACTATTTACCGTTCCAAAATCTCACACCATTTCAAAGGGCAATGGCTCAGCAGTGGCAAAACTCACCAGTCATGATCCCCCTAAGGGTTCCTACAATGCTAGAAAATTTGGTACTGCTGAGCCATTGCCCTTTGAAAAGATGTGAGATTTTGGAAAGTGAAATAGGGAGGCAATGAAAGTCTATAGGGGATTTTACCAATTTTGGACCCCTGTAACTCTGGGTTGCAGAGATGTAGGGACTCCATCTTTGGAATCCAAGTCTAACAATATGTCTTCTACCTGCATGAGACATTTCGTGAAATTCAGACGTTGCTAACGGCCATGGCTGAGATTTATGTACGTCACCATCACTACCATTGAAATAGCCCAAATAAACAGGGTTTTGTGACCCTAGGCTATGACCTCTTTGGCCTAGGGGCCCGAAACTCACCAGTCATGTTCCCCCTAAGGGTCCCTACAATACTAGAAAATTTGGTACTGCTGAGCCATTGCCCTTTGAAAAGATGTGAGATTTTGGAAAGTTAAATAGGGAGGCAATGAAAGTCTATGGGGGATTTTACCAATTTTGGACCCCTGTAACTCTGGTTTGCAGAGATGTAGGGACCCCATCTTTGGAATCCAAGTCTAACAATATGTCTTCTACCTGCATGAGACATTTCGTGAAATTCAGACGTTGCTAACGGCCATGGCTGAGATTTATGTACGTCACCATCACTACCATTGAAATAGCCCAAATAAACAGGTTTTTGTGACCCTAGGCTATGACCTCATTGGCCTATGGACCCGAAACTCACCAGTCATGTTCCCCCTAAGGGTCCCTACAATGCTAGAAAATTTGGTACTGCTGAGCCATTGCCCTTTGAAAAGATGTGAGATTTTGGAAAGTGAAATAGGGAGGCAATGAAAGCCTATGGGGGATTTTACCAATTTTGGACCCCTGTAACTCTGGTTTGCAGAGATGTAGGGACCCCATCTTTGGAATCCAAGTCTAACAATATGTCTTCTACCTGCATGAGACATTTCGTGAAATTCAGACGTTGCTAACGGCCATGGCTGAGATTTATGTACGTCACCATCACTACCATTGAAATAGCCCAAATAAACAGGTTTTTGTGACCCTAGGCTATGACCTTTTCGGCCTAGGGGCCCGAAACTCACCAGTCATGTTCCCCCTAAGGGTCCCTACAATGCTAGAAAATTTGCCACTGCTGATCATTTGCCCTTTGAAAAAATGTGAGATTTTGGAACTGTAAATAGGAGGCCCAATGAAAGCCTATGGGGGATTTTACCAATTTTGGAGCCCTGTAACTCTGGTTTGCAGAGATGTAGGGACCCCATCTTTGGAATCCAAGTCTAACAATATGTCTTCTACCTGCATGAGACATTTCGTGAAATTCAGACGTTGCTAACGGCCATGGCTGAGATTTATGTACGTCACCATCACTACCATTGAAATAGCCCAAATAAACAGGTTTTTGTGACCCTAGGCTATGACCTCTTTGGCCTAGGGACCCGAAACTCACCAGTCATGTTCCCCCTAAGGGTCCCTACAACGCTAGAAAATTTGGTACTGCTGAGCCATTGCCCTTTGAAAAGATGTGAGATTTTGGAAAGTGAAATAGGGAGGCAATGAAAGTCTATGGGGGATTTTACCAATTTTGGACCCCTGTAACTCTGGTTTGCAGAGATGTAGGGACCCCATCTTTGGAATCCAAGTCTAACAATATGTCTTCTACCTGCATGAGACATTTCGTGAAATTCAGACGTTGCTAACGGCCATGGCTGAGATTTATGTACGTCACCATCACTACCATTGAAATAGCCCAAATAAACAGGTTTTTGTGACCCTAGGCTATGACCTCTTTGGCCTAGGGACCCGAAACTCACCAGTCATGTTCCCCCTAAGGGTCCCTACAATGCTAGAAAATTTGGTACTGCTGAGCCATTGCCCTTTGAAAAGATGTGAGATTTTGGAAAGTGAAATAGGGAGGCAATGAAAGCCTATGGGGGATTTTACCAATTTTGGACTCCTGTAACTCTGGTTTGCAGAGATGTAGGGACCCCATCTTTGGAATCCAAGTCTAACAATATGTCTTCTACCTGCATGAGACATTTCGTGAAATTCAGACGTTGCTAACGGCCATGGCTGAGATTTATGTACGTCACCATCACTACCATTGAAATTGCCCAAATAAACAGGTTTTTGTGACCCTAGGCTATGACCTCTTCGGCCTAGGACTGCATTGAACGCGACCCACGCATTGTGTGCATTCTGGACAACACCAATTACTGGGTTTATACCCTTCTGGATCCACGGTACAAACACAATGTTCCAAAACTGCTTGAAGAAAGAGTCAGACAGGTCAAAATGGAAGAATACCAGCAGGCCCTTGTGGAGACCTTAGAGAGGAGATTGACATCCTCCCCCTCCTCTAGCCAGTTGTACGCCGACAGACTGACTTCCGCAAACCCAGGACGACCAGGAGGGCAGCAAACAACACAAGCCGCAGCTAGTGCCCAAAAGGGAATGGTATCGGCAGTGTCCTTGGAGTGGGAAAATTTTCTGACACCCATGCAGCAGCACACAGAACAGCAAGCGTGCAGATCCACCTCCAACACCGATCGCCTGGAGAAGAGGGTCAAGGACTACATGTCAGATGGCATAGCTGTGTTGAACAATCCATCTGCACCCTTCAACTACTGGGTATCGAAGCTAGACACCTGGCACAAACTGGCAATGTACGCAATAGAGGTGCTGGCTTGCCCGGCAGCCAGCGTTATGTCGGAACGCTGTTTCAGTGCTGCCGGAGGCATCGTCACAGATCGGCGTATCCGCCTCTCCACAGAAAATGCAGACCGTCTGACTCAAATTAAAATGAATCAATCCTGGATTGGAAACGACTACGCAACACTCCCGGACCCCAACCAATAACATGAACAATGAACATCTGTGATGGGTTAGCATTTCCGGTCCCTGCTTATTGAACCTCTCATCTGTATTAAATTTATGACTGCATGGCGACAAAATGCAAATTGCTATCCGCACGCTTCTTGTCCTCATGCAAGGCCTGGGTTGTTGTGTCTCAAAGCGTGGCCTTCTCCTCCTGCGCCACCCTCCTCCTGTTCCATCACGTGTGCTGCTGCTGGGTTAGCGTTACCGGTCCCTTTTCCTGGAACTTCTTATATGTATTACATTTATGACTGCATGCCGACAAAAAGCATGTTACCTGTGCAAAGAAAACAGACATTTCCCGCATTTAAAAGACAGTTTTCCCTTTGAAACTTTAAAATCGATTTTCTCAAAAACTATAAGCTCTTTTTGCTAAAAATTTTTCCCTCTTGTACCCACTCCCAAGGTGCACATACCCTGTAAATTTGGGGTATGTAGCATGTAAGGAGGCTTTACAAAGCACAAAAGTTCGGGTCCCCATTGACTTCCATTATGTTCGGAGTTCGGCTCGAACACCCGAACATCGCGGCCATGTTCGGCCCGAACCCGAACATCTAGATGTTCGCCCAACACTACACGTGACCCGTTCGGCCAATCACAGCGCTAGCCGAACGTTCGGGGAACGTTCGGCCATGCGCTCTTAGATCGGCCATATGGCCGAACAGTTTGGCCGAACACCATCAGGTGTTCGGCCGAACTCGAACATCACCCGAACAGGGTGATGTTCTGCAGAACCCGAACAGTGGCGAACACTGTTCGCCCAACACTAGTCTTGGCTAAACAACAAGATGAGAATTGTGAGTGACAAGCGGAACGTCTATTGACATAATTTGTTGTGGTAGTATTTCCCAAAGTTCCAATAATTAGTGGAACATGACCAAATTATAATCCCTCATGGGGAAATATAAGGAGGGTCTCTGTAGCAGATGTCCAATCTCAGCTGCAACTGCTGCGACCCTATTCCTGCTCCACAGATGATAGCACTAGCAAAGAATTGACAAAGTAGAAGCATGCGCATCAATCCTAATGGAAACAAACCCCCACTGTAAGTATAAACATTTACCCACTGTAAGTATAAGCATGTCCACCAATTGTGTTTTCATTTTCTAGTACCTCTCTTATATGTTCACTAGAGTTGAAATAATTTTTAAAAAATCACAATGACCTTAATAAATCTAACCCAGTTTTTCAGGTTCACTTATGATCTGCACTTATCTCCATATAGGAAATTACTTTTAACCTCTAGCCGACCGCGTCACGCCGATGGGAGTGGCCGCGGCGGCAGCCCCAGGACCACCTAACGCCGGGGGCTCTGTTTTGCAGGAGATCGCGTGCAGGCTGCCCGCGCATCTGCTGCTTGGTGGGCAGAGCAGAGCTCCGCCTTCAGTCTCCGAGTGGCGATTGCCACTCGGGAGACCGTTAGACGGTGAAACCGCCGTCTAATTAACCTGTACAGCGCTGCGATCTACAGCAGCGCTGTACTGGAGACAGCCGTGTCCCTCCAGAGGCACAGGGGTGATCGGTTGTCATAGGCTGAAGCCTATGACAGCTGATCACGGGGATTGGATGGCCTAGGGGACAACAAGAATTTAAAAAAAACACATTTTTTATTAAAAAAAAAACAAATAAACAAACATCTGGGGGGGCGATCAGACCCCACCAACAGAGAGCTCTGTTGGTGGGGAGAAAAGGGAGGGGGATCACTTGTGTCCTGTGTCGTGTGGCGCTGCAGCTTGGCCTTAAAGCTGCAGTGGCCAATTTCTCAAAAAATGGCCTGGTCTTTAGGGGTGTTTAATACTGCGGTCCTCAAGTGGTTAAAAAGACACTTTGTGATTGTAAGCAATAAACAATGTGAGAAAGTAGACAGTCAAGGCCATGTCACACATTGCAGATATCCACAGAATTACAGAACATATAACTTGGAACATGAAAGAAATTAAAATCCTCCATCAAACCTTCATCCTATGAAACTATTATTTATACTGCAAAATCTCATGGTAGCTTGCTGTAGTTTCCACTCTCCTCAGGTAGTTAAAAGAACCATGAAGAGCAATTTGTTCCTTTTGTTCTGCAGAGTTTCCATTACCTGTGGTAAATGTGAATCACACTGAAAATGGTATTTTAGCTGTATGTTTCATATCTAAAACCCGATGTGGATGAGCTAAATTAGATTTACATTGCCAGGGAAAATAAGCCTCCATGTCAGAAGCAGACAACCGAGGTTCTCAGGGGTCTTTTATAGGCCAGACTTGAAGATCTGCCAATTTCACTGTCACGCACACAGTTAATTGGTGACATACACAGTTGCTTGATTCAGTGTATTCTTCCAGCAAACCAGAAGCTAATAGCATCAGTACACAGAAAGCGGAGGTTGCAGGTAGCAGTTTCTTATATTACTACAGAAAATGTGTTTTACTTTAATTTTTGCTTTGATTTATTAGTATTTCAGTTATTTTTCTATTTGATTTTAAATTCCATTTCTATTTTGAGTGGCAATTCTAAATTATTATTATTATTCATAATAATAACGATTATAATAACTATTATAATAATATTAGTAGTACAAATAATTATTACTAGCTAGACTGTTACTAGCAATAACAGTGATCATTGAGGGACTGGGATAAAACTGATTGGTCAAGGGATCGCATGATCTCTTGGGCCAATCACTGCAGCCACAAGGGTCAGGAGATCATATGATCCCTTTGACCAATCATTGCGACAGTAGGGTGGTCTTTACAAAATCATTACAGGAAGTCATGTATTTCCTGTATGCATTTTGAGAATGATCGCTGTTACTGGCTATAACAGCAATCATCCTCACTTAGCATGCATGGATTGGCTCAGGGGACACATGTCCCCTTCCACTAATCCCTCCAGTCTCTGACACCAGGGGGATCAAACACAACAGATGTGACTCTCACATCCGTGCGACTGTAGCAACCGCGGCCACGAACGTGGCTCTCAGATCCATGCGGCTGAATCAGTTAATGTTCTTGAAGCGGTATAAAACCCTGACATAATATTCAATAAAAACATGTTTCCTACTTTTTATATGTGATATGGTTATCATATTTGCATTTGTGCATACAGTGGTGTGAAAAACTATTTGCCCCCTTCCTGATTTCTTATTCTTTTGCATGTTTGTCACACTTAAATATTTCTGCTCATCAAAAACCATTAACTATTAGTCAAAGATAACATAATTGAACACAAAATGCAGTTTTAAAATGATGGTTTTTATTATTTAGTGAGAAAAAAACCTCAAAACCTTCATGGCTCTGTGTGAAAAAGAAATTGCCCCCTGAACCTAATAACTGGTTGGGCCACCCTTAGCAGCAATAACTGCAATCAAGCGTTTGCAATAAGTTGCAACAAGTCTTTTACAGCGCTCTGGAGGAATTTTGGCCCACTCATCTTTGCAGAATTGTTGTAATTCAGCTTTATTTGAGAGTTTTCTAGCATGAATCACCTTTTTAAGGTCATGCCACAACATCTCAATAGGATTCAGGTCAGGACTTTGACTAGGCCACTCCAAAGTCTTCATTTTGTTTTTCTTCAGCCATTCAGAGGTGGATTTGCTGGCGTCTTTTGGGTCATTGTCCTGCTGCAGCACCCAAGATCGCTTCAGCTTGAGTTTACAAACAGATGGCCGGACATTCTCCTTCAAGATTTTTTGGTAGACACTAGAATTCATGGTTTCATCTATCACAGCAAGCCTTCCAGGTCCTAAAGCAGCAAAACAACCCCAGACCATCACACTACCACCACCATATTTTACTGTTGGTATGATGTTCTTTTGCTGAAATGCTGTGTTACTTCTACGCCAGATGTAACGGGACACGCACCTTCCAAAAAGTTCAACTTTTGTCTCGTCGGTCCACAAGGTATTTTCCCAAAAGTCTTGGCAATCATTGATATGTTTTTTAGCAAAATTGAGACGAGTCTTAATGTTCTTTTTGCTTAAAAGCGGTTTGCGCCTTGGATATTTGCCATGCAGGCTGTTTTTTCCCAGTCTCTTTCTTATGGTGGAGTCGTGAACATTGACCTTAATTGAGGCAAGTGAGGCCTGGAGTTCTTTAGATGTTGTCCTGGGGTCTTTTGTGGCCTCTCGGATGAGTTTTCTCTGCGCTCTTGGGGTAATTTTGGTCGGCCGGCCACTGCTGGGAAGGTTCATCACTGTTCCATGTTTTTGCCATTTGTGGATAATGGCTCTCACTGTGGTTCGCTGGATTCCCAAAGCTTTAGAAATGGCTTTATAACCTTTACCAGACTGATAGATCTCAATTATAGTACTTTTGTTCTCATTTGTTTCTGAATTTCTTTGGATCTTGGCATGATGTCTAGCTTTTGAGGTGCGTTTGGTCTACTTCTCTGTGTCAGATAGCTCCTATTTAAGTGATTTCTTGATTGAAACAGGTGTGACAGTAATCAGGCCTGGGGGTGACTACAGAAATTGAACTCAGGTGTGATAAACCACAGTTAAGTTATTTTTTTAACAAGGGGGGGGGGGGGGCAATCACTTTTTCACACAGGGCCATGTAGATTTGGAGTTTTTTTCTCACTACATAATAAAAAACATCATTTAAAACTGCATTTTGTGTTCAATTATGTTATCTTTGAATAATAGTTAATGGTTTTTGATGAACAGAAGCATTTAAGTGTGACAAACATGCAAAAGAATAAGAAATCAGGAAGGGGGCAAATAGTTTTTCACACCACTGTAAGTATTATTATTCATGTATAAATTATACGTTCCCAAAAATACAGTTTTTTGCTTTGTGAGCTGACTTTGCATTTTATTCATAACTGGTTTTATTCATTATGTATTGAAGGCAGAAATGCTTTCAGTGTCTCTCTGTGTCCAGCAGCTTCACCACAGTCAGCGATTGTGTCACATTTTTCACTTGATACATTTAAGTAAACACAAGATAACATTATCTACGACTTCAGATGTGTCCACATTTCTCTGCACTGAACTTTCCAGCCCTGTGTGTAACCCTTTGAATGCTGTGTTAGTAAAAAAAAAATGCTGGTTGTATATAATATGAAGTAAATAATTTTTTAGAGCAAAGAAGCAATGCTCGGTAAGTATTTTTGGCTAATTAACATGATTAAAGGACTTTTTCTGTCAATACGTTTTTGTTTAACTGTTAACTCATGCATTAAGGACAGGTTTTCTTCAAATCACCAGAAACTCTAGGGTAGGCAAGTAATAGCTGTTGTGAAAGTGTCATTGACTTGTAAATTGTATTGAATATGTTCAGTGCTCTTTTCTCTGTACTTTATTATTCACAGAAATTATACAATGCTTTAGCATTTTAAATTGAACTTTAACACTGTGTTACTCTTGTTTTCATATTCTTTCAATGCACGTTCAGCATTAGACCTTGAAAATGTTTACAATGGGTTATTTTATGCAATGTGTAATCAATTTAAATTACACCATGCTCAATAGGCACCCTAGTGAGGGTGAACGTATGCTAGACTGATATGGCGCTGTAGTCCAGCAGCTCCCAAAGGATGAAAAGTTGAGATCAGCTGCACCACGATGATGTATTTAAGCTCACTCAAAAGGAATAACAACCACAGAAGCATTTATATACATTCTCAACAAGGTCACATGGACCAATCAAATAACACCAGAATACATGCGAACACCAGTGTCCAATCATAGAACAGGGCATAACGAGAGGACCTGATGGGGAACAGGTATGTAAATGAGTAACCGTTACCACAGCACAATTTAAAAAGTGTCAGACCCATATGGGCCAATCAGCACTCACCAACTCAGGAGGACCTGATGGGGAACCACAGCACAGTCATATCGCTCCTCCCAATCTCCTAGAGGGCAATGGTAGAAGCGGGCCACCGGAAACAGGTAAAGAAGAAAAAATGACAACGCCTGGACGTCATGACGTCAGGCGCTTCAAAGCGTACGTACATCCTGATGATGCGTAAAAATGTATGCGTAAACCAATGCGGAAAAATACATGCGGAAAACCAATGCGGAACCGTACACCTATACAACCGCTCTCAAATGTGGAAACAAAATGCATGAACCCACAAACTGACGCGTAAAAAACAGACGCAATATCCTCATAACTACAAAATATACTGATGAAGACAAAATCATTTAAACACTAGATAATAATAAAAGGCCTTAATGCTGTGGTGTGGTAGGACTGAGGCACTTGCCAAGTGTCACATGGCACTTGCCACGTGTCTGACACACAATAACACAGTAATCCTATTCCCTAATCCCTAACCTAACCTATACCTAAGGCTAATAGCTGGCCAGCAGGCAGCAGCTGGCCTGGTCTGTGCACAGCTCACACACAGACACATAGCAGCTGCCTGCAGCACACACTCTGATTGTCACACAAATGACATCAAGCTAATTAATGATTTAACAATAGTGTAGTGATAGTGAAGGGGTTAATCACTGAACAGCTTATCACTGTATACAGCCCTTGGCCCAGCAGCACTGGAGCACACACTCTGACTGTCATACAATGACATCAATCAAGCTAATTAACAGTTTAAAAATAGTGTAGTGATAGTAGTGAAGGGGTTAATCACTGAACAGCTTATCACTGTGTACAGCCCTTGGCCCAGCAGCACTGGAGCATGCACTCTGACTGTCACACTATGACATCAATCAAGCTAATTAATGATTTAACAATAGTGTAGCAATAGTAGTGAAGGGGTTAATCACTGAACAGCTTTAGGTTTATAACTGTGTACAACCTTTGGTAGGCCACTAGCACTGGCGCATGTCTCTCAGTGAGCATTCAGCAAGCTAAGACAATATGTCTCATCATGGCAGCCCTCCTTATTATACGGGGGGCTGGCCAGTGTTCCTGTCTGTGATTTGGTGCCAGGGTTTAGGCTGGGAGCCCTCTGATTGGCTCAATGAGGTCAGGTGGGGCTGGCCAGGGTTCCCCTCTGTGATTGGTTGCTATGGCTTCTGCTGGGAGCACTCTGATTGGCTCCAGGATGTCAGCTACTTAGTTACAGTATTTCGGATCCGAATATCCGCAATATCTGGGTTATGTGGCCAAATATCCGCAGATAGCTCCGGATTTCTAAAGAAATCCGGAATCCGATCCGGATAGCGTAAAAAAGTTCGGATATCCGGGTTACATGACAATTTACCGCTTTTACCACGTGTGTAGCACCACTCATTAACCCTTTAGTGCCACAGGCGTGACCGCCGTAAATGTGTGTTCCTGTGGTATGGTATGATGGGGTCTCCTTCTTATCACCTAACTCTAACCCCTGTTTCTTTAATAAATGTCTTTCTATTTTCTAATGCTATTTAGTGTGTAGCTAACATAAATTTTTCAGTTTGAGAACGCAAATTTACCACAAATGTTTGCGAACCGGCTGTTCATAGTGGGTTCCATAGATTAAATGGCAGGTGAACGGCTGCCAACTTTGGCGGTTAATAGCAAAGCCTCCTTATGTGCAAAAAAACATCAAATTTGCAGGGTGTGTTAAGAAGGGCTGTGGGAACAAGAGGAAAATGTAGTGTTAAATTCTTCCTTGTGCCTAACCCTAACCTTTTCTCATTTTTAAAATCTTTCTGATGCTTATCCATATCTAATACCCTAACATTAAATCCCTAGCCTCATTTCAATATACCTTCCTTCCTGACACCAAAGACTAAATCACTAACCTTAAAGTGGACCCAAATTAAAAATACAAGATTTCAGAAATAAAATCTATTTTCTAAATTATAATGCTAAATAGCAGCCTTTTTTCAGCCGCATGATGACAAATATAAAATATTTTACATTTATTGGAGGAACCCCTCCCTTCCGTTCAAAATGCCGGGATTTTTCCGGCAAAGTGCTGGAGTAGATGGTGTCTGGCAATGGAGGAATTGCTAATGGCTGCCCCCAGTATAATCCTAGCTATGAAAAGAGTAGGACGAAAAGCATGCACTGAAATGATCATAGGTTTGAAGGAGTGTTTATTTATCTTTGTATGTGTCAGAGTGGTGCAACTAAATATTTTTAATAAAAAAAATGTTTGGTTTGGGTCCGCTTTAACTGAAAAATGCTACCTCCCACTGCTATATCCCCTAAAACTAACCTACCTAAAATATCTCCTAACTTTGACCAATACTCGCCTTTAATCGTTTTTCTTAGCAGCTGTTATATTTGGATGTCAGCATTCAGTTGCTGTCATTTATAGTACATACCTGAGCGTGCAGAACTTGATTATGTACAATATATACATATAAATAGTTTCTTTTGGGCAACTGAATTTTAAATTTATTCATTACTATTGAAAATTGTAATTTATAACTGCAACTCAGAAAATCTGAAACTTGTGCTTTCCTAGCTCCAAGTTTCTATTTCCTCTTTTTGTTTTATTTCATTAAAGTCTATGGCACTCCCTTTTTGCCTCTTTAGAAGCTCTCCATGCCGTCACATTTCTATTTTGTATTTACCCTCTAGATATAGACGGTATCAATTATTTTCAATAAATCCTCTAAGCATGGAGTATCGGTGAAATGACAATGGTTTTTTAAAACATTCCATGCTTCTATCTACTATATATGCTGTATCCTTATACATACCAAATATCTTTTGACCAGTCTGACATAGATGCATGGCTTCCAAACTAGGACTAGGAAAACAAAGCACTACCATGCACCACTATAGTTTTCAGCACTTGCATATACTATGTTAGAGTGTAAGAATGATATTACAATTACAACATATAATCAATAAGAAAAAAATGAAAAGTCCCTTTAACACATGGGCCCATGTGCAATTAACTTTTTCTCCTTAGTTTTCTCCAAGTTGATATTTTTACACCTTGTTAATAAAATGCCTCTTAAACCCCCAGCAAGCAAATACACAAAATATTTTTTATAATACTTTTCTTACTACTTTTAGTACGTAACTAAAAGTTATTTGAAAAGAGAAGAAGAAAATTTACCACCTAGGAGAAAACTTTGGAGAAAAAGTGAATTGCTTATGGGCCATTGACTCAAATTAAGAATAGCCCAATAACATCATACAGTTGAACCAGAGCCGGGACAAGGCAGGGTTGCTATCACGGATGGTCGTGATCACGGGTATGCGTGAATCACGGCCATTTTTCCGCAACACGGGGCCGTGTTCCGGATGCCGTGATCCGCATGGATAACGGCATCGCGGCAAATCCGGGTCACGGCTCGCAAAAAAAAATACGGGTCACGGCCTGTAATCACGTCCGTGATGTAGCAGTGATCGGGAAACTGTAATGATGACGTCACCGGATACATGCATACGTACACGTACATTTTAACGTGTACGACCGGCATTTACGCTTGCTCATGCGCATTCAGGGACTGAATATTAACCAGGCATTACGCATTACATACTACGAGATGCATGGACACACAGATTTTTATATGTATGTCAACTATGGGTGCGCTTGCGCAGCCGCAATTCGCCTCATACACCCGTACATTTTTATGCATGCGACCATAGGCTTACGCATGAACAATACGGGTCACGGCCATGATAACCGTTACTTTTATGGTGAGGTCGGGGAAAATATGGGTCGAGACGGTTTTGCGTAAAAAAATACGGTACGTGATCACGGGTCGATCACGATGCGGCTACAATAAAAACGGCCGCATTCGGATCCGTGATTAAGGGGTATCCGAGCATCCTTGGGACAAGGTTTTAAAGCATCCAAGGCTGAGATACCAAAGTGTGCCCCTCCCACCCCAGCTGTCACACACTGATTCCTATTAGACTAAGCGGTGCTCCAGGAACCCCAACCCCCCAATCTCTAGTTATTTGACGTGCAGTCACTGCCATGCATCCCCTTTTCCTATTTCTCTCTGCTTCAAACACAACAGGGGAATGATAGCTGGGTGAATTGTGCGCCCCCTCCTACACTGTGCCCTGAGGCTGGAGCCTCTCTCGCCTCGGCTTGGCCATGAGTGGAACATTGTATATTAAGACGTTGCTTGTATATCAAGTCAAAATTTTGCAAAAATGTTTGCTTGTATTGCAAAGCGCCCTTAATCCAACTTACTCTCAATCCAAGGTTTTACTGTAATTGGTCCAAAAGCAGCTCCAAACACATTGGATAGTAGAGTACTAGTAATGTAAATAACGCATAAAGCTTAAAAAATTCTGCATAAAAAATGAGACCTTTAGTAATATAAGGGTTTATAGCGTAAAATAGGTATAACAAAATATGAGCAATTTATTGAGCCAATGAGCTGAGAAAACCAATTTATAAGGAGGCGCTGTTATGTAGCAATGAAAATAACATTGGTAATGCTCTACTGTGGCGGCAAATATTAATGCAGAATAACTACTGGAGATTGCAACACCATACTAATATAAATCTTGTACAAAAAGAGGTTGTTTGCCTGGCACTCGGGGGTGGGGGGAAACAAGGAACAGGTCCACTGCGCCTTTAAACATGCACACTCCATCTTATCCCACCTTGTTCTGCTTGAGGTCCGCAAAAAGTTGCGTGCATACAGAGTATGGCAGAAAACACACTGTTTAGGAAAGTAAGGCAGTTTGTGCACTGCTTCAATATTTGCACTTATTTCCTCAGCATAAACATGATTGCTACATCAAGGTCCATTCCATAGCAAAACATTGTGGGTAGATCTGACCTTATCTGAAGTCCGTTGTGCGGCGGGTGAGGGGGGTGACCAGGGGAAGAGAGGACGGCACAACAGCTGTTTTGTGCCGGTGTGGTGCTTGTGTCCCTTGGGTCCCTTCCCCTGGTCACCCCCCCCCCCCTCACCCGCCGCACAGCGGACTTCAGATAAGGTCAGATCTACCCACATTGTTTTGCTATGGAATGGACCTTGATGTTGCAATCATGTGTATGCTGAGGAAATAAATGCAAATATTGAAGCGGTGTACAGACTGCCTTGCTTGTATTATACTTATATAAATGTGCAAGGTGTGGTGTAAGATTGCAATAACCTCATATTAGCATCACAAGTAGGGGATTTATAACAATGCAGAAATAAGAGATATCTATATTTATAGCAAGTCGGATCAGGAAGATATGTTTGTACTAAACATAGTAACTAAACCACTTAATCCCAGCATAAAACAATCCTAGGAATATATGCACTAAAAAATTACTTTTTTCCTATGTCGTTGACACTTACAGTAGATAGTAGAAATCTGACAGAATTTGGACTAATCCATCTCTTCATGGGGAGACTCAGGATTTTCTTTATTTTCAAAGACACTTCCTGAACAGCAGTTGCTTAGTCCCACTGCCAAAATAGTTTGCAAAAGAATATGAAGGCCAACATTTTTATATAGATCCTTTTTCTAGGAGAGCTTTTTCAAAGAGTAAAGCAAATACTGAGAACCCTCCATAAAACATGGGTTGATCTAAAGCCTATCAAATCTCTCAGATTGTTACTGCTTACTGTAAGTGACAGTTATATAGGAAAAAGGTTATTATATAAGAGAAAAGTAATTTATAGTCGGACAAATGTACATCATTATGTATGCATTTAAATTTTAAATTATTCGAGATAGTGGTCCTTAAAAACTGGTTTGTGACTGCAGTAAGTAAAATCTATGCCACATCTGTGCTCTCTAACTCTGATGTGCTATAGATTCTACGCCACGGCTTACCACAGTCCCGAGCTGATTGATGCTCCTGGAGGAAGTAAACTTGGTTGTCATGTGACAACTGGGCTTTCTCCTATTGATCAGGAGACGTTTTCATTGGCTCCTGACCTCCTGATCAATGAGAGCCAATCACAGGGATTGGGAAGTGAAAAAAAAAATGAAAAAAAGCCTCTGGTCCTCAAAGGGATCAGAGGCTCCTGTCCCAAATGAGTTAAAAGGTATTTTATTTATAATGTGAAAATACCACCTAGGAGAAAACTTAGGAGAAAAAGTGAATAGGGTTGGGCCCTATCTGTAATATATAAAATCCCTATGAATGTATTTAATTATTCACAGTGATGAAAGCATTAAAAATTGCTCTAAAGACCCCATTATCGATCATAAGATATGTATTGTGCGTATTGTTTCAGTGTGGTCTAAATGGAGAATCTCTCATATGAATTATGATGACAGACTCTCACAGGCCTAGTGATTCTGCATCTGTTGTGGGACACATGCAGACTTCGCAGTGACACATCTTTATAATTATCCTCTCTAATCTTGTCTCTCCAAGCGCCACACAGCGTCGCCTAATATTGATCAGAAAACATCTTACAACAACACATTAAAAGTTTAAAAGGAAATATTCTGGAGACCATGAACATGACAGAAATAAAATAACGATTGCTGTATTTAGTCTGTATTGTTGTGTATTACTGAAACAAGTGTAATCATTCAATGATCCTTTTCAGAGAGGAGCTGTAAATGCAGGGCCGAAAATTGGTTGCTTCTTTGCACACATTTGACAGATTAGAAGGACACGTATGAGTGGAAATGTCACATTCTACTATTTATGTTGCAGGGCTCATTCACACTTAAAGGACCACTACCCCCCTCCCCCTAAAAAAAAAAAAATATACATATATATATATATATATATAAAACTTAAAATAAATCTGCATGCATATGTATAAATGTATTTGTCCTAGAGTAAAATGCACTATATTTTTTTTTCTAAGCCGCTGTCACTTACAGTAAGTTGTAAAAATCTGACAGGTTCTGGACTAGTCCATCTCCACATGGAAGATTATTAGTTTTTTCTTAGGGCTGTTTCACACTGGGGGTAATGCCATGGCATTTGAACTGTGAATGCGAATCGCCAACGATTGTTAAATTGCTAGTGCAATGTCTCCCTATGGAAGCATTCACACTGCAGCATTTATGATTGCCAAAGTGCTGAATACAGTATTTTGGGAGAGCTTGTGAAAAATCACAGCAAAAAATTGCCAAAAATATGCCCTTAATTTTAAGAAAAGCACTGTAACGATCGGTGTCAGCACACAGAGAACTCTGATTATTGGTGATCTGCAGAATCACCAATAATACTAGTATAGCCTGACACGTGACAACCAGTAGAGGATCGTGCTTGGGTGTAACAGTAATTCAGATGAGAGGCCTACCCGAGGAGTGGGTGACTAAGCCTGCAGCTGATGCTCACCTAATGACGGGATGAGTCAGACAGTACTGCAGGCAAGAGGGCTAATGTGTATAATACAATAATGCTGGATAACTGATCACCTGTGGCGCAAGTGATTCAGAGTGTACTGCAGCCCGGTAGTGTTTTGGTGCACAGTATAAGGAGAGAACCACAGTAGTGCTGAACTCAGGCTCCTCTGTAGAACAGATGGAGCTGACTGTTTTGCAGCCTAGGAGTAGTTGATACAATTGGTGCTGAAGCCCCGTATAATTCAGGCGTACAGCAGCCTAAGCTAAAGTGAGACAG
This sequence comes from Hyperolius riggenbachi, assembly GCF_040937935.1. Classification (NCBI taxonomy): domain Eukaryota; kingdom Metazoa; phylum Chordata; class Amphibia; order Anura; family Hyperoliidae; genus Hyperolius; species Hyperolius riggenbachi. Next base: position 265,992,632 of record NC_090651.1, on the reverse strand, counting down.
ACAGTACTGCAGCCTGATAGCAAGTGACACAGATAGTACTGCAGCCTATTGGCAAGTGATACAGATAGTACTGCAGCCTAATGACAAGTGACACAGATAATACTGCAGCCTAATGGCAAGAGAGACAGACAGTACTGCAGCCTAGGATACCTGAGGAGCAGGTATCCTGACTACAAGACAGTATCCTACACCTAGGAGATTGGTGCAGGAAACTGATTTCCCTCACTAGTGGCAGGACCCACCAGTGCGGGTAGAGTGATCAGACAGGCAGAGTTGACAACGAGCGGACAGACAAAGTGCAGAATTGGAAGACTGATTCAACGTCAGGAACAGGCAGGGTCGGCAACGTGAATCAGATAGACTGAGGTACAGAATCGACAAACGGAAGAATAGTCAGAGGAAGCAATAGGTCATAACAAATAAACAATGCACTAGTACTTTAAAGCTATCAACAGAATCTAGCTAAGTGTGAATTCCCAGCTCCGGCTGGTTCTAACACACGTTGGGAACTGACTGGGGTCTGAGAGCTAACCCAATATAATATACGCAACAGCAGACACGGAGCTACTGACAGGCCTGCTCTATATATACCCAGCAAGCTCCACAGTGCCGCCCCAATTCCCCAGCCAACCCGGATGCCAGCTGGAGTCAGCTGACCGCAAGATCAGCTGACCCCCCTATTAGCTGCATAAAGGTCCTGTCGCTCTGCTCGCGTGCGCGTAGCCCTTAACCTGTGAGCAATGGAAGGACCAGGCATAACTTGAGCATCTAACCACGCGGCAGAGGCCGCCGGCTGAAATGCGGAGATAGCCGCCATGCTGCTTGTCTCCGAATGGCAGTTGCTTAGTCCAACTGCCAGAATGGATACCAAATAGTAGGAAGATTGGACAGCATTTTTGTTTATAGCTTCCTAGTGAGGAAATGGACTAATCCAAAACTTATCACATCTGTCAGATATTTATCTACTGTGAGCATCAGCAACATATAAAAATATTAATGTTTATTGTATTTAATGTACTTCTTATAAACATGTGTATATATGTATTTTAAATATTACACTTTTTTGTGATAGTGGTCCTTTAAAGAGGAACTTTATCAGTAGACGATACTCCCTTTCCCAAAAGAAATCTTTACCTTTTCTCAAATTAAATATGTGTGTATGGCTGATATTGTGGTGAAACCCCTCCCACAGTGTGATGTCAGGGCCATAGCCCCAACAATTTACTGTCTGTGAACCTTGTTGCATTGTGGGAGATTACGCCAACTGCTAAGTAAGAAGTATCTCCTATGTGGCTAGAACTCTCAATAAATGAACATTCCGCCGAGATCACTTGCCAGTACTAAAGATTTTGCTGCCTGTGATAACTGTCAGAGCATAAATCAGAAACAGGAAACATTTTACAATGGGCAAACACTGCCTAAATCATTTCTAAATTAATATTGTAAAAAAAAAACAAAAAAAAAAAACAAGTAATTTTATTCATTACATTATTTTCATGACAGCACCACTTTAAAGTATGCTGCTGGGAAATTAATAGCAATGCATCACTATGTGGAACGAATTGAGATATTTTCAATTTAACTTTATTCAGTAATTCAATCTGCAGGACCTTTTTTATGCCTTACGTAGCACCACATTTGAGTAAATTAGAGACATCAGAGTAGAATGATGTTTAAAATTTCCAGCTTGAAAATGATTTAATATTCCCCAAAGTGTCTCTTCAGTTAACTGTCAGATACCTGCAAACAGGTAAGATCATTTCCATGCTTGGCAGCTTCATTGTGAGTGGAATGGCAAGGTTCATTCTCGTCTGGGAACATTTCAGACATTAGAATGGCCATGTATGGGTAAAATTGCTGGCATAACAAGAAGAAAAAAGCTAATTGCTGTTTTTGAGTCAAAGCATGTAAGAGCAAATCTTTACTCTTACAGCAAAACTTTGATGTCCACCTATATTCGTACACTCTTAGCCCTTGGTGACCCCAGAGTTATGGGGCCTATCAGCCAGAGGGTCACATAATAAGTGTGGCAACCATGCCCCCATTACATAACAGTTTCATTGTCATGACTCCCTTGCTCATGATACAATTGACCACAGTAAAACCTTTTCTGGAGAAAGGAGCTGCATCTAATAAATGGATGTTAAAGTGGTCTTTGCTCTAAAATATTATTTACAGCTTTAAACCTACTACCACAAAAAAAAAAAAATGAAGCAGAACAGTATTCAAACAGTTAAACACAGCACTTCTACCTGCAGTAAAAAGCTCCCTTAGCTTGTGATCCGCATCCGAAGAGGTGATAGCATTATATTTTGTTTACATTCCTCTGTTGCTGCAATTAGTTACAGCCAGCCATGGAATTGCAAATGGAACTGTACTGAGCTGACAAGCAGAGACAGATGGGAACTTTCCACTATATAGCTGCTGTATTTTATATTAAAATCTTTGAACACAATTTAATGGCAACTTTCAGAGCCAATAAACTGTACTTTGGAACCTTGTAATTTGTAAATAGGTAATATTACTTGTGCACAAAAGCAAATATGGTACCTGAATGGGTAAAAGTAGGAAAACACATTTTTATTAAATCTTATGCCAGAGTTTTATTCCACTTTAAGGAGTTATGGTGCAGCCATGGCCTGGGTTCCCCTGCATGTGCAGGTGCTCCTACCCTAGTAGTTATGTCTCTAAACTCAGGAATCTGTTTGCACCCTCGGAGATATTCAGATTTAAGATAGCTGAAAAAGAGTAATTCTTTGAGAGACATTTACATTTTCAACACATTTTGAAAAGCAAATGGTTAAAATGTATAAATAACAAAATATTTTCCTATTCAATCAACACCCCAATCTAGAGTCACTTCCCTGATTTGTCCTTTAAATGTACTAAATAATGTTGTTTATGGACACTTCATGTTTCTTTCACAACTTAAACAGTTATTTTCTTCTACAAAACTATAAGTGAGAGTTTGAAATGTTTCTTCAGACTTTGATTGGCATGCTTGACTTTCTCAAACATTTGTTTCTAAATGAATTATTTAGCCACAGCTGGAGCTTAGATTTCAGTAACAAAACATCATTATAACTGAAAAGGAAATACAAAAAATAATGGTTTGGACCACTGATTTTCTTATTCACTAATCTCACTTGTTAACATCAGAGATGACTAATCTTTACATTAAACAAAGTTCCAGTAATATTTTTTAGACAGAATTACTATTCCATTAAAAAAGAAAAATAGCTATAATAATTATATGATATTGCCTTATTTTGTGCATGACTAGGAGCTTGAAAGACATAACTTTCTAAAATGTATCCAGGATGTTCAAGTAAACCAGACAACAGTAGATGAATATTTTAGTTTTGGCTAGTGATGGTGGAATTGCTGATTTCCAGTTTCACTGGAGTTTTAGACTTCTAAACCATCCTGGGTAGGTAAATCCCTCATCCATGCTATTCATTAGATAGATAAATGATAAATAGAAAGAGAGAGAGAGAGGGGGGGAGATAGAGTGAGTGAATTAATGAGTTAGTAGGTGTCCTGGGAATAATATATGGTGGGATATGTCCATATTTGGGTAATGTCATGGCTCCAAGGAATACATAGGAATTGCTTAAATATAGAATTAGGCAAAGGTGCCAGTTCTGTGCATGGTCAGTGATTAACAACTATGAATATATTCAGCTGGTACAGTGAGAGGATGTCATGGGAAGCAGGGTCATTCCTGCAAAACGCGTTGCACTGAACTTTGGAGCATGTAAATAAAATTGCTTTATTGAACAACATCAACAATATCTTGTGTCTACTTGGAGGAGGTAAGTCCACTGCAACCTCCACTATTTTTAATTTTTTAGCTACTTTTATCATTTCTGTTTCTATGAACATTCTATACAATAGAATAGCGTAGTGTTGGCATCCAAACCAAGCACCCCAGGGCACATAGCTACAACTTTGCATTGCAGTCTTTGGCTGGGTCTGCAAAAGCTAACAGGCTTGGTGCTGAGATGAACTGTTCCACCACCAGTCTCCCCATATACAGTAGGTCGCTTCTAACTGTCAGGTTTAAGGAATTAAAACAGTTATCTACTGTATCTACTGTCTAGAAAAGGTATGAGGTGTTTTGGCACCTTGAAAAAGAAGCAGAGACAATGACAGCCGAAACAGCGCAATATGTAAAGATAAAATGGTATAAAATAATGGTAATATAAAAACGAATCACAAAGTTGGGTTACACAGTGGTCAACCAACCACTAATAGCAGGTGGAGATTTTTAACCCAACTCCACTCGAGGTGTCCAACAGGACTGGAAGTGGTCACTCTCTTCCAGAAAAAAACACCTGTTTGCCTCCACACTGGACAAGACCGGGTGGGGCTAGGAAGTGCCCCTCCAAGCTGGAAAATTGGGGAGTGTATACAAAACAACAAGGAAAAGAGGAACCCAGAGATATATAAATTTGAGTTAAAAACACTAAAATGGAGAAAGGGGGAGGCGACTTACCTCAATAATGACAGTCACATTTGGCAATAAAAATGTATTTGCACAGGCAATGCGTTTGGTGGGTCTGAGCCACAAAATGCGTTGCCTGTGCAAATAAATTTTTATTGACATACGTGGCTGTCATTGTTGAGGTAAACCACCTCCCTTTTCTCCATTTTAGTGTTTTTAACTCAATTTTATGTATCTCTGGGCACTTCTTTTAACCGTTGTGATCTACTGTATAGAGTACTATGATATTTAGTGTCCGAATATCATTACAACACTATGCAGCATTGTGTGATTATTCAATCCACATTGCAGATCATCATGATTGAGCCTGTATTTTACAAGGGCCCATCTGTTCTATTCTAGTGTGATACTGAAAAGGGAAGAGTACATATGCAATGCCCTTCCTTTCGTGACCTGCATGCCTGTTTGCAGATAGCTATAATATTTAACAAATGCCTGAATTGACTGTATAAGGTCATTTTAGGGTAAATGGTGGTGATATTACCTATGGATCACCTGGAATTCCTATAATGTGAAAAAAAATAAAGTGACAGTACACATTTATTTAACAAAACCCCAAAATTATCTCAGTGTTCTCATTCATTTTCTACACTTTGATTTGCAAGTGCAAATAAAGGATTATTATAATTGCTACATTTCCCCAAAGCTCATATGATGAATGGATGACAGATGACTGCACGCTTCATGTCCACACTTATTAAAAGAAGAAGATGGAAAAACAGTTTAGTTCTTAAGTTATACATATGGCTCTATGATCATTTGATTTGTAATGAAGTGTCTGTGCACCAGGGTTCATGCGAAAATCAGAGAGATCAGTGGAAGTTTTAGGGCCCGGAAGTAAGAATTTTGCAGCAGGAGCACACAGAGCAGTAATTAGTCAAAAGAGACTTTAAACTTTCAACACTACTTAAGACTCTTGGAGCTCAGCTTCTAACACCTGTGAATTTACAGTATTGTACTTTTACTTAAGTTTGTGGCAGAGGCAGTTTTTCCTTCTTTACATTTTCCTGTAGATGTTCTTGGATCTAGGTAACGATGGAGTTCTTGAACTTGCCTTAAGGCATTGGAGATCGATTTTTCTAAGTTTATTAACACCAAGAACTAGGACACCCTATTCTTTTGACTGAAAACTAGGGCATAAACTTTTAGTGAAAGTCACATCTCTTACTCCAAGTTAAATGATTAAGTGAAACTGACATGTATTCCGTGATCTTTTAACCACAGTCAGCAAGACAGGGCTAGATTGGAAGTGAGATGAGTAATCATGCCTTATTTTTGAACTTCTGCAGTGTAGCAATAAATCCCTACTGCAGCACGAAATTGGGAGCTGTGAAACCATTTTTACAAGCTCAGTTAAACTCACAACTCAAGTGGACCTAAAACAAAAGCCACATTATCTATACTAATCCATAGTTCACTTGTGGGACCAGTAATACAAAAAGTCAGACTCATGCTTGTTTCAATACCTGAAGGATGATTGACTGTTGTGCTGTTGCACTTCTTTTAATGATTTATGAGCCACTGACCCAAAATAAGTAGGAAGGTGTGCTTCACACCAGTTGCTCTGACTCCATTTGTGATGTGGAAGCCACTGAAGCCAAACAATCAACATGGCAGCAAATCAGCTGGAATCCATTAAACGCAAATAGAGTTTGTAGCCGTTATATGCTAAAGTTCACCAGAAGAGACTACCAATTCTGGATAATGTTTCAGTGGCAGGATGTTAGGCCCAAACTTGATGCACCCATCTGGTACTTTAGCACATATAGGGCTTGATTCACTAACCGGTGTGAAAAGCCCTTTTTGGCCGCTAGTGTGCGCAAACCTACTTTGCGTGCAGCCCCTGCACTGCGCTCGCAGCATGGGTGCACCGATATTAGTGCACGATGCGACGAAAACGTTGCACCCACTGGCCCTTAAAAGTCGCACCCGGTGCGATGAAAATGGCGAATCATGTGCCCTCGAGTGGCGCTTCATAGCACTGGGTGCGACTTTTAAGGGCCAGCAGCGCACACTATTACCCGCGCTGCGTGCGCAGTGAGCAGGATTCTTTCAAATGTGTGGGTGCAAACCACCTAACGCAGTGGTTTGCACACACTAACACTTAGGGCACACTAACCGTTTCAGCGCTGGTGTGAAAAGCCCTTTTTGGCCGATAGTGTGCGGAAACCTACTTTGCGCACAGCCCTGTGCATTACGTGCACTGCGCGGGTGCACCGATATTAGTGTGCAGTGCATCGATAACGTTGCACCCGCTGGCCCTTAAAAGTCGCACCCGGTGCGATAAAGATGGCGTATCGGGTGCCCCCAAAGTGGGGCTGCTTAACGGGCACCCAATGCGCCATTTTCGTCGCACCGGGTGGGACTTTTAAGGGCCAGCAGAGCGCACTATTACCCACGCTGTGTGGGATTGTGTCAAATGTGTGGTCACAAACCACCTAACGCCGTGGTTTGTGCACACTAACACTTAGGGCACACTAACCGGCTTAGCGCCGGTTAGTGAATCGAGCCCCTAGACTGCATGCTTAGCTCTCCAGTTATCAAAGATATTTGGCTTCTGACCAGCCCACGGAGCTCATCAGTCATTAGACATCTGAGTGAGCAGAGTGCAGGAACGGCAGCAGAGCCACAATAGTGATGGGAGCATGCAGCAAAGGGACATTGAAATCTATGCCCTGGCAAGAATAAGAGGCTCCAAGCTTTTCATAGACTTAAATTATCTGCTGCATTTGGAACAGGTTAAAGAACCTGATCAGGAGCCCAGAAACTTACCAGTTTTATTATTATTATTATTATTATTATTATTATTAGTGTATATAGCACCAATATTTAAATGTTGGAGCATTTCACAGAATAAATTGAACAAATTCCATCACAAGCTGTCCTTCTAAAACATACACAATTGAATGTCCTAATCAAAGTCCAATAATAACCTAGGTCCAATTCTAGGGGAGGCACTTAAAGTGGATCCGAGATGAAAAACTAACTATAACAAGTAACTTGTCTATATATGTTATCTAAAGTTTAGATAGGTTACACAGCAAATCTAGCTGCAAACAGCTTTAATAGAATATGATTGATTATTCCTGTGATACAATGGACAGCAGTCATGTTGTTTGTAAACATTACACAGAGGCAGGCTTATCTGTATCTTGTGAAAAAAAAAAAAAATCCCTCCTCCCCTCTGCCTCTGAAATCTCTGGCTATTAATACCTCCCCCTCCTCCTGCCCAGACTGAGCTCCCATGAGCCCTTGCTACTGTCTGAAAGTGCCTTGGCTCTCTGAAAACCTGTGGGCGTGGCTTGTGTAGTTTATAGGGAATTAGAGTATTAAAACAAAAACAAAAAAGTATTTGGCTTGAGGAATGCCCTATAAACAATAGGAAAGGAACACAATTATGCAATGAGTAAAAGTTCATCTCGGATCCACTTTAACTCAATATGCATGCATATGCACTTGTATGCTACTCTGTGTCTCGTATGTAGGGCTTCCCAAGGCTATCATTAGATGCTCACATTAGTGTAAGGAGGAGAAAGACCCACAGACGTATCTCACTCTACATTTTGGACCTCACATTTAATGCCGAGATGTTGATTATCAGTCTTCTAATTCTCTCTCTTATGCATACTGATCAGTAGAGGTTTATCTAACACAATCAGGGGAGGGGCAACACCACCATGGTCCATGAAATTGTGGCGTACTATAATAATAATAATAATAATAATAATAATAGTAATAATAATAATAATAATAATAACAATAATGCTAATAACAATGTTTTATATAATGCCATTGCTTTCCATAGCGCTGTAAAAAATAATTACAAGACACTGGTTTGAAACTAAAGGAGTACGACATACTATAAATATGAAAATGACTTATTGTATAATAAATATACAGCTTGCAAGTAGCAATCATGAAGAGAGCCCTGCCCTTGTGTGCTTGCAATCTAAAAGGATAGAGAAGGCAACCAGAGCCAGTTCTAGGCTTTTTGCTGCCTGAAGCAAACATTGTGGGGATGTTGCCCAGCCAATCCTGCCACCACACATTTGAAATGCAGCAATTACCCCACATATGATGCACAGCATTTGCCCCATATATAAACTGCAACAATTGCCCCCACATAACATCACCGGTGTCAGTGGGCATTGTCACCGCACATGGACATCATTGATGTTAAGTGGGTAAGTGTGCCTGTTCCTCCTTATTACTGCTCATTGTGTGTGGGGGATGGGGGAGAGTGACTCAAAGTTAGAGAAAGTCCAAAACAGTGACAGTATTAACACTTATGCAAACTCCATGCAGAGCCCTGTTTTAAAACCAAAGGACATCCCGGAATGTTTACACATACACAGCAGTTTAGTAACAAAAGCCTCTAACAGGATCAATTAGCACAATGAGCAAGAAGTTGAATTAGACTGAGAATAATTGTATTTCTCTGAACTGAGTCATTAAGCCCTGCAGGGATGAGCTAATGGTTTTAATGACACTGATCTCTCCATAGAATACATAGAATACCCAAGCAGGGTGACCCAAAACTACTAGGAATGTATAGGGGACTAAAAGAGACCAAATAATTCTGAGTAGAGTCCAATTTATTGATGCTGCTGTTCTAGTGCATGGAGTATAGGCACAATTTTTTGGGGGAGCTCTGTTTGAACCTATGAGATAAAGCTATATCTAACCTTAAAGAGAACCTGAACTGAAAATAAAAAAGTCAAAATAACCATACACAGGTCATACTTACCTCCTGTGTAGTCTACTCCTTAATTTCTTTCTCCTCTCCTGCGTCCCATTTGTCCACTGTGATGAATGGAATTCTCTGTCCTCCATTTTACAAATGGCCATTACCCCATAACAGCTTCCTGGTCAGCACACTGTTAAACTGTAATATCACCCACTTGAGCCAAAGGGAAACATGGACATTACCTTGCACATTCAGTTGTAACTGACAGCTGCTGATATATAACTGACAGCAACTGGTATATTTTAGTTCTGACAAAATATTGTCAGAACTGGAAGGGATCACTGTAAGAAGAAAATGGTGAGCTTCTGAGAGGAAATGACGGTTAGGTAAGTAATATTCATTTGTAGCTACATCATGTGTCTATTTTAAATAATTTTACTCACTTCAGGTTCCTTTTTAACTCTTCCCTCAATATAGCTAACCTTAACCTCCTTAGCGGTATGCCCGACACTGTGTCGGGCATACCGCTCTCTGGCCCCAGGAGTCCCCCTTAATGAAACAAATGTGGCAAATAGCTGTAAATCCTTAAGCTAGCACTAGGCTAGCTAGTAAGAGCCTCCGACACCCCTGGATCCCCCACGATCACCCCGTTTATATGTTACCACCCTGGATCCAGTGATCGCGCAGCCTCCCGGCGCAGCTCCGGTTCCGGTGGATCAAGTTTGCGCATGACGTCATGAAGTCATGTGCGATCCTCCCCATAGTGAACACCGGAGCTGTCCCGGGAGGCTGCGCCGATCGCTGGATCCAGGCTGGGTAATGTATAAACGGGGGTTACAGGAGCACTGGCGATTTATTGCATTGTTCTTTGTCAATAAACTCATACTTATGTTTGGTATGCCAATGTATGCATGTTATGTGTCTCACCTGTATTTGTTCTTTATTAAAAACAATAAAACTTATTTGTTAAAAAAAAAATGTATAAACTGGGGAGCGGCGGCGATCAAAGGGTGCCAGGGAGTTCTTCTAGCTAGCCTAGTGCTAGCTAGAGGATTTATAGCTATTTGCCACAAAAATTTAAAAATCGGGCAAAAATTAACAACACCTCCTGAACGGCGTAACGCTCAGGAGGTTAACTTTATCCATCTCTATATCAGGTCCTATTTGTAACAGTTACCGTCTTATCCTCCTAACCTCATCTTAACCTAACTCTAGCCCTGTTTTCATAATATGTAAATGTTCTGTAAATTAGGTTGAAATAGAATGCCATTTAAGGGAATCAAATGTAATGTCATCCAAAACAAACTCACACCAAAAGTATAGCTACGCAAAAAATGTTGCATAGAAACTGAGGAACTGCATAATCGAGATTCTGCCACACTGACCTTTATTGTGAAAACATTTGGCAAAAGCCTGCAGCCCTCACCTGAATAACGTTGGACTGGTAAACAGTTAGTGAATTAGTGATGTGACTGTTGTCATTTATGTACCGTACATCTGCACAAGACCATTTTTCAATGAATTCAGTCTGTCATGTATTTATTAAAAAATGTTCTCACTGCAAGTGTGGACACATGACTCTAATCACAGAACTATTAGTTCATCAACCTTTAACTGACCTTCACTACTGGCTAGTCTGACCTAATCAAATATTGTAAACCTTTACAACATATAACAGCACATTTTAAGGCTAGGTTAGAAGAGTCTCTCATGTTTTCTATGTTATGTTGCCCTGGAGATCTCTAGTAAAGCAGTTCCTGGGGTTCTTAGACTAAAAAAATAATTGAGCATATCTACCGAAGCATATGGTGACAGTTATGTTTACGCTTAAAAATTACATATTTTTTTATGACTTACCTTGAGCGTAACAGCTTACATGTTTTGACTAAGCTGTTTTGTACACGCATCTTTAAATTATATTCATGAATGTGACTATGATTAACATTTTCCTCATCACTATATTGTCAAAGGACACATACGTTTCTGCTGACATATGGTTAGAGACCTTCAAGCAACTTAACATGCATAATCTTGCATGATTCCAATAACAATTAGCTTCATGATGTTATCTCAGGCACATTTTATGCATAACTGACCAATGAGTGTGAAATTTAATTTTCATGTAAATAACATCTTGGTTAGTCTGCTAAACACAGGTGTTTATATAACTATCACTGGCAATATTATGCCTAAGGGGTACAGAGAGATACTAAGAAGACACAGAATGCATGGAGAAAAATATTGAAAGCGGAATATAACCCAGCATTTCATCTTTGCTCTAAAACATTATTTACAGCATATTAACCTCCTTGGCGGTAACCCCGTGTGTGACACGGGGTAAGCCGCCGGAGGGTGCCGCTCAGGCCCTGCTGGGCCGATTTTCATAATTTTTTTTTTGCTGGACGCAGCTAGCACTTTGCTAGCTGCGCCAGCACTCTGATCGCCGCCGGCCCCTGCCCGATCGCCGCTATCTGCTGCGGCGCGGGCCCCCCCCCCCCTCCAGACCCCAGCGCTGCCTGGCCAATCAGTGCCAGGCAGCGCCGAGGGGTGGCCCGGGACTCCCAATGACGTCCCGACGTCAGTGACGTCGGTGACGTCATCCCGCTCCGTCGCCATGGCGACGGGGGAAGCCCTCCAGGAAATCCCGTTCTATGAACGGGATTTCCTGATCGGAGATCGCCGAAGGCGATCGAAGCGGGCGGGGGGGGGGGGGTGCCGCTCAGCAGCGGCTATCATGTAGCGAGCCCTCGGCTCGCTACATGATTAAAAAAATTTTTTTTTTTTAAAAACTGCTGCGCTCCCTCCTGGCGGTATTTTTCATACCGCCAAGGAGGTTAAATGCAACCAGCATTTTTTTTACTAGACCAGCATTCGAAGGGTTACACACAGAGCTTGAAGGTTCAGTGTAGTGAAATGTGGACTCATCCGAACTTTAGATAATGTTATCTTGTGTTTACTTAAATGTATCAAGTGAGGAATGTGACACATTCTCTGACTGTGGAGAATCAGCTCAACACAGACAGAGAGTCAAAGCATGTCTTGCCTTCACTGCATAATGAATAAAACCAGTTATAAATAAAATGCAAAGTCAGCTCACAAAGCAAAAAAACTGTACTTTTGGGAACCTATAGGGCTTGATTCACTAAGAGGCGCTAAGCTGGTTAGTGTGCCCTAAGTGTTAGTGTGTATAAACCACGGCGTTAGGTGGTTTGCACCCACACATTTGATACAGCCCCGCTCACTGCGTGGGTAATAGTGCGCGGTGCTGCCCCTTAAAAGTCACACCCGGTGTAGCGAAAATGGTGCATTGGGTGCCTGTTAAGCAGCGCTGTGATGCGCCGCTTCGGAGGCACCCGATGCGCCATTTTCGCCGCACAGGGTGCAACTTTTAAGGGGTAGTGGGTGCAACGTTATTGTCGCACCGCGCACTAATATAGGTGCACCCGCACTGCGCGTGCAGTGTGCGGGGCTGCGCACAAAGTAGATTTGCGCGCACTAGCGTCCAAAAAGGGCTTTTCACACCGGCGCTAACACTTAGGCTATTTTTAGCTGTTGCATAGGTATGTTTGTATCTTTACATATGCTGTATAGCCATCTTAGGGCCATATGCAATAGACTTTTTTTTCCTGAAGTTTTCTCCTAGGAGATAATTTGTCATCTTCAATTTAGAATAACTTTTCAGCACTTTGCAATAGAAAACATGCCAAAAAAGTAGATGAAAAAGTACTATTTTGAGTATGTAATGGATTGCAGAATGGTACTGCGCAGGCGCAGAACTACTGCACCTGCGCAGTACTGTCCTGATGACTTCGGCCGGACCACATGACCCGCGCTGTGGAACGCAGAAGAGGTCAACCCGGAAACCCGACCTGGCGAGGTTTATCTTAAAGCTTTAGGTTTATCACTCAAAAGTCTCTCAAAATATGCAGCTAGGCGTTTAGATAAAATTCATACAGTGGTCGCACTTCACCAACATAAACACATGGGGTTCCCCCCCTTAAGGCATAGACTCACCAGATGGTGTGGCCTTCTGGGCCCATATCAGCGTCCGAGGTATTGGCCACCTCGCAGCCTCATTGGCACTCTTTGGTCGCGGTCTTCATATAACTCAGTGGGTCAAGCAATAGGTTTGCTGTATACAGCACTTGTTAGACCAGCAGCACTGGAGCATGTCTCTCAGTGAGCAGTCACAAGCAAAGACGAGATTTCTCATCATGGCACCCCTCCTTATCCTTCCTGGCGGTAACCCCGAACGTAGTTTGTGGGAGCTGCGCAGGAGGATTTCTCAGGCCCTGCTGGGCCAATTTGCATTAATTTTTTTTTGCTACACACAGCTAGCACTTTGCTAGCTGCACACGCCGATCACCGACGCTCCGTGCCGATTTGCCGCTATCCGCCGCGCCGCCCCCCCCCTAGACCCCTTGCACAGTCTGGCCTATCAGCGCCAGGCAGCGCTGAGGGGGGGATCGGGACTCCCGATGATGTCATGACGTCCAATAGCGACGGGGGAAGCCCTCCTGGAAATCCTGTTCTTTGAACGGGATTTCCTGATCGCAGATTGCCAGAGGCGATAGAAGCAGGTGGGGGGATGCCGCTGCACAGTGGCTATCATGTAGCGAGCCCTAGGCTCGCTACATGATTTAAAAAAAAACTGCTGCGCTGCCCCCTGGCGGTTTTTAATAGACCGCCAGGAGGGTTAATATACATGGGGAGGCTGGCCAGGGTACCCTTCTGTGACTGGGTGCTAGGGCTTAAGCTGGGAGCCCTCTGATTGGCTCAATGAGGTCAGGAGGGGCTGGCCAGGGTTCCCGTCTGTGATTGGTTGCTTGGGCTTAGGCTGGGATCCCTCTGATTGGCTCAATGACGTCATGGAGTCATCTCCATGGTTACAGTATCCGGATTTGGATATCCGACCAGATATCCGGATTTCAGATAGATATCCAAGTAACTCGAATAGTGCTATTCGAATTTCCGCAGATATCCGGAATCCGAATCCAAGGTCGGATAGTGGAATAAGTTTGGATTATCCGGGTAGTTCGGATATCCGAAATCCGGATGAGCACCACTGATACTCGGTATATACAGTATATACAGTGTATATATATATATATATATATATATATATATATCCTGTTTTTTGCCCTCTAAACCTAGGTGCATCTTACACTCTGGAGCATCTTATACGGTGGAAAATACAGTATACTGAATGATACACAACATTAACTAAGCTAATTTAGTCACAAACTTATTTTCTTCCCTATCCCTGGACACTAACTACCACTACTGCTACATGTATGAAATCCCTGTCGCTAAACAACCACTGACTACACACTATTACTTCACTACACTAGTGCAGTAAACTAACTATCTAACTGAATCACAAAGCAAACACTTCATGAGCTATCTCTTTAAAGGGGCAGCATGATGAAAATTAGGTTTCTGGCATAACCCTCTTAGCATGTACTTAACTTAGAAGCAACAAAAACCAAGCAGTTTTTGCTTTTTTAAATGCCTGAAAAGATTATACAGAGAGCACATGCAGAGATCCTGCCCATCCCCCCTCCTCTGCTTACTGGGGCTGCTCCGTAACAGCTCTCTATCTGCTGAAGCTGACGCTGGAATGTTGAAGATTTTAGATAAACAAATAAGCAAGGTAAATGACTTTACAGTCCCGTTTACACTCACTGGGCTACTTCGGCTCCCAATGCTATGAACTTCCCCAGCACACAGCCTGCATGTCCCCGTACACCAGAGACAGAGAGAGGAGAAATCAGCATTAAACTCAGCCTGATTTAGCAGAGGGGGATGACACGTCATTTAGCTCCAAAATGTGTCGGGAAGGATATCTGCATCTGCTCTGTATAACCTTTCAAGGACACATTTAAAAAAAATAAACTGCTTGGCATCTGAAGCTCCTAATGTTAGGTAAAGGTAACAGGGTTATGCCAGAAACCTAATTTTCACCATAGCGCCCCTTTAACTGAATCACAAAGCTAACAATTGCAGGTACACTTAGTCTCAAATTAGCACACATCAATTGCAAATTGCAAATACACAGCACTGCTCTCTCCTACACAACCTCTCCACACAGTATTGAGTAACAGCAAACGGGGGCGTAACAAGACTTAATAGGGCCCCCCTGCAAAAATGATAGCATTGGGCGCTTTGGTCCTCGAACCCCATGTGGGTCATGTGATCGGGAGCTGGCAAATGGCAACAGGGAGTGTTCTGCTGTGAAGCAGTGTCTGGAAGCAGAAAAAAAATACAGCTACTCTGCATGGCGGGAGGAGGTGGCAGGGACTTTTTGTGAGCAAACGGGGAGGTTTTTTGCTAATCAGCTGCACTTGCGGTTGGGGAATTGGAGGAGGAAGGGCCCCTAAAGCCTCTGGGCCTCCCTGCAATGGCAGGGGTCACAGGGGTGATTGCTTCGCCCATAATAACAAGGAGTTAATTTAAAGTGGTGTCCACCTTATATAGGGAGGGAAATTCTAGGTTGGTCCAACCATTTTAAAAAAGACACTTTTGTAATATACTAGAAGCCATAATTACGACTCATAACTGTAATTACGGATGTAATTACAAATGCACCTGTAGCCATGATCGATAATTGCGGTTGATTACAGATTATGACTACAGATTACGACTTGCGATTACAGAAATCCGTAAATTAAAAATTATGCCTATCCCTAAAAGTGACATCTCTAGCATAGTACATATTATAGTATGAAATAGATATGGTCACAAATGAAGAGTCAGAGTCGACTGAACAAATGAGGAGGGGGATTCTTTATATTTAAAGGATCACTATCTCAAAACAAATAGGCACTTAAAAGCTGACATAACCGACAGGTTTTGGGCCAGTCCATCTCCTCATGGGGAATTCTCAGTGTTTTTTTTAATTTTTAACAACATTTCCTGAACAGCAGTTTAACTGTCAAAATAGTAAGATACCAGCCAGCCTCCCTACTCACTTTTTTATCAGTTAGACTTTGCAACTGCTGTTCAGGAAATGCTGTTGAAAACGTAGAGAAACCTGAGAATCCCCCTGTAATATACGAGGCAGCTGCGGCGAACAGCACTGCCGCCGAAGCTGCCTCCATGCGGCCATCCGTCCGTCCAGCTTCCAGGACGCCGAGGACGAAGCCTTCTCACTTGCCGGGGGTCGCCTTAGCGCGCAGGCGCGCGCACAGATGGGACCTTTATGCGAGGAGGAAGCCCGTCAGCTGACCTGCTGGTCAGCTGACGTGAGAGGAGACCCACGGCGCTCAGGATTGGCTATGAGAGGGGGGCGTGCCAGTAAGGTCTCCTCTGCTTCATAAGCCTCCGGGCTTTATTATTACATTGGCTTCAATTCATCAAGCATTCGGTAATGCTGAAAACAGCTGACTTAACGGAGCACTTTCGAAAATGTTAATTCATCAAAGCTGTTACCGAATGAGAAGCTGAAATGACAGAGCAATGAGATAAATTATCGACATGTGCTCAACACATGTCGGCAAATGTCAGTAAATGTTAATTCATCAAGGTTACCACATTCGCTAACACATTCGGTGATTATCTCCAGCTCTCCCCTGTCATTACAGGCTTCGAAAGCCTTCTGTGTGAATGTTTTCATGATTAGCAGGAGCAAGCAGCCAATAGAAACAGCCCCTGTTCTCCTGCAAGTGCCACTGATAGGTGCTAATAGGTCACACAGGCTTCTCCACACAAGCTTCCAGACCCCCCAGGCAGTGAGCAGAGAGAACGGGACAAAAGATATCCCCAGATACCCTTCGGTGGTGTAACCCTTTGAGTCCCTGTTTGAATATGCAAAGATGCAAGTGGTGAAATCACCAAGCATGGCATGTGTAATGTCTCCAGGAAGTTTATCTATGTTGTGGCAAATAAGTAAAATGTTAAGAAACACTGATGGACAGATTCAGAGCAGCAGAGGCAGTATAAGTAACAGTAAATATAACATGTTTACATGTAAAGGGATGTCTGGATGCCTTCTATTGTTATCAGCTTGTAACAACACAGAGACATTCCAAGCTGCTCTGCACCACTCCAGAGGCGTAGCTAGGGTTTTCAGCGCCCGGAGACAAAGACTATTAATGCGCCCCCTAAGGTGAAGGGTCGTGACCAAATGTGGGCGTGGTTATGGGTGCTCCACATTTGGTCACGCCCCTTCAAATGTACATGGAGGTTAGCAGGCTCACGCTCACCCACCCTCCCTCAGTATGTACCTTCCAGCATGTTCCAAGACAAATTCAGCAATCATGAGCCCCCCCACCCCCATCAAGACAAATTCCGCAATCATGAGCAAACATGAGCCTCCCAACATGACCAACTCAGCAATCATGAGGCCCCCAACAAGACAAATTCAGCAATCATGAGGCCCCTAACAAGACAAATTCAGCAATCATGAGGCCCCTAACAAGACAAATTCAGCGATCTTGAGGCCCCCAACAAATCATGAGGCCCCCAACAAGACAAATTCAGCAACCATGAGGCCCCCAACAAGACAAATTCAGCAGTCATGAGGCACATAAATAGTCAGCATTTCACATAAATAGGCAGAATGCCCCCTTAATATGGTAGACACCTCTCACCTGGCAGCAGTTACCCAAAATACACTCAATCTGACAGCAGTGCTTCCCCAAAAATAGGTAGCCCCAGGTCTATAGGCGTCCCCAGAATAGGTGGCCAGCAGTATAGATGTCCCCAGAACAGGTAGCCAGGGGTAGAGATGTCCACAGAACAGGTAGCCAGGGGTATATGTAGGCAGGGGTATGTGTCCCCAGTATATGTAGCCAGAGGTATATGTGCCCAGTATATGTAGCCAGGGGTATATGTGCCCAGTATATATAGTCAGGGGTATATGTGCCCAGTATATATAGCCAGGGGTATATGTGCCCAGTATATATAGCCAGGGGTATATGTGCCCAGTATATATAGCCAGGGGTATATGTGCCCAGTATATGTAGCCAGGGGTATATGTGCCCATTATATGTAGTCAGGGTTATATGTGCCCAGTATATGCAGCCAGGGGTATAATATGTGCCCAGTATATATAGTCAGGGGTATATGTGCCCAGTATATGTAGCCAGTGGTATATATGCCCAGTATATGTAGCCAGGGGTATATGTGCCCAGTATATGTAGCCAGGGGTATATATGCCCAGTATATGTAGCCAGGGGTATATATACCCAGTATATGTAGTTAGGGGTATAGGTGCCCAGTATATGTAGGCAGGGGTATATGTGCCCAGAGTAGGTAGCCAGGGGTAAATGTGCCCAGAGTAGGTAGCCAGGGGTATATGCCCAGTATATGTAGTTAGGGGTATATGTGCCCAATATATGTAGGCAGGGGTATATGTGCCCAGAGTAGGTAGCCAGGGGTATATGTGCCCAGAGTAGGTAGCCAGGGGTATATGTGCCCAGAGTAGGTAGCCAGGGGTATATGCACAGTATATGTAGTTAGGGGTATATGTGCCCAATATATGTAGCCAGGGGTATATGTGCCCAGAGTAGGTAGCCAGGGGTATATGTGCCCAGAGTAGGTAGCCAGGGGTATATGTGCCCAGAGTAGGTAGCCAGGGGTATATGTGCCCAGAGTAGGTAGCCAGGGGTATATGCCCAGTATATGTAGGCAGGGGTATATGTGCCCAATATATGTAGGCAGGGGTATATGTGCCCAGAGTAGGTAGCCAGGGGTATATGTGCCCAGAGTAGGTAGCCAGGGGTATATGTGCCCAGAGTAGGTAGCCAGGGGTATATGCACAGTATATGTAGTTAGGGGTATATGTGCCCAATATATGTAGGCAGGGGTATATGTGCCCAGAGTAGGTGGCCAGGGGTATATGTGCCCAGAGTAGGTAGCCAGGGGTATATGTGCCCAGAGTAGGTAGCCAGGGGTATATGCCCAGTATATGTAGGCAGGGGTATATGTGCCCAATATATGTAGGCAGGGGTATATGTGCCCAGAGTAGGTAGCCAGGGGTATATGTGCCCAGAGTAGGTAGCCAGGGGTATATGTGCCCAGAGTAGGTAGCCAGGGGTATATGCACAGTATATGTAGTTAGAGGTATATGTGCCCAATATATGTAGGCAGGGGTATATGTGCCCAGAGTAGGTAGCCAGGGGTATATGTGCCCAGAGTAGGTAGCCAGGGGATTATGTGCCCAGAGTAGGTAGCCAGGGGTATATGCCCAGTATATGTAGTTAGGGGTATATGTGCCCAGAGTAGGTAGCCAGGGGTATATGTGCCCAGAGTAGGTAGCCAGGGGTATATGTGCCCAGAGTAGGTAGCCAGGGGTATATGTGCCCAGAGTAGGTAGCCAGGGGTATATGTGCCCAGAGTAGGTAGCCAGGGGTATATGTGCCCAGAGTAGGTAGCCAGGGGTATATGCCCAGTATATGTAGTTAGGGGTATATGTGCCCAATATATGTAGCCAGGGGTATATGTGCCCAGAGTAGGTAGCCAGGGGTATATGTGCCCAGAGTAGGTAGCCAGGGGTATATGCCCAGTATATGTAGTTAGGGGTATATGTGCCCAGAGTAGGTAGCCAGGGGTATATGTGCCCAGAGTAGGTAGCCAGGGGTATATGTGCCCAGTATATGCAGCCAGGGGTATAATATGTGCCCAGTATATATAGTCAGGGGTATATGTGCCCAGTATATGTAGCCAGTGGTATATATGCCCAGTATATGTAGCCAGGGGTATATGTGCCCAGTATATGTAGCCAGGGGTATATATGCCCAGTATATGTAGCCAGGGGTATATATACCCAGTATATGTAGTTAGGGGTATAGGTGCCCAGTATATGTAGGCAGGGGTATATGTGCCCAGAGTAGGTAGCCAGGGGTAAATGTGCCCAGAGTAGGTAGCCAGGGGTATATTCCCAGTATATGTAGTAAGGGGTATATGTGCCCAATATATGTAGGCAGGGGTATATGTGCCCAGAGTAGGTAGCCAGGGGTATATGTGCCCAGAGTAGGTAGCCAGGGGTATATGTGCCCAGAGTAGGTAGCCAGGGGTATATGCACAGTATATGTAGTTAGGGGTATATGTGCCCAATATATGTAGCCAGGGGTATATGTGCCCAGAGTAGGTAGCCAGGGGTATATGTGCCCAGAGTAGGTAGCCAGGGGTATATGTGCCCAGAGTAGGTAGCCAGGGGTATATGTGCCCAGAGTAGGGAGCCAGGGGTATATGCCCAGTATATGTAGGCAGGGGTATATGTGCCCAATATATGTAGGCAGGGGTATATGTGCCCAGAGTAGGTAGCCAGGGGTATATGTGCCCAGAGTAGGTAGCCAGGGGTATATGTGCCCAGAGTAGGTAGCCAGGGGTATATGCACAGTATATGTAGTTAGGGGTATATGTGCCCAATATATGTAGCCAGGGGTATATGTGCCCAGAGTAGGTAGCCAGGGGTATATGTGCCCAGAGTAGGTAGCCAGGGGTATATGCCCAGTATATGTAGTTAGGGGTATATGTGCCCAGAGTAGGTAGCCAGGGGTATATGTGCCCAGAGTAGGTAGCCAGGAGTATATGTGCCCAGTATATGCAGCCAGGGGTATAATATGTGCCCAGTATATATAGTCAGGGGTATATGTGCCCAGTATATGTAGCCAGTGGTATATATGCCCAGTATATGTAGCCAGGGGTATATGTGCCCAGTATATGTAGCCAGGGGTATATATGCCCAGTATATGTAGCCAGGGGTATATATACCCAGTATATGTAGTTAGGGGTATAGGTGCCCAGTATATGTAGGCAGGGGTATATGTGCCCAGAGTAGGTAGCCAGGGGTAAATGTGCCCAGAGTAGGTAGCCAGGGGTATATGCCCAGTATATGTAGTTAGGGGTATATGTGCCCAATATATGTAGGCAGGGGTATATGTGCCCAGAGTAGGTAGCCAGGGGTATATGTGCCCAGAGTAGGTAGCCAGGGGTATATGTGCCCAGAGTAGGTAGCCAGGGGTATATGCACAGTATATGTAGTTAGGGGTATATGTGCCCAATATATGTAGCCAGGGGTATATGTGCCCAGAGTAGGTAGCCAGGGGTATATGTGCCCAGAGTAGGTAGCCAGGGGTATATGTGCCCAGAGTAGGTAGCCAGGGGTATATGTGCCCAGAGTAGGTAGCCAGGGGTATATGCCCAGTATATGTAGGCAGGGGTATATGTGCCCAATATATGTAGGCAGGGGTATATGTGCCCAGAGTAGGTAGCCAGGGGTATATGTGCCCAGAGTAGGTAGCCAGGGGTATATGTGCCCAGAGTAGGTAGCCAGGGGTATATGCACAGTATATGTAGTTAGGGGTATATGTGCCCAATATATGTAGGCAGGAGTATATATGCCCAGAGTAGGTGGCCAGGGGTATATGTGCCCAGAGTAGGTAGCCAGGGGTATATGTGCCCAGAGTAGGTAGCCAGGGGTATATGCCCAGTATATGTAGGCAGGGGTATATGTGCCCAATATATGTAGGCAGGGGTATATGTGCCCAGAGTAGGTAGCCAGGGGTATATGTGCCCAGAGTAGGTAGCCAGGGGTATATGTGCCCAGAGTAGGTAGCCAGTGGTATATGCACAGTATATGTAGTTAGAGGTATATGTGCCCAATATATGTAGGCAGGGGTATATGTGCCCAGAGTAGGTAGCCAGGGGTATATGTGCCCAGAGTAGGTAGCCAGGGGATTATGTGCCCAGAGTAGGTAGCCAGGGGTATATGCCCAGTATATGTAGTTAGGGGTATATGTGCCCAGAGTAGGTAGCCAGGGGTATATGTGCCCAGAGTAGGTAGCCAGGGGTATATGTGCCCAGAGTAGGTAGCCAGGGGTATATGTGCCCAGAGTAGGTAGCCAGGGGTATATGTGCCCAGAGTAGGTAGCCAGGGGTATATGTGCCCAGAGTAGGTAGCCAGGGGTATATGCCCAGTATATGTAGTTAGGGGTATATGTGCCCAATATATGTAGCCAGGGGTATATGTGCCCAGAGTAGGTAGCCAGGGGTATATGTGCCCAGAGTAGGTAGCCAGGGGTATATGCCCAGTATATGTAGTTAGGGGTATATTTGCCCAGAGTAGGTAGCCAGGGGTATATGTGCCCAGAGTAGGTAGCCAGGGGTATATGTGCCCAGAGTAGGTAGCCAGGGGTATATGCACAGTATATGTAGTTAGGGGTATATGTGCCCAATATATGTAGCCAGGGGTATATGTGCCCAGAGTAGGTAGCCAGGGGTATATGTGCCCAGAGTAGGTAGCCAGGGGTATATGTGCCCAGAGTAGGTAGCCAGGGGTATATGTGCCCAGAGTAGGGAGCCAGGGGTATATGCCCAGTATATGTAGGCAGGGGTATAGGTGCCCAATATATGTAGGCAGGGGTATATGTGCCCAGAGTAGGTAGCCAGGGGTATATGTGCCCAGAGTAGGTAGCCAGGGGTATATGTGCCCAGAGTAGGTAGCCAGGGGTATATGCACAGTATATGTAGTTAGGGGTATATGTGCCCAATATATGTAGGCAGGGGTATATGTGCCCAGAGTAGGTAGCCAGGGGTATATGTGCCCAGAGTAGGTAGCCAGGGGTATATGTGCCCAGAGTAGGTAGCCAGGGGTATATGTGCCCAGAGTAGGTAGCCAGGGGTATATGCCCAGTATATGTAGGCAGGGGTATATGTGCCCAATATATGTAGGCAGGGGTATATGTGCCCAGAGTAGGTAGCCAGGGGTATATGTGCCCAGAGTAGGTAGCCAGTGGTATATGTGCCCAGAGTAGGTAGCCAGGGGTATATGCACAGTATATGTAGTTAGGGGTATATGTGCCCAATATATGTAGGCAGGGGTATATGTGCCCAGAGTAGGTAGCCAGGGGTATATGTGCCCAGAGTAGGTAGCCAGGGGATTATGTGCCCAGAGTAGGTAGCCAGGGGTATATGCCCAGTATATGTAGTTAGGGGTATATGTGCCCAGAGTAGGTAGCCAGGGGTATATGTGCCCAGAGTAGGTAGCCAGGGGTATATGTGCCCAGAGTAGGTAGCCAGGGGTATATGTGCCCAGAGTAGGTAGCCAGGGGTATATGTGCCCAGTATATGCAGCCAGGGGTATAATATGTGCCCAGTATATATAGTCAGGGGTATATGTGCCCAGTATATGTAGCCAGTGGTATATATGCCCAGTATATGTAGCCAGGGGTATATGTGCCCAGTATATGTAGCCAGGGGTATATATGCCCAGTATATGTAGCCAGGGGTATATATACCCAGTATATGTAGTTAGGGGTATAGGTGCCCAGTATATGTAGGCAGGGGTATATGTGCCCAGAGTAGGTAGCCAGGGGTAAATGTGCCCAGAGTAGGTAGCCAGGGGTATATTCCCAGTATATGTAGTAAGGGGTATATGTGCCCAATATATGTAGGCAGGGGTATATGTGCCCAGAGTAGGTAGCCAGGGGTATATGTGCCCAGAGTAGGTAGCCAGGGGTATATGTGCCCAGAGTAGGTAGCCAGGGGTATATGCACAGTATATGTAGTTAGGGGTATATGTGCCCAATATATGTAGCCAGGGGTATATGTGCCCAGAGTAGGTAGCCAGGGGTATATGTGCCCAGAGTAGGTAGCCAGGGGTATATGTGCCCAGAGTAGGTAGCCAGGGGTATATGTGCCCAGAGTAGGGAGCCAGGGGTATATGCCCAGTATATGTAGGCAGGGGTATATGTGCCCAATATATGTAGGCAGGGGTATATGTGCCCAGAGTAGGTAGCCAGGGGTATATGTGCCCAGAGTAGGTAGCCAGGGGTATATGTGCCCAGAGTAGGTAGCCAGGGGTATATGCACAGTATATGTAGTTAGGGGTATATGTGCCCAATATATGTAGCCAGGGGTATATGTGCCCAGAGTAGGTAGCCAGGGGTATATGTGCCCAGAGTAGGTAGCCAGGGGTATATGCCCAGTATATGTAGTTAGGGGTATATGTGCCCAGAGTAGGTAGCCAGGGGTATATGTGCCCAGTATATGCAGCCAGGGGTATAATATGTGCCCAGTATATATAGTCAGGGGTATATGTGCCCAGTATATGTAGCCAGTGGTATATATGCCCAGTATATGTAGCCAGGGGTATATGTGCCCAGTATATGTAGCCAGGGGTATATATGCCCAGTATATGTAGCCAGGGGTATATATACCCAGTATATGTAGTTAGGGGTATAGGTGCCCAGTATATGTAGGCAGGGGTATATGTGCCCAGAGTAGGTAGCCAGGGGTAAATGTGCCCAGAGTAGGTAGCCAGGGGTATATGCCCAGTATATGTAGTTAGGGGTATATGTGCCCAATATATGTAGGCAGGGGTATATGTGCCCAGAGTAGGTAGCCAGGGGTATATGTGCCCAGAGTAGGTAGCCAGGGGTATATGTGCCCAGAGTAGGTAGCCAGGGGTATATGCACAGTATATGTAGTTAGGGGTATATGTGCCCAATATATGTAGCCAGGGGTATATGTGCCCAGAGTAGGTAGCCAGGGGTATATGTGCCCAGAGTAGGTAGCCAGGGGTATATGTGCCCAGAGTAGGTAGCCAGGGGTATATGTGCCCAGAGTAGGTAGCCAGGGGTATATGCCCAGTATATGTAGGCAGGGGTATATGTGCCCAATATATGTAGGCAGGGGTATATGTGCCCAGAGTAGGTAGCCAGGGGTATATGTGCCCAGAGTAGGTAGCCAGGGGTATATGTGCCCAGAGTAGGTAGCCAGGGGTATATGCACAGTATATGTAGTTAGGGGTATATGTGCCCAATATATGTAGGCAGGGGTATATGTGCCCAGAGTAGGTGGCCAGGGGTATATGTGCCCAGAGTAGGTAGCCAGGGGTATATGTGCCCAGAGTAGGTAGCCAGGGGTATATGCCCAGTATATGTAGGCAGGGGTATATGTGCCCAATATATGTAGGCAGGGGTATATGTGCCCAGAGTAGGTAGCCAGGGGTATATGTGCCCAGAGTAGGTAGCCAGGGGTATATGTGCCCAGAGTAGGTAGCCAGGGGTATATGCACAGTATATGTAGTTAGAGGTATATGTGCCCAATATATGTAGGCAGGGGTATATGTGCCCAGAGTAGGTAGCCAGGGGTATATGTGCCCAGAGTAGGTAGCCAGGGGATTATGTGCCCAGAGTAGGTAGCCAGGGGTATATGCCCAGTATATGTAGTTAGGGGTATATGTGCCCAGAGTAGGTAGCCAGGGGTATATGTGCCCAGAGTAGGTAGCCAGGGGTATATGTGCCCAGAGTAGGTAGCCAGGGGTATATGTGCCCAGAGTAGGTAGCCAGGGGTATATGTGCCCAGAGTAGGTAGCCAGGGGTATATGTGCCCAGAGTAGGTAGCCAGGGGTATATGCCCAGTATATGTAGTTAGGGGTATATGTGCCCAATATATGTAGCCAGGGGTATATGTGCCCAGAGTAGGTAGCCAGGGGTATATGTGCCCAGAGTAGGTAGCCAGGGGTATATGCCCAGTATATGTAGTTAGGGGTATATGTGCCCAGAGTAGGTAGCCAGGGGTATATGTGCCCAGAGTAGGTAGCCAGGGGTATATGTGCCCAGTATATGCAGCCAGGGGTATAATATGTGCCCAGTATATATAGTCAGGGGTATATGTGCCCAGTATATGTAGCCAGTGGTATATATGCCCAGTATATGTAGCCAGGGGTATATGTGCCCAGTATATGTAGCCAGGGGTATATATGCCCAGTATATGTAGCCAGGGGTATATATACCCAGTATATGTAGTTAGGGGTATAGGTGCCCAGTATATGTAGGCAGGGGTATATGTGCCCAGAGTAGGTAGCCAGGGGTAAATGTGCCCAGAGTAGGTAGCCAGGGGTATATTCCCAGTATATGTAGTAAGGGGTATATGTGCCCAATATATGTAGGCAGGGGTATATGTGCCCAGAGTAGGTAGCCAGGGGTATATGTGCCCAGAGTAGGTAGCCAGGGGTATATGTGCCCAGAGTAGGTAGCCAGGGGTATATGCACAGTATATGTAGTTAGGGGTATATGTGCCCAATATATGTAGCCAGGGGTATATGTGCCCAGAGTAGGTAGCCAGGGGTATATGTGCCCAGAGTAGGTAGCCAGGGGTATATGTGCCCAGAGTAGGTAGCCAGGGGTATATGTGCCCAGAGTAGGGAGCCAGGGGTATATGCCCAGTATATGTAGGCAGGGGTATATGTGCCCAATATATGTAGGCAGGGGTATATGTGCCCAGAGTAGGTAGCCAGGGGTATATGTGCCCAGAGTAGGTAGCCAGGGGTATATGTGCCCAGAGTAGGTAGCCAGGGGTATATGCACAGTATATGTAGTTAGGGGTATATGTGCCCAATATATGTAGCCAGGGGTATATGTGCCCAGAGTAGGTAGCCAGGGGTATATGTGCCCAGAGTAGGTAGCCAGGGGTATATGCCCAGTATATGTAGTTAGGGGTATATGTGCCCAGAGTAGGTAGCCAGGGGTATATGTGCCCAGAGTAGGTAGCCAGGAGTATATGTGCCCAGTATATGCAGCCAGGGGTATAATATGTGCCCAGTATATATAGTCAGGGGTATATGTGCCCAGTATATGTAGCCAGTGGTATATATGCCCAGTATATGTAGCCAGGGGTATATGTGCCCAGTATATGTAGCCAGGGGTATATATGCCCAGTATATGTAGCCAGGGGTATATATACCCAGTATATGTAGTTAGGGGTATAGGTGCCCAGTATATGTAGGCAGGGGTATATGTGCCCAGAGTAGGTAGCCAGGGGTAAATGTGCCCAGAGTAGGTAGCCAGGGGTATATGCCCAGTATATGTAGTTAGGGGTATATGTGCCCAATATATGTAGGCAGGGGTATATGTGCCCAGAGTAGGTAGCCAGGGGTATATGTGCCCAGAGTAGGTAGCCAGGGGTATATGTGCCCAGAGTAGGTAGCCAGGGGTATATGCACAGTATATGTAGTTAGGGGTATATGTGCCCAATATATGTAGCCAGGGGTATATGTGCCCAGAGTAGGTAGCCAGGGGTATATGTGCCCAGAGTAGGTAGCCAGGGGTATATGTGCCCAGAGTAGGTAGCCAGGGGTATATGTGCCCAGAGTAGGTAGCCAGGGGTATATGCCCAGTATATGTAGGCAGGGGTATATGTGCCCAATATATGTAGGCAGGGGTATATGTGCCCAGAGTAGGTAGCCAGGGGTATATGTGCCCAGAGTAGGTAGCCAGGGGTATATGTGCCCAGAGTAGGTAGCCAGGGGTATATGCACAGTATATGTAGTTAGGGGTATATGTGCCCAATATATGTAGGCAGGAGTATATATGCCCAGAGTAGGTGGCCAGGGGTATATGTGCCCAGAGTAGGTAGCCAGGGGTATATGTGCCCAGAGTAGGTAGCCAGGGGTATATGCCCAGTATATGTAGGCAGGGGTATATGTGCCCAATATATGTAGGCAGGGGTATATGTGCCCAGAGTAGGTAGCCAGGGGTATATGTGCCCAGAGTAGGTAGCCAGGGGTATATGTGCCCAGAGTAGGTAGCCAGTGGTATATGCACAGTATATGTAGTTAGAGGTATATGTGCCCAATATATGTAGGCAGGGGTATATGTGCCCAGAGTAGGTAGCCAGGGGTATATGTGCCCAGAGTAGGTAGCCAGGGGATTATGTGCCCAGAGTAGGTAGCCAGGGGTATATGCCCAGTATATGTAGTTAGGGGTATATGTGCCCAGAGTAGGTAGCCAGGGGTATATGTGCCCAGAGTAGGTAGCCAGGGGTATATGTGCCCAGAGTAGGTAGCCAGGGGTATATGTGCCCAGAGTAGGTAGCCAGGGGTATATGTGCCCAGAGTAGGTAGCCAGGGGTATATGTGCCCAGAGTAGGTAGCCAGGGGTATATGCCCAGTATATGTAGTTAGGGGTATATGTGCCCAATATATGTAGCCAGGGGTATATGTGCCCAGAGTAGGTAGCCAGGGGTATATGTGCCCAGAGTAGGTAGCCAGGGGTATATGCCCAGTATATGTAGTTAGGGGTATATTTGCCCAGAGTAGGTAGCCAGGGGTATATGTGCCCAGAGTAGGTAGCCAGGGGTATATGTGCCCAGAGTAGGTAGCCAGGGGTATATGCACAGTATATGTAGTTAGGGGTATATGTGCCCAATATATGTAGCCAGGGGTATATGTGCCCAGAGTAGGTAGCCAGGGGTATATGTGCCCAGAGTAGGTAGCCAGGGGTATATGTGCCCAGAGTAGGTAGCCAGGGGTATATGTGCCCAGAGTAGGGAGCCAGGGGTATATGCCCAGTATATGTAGGCAGGGGTATAGGTGCCCAATATATGTAGGCAGGGGTATATGTGCCCAGAGTAGGTAGCCAGGGGTATATGTGCCCAGAGTAGGTAGCCAGGGGTATATGTGCCCAGAGTAGGTAGCCAGGGGTATATGCACAGTATATGTAGTTAGGGGTATATGTGCCCAATATATGTAGGCAGGGGTATATGTGCCCAGAGTAGGTAGCCAGGGGTATATGTGCCCAGAGTAGGTAGCCAGGGGTATATGTGCCCAGAGTAGGTAGCCAGGGGTATATGTGCCCAGAGTAGGTAGCCAGGGGTATATGCCCAGTATATGTAGGCAGGGGTATATGTGCCCAATATATGTAGGCAGGGGTATATGTGCCCAGAGTAGGTAGCCAGGGGTATATGTGCCCAG
Source organism: Hyperolius riggenbachi (assembly GCF_040937935.1). NCBI lineage: Eukaryota > Metazoa > Chordata > Amphibia > Anura > Hyperoliidae > Hyperolius > Hyperolius riggenbachi. The sequence continues at coordinate 265,963,736 of NC_090651.1, read as the reverse complement.
AGTAGGTAGCCAGTGGTATATGTGCCCAGAGTAGGTAGCCAGGGGTATATGCACAGTATATGTAGTTAGGGGTATATGTGCCCAATATATGTAGGCAGGGGTATATGTGCCCAGAGTAGGTAGCCAGGGGTATATGTGCCCAGAGTAGGTAGCCAGGGGATTATGTGCCCAGAGTAGGTAGCCAGGGGTATATGCCCAGTATATGTAGTTAGGGGTATATGTGCCCAGAGTAGGTAGCCAGGGGTATATGTGCCCAGAGTAGGTAGCCAGGGGTATATGTGCCCAGAGTAGGTAGCCAGGGGTATATGTGCCCAGAGTAGGTAGCCAGGGGTATATGTGCCCAGTATATGCAGCCAGGGGTATAATATGTGCCCAGTATATATAGTCAGGGGTATATGTGCCCAGTATATGTAGCCAGTGGTATATATGCCCAGTATATGTAGCCAGGGGTATATGTGCCCAGTATATGTAGCCAGGGGTATATATGCCCAGTATATGTAGCCAGGGGTATATATACCCAGTATATGTAGTTAGGGGTATAGGTGCCCAGTATATGTAGGCAGGGGTATATGTGCCCAGAGTAGGTAGCCAGGGGTAAATGTGCCCAGAGTAGGTAGCCAGGGGTATATTCCCAGTATATGTAGTAAGGGGTATATGTGCCCAATATATGTAGGCAGGGGTATATGTGCCCAGAGTAGGTAGCCAGGGGTATATGTGCCCAGAGTAGGTAGCCAGGGGTATATGTGCCCAGAGTAGGTAGCCAGGGGTATATGCACAGTATATGTAGTTAGGGGTATATGTGCCCAATATATGTAGCCAGGGGTATATGTGCCCAGAGTAGGTAGCCAGGGGTATATGTGCCCAGAGTAGGTAGCCAGGGGTATATGTGCCCAGAGTAGGTAGCCAGGGGTATATGTGCCCAGAGTAGGGAGCCAGGGGTATATGCCCAGTATATGTAGGCAGGGGTATATGTGCCCAATATATGTAGGCAGGGGTATATGTGCCCAGAGTAGGTAGCCAGGGGTATATGTGCCCAGAGTAGGTAGCCAGGGGTATATGTGCCCAGAGTAGGTAGCCAGGGGTATATGCACAGTATATGTAGTTAGGGGTATATGTGCCCAATATATGTAGCCAGGGGTATATGTGCCCAGAGTAGGTAGCCAGGGGTATATGTGCCCAGAGTAGGTAGCCAGGGGTATATGCCCAGTATATGTAGTTAGGGGTATATGTGCCCAGAGTAGGTAGCCAGGGGTATATGTGCCCAGTATATGCAGCCAGGGGTATAATATGTGCCCAGTATATATAGTCAGGGGTATATGTGCCCAGTATATGTAGCCAGTGGTATATATGCCCAGTATATGTAGCCAGGGGTATATGTGCCCAGTATATGTAGCCAGGGGTATATATGCCCAGTATATGTAGCCAGGGGTATATATACCCAGTATATGTAGTTAGGGGTATAGGTGCCCAGTATATGTAGGCAGGGGTATATGTGCCCAGAGTAGGTAGCCAGGGGTAAATGTGCCCAGAGTAGGTAGCCAGGGGTATATGCCCAGTATATGTAGTTAGGGGTATATGTGCCCAATATATGTAGGCAGGGGTATATGTGCCCAGAGTAGGTAGCCAGGGGTATATGTGCCCAGAGTAGGTAGCCAGGGGTATATGTGCCCAGAGTAGGTAGCCAGGGGTATATGCACAGTATATGTAGTTAGGGGTATATGTGCCCAATATATGTAGCCAGGGGTATATGTGCCCAGAGTAGGTAGCCAGGGGTATATGTGCCCAGAGTAGGTAGCCAGGGGTATATGTGCCCAGAGTAGGTAGCCAGGGGTATATGTGCCCAGAGTAGGGAGCCAGGGGTATATGCCCAGTATATGTAGGCAGGGGTATAGGTGCCCAATATATGTAGGCAGGGGTATATGTGCCCAGAGTAGGTAGCCAGGGGTATATGTGCCCAGAGTAGGTAGCCAGGGGTATATGTGCCCAGAGTAGGTAGCCAGGGGTATATGCACAGTATATGTAGTTAGGGGTATATGTGCCCAATATATGTAGGCAGGGGTATATGTGCCCAGAGTAGGTAGCCAGGGGTATATGTGCCCAGAGTAGGTAGCCAGGGGTATATGTGCCCAGAGTAGGTAGCCAGGGGTATATGTGCCCAGAGTAGGTAGCCAGGGGTATATGCCCAGTATATGTAGGCAGGGGTATATGTGCCCAATATATGTAGGCAGGGGTATATGTGCCCAGAGTAGGTAGCCAGGGGTATATGTGCCCAGAGTAGGTAGCCAGTGGTATATGTGCCCAGAGTAGGTAGCCAGGGGTATATGCACAGTATATGTAGTTAGGGGTATATGTGCCCAATATATGTAGGCAGGGGTATATGTGCCCAGAGTAGGTAGCCAGGGGTATATGTGCCCAGAGTAGGTAGCCAGGGGATTATGTGCCCAGAGTAGGTAGCCAGGGGTATATGCCCAGTATATGTAGTTAGGGGTATATGTGCCCAGAGTAGGTAGCCAGGGGTATATGTGCCCAGAGTAGGTAGCCAGGGGTATATGTGCCCAGAGTAGGTAGCCAGGGGTATATGTGCCCAGAGTAGGTAGCCAGGGGTATATGTGCCCAGAGTAGGTAGCCAGGGGTATATGTGCCCAGAGTAGGTAGCCAGGGGTATATGCCCAGTATATGTAGTTAGGGGTATATGTGCCCAATATATGTAGCCAGGGGTATATGTGCCCAGAGTAGGTAGCCAGGGGTATATGTGCCCAGAGTAGGTAGCCAGGGGTATATGCCCAGTATATGTAGTTAGGGGTATATGTGCCCAGAGTAGGTAGCCAGGGGTATATGTGCCCAGAGTAGGTAGCCAGGGGTATATGTGCCCAGAGTAGGTAGCCAGGGGTATATGTGCCCAGAGTAGGTAGCCAGGGGTATATGCCCAGTATATGTAGTTAGGGGTATATGTGCCCAGAGTAGGTAGCCAGGGGTATATGTGCCCAGAGTAGGTAGCCAGGGGTATATGTGCCCAGAATAGGTAGCCAGGGGTATATGTGCCCAGAGTAGGTAGCCAGGGGTATATGTGCCCAGAGTAGGTAGCCAGGGGTATATGCCCAGTATATGTAGTTAGGGGTATATGTGCCCAGAGTAGGTAGCAAGGGGTATATGTGCCCAGAGTAGGTAGCCAGGGGTATATGTGCCCAGAGTAGGTAGCCAGGGGTATATGTCCCCAGAGTAGGTAGCCAGGGGTATATGTGCCCAGAGTAGGTAGCCAGGGGTATATGTGCCCAGAGTAGGTATCCAGGGGTATATGTGCCCAGAGTAGGTAGCCAGGTCAGGTGTCCCCCTCCCCAGCAGGAGGGGAGCAGCGCAGAGAAGAGGAAGAGCTGCTCTCCCTTCCTCGCTGTCCCCTCCAATGTCCGGGTGGCTGGCAGCGGCGGGCGGAACTTACCTCCGTCTCTCGCAGCGCCGGATGGATCTACCGCTACTCCGGTCTGGTTCAGACCAGAGCAGCGGCTGCGCACCCGAACTTCCGGTCGGCGCTGGAGCGAGACGGAGGTGAGTTCCGCCCGCCGCTGCCAGCCACCCGGACATTGGAGGGGACAGCGAGGGAGGGAGAGCACCTAAGGTGAGGGAAGGAGGGGGAAGATGGCCCCCCTTCCCCACCATCCGCACAGCTCTCCCTCTTCTCTGCGCTGCTCCCCTCACCCGCCGCAATAAAAAAAAAAAAAACCCCGATGCTCAGCTGGGCGCCCTTGGGGACCAGGCGCCCCGGGGCACTTGTCCTACCCCGACCCCCCCTAGCTCCGCGCCTGCACCACTCTGCTGTTATCGAACAGCCTTTGATGAACTGAAGCCATAGTACTTTGGTAACTTAACGAACCTCTACCATACATGTGAAAATATTGATGAATTAGCACAATGAAGTGTAAAATACCAAATGCGGTATTTTAAGGACTGGGATTTTGTTATCGAACACCCTTTGATGAATTGAAGCCAAAGTCTGTTGTCGTGAATACTTGCGTGTTAGCGCTCAGACCTTAGGCTAGTTCCCTGGTGTTGATGCTAAGGATTTCACACCAAGACTAGGATATTGCTACCTTGTGATTTTTATTTGCTTAGACTAGTTCCCTGGTGTTGATATTAAGGATTTCACACCCAGACTAGGTTATTGCCACTGTATTGCTCTCCTGTGTATGACTCTTAGCGATTACCCTGACTCTGATCTTGCTTTCTGATCCTGTACTTTCGCCCATCTGCCTACCTGTTGCTGAACCTCTGCCTGATTACCGATTACTCTCTTGTCTCACGATTCTGTACCAATACGCACTTCCCTGTTGCTGAACCTCTGCCTGATTACCGATTACTCTCTTGTCTTGCGATCTTGTACTGATACTTACCTCTCTGTTGCCGAACCTTGCCTGCCTGACCATTCTACTCATCAGTGGGCCCTCGCCACTGGTGAGGTGTTAGCTACACCAGCTCCTCTGGTGAAACAGTTCTGCTAGGCTATAGTTCAGCCTTAATTACCTGCTCCTCAGGTAATCTGTCATTGTAGTATTACTGTATCCCTTAGCCTGCGGTACATTCTGAATCACCCGCTCCTCGGGAGATTCAGCCTCTTCAGTTTTGTTCTCCAGCTTGCTGGAGCTTCTACGCTAGTGCACGATTAGTGTACTGTTATTACCTCACCAGCCCCTCTGATGAGGTCTCATTGCTATTAAAGTTACGGTTGCAACAAATCACTACACAATCTGCTCTTTCTCTGCTATACTGGTATTATTGGTGATTCTGCAGATCACACATAATCGGGTATAGCGTCTGCATTATTGGTGATTCTGCAGATCACCACATAATCAGACATCTGAGCTACGACACCCAACCGTTAGACCCCCATGAGGAGTTGGCCTGGGCCAAAACCTGTTGGTTTTGTCAGATTTTAACTGCCTACTTTTTTCGCAATAGTGGTCCTTTAAGGCACACCTAAAGGGAAAAAAAGAACACTGACTAATTTATGACAAAATAACCGTAGTTAAAGAATTTTAAGTCTTAGATTTAAACATTAATACTTCATGGCAATGTCAGTACAAGTAAATGATCTTGCTTATTGACATGTGATCTCATATCCAGATATCCAGTTGAGCATTTGTGGGAAGGTAGTAAATGATCACTATTAGGTGAATTTGTATCATTTTATGTATCATAATCCTAGCCTAAGCTATCCATAGCTCACCTCACTATATCTCTGCTTAAAGTACATTTTGAAGTGAGTTTTTGGTCTGCTTTAACAAGCAATACTGAATGAGGGAAGATGATAAAGAATTTCTGCAGGTTTGAAAAAGGATTGAATTGTAAAAAGACTTTACATAATAGACATAACAATTCTCTCTAGCATCCTCCTCCACTTACCAGCCTGAGACCTAGCATGATGTTGTCTGAGCGCTCTATTCATCTTACTAGAGCAAGAACTGATTCCGCAGTTTGAGATAGGAGATGGTGATATTGCTGAACTATCTTTTAGGTAAACTAATTTAAAAAATGCGAGGCATTTTAACTCTTGCAACACATGTATACCAACCTTTCTCATTCAGAAATATCTTTTTAAAATAGACCAACAATGTGAATTTATGAAGACTTCAAATTGTAGATAAGTATTTATTAAGAGATGCCAGGCTGTAGCGTATAAATACTGCAGCAGAACGGGGCACAGCGAGATACTCCTCAGTTACTAAATTAGACTCCTGGTATGAGGATGATGTTTAATGCCATAACTCTTTCTCAGCCTAGACAAATATTGCATACACTCTGCTTGCAGCTTAAACTTGTGAACTTGGAATTTGCAATGCCTCTGTGACAGTCTGAGTCCCAATTATGTGAGGGATTGAGTAAACAAGAGGTACTATCTATTAGTCATAAATCAGCTAACATCCTCTCAAGGCCCCATTTAGATGTTCTGTTTTATTTAAGGCATCTTGATGCCATGTATTTATACTTGCAAAAAATATATGTATCCCTTTGATGTTGCATGTATATAGCTGTCTGTTCCAACATCTTGTAAGCAAACAGGATTGAAGTCTGAAGAAGGCTGCACAGCCGAAAGCTTACTCTTATTCTTGTAAGTTAGCCAATAAATGGTATCAACCTGATTCAAAACTTCTTGTTTTTGCTTATGGCTACACGGTACAATACTCTACTGATACTAAATTAGACCCTGCAAGCTTGGCTTCAGACATATCCCTTACAAAATTTGGGAGCTCTGATGCAGTCACCAAATCGACCTTCTATGATACTTAGAAGGGCAATGTAATGTGGATTTATAGTATCCTGATGGACTCACTTTAAGGGCTTAGACACACTATAAGCACGTTTCTAAGCACTTTTTGGCCATCGGAGCTTTCTGAGAGCTTTTTTAAAAAGCCCCCATTGACGTGCATTAAAATCACAGCTTTTTATTAAAGCATTAAAAAGCATTAAAATTGTGGTAAAATCACAATTGCAGTAGCAATTTTACTGCGATCATGATTTTACTGTGATTTCAATTTAAGTCAATGGGAGTGTTTTTTAAAAAGCTTTCAGAAAGCGTTGATGGCCAAAAAACGCTCAGAAAAGCACTTGTAGTGTGTCTGAGCCCTTGCAGACTTTTTGATCTAGCTGAAGAAAGTTGTATTTGCCTTTTAAATTTAAATAAATATGTAATGTTTCATCTATTAGTGTTTAAATGAGTATTAATGAACAACGTAATTCTTACATCTGAATACTAAGGCCCAGTTTTACGTGAGAAAACATATGTCCTAATTCTTTGGCTAGGCTCACAGTGGGCATTGTGTTGCAACGCAATGGAATGGGTAAGCGGCACTGCACATTATCTGCGCATTGATCTGTTGGATGAATGGCACTTGTGATGCATGTGTGTTTATGATTTCTGACGGGAGGAGAAAAGAAAATATTTTGACTTGCCGAATTATGGAAAAATCACACAGTGGCAAACATTCAGCAGGCATGGTGATTGTGATCAGAGAAAATTGCCTCCCAAAAACAGTGCAATAATGGAATCAATCCCATTCAGTTTCCATTCAAAGTACCCAGCATTTGCAATGTGATAGTGGAAAATAGCGGCTTATGTTATTCTGTGGTTGATGCATCATGTGTATCATGTGGTCTAACATTTGTAACAACTACTTCTGTTTTTAAATACAGAGATTGTGATGCACAGTTTACTACGGCACAGTGAACAGCTCTCCGGCAACGATCACAGTGGTGTGTTGCAGTGCGGTGTAAAAGCCACATTCTAACGCGGCAAGTAGCATTGCAATACACCACGTATGCATTGTTCACAGTAAGGCAGACATGGTGCATTATAGCGGCATGCAGCATCTAATTGCACTTATCTAACGATCTTCTCTTGCTGGCCCTGTACTTCATTGGATTGGTACCCTAAAGTATGACTCGACTGAAGAGAGATGGAAGGCATAAAGATATATCCCTCTAGGTCCCTGTTTTGGAGGGGGGGGGGGGGGGGGGATGGATGAATAGTAGGATGATGGTCGGATGTATGAAATTTTTGTGTGTATTAGGTTTCAGAAGTGTATGGGAGTATGTTTTGTATGTTTGGGTGTTTTGTTTTATGTAGTTTATTAAAATTATGCGGACTATGATGCAAACTTAGGCCCAAAGCCACAGGAGCATTGCAGTGAAGTGCATTTAACCGGCAGGGCAATAAATTGAGCTGAGGTCCAAAAAATAAGGAAAAAGGGAAGGAGAAAAAGGAAGAAAAAAAATAATTGCACTGCATGCAGTGTGTTACCCACAAAACGTTATATCAGTGACAGTGACACATTATGTTCATTGACTGTATACTTCAATGTATACAAAAGTAATCAGGGCCATTACTAGCTTTTTTTTCACCTGAGGCCAGAAGTCCTGTGTCAACCACCACACACACACAAACACACGCACATGCATACACTAGAGAATATTATCCATGTGCCATATGGTGGATGCATAATATAGGAAGTCCCTGAGATACAAACAACTCGCTGATCCTGTTTCATTTTGTTGCACACACCCTTTCTGCACTCGACCAGCCCAGTGTCAAAATGCAGAGTATAGCTAAGCAGAAGCTGTGCTCAAACCTCTCTGCTGAAGTCCAGTGCTGTGCACATTCAGTTTTGCAAATGATACGGCATACATATTTCATATGCTTAGACTTTTGAAGCAAATTTACAGTAAATATGATATACAGGTTAAAATACAAGTGCTCTTGTTTGATTAATAACTAAATAATGGAGGTTATCTGAGGCACTGAATATAACAGATGTGCTCTTTAGAATCATTCTATCCTTAATACATCCAGTTGTTACTAAACTTGAACTTGCTGCCCATTAACATAAAAATGCAAATTGCTGCTGCAGCTAATTGTATGGAGAATTGTGCTTTTTACACCGATGTCATTACTCTGTTGAAAGTACAGGTAGGATGGCTGTATGGGAAAATTGGAGGACAGATTTTTATTGTATGCTATAATGTCATGCCTTACACTTGTACATTTGTTTTTCTCCATTGTAGCTCTCTTATGTATTATCATTTTTTTTCTTTACTATGTGAAACTAATGCAAATGTGCTTCCCCCTCCTGCCTAAAGGGGTAGGTAGCCGGAGATTTACCTGATAAGGATGGAAACTGCTAGAGACCCACATTTTGCTAAGTTTATTAACCTCCCTGGCGTTCAGTTGTTGTGGCCACGTGGCCGCGGGAGGGAAATTTTTGTTTTAAATTGATTTTAACTATTTGACATTCCTGGACGTGAAACTCACGTCCAGGAAGCCATGTGCGCTCCTGCGCGTCCACGCGGCCGATCGCGCGCGTGCACGCGCGCTCCCGGCCGGCGGTTTGTTAGCCAGTGAATCAGTGAATCGGGCAACGGTGCACGATCACTGATTCCTCTCCCCCGCAGAAAAAGCGACAGCTTCTCTCGGAAGCTATGCTTTTTCTGCTTCCTATGTCGCTCTAAGCGTACGTGGTACGCTTAGAGTGACGTCACTGTAAACAACTCATGGCTGCCATCTTGTGGCCAAAAAGTAAACTACATCTAAATGTTAAAAAAAAATAAAAATACACATATATTTCCAAAAAATAATACAATGTCAATCCCACCCTCCCAAAAATACCCACATAAAATGTTTAATTAAAAAAAACAAAAAAACATTACAATAAAAAAAAAAAAACACACAAATATTTACCTAAGGGTCTAAACTTTTTAAATATCTATGTAAAGATGAAATATTTCTTTTTTTTTTTTTTATTATAAGCTTGTAAATAGTGATGAATGCAAAACGGAAAAAATGCACTTTTATTTCCAAATAAAATATTGTCGCCATACATTGTGATAGGGACATAATTTAAATGGTGTAATAACCGGGACAAATGGGCATATACAATACGTGGGTTTTAATTATGGAGGCATGTATTATTTTAAAACTATAATTGCCGAAAAGTGAGAAATAATGATTTGTTTCCGTTTTTTTCTTATTCTTCCTTTTAAAATGCATTTACAGTAAAGTGGCTCTTAGTAAAATGTACCCCCCAAAGAAAGCCTAATTGGTGGCGGAAAAAACAAGATATAGATCAGTTCATTGTGATAAGTAGTAATAAAGTTATAGGCTAATGAATGGGAGGTGAACATTGTTCGGATGCATGAAGCGAAAAACGACTGAATGCGAACTGGTTAAATAGTGTAGCTAGCACTAGGCTAGCTACACATGTGCCCCAAGTCCCCCAGCACCACTCTGGTCCCCCCGATCGCCGCCGGCTATATTTACCTAGCCGCGATCCTGCATGAACCGCAACTTCCCCAAACAGCTCCTGTCATTGCTATGGTGGCGATCAGACATGACATCTGATGTCATCAATGTCATGCGCAGGCCCGATCCTCCCCAAAGTGATGCCTGGAGGCTATTGGTAAGGCTGCGCCATCGCGGGTTCCGGGGGGAGGTATGCATCAGGGTGGCGATCGGGGGGATCAGAGGGTGCCGGCGGCGATCGGGGGACACATGTAGATAGCCAAGTGCTAGCTACATGATATAAAACAGTTTGTTTTAAAAAAAAAAAAACACCCGGTGCCATGCGATCCCCTGCGGTGGTATGGACGATCTGAGCTCGTCCATACTGCTCAGGTGGTTAAGCAAAGTATATATATTCAGTCCTGGAGTCATGGCCGGTTCCTGTTCCTTCATCCCGTGGTGCAGCAGGCTCACCACTGATCTGAGGTATTGTAGCAGCAAGGCAAGGTGGGACTGGATGCTGTCCTAGAGGAGGCAGCCACCGGCTCACAAGGTAGAATGAGTGGAGGCTGGGGGGAGGGAAGGGAGCAAGCGGGATGCTTCTGTAGTGTCCCTGATGCCTGACGTATGTCGTTCAGGCGGTGGTCATGGGCCCCCCACCTGGAACCCACTAACAGTGTTAGGAGACTGTCCTAGAGGAGGTGGCCACTGGCTTACAAGGTAAAACGAGCAGTGTCTGCGGGGAGGGGGGGGAGGGGACAGGCAGGATGCCACTCTAGTGTCCTTGTTGCCTGACAGCCACCTTTCAAGCGGAGTAATGGGTTGATCACCCCTGCCTGGAACCCGCTAACAGTGTTTTTCTAAGCCTTTTCTGAGCCCTTGTTATTTAAAAGCTCTTGTTAATGTAATGCTATCTATGTGTGTGATCCCACTTGTTTGAAGACACGCATAGCAAGAGCTTTTCAAATCATGTGTGCTTAGTAAAGCGCTGCTAGTGGCTCACAGGCCTCACTGTAATTTGCTTGGTGAACTAGGTGAAGGGTTCTTTATTTCTGATTCCAGCAGAAGGCAACACTCTTCTTTTTGCAATTCATTGAGTAGATTTGTTCAGCGGATGTATATGCCTATTACAGGTCATTTTATGAGATATACTGTTTATCCTATTTCAGCCAAACAGAACCTCTCAACACTAGTGATGTTTACTGAAAGTTACGCTGAAAATTCTTGAGACAGTATTTTTTTAAGTATGTATTTCATGAGGAATACTGCTGATCATTCAAGGAATAAATGTGGTCATTACATTTCTCATCTGGGTGAGCACTACAGGCATTTACACATTTCCATTTCATCTTCAATCACAGATCATTTCTATTTTCTTGCTTGAATGAATAGATAAAGAGGTGTTAATAAAAAGTGACAAAGGAGTCTTAGGTCTGCTATCACTACAACATCTATATGCCATGTTTATCCTCTAAATGACAAGAACTAGCAGGCATGAAAATTAGAAACAGGCTTTGCTATAGCTCTGTATGCTTACAAGCTTCATCACAAGTATAGATTTAAAAAACACGTTTAGGCACAGATCTAAATTTAATATTTCACAGACTTGCATTCAGTCTCCAAATAAAAACTTTTTATGCAGCTTCTGAACTTCTTTAAAATGGCAATAATGAGTTCATGTATATAGACATAGATAGATATTTATATATATATATATACACACACACACACACACACACACACACACACACACACACACACACACACACACACACACACACACACACATATATATACACACACACACACACACACACTGGGCTGCAAAAGTATTCAGCCCCCTTGAAGTTTTCCACATTTTGTCACATTACTGCCACAAACATGCATCAATTGTATTGGAATTCCATGTGAAAGACCAATACAAAGTGGTGTACACGTGAGAAGTGGATCGAAAATTATACATCATTCCAAACATTTTTTACAAATCAATAACTGCACACTGGGGTGTGCGTAATTATTCGGCCCCCTGAGTCAATACTTTGTAGAACCACCTTTTGCTGCAATTACAACTGCCAGTCTTTTAGGGTATGTCTCTACCAGCTTTGCACATCTAGAGACTGAAATCCTTGCCCATTCTTCTTTGCAAAACAGCTCCAGCTCAGTCAGATTAGATGGACAGCGTTTGTGAACAGCAGTTTTCAGATCAAGCCACAGATTCTCGATTGGATTTAGATCTGGACTTTGACTGGGCCATTCTAACACATAGATATGTTTTGTTTTAAACCATTCCATTGTTGCCCTGGCTTTATGTTTAGGGTCATTGTCCTGCTGGAAGGTGAACCTCCACCTCAGTCTCAAGTCTTTTGCAGTCTCCAAGAGGTTTTCTTCCAAGTTTGCTCTGTATTTGGCTCCATCCATCTTCCCATCAACTCTGACCAGCTTCCCTGTCCCTGCTGAAGAGATGCACCCCCCGAGCATGATGCTGCCACCACCATATTTGACAGTGGGGATGGTGTGTTCAGAGTGATGGGCAGTGTTAGTTTTCCGCCACACATAGCGTTTTGCATTTTGGACAAAAAGTTCCATTTTGGTCTCATCTGACCAGAGCACCTTCTTCCACATTGTTGCTGTGTCCCCCACATGGCTTGTCGCAAACTGCAAACGGGACTTCTTATGCTTTTTGTTAACAATGCCTTTCTTCTTGCCACTCTTCCATAAAGGCCAACTTTGTACAGTGCATGACTAATAGTTGTCCTATGGATAGAGTTTTCCACCTGAGCTGTAGATCTCTGCAGCTCGTCCAGAGTCACCATGGGCCTCTTGACTGCATTTCTGATCAGCGCTCTCCTTGTTTGGCCTGTGAGTTTAGGTGGATGGCCTTGTCTTGGTAGGTTTACAGTTGTGCCATACTGCTTCCATTTTTGAATGATCGCTTGAACAGTGCTCCGTGGGATGTTCAAGGCTTTGGAAATCTTTTTGTGGCCTAAGCCTGCTTTAAATTTCTCAATAACTTTATCTCTGACCTGTCTGGTTTGTTCTTTGGACTTCATGGTGTTGTTGCTCCCAAGATTCTCTTAGACAACCTCTGAGGCCCTCACAGGTGTACTCTATTTAGTCATTAGCACTCATCAGGCAATGTCTATGGGCAACTGACTGCACTCAGATCAAAGGGGGCTGAATAATTATGCACACACCACTTTGCAGTTATTTATTTGTAAAAAATGTTTGGAATCATGAATGATTTTCGTTCCACTTCTCATGTGTACACCACTTTGTATTGGTCTTTCACGTGGAATTCCAATACAGAGTGGGATGCGAAAGTTTGGTCAACCTTGTCAATTATCGTGATTTTCCTGTATAAATTGTTGATTGTTGCGATAAAACATGTCAGTGAAATATATCATATAGGAGACACACACAGTGATATTTGAGACATGAAATTAAGTTTATTGGTTTTGCAGAAAGTGTGCAATGATTATTTAAATACAATTAGGCAGGTGCATACATTTGGGCACCACAAAAAAGAAAAGAAATCAATATTTAGTAGATCCTCCTTTTGCAGAAATTACAGCCTCTAAACACTTCCTGTAGGCTCCACTGAGAGTCTGGATTCTGGTTGAAGGTATTTTGAATCATTCTTCTTTACAAAACACCTCTAGTTCATTCAGGTTTGATGGCTTCCGAACATGGACAGCTCTCTTTAAAGAGACTCCGTAACAAAAATTGCATCCTGTTTTTTATCATCCTACAAGTTCAAAAAGCTATTCTAATGTGTTCTGGCTTACTGCAGCACGTTCTACTATCACCATCTCTGTAATAAATCAACTTATCTCTCTCTTGTCAGACTTGTCAGCCTGTGTCTGGAAGGCTGCCAAGTTCTTCAGTGTTGTGGTTCTGCTATGAACTCCCCCTTCCAGGCCCCTGTATGCACACTGCCTGTGTGTTATTTAGGATTAGAGCAGCTTCTCTCTTCTCTCTTATCTTTTACAAGCTGGATAAATCGTCCTCAGAGCTGGCTGGGCTTTCACATACTGAAGAATTACAGACAAGGGCAAAGCTGTTTGCAGGAAGAAACAAGCAGCCTGAAACTTCAGTGCATGAGAACAGGGGGAAAGAAACACACAAATAATCTTTTGAGATTCAAAAGGAAGGCTGTATACAGCCTGATTGTGTATGGATGTATTTTCTATGTGTGGACATACTGTACATCAACCTACTTCCTGTTTTGGTGGCCATTTTGTTTGTTTATAAACAAACTTTTTAAAACTGTTTTTAACCAATTTTAATGCGGCGAGGAGCAGCGAAATTGTGTCAGAGGGTAATAGGAGATGACCCCTAACGCACTGGTATGTTTACTTTTGTGCGATTTTAACAATACAGATTCTCTTTAACTCACACCACAGATTTTCAATTATGTTCAGGTCTGGGGACAAAGATGGTCATTCCAGAACATTGTACTTGTTCTTCTGCATGAATGCCTTAGTGGATTTTGAGCAGTGTTTAGAGTCGTTGTCTTGTTGAAAGATCCAGTCCCGACGCAGCTTCAGCTTTGCCATTGATTCAGGGAGATGAGTCTCCAGAATCTGCTTATACTGAGTGGAATCTATGCGTCTCTCAACTTTGACAAGATTCCCAGTCCCTGCACTGGCCACACAGCTTCACAGCATGGTGGAACCACCACCATATTTTACTGTAGGTAGCAGGTGTTTTTCTTGGAATGCTGTGTTCTTTTTCCTCCATGCATAACGCCCCAATAACTCAATTTTAGTTTCATCAGTCCACAGCACCTTATTCCAAAATGAAGCTGGCTTGTCCACATGTGCTTTAGCATGCCTCAAGCGGCTTCGAGTCTTAATTTGAACTGAGCCTGTGGTCTTCCATTTCCTCAATATGTCCCTAACTGTGGAAATAAACAGCTGAAATCTCTGAGACAGCTTTCTGTATCCTTCCCCATGATGGTGAACAATCTTTGTCTTCAGGTTGTTTAAGTCATTTTATTGCTTCCTAAACCTTTAGAACTAATTATTGGAACTCAAATTGGCTTGGTAAGCTCAGTGACCCCTGACCTACATACACAGGTGAATCCAATTATGAGAAAGACTATTTAAGGGGGTCAATTGTAAGTTTAATTCCTCTTTAAATGTTCTCTGAAGAGTAGCAACATGCGGGTCTCAAAACAACGCTTAAACGACCTGGAGAAAAAACACAGAAAAAAACAGGAGCCCCAACGGCGTCATTAGTAATGGCTAGGATTGTCAAAATAGCAGTGAAAAGTGGTACTCACAAACGGAGATTGCAGATGGGTAACCAACTACTGGAGGGAGGTGGAGATCAGTGACAGTGTTGCTCTCCACGGCAGCCATGGGTGCTGGCATTTTTGCTACATAAGCTTATTATTGTAATTGTTAGACATAGATGGAAAGGAGGTTAGTGTTAGGAGCAAGTGGGGGAGGTTAGTGTATGGGGTAGATAGGGGAGGGTTAATTTGCTAATAAGGGTACAGTGAGGGATAGAATATCCCTCACCGATACCGATATTCTACTATCTGAGATTAGGGATGATAAAATAAAGATAAAATTACAGATATTCTACTATTAGGATTCCTCATCAACATTAGATAGTGGTTCTTATTAAATCAAGGTGCAGTTCTAATTATTATTAAATCCATGGCCTATTTCATGAACATGCATTATTTTTGTTTTTCTGCAACTTTGCTTCTTTGCTTTAAATTAGCCATAAGCAGTGATTTATATGTTTTGGTAGACAATAATAATAATCAATGCTGAGGATGTCGCCTACCGCCTGCACCAAAAGTAAATGTAATATTAATCACTATGCCTTGTCATCTCCTGCTCTGGCTATTTTATAGAACATCACTTAGCTACCCCAACTGAATTTGAAATAAACTTCCAAGAATAAACCACACTCTGCCCTGATCAAAATTGCTTTGGTTCAAGTCCTGCTTTTAGATAGTGCTGCTCCAAAATGTACTTGTGGGAAACAAGTGTAGAAGAATTGTTACATAGTTACATAGTTACTTTGGTTGAAAAAAGACATACGTCCATCGAGTTCAACCAGTACAAAGTACAACTCCAGCCTGCTCCCTCACATATCCCTGTTGATCCAGAGGAAGGCGAAAAAACCCTTACGAGGTAAAAATTCCTTCCCGACTCCAGATGGCAATCAGATAAAATCCCTGGATTAACATCATTGGCATTACCTAGTAATTGTAGCCATGGATGTCATTCAACGCAAGGAAAGCATCTAAGCCCCCTTTAAATGCAGGTATAGAGTTTGCCATAACGACTTCCTGTGGCAATGCATTCCACATCTTAATCACTCTTACTGTAAAGAACCCTTTCCTAAATAAATGGCTAAAACGTTTTTCCTCCATGCGCAGATCATGTCCTCTAGTCCTTTGAGAAGGCCTAGGGACAAAAAGCTCATCCGCCAAGCTATTATATTGCCCTCTGATGTATTTATACATGTTAATTAGATCTCCTCTAAGGCGTCTTTTCTCTAGACTAAATAAACCCAGTTTATCTAACCTTTCTTGGTAAGTGAGACCTTCCATCCCACGTATCAATTTTGTTGCTCGTCTCTGCACCTGCTCTAAAACTGCAATATCTTTTTTGTAATGTGGTGCCCAGAACTGAATTCCATATTCCAGATGTGGCCTTACTAGAGAGTTAAACAGGGGCAATATTATGCTAGCATCTCGAGTTTTTATTTCCCTTTTAATGCATCCCAAAATTTTGTTAGCTTTAGCTGCAGCGGCTTGGCATTGAGTACGATTATTTAACTTGTTGTCGATGAGTACTCCTAAGTCCTTCTCCAAGTTTGATGTCCCCAACTGTATCCCATTTATTTTGTATGGTGTTAGACCATTGGTACGACCAAAATGCATGACTTTACATTTGTCAACATTGAATTTCATCTGCCATGTATGTGCCCATATAGCCATCCTATCCAGATCCTGTTGCAATATAACACTATCTTCCTCAGAGTTGATGATTCTGCACAATTTTGTATCATCTGCAAAAATAGCAACATTGCTCACTACTGTATCCACTAGGTCATTAATAAATAAATTGAAGAGCACTGGACCCAGTACAGACCCCTGTGGGACCCCACTGCTAACAGTCTCCCATTTTGAGTATGATCCATTGACCACAACTCTTTGTTTTCTGTCCATTAGCCAGTTCCCTATCCAAGCACACAGACTCTTCCCCAGTCCTTGCATCCTCATCTTTTGCACCAGACTTTTGTGGGGAACAGTGTCGAATGCCTTAGCAAAGTCTAAGTATATCACATCTACAGCATTCCCAATATCCATATTAGCATTCACTACCTCATAAAAGCTGAGCATGTTAGTCAAACAGGACCTGTCTTTAGTAAACCCATGTTGATGCTGAGAAATAAGATTATTTTCTACTATGAAGTCATGTATAGTATCTCTTAGTAACCCCTCAAATAGTTTGCATACAACTGATGTTAAGCTTACAGGTCTATAATTTCCTGGATCTGATTTTTTGCCCTTCTTAAATAATGGGAAAACGTGGGCTGTACGCCAATCCACTGGGACTCTGCCAGTTGACAGAGAGTCACAAAAGATAAGATAAAGGGGTTTACCTATAACTGAACTTAATTCCCTTAGGACCCGAGGATGCATGCCATCCGGGCCAGGTGCCTTGTCTATTTTTAATTTATTTAGTCTTGCCTTTACTTCTTCCTGCGTTAAGTATTTAATATTACAGTTAGAAGATTGAGACTCTTCCGCCTCTGTAATTTGCAACAGTGCTGTTTCCTTTGTAAAGACAGAAGCAAAGAAAGCATTTAATAACTCTGCCTTACCTTGGTCATCCACCATTGAGTTCCCACCCTCATCCTTTAGGAGTCCTATACAGTCAACCTTTCTTTTTTTAGAGTTGATGTACTTGTAAAACTTTTTTGGGTTAGATTTGATATCCCTAGCGATTTGATTTTCAGCTTCGATCTTTGCCAGCCTAATTTCTTTTTTACAATTTTTATTGCACTCCTTATAATTGCTTAGTGCAGTCTCGGTCCCCTCCTGTTTTAGGACCTTATAGGCATTCTTTTTCCTCTTCATTTTATCTTTAACCTTTCTATTCATCCATAGAGGCCTTTTTTTATTCCTAGACATTTTGTTTCCATATGGGATATACATACTACAATATTGATTGAGAATACGTTTAAAAGCTTGCCATTTCCCTTCAGTGTCCTCCCCTTGTAGTACATTATCCCAGTTCACCAAACTTAGTGCCTGCCTGATTTGATTGAACTTTGCTTTTCTAAAATTCATAGTTTTAGTGGTCCCGCTGCCCCGTGGCCTATCAGTCACCAGATCAAACGTTATCATGTTGTGATCACTATTTCCCAAATGTTCTTGAACCTGCACATTTGATACATTATCTGGTCTATTCGAAATGATCAGATCCAGTAACGCATTCCCCCTAGTTGGTTCCGTTACCATTTGAGTCAAGTAATTGTCCTGTAGTGCTGCCAGAAATCTGCTGCTTTTACCAGAATGGGTAGCCTCAATACCCCAGTCAATGTCTGGAAAGTTGAAGTCGCCCATAACTATGACCTCATTTTTACTTGCCGCTTTTTCAATTTGCTGTAGTAATTGCAGTTCTGCAGCTTCATTAATATGAGGTGGTCTGTAGCATACCCCAATAAGCAATTGGCAACTTTTATTTCCACCATGAATATTTACCCAAACGGACTCCACATCTTCGCAATCTTCCTCCATCTCATCGTTGAGGACAGCTGTAAAAGAATTCTTAACAAAGAGACAAACCCCTCCACCTTTTTTCCCTGTTCTATCCCTCCTGAACACATTGTATCCTTTTAAATTGGCTATCCAGTCATGACTTTCATCCATCCATGTCTCGGTTATTCCCACAATGTCATAGCCTTTGTCATTCAGAATGAACTCTAGTTCATCTATTTTATTTGCAAGGCTCCGAGCATTGGTTATCATGCACTTTATATTTTTACCACCACATTTACCAATTTTGTTTACCTGAAATGGGCTACTTGAAGTTTGTTCTAAAAGCAAAATAAAAGAAGCGCTCTCTGGTGCATTAACATCTTTAGAGTAGGTTCACACTAGGGGCTTGATTCAATAAAGCGTGATAACTGCTGTCACAGTGAAAACGATAATGTGGCCGTGATATGAGTTATCACGGTTTAGTGAATCAAGCCCGGTATCAAAGTTAACATGCCTTATCAGAGTAGCACAGCGAGCGCTACAAACTTATGCCTGCTAATTGGCAATGGCATTTGTCCTGCCCTGAGCCCCTGCGGGTTTGTGGCGCTTTGCTGTGCTACTTTGATAAGGCGTGTTAACTTTGATAATGTGTGATAACTTTTGTTAACGTGTGATAACTTTGATAGGGTGTGATATTAGAGATGCGGCGAACTGTTCACCTGGCGAACATCTCTGGGGCTTTTACTACTTCCGGGTCGCACTGACCCGGAGTAGTACGCCTGCACCGCCCGGCGGAGCGCGTCCTCGATCACGCTCCTGTTGCCGGGCACTTTCTGTGCATGAGAGTGACGTCGTTCATGACATCACGCACACGCGCAAAAAGTCCCCGGCAACAGGAGCGCGATCTAGGACGCGCTCTGCTGGGCAGCGCAGGCGTACTACTCCGGGTCAGTGTGACCCAGAAGTAGTAAAAGCCCCAGGGGTTTGGAGATGTTCGCCACATCTCTATGTGATATTTGTCTTATCACGGTTTAGTGAATCAAGCCTGATAAACGAATGTTTGCGTGCGATCAAGTGTACGTTTCACGTGAAAAGCACACGTGATCGCGCGATAACCTTCGTTTATCACGTGAACTAATGCTGTTCGCATGTAAACTTTTGCGAGCGGCAGAGCGCGTGATAACTGCATTGATAGCAGTTATCATGTGATAACTGCTGTGGTAGCAGTTATTACGCTTTAGTGAATCAAGCCCCAGGTCCGGAAACGTATCTGTGGCTCCATTTTTCAAACCTGATCAAATCCGGAGCAATGGATAGTTACAAATGTTAAAAATAGCAGAAGATCCGGATCTGCTGCCTTTTCAAGGACCACATATGGATCCTGATACACGGAGGGGTAGTCAAGGGCAATAAGAAAATGGATTCCCCTCTACACAAGCCATTTTAGACACAGAACTGGATCATTTTCTCTGTCCCAGCCCTGCCTGTGGGTGGGGAGGGGGCCACCATGCTGGAGGGAGTAGCAGCCAGGACACAGGGTTGCAGTGGATGGTGAGGAGGGGGTCGTCCCCTCCCTCACCTGGGTACCCCCTTCCCCAATCCCCCTCTAGCTAGTTTCTACTTAAAATACTTTAAAATCAATGTTATAAAGCAAGCGGCGAGTGGGGAACTTACTCACTTCCTTGCGCTCCACTGCTCGCCACGTCACTTCCCTTATGCCGCCCAATGAAGTACAGAGGGCGTCATTACAGGAAGTGATGCAGCGTGTGGTGGAACTCAAGGAAGTAAGTTCCCCACTCGTCGCTTGATTTATAGCATTGATTTTTAAAGTATTTTAAGCAGAAACTAGCTGGAGGGGGAGCAGGGAAGGTGTGACCCAGGTGAGGGAGGGGGGACAATCCCCCTCCCCACCGTCCACTGCAACCCCCCCCCCCCCCCCCCCGTCCTGGCTGCTACCCTTTCCATCATAGTGCTCCCACACCCATGGCCAGAGCTGGGGTTATGTTTCCACAGACTGGAAATGTAGGCTGCAAAAAGATATTTTTAAAGTGAGCCTCCAGACTAAAAATCTACTCAGCAGCACTGAAAAGGTTAGGTGCTTCTTTAACAGTTTCACAGCATCTGAACTGTGTTTTTCTGCCCCAAGCCTCATTTTTAGCTGCACAAAAGAAAACTGCCCGGCCATTTTTCCCCTGATGCTGTGCAGATGCTGATGCTGAAGCCTAGCGCGCGCAGATGGGAGAGGTGATCAGGAAACAGGACAGTTGGAACTGTGTCTCATGCTCCCTGTCACTTACTTTTAACCAAAAAGATGGCTGCCCCCATGAAATCACAATCATTTGCCTGTTCTTTTAAAAAAGGGTGGGTAAGAGAGTATATTACCTATCTATTTAATTAACATAACTAATGTACCTTAATGACAGCATGTTTGCTTAGGCTGAAGTTCCCCTTTAAAGAAAACGGGGAGAAAAAAAATATTCACAAAAACGGATCCATTTGAAACGGGTACAATCTGGAATGGGCAAGTGTGGACCTAGATTTAATGTACTTCTCAAATGAATAAAAATACACTTACAAGATGCAAGTAGATGTAAAGCATTTCACACCCTCTGGTGCAGGCAGGGTTCACCGTCTCCCTCTAGCACTCTGTTCCAATTGGTCATCGGAAGTCCCACACTACTGGCCATAGTACGAAGGAGCTTGAGGCGGCTTCTGTCATTGGAGGGAGATGGTGAACCCTGCACCAGAGGGTGAGATATGCTTTACATCTACTTGCATCTTGTAAGTGTCATTTTATTCATTTGAGAAGTACATTAAAGAAGTTAATGCACCAGAGAGTGCTCCTTTTATTTTGCTTTTAGAAGGATTTTAGATAAGGCTAGCTAAAGAGAGTTTCACAGGGTAGGGATCCTTGGCCTCTGTCTTTTACTTCCTACTTTCATTAAACCTTGCCCTGATTAGGTACATTGTTATCCTGTGGTTAGGTGTTACAGGTAGGATTTTGTTGACCAAAATGTTGTCATGTGTGCAAGGAATATATTTCAGTATAATTTCTCTTTGCTATAATCCTGGATCAAATAAAGTGCACATACATCACTAAGGGTCCTTGATACATACTGTGATATTTATAAAATGATATGAGAGGCAGAGATCATTGAAGATAATAGGATAACAGAGGCGCCAACAGGATAAAAAAACACTAAAAGAACTTAAAAACCCATCTTGGTAATAGAGGAGGCAGCGGTGGACTCACCTCCTCCAAGCAGAACACACGACTGTGGATTTTCAGTCAAAACAATTTTATTGGATACTCCAAATAAAGTGCAAAGCGTTTCGCGGTATACAAACCCGCTTCATCAGGCAACAACAGATAGGAGTAAACAGCATCTGCCAGTATCATCAACACTGAGCGCCTCTGTGAACGCTCCTTCATTACGCCTTGGCACGAATGGGTTAAAAATACATTAAACTATTAGGACACTATTTGGGTACATCATCAGATGAGAAATTGTCAATAAGATGATTTTGAGTGGATGTGATTTGTATATTATGTTTATGCAAATTTGTGCAGCTTGGAATTGGAACAAGTGAAAACATCAGCAACAGAATTTTTTTGGTCCAGTTCCAAGCTGCCAACATTTCCAGAACATTAACCTAAAATTTGCATCAGTTCAACATTTTTAGCTTCTCACTGACCACGGATTTGCTGGGGCATAGTGACCAATTAGTGACTTTCCTCTCACTGTGACGGTCAATAAGTAGTTTGTCTTCCAAGTTTTGTGCACACCACTCTTGCAGCCACAGTGTGTGAGTGAGTGTGTGAGAGTGTGAGAGTGTGTGAGTGTGAGTGTGAGAGAGTGTGTGAGTGTGAGTGTGAGAGTGTGTGAGTGTGAGAGTGTGTGAGTGTGAGAGTGTGAGAGTGTGTGAGTGTGAGAGTGTGTGTGTGAGAGCGTGTGTGTGAGAGCGTGTGTGAGAGTGTGTGTGTGTGTACGTGTGTGTGTGTGAGTGTGTGTGTGTGTGTGTGAGTGTAAGTGTGTGAGTGTGTGTTCGTGTGCATGTGTGTGTGTTAAATAGTTATCTTGGGGGAGGCTGTTTCCATCAAAAACCTTCACATTTTGAGAGTTGCACAAGAGAATGCAAAGATTTGTAACAATTTATCAGGAATAGGGATAATGTGCACACCAGAACACCATACACCAGACCAACTTCAAATCCTCTTTATTGGCACATGGCAGGATACATCAAAGGCAGGCACAATGTTTCAAGCCTTACACCTTTCCTGAAACATTTTGGTTGCCTACTATGTATCCTGCCATAATCCAATTAAGACAATTTGAGGTTTATCTTTAGTGTATGGTTTTCGGTGGGCTTCTAACTGGGTTATTGGTTACTCTAATGAACTGTGAGTTCCTTATAACAATCAAGTGTGGTCCACGGAAACTTGTTTTACGAGAGAATGAGCATATGCCATGGCTTGACTCAAGGTACAACATTTTTTCAGTCCATTACTTTCCTAGCTTGGGTGCACTTTAAGCGGAAACAAAGATGGTAGCCTCCATATTCTTCTCACTTCAGGTTCTCTGTAATGCCAACTGCTTATTCTGCATGCAGCAGTGGCTTCCTCCATCTCTTTTATTAGAATGTCAGCTATACAGCTTATTGCGTTAAACCAGCTTACAAGGTTTACCTGCAACATTTCCAATAAAATCTCAAGAGAATTGAGAGCACTCTGTTTGCACAGGAAATGTAGCTCTTGTAATAGTGATTGATCTTTGTATGTTAGAAGACAGAACAAGCTGTCTTGGTGCATTTGTTAACTGAAATTACATTTATTGCAGTAACATAAAGTCAGAGTTTTTATATTGTTTTATTTAATCTCCTACTGATGGCTGTTTCATTGTCTGCAGAGCAAAGTCACAGGTCTGAAAGAGCTGCACATATCCTACAAGTCATTCCTGGAACTAGTGTTAGTGGGGTGTAATTCATGAAAATCAATCAACCTCACATCTCGCCTTGACTCCACTGGAGCAGGAGAATAATTTTCTATGCTAGTATAACCTTTCAGTTGCTATTGCATTCTGTAATGCTCAATTTCTTTCATGGTTGCTATATTTATCACAATGACAATTCCGTGTATAATGTTTCATTTTAAACAAAGCAAAAGCACACAAAAGGGAAATATATTAAAAACATAAGGAATAAAATTAAACCCCTTCACAATCATTATGGTCTGGGTCAGGACTTGAGATAAAATGTAAAGTTACATAAAAAAAAAAAAAAAACTTTTTGGTTGACCTTTTCACATGGCATTTATCACAGCAAACATTATTTTAGCATGCTTATAATTTTTATTTTGTGTATAAGGGCCAATATACAATTCACTTTTTCTCCTCAGGTTTCTCCAGGGTGATATTTTCACAGTTTGTCATAAAAGGCCTTTTAAGCCACCAGCAGGCAAGAAAATACTTAAAGTGGACCCAAATTAAAAATACAAGATTTCAGGAATAAAATCTATTTTCTAAATTATAATAATAAATAGCAGCCTTTTTTCAGCTGCATGATGACAAATATAAAATATTTTACATTTATTGGAGGAACCCCTTCCTTCCTTTCATATTGCCGGGACAGAATCCGGCAAACTGGTGAAGTAGGTGGTGTCCGGCAAAGGAGGAATTGCTAATTAGGGTTGCTCGGGTAGTACTTTTTAATACCCACCCGGATCCGGATCCGAGTACCCAGATACCCGGATCCGATTCGGGTATCCGGATCCGACCTTGCGGATATCCAAGTGAATTCGGATATCCGACCAAATTACCCGCGGGTACCCGACCTATTTGGGTACCCGGATAGAAAAACCAGAAGTGCCCTTTAAATAGCTTTTAAAAGGGTTTTTAGGGTAAATGATGCATGTAGCATCATGTTTTTTTTAAAGGGAAACACTAATTTATTATTTGGTGGACATAAAATGAAAAAAAAAAAAAAAAGCTGTCAATTAACATCAGGACTAGGTTCCAGACAGCGGTCGTGCAGCCCACATTGTGTCCAAAGTCCAATCGCACAACTGGGACATGACAATTTTCAGCCCAGACACCTTCAAAAATGACACTGCAAGTCCGCAATTGTATTTTGGGTTGAATATAGGTGGTGGTATCAGCAGCAGTGGCCTGTGACACCGTGGCGGTGGGAGACAGCGCCAGCTTGATTCAGTCTCTTGAACTCCTTATGCTCAACAACATGTTTTTTGGCCAGATGGGTGAGGAAGCTGGAGGTGCCATACTTGTAGGGGTCACAACCTCTGCTCATCTGTAGTTTGCACACATTGCATATGGCAAATTTGCTGTCCAATGAGGGCAGAGTGAAAAACCGCCAGATTGGGGAGAGGGAGATTCCCCTGTGGCCTGAATGGGATGCTGCGGCTTTTCTGCCTGTGGCGGTTGGGGTTGAGTGGTGCGGCTGGTGGTAGCGGCAGAGGTATGTGGTGGGTCCCGCATTCCATGGCCCCTGTCTGCAATGCTGATCCTCTGTTCCAAACTCACCGACGCATCCTCCTCCTCAGAGTCAGAGCTGACATCCCCATCCTGTGGATGGTAGTCATGGTCCTTTATCCCATCATCAACATCATACCCCCCTCCTCAAAACCCAGAACATCCTCCTCAAACTCCTTGCAGCTAACAGCCCTGAGTTCAATCGTGGCGCCCTGAGCGAAAAGCTCACTGACTGAGGGTAGGCTGCCCGCTGGGGTCGACACTGACACGGCAGACCTTCTGAGGGTGGCTGTAATGTTGCTCTCTGTCCTCTTGCCCTTGCTGCCCCTCCCCCGGCTGCTAGTGCCAGCAGACATAGTACAACTTATACGTGATGATGATGTCATCAGATGATGTGGGGTACTTTTACTTTAATGAAATCGGGGTTGGACTTTAAATCAAATCAGCACGGAGTGACAGACCGCAGAGTAGAGGACAGACAGTGCACACTATCTGTCTAACTGTCACACTGACAATGCTCAGCACAGCAGCACTGCAGTAATCTGTAGTAAGCTAACACAGTACTACTCTCTCTAACAACTAACTGCAGTACTAACTAACTATATAATACAATACAATAACACAGTAATCCTATTCCCTCCCTAACCTATACTGTCCTGCTGGCCTGCACAGCACACACAGACAGGACCTGACTGAGTGAATGAAATCAAACAATTACACTAGCTAGCTAAATAGTGTAGTGAAGGTGTTTAGCACTCAAAGCTTTAGGTGTATCACTGTATACAGGCAGCACTTGCTAAGCCAACAGCACTGGAGCAAATCTGTCAGTGTCCAGCCAGCCAGCCACACAAGCAAGAACGATCTGTCTCATCATGCCAACCCTCTTATTACACAGGTGGGCTAGCCAGGGTTCCCTTCTGTGATTGGGTGCCAGGGCTTAGGCTGGGAGGCCTCTGATTGGCTCAATGAGGTCAGGTGGGGCTGGCCAGAGTTCCCCTCTGTGATTGGTTGCTAGAGCTTCTGTTGGGAGCCCTCTGATTGGCTGGGAGCCCTCTGATTGGCTCAATGACATCATCTCCCTTGTTACAGTACCCGGATCCGGATATCCGTCGGATATCCGCGGGTACCCGCGGGTATCCGGATTATGCTGCCAGATACCCACATAGAGCTATCCGGATATTGGCCCAGGTATCCGGAATCTGGATCTGACCCGGATAGCGGAAAATGGTCGGATACCCAGGTTAATCTGGGTACCCGGGATCCGGATGAGCATCCCTGTTGCGAATGGCTGCCACCTGTATAACCCTAGTTATGAAACAGAAGGGTGAAAAGCATGCACTGAAATGCTCATAGGCTTGAAGGAGTGTTTATTTATCTTTGTATGTGTCAGAATGGTGCAACTAAATATTTTGAATTAAAAAAAAATGTTTGGTTTGGTCCGCTTTAAAATAATTTTGCTAGGACTTTTTTCACCAACTTTTTTGCTACTTTTTCAACTGTAATATGGTTAAACGTTATTTTAAAGACAACATGAAAATTGTTTCCTAGGAGATAACTCAGGAGAAAAATGTAGTTGCATATGGGCCACTTCCAATGCTGGGAACACACATTACGTTTTTTTTGTTAGATAGATGTGTTCGATTGATAAATTCTGTCATGTCTGATATTCCTCTTGATCATTTTACCGCTCGATTTCTCATAGATTACAATGGAAAAAGATAAGAAAAACGAGCAGAAGATAAAAGAATTGAGTGGAGAATTGAGCGGAAAAAACTATCGAGTGGAGAATCAAACGGAAAAAATGTATCGTGTGTTCTCAGCACAAAGTGATAATAGCAAAAACTATTAGGGTTCACTACTACGCCCTGTATAAGGCCTCAGTGCAGAATCAGTGTTTTGGGGGGGGGGTTTTGGGTCACTTAAATAGGTTTTGTCAAATGATGAGTCATTTGACAATACGTGTAGGGTGTGGTCTAACGGAGGAGGTGCTGTCAGTGTATGCAGAGAGAGAAGACGTCCTAATTTTTGATATGCACATTTTTACTACAATATTTTGAGTACTTCCATCTGTGTTTTTATGATAATAAATGGTTTTACGCTATGATCAGCTCTGTTTAGTTGGCAGCAGAGCCGGATTAAGGCTAAACGGGGCCCTAAGCAAAGTAACTGATTTGGGCCCCCCATCATGTCGTAATAGAATCAGAAGATGCAGCTGCACTGCAACATGCCGCACACACCGGGGCAGCCGAGCTACTGGTTGCTATGGGCAACAGCCCGCTTTCCTCTGTGGTTGCACAATGCAGGGAATAGCAGCGGCAAAATGCAGAGTGAGAGATGAATGGCTAGGACATTAGCACTCAGGGGCTGGTGCACCCCTGTGAAGAGGGCGCAAGATATCACAGCAGCAGCACTTTCCCCCCTGCATTTCCAGCCTGGCAATAGCAGAAAGCTTTGGACACCGCCAAACCGGAAGCCGTTCCCCAGACAGAATTACATAACCACCCCCACCACCAAACAACCGATTTCCTCCCAAACTAGACAGCCACCATGCAGCCTCCATCCCAATGAATACGATAGTCCAGCAGAGAAGGCAGCCGCAGCGGGGAAGAATGGCAGCACCAGATGACTCACATTCACCTATTGCGATCCAAGCAATAGAGGTCCCGTCATCGGGAGCCCATCTGTCTCCTCTAGAGTGCTGCCGTTCTGTTACTACTACTATAACTACTTCCTACTTCCTGTCTGATCTGAGAATCAGGAAGTTCAGATTGAGCGGCTGCACGGTAGAAGAGACAGATGGGTTTCAGATGACGGGATCTCTACCGCTTGGATCATGGATAGGTGAGTGAGCGTTTGCCATCTGCTGCTATCATTCTTGCTGCAGCTGTGGTTCTCTGTGGGAAGGGACTGAGGAGTGGGCAGCGGCAGAGCACACAGTAGCAGGAGGGGTACCTAGAAGGAGAGCCTGGCTCTGAAGACAATCAGCAGCGCACGGCATCATTTGACAAGACAAGACAAATAACATTTATATTGCACTTTTCTCCTGGCGGACTCAATGCGCCAGAGCTGCAGCCACTAGGACGTGCCCTATAGGCAGTAGCAGTGTTAGAGAGACTTGCCTAAGGTCTCCTACTGAATAGGTGCTGGCTTTCTGAACAGGCAGAGCCGAGATTCGAACCCTGGTCTCCTGTGTCAGAGGCAGAGCCCTTAAAGGGACTCCAAGCAGTGTCTGTGGGTATGCCTTTAAGCATACCCACAACTAATTAATTACATCCTCACACCTACCAGCATGATGTTTGTAATTATATCCCCCTGGGTTCCTTATATTTCATTGCATTGTGCTGAATCGAGCTGCCGACTTTGGAGAAAAGTCGTCCTGTGCAATACAATGTAACTATGGAAAGATGCATATCATTTTGAAGCTCTCTTTCTCCTCTTTCCAATGATAGATAAACTGCCACCCTACACCTTTTAGTTTTCGCTATTTTCGCAATCGAAATTGCCATGGCCGCATTTTCGATCGCGAAAATAGCGAAAACTAAAAGGCATAGGGCAGCGGTTTATATATCATTGGAAAGAGGAGAAAGAGAGCTTTAAAATGATATGCATCTTTCCATAGTTACTGCACTGCTCAGAGTCCCTTTAACCATTATACCATCCAGCCACCGCTGACAGGATGGCGAGGGCTGGTTTATGTGCTGATGGGGCCCCTTTGACTCTGAATGGGGCCCCAAGCAACTGCTTTTGTTGCCTGGTTGGTAATCCGGCCCTGGTTGGCAGACTAGACCTATATCGCTGTGAGAACCAACTGAGGCAGCTGAACAGGCCCCCTTACCGCACACTGTGCATGAAAGGAATACTGTAGGGGGGACGGGGGAGAATGAGTTGAACTTACCCGGGGCTTCTAATGGTCCCCCGCAGACCTCCTGTGTCTGCACAGCCACTCACCGATGCTCCGGCCCCACCTCCTGTTCACTTCTGCAATTTCAGACTTAAAAAAAACATGCAGGCACGGAACAAACTGGGCCTGCGCAGTATGGTCCTGGTGACATCAGCGGGAGTGAGGACACGGCAACGCAGGCGCAGTGGTTTTTTAGACTTTAAAATCTGAAATTCCAGAAGTGAACTGAAGGCGGGGCCGGAGCATGGGTGAGTGGCTGCGCGAGCACAGGATGTCTGCGGGGGACCATTAGAAGCACCGGGTAAGTTCAACTCATTTTCCCCCAACCCCACTACAGTAGTCCTTTAAGCTGAAGTTGCTGTCTGGTTATAGGGCAGCCAGAATTGCAGGTGAGCGCAGTCTCTGGTGATGGTGGGCATCACAGACTGAAAGTGGGTGATTCTATAAACACACGGTGCTGATATTTCCTTAGATGATAGTTGTCAAAAAAAACTGTTGAGAGAAATATAGTCTGCGCAATGAAGGATTTGTTTGCTTCATTTATATATATATATGAAGATTCCGGCCAGGAAGTGGTACTGGATGAGTGCATCGCCAGATACAATCTTATATATCAAGCGTGTGGTGCTGTCTGTGGGTCGGGGCAGCTACCACAAAAGGTGGAATTCGCTGAAGAGCCTGTGCATGAAGACTACACCTGGTTTGATAAATCATTGACTCATTATGGAATGACCATAGGAGAGACTTTTTATTGAAAGGCAGCGCAATATTTTATTTATACAATAAACTACCTCGGCCTGACCATAGAGGCTGGAAAACCACGGATCAGCTGATTTCGGTGCGCGGCTCTGATAGCCAAGCGCCGAAACTGGGCACCCCATAGTAGCAATGCTATGCTGCACGGGGCACGTAGCGGCAATTCGGGGGTCTGGCGGCTGCCAGACCCCAAATTACATCTCCCTTCGAGTTGCGACAACTCGGAAGGGGAATAGTATTTAACGCCGCCTCGGAGTTTAGTGGCAGCGGTGAGAGCCGTTATTCGGCTCTCACCGCGCCCAACCGAGCAGCGCCAATATGAGGTGCACCCAGAAAACCGCAATCACCTACACTCCCATGAACGTGCGCATAAGCACGGCAGCCACTACACACTTTTGCCATAGATCCCCCTCTGGCATGCCCCCATCCAGGTGTTAGGCCTCTTGAAACAACTTTTCCATCTTTTTTATGGCTAGAAACAGTCCCTATAGGTTTTAAAATTTGCCTGCCCATTGAAGGCTATGGTAGTTCACCAGATTCGTCTGGTCGCAAACTTTTGTGGAAATTTGCGTTCGAAGCTCGCAAACCAAAAATTTGATGTTTGGGCCATTACTATTGCGTAAATGCTAAGGAGTTATAATCACAATCACAAGTTAAGTCAAATAAGGAAGGGATAAATAATAGGTTAATAAGTAAGGTGAGGTAATTCTTGAAGTACAACTGAAGTGAGAAGAGTATGGAGGCTGCCATATTTATTTCCTTTTAAACAATACCAATTGCCTGGCAGCCCTGCTGATCTATTTGGCTGCAGTAGTGTTTGAATAACACTAGAAACAAGCATGCAGTTAATCTTGTCAGATCTGGCAATAATGTCAGAAACACCAGGGGCCTGATTCACAAAGCGGTGCTAACAGTTAGCACCCTGGTGAAAAGCCCTTTATCACGCCTAAACTCAGTTTAGGCATGATAAGTTTAGCTGTGATAAGTTTAGGCATGATAAGTTTAGGTGTGATAAGTTTAGGCATGATAAGTTTAGGTGTGATAAGTTTAGCTGTGATAAGTTTAGGCATGATAAGTTTAGGTGTGATAAGTTTAGGCATGATAAGTTTAAGCACCAACTGCGTTAGCACCGCAGTGCACAGCTGATCAAAAGTTTTGTGCTAGCAAAGTCTGGTGCACTTCGCATAGAGTTTAATGGCGCTGCTTTGCGTGCGGGACTTTGCACGCTATCTACACTTATCTAAACTTATCACGCCTAAACTTATCACACCTAAACTTATAACACCTAAACTTATCACGCCTAAACTGGCTTTTCACCAGCGTGGTGCAATGGTTATCACGCCTAAAGTCTCTAACTGGGTTAGCACCACTTTGTGAATCGAGCCCCAGGTCTGCATATGCTTGTTCAGGGTCTAAGGCTACAAGTATTAGATGCAGCTGATCAGCAGGACAGCCAGGTAACTGGTATTGCTTAAAAGGAAATAAATATGGCAACCTCCCTGTACCTCTTGTTACAGTTGTACTTTAAAATATGTTTTGGGAATTAACACTTAAGTCCAAAGTCAATCATTGGATTAATGCAGGTGATCCTAACATCTGTCTATCGCACATAAGCCAAACTGATAAAAACGTATCCTCGATTTTAGTCTGTTGCCAGCTATTATGTTCTCAGTTTGTCAAAAGGTTTAGAATGAGCTTCCTCACAGCTATAAATGGCAGCAGTGCAAGGTTTGCTGAAAGCAACTCAAATTCTCATTTTACGTGTTATCATGTGCAGAAACCTGTTACGGCTTCCTTTCAGGTATTCAGTCAATCACTTTTATCACCCTGTAGTCGTCTTACCTGGCTGTCTTTACAACAGACAGAGGCAAGAGTTTGTAATGAGGTTTATCAGAATGTCATAGTAGTCCAGAAAGAAGTCCTTTACAATGGTTTAATAACACTTTAAAGTGCAACTTCTCTTTTATTACACATTTATGTTCCATGTAGCATTAATACACTAGTCTTTTAGTAATGTAGTGTTATTAATATAAAATATTCAATGCAATCAGTGCTTAGCTATGATTTGCTATATATAATGAATTGTGCGTTCTAATAGCCATGACAATAGTTCATTGTTTGATGTTGCATATTTTCCCTTTTTCATTCCCCTTCGTCATCAATGGTTCTCTATATGCAAGCGAGATTGATATGCCGAGCCATATAATAGTAGCTAATGTCAGTACACAGTCCATATATATTCACACCCCATTCAATTTCCTGTCACCACACCTGTTTTACACCAGCACAGTAGTGTAGTGTTTAGCTCTCTCGCCGTGCAGTACTGGGTCCCTGGTTCAAATCCTAGCCAGGACACGATCTGCACAGAGTTTGTGTGTTCTCTCTCTGTCTGCGTGGGTTTTCTCAGGGTATTCTGGTTTCATCCCACATTTCAAAAACATACAGATAAGTTAATTGTCTTCCCCCAAAATAAACCCTTGATTTTGATACATGCACTACTCGATATAGACATATGACTATGGTAGGGATTAGAGTGTGAGCCCCTCTGAGGGACACTTAAGTGACAAGACTATAATACTGTGGACCATGTGAATATGGAATAAATAGGTACTAAATAATTGCAAAAA
This sequence comes from Hyperolius riggenbachi, assembly GCF_040937935.1. Taxonomy (NCBI): domain Eukaryota; kingdom Metazoa; phylum Chordata; class Amphibia; order Anura; family Hyperoliidae; genus Hyperolius; species Hyperolius riggenbachi. The sequence goes on along the minus strand of NC_090651.1, from coordinate 265,931,470 downwards.
TATATTTGCAATGCAAACAAATGCTCCAGAGGGAATATTTTTTAAACTGTATGTTTACCAAAAATTGAGCTCCACTTTAGGTTTTCAAATTATTTTTTATCCTCAGTCAACCACAAGGTGCCTGGGCGATTTGTGTGTGCTGTACCATAACTCCATCCTTTAACAACGATAAGTGAAGGATGACAGATTTTCATGACAAAATGATCTCTAGGGAACACTGGATTTTCAGGTTATCACTGTTGAATGACTACCATCAGCAGCATGAAGTCAATAAACTTGAAGAAACAGGTTGTCTAAGGATGAAGCACACTTGAAGTTCAAAGTTAATTTACTACTTCGTAAATGGATTTTCTACCCGAGTCCTACTGGGTTATACCTGTAATGGTAAATTGTTAGTAAATTAGCAAGTGTGCTACTGGGGAGCCATTCATTTTAGGATTTTTTTTTGTTTTATTTTAGGATTTAAAAAAGAAAACAAATTGAAAACAAACAAACAACATAAACCTGTTTTTTCTGTGGGTTGTTGCTTACATGTGCAATAACATAATCACTAATTTACCAACAGTTTAGGAACCCTTTCCACCAATTGATAAACTACTGAGGAGAGTTGAAAATTAAATGTATGTAAGAAAAAGTTTGGAATATTTATAACTCGAAACTCTACAAATAGTTTACAAACAAAAAAGCATGTATCAAGTTCTGCCTAGGAGCAAGAACTTTAACTTTTACATGAAATTCACATATTTATTTAAATAAAGTGCAGTAAAGTCTTTCCCTAATAAAGCAAGCTACTTGTTTAATATATTTTAACCACTTCAGGATTCTGCGTACGCATAAGTACGCCCCTGAATCCTGAAGCCGTTCCAAGTCAGTTCATGGAGGGTGTCTCTGTGAACACCCTGCAAGCCTCCGATCGCGGCTCGCAGGGTAAATGTAAACACGCGGGGAACATCTTCCCCGCTGTTTACATACATACGGCGCTGATGCGCAGCAGTGCCGTAAAGGAGATCGGCGATCCCCGGCCTCTGATTGGCCGGGGATCGCCAGCATCTGATAGGCTGAAGCCTATCTGAGGCTGCGCAGGACGGATTTCCATCCTGCGCAGCCCATAATGAAGAGGGGAGGGAGGGAAGGAGGCAGAGGGAGGAATAGCGCTGCGGAGGGGGGCTTTGAGGCCCCCCCCCCCCGCTAGACTCCCCCAGCAGGACATCCCCCTAGTGGGGAAAAAAGGGGGGGAAGTCTGATCGCCCTGCCTGCTATCTGATCTGTGCTGCGGGCTGAAGAGCCCCCGCAGCACAGATCATCCAAACCACCCGAAACCTGGAAGTGGCTAATATTATTTTGGCAGAGTTCCACTTTTCACATATTGCACATATTAAGATGTAAGAACACACATGCACAGCGTTATAAACAAGTTAAACAATAAACAATAGTGATATTATGTCCTGTCTTCCCAAAGATTCATAGAGATATACAGGAGGTGGGGATTTGAACATTGCTTGTTATTGATATCCCTCTTGCCTAAAACAAACTTACACAGACAAAAAGACCATGAAATCAAGTTAAAAGTGTATCATCTCTACTAAAGAGTTGTAGAGATAGGTCCAGCTTGCAGAAGCATGTTCTCCTCCAGGAAAGAAAAATCTTTCTTATTCCTGAGTGGTATAATGGTTGAGAGGTTCCAAAGTGTACTTTAATAATATTGACTGAGCAGATACATGTGGAACCTTCAGTTATTTGTAAATTGCTCCCAAGGGTTAACCAGTATTCTGAAGGTCCACATTTTTTTTCTGAGGTCTTGGCTGATTTATTTTGATTTTCTCATAAGCATTCTCTCATTCTCATGTCAAGCAAAGAGGCCGTGAGTGATTTTGCTGTTTGAGTTTTCTCCTAAATTATATTTTCAAACTTTACAATAAAATCATTTTTAAATCACCAGCAATCAAGAACATATGTAAAAAAGTTTTGATAGTACCTTACCTTCTACTTTTGGATAGTTACTCAATTGCAAAGTGTTGAAAAGTTATTTTAAAAAGAAGTCATAAAATTATCTCCTAGGTTAAAACTCAGAAGAAAAAGTGAATTGCATATGGGCTACTGGTGCTCAGAAGCTAATTGATGAATTACCTAAAAGCATTGCCAATATTTTCTGGAATTATCTAAGCTGATTAAAGGCACAGTTAGCAAGGGGTATGTAAACGTCTGACCCATTGGAATTGTGATAAAGTCAATAAAAAGTAAAAATAATCTGTCAGTGAACATTGTTCGGAAAAATTACATTTGCTCTACACAATGCTGTTATCTTAAACAATATGCCAAATGTATAGTTTGTTAAAAGGGTTAGAAAGTGCGTTTTGAGGAATTCCCCGTAACTGCATGTAAACGTCTGACTTTGCCTATATGTACTCCCTAGTTTAAGTAAAATTACCTCAAGTATTTTCTTTGAAAATATTATTTGTAGATCCTACTACCTAATTATACTTACTGTATGTTTATTTTCTTCTCAACAATATGTGTTATGATTCTCTAAAATGTAAAAGTATTGCCTATGACACACTGAAGTACCCCTGAATCCCCCAAAGTACCACTGGACACATATATTCTGTTTAAATACTGTGACATGTGGTTCAGTAAGCAGAATAATGTTTTGATAGATAGTTAGTTGTTGGTTGTCATTTCTAAGGATATCCTCTATATCAGACGTAATGAGTTAGACAGGGTTGGTCCCGAATTGGGAGTAATAAGCAGTTCTTAGTTGAAGATGTCTAAAGAAACACTTATTGGTAAGGGAGAAGGACTCCTTGAGTGTATCAAATTTAGTAAGTGTCCCCAATTGGATAAGTTTTCTCCTAGGAGATATTTTTCCATCTTCTGTTCAGCACACTGCAGTTGACGAAGTACCAAAAAGTAGGTGAAAAAGTGAAAAAGTATTTCCTTGCTTGTTGGTGGATTAAAGGCCATTTTCAGTGGCATAGTAATAGAGGGTGCAGAGGTAGCAACCGTATCGGGGCCCTTGGGCTAGAGGGGCCTTGAGTGGCCTCCCCTCAAACACACTATTAGCTCTTTATTGGTCCTGTGTTGATATTATTCACTTCTATAGTTCATTTGATTAGTGATCATTAACACACAGTTTCCCATACCCTTCTTGCACCTCTGACACCATGGTTGTCCTTGATTGGTTTTGGTGTGTTGTATCAGTTTCAATTGTTATCTATCGCATACTTGGGGGCTCCAATTCTAAACTTGTACTGGGGCCCACGACTTCTTAGCTACGCCATTGTTATTTGTTAAGAACTCTTTTACAGCTGTCATTAACAATGAGATGGATGAAGATTGTGAAGATGTGGAGTTCGTTTGGGTAAATATTCATGGTGGAAATAACTGTTGACAATTGCTTATTGGGGTATGCTACAGGCCACCACATATTCATGAAGCTGCAGAACTGTAATTACTACAGCAGATTGAAAAAGTTGCAAGTAAAAATGAGGTAATATTTATGGGTGACTTCAACTTTCCTGACATTGACTGGAGTATTGAGGCTACCTTCTGGTAAAAGCGGCAGATTTCTGGCAACACTACAGGACAGTTACCTGACTCAAAGGGTAACTGAACCAACTAGGGGGAATACGTTACTGATTTTGATCATTTCAAATAGACTAGATAATGTATCAAATGTGCAGGTTCAAGAACATTTGGGAAACAGTGATCACAACATGATAACGTTTGATCTAGTGACTGATAGGCCGCGAAGCAGCGGGACAACTAAAACTATGAACAAAAACTATAAAAGGAATTTTAGAAAAGCAAAGTTCAATCAACTCAGGCAGGCACTACGTTTGGTGAACTGGAATAATGTACTACAAGGGAGGGACACTGAAGGGAAATGGCAAGCTTTTCAAATTATTCTCAATATTGTAGTAAATATATCCCATACGGAAACAAAACATCTATGAATAAAAAAAAGGCCTCTATGGATGAATAGAAGAGTTAGAGATAAAATGCAGTGGAAAAAAGAATGTCTATAAGGTCCTAAAACCGGAGGGGACCAAGGCTGAATTAAACAATTCTAAGGAGTGCAATAAAAGTTGTAAAAAGAAATTAGGCTGGCAGAGGATGAAGCTGAAAATAGAATCACTAGTGATGTCAAATCTAGCCCGAAGAAGTTTTACAAGTACATCACCTCTAAAAAAAGAAACGTTGACTGTACTGGGCTTCTAAAGGATGAGGGTGGGAACTTAATGGTGATCGATCAAGGTAAGGCAGAGTTATTAAATGCCTTCTTTGCCTCTGTCTTCACAAGGGAAACATCACTGTTGCAAATAACAGATGCCAAAGAGTCTCAATCTTCCAATTGTAATATTAAATACTTAAAGGGAACCAGAGATCCTGTAAAGAAAAGAAGTTATACATACCTGGGGCTTCCTCCAGCCTCATACGCGCTGATCAATCCCATGCCACCATCCAGTGCTGCCCGCAACTACGAGAACGGGCTCTCATCGCTGACGTCATCGGAGCCGGGCTACGCAGGAGAAGTGCGCCCTCTACATATCTCTCCATACAGTGCTGCAGAGATACACAAAGTGCGCACCTCTGCTACGCTAGACAGGCTCCGACTGGCGGCAGAGTGGGGTCCCGGTTCTCATAGCTGCGGGCAGTGCTGGACGGTGGCGTGGGATCGATCAGCGCTTATGGGGCTGGAGGAAGCCCCAGGTATGTGTAACTTCTTTTCTTTACAGGATCTCTGGTTCTCTTTAATGCAGAAAGAAATGAAGGCAAGACAAAATAAATTAAAAATAGACAAGGCTCCTGGTCCAGATGGCATACATCCTCGGGTCCTAAGGGAATTAAGTTCCATTATCGATAAACCCCTTTATCTTATCTTTTGTGACTCTTTTTCAACTGGCAGAGTTCCGGTAGATTGGCATACAGCCCACGTTTTCCCATTATTTAAGAAGGGCAAAAAAATCAGATCCAGGAAGTTATAGACCCTTTAAGATTAACATCACTTGTGTGCAAACTATTTGAGGGGTTACTAAGACTAAGATATACTATACAAGACTTCATAGTAGAAAATAGTCTTATTTCTCAGCATCAGCATGGGTTTACTAAAGACAGGTCCTGTTTGACTAACATGCTCAGCTTTTATGAGGTAGTGAGTGCTAATGTGGATATTGGGAATGCTGTAGATGTGATATACTTGGACTTTGCAAAGGCCTTGGACACTGTTCCCACAAAAGTCTGGTGCAAAAGTTGAGGATGCAAGGACTGGGGCAGAAACCAAAGAGTTGTGGTCTATGGATCTTATTCAAAATGGGAGACTGTTAGCAGTGGGGTCCCACAGGGGTCTGTTCTGGGTCCAGTGCTCTTCAACTTATTTATTAATGACCTAGTAAATGCAGTAGAAAGCAATGTTGCTATTTCTGCAGATGATACAAAATTGTGCAGAATCATCAACTCTCAGGAAGATAGGGACATATTGCAACAGGATCTGGATAGGATAGCTATATGGGCACATAAATGGTAGATTAAATTTAATGTTGAAAAATGTAAAGTCATGCATTTTGGTCATACTAATGGTCTAACACCATACAAAATAAACGGGATACAGATGGGGACATCAAACTTGGAGAAGGACTTAGGAGTACTCATCGACAACAAGTTAAATGATCGTATTCAATGCCAAGCTGCTGCAGCTAAAGCTAATAAAATTTTAGGATACATTAAAAGGTTAATAAAAACTCGAGATGCTAACATAATAGTGCCCCTGTTTAACTCTCTAGTAAGGCCACATCTGGAATATGGAATTCAGTTCTGGGCACCACATTACAGGAAGGATATTGTAGTTTTAGAGCAGGTGCAGAGACGAGCAACAAAATTGATACGTGGGATGGAAGGTCTCACTTACCAAGGAAGGTTAGATAAACTGGGTTTATTAAGTTTAGAGAAAAGAGGCCTTAGAGGGGTTCTAATTAACATGTATAAATACATCAGAGCGCAATATAAAAGCTTGGTGGATGAGCTTTTTTGTCCCTAGGCCTTCACAAACGACTAGAGGACATGATCTGCGCATGGAGGAAAAATGTTTCAGCCATTTATTTAGGAAAGGGTTCTTTACAATAAGAGTGATCGAATGCATTGCCACAGGAAGTAGTTATGGCAAATTATATATCTGCATTTACAGGAGGCTTAGATGCTTTCCTTGCATCGAAAGACATCCATGGCTATAATTACTAGGTAATGCCCAGTGATGTTGATCCAGGGATTTTATCTAATTGCCATCTGGAGTCGGGAAGGAATTATGATTTTTAGGGTCTAAAATCTTGTGAAAAAAATTACAAGGCTTTTAAACAATAAAATCTGGAAGTAATCATACCTCTAGGGAGGTTAAAGTAACTTTTCAACAGTCTACAAATTAAAAAGAACCAAACGGAGGTGAAAAGGTACTGTCAAATTTATTTTGAGTATTTTTATTGCTTACTGTTGGCTTAAAAGGCTTTTTTACAGATGAGGTGAGGAAATATCACATTGGAGAAAACTTAGGAGAAAAAGTGAATTGAATAAGGACCTATAATGTATTGAAAATGTATAAAGTTTCCTTCTTCATTTAATGCATATATATTTGCAAACAGACCTTACAGCTGAAATGCAGTTTTTTATATTTGGAAAGCTTATGCTAGCTGGTTAAATAAGCAGTCCTTACTGCTCTAGTGAATACTTTTAATGTAAATGTAACCTTTTATGAAGGAATAGTTCTTATAATTTGATAGGAGCTCTCCAGAAATAATGCTTTGAATCTTTTATTTAAAAAAACAATGAAAGAAATTCAGAAACAAATGTGAGTGTGGCTAATTCAAAATGCCATTTTTGATCTTTCAATCTTAGTAAATTACTAAACAAAAAGTAAAAGGTCTCCATAGTGATTTTAAGAATCTACTTTCATCATGAAGTGTGTATATGACATTTGAATAGCCTCATTGATAAGAAAACCTGTATGGACAGAGCTATAAGAGTTATCCTCTTGAGCTTGCTTTTAAGCTGCTTGTTTTTCCTTATCTGCAATGGCATTTTAGCTTTATCTATGCTATCTTCAAAGGAAGGAACACTAGTCTGCTTATTGCAATGAAGAATCTATATTTATAATAGAGTAAGTGCCTCAACCTTCAAGCAAGAAGAAGAAGTAGCGCCCTGCCCCCAGGGCCGGTCCAAGCAAGAAGAAGGGGCTGGTCCATGCAAGAAGAAAAAGTAGTGTCATATCAAACCAAGGGCACAGAGGGATAATTTGCATATTCAGTAGCAGTGCATTGAGGGTAACCACAAATGTTCACTTATAGCTGAATTATTGCAGATTTGCTTCTGTTTTAAGAAGGAAAATTACACCAAGCTTTGCTTTTTTTAGTAGGAGGTCTTTTTGGTCTCTTTTATCCACCTATACATTCTTAGTAGTTTGGGTCACCCTGAGCTGCTTGGTTACTCTGTTGTACTGGTCCAAGCCCTATCTCATACAGCCTTATCAATCCCTGCTATGTACTGATGAGGACCACATGTCTGAAATAGCCTGTCACATGTGGGTTTGATATTGTAAAACTTAAAGCTATAGGCTTGCTTGACTTACCAAAGGTGAAAAGGAAATGTTTGCATATTTAGTAGCGGTGCATTGTGGGTAATTACAAATGTTCACTTAGGCCTGGTGCACACCAAAAACCGCTAGCAGATTTTGAAACGCTTTTTCTTCTTTTTCTGTAGCGTTTCAGCTAGCATTTTGCGGTTTTGTGAAGCGTTTTTGGTGTAGTAGATTTCATGCATTGTTACAGTAAAGCTGTTACTGAACAGCTACTGTAACAAAAAACGCCTGGCAAACCGCTCTGAAGTGCCGTTTTTCAGAGCGGTTTGCGTTTTTCCTATACTTAACATTGCATCCGCAATCCAAAATCTGCAGCAGCCCGGGAGTATGCGTTTTGTGCAAAACGCCTCCCGCTCTGGTGTGCACCAGCCCATTGAAATACATTACCCTAGCGGATCCGCACCCGCAAGCGGATTGCAAACCGCAACAGAACCGCTCTGGTGTGCACTAGGCCTTATAGCTGAATTATTGCAGATTTTCTTCTGTTTTAAGAGACAAATTAAACCAAGCTTTGATTTTTTTTTTTTAGTAGGAGGTCTTTTTGGTCCCTTTTATCCACCTATACATTCCGAGTGGTTTGGGGCACCCTGAGCTGCTTGGTTACTCTATTGTACTGGTCCAAGCCCTATCTCATACAGCCATATCAATCCGTGCCATGTACAGATGAGGACCAAAAGTCTGAAACAGGCTGTCACATGTGGTTCTGGGTGCTTGATTGGCTTACTAAGGGTGAAAAGTAATTATTTGCATATTTAGTAGGAGTGCATTGTGGGTAACCACAAATGTTCACTTATAGCTGAATTATTGCATATTTCCTTCTGTTTTAGGAAGGCAAATTACACCAAGCTTTGCTTTTTTTAGTAGGAGGTCTTTTTGGTCCCTTTTATCCCCCTATACATTCTGAGTGTTTTGGGTCACCCTGAGCTGCTTGGTTAGTCTGTTGTACTGGTCCAAGCCCTATCTCATACAGCTGCATCAATCCCTGCCATGTACTGATGAGGACCAAAAGTCTGAAACAGGCTGTCTACATGTGGGTTTGATATGATTGTGTAAAATTTAAAGCTATATACTTGCTATACACCAGTGGCTCTGGATGCTTGCTTGGCTTACCAAGGGGGAAAAGGGGAAATTTGCATATTTAGTAGCAGTGCATTGTGCGTAACCACAAATGTTAACTTATAGCTGAATTATTGCAGATTTCCTTCTGTTTTAAAAAGGCAAATTACACCAATACAGTGTGCGGCATTGCAGGAAGTGACGACAGGGGAACGCACGATGAAACACGGAAGAGGTGAGTCATCCCGCCCGCTGCCTCTTACTAATAGTGGTGGCTGCTGCCTGCTACTGTGCTTAAGCAGGAGGGGGAGCGCACATGGGGGACCCAGGTGAGGGGGGTTCCTGCTGAGCTTAAGCTGGAGGGGGAGTGCACATGGGGGACTCAGGTGAGGGGGGGTTCCTGCTGAGCTTAAGCTGGAGGTAGAGCACACATGGGGGACCCAGTTGAGGGGGGTCCAACCCCCCTCCCCGCCGCTGTGCCCAATACCCCCTTCCTGCCCTCTACCCTCTTATGCGGCGTATGCTACGCCGCGGGTCGGCTAGTAATAATTTAATATCACAACTTCACAAGTATTTGTTCTTGCATTACTGTAGGAAGAGTTAGGGCCCATTCACACTTACGATTGCAAAATGCTAGCGATTAGCACTAGCGTTTTGCTGCTGCATTTTGTACACGATAATCGCATATTTTTACTGAACACTTTTGCAATTTTTTAGTATTTACAATTTGCGATTGAAATACATTGCAATCATGATTGCTCTGAAATCGTGAAAAAATGCTGCATGTAGCGCATTTGCTTTTAGCGCAAATCAGTGGTGATCACTGCCATATAGTTAACATTGCACTAGCGCTTTTAAAAACAATTTGGCGATTAGTGGTAACTGACCACTAATTGCCCCAGTGTGAATTGGTCCTTACTGATCCAATCCAAAACCCCACATCGTTTTACAGAATATACAGATTTCAATTTGTAACAGTTCAGCTTTATTTGTAAACAAGCTTAAATCCTATAACATATTCTATCTTTTACCCTGCTTTGATCATGTGGTATGAACACTGCACTTCCTGATTCCAAAATCATCTCACTCTCCTCATTTCTGTTCCTTCTGTATTTTACCCTGCTGTGATCACCTGGTATGGATTCTATATATTGAGCAGGCATTGTTATTTTATTTTGGTATTCCTTTCAAGAATGCTTTATAATGAGGCTCTTAACTGCAACATCAACAAGGATTGTTCTCTCTGTGTTACAATCCTTTATGAACCTGCAGAAGTATCTTCTGTTGAGTTTATGACCTGCTTTGTTAACTTTCCGAGCAACTCACACCCAATAAATCTGTACTGATCAAAATGTGATGCTGAAGAGTCCAGGTAAAATATTTTGAATAAATGTAAAGACACACTGAATGACTGTCCATTAGCTGCTGTCGTCCAGCAATACCTTTTAGCTTTGTTTCCACTAAAGGTATTTATAACATTTCCCCACAAGTGAATTTGGACAAGGAAACATGGGCTATTGAAGCTTTTTCTGTGAAAAAAAACCATGGTGCTGACAGCATTTTTTCAGACAACACTATCCGGCGCGAAACTGCCGTCAGGCATCCTGTGCCCAGCACCCACCACCACCTACGCCTCCTCTCAATAGGGTATGTGTTTTTCCATGCTATTTTTGCAAGATGTTGCACGTCTGCACTTTATCCATGCTATAATAAATCGAACACTTGCAGCAGTGCCAGCTTTCGAGCTTTCTTTTGTTTGTTTGCCACTTGACGCTTTCGCTTGAGCACGCTGAAGAGGTTCCAGAGAAGAGGGGTGTTTGTAGTCCTCCTGTGCAATCTGCATGTCTCTGAAGCTGAGTTATGCGTGTCATACCGCTGTAGTGCCAACCATTTGTTCTCCTTTGGTTCTGTATCTCACTTTTATATGTACACCACTGGGAGTGAGTGTACTGCCATTACCATGCCACTAATTAGATTATGAAATGGCCAGGCTGTAAGCAGAACAGCCATATGACTCTGTAAGTCACATGGTCCATAGATATCACATGACCAGGAGAGACAAAAATGCTGTTACAAGTTGCTTCTCTCCTTAGTATTTTTTTATGAATCTGGTTAAGTATTTGACAGGACAAGAAAGCCCTATCTGCCCTTAAAAATTGATGTCAAGATTGTTTATCTTGGGGAACTATGGGTTTGGTCAGGGGCATAACTAGAAATCACTGAGCCCCCTATGAAAATTTGGATGGCGCCCCCCTTTGAGACACCCCTCCACACACACACACGCACGCACACGCACGCACGCACACACACACGCACGCACACACACACAGTGATTAGAAACATTGTGCAAAGAACAGAATGCTTTTCTCTCCGTACCCAGACTCCTCAAGCATCACTACAGTACACAGCACTTGGGGAGGGGTAGAAAGGCTGGAGGTAGAACAGGGCTGTACACAACTCCGTGCTGAACACTGAATAGGAACTGTCTACAATCTTTGTATGCAAAACTTTGTATGATTCCTTATCAGTGGCTGAGCAGAGGCAGTCATTAGAACAACTGTGCAGAGAGTAGAAAGTTTCTTCTCTCCTTGCCCTTAGTTGTCAGTCTCTCAGGACAGGCCCCCCTGTGGCTTCTGGGGCCCCCTGTGGCTGAATTCCTTGCAGGGTCTATTGTTACACCCCTGGGTTTGGTTAACTGAAGTTCAGTAAAGTTGCTGTGCACAGGCAGCACATGGCAATTTTAGGAGTACTCAGGGCAGGTGTGCAAATAGTGCAACTTGTGTTATCTAGCAAGAAGTTTTGATTCAGGGTGCTACCATTTATTGGGTAACTTACAAAAAAAAAGGAGTAAGCTTTTGGCTAATACACCTTTGGCCCAACAGGTGGGGGTGGCCAGAGCTTTGGTAGACTTTTGTAAAATAAAATAAAAAAAAGAAACATGGGCAACTTTTCCAAGAGGGGGATGAGATGTCTAATGAATTACAGGAATTACAGGAATTACAGTAACTTTATTAACCCAGAGAAACCTGATCTGGGCAGCAAGAAGACAAAGCCATGACAGGTGTTGTCTTTTTCATTGAAATTACTCATTAAGAATACATATAGATTTAAGATTATAGATGTATGGAGTAAAAATGAAATCAGAAAGAAAAAAAAACAACAACAATATCCTGCTTGAACTGAATAAAGCAAATGTGTGAACTGTACATTATTCATCAACCTGGCTGAAGGCAAAACAAAATCACACGTCAAGGGGTGCTTTTATTAGTAACAAAAAGGGATTCCTTTCCAAAAGTGTACTTTTTAATATTTATCTCTTCAAAAATATCTTTAACCTGTAAAAAGAGAAAAGTTTAAAAATAGATAAACCAATGTGCCCTTCTGCATGAAAGTTCCAGCATTCCAGCTAAAGGAATTCCCTAATGGTTTTCACAGTTCAGTATTCACTGTAACTATGCCAGAGAAAAATAAATACATTTTGGGCTTGATTCACTAAACCGACCGTGATAAGACAAATATCACACCTTATCAAAGATATCACACGTTATCAAAGTTATCACACGTTATCAAAGTTAACACGCCTTATCAGAGTAGCATAGTGAGTGCTACGAACTTATGCCTGCTAATTGGCAAAGGCACTCATCCTGCCCTGATCCCCTGTGGGTTCGTAGCGCTCGCTATGCTACTCTGATAAGGCGTGTTAACATTGATAACGTGTGATAACTTTTGATAATGTGTGATATCTTTGATAAGGTGTGTGATATTTGAGTTATCACGGTTTAGTGAATCAAGCCTTTTGTCACAGTTGTGTAATTCTTGTGGAATTTCTGCTGCTCACATGGACATATTTTACATCATGTCCTTTTCTTGTTACTGGCACTGTCAGACATCAAAATTGTATATTCAATTTTAATAGACAATTTTTTACATTCATTTTAATTAAATGTTGTCATAATGTGACCTTTTCAGTGTTCTCTTCTTTTATTTGCTGCATTCAACAGTGCCAAGAGTTGGAAAAAAATAAACATTGCCAATGAAAGTTCTGCAGGCTATAATTTGGCAGGCAGGACATAATGATTTGGGACCGATGTTAAACCTAAGGCTGTAAAACAGATGCACAATGTCCTCTACTATTTTTTATAAATTTGACTTGCTACCTTTTATGCAGTGTGTTATAGTAGCTTCCTAAGCTGCAAAACTCATTTTAAACTCATGTACAGTTCGTCATACCTGGTGAATGTTTTGTTTCTGCCTTGTACGGCAAAGTCCTTAGTATTCGGCACCAGCAGGGATTGCCTGATGCCGGATACGTGTGCTTGCCGGTTGCTTGAGAAACTGGCTGAAAAGCACAAACCTCCCATTGCAAATACTCACTGAGCTTCCAGCGATGTCTTTCAGTCTCCCCACCTCTTTGCTGCCTCCTAACCAGTGCTGCTCAGATACCCCTTTTCAAAATCTGAATTGATTTTGGATCCGGATACCCAGATATCCGGATCTGAATCCTAACTTTTTGGTATCCGAGTAAAATCGGAAATCCGAAACCAATATCCTGGATATCCGGTCAAATTCGGATATCCAGAGAGTGTAAAAAATCGCCCCCCCACATGGAGCCAGGCATAGGTGCCCGCAGTATAGGTTAGCTACGTAGGTGCCTCCAGTATAGTGTAGCCTGTATAGTTGCCCCATTATAGGTTAGATAGGTAGTTGCCCCCAGTATAGGTAAGATAGGTAGGTGCCCCCAGTATAGGTTAGCTACGTAGGTGCCTCCAGTACAGGGTAGCCCATATAGTTGCTACCAGTATAGGTAAGATAGGTAGATGCCCCCAGTATAGTTTAAATAGGTAGGTGCCCGCAGTATAGGTTAGATAGGTAGGTTCCCGCAGTATAGGTTAGATAGGTAGGTTCCCCCAGTATGGGTTAGATAGGTAGGTTCCCCCAGTATGGGTTAGATAGGTAGGTTCCCCCAGTATGGGTTAGATAGGTAGGTTCCCCCAGTATGGGTTAGATAGGTAGGTTCCCCCAGTATGGGTTAGATAGGTAGGTTCCTGCAGTTTAGGTTAGATAGGTAGGTCCCCGCAGTATAGGTTAGTTAGGTAGGTTCCCGCAGTATAGGTTAGTTAGGTAGGTTTCCCGCAGTATAGGTTAGTTAGGTAGGCTGCCGCAGTATAGGTTAGTTAGGTAGGTTTCCCGCAGTATAGGTTAGTTAGGTAGGTTGCCGCAGTATAGGTTAGTTAGGTAGGTTGCCGCAGTATAGGTTAGTTAGGTAGGTGCCTGCAGTATAGGTTAGATAGGTAGGTGCCCGCAGTATAGGTTAGATAGGTAGGTTCCCACAGAGTAGGTTAGATAGGCAGGATCCCGCAATACAGGTTAGTTAGGTAGGTTCCCGCAGTTTAGGTTAAATAGGTAGGTTCCCGCAGTTTAGGTTAAATAGGTAGGTTCCCGCAGTTTAGGTTAGTTAGGTATGGGTGGCAGGAGAGGAGCGCAGCAGCGGGGGATGCGGACATAATAGTCAGGCCGGATACAATCCCCCCCCCCCCCCGCAAACAAAACATAGATCCATACACACCGAGCGGGGTTGGGGGGGGGGCTTGTAAGGGTGGAGAGGAGCAGTAACTAAAGAGGTGGTCAGGGCGAGGAGATATCAGTGAGGTAGGAGTTAGGAAAAAAAAGGATAGAGTGGGGCAGCCAGAACTGAGGGGGTGGTCAGAGTGAATAAGTTAGCCAGGTAAGGGTAGAAATTAAAGGGGCTAGCCAAGACCATTTTTTCCTTAAGGGCAAACCTATAACAGCTCACAGCATTCCATTCCCCCCTCTACAGAGGCAATACAACTGCCAAAATGCCCCTACCCCTCCACAGAGGCACCACAGCTCCCATGATGCTACTTCCCTTCCAGAAGCACCGTAGTTTCCAGCATGCCTCTCAGTCTCCATATAGTATTGGGTTGTCCCCCAGAGTAGTGTTGGGCGAACAGTGTTCGCCACTGTTCGGGTTCTGCAGAACATCACCCTGTTCGGGTGATGTTCGCGTTCGGCCGAACACCTGATGGTGTTCGGCCTTTTAAGTTCGGGTTCGCCCCGAACTTCTAATGGCCGCCGAACAGGGCCGAACAGGGCCCCTGTTCGGCCGAACAGGGCCCCCCTATGGGGTCGCAGGCATAAGGGGGGAGCATGCCCCGATCGCGGGGGGGGTCGGAAATTCCCCCCACCCCCTCCGCTAGCGCTCCCCCCTCTGCCCGATTCCCCATTCAAAAGTTTAAGCAAAGTACCTGTAGTGGATGGCCTGGCAGTGGGCGGCACTGTGGAGTGAGGAGGAGGAGTCCGGAGAGTGACGAGTTGAGGGAGGCCGGGCAGCGGGCGTGAGGTCAGAGAAAGGGCGGAAGTACCACAAGGGTACTTCCGCTGAACCGCCCGCTGCCCGGCCTCCCTCAACTCGTCACTCTCCGGACTCCTCCTCCTCACTCCACAGTGCCGCCCACTGCCAGGCCATCCACTACAGGTACTTTGCTTAAACTTTTGAATGGGGAAGCGGGCAGAGGGGGGAGCGCTAGCGGAGGGGGTGGGGGGAATTTCCGACCCCCCCCGCGATCGGGGCATGCTCCCCCCTTATGCCTGCGACCCCATATGGCCCCCAAAAGCTGGATGTTCGGAAAGTTCGGGGTTCGGCCCGAACATGCCGAACATCTCGGCCATGTTCGGCGAACTTTCCCGAACCCGAACATCCAGGTGTTCGCCCATCACTACCCCAGAGCTGGCTGCCAGGTCCCCTCAAATGTGAATAGTGGTTCCCCAGGGCCCCTGTATTTGCAGTGGACTGCATTCATGTGTCACTGGGTCAGAGAGATGAAGGAGGATAAAGCACAGAGAAGCAAGCTTTACAGTTAAGTGTGCTCTTCTGCGAATATGCTGCAGAGGCTCCAGGGGGCCACTAATCACTTTGGGGGGGGGGAGACCAGGGGGTCCTCCAGCCAGCCCTAAGGGAAAACTCGATACTATATGGAGGAGGAAGGGCATGCTTGGAACTGTAGTGCCTGTATATAGAGAGGTAGTTCTTGCTGGGAGGTATGGTGACCCTATAGTGCAGGAGGGGCATGCTGGGGGCAGTGGTGCCTCTGTGAATGGGCATGCTGGGAGCAGTGATGCCTCTATGGACAGGAGGGGCATGCTGGTAACTGTGGTGCCTCTATGGAGTGCGACTACATGCTGAGGGGAACAAATGCTACTTTGGAGAAAGGGGGGAGGGTGCACTCTCAAGCATACAGTCACAACAGCTACTCACAAGCATGCAGCCACAGAAGGTATCCCCTGTCAGGAATCAGATCAAACAGTTTCCTGCATCGTTATGCCTGTCTTCTGTGCACTGTGATAGGCTGCATACAGAGCCCTGCTTCTCCCTGTGTCCATGTGAGCTCCAGTCCCGATCAGCTGAGCTAATCAGCTGATCACTCTCTCCCTCCCCCGCTGTGCTTTCTCTCTCTCTTCCCTCCAGGAAATATACTGTAGCTGCTGTGGTTCTTCTCATTTGTGCACGGAGATCTCACTCTATGCCTGTCCCCTGTGGGTTACTGATTTGTGGCACTGGCGGCCCCAGCAGCATAGAGACTTCCGTCTAGTTATAGCAGCAGCCACTGTTTCTTCTTCTTATGTCTGGCCTGTGCGTTCCCATCAGCTGATCTTGTCTGTGACTCATCTGTAGCCGCCCGCTGGCAGCTGGCTGCACACTCAAGGACAAGATGCAGTGTGCAAAGCTGGCGGCTGGGAAAGGACAGAACTGCGGACTCTGTCTGTCGCTATGTGCTAATAAGAAATGTTGCCAGCGGCTCCCCACCCGCCCCAAGCAATCTTCTGCCTGCCCTGATAATAGTTACAACTCACCTCCTTCTGCCGAACCCACGCTGCTTCAATGTCCTTCCTTTCCCGGCAACTGTATCTCAGCAACAGCGCTCCCTGTGATGACATGCAGTACGTCATCACAGGGGGCGCTGTTACCAGGCGACGGACGCTGGGAGAGGAAAGACATTGAAACTGCGGGGGAATGGCTGAAGAAGGTGAATTGTAACTATTATGTCTGTTCCTCCCGCTCCTGCGCCCCCCTCCTGCCGCAAAATAAAGCGCCCCGGGCGATGGCACGTTTCGCACGCCCATAGAAACGGGGCTGATCACTGCTATTCTAATCATTTATAGAAGTGAATATTATCAGCATAGGACCAATAAAGTGCTAATACTGTGGTTGAGGGTGGGCCCCTCTAACCCAAGGGTCCCAATGCAGTCACTACCTCTGTACCCCCTACGCCCCTGTTGAGTGCCTACTAGGAATCACCATGGTTTTGTGAACATCTCTGATGTGTTGTGTAAGGCATCAGTTCTTTCAGTGCAGTGAGCTACAGAAAGGTAGGTTTATGAATTAAGATGCTCATTGCTCAGGTTACGGTATAGTAAACCTATTTCACTCTGCTCTTGCTGTGTTATGACAGTGTGTTACCAAACTGATAAATGTCCTCTGCAGTACTTAGGTGGGTTGATTTATTTTGGCTGGAGGGTGAACATAAGCGATTCAGCAAACTTAAAACAGATTTTTTTTAAAGAAAATCTGAACTGAAAATAAGCCAATGAGATGAACAATTGTATTTACAGCCCTGCTACTCAGTAGGACTATCCTAGAATCCCATAGTCTTGTTTTCTGTCTAAAAGCTAAAAACCTAAGTTTAATGTTCTTATTGACATAGCGGATTGACACAGTCTATTAATGTTGTACAGAGCCAATGCTAAACTATTAACCTTTTTATCTATTTTCTACACTAAGAAGCGTGTATCTCCCTTTAAAGGACAACTGAAATGAGAAGGATACAGAGGCTGCCATATTTATATCCAGGGATGCTCATCCGGATTCCGGATATCCGGGTAACCCGGATATCCGAACTTTTTTACGCTATCCGATTCGGATTCGGATTCCGGATTTTTTTTAAATCCGAATAGCTATCTGTGGATATTTGGACGCATGACATGGATATCCGCGGATATTGCAGATATCCGGATCCGAAATCAATTACAAAGTAAAAATCCCTCCTCCCTCCTCCTCCTCCTCCCTGTTCATGGATCTTGTCTTTCAGGGATTTGTAGGATGTCAAAAGCAAGCTCACATACATTGGCCAGGAATCGAACCCAGGTCAACTGTTTGGAAGGCAGCTATGCTCACCACTATACTGCCACACAGTGAATGCTGCACTGTAGGAAAAAGTGGTGTTAAACTTCTTGGAGCAGACTTACTTCCTCCCTCCAAAAGACACACATACATCCCCATAAAATCATTTAGCAGCAACTGCGTGCACAGTCTCTGTGGCGCAGTTGGTTAGCGCATTTGTCTGTTAACCAAAAGGTTTGTGGTTCAAACCCACCCAGGGATGGCCTTGCCTTTTGTGTTCAACAGTTGTCCGGAGAGAACCGCAGATAGCCATTTAGCAGCAACTGCATGCACAGTCTCTGTGGCGCAATTGGTTAGCGCATTTGTCTGTTAACCGAAGGGTTGGTGGTTCAAGTCCACACAGGGACGGATCAATTTGGCAGGTCTGCTCTTCTGCGCCTGATGACAACAGCAGTTGTGTGCAGGCACAGTACGTGCCAGATGACATGGCCCGAGTGCCCTCACAGGCGCAGAAGAGCCGACCTGCCAGTGGGGTTGCGATCATTATGGGTGGCTAGCGGGACAGCGAGGAGGACCTGGGCTGCAGCGAGGGACTGAGATGGCTGCTAGGGGCTGGAAGAAGCCCCAGGTGAGTGAAATGTGTTTAATCCCACTCGCATCAGAAGTCCTTTAATGACTAGCCTGCAGGGATGGTCAGAAATGCTGATTTCCAATTCTGTGAAAATTCCAAATTCTTCTAATGCCGATTACCGATTCTGTGGATTTTTGACTTCTGGATTCCGAGTTCTGATTTCTTTCTTGTCTTTTTTTTATCCTTTTTTGCATTCTCTGATTGGCCAAATACTTCTAAATTGACTCTGCCTCTGAGTTCTGTGATTGGGCTAAAATTACCGAGTTGCAGTAATGCGGTATTTCTGCAGAAATCCGATTCACAATTTCTGTTTTCTGATTTCCAAGGAGTCTTTTTTTTGTATTTTTTTGCATTCCCTGATTGGCCCTATGCTTCCAAGTTGACTCTGCATTCTTTGATTGGTCCAGTGCTTCAAAGTTATGTGATTGGGTTAAAATTACAGAGTTCCAGTAATGTGGTATTTCCGCAGAAATTCAATTTCCATTTTCCAATTTCTGAGTTCCGATAGGAAATGCCGATTTCCATTCATAAATGAGGACATTTTAATTCCTTGAAATCCGAATAAGCATTCCTTTTGGTCTGCTCTATGCTGGGAAAGAAGACAAGGCATGTGCACAGAATCTGCTCCCTATACAGTTTTTTTAACCCCCCCCCCCCCCCCCAAAAAAAAATAATAGATTTATGTTTTTAACAATTTCATGATGCAAGATAAAACCTCTAGGTGCCCCCCACCCCCAGCTAGTTACAACTAACCTTATTATGTCCCATAGGAATACTGATAAACCAGGGTGTACCCATTGTCTGAATTTTTATCCTACTACATTCCCCTTAAAAGCAAGATCAAAGCCAGCAGCAGGATCTTCAGAAAGATCTAAGACATTAACCACAAGCACATGAGCTTTCCAGCACATGTATGTATCTTTTTGAAAGAAGACACCAAGAGCAAACATTTGTGAAATTTACTACACAAACACACATAGGGCTGGATTCACAAAAGGGTGCTAACTCACTTAGCAAGTTTAAAACCTATGGGCGGGCTAACTAGGGTGCTAAGCAGTTAGCATGACCAAAGCTTTTATTGATCGAGCACAAAGTTTAGTGCTGCATGGTGCGCGCAGAACGTCACACCGGGTGGGACCACACATTTCGGGCGCACCCGGTGCAACGTTTCAGGCGCACCCGGTGAGACGTTTCGCACCGGGTGCGACGTTCCATGCGCACTGCGCAGAGCTTTAAACTTTGCGCACGCTAACTTCACGCACTAAACTTTGCGAGTTCTAAAAGGCTTTTGGCGTGCTAAGGGGCTTTTAGGCATGCTAACTAAGTTAGCACCCTTTTGTGAATCAAGCCCATAAGAGTGAACCTCCAGATCACCTCCAATTTGTTAAAAGGAACATTAAATGTATTAAAAAAAAGACACAGCCACTATTTGATTGAGACTGCTGTAGATGCACATTTCAGCCATAGGACTACTTGCACATGTGTTTTGTAAATTTCTTGATCTTCTGGGTATTGCCAACAACTACTTTTCCCACTACTCAAAATGTAAATAAGGGTTTTTTGTCCATGGAATTTTCCACACTGGATTGGGCCTTTAAATCGGACCTGAACTCAGAATCTGCTCTAAAAGATACGCAACAGCATTATAACCTTTAAAAAAGAACAGAGGAAAAACAATCACAGAGGAGACAAAGACAAGACAAGACAAATAACATTTATATTGCGCTTTTCTCCTTGCGGACTCAAAGCGCCAGAGCAGAGCAGCAGCCACTAGGGCGCGCTCTATTGGCAGTAGCAGTGTAAGGGAGACTTGCCAAAGGTCTCCTACTGAATTAGTGCTGGCTTACTGAACAGGCAGAGCAGAACCCTGGCCAGTCCTACCTGACCTCATTGAGCCAATCAGAGGGTTCCCAGCCTAAGCTCTGGCACCCAATCACAGAAAGGAACCCTGGCCAGCCCCCTGTATAATAAGGAGGGCTGTCATGATGAGAAATTTTTTCCTTGCTTTTGAATGCTCACTGAGAGACATGCTCCAGTGCTGCTGGCCTAGCAAGTGCTGCACACAGTGATAAACCTAAAGCTGTTCCGTGATTAACCCCTTCACTATCACTACACTACTGTTGTATTGTTAATTAGCTTGATTTCATTGTGTGACAGTGTGTGCTGCAAGGCTGCTGCAGCTGCTATGTGTCTGTGTGTGGGCTGTGCACAGACCAGGCCAGCTGCTGCCTGCTGGCCAGCTATTGGCCTTAGCTAGCTACAGTATACTGTAGGTTAGGTTAGGGAATAGGATTACTGTGTTATTGTGTAGTTAGTACTGTAGTACTGCAGTCAGTGCTAGTAGTTGTTAGAGTAGTAGTACTATTGTGTTAGCTTACTACAGAACTGCTGTGCTGCTGAGCAGTGCCAGTGTGACAGTTAGTGTCTTCTGCTCTGCTGTCTGACTGTCACTCGGCACGTGGCACTTGGCATGTGGCACTCGGTACTTGGCACGTGGCACTTTGCACGTGGCACATGGCACTTGGCACATGTCACATGGCACGTGCAAAGAGGCGAATTTTAAGTCCCCACATCATCAATTAGTGTTGCCCTTTAAAAAATAATGATGCTACATGCCTCATTTACCCTAAAAAAAAGATTTTAAAGCAATTTAAGGGCCACTTCCGTTTTTTCTATCTAGATATCCGCATTTGCCTGGATACCCCGGATACTGAGGTCGGATATCCGATTCGGATTCGGATCAGAAAAGTTTAAACTCGGTATCTGACCCGGATTGGATATCTGGGTATTCGGATCCAAATCCAATCTGGATTTTGAAAAGGGGTATCCGAGCACCCCTGTTTTTTAGTATTAGCAGATCATTTTCTAAACAAGTAGCTTCCAGGATGACTTTAGGAGTGTTCCTCATTCTTAGGAGAAATACTATAAAAATAGAATAAAACAAGGAAAAAATGTGTGTGCTTGTAAATGGCACTATAAAACCTCTTAATTGAACTCTTAGTAAATCTGAATGGCGATATGAGGCATAAGAAATCTCTTTTTTATTTATTAACAGGCACTGAGAGTTCATGTTCAGTGGGTTTTATACCAAGAAGTGGTATAATGTAGATAGCACAGCAGTGGTTAAGAATTGTCTAATTTTTCAGCCATCTGTTAGCGACAAAAGCACCATCTGCAATCTAGTCCCCAACTCCAACTAGTCCTAGGCTACTGTGCACTCTCCTCCGTGTGCCTACTTGATTGTGGACCCATTGCTGGGAGCATTCTGTCCATGAGTGGTTTGCAAAAGAATAGTACCACACATGCGCAGAAGGCTCCTGCTGGAAGTGCAATACTGGTGACGCTTGGATGGGACCAGTCTACAGATCTCTGCAGTGTGGCACATTCTGGTTATGCCCCTGATTATACCCTCAATGGCACTTAAATAATTCAGAAACTGATTTTGGCAATGCTAAAGAGCTCCTTTTTAAACATTAATATAATTGTACAGTATACTTATATGCAGCACTTTCCAGAGTATATAGCCATTTCACTAATTGTCCTGAGGAGCACACAATCTGATTCTCAACATAGTCATTGTCTACAGTATCCCTCTCTTAAGGGGCCTATACACCTAACGATTTTCCCACCGATATACGTCCGATTCAATCACAGTGATCGAATCGGCTGTGAAATCGCCGCACACACCACTGACAGAACGATCGATTTCCATCCGAAATCGATCGTTCCCGTCGATTCCTGTTGATCCATCCGTGCGGGAGATTTTTCTCGATTGCCGGCGGGTCGGGAGTGCGTCGATAGCGGCGTTCGAATGCCCGACGACCGACGCAATACAGCGGGTATACATTACCTGTCCCGGCCGGCATGAGTCCCCTGGTCCCAGCTATCTTCTTTCCGCACTGGGTTCCGGACCGTTCCTGCAGCTACATAGAACTTCCTGTCCCGGCAGGAAGTTTAAACAGTAGAGTGCCCTCTACTGTTTAAACTTCCCCTGGACAGGAAGTACAGTAGCTGCAGGAATGGTCTGGAGCCCGGAGCAGAGAAGAAGAGAGCGGGGACCAGGGGACTCGCGCCGGCCAGAACAGGTAATGTATGCGGGGGGGGGGGGGGGGGCGGCAGCAGCAGCGGCAGCTCCACAGACTGTGATCGGGTTCAGGCTGAAATCGATTCACAATTTGTTTGCAGTAAAGGTGGCCTTACGATCCCTCTCTGATCAGATTCGATAAGAGAGGGTTCTATCTGTTGGTCGAATCTGATGGCAAATCGACCAGTGTATGGCCACCTTTAGGAGCACAAGCACACAATCTGATTCTCAACATAGTCATTGTCTATAGTATCCCTAGCATAGACTTAAGGCCTGTTCTGGGAGAGAACCATGCAGTCTCAGATTGATCAGGAAGCAGAGCCTTCCTGGTCTTCCATCCAGCATGGTTGGTAAAAGATTTTAAAAAGGATTAGGGAAGTGTACTGTTGGGCAATGCAGAGCTTCTTCCAGTAAAGAAAAGGGAAACATGCATGCACATACACTGATCTCTATTCATTTCAGTAAAGGAAATCCTGACACAAGAGCAAAGAGTTACATCCTGCCTGGTGAGCGCAGCCACTACATTGCACTTACAGGATGGATCACAATTTACAATCCTTCCACTTGGTAAAAACTAAACTCTCTAAAACTACACTATTAAACAGCATATTTAGAGCTTTTTCTTGAGTAGCAGCTCCAGAAATTGTGTACATGGACGCAGATGCTCTTCAGCAAATGCTCATAAAGATGATAAGAACTGACTATACACAGTTACAGTGCCCCATGCGCAATGACTATTACTGCCAGGCTTCCATCTCTAGTCTGTCTCTGTTAATGCCAGAGCCTTGTCTTCATTGGAATCATTATCAACATAGCCTTACAGTGACTCCCAAGCTGAGCCATGTAGATCATAAATTTTGTCTGTGAACTCCTATTAAGGCTGTCAGATTAAATAGCTTCCGATAGCCCTTGGTCCTTGGAGGATTAGAACAATGAACTGTGTGACGAGAATACACATCACAGATAATGAGTAACTCTACTGGTGTTTGATGTCTCACTATGTGTTGTCTGACTGCAGACGTAATTTCATTGCTAGCTAAGCAAATAAAGAAAGGCTTTGCTGAAGGGTTTCATATTGTGTCTTGTACTGTCTTAATAACTGTAACTCAAAAATAATGACTTTGTACAAAGACACTCCTCCTAGTACATGAACAAAAGGAGTAAAAACATCCATTAGAAGAAGCTACCTGTAGACATGCTTAAAGCTGAGCTAATAAGGAAAGCATTTAAGACAAGCGTACGTATAGTGAACTCACTTAAAGAGAAACCGTGACCAAGAATTGAACTTCATCCCAATCAGTAGCTGATACCCTCTTTTCCATGAGAAATCTATTCCTTTTCTCGAACAGATCATCAGGGGGCTCTGTATGGCTGATATTGTGGTGAAACCCCTCCCGCAGGAAACTGTGATGACCATGGTCTTGGCAGTTTCCTATCTGTGAACCTCGTTGCACTGTGAAAAATAGCTGTTTACATCTGTTTCCAACTGCCAAAAAAGCAAGCAGCAGCTACTTCCACTGACATCATCTGCCAGCAGTAAAAATGTCACCATGTGATAAATGTCAGAATGTATATCAGGGAGAGGAAATATTTTTCAGTGGGAAAACACTGACTAAATCATTTACACATAATTATCGTAAAAATGAAGCACTTTTTTTATTACATTATTTTCACTGGAGAGCCTCTTTAATGTGAACCCGAGGTTAAAATAAACTGGTGAGACTCCTAAAAATGATTTATTTATTTTTTTAGATATTTTTAGATATTTAGATATGGTTTTATTTTATATTTAAACACTCACAAAGTAGATTGAATGTTTTGTACCCTCTGCTAAGTGCAGTCATTTGAGTGCCCCTAAAGGAATATACATGAACTATTGACCTTTTTTATCTGCCTCTGCTCTCACAAGTTGTATTCTGCTAGGAAAACATTTATGGCTGTAAATTGCTTATCAGTGATGTTTACTATATTCCCCACAAGTTACTGACAAGACAGAAGCTGCCACTTCCATGCCTAAAAATTAACTCTTTCAGGCAGCAAATTCAAACAAGTAAAACAGAATGGTTATTAATAAGTTTTGCACTGTACATACACTTGTTTATCTCATCATGTCACATGTCACCTTGGGTACACTTTAAGTCATTGTAGAAAATGGATAAATGTTTTACATTTAAAATGACTCATTTTAAAAATACTCAGTTAAAATGTTGAAACTATTGTTTTTATTAAAATTACTAGTTGCTGCAACATAGTATAAAAAAGTATTTTCTAAATAACTTTTTATCTGATATTTCATAGTCTAGTTATGGTATATGCAAATAAAAGTAAAAAGTACATTTAAATGTACACTTTGTATGTTCTAGATTATATTTTGTGTCTGTTTCTGGTCAATGTCTTGTCTACAAAGCAAACTTAGGGAAAATCAAGCAACCCCTAAGTAAGAATGAGCAGGCACAATTCCAGAACTTGAATTGGCCAGTTTTGACTTGCTGAACTTTTTAAGGGATCCCCTAAGATAATATAATAACCAATGGGAAATCCTGGCAGCTAATTAAAAATGCTTTTTGCCAGGGTTTCCCAGTAAATTAGTGGGGGAGTGGGGGTAGTGAGTGTGGGTGTCAGCTGTGCAGCAGTGGGGCATGTGGGGGCTGGTGAGTGTCAGTGGTGCTGTGGGTGCCATGGGTACCCGCAACAGGGTGTTGAGCATGTAGGTGGGGAGGAGAAAGTGTGGCATTCACGTGAGTCAGGGCTTGCTACACTAAAGTTGTAAGCTCTGAAAAAGCGTCTTTAAATGTGCTGATGGGGCTCCCCACTGGTCACTATATGCAGAGAAACACAGGGAGTGAGTTGATTTTTATCTATTCCAGGCACTGAGTCTCTTCTGCCAACACAAAAAGCTGATGCATGCGGACATGCTTCCTCATGTCCTGATCACATGTTATGTGATCGGGACCCTAAGTCGGGACCCAAATTCAGTGCCTGGAATAGGTACATTTCCCTGCACTACTCTGCATATAGGGTGTGGGAGGCAGCATGAGTATAGCCATCTGGGGCACCGCTGCCCTGAGTTATCTACACAAAGAGAACAGGGGCAAGGCTACCACAAGGTTAACAGACCAATGGGAGCCCTCCTTAGGGAGGATTTTTTATGTTATACTAAAATGCTGGCGCAGTGATAGTCAAAACAACCCTCCATGCAGATGGCAGGATTACCTTGCAATGTATATGTAAGTGTTTACCAGCAAGTTTTACTCAACCAAAGAATTTAAATGAATTTAAATGATTGAAAAGTAATTTTCAAATATGATTTCTCAAGTTTAGGCATATTCTAAATGAATATAAAGGCTCTTTGAAAAGCTGAGTTTTAAAATCCTTGACAAGACAACTATAGGCCAGTAGACAATTACAGATTATGGATTTTACGCTAGGGATTTTACTCAAAATGGATTTTCATGGTCCGGTGTTTCAGCCCAGGTGCAGCTGGAACTAAAGTCATGTTTGATTCATTTGGCTGTGTCAACTGGCTCATACAGCAATATGGAGGTGGGAAGCCAAAGAGTAGGTTACAGTTTTGTTTATGTTTTGCATCTGACAACCATCAACATATTATTTATTTAGCAGTAGTGCAGATCAAGAATCATCTAGAAATATGTAGGTAGTTTTTCATAAACAATAGCAGCAACAAACTAATTTTTTGATAGGGATGCTCATTCGGATTTTGAGGAAATTAATTTTTTCGCATTTCCAGTTGGAAATTGGATTTCAGTGGAAATACTGCATTACTCCAACTTGGTAATCTTAGCCCAATCATAGAACTTGGAAGCATTGGACCGATCAGAATTTTTCCACAAAAATCGGATTGCCGTGGTCATTTTAGACCAATCACAAGACTTGGATACTATCATGTATCTCCGAGTCTTGTGACTGACCTAGCATTTCTGTGGTATTACAGTTACCGAAGTACAATTCTGCACTCTCTGATTGGTCCAACACTTCTGAGCCAACTCAGAAGCATTTGGCCAATGAGAGGATGCATAAAAAGACAAAAAAAGACTCCTTGGAAATCAGAAAACAGATATTGGAAATCCGTGGATTCAGTAATCGGCATTGGCATTAATCAGAATTTCTGTGGAATCGGAGATTGGCATTTCTGACCATTAATATTTTCTGGTATTTTTTTTTTTATTTGCATATCAAAAGAATGTAAAATAAGATTATATATGTAGTCCAGATTTGTATTGAACTACCATTACAGTGCTCTTAGCATGTTCTGTCTGGCAGAAAACTATAACAGTATTTGTGATATTTCACAACAGTTGTCAATGTGGACTGTTTTTTAACAGTAAATGATGATTGCTGTTAGGTGCAGCTGATGGTGGCAGGTTAGAAAACGTGTTCTTTTTGCTATCAAAAATAGTTGATATCAACATTGGTTTTTATCTTCTCCAATCTCCATTGGCATAAAAAAGATTTCTACGTACATCCTTGTCACTTGATAATAGATGCTGAGGGAAGTAAGAGCCTGCCTGCACATCCAATCATCCTGTCATGTATAAAGCAGCCAAACATTTTAAGTATATGTGGAAATGTTGCCATTTATAATAAACCAAAGGAAAATATTGGTCCAAATGTCTTCTTGGAACTAAATGCCTGATTGTCAAATTGCACGTGGACCATACCATTCTTTTTATTTGGCCTTATAAAACCAAAGCCACTTCTTACTACGGAGGCCAGGTAATGTGATGTGGCAGTTTGTTGTAAAACTAGTTACATTTTGTCAATATTATTGAACTTGCATTGCCGTTATATTTGTCACATTACTGAGCTTTCTAGGCGTAAAAACAACATATCATGGAATAGACAGTCATTAGCCACAGCATTGCTTGAAAGCTGCGAGCTTTAATTACTTAGTCATGCTAGTCTGGTAATTGTTGATTATTGACAAATATACAATGACATTTTAGCAATAGGCTACAGCATTGTACCTTGTAAGCTTAATTATGAATAGATAGACTGAAAATGTAATGTTTAGCAGATTAACTTCAATATATAGTATTGCAATTTGAAACAGTCTAACACCTAAAATAAATATGCATAGCTTTGCACATGCGCAGAAGAGCTCGACTGGCACGGCTGAGCCAGTTAACGGGACCGATACCAGGTGAATGGAGGGAGGATGGCGAGGGATGCATCATTGCTCATGGGGCTGGAGGAAGCCCTGGGCAAGTATAAATCTTTTATTGTGCCCATCTCAGGTTAACTTTAAATCAAACTCGCCGGGCACTGTCAATTCATAAGTGATTTATTGGTAGACTCACAACAGTTCAGAACATAAGGCAATGCAGTGAAACATAGTATTGGTGCATGGTGTATGAGGTGTAGGCGTTCAGGCACAAGGGGACCGGCACAACAGCTTTTTGCGGCTTTCTAATGCTTGTTTACATGCTTAAAGAGAACCTGAACTGAAAATAAAAAGTCAAAATAACCATACACAGGTCATATTTACCTCTTGTGTAGTCTATTCCTCAATCTCTTTCTCCTCTCCTGTGTAACGATCGGTGTAACACAGAGAGGGTCTGATTACCGGTGATCTGAAGTATCACCGAGAATACAGAATATACCCGATTATTGGTGATCTGCAGTATCACCGATAATCAGATATATCTACTAACCTCTGGACACCTGAGATAACAAGTGAGTGTTAGATGCAACAGTATACTTTGAGTACTGCCCAGAAGTATGTTCCTTCCGATGGCCTAGACTCTCCCGGGGGAGGAGCTAGGCTGAGAGTAGGAAGGACAGAGCGTGAGTGACACCAGAGAGAGGGTGTCACTAACAGATCTGGGAACTGCCTCTAACAGTAAGGCCAGTTCTCGAGGTCGGCAAGCCAGGTCGTTAACACACAGACAGATAAGGTACAGATTCAGGAGACAGATACGGAATCCCATAAACAGGCAGGGTTTGGCAACGGAGTATCAGAATAGCAAGGTACAGAATCAGGAGGTAAATACAGAGTCCAGGAACGAGCAGAGTTTGGCAACAGGATATCAGAAATAACAAGGTACAGATTCAGAGTTCAGAGGAATAGTCAGGCAGGCAGAAGGTCATAACAAATAATACAGTTCAATATTTCTAATGCTAAGGTGTGAGTTACTTGATCATCAACACCTTTGGAAACTATGCTAGAACACAAATACAGACAAGGTCTGAGTTCTACCACGTAGTGATCGCAACGGCAGACACCAGAGAAATGACCAGCATCCAGTATATATACTATAGTGCTCACCAGCGCCACCCCTAAGTGCTGGACCAATGGAAGGTGGTAAAAATGTCAGCTGACCCGCTTGGTCAGTTGACTCTTCCCTGGCTGTCATATAAGCTCTGCCTCTCAGCGCGCGCGCGTCCTTCTGAACCTGTGTGGACTAGCAGTCCCAGCCACACCAGACATGTCTTGCAATGTATCTGCTGATTCGGGCGCGGTGGCCGCTGCCCCGCTCTCTAAGCAAGCGGCGGCTTCCTCGCGTCCAACCACAATGTCAGTAGTATTGCTATGCGCGCAATCCGCTGCATTCAACGCGGACTCCACCGCTCTGCCCATGCGGCATGCGGCAGTTTCCTCGCGTTGTGCCGCCATGTTAGATGCGGAAACAGCCGCCTCACTCTGAGCACTTGCGGCGGCTTTTCCCCGATTCCTCACATCCTGCATCCCATTTGTCCACTGTGATCGATGCAATTCTCCATCCTCCATTTTAAAAATGGTTGTTACCCCATAACAGCTTCCTTGTCAGTACACTGTTAAACTGTAATATCACCCACTTGAGCCATAGGGAAACATGGATGTTACCTTGCACATTCTGTTGTAACTGACAGCTGCTGATATATAACTGACAGCAACTGGTATATTTCAGTTCTGACAAAATATTGTCAGAACTGGAAGGGATCACTGTAAGAAGAAAATGGTGAGCTTCTGAGAGGAACTGACGGTGATGTTAGTATATAAAATTCATTTGCAGCTACATCATGTGTTTATTTTAAATATTTTTACTTGCTTCAGGTTCCCTTTAAGTCCATATGGAATTAAAATGGCTGTTGTGCCAGTCTCCTTGTGTCTGATCTCGTGCACCATCCACCAACATCATGTTTCACTGCATTGCCTTGTGTTGTGATATGCTGTGGATCTACCAATAAATCACTTACAAATGGACAGTCCCGGATATTTTAATGTAATATTTAAAACAGGAACAAACCAGGCTGGATGGAAACATTTCCCTTAAAATAACGTGTGAGTTTCATTGTACACAGATGTATCTGCTTACTTAAAATTCATTCTCTGCACACATAACACCCTCCTGGCACAAGAACCCCATGTTTGTGCAGTAGATTTTTCTGACCCACAGAATGAAATAGGATGAATGAAGTGTTCATTGAGATATATCAATCAATAAAGCCCCTTTCTGATCTGTACTATATGTCTATGTTTAGTCCAGATCTGCCCACACTTTTTAAGTTAAATAATGCCCCCTACATCTAAATTAATTGGAAAATAACATCAGAATGATAAAAAGACAAGACAAGTGAGTTTTTTTTCATATCGCCTTGTAAGATAAAAACCAACCAGTACTGTTATCTTAATAAAACCAAGTACATATTTTCATGTATTAGACTACTGCTAGTCATTAACATTAGTGATTATTGTAATTAAATCAGTCCCCTGCTGTGACAAAATAGGCATATAAACAGATTACAGCCATTGCATCCATAGCTGCAAAAAGGAATTTTATCACTTCTTATTAACACTGGCATAAAAGTAGCAAACATTACTTCCCAAATTACACATTTCTAAAGTCTATATATTTATTTGTGACCTGAACTCTGAAAGCACATGGTATGACTGTAAAAACCCCTCAAATGTAAACTGGTATGTATAAAAGATAGGATAAGTGCTTAGAGTCACCTCTAGGCAAGAAATCCCAGCACTAAAATGTAGGAATGGTTAACAGTACATTGCAATGATGCCTTCTTTGTCTTTGTAAGCATAAATTATTTCTGATTCATATTATCAGGGTACGATAACATAGTTTTGAAGGTCAGGTTTATATTCTGTGGAAGCATTTTAAATAAACAGCCAAGTTGAAGCAAACATTTTAGTATGAGACACTCATTAAACCCCAGTGTTGTATTTCTAGAAGAATGCATGATCCAGATCTCCCTTTGGAGTACTTATAGTTAAAATGATTTGATTGCCCTTGGTGGCCTGATAAATAATTTACTTCTGGAAAGCCATTAACTCCAAACTTTTCTTTTCTTCTAAAATTGCTCCTCTGAGTGTTAATCTCTTATGTAGCAACAAGTTGAAATAGCAAGCTTTTGATCATATAACAGCTTTTATAATAATTTATAATGAGCAATGTATGGCAAATGAAGACCATTTGAATGCGTATGTTTTCAAATGGTTTATGTTTGGAATTTTCATAAGTTGTTAAAGAGCTCCTGTGTTGCGCAGTCGTACTGCAGTCTGTGGAAGCACCATTCTTTGCACTTGAAAAGCAATTAATAATTTGTGAACTGTGTTGATTTACTGTGTAGAGTAGTGTAGGACTGTATGACAAATTAAATACTTGGTGTGACATGCAATTTACACATATATTTGCATTTTTATACATAGTGTGCCTTGTAGGGAAATATAACTGAGTGCTAGATCAACGTTTACTATAGTTTACATCTCATGTTTAAATTACATACAATTATAATTTTTCAATTAGAATAATAACACTAGGTCAGTTGACAGCAATGCAAACTATGAAAACATTAGTGTAAGTGCAATTTTGTTTATTAAAAAAAAAACTTACCAAATTGAAACTATTTAGGAAATTGTATGACATATATGTAAAGCTACATATAATAAAACTACCCGTTAACTATGGTGCCAGCTGTTGCCAGCAGTTTGAATATCAATAATGTAATATTACCGATATTCTACTATTGACTTCAGTAACCTATTCCTCACACTAACCTTTCCCCCACCAACACTATACAGTACCCACACACCTTTGCCTAACAATAACCCCCCATCCACACTTAACACTAACCACCCCCTACCTATGTAAAACACTACGTATGGCAGGGCTATGCATGCACAGAAGAATAAGACTAGCAGGACTGAAGAAAATACCTGAGGCTACCACAGGTCAATGGAGCAGCTGGGAAGGATGGCGAGGGAGCCCACATACACATGGGGCTAGAGGAAACCCCAGGTAAGTATAAATACAGCAGTATGCACCATCTCAGGTACACTTTCCTTATGTACACTAACCTTCCCCTAAAATTAACTCTATCCTGATGCCTAAATCTAACCTCTCTCTAAACATCCTGATGCTTAACCAAGACCTTACTTAACATCTTGATGCCTAACCCTACCCTCTCTCTTAAAATCCTAAACACTTAGATTAACCTGACTAATCTGTACCTAACCTCAAACATTACTCCAGTCCACCATTCAGCTTTCAACTAAACACTAGCTTATAGGCAGCACATTCACACACTGGATGGTTGGCCTTGCTGGATGCTGGATCCATCCATCCATCGGCTGCTGCTGCTCCACCACACTTCTGAGACAGCCAGATTATCTTGATCAGACAGCCCTGCCGAATGCTGCTCAGGAGTCGGGACCCCGAGCAGCACATTCGAACTGAAACACATTAGGATCCTCAGCAGCGTCAGCCATCAACACAGGTTTATTTCATGAAGAACTGGGACATCACTGCTGAACCTTCGCCCCCCTCTGTCAACCCCCCCCCCCCCCTCAACATCTCCTAAAGCAGGGGTGCCTACACTTTTTTGGCTTGAGAGCTACTTTAGCAACTGGCGAGCCCACGAGATCTACCCCCGTAGCATATATAGGCAGTCAGTCACAGAAATCTCTCCATAACCCCCCCCTCCAAGCCTAGTGAATTCCTACAGAAGCTTTCTCCCCTATACTGTAGTTAATCCCCACTCCCTGACCTCCTGAAGCTATTTGCCCACATTGCACTTGCCTGGAGGATAGGAGATGCATGTTTTACAGGCAGCCTGGAGGGGAGAAGACACTGCACGTGCAAGCAGCCTGGAAAGGAGAAGACACTGCGCGTTCAGGCAGCCTGGAGGGGAGGAGACGCTGTGTGAGTCACACAGCCTGGAGGGAAGGAGACCTGTCTCCTTATTTGCTCCCCTCCCCTTTAGCTGCGCCTCCCCTTCAGCCGCACCTCTCTCCTCTTCTCATTGATGCTGCTATGGCAGAAAAATCTGACAGCCGTGCCTGCGTGGTTTCAGACTCGGAGGCGGTCCGTGACCGATAGTGATCTACCTATTGGGCACCCATGTCCTAAAGCATATTAGATGATTTCCAAGTGTGACTGGTGACTGGTTACATGTAGTGTTGGGCGAACACCTGGATGTTCGGGTTCGGGCCGAACAGGCCGAACATGGGCCAGATGTTCGGCATGTTCGGCCCGAACGCCAAACTCAATGGAAGTCAATGGGACCCCCGAACATGCCCATTTTGGGGGCCCTATGGGGTCGCAGGCATAAGGGGGGGAGCATGCCCCGATCGCGGGGGGGGGGGTCGGAAATTCCCCCCACCCCCTCCGCAAGCGCTCCCCCCTATGCCCGCTTCCCCATAAAAAAAGTTTAAGGCAAGTTAAATAGTACTTGGTGGCTGGCCTGGCACTGGCAGTGGAGTGAGGAGGAGGAGGAGGAGTCCGAGTAGCAGAGTGACGCGTTGAGGCCGGGCAGCGGGCGGTTCAGCGGTAGTACCCTTGTGGTACTTCCGCCCTTTCTTTGACCTCACGTCCTCTACGTGATGACGCATACGAGGGTACGCGTGACGCGTACCCTCGTATGCAGAGGACGTGAGGTCAGAGAAAGGGCGGAAGTACCACAAGGGTACTACCGCTGAACCGCCCGCTGCCCGGCCTCAACGCGTCACTCTGCTACTCGGACTCCTCCTCCTCCTCACTCGACTGCCAGTGCCAGGCCAGCCACCAAGTACTATTTAACTTGCCTTAAACTTTTTTTATGGGGAAGCGGGCAGAGGGGGGAGCGCTAGCGGAGGGGGTGGGGGGAATTTCCGACCCCCCCGCGATCGGGGCATGCTCCCCCCTTATGCCTGCGACCCCATAGGGGGGCCGTATTGCGGCATGTTCGGCCGAACAGGGGCCCTGTTCGGCCCTGTTCGGCGGCCATTCAGTAGTTCGGGGCGAACCCGAACTTAAAAGGCCGAACACCATCAGGTGTTCGGCCGAACTCGAACATCACCCGAACAGGGTGATGTTCTGCAGAACCCGAACAGTGGCGAACACTGTTCGCCCAACACTAGTTGCTATAAACACCAAATTTGCAGGATATGTTAAAGGAGTTATCAGGCAATATAAACAAAATAAGTGCTATTTACCCGGGGCTTCCTCCAGCCTCAAGTTCCCAGCAGGTCCCTCGCCGCAGCTCTGCCATCAGCCATTCGCCGCAGCTCTGTCTTGGTCCCTGGTGATGACGTCAGGACAACCTCCAAGTCACTCTGTACTGCACCTGCGCAAGCGGCGCTGTCAATCACTGCCACGTGGAACGGAGCGGACTGCTCAGGCGCAGTAGTTCTGCGCCTGCACAGTCCGCTCCAGTCCATGTGGCGGTGATTGACAGCGCCGCTTGCACAGGTGCAGTACAGGCCGACCTGGAGGTCGCCCTGACATCATCATCGGGGACCAGGACAGAGCTGCGGTGAATGGCTGATGGCAGAGCTGCGGCGAGGGACATGCTGGGAGCTTGAGGTTGGAGGAAGCCCCGGGTAAATAGCACTTATTTTGTTCATATTGCCTGATAACTCCTTTAACATATCCTGCAAATTTGGTGTTTATAGCATGTAACCAGTCACCAGTCACACTTGGAAATCATCTTATATGCTTAAGGACATGGGTGCCCAATAGGTAGATCACTATCGGTCACGGATCGCCTCCGAGTCTGAAGCCACGCAGGCACGACTGTCAGATTTTGCTGCCATAGCAGCATCAATGAGAAGAGGAGAGAGGTGCGGCCTAATAACTCTTTTAAGTAAAACAGTGGGAACAAGGGAAAAAAATTCCAAAAAGACCTTATAGTTTTTGAGATAATCAATTTTAAAGATTTAAAGGAAATTTCAAAGGAAAAAAGTATACATGTAAATGCGGTAAATACATTAACTGTCATTTACCGTATTTAAATGTATGGAATAAAGTCTGTGCAGGCGCTCAACATAGATAGTAGTTCACAGTCCCAGAATAGTCTGTATTCAAATAGGCAAAGACGATCTCATACGTTCAAAATAAATATCCACCAGGTACTCTCACCAGATCAGTTGGCTGACTCAATCACAAATCAGCAAAACCAGCATAACAATGTACTCCAACGGTCTTCCACTGCTCTTAGCATCCGTAGATTAAACACAATGTGCGGACATAGCGTGATACTGCTAGATCACAGGTTGTTATAACAGTTCGCCCCGTGTTAGGTGATAAGATGATCAGCCGTGTGTTCCCACCACCAATGCTATCATGGTTAACTGCTCACCAGATTCCAATGCTGACCCCCTGTAATGATGGAGTACATTGTTATGCTGGTTTTGCTGATTTGTGATTGAGTCAGCCAACTGATCTGGTGAGAGTACCTGGTGGATATTTATTTTGAACGTATGAGATCGTCTTTGCCTATTTCAATACAGACTATTCTGGGACTGTGAACTACTATCTATGTTGAGCGCCTGCACAGACTTTATTCCATTCATTTAGGGAGGTTGTTCCCATCCCACTGTGTGGCGACCCATGGTCTTCTTGCTTCATTGTCTGTGAAACTATACATAAGTTTGGAGTAGCGCCTGTAACCACATTAATTTATAAGATTATAGTATTTAAATGTATACTCTTTTCCTTTGAACCTTTAAAATCAATTATCTCAAAAACTATAAGGTCTTTTTGGAAAAAAAATCCCCCTTGTTCCCACTGTTTTACTTAAAGGATACCCCAACTGAAATGTGACATAATGAGATAGACATGTGTATGTACAGTGCCCAGCACACAGATAACTATGCTGTGTTCCTTTTTTTATTTTTCTGCCTGAAAGAGTTAAATATAAGGTATTCAAGTGGCTGACTTAGTCCTGACTCAGACAGGAAGTGACTTCAGTGTGACCCTCACTGATAAGAAATTCCAACTATAAAACACTTTCCGAGCAGAAAATGGCTTCTGAAAGCAAGAAAGAGGTAAAAAAGGGGAATTTCTTATCAGTGAGAGTCACACTGTAGTCACTTCCTGTCTGAGTCAGGACTGAGTCAGCCACTTACATACCTGATATTTAACTCTTTCAGGCAGAGAAAGAAAAAAAGGAACACAGCATAGTTATCTGTGTGCTAGGCACTGTACATACACATGTCTATCTCATTATGTCACATTTCAGTTGGGGTATCCTTTAATATATCCCACAAATTTGATATTTATATTATGTAAGGAGGCTTTACTATTAACCGCTAAAGTCGGCTGCTTTTCAGCTTAAAATCACGGCTATTTTTTCCGTGATCCGAATATGCGAAATAACGGCCGCATCCGTGATTGATTTTTGTGATCGATTCCTGACCACGGATTCGGATCACGGTGTCGGATAGTGAAAAAATGCTCCTGAATCCTGGCTATGTCGTGATCATAGATTGTATCCGAGCAACACTACATCCATGTAGTTACCCCCCACCCCTCTTGTTTAGCCTTGCTGATAACTGCAGTTAGTACGAGGATGCCTCCAAACTTTACCACCCTGCAGTAGGATCCAAAGATATTTACTATTTAAAAATCCAGTGTCCACCTGCCACTAGAAGACTCTATCCCAATATAAGTCAGACACAACAAAACCCATTTAGACATGTAGCACTGACAACAAACTCTCATCCAAAATTAACCAGAACTGGTCTATTGACTCCCAAGTAGACTGTACAGTTTATGCCCATCTTCTCTTTCATGCGTGCCACACAGTTCAGGAATGTGAAATAAAATACTATATGGGGACACATCAATGGTAATATCCACTTAATTTATTAAGAGCAACTTCCATAAATTAAAAAATCGACACTACATCCAGCTGGATGTGAGCAAAGTTGGTATTTTATGGAAAATCTAAAAGGATTTCATTGTAATACAAGTCCTGAATCCATTGCTCCAAGTCAACCTTCATCCAAATAAGGGGCTTACTATAATCCTCCTGGCCTGGACAGGACATGCTTTAGAGAGTTTTCCAAAATGTACAGATTTCAGTAAGACTGGGGAAATGTAATATTTGAGCTCACAGGACCTTTGAGCTGCCTGAAAACTGACATCTTTTGCAAAATTGTATTAAAATTAAAAAATGGCTTGAATAGCATGGACATGTCATAAAGACACACAGGGCTTGATTCAATTCACTTTTTCTCCTACAATTTTTTCTAGGTGATATTTTCACAATAAGCCTCCAATAGGCAAGACAATAGAAACATTTAGACTTTTTTTTCACCTGGTTTTTGTTACTTTTTAAATTGCAGAGTGCAAAAGCGATTTTGAAAGGATGAAAGATGATCCCCTATGAGAAAACCTAAGAGAAAAAAAGTGAATTGGATCAGGTCTGCAAAGTTTATACAGTTTCAAGGAAGCTTCACAACATATTCTAAACGTTTTATAAATTGAACTGCATTACTTTGGACAGTATTTGTTTTCTGTGCTAACAGAAGAACTGAGATGTGTAAGCTTGGCACTGCTGTAACGTTTTACTGTCATAAAGTACATATGCGTGTACAGATCCAGCATCGATACAAAGTAGATGAAATACTTATTGTGGCATTAGCAAGGCCGTATTTATACTATTTCTGCCCCTAGGTCAAGGATGTTCCCATTCCATGCACAGCCCCTTCTTACATGTGTAAAATCCATTTACTGTAGTTCCTTTCTTTCATTTTTGGGCATCATCTACCCTTTTCAGCCTCCTCTTTTATGTGTAGCAACCCCTATTTCACATCCAGGTGTCCCTTTGGGCTACAGCTGTCCAAGGCCCGAACCTTTGTAGCCTTTTCAGAAAAATTGAGCACATTGAACATTTGGGACTTGTTATATGCACAGCTTTATTGAACATTCTCACTGCATTCAATCTATCTCTGTGTGCCTACCCTCCTCCTTTTGTTTGCTAGCATCTGTTTTCTACCTGTTTAACCATTTACTGACATCCTAAAGTATTAAAATGTCATGCTTACCGCTATTAACAGCAACATGACGTTTTAATACGTCGCGCGTTCCCGCCGCTGCTACCGCCATGTGTGCGCCGCTACCGCCGCTGTTTCCATCGGGCGAATGGACGTGACCGCGAACAGCGGCTACGTCCAATCACAATAACAGGAAATGTAACAATTAAATAAAGTGAAGAAAACGAACGAGTGTTCACTAGCGCCATCTTGTGGCCAAAAAGTATATTACACCTACAAAATACATTCATTTTCAAGTACATACAGATCTTAATAAAATTACACTTCCAAACCCCCCCCCCCCCCCAAAAAAAAACACTTGTAAAAAAAAATCAGCTTAAAAAAAATAAATAAATAGTTGCCTTAGGGACTCAGCTTTGTTAATTTATATTTTATGGGGGAAAATTCATTTTAATTTATTACATAGGGGCTTGTAATTATGGCCAGAATAAAAAAAAAAACAGAACAGAAAAATAACACTTATATTTCAAAATAATATACTGTCGCCATACATTGTGATAGGGACATAATTTAAACGGTTTAATAATCGGGACAACTGGGCAAATAAAACGTGTTTGTTTTATCCACAGGAGAATGTTTAATTTTAAAACTAAAATGGTCGAAAACTAAGAAATAATGATTTTTTTTTCTTTTTTTTTCTGTTTTTCTCATTAAAACGCATTTAGAATAAAAAAAAAATCTTAGCAAAATGTACTATCCACAGAAAGCCTAATTGGTGGTGAAAAAAACGAGGTATAGATCATTTTCTTGTGATAAGTAATAATAAAGTTATTAGGGAATAAAAGGGAGGAGCACTGACAACTGAAAACTGCTCTGGTCCGTTAGGATAAAAACCCTTGGGGGTGAACTGGTTAAAGGATACCCGAAGTGACATGTGACATGATAAGATAGACATGGGTATGTACAGTGCCTAGCACACAAATAACTATGCTGTGTTCCTTTTTTTTCTTTCTCTGCCTGAAAGAGTTAAATATCAGATATGTAAGTGGCTGACTCAGTCCTGACTCAGACAGGAAGTGACTACAGTGTGACCCTCACTGATAAGAAATTCCAACTATAAAACACTTTCCTAGCAGAAAATGGCTTCTGAGATCAGGAAAGAGATAAAACTGGTCAATAGTTCATAGATTGTAGCTCTGGCATACTTCAATGAATGTGTCATTGAGCAAAAACAATAAAACAGTTAAAACTTCAAAAGTAGATTTAAACATAAACTAATACTGTGGAATATCTTCAAAAGTAATTTTTAGGAGAAGGAAGATAGATACAATCGTTTATTTCATTACTTTATTTTCGCTTCCGGTGTCCTTTAATGATGTGTTTGCAATTGTATGCCGGTCCAGCTAACATTTAGAAACTGATAACATTCAAATATTAAACTAAATGGCTTTTTTTTATTGAACTAATTTGTGTCTTTCCGTTTAATTTGAGCTCTTCACAAATATAAATTTCAAGTGGTAATTATTCTTCAAATGTTCTTTCACCTTTAGATTAAAAGTTGAGAATTTTCCATTTAACTTTTACATATTTTATGAAACTCATACAGTGCATTAAATATGATGTCTTTATTGAAAAAGAAAGAAACATAGCAGAATATTTTCATCAAAGAAGTTCCTGATGTTTGTAGAAGAGATGAGAAGGGCGAGGTCTGATTAAGCATAATCAAATGTTACAAGGTGGTTTGTTTTCTTATAGAAATGAATTAAAATGCCTCCAGAGATTAGAAAAAGGAGCTAATTGCATTTTGCTTACCAGTGCAGGAAAGTGGAGCACTGTTACTAAAACATTTTGGTTTTCCCAAGAATGAACAGTGTAATTGTAATAGGTGATTGAAGACCTTTGCAAAAGTTCACAACGCTGTCTCTTGTCCATGGATTAAAATGCACTTTTGGTCCTTTAACATGTCATACGTTAATGTGGACTCTCTTACACAGGTCAGAATGAAAACACAGAGAAATGCACACTGTATGTATCTAGAGAGTTTAGGCTGTCTAATTCACCCTCATCTGTGACTAATCACAAGTGTAATTTGATCTCTCAGCTGTGTCAGCTGGCTGCCTTGGTAGAGCAGCTAGTTTGTAAACACAGAATGTTAACCGTATGTCTGCTTCTATTAGAGCAAGAAGTAGACACACTGCAGATTTATTGCAGGATTTGCATCAGCTGTAATAAATAAATGTTTTTCTTTAAATGTTATTATGCTGTTGCTTAGCTTTTAGAATATAGAGAAAGTTTTGAGTTCATGTCCGCTTTAAACTTTGTTTTGGTTACTATTAAAGCTTTAGTTTTTTTGGAAAAGGATATATAAAAAAAATCCTAAATTATTGAAAGCTAATCTGTGGTGTGACACACAACATATAAGCGTTTACTTTTTTATTTTACTATGGAATAGCCCCCTAATGACTGGGCTGTTACAGTTTTATCTCACTTAAAGTAGCATAAAATTCAGAACATCTGAAAATCAGAGCAGATATTAATGTGTCTAGCTTATGCAATAGCAGATATAAAGTGGAGAAAGAA
Organism: Hyperolius riggenbachi; assembly: GCF_040937935.1. Classification (NCBI taxonomy): domain Eukaryota; kingdom Metazoa; phylum Chordata; class Amphibia; order Anura; family Hyperoliidae; genus Hyperolius; species Hyperolius riggenbachi. The sequence goes on along the minus strand of NC_090651.1, from coordinate 265,891,145 downwards.
TAAAAAATAAATAAGAAAGGATATGCAAAGGATGTTAAATAATATATCCTACAAAAATACATATGTGCAACTGAAACATCACTGAATTCACTAAATTTTTCTTTAATCTTAGAGGAAGTGGTCAACTAAAGCATGTCATCAAGACTGAAAACCCTGTATCAAGCATTCAGGGGTTCAGGGGGATTGCGAACCCACAAATCCCAATGCAAATTCAGGTTAGTGAATCCCTTTCGCCCTGCTGGACCGCCATCCCTACTGAAAATTTATGATACAGTCCTAGATTATCCTGGCCAAATAGTTTGTCTTTCTTTACCTTTCCCTTTAATAAGTGAGATCCAACTGTGTTCCAGAGTAAAAAAGCTTGAAAATCAAACACAACAACTTCCCTTGTGCCACCAACCCATTTCAGCCCGCGGGAATTTTTCCCCATATGCATCAGAGCAATTTTTACCTCCCATTCATTTGCTAATAACTTTATCACTTCTTAACACAATTTATTGATCTATATCCTGTTTTTTCCGCCACTAATTAGGCTTTCTTTGGGTGGTACATTTTGCTAAGAATTATTTTTTTATAAATGCATTTTACCAGGATTAAGAAGAAAAAAAATGGAAAAAAATGCATTATTTCTCAGTTTTCGTCCATTATAGCTTTAAAATAATCCATGCTACCATAATTAAAACCTATGTATTTTATTTGCCCGTTTGTCTCGGTTATGACACCATTTAAATTTTGTCCCTATCACAATGTATGGCGCCAATATTTTATTTGGAAATAAAGGTGCATTTTTTCCATTTTGCGTCCATCACTATTTACAAGCTTATAATTAAAAAAATGTTCGTAGTATACCCCTTTCAAATGCATATTTAAAAAGTTCAGACCCTTAGGTAACTATTTAGGTTTTTTTATTATTATTGTAATTTTTTTCCCATTAAAAATTTCATTTGGGTAATATTTTGGTGTGGGAAATAAACAGTTAATTTTTAATGTTATTATATGTGTAAATTGTAATGTAAAAAATATGTAGATGTAGTTTTACTATTTAGCCACAAGATGGCCACCTTGAGTTTTTTTTCTCCTTGTGCTAAATTTTATATGCAGAAAGACTGAAGCGTCTAGTAAGAGCGCTTTGGTTTTTCTACTGGGGACACGGATCGGTGATCGGGAACCATGTTCCCATTCACTGATCCCAGGGCTACCGCGCCCACGATCACACTTGGGAGCGCGCCGAAGCACAGCACTGCAGCAGAGCAGCCATCTGGACGTGAGCATCATGTCCGGGTGGCTGAAATGGTTAATATCTATGATCAACAAACCACAGCCACTCTCAGGGCTGGTTCACATGGATGTTTTTCAGGCATTAAACTAGGCATTTTAAAAGTAATGTTTTTAGGGATCTATTGCCATCCAATGCAAGCAGGGCCGGGCCGAGGCAGAGGCGAGAGAAGCTCCAGCCTCATGGCGCAGTGTAGGAGGGGGCGCACAACTCACTCAGCTATCACTCCCCTATTGTGTTTGAAGCAGAGAGAAATAGGAAAAGGAGACATGCCAGTGGCTGCAAGCCAGATAACTATAGAGATTAAGCTGTTGGGGGCCTTGGAGCGCCTCTTAGTCTAATAGCAATCAGTGTGTGACAGCTGGGGTGGGAGGACTGGAGGGGCACACTTTGTTGTCTCTGCCTTGGGTGCTGGAGGCCGTTGTCCTGGCTCTGAATGCAAGTGAATGGGAGCATTTAGTACAAGCTTTTGCAGGTATTCATGAAAGCCTGGCAGCTAATCCGGGCATCTCATCTCATCTCAAAAAGCAACATGCAGCTTCTAGTATGCGTTTGAAAGCCAGCAAAAGCCACTAAAAAGCCCAAAAATCCCAGCCTTTCCCTACACTCCCTGCAAAAGCCACCAAAAGCCCATAAAACGCAACACTCTCCTGAAAACCATTAAAAACCTTCAAAAGCTATAAGAGCTTAGCTGTTAAACGCTGGCATTCTTGAAGAAAAAAAACTGCGTTTGAACGAGACGCTGAGCAGAAGCCTGTGTGAATCAGCCCTCAATTAAGAATTCTATTAGGACTCAAAAAATCGAGAGATATGACATTATTTTTTGAATCACCTTTTCCCATTTTTTCCTGGTAAGTGGTTAAGAAAGTAAATTAAATAATATGGTTTTACAGCAGCTTTAAGCCTTTTAAAAATCAGAATAATTTTTAAACCAGTTGTCTGGGTTATGAAAGAATGGAAAGAAACAGGAAAATGTTTCTTTGTTTAGCACAAAAGCCACCTCCCCCTCTCACAGGCTCAGCTTTGAGTCATTTGCTCCTAACATTTAATTAAATTGTGACACCTTGACAGCCAGCAAGCAAAAATACATAGCATAATCAACTAAACCTCACAGGCCTGTCAGGGTTCTTTTCAATTAGCTGCTATTAGGGCTCATAAGCAAAGAATTTCAATGTCCTCTCAAAACAGAAATATTCATAGAAAAAGAGAGGAGGTAGTAAAAAAAATGTATAATGTCTGAATCTTTAAATAGACATGAGTCCTATATTTTACTTTTTTTTCCTTTCTGGTTTCATCGCATACACAAAACGCCTATACAGCTGTGATGCGGAATTTTATCACCGTTTTGGAATTTTTTATTATCGTTTTGGAAAGTGTTGAGTACATACTTGATATTTATGAAAACAAGGTACCTCTGACCTCCTACATTGCTTCAATCCATAGGCATGAATGTCATGGCATTCTCTTTGCAAACTATCTATGCCACAGTGCTCTGTATAAGCCATAGTTATTTCCATATCCATGGTCACAGTCATGTTCTATACAGCTTATTCATGACTTTTTGACTTGTGGGGCTCACATTGTCTGACTTTAAATGTTGAAGGCTTTTAGAACTTAGTAGTGACACAGAATGCCTAGTAAAGATGTATAAATCAGAAGGATATTTTTGCAATGGATTAATAGGAGAGTATAGAGGCCTCCTTCTGCTGAAAATACCACAAAGGACAATGCTATCATCTTAAAATCAAAGAAAGTTGTTGGTTATGGTTAGTAATTACAACATATATTAACAAACTACGTTTATATTGCAACACTTCAGGATGATGAACAGAGCCATGAAAATACCTTCTACTGCATAAAAGTGTATAGGTGAATCATACATCTACTCACTGATGTCAAACAATTTCATACACTACATACAAAGTAAACCTGCAGTGACAAACTTACCTCAGGTTTGATACCTTCCTTAGTAGAGGGAAGGCCTTAGGTAGCATAGAGCCTCCCCATTTCTCAGTATGGTCCGTCATTTAAAGTGAACCTAAAGTCAAGGAGGCCGCAATAGCAGCATAGGGGGCGATATACAGGCTGGGAACGCGAAGAATCACTCGCGTTCCCATGCCTGTCAGCCGGTGACGGCCAAACCGGAAGTGTTCGCCGGCGGGTCCTGGACCATCGGAGCGGAGCTGCGAGGGCAACGATCGGCTGCAGGGGGCTGAGGGAAGCCCCAGGTGAGTAAATCTCATTTTATTACCTTGACTTTAGGTTCACTTTAAGGTAAAGTCCTATAGTTTCATACCTTGCACTGAGTAAAGGCCAAGTTGTGATAAATTACTTTAAACTTAGAACTACAGCTATGCTCTAATTTTCTAAAGCATTTATACATACCGTATATTCCGCCGTATAAGATGACTGGGCGTATAAGACAACACCCCAACTTTTCCAGTTAATAAATAGGGTTTGGGATATACTCGCCGTATAAGACTACCCCTCTTCCAACGCACACCAAATAATAATTACAAAAACATCATATACTGGTGCAATGTATGAACAGATACTGGAGCTGTACTGTATGTGGTACCCAGTATATAACAGTGGTTGACTGGTTGTATGTGGTACCCAGTATATAGGTGGTTGACTGGTTGTATTGGTCAACCCTCCCTCTTCCTAAGATTGAATGGTATGTGTTAAGCTTTAATTGCATTGGTCAGCTCTCCTTGTCTACCTGTTCATCAGAGCTAGAGGTATGGAAGAATAGATTGCGCTGTGCCCATAAAACATGCCTCTTTCACCCTTATAGCCCACTGTTGTATTCTATTTACCTCATTCTCTGCCTCTCAGATCTCGCACATGTGCGCCTGCGCCACTTCACTACAGTCCTCAGAAGCGAGATCTGAGAGGCGGTAACAGGATAGGGCGTATCACCCGGGATTGATGACATCCGGCATATAAGATGACCCCTGACTTTTCAGAAGATTTTCAAGGGTTAAAAAGTAGTCTTATACGCCAGAATGTACAGTAATTATTGTAAAAATGAAGCACTTTTTTATTACATTATTTTCACTGGAGTTCCTCTTTAACAAAGCAATATCATAATCCCTGTGAAAAGACAGAGGATTTTTAAAAATATGACTTTATTTATTTCATACCAGAAAAGTATGGTAACCTTTTTAAAAACAATTCAAAAGCACAAAGGGTACCCCCTGCAATGATTACATCTCACCAGGTTTGGACTGGGCCACCAGGAACATGGGAGAATTCCCAGTAGGCCTAGCTCCTTTACTTTAAATGGGCCCTCCCAGGCCCCACCGAGCAGCAGGAGGGGGTAGCAGCACAGGAAAGGAGGGCTTGGGCACACAGCAGTGGGAAAGGGGACCAACTCCCCCCTCCCTCACCTGGGGGCCCCCTTTTCCGGAAGTATGGTGAGTGGCATTGGAGACTAAAGACAGGTTAAATGCAGAGGCTCTGCGGCAGAGCTCCAGTGTCTGGAACCAGGACGAGGTGAGTCCTTCCCTGCCCGCTGCCACAACTGTGCTAAAATCTGGAGGGGGGAGTGCAGAAGAAGGGGGCGGGTCCAGGTGAGAGAGGGGGGAGTTTGGGCCCCCTCTCCACCGCTGTGTGCCAGCAAACTCCCACTTCCAGGCTACCTATACGAGGGACACCTGTACCTAACCATCTATACTGGGGACACCTGTAACTTGCTACATTTACTGGGTGGGGACACCTATAGTTAACTACCTATACTGGGGACACCTATAGCTAACTACCTATACTCGGGACACTTATCACTAACTAACTATACTGGGGACATCTGTAACTTGCTACCTATACTTGGGACACCTGTAACTTGCTACCTATACTGGGGACACCTATAATTAACTACCTATACTGTGGACACCTATAGCTAACTACCTATACTGGGGACACCTATAACTTGCTACCTATACTAGGGACACCTATAGTTCGTTAACTACCTATACTGGGGACTCCTATAGCTAACTACCTATACTTGGGAAACCCATAACTTACTACCTATACTGGGGGCGCCTATAGCTAACTGCCTATAATGGGGACACCTTTAACTTGCTACCTACACTGGGACCACCTATATCTAATTACTTATACTGTAGACACCTATAGCTGGCTACCTACAGTATATTGGGGGCAACTATACTCAGGCTCTAAGCTCTTCATATGACATTTGCCTCAGGCCCTGCATGCTCTAAGGCTGCCCAGCATTGCAGACAGTAGCACCCAGCAAAGCACCCAGCCCTCCCAGACAATCCTGGCTACCTAATACTGATATACAGTGGCTTGCAAAAGTATTCGGCCCCCTTGAAGTTGTCCACATTTTGTCATATTACTGCCACAAACATGAATCAATTTTATTGGAATTCCACGTGAAAGACCAATACAAAGTGGTGTACACGTGAGAAGTGGAATGAAAATCATACATCATTGAAATTTTTTTTTACAAATCAATAACTGCAAAGTGGGGTGTGCGTAATTATTCAGCCCCCTGAGTCAATACTTTGTAGATCCACCTTTTGCTGCAAATACAGCTGCCAGTCTTTTAGGGTATGTCTCTACAAGCTTTGCACATCTAGAGACTGAAAACCTTGCCAATTCTTCTTTGCAAAACAGCTCCAGCTCAGTCAGATTAGATGGACAGAGTTTGTAAACAGCAGTTTTTAGATCTTGCCACAGATTCTTGATTGGATTTAGATCTGGACTTTGACTGGGACATTCTAACACATGAATATGTTTTGTTTTAACCCATTCCATTGTTGCTCTGGCTTTATGTTTAGGGTCGTTGCCCTGCTGGAAGGTGAACCTCTGCCCCAGTCTCAAGTGTTTTGCAGACTCCAAGAGGTTTTCTTCCAAGATTGCCCTGTATTTGGCTCCATCCATCTTCCCATCAACTCTGACCAGCTTCCCTGTCCCTGCTGAAGAGAAGCACCCCCAGAGCATGTTGCTGCCACCACCATATTTAACAGTTGGGAGGGTGTGTTCAGAGTGATGTGCACTGTTAGTTTTCCGGCACACATAGCGTTTTGCATTTTGGCCAAAAAGTTCCATTTTGGTCTCATCTGACCAGAGCAACTTCTTCCACATGTTTGCTGTTTCCCCCACATGGCTTGTGACAAACTGGAAACGGGACTTCTTATGCTTTTCTGTTAACAATGGCTTTCTTCTTGCCACTCTTCCATAAGGGCCAACTTTGTGCAGTGCACGACTAATAGTTGTCCTATGGACAGATTCCCCCACCTGAGCTGTAGATCTCTGCAGCTCGTCCAGAGTCACCATGGGCCTCTTGACTGCATTTCTGATCAGCGCTCTCCTTGTTCGACCTGTGAGTTTAGGTGGACGGCCTTGTCTTGGTAGGTTTACAGTTGTGCCATACTCCTTCCATTTCTGAATGATCGCTTGAACAGTGCTTTGTGCGATGTTCAAGGCTTTGGAAATCTTTTTGTAGCCTAAGCCTGCTTTAAATTTCTCAATAACTTTATCCCTGACCTGTCTGGTCTGTTCTTTGGACTTCATGGTGTTGTTGCTCCCAATATTCTCTTAGACAACCTCTGAGGCCCTCACAGAGCAGCTGTATTTGTACTGACATTAGATTACACACAGGAACACTCTATTTAGTCATTAGCACTCATCAGGCAATGTCTATGGGCAACTGACTGCACTCAAACCAAAGGGGGGTGAATAATTACGCACACCCCACTTTGAAGTTATTTATTTGTAAAATATTTTTGGAATCATGTATGGTTTTCATTCCACTTCTCACGTGTACACCACTTTGTATTGGTCTTTCATGTGGAATTTCAATACAATTGATTCATATTTGTGGCAGTAATGTGACAAAATGTGGAAAACTTCAAGGGGGCCGAATACTTTTGCAAGCCACTGTATATGGACACATGCCTACTTAATTCTGTTTTCTGGGGAACATGGCTACTTAATCTATGTATACGGTACGGGGCCCATTTGGCTACTAAATTATTTTATTTTGACGCACCTGGCTATTTATTTTGTTCATTGTAAGGCACCTGGCTACTTAATTATTTTGTCTGGAGCTATGTGACTACTTAATATTTTTATTTAGCGACATTTAACTACTTGATGAATTATCATGAGGCATGTAACTACTTGATTATTTTATCTAAAGTGGCATGAGGCAACCAATCAGAAGCATGGTTACCACTGAAGACTTACTCTTACTAAATAAAATGTCACAAACATGGCTGTAATAGTGGCTGGGTAAGGAAGCTGAACACACATTAAAAGGCAGTCGCTATTGATTTCTAAGACCCAATATCTATGTCCTTGAATTGAATAGATACATTACAGCAAAACTATTAATAAACAATTTTGGAATATCTGTATTTTCTTTTACTGGTCACTTAGACTGAGAAGACATTTAAAAAATGTGTAAGTTTCCATTAACTTTTAAGGTCCCTTAAAATGAAGAGAGGGATTTTGGTTTATTTCAAGTATGGTAATTAATTTTTTATATGGTAACGCTGACACTTTGAAGATCTGAGACATATTTTATTTACAGAGAGTTATTCAGTCCAGCTTTATTTTTATTGCATTTTCATAAATTATATAATTAAATGCCGCATTGTATACTTTTATTTCATGCACAAACAGTTCAGCGTCAAAGTGTTTTGTTTTCGAAGAGTAGAAGGAATATAAATGTTTTCTACTATATACCATAGTTAATAGAATACTAAGAATCTTTACATTTCATAACACTCACTAGAAAATACTTTTAAAGTCACCAAAAAAATTTTGTAAAGCAGAATTTTGCCTTCTTGAAACATAAATTATTTGTGATTATCCAATAAACTTTTCAGCTTATTTCTCCACTTTAAATTTGCCATTCAGACTGAACACTATGTAAAAGGTATTCCAGTGCACAGCAGTTAAAACAACTTACATCACATTTCTATTACACCTAATAGTATTCTTATGTGTTATAGTAGAAAAGACTCAAGACTAACCTCTTGTAATAAGTCTCTGTATAACATCCAAACAATCAATATATATCCTGTTCACCTGTTTTTTTTTATTTTTTTATTTCTAAATATTACCACATGCTTTTAAAATGTACAGTTCAAGCAGAACACATTTTGCCTTCTGGAAATCAATAAATACTTAATTCCATCAGTCCATCACACACCAGAATACATGCATATAGTAATTATTTACAGGTGCAAATTCAAATTCCCAAATGCCACAGATTTAACTATTGAAATCTGTTTTTTTACAGTCACAATGCTGATGTTCATGCCAAAATATTCTCCCTGTTGGGACTTGTTTAAAGGGGACCTGAACTCAGAGCTTCCTCTCTACTTTAAATGATAAGCAACAGCATAATAGCATTTAAAGAAAAACATGTCTTTGCTACATCTGATACAAATCCTGCAATAAATCTGAAGTGTGTCTACTTTCTGCTTCCATGGAAGCAGCCATCACATGTTTACAAATTAGCCAGCTGACACAGCTGAGGGATCAAATTACAGTTGTGATTAGTCCCAGATAAGGAAGAATTAGACAGGCTAAACTCTTGAAACACACACAGGGTGCACTTGTCTATGTTTTCCTTCTGTCCTGTGCAAGAGTTCAGGTGCATTTAAAATGTAGGTGCATTTAAAATGTGCTGCTGATCATTCCCATTGGTCTATTAATGAACCAATGTGAAGTCTCAGAAGGAAATTCCAATATCCTGCTCCATGTGTCCTTCTCACTGCTTCACAAGGAAGCATTGGATGGAGATGGGAGTTTCAATCAAGCAAGAAAAGTACAAAAAAGTACAAAAAACAAGAACAGATATTGCTTGAGAAACTGTAGCTTTCCCCCTTTATATACAGTATGCCTAAAGGGGCGCACATATGATGCAATTCCTTTTTACAGATTAAACATTAGGTTCAATAAGCACAAGTAATTGCAAAACATAATGACAAACGTAATGACAAATATGAAAAAAAAACCATAAAAAATAGGAGTGTTTTGATTGTCAGTTGTTTTTTGATTTCAGGTAGATCAAAAAAGGCCATTCTGTAAAGAATAGAAATCAGCAGGGGTATCAAGCAAATTAGAAGCATGCGGCTCCTGGACAAAACTATGCCGCCATTTTCCAAGTGGAAATTCAGGCGCTCAATATTTAGCGTTTTTGCTGGGATTTTATTTTTTATTGATGTGGTTCATGCTTTCATGATATTTAAATGTTTGTTGCATTTTCTTTTTGTTTATTGCTTTTTCTTATTTCAGTGTGTGCAGGGAGGGGGGGCTGAGGCTAAGTGTTAGGTGTCAGGACCGGGGTTTGTGCGGAGGTTAAGTGTTAGGTGGCAGGACTGGCGTTTGTGCAGGGGATGGTTAAGTATTAGGCATCAGGATTAGGGTTTGTGCAGGGGTGGGGTTAAGTATTAGGCATCAGGATTGGGGTTTGAGTGGGGGTGAGGTTAAGTGTTATGCATCAGGATTTGGGTTTGAGTGGGGGTGAGGTTAAGTGTTATGCATCAGGATTGGGGTTTGTGCAGGGTTGGGGGGTTAAGTATTAGGCATCAAGACTGTGGATAATACGGAGGGGGGGAAGTTAAGTTTTAGGCATCAGAACTAGGACAGTAAGTGTTAGGTAGGTGTCAGGAAGGGTGTTTGTGCATTGGAGGGCTAGGCATGGGGGGAAGGTTCTGTGTGAGAATAGGGTTAGGTTTAGCTATAGTAAAATATTGGTAAGATTCACAGATATTTTACTATGTTGGTATATGTGCTGATATTCTACTATTGGCACCATTGTCTCTGCTCCTGATTTTCCCTGCTGCCTGTATTTCACATATGCATCAGCTGGAGCATGATAGGGCTACTGGTAAGAATGATACTTACTCAATGACTTTATTGCTTTTTACAACATAGAGCAGTACAAATTTAGATGTAGCAATGATTCAATCAATATTAGATCAGATCTGGCAGAATCTATTGACAAGTTATACAGAAAATAGATTAATATATGCTTTAATATATGTATGCTCTCAGCCCTAAACTTTGAACTCTTTGTAGCTATCCATCCTAGATAGAAGCTTTTATACATATGGGAATCTGAAGAATGCTGTTATTCACAAAAAAAAAATAATTTCCAAACTTTTTGAGCTCTGATATCTTTTATAGAACCACTATCACAAAAATTGTAAAATGTAAATTACATGTGTATGCAAATGTAGAAAATGATAAATTGTCTCAGAGTAAAATGCACTATACATTTATTTTTTCCTATGTTGCTGTCACTTATTATAGATTGTAAAATCTGACAGGTTTTGGGCTAGTCCATCTCCTCATAGGAAGTTCTCAGGGTTTTCTTTATTTCTGAAAGCACTCACTGAATGTCAGTTGCTCAGTCCAACTGCAAAAATAGTGTGCAAGCGAGCAGGGGGGCTGATCAGCATCCTTGTATAGATCCTTTCCTCAACATACTTTTGTAAAGAATAAAGGAAATGTGAAAAATCACCCATGAGAAGATGGACTTGTCCAAAACTTGTCAGATCTGCCATAGTTTGCTGCTTATTGTAAGGGACAGCAACATAGGAGAAAAGTAATTTATAGTAGATTTTACTCTAGGAGAAATGTACTTCTTGTACACATATATTAAAACTTTTACAATTTTCTGCAGAGGTCCTTTAAATGCTATAACAAAACTATTACCATCATTAAAAAAGTCCAGCAGAGGCTGTACCACCAACAATAGCTAAAAAAAAGTTTGGCCTACCACAGAAATTAATGGTGTCTTTTTTTTACTGCAATCATCAAAATCCATCAAGACATCATCAATAACTGTCTGGTTCAGCTCATGCTCCATGGAAGAGAAGGTGAGAATGCAGCACATCATCCAATCAGCAGAAAGAATTACATACCCTGCAGGACTAGCAAGTGCATAAAGAGAGCAACCATGATTGCCTCTGACCCTTCTCACCTTGCCCACTCCATCTTCCAACTTCTGCCTTCAAGAGTGAGCTTCTTCCCCAGGTGGAAGCCATGCTTATTGCAAAACCAGGCTATTCATGCAGCACAAACACCAATTCTGATACTACTAGAACTTGTAAGCACTAGAGCACAGAACTGAAAATTGAAAATGAACGTGTCATGTATAGCAGTATTACCTCACCAGCGGAGAGTGCTGCGGCCGCCGCTTCCGCGTCTGACGTCACCCCAGAGGTGGCCGCATCCTCTCAGTCATCTTGCACAGCCCCTGGCAGGACAGGTCTCTCCTCTGCACATCAGATTAGGTCAGCACGCTCGCGGGCGGGGTGGCAGGACCTTTATAATCTGAGGAGACGGGTCAGCTGATCTTGCAGTCAGTTGACACCAACCTGCCAATCACACGCTGCTGATTGGTCCAGCCCTCTGGGCGGGCGGTTTGAGTTTGCTTTCTGTATTTAAGCTGGGAGATGTCATTTGCTCATTGTCTGTTGTTGCGAATGCTTCGTGTTAGCGCTCAGACCTTAGATAGTTCCGGTGTGCTTTGATCCAGGAGGAAACCGGGGATTTCACACAGAGATAGGAATTGTTTGATAGCTATAATTATAATTGATATTATTGTCTTTATGTGTATGAACCTTGCCTGAACTCTTGACTATCCTTTTGCCTTGTGATTCTGTGCTTCTGCCCATCTGATCTTGTTGCCAACTTTTGCCTGAACTCCACTTTGATTCTGCCTGCCGATTCTGTACCTTGTCTGCCCGTCTGTTGCCTACCTGATCTGTCCGACTACTCTCTCTCACCAGTGGGCCCTCGCCACTGGTGAGATTACCACTGTGGTTTTATCTGTAACCTCCATCGCCACTGGTGAGGTTACCGCTGAGGATCTATCAGAAAATTACTGTTTGAACCAACCACTACACTTTGTGCATTAAAGCTAGTGACCTTGTCACGTCTTGCACGCCATTTGCTAACCATTTCTGTATTATTGGTGATTCTGCAGATCACCATATAATCAGATATAGTATCTGTATTATTGGTGATACTGCAGATCACCACATAATCGGAAACCTGTTATCCTGCTGACACTATTGTCACAGAACGCTTCTCATCCTGCTTACAGAGGCCTTTGGCCTGGAGGGAAAACACAAACTAGAGGCCCATTTTCATAGCAGCCCAAGCACAAATGACATCACACACGTACCTCACGTGTTTTATGTCTTTAGTCATGTGGGGCGCCAATGCAGAAATACAGCAAGGACACTTGAGAGACAGCATAACAGGTAAAGTATAAATGCTCTGGCACCTGGGGCACATAATACATTACAACGTTACAACGGTTGGGGTTTCTGTCGCGTTCATCGTTCGTGATTATCGCACTTGATCAACCACATCGGCCCGAGATTTCCCAGCATCTCAGATCAATACAGTCAACCAATTTCCACCCAAAATCAGTCAAATTTTTAATTGGGCATGCTTGTAGCAGAACAGAATTTCATCTGATTTGAAAAATAATAATCATATTATCAAAACGGTTGGTGGATTGGCCATCACATTGAGAGATGTATGGCCACTTTAATTCCCCAAGGCCCCCTGCCACACACTCACACGCATGTATGTCCTCCCCTTCACCACCATCTCTACTAATCCCTCAAATATGCCCCTCCTCCATCTCTGATACTTCCTTCCCAGAAAGCAGAAAGGGGAGAAAAGCTGAAAGAGAGGAAAGAAGATATTTGCCTCGCCTGGATTGCACTTATTTAGCTTTCCTGTATGACAAGAAGAAACAGCCAGCCAGTACTAGGGGTAGGAAGGAAACAAAGGTGAATGAGGGACTGAGAATAGCCTGAGACAGAGCAGAGAGCTTATCTGTATTGCAGCCACATCACACAGAGGCTACTTGCCCGTAATATGATTGCTATCCCTGCCAATCTCTCACACAAGTCTTGTAAGCAGCTTTTATGGAGTCTATGGACTCTCTGCCAGCAGCCCTCCTGGAGTCTATGGACTGTCTGCAAGCAGCCCTTCCTGAGTCTAGGGACTGTCAAACTTTTCAACCTAGACAATAACTTATATAGCTGTGCACACGCAGTCATTTTAACAATGGTGAGGGACCAGACAATTTTTTTCTAATGGACCATGCAGGCAAGTCTTTGCTCTGCATTATGCTGTGTATATTTACCAGCTTGCCCACCCTCTAATTGCTCTGTAATTGGGCATTTATTTCCCTCAGCCAGCCTAGTGGTTCACATTGGCTTATACAAAAACATGAATGCACCAGGCACTGTACCAGCCCTAAGTCATTAAATGAGAAGTAGCCTGGGGGAAATCTCCCTCTTCCCCCTGGCTAGTCCACCCCTGCCTACTTACCACTATTGTAACTCAAATAATGTTCTTGCCATGCAATATCTATACTGTCTGTCTGTGTATCATGGTGTCTGTTTCCATTAAACAACTGCCATGTCAAATTCCTTGTGAGTGCAAACTTATTTGGTAAAAAAAAAGAAAAAGTTCAGATTTTCAAGAACTGACATTTTTTCTGGCAATCAACTGACAGTTATATAAAGGAACCGTAAGAAGAAAAAAAATGAAAAACATTTTCTTTCCCCTAGCTCCTCAATTTTAACAGCAAAACACATGGAAGACAAGGAACAGGTTTTTATACTGTACTAAAAAATAAATAAAAATCTGTGCTTAGCTTAATGAATAACAACAAAACCTCTAAACTAGTGTGAGACTAATACAATAGCAAATAACACAGTAGCAATTGAAAAGTCAGCCCACGTAAAATGTTGTTATTCTTCCATAGCTGACACGTTTATTACACTCTTGTCATTCAGCAAACAGTAAGAATATATAAAAAATGCTTGTTGGATTGTGATTTGCAGTCAAATGAGCCTACATGCAAACTGTACATGAATACATGTGGAGAAAAGCATATTTTACCCTCCACATGTATACTAAGGTCAGCATGATTTGGCATCATTAACTAGTTATTTCATCACTGTGAAATAGTTCACAAAGTTACAATACACTAATGGCAGAATATTATTTCACGCAGGCTGAAATAACATTGTTATTTTACCAACAAACAGCATGTTTCTTTAGGAAACAACATCCCTAAAGCTTCAATAATTGACTTTGCCTAGGCAATTAAGATTAAGGTTTGCTTCAATAGAGCATTGTGGGAGATTGATGTCTTATATAACATACTACATATATATGAGTGCAGTCAAGAATTATATGCATATGTTCAGATTATGTTATCAAGGATACAACGCTACCATAAGTGCCATGTGAGAAACAAATATGTCTTTTCCCATTATAGACTATTTTCTTTTTCATGCACTTATCCAAATGTTTCATTCCACATTTAAATTATCTAAATGTTGCTCCTGGTTAAAGTAAATATGCATTTCCTCAGTGTTTATAACAATGGGGGCTGTACTTATTACCCTAAACTGTTTGTATATAGGTACTCCTACTACCAAGCGGAATACAAAAAATGGGCATATGCTGTGCCTTGTAATTTGGGTGCTGCCAAAGGTTGCAATGCAATTAATGGCTGTGGCGGCACCAGGTGCAAGAGTGCACCACTGTAGCCGAACTGTGGCTAGCTGATTTGCGAGGCTAGCCGCTATAACTAACAGCTACACAGCCACATAGGTAGCGGGCATCTTTACATCCTCTTTAATTACTAGCTTAATGCCATTCGGCTAAATTGTGTTTTTTTAGTCACTGCAATTAATAGCTTTACAGCCACTCGGTTGAATTGTGGCTTTAGGTACCAGGTTATCATTGTACATAAGAGGGTTCATGTTATCCATATACAGGAGAAAGGTTAGTGTTAGTAGTAGGTCAGGAGAGCTTAGTGCTAGGTGTGCACGGGGGAAAGTTAGTGTTAGGAGTAGGTAGGGGGAAGGTAAGTGTTAGGACTCGGAGTAGGTGGGAGTGGTTGGTGTTAGGCGTAGATAGGGGAGGGCTAGTTTCAGAATTAAGTTGTAATTGGAGATAGTAGAACATTGGAATAATTACAGATATTCTACTATCAGGAATCAGGGATATTACAATATTGGAAAATTAAGCAAAATTGTATTATTTGCATTTACTTAAAGAGGAACTTCAACCTAAACAAACATACTGTCATTAAGTTACATTAGTTATGTTAATTAAAATAGATAGGTAATATAATCTCTTACCCACCCTGTTTTAAAAGAAGAGACAAATGTTTGATTTCATGAGGGCAGCCATCTTTTTGGTTGAAAGCAGGTGACAGGGAGCAGGAGACACAGTTCCAACTGTCCTGTGTGCTGATCACCCCTCCCAGTTGCTAGGCAACATGAATAACAACATAGGAAATCCCATCATGCTTTACACAGCATCAGCGAAAAAAAGCCCGGGCAGTTTTCTTTGATGGGTGGAGCTTAGCTAAAAATGCAGCTAAAAATGATGCTTTGGTAAGAAAAACAAAGTTCTGATGCATGTGAAACTATTAAAGAAACACCAAGCCTTTTCAGTTCTGCTGAGTACATTTTTAGTCCGGAGGTTCACTTTAAGCCCATTTTACCAGGTGCCCCTTTTAGATGTTCGCCTACCAAGTGCTAGTTGCACAGTGCAGCTTTGAAAATGAAATAAAGATTTTGGATTGTTGCAATGCACAAAACAAACACACATGTTGTCCACATAAGAGATCCTGCTTAAAGGGATACTGTAGGGGGGTCAGGGGAAAATGAGTTGAACTTACCCGGGGCTTCTAATGGTCCCCCGCAAACATCCTGTGCCCGCGCAGCCACTCACCGATGCTCCGGCCCCGCCCCCGGTTCACTTCTGGAATTTCAGACTTTAAAGTCTGAAAACCACTGCGCCTGCGTTGCTGAGTCCTCGATCCCGCTGATGTCACCAGGAGCGTACTGCGCAGGCCCAGACCATACTGGGCTTGTGTTATACACTTCTGGTGATGTCAGCAGGAGCGAGGACACAGCAACGCAGGCACAGTGGTTTACAGACTTTAAAGTCTGAAATTCCAGAGGTGAACCGGAGGCGGGACCGGAGCATCGGTGAGTGGCTGCGAGGGCACAGGATGTCTGCGGGGGACCATTAGAAGCCCCAGGTAAGTTAAACTCATTTTCCCCCGACCCCTACAGTATCCCTTTAAGAGACAAACAACAATTTTCTCTTCTTCAAGAAGTGCTGTTCTAGTTCAGCTGAAAAGCTTTTGTAACCTTCCAGACTATGCTCTGCATGCAAGCTTCTAAGCTCTCAAAAACAAAGCTATTGTTTGCCTTACCATAGTGGTTTCAGGAAGCATGAAATTGTTACTGCTAAAGATTTGCACACATTCATGGGAATGGATGTTCACACATACACACTGTGAAATTCAGATACAGGGATATTTTTCCTCTGACTGCATATAATAATAATGCTGGTAATGGTAGGTTTAGTCTGTGAGAAGCAGAATAACAACAACAACAAAACCCTCAAAAACCCCTGTGCCCTAAAATCAGAGCTTGATGTGCACTGCAATGATTGAAATAAAGAATTGATCCCCTATCAAAATATGACTTAGTTCTTTGTGGATCAAGCCTTGTTGGCAATCACAGAGGTCAGACATTTCTTGCAGTTGGCCACCAGGTTTGTACACAAATCAGGCGTGATTCTGACCCATTCATCTTTGCAGATCCTGTCCAAGTTAGTAAACTTTTTAGGCTGATGTTTGGCAACTCAAATCTTCTTCCACATATTTTCTGTTGATTTAAGGTCTGCAGGCTGGATAGGCCATTCCAGGACTTTCATGTGCTTCTTCTTGAGCCACTCCTTTGTTGCCTTGGCCGTGCGTTTTGGGTGATTGTCATGCTGAAATACCCTTCCATGACCCATTTTCAATGCCTTGACTAAGGGAAGAAGCAAACCTCCCCCTTACCCTGCCAATCTTAATGTGTCCATTTCCATGTTTAATGGTGGGGATGGTGTTCTTGGGGTGATAGGCAGCATTCTTCTTCCACAACACTTTAACCCAGTTTTCTTCTGGATCATTCAGATGTGCATTGGCAAACTGCAGACATACCTGTACATGTGCTATCTTGAGCAAGGGGACTTGCGGGCTTGCAAGATTTGGGTCCTGAGAAGTGTGTTACCAATTGTTTTCCTTGTCGCTAGAGATGGCCAAAACTGTTCTGCCAGCAAATAGTTAACGGCGAACAACGGGTGTTTGCATTCCCCCCTCAGGCGAACACATGACGTATTTGACCTGCCCCCTATACATTATAATGGAGCAAAACATTGACCCCTCACCCCAAAATCAGCAGACACATGGCAGCGAATTAGCTATCCCTCTCACCTCCTCCCTATCCCTCTCCCCCCAATCTATCAGAAAGCCAGCATGGCAGCCATTTTGCTGTCTGTGTTTGGCTTATGTGCTAGACAGATCAGGGAGAGTGTGGTGCAAATAGGGAAAGTGTTAGTTAGGCCTGTTTTCTGTGTCCCCAGTGGAGTTTCTTGCGGCTATAACACCAATTCACCATCTACATAACCCCCAGAGCCCTTCTAAAGGCTGTGTTTTCATCTTGTGATATTGCTGTTCAGTGTGTCCGCACAGTGCATTTTAGCTGTTGCAGACAGGTGCAGTCAGTGCTTACTGCTACAGTAGTCACCCTTCTGAGGGCTGTTTTTCTTTTTCTTGCTATTGTTATATTGCAATCCTGTGTGTCCAGTGCACACGTTAGATGTTGGAGACAGGTCTGCTGGTCCTAGTAGTGCACGCCCATAACCCAATAATCCTTCACCACCACTACTGGTATTTAGTATCCTCTACTGCCCCCTGTATAAGGTCTCAGAGCAGAATCTGTGTTATTTTTGCTCACTTAACTGTCATTGAACTACCTCAGCCCGACCAGCTGAAAAGCCGCGATTGCCTGCACTCCTGCGAACATGCACACAAGCATGGTGGCTACTACACCACTACACAAATACTGCCACAAAGAGGACTAACATTTATATCCTGGAGGTGTCAACTAGTAAAATCAATGATTTGCTTACCTTACGTTATCACTAAAACTCTTTGCAGTTGTTTGCGGTGCATTAAACATGGAATTTTGTCTGTCAGTGTGAACCAGGCATAACCCTTACACTACCTTACCACTGTGTACGCACACCAGACGTTTTAGAGCACTTAATTTCACAAAATTTAGGAATGTACTGTGATTTTTGCCCTTTAGAGATTAAAACACAACTGCTTCAACTACATCATTTTTGGTGGGACTTTTGCCATGGATCCCCCTCTGGCATGCCACTGTCCAGGTGTTGGGCCCTTGAAACAACTTTTCCATCACTTTTGTGTCCAGAAACAGTTCCTATACGTTTCAAAATTTGCCTCCCTATTGAAGTCTATGGCGATTCGCCAGATTCGCCTGTTCACAAACTTTTGTGGAAATTTGCGTTCGGGGCTTGCGAACCGAAAAATTGCATGTTCACTACATATCTACGAGTCACTCTGGTCTCTGCTGCCCTGAAATCATTGATAAGTTACCTTGTGTAGTTGTGGGCTGCTTTGTCACCATTCTCATGGTCATTGAAACTCTACAAGGTGAGATCGTGCATGGTACCTCAGAATAAGGGAGAGTGACAGTTATTTTATGTTCCTTCCATTTCATAAATTATCCCTCCAACTGTTGTCACCTTCTCACCAAGTTGCTTGTGGAACTGGATTTTTGAAGGTCCTTTTATTATTATTCTGTCTCTTACAGTTACAATAAACTTACCATTTCAATTATAGACTGGTCATTTCTAGTGATGGCAGAACTATTCCCCTGGATGAACAGTTCCCGGTAAGCAGTCACGGTTTGCCTGTCCGCCTCTAATGCGACCTATATGTGTCATTCATGACTGGTCCATGCTTTCTCATCAAGCCAATGCTTGAGCCTTCACCCTGAACTCATATGGGACAAGACAGCCAATTAGGATCACCAGCTGGGCCTTTAAAAAGATAAATAAATACAGTGTTATCGATATAATTGAATACAAGGAAACAATTCCTGTCATCTCCCTATCTAAGTAGGATGAAACAAGAGGAGACATCACAAGACATGATCACCTCTCAGGTTTACCCACGGTTAGCTAGTACCTTCACATAACTTTGCAATGTTTTATTTTTTCATGTAGAATTTTGTGTTCCTTTATTCTCCAGCAAGAGACGCAT
This sequence comes from Hyperolius riggenbachi, assembly GCF_040937935.1. Classification (NCBI taxonomy): domain Eukaryota; kingdom Metazoa; phylum Chordata; class Amphibia; order Anura; family Hyperoliidae; genus Hyperolius; species Hyperolius riggenbachi. The sequence goes on along the minus strand of NC_090651.1, from coordinate 265,871,700 downwards.
TACTTATTTTGTTTTGTGAGAATATGTGCAATGTTTGATTATTTAACCTATTTTGGTTCCTGGACGTAGAAACTACGTCCAGGAACCATGCACGCTCCCACGGCCGATCGCGCGCGTGCACACGCGCTCCCGGCTCGTGGTTCGTTAGCCAGGCAATCAGTGAATCAGGCTATGGTGCCAGATCACTGATTCCTCTCCCCCGCTGAAAAAGTGACGTCATGTAAACGAACTCATGGCCGCCATCTTGTGGCCAAAAAGTAAAACTACAACTAAAAGCAAAAAAAAAAAAAAAAAAAAATCAACACACATTTACATTATAAACCTATAGTTTACATCCCACCCTCCCAAAACTACCCAAATAAAATGTTTAATATAAAAAAAACATTACAATAAAAAAAAAACCTAAATATTTACATAAGGGTCTAAACTTTTTAAATATCAATGTAAAGATGATATATTTCTATATTTTTTTTTATTTTAAACTTGTAAATAGTGATAGATGCAAAACGGGAAAAATGCACCTTTATTTCCAAATAAAATATTGTCACCATACATTGTGATAGAGACATAATTTTAACGGTGTAATAGCCGGGACATATAAGCAAATACAATACGTGAATTTTAATTATGGAGGCATGTATTATTTTAAAACTATAATGGCTGAAAACTGAGAAATAATTATTTTTTCCGTTTTTTTCTTATTCTTCCTGTTAAAATGCATTTACAGTAAAGTGGCTCTTAGCAAAATGTACCCCCCAAAGAAAGTCTAATTGGTGGCGGAAAAAACAAGATATAGATCAGTTCATTGTGATAAGTAGTGATAAAGTTATAGGCTAATGAATTTGCACACCTGCAGTGATTATAGTTTGACACATCAAAAAGCTACCATAATTAATGCTGAAATTTTCAGATTACACTAGTCTCCATGTAAATGCGGAAAGCCGAGGTCAGCTGACCTCTGCTGTAAATTGCTTTAGTGGAAATTTCAGGCACTTTTTGTTTGTAAGCATTGTTCTTTCAGTGAAGTTGTGATCTTTTTCTCAGTTCTATTTGGGGGCTGGCTTTCTTTTTGGTCCGGCGGGAAGGATGGAGTGGCTGTTAACTGGAGTAGAGATGGCCCGAACGGTTTGCACGCGAACTTATTCACACAAACTTCGGTGGTTCGCGTTAGCGGTGAACCGCGAACTATATGAGAGTTCGCCCCGCCCCCTATACTACATCATTAGGGTCAACTTTGACCCTCTACATCACAGTCAGCAGACACAGGGTAGCCAATCAGGCTACACACGTGACACGTGACACATGCTATGTGACACGTGCCACGTGCCAAGCGCCACATTTATTTATTTATTGAATTTATAAAGCGCCAACATATTACGCAGCGCCAAGTGCCACGTCTGGCATGCTCCTGACAGATGTTACACCTGCTGCTGCTGCTGCATTGCCCTGCTCCTGCTGCCTTTGCTGCTCCCACCACCAGGGTGCCACAGGTCACTGCTGCTGTGCTGATACCCCCTATATTTAACCCAAAACACAATTGCTGCATAATTTTTTGGAGGTGTCTGGGCTGAAAACGGTCATGTCCCAGATGTGCATTTGGACTTTGGACACAACGTGTGGGCTGCACGACCGCTGTCTGGAACCTAGTCCTGATGTTAATTGACAGCCATTTTTATTTTGGGGGGGGGGGGAGATTTTAAGTCCCCACATCATCAATTTGTGTTTCCCTTTAAAAAAATGATGCTACATGCCTCATTTACCCTAAAAAAACATTTTAAAAGCAATTTAAAGCCCACTTCCAGTTTTCTATCCAGATATCCGAATCCGCCCGGATATCCCGGATACTGGGTCCGGATATCCGATTCGGATTCCAAAAGTTCAAACTCAGATATCCGATTCGGATTGGATATCTGGGTATCCGGATTCAAATTCAATTTGGATTTTGAAAAGGGGTATCCGAGCAGCACTGCACCTGGGCGCCTCTTTCCCCTTGTTCCGAGGTCTTAAAGTAAACCTGAGATGGGCACACTAAAAGATTTTATACTTACCCGGGACTTACACCAGTACCATGAGCACTCTGTTCACCTGGTCTTAGTCTTTGTAACTGGCTACGACACGCCAGTCGGGCTCTTTTACGAATATGTGAAGGGACCACACATGCACAGAAGAGCCAACTCGCGCAACTGCACAAGATTCTCGGGACCTATAGCAGACGAACGGAGGCACTAGGGAGGACGGTGCGGGACGCATCGGTGCTCAGGGGGCTCAGGGGGCTGGAGGAAGCCCTGGGTAAGTATAAAATATTTTAGTGTGCCCATCTCAGGTATACTTTAAAGTTGGTTTAACATTGCTGACACAATAATGTATCTCTACTGTACTAAAGCACTAGTAATTGAGATTCATCTAATTTCCATGATGTGGCAATGGCTAGCAATAGGTGCTGTCAGTTACGTTTCTATTGTTAAAAATAAATAGCTTGTAAAGGATAGTGTGTCACTCGATCCCTTACATACTAGGTAGCTAATTCAGCAGCTCTGTACCTGCTAATAAAGCATAGCTAGAAGAGAGAGGATTGTACGACTGTTCATTTGTACTACTCTTTTTTTTTTCTTCACTACTAATTGTCCTGGTACTCTATAACTAAATTTGCAATAGCCTGTTCTAATCCCTGTATTAATAAAAATCCATAATAATGTATTGTATTCTTTTCTTCAGTAATGCTTAACAATACCCCAAAGAAATTATATTTCTCTGAGTTCCAGCACACTAGTACAGGAAAGGATTATTTTACTGGCAGGGCTGTTATATTTTATACAGTAATACAACAATTTACATCTACAGATTGACTGAAAGGAGAGACATTTAAATTTTCTGCCTGCTTTTGTTGATTAAAAATTCATGAAAATCAAAAGCAGAGAGTCCCTCAGCTTAAAATTACAGTTATAAAGGACAGTATGAATGTGCAGCAAGTTAAAATCCAGGACAAGTGCAGAGGCTGGTGGAAATGTAGGCCTGTTTAACCCACTTAACCTTCCCAGGAGATTTGATATGTTGTTGAGTTTCTGTAAATACTGCTATTTATGAGAAAAGGGAAAAAACACATGTAGTTTCACAAAAATAAATACATAAAAATTATATGCATTGAAAGTATTTCAAAAAATAGCAATAGTGGTGCTCGTAATGGGTCAATTCCGATTACGCAAAAACGTTATTGTAATTTTTATGTTGTTACGTACAGCATACTACATTTGTAAATCATAATTACGCCTGTTATTACGCTATAACGCGTAATTCGCAATCAATGCTTAAAAATTTTCACATCAATTCGTCAGTGTTCTGCGCAACCCGTCTATTAGTTGAATATTCAATGTGAAAAATGCTTTTGTATGTGAAAAAAATTGTCATTTGCCAGCCAGTATATTGCACACAGGCGGTCATTATTGAAATAATCAATGCAAAAAATGTGTTTGTATGCGAAAAAATTGTGATCATCAGCCAGTATACATCAGCCAGTATATATTCAATGCAAAAATCCATTTGTTTGCATAAAAATTAGGCGTAAATTATACTATTATGCGTAATTTTGGTTAGTGATTACGTTTACATGAAAACAATTTTATGCATATTACGCAAATTTCACATTATGGTTACGATGTATAATTGCATATTATGATGCGTAATTACGCATAGGCTTAATTTCTGACCGCAACTAGTAATAGTATAAATCGCAAGTACCTTTTGTTTTAAGAAGGCAAATCACACAAAAAAATAGTATGAAACCTTTGTGCTTTGTTCTACATATCTTAGTACTTAAATTAGTCCCTATAAGAGAAGGAGAAAACTGGGCATGACTTCACAAGGGCTGGGAAGGTATTTGGGTCTGTGATGTTTCCGCTACCTGCTTGAATTCATGCCAAGATCTATATGAAGGAAATATTCACTGCAGACAGTTTAGTGATGTTCACATGAAAGTTTTGCGCTATTTACTGCAAACACCATGCATGGCTGCCAAGGCTGTGGTAAAATTACCAATATTCTACTACCTAATTCCTATAGTAAAATATTGGTACATTTTTACTGATATTTTACTATGTCCTATAGTAAAATATTGGTGAGGACGGTTTAGGCTATGGGTAGGTGGTGGTGGTTATGGTTAGCCGTGGGGGGGGGGGAGGATTAAGGTTAGCCATGGTGGGGTGGTTAAAGTTAGCTGTGGGTGGTGGTTAAGGTTAGGCATCATTATGGGAGGCTTCAGTGTGAGAACAGGGTTATATTTAGCTGTAGTAAAATAAAAGTATGTATAACCAATATTTAACTATCGGTTTTTCCACTTTAACTTTAACTGGTCAATTTATCTATATTCTGCTATCAGCTTTTTTGGGCTCCCACATTTCCAGATGGCCTTTTTTGATGTACTGTTTTTGGAAGCAAGTAAAGTAAATCCAAAAAGGTCGGCATTAGAGCTCGATTACATTTATTAGATCACCTAAAAACATAATAGACCGAAGCAGCGAAAGACCGCTGTTTCAGACATACGTCCTTTTTCAAGCTGCATAAAGTCACAAATGAACACCAAGTGACACAAACAATATATACCCCTTTCCCCACTCCCAGTAACCAGCAAACTACCAATCACAAGGAGAGAAGTAGAAGGAGCAATCCTATATAATAAAATACAAGTGTCCCTGTGTCTGTCCCTGTGTCAGTGCTTTGCGCTACTGCTCATGTCAAGCACTGACAGACGTTGGGACTGGATGCAGGGCGAGCGGGACTGCCGAGTGTGTGGATGTGTGCGTGTCCACGGCGGGCGGCGGACGGGTGTGCGTGTGCACTGGCTGACGGCGGTGGCGGCGTGAAGAGACCTAGAGCCCGTTTTTAAAAGGGCTTAGGTCAACTAGTTGAGCTATAATACTATTGGTGGTGCCGACCTTTTTGGATTTACCTGACTGTGACCCCTAACGCTAATGGGGTGCAGGTCTAGACACACCTCTTTATTTTACTTGTGAGTGCTCCTTCTACTTTTTGCAGTGGACTACTTTTGGAAGCCACATTTTTCTGTGATCCCAGGACTATTCAAACTGATTGGAACTAGTCCCTAGTTGGGGACATGAACGTATCAATAAGTCCATTAATCAGGCTAAAAGTCAATCAATAGCTGTTTAATTTTTTTGTATAAGCATTCTCAGAGAGTGTATTAATCCCACTTTTTATTTGGCCTCCTTCATTGTATGTCAGTTTTGTAAATTGTAAATAAACCCATGATAAGAATTTGAATGGATTTTGAATGCATAAAAAAGCTGGAGAAGACTATGTAACCATTTTGCTACAGGTGAACACACATGTAAAGAATAGAAAGCAGGAAGAAATTTCTCCAACACTTGTTCATCCCTTGAGGCCTTTATTTTCACTCTTAAAGCAACATTGCGTTGGATTAAAAATCTAGATACTATCCTTAGAAGTGGTCCAGAGGCTTCCCAGATCCTCTTCCAGCCCTCTTCTGATACCTAGGACCCTCTTCTTCTTGTGGCTATGCTCTTACCGATGTACATGCTTATCCTGCTGAGCATGCACAAGGGCAATGAGATACATATTTGACACGCTCTTGTCAAATATGTTTAGAGAGATCTATGGTGGGATGTAAAAGGACAGAGACCTCCGCTACTGAGGTATTTATTTTTTTGTGTGTACATTTGTCTTAGGTAGGCTTTAGCCACTTCAATAGAAATCAATAGGGTTTCACTTGACCACTTTAACACTACTTGTTCACCACTTTTTTTGCTTTACAGTGGGAAAAACACTTACATAACATTCAATAAAAAGTTAGTACCCATACAGTTATCATATTTGCTTTTGTGCTCTGTCTACAAATTACAAATTCCCAAATTACAGTATCTGCTCTGAAAGCATTGAATTGTATTGCATAGCTGCTGTATTTTTATATAATAAAAACTAGTACTAATCACTTCTCAGTTGCACACATACTAGAAACAGAGAGAACTTGATTTCTGCACTTTGCTAATGTTTACTTAATGTATCTGACAAAGGAATGTAAACAAAAGATAATGTTAACACCTCTTCGGATGTGGCCAGAAGCTGCCCACTGAAGCAAGGAGCTTTCCACTGAAGAACAAAGTGTTGTGTTTAACTGTTGCTGTTCTGCATCAATTTTTTGTGGTAGTAGATTTTATGCTGTAAATAATCTTTTAGAGCTAAGCGGAAAGGCTGAGTTTCATACCAGCTTAATGAAGATTCTTATTTTTCTCCACTAGTGTATCTATGACATTTCTTTCCCTCACTTTCAAGTCTAGTTTACCAATAAAAAATGTGTGTTGTCTCTTTTATAAATCTGGTGAAGAAAATACTAGAGGGGAAAAAAGGTGGACATAAACTGAAATGTCCCCACTTTTCTAAGCAGACTCTTTTGAAATTAAATATTTTACAATAGATTAATCATTGCAATACAATCATTTCAGTCAAAGCATAATCACTACTTGCAACTGCAGCCTCTGGCATGCAAATTATTCTTTTTTTCATAAGCTCTCTATCGGGCGGTCCGCACATCACCAAAGCCCCCCCCCCCCACCCCCCTACAGTTTTCGCCATCACACTAATCAATTTACATACCGCCGCTGGAAACCCACTGCAACAATGCTGTGATTACAGCATACTCTGAGTGTAATTCCTGTTATTGGAGCCCCGGCAAAGCATCATTGAAGCTCCTGCTGGGGCTCCACATTTGTCCACTGTCTGAGCCAATTAAAATGGTCCAGACAGTGGACCAATGGGGAGCCCTGGCAGGAGTTTCAAAGATGCTTTGTCGGGGCTCCGATAACAGTAATTACAGTGAGAGTACACTGTAATTACAGCGTTGTTGCGGCGAGTGGGGGCGGTTGTCCAGCGGCAGTATGTAAATTGATTAGTGTGATGTCACAGCTGCAGGGGGGACTTTGATGATCTATGGCGACCCGACAGGGAGCTCTGGAGGTCTCCTTATTAAAGGAGACTCCAGATGCAATGTTGATGATGTGTGTTAGCTGGTTTAGACCTGCTCGGTGCAGATCTTAGCTGACGCTCATGTCTGACGGGAAGCATCACTTTCTGGCAGCATGAAAAGGACATTTGAATAGCATGTAAAGAACTCGCTGGGTGATCATATTGCAAAAGCAAGATTTTTACCACGGGTTGGGGTGTTAAGTTCAATTGGATTAGGCAGTGCCCCCATCGCTTAGAGCTGGAAAGTTCTGCAATAGGTGTTGGCCCTTAGTGTACTCGTTGGTCTCCATATTGCCCACAAACTTTCCTTTCCCTAAATGAGCAGTTATCTGCTCAGGGAAGGAATCCTTCATTCTCTTCTTTTAAAGTGAGCTATCAAGTGATTGCAGCAGGCATTCTCTGTTAGGAATCTCTTGCTATGATAGTGTTTGTAGCATCTTTGTGAATATCTGATCTATCTGAGCTACTAAGAACTATGCAGATTAATGGTTGCATGTTTATTCTAGATCAATGATTATTTTCCAACCGCAGGGTTAGCATAGCAAATGTATATAACTACTATGGTTGCATGGCCATTAGAGGCATAACATTGTACTTATTTGACAGAAATCCTTTAGACAAGACAAGATACATAACATTTTTATTGTGTTTTTTTTCCTGGCGGACTCAAAGCACCAGAGCTGCAATCACTTAAAGCACAATCCATGGACAATCAAGATCATTAGGGGGCCCTGCCTCTTATGCTGGGAATACACGGTTCGTTTTTGCCTTCGTTTAAACCTTCGATTCGTTCGGTAAACGAATCGAGTGTTGAAAACGTATGTGAAAATAGTCATAATCTCATTATAGTTTCGATTAATAGACCCCAAAAACGAACGACTAATGATCGAACATGTTTGATATTATCTCTCTTTATCCATCTAATCGAGCCATTGGTAGGCTTGATGGCTGTTCAGATCGATTATATATTCGTTTATGCTAGTCCGTCCCTGTAAAAAGGGATTTTTGTTTCGTTTCTTTGTAGCCTTCGATCATTGGAAAAACGAAACCATCAGAATCGAAAAAAAAAACGAAACCGTGGGTGGTGATATTAACCGTATGACCGATTATTTCGGGATCGAAAAGGACAAAAGGCACAATCGAAACGAAGGTTTAAACGAAGGCAAAAACGAACCGTGTATTCCCAGCATTACTGTTTTATAAACTGGATTGAGCTAGGATTCAAATCTTTGTGAAAGAGCTCAAATTCCACATCAAAGGCAGCAGCCAGTACGCAATCCAGCTGAACCTTGAACTCCATTCAAAGTACAGTAAATATATATTGGAGTTTCACAATTTTATGATAGTGTTTAAGGTTTTAAATAATGAAGGCACACTGCATATCTTAGTCTAAACTGCCCTTTTCAGTGATGTCACATTAATAGAGATAGTGTTTCAACTTGGCTACTTTTAACTGTTGCATCCTTTATATGAATACATATAGTATTTTGACAACAGGAACATTTAAATTTACATTTCTTTCGATGAGCTTGCAGCTGGTCCTTGGTTTTGATGTGATCTTCATATTTTGAAGAAGAGATATGATAAAAGGTTCCTTGCTTAGGGCACCAGTGTGGTCAGAGCAGCACTAAAGATACAAAAAATTTATATAGATAGAAATCTTTATTGTCATTGTAACAACCAAAATTGTACAACGAAATTCTAAAGTGCTATTTTCCAGCAAAAGCAAAACAACATAACATTCCATTTCTGCATACATTGCATTGCACACACTCCTTATCAACATGGCCACTTAGCAGCATTTAACATAGCAATGGCTGAAGGATAAAAACTGATCTTTAATCTATTTATCTTAGTTTTTATAAGTATAAAATGTTTTCCAGAAGGCAGATGTTCAAATATTACATGTCCTGGATGTGAGGCATCACTTAAAGCGGACCCAAACCAAACATTTTTTTAATTCAAAATATTTAGTTGCACTACTCTGACACATACAAAGATAAATAAACACTCCTTCAAGCCTATGAGCATTTCAGTGCATGCTTTCACCTTTCTCTTTTCATAACTAGGGTTATACAGGTGGCAGCCATTAGCAATTCCTCCTTTGCTGGACACCATCTACTCCACCAGTCTGCCGGATTCTGCCCCGGCGATATGAAAGGAAGGGAGGGGTTCCTCCAATAAATTTAAAATATTTTATATTTGTCATCATGCAGCTGAAGAAAGGCTGCTATTTATTATTATAATTTAGAAAATAGGTTTTATTTCTGAAATCTTGTATTTTTAATTTGGGTCCACTTTAAAATGCTCTTATATATTCCTGAAACAATAAGAAATATGTAATTCTTCTAATTGAAGAAAAGGACAGCCAACTATCCTCTGGGCAACCACAACTACCCTATGAAGCTGCTTTTTTCTGTGCTACTGTGCAGCTTGTAAACCACGCACAGAGACAGTAGACTAGGACACTCTCCATTGTACTGCGGTAAAAAGACACCAACAATTTCTCAGGAATATTATTCTTCCTAAGCACCCTTAAAGAATATAGCCTCTTCTGTGCCCTTTTCACTACTTCAGCAATATGTGACCCCCAAGTCAGGTCCTCTTTAATAGTAACTCCCAAAAACCGAAAAGTCTGTGACCCTCTGTACAATATTTCCATTTATAATAAGTGGCTGAATGTCATCTGCCTTCGTCCTAAAATCCACTATAAGCTCCTTGGTTTTAGCTATATTTAGGAGCAGATTGTTGTCTCTACACCACATTTCCAGCCTTTCTACCTCATCCCTGTAGGCAGACTCACCCCCCCCCCCCTGATATTAGCCCCACCACTGTAGGATCATCAGCAAATTTAACAATGGTGTTATAGTGGGCAGGAACACAATCATGAGTGTAGAGGGTACTTAGACTGCTGAGACTGACAGATGTGGAATCATTTGTACCCACTCTAACCCTCTGAGGACAATCGCTCAAAAAGTTCTTAATCCAGAGGCATGTTGAATATGGAAGCCCTATGTCTGACAATTTGGTCACCAGTCTATGGGCTATAATTGTGTTAAAAGCAGAACTAAAATCAATAAAAAGCAATCGTGCATAACTCCCTCGCTGCTCTAAATGGGACAGTACAACATGGAGGACAGTAGCCAGTGCATCCTCCGTAGACCTATTTGATCTATAGGCAAACTGATGTTGATTGAACATGGGAAGAATAACAGACAAGATATAGTTCCTAATGAGCTTCTCAAAACACTTCATAATCACAGGGGTCAGTGCGACTGGCCTGTAGTCATTAAGACTAGTGATGGTCTGTTTTTTGGCCAGAGGAATATAATAGAGTATTTCAAACAAGTTGGTACAATTGATTGAGACAGGAACTGAATAAAAATCCTAGTGAAGACCCCAGCTAGTTGGTCTGCACATTTGTTTAAGACACGTCCTGAGACGCTGTCTGGTCCAGCTGCATTTCGTGGGTTGATGGCCCGTAACGTGTGTCTCACATCTTGCTCCCCCAATATATAAGGGGTACTGTTATTGATGTCTAAATGGGATCTAGCTGTCTCAGATAAATCCACTTCAAACCATGTGAAATAATAATTCAGTTCCTCAGCTAACCATGAATCACTGCCCACATCTCCAGAACTAATTTGATAATTGGTCATATGCTGAATACCCATCCACACTTTAAAACAAAAACATGGAGCGCTCCATGGTGCATTATCATAAAAAGTATTTATTTCGCAATAAAAAGTTATACTCACAAAGTATGTGAAGTAAAATCGCTTATCAGCGGCAAGCCCTTCCGCTTAACTCCCCAGGTACTTTGGCTCTCACACTGTGGCCAGCAGTGCGATCCGGTGGTGTCCATAGCTCGTCTCTGGGAGGGTGGGCGTGGCTTACTGTGGACGTGCTTGTAGCGTCATTACGCGTTTCGGCGCTCTGCGCCTTCGTCAGATCTGAGCCAAAGTACCTGGGGAGTTAAGCGGAAGGGCTTGCCGCTGATAAGCGATTTTACTTCACATACTTTGTGAGTATAACTTTTTATTGCGAAATAAATACTTTTTATGATAATGCACCATGGAGCGCTCCATGTTTTTGTTTTAAAGTTGTACACACCCTAGAGAGCGGAGCTGAGCCGGGCATTAGGAATATAAAGAGAGTCAAGATTGGTGGAACTGTCTGAAACCAGGATTCGAGCGCAGGGGTTTTTTTTGGATTTCTTTGAACCCATCCACACTTGCCTGCCATTGTTACTGTCCAGATGTTCCTCAATCTTTTTTTTTTTGTAATCTAGCTTGGCCTCTCTTATGCCTCTCTTTAAGCATGAGCCAAGCCATAGAGAGCCTTATCCCCACACCAGGGCCGGATTTACAGCTCAGGAGCCTATAGGCACAGAAGTTCTGGCGCCCTAAACTCCGCCCCTCTGTGCAGGACACACCACCTTTTTCAAATACAGGCAACAGAGTTTTTAATAAAACTGGAGAGGACAAACACAGTAGAGACTAGCCTTTTCCCAGGCAGACAGTGGCCTGGACAATAAATAGTCTGTAGCCCCCCCATATAGCATGCCTTTTAGAGGAAACCGGAGACTTTCTAACTGCAAGCATTTATACCTACCTGGGGATTCCTCCAGCCCTTGGTAGGCTGTGGGCTCCATTGTGTCCTCCTTGTCCCATCTATTCTTTCAGTATCCAGTTTGGTGGTTTGGGACTACAACGCATGCGCCGCTATGACCGCACACATCTGACCCGCGCATGCGTAATGGAGCACAACAAAGCCCGATCTGCGGCTTTAACTGGGCCAGACGGGAACGATGGACGAGCACAGGAGGATGACGAGGGAGAGCCAGGTAAGTATGAACATTTGTAGTTAAAAAGTGTTATACTATACACTCAGATGTACACTTTTATGAACAGAATGCTTCCGTCCACATGAGCACACCTGGCAAAGGGGCACTGTGGGTGACTGGAGGATCGTGGAAGCACCTTGAGGGCACAGGATGACCGCAGGGGCTGGAAGAAGCCCCAGGTAAGTTACAGTGCTGTTTTTTCCCCATTTTAGGTTGCCTTCAATATAGGTAGTAGCCCCCCTTTCAATATAGGTAGCCAGATCGCTCACCTTTATAGTATAGGTAACCCCCCCCCCCCTTAAGTTTTGGTAGCCAGGTGTTCTCATTTCAGTATGTATCCAAAGGACCCCTTAAAGGAATCATCAGCCAAATTATAAAAAAGCTGATTTACTTACCTGGGGCTTTCTCCAGCCCCTTGCAGCCAACTGTTCCATACTGGCAGCTCCGCTCTCCGTCGCCGGCCCGGGGTCCCCGCACGGTGCAGAGGACGGCCTCGAGGTTGTCCTTACTGCACCTGCGTGAAGCACCGCATACTAAGGATGCCTGGCGAGGCACCGTGCGGGGACCCCGGGCCAGCGGCGGACAGTGGAGCTGCGGCATGGGACATTTCAGCTGCAAGTATAGGTGGACAGATACCCCATCCCCCCACCCCTTTGGTGTAGGTGGCTTCCCTCTACCTCAGTATGAAGCTAGATACCTCTCCCTCCCCTCCCAGTACTCAGATGCCCCATCCCTTAAGTATAGGTGCCCTCCCCATTAATTATAGGTGGCCAGATGTCCTGCCCCCCCACCCTTTCTTTTGTATAGGTGGTCTCCCCCAACCCAAGTAGTTAGATGACATAATCCCTCGAGTATAGGAGCCCCCCTTAAGTTTAAGTGGCCAAATGCCACCCAAACCCCCAGCGGCCCTTTGAAATAGTTTTTTTCCTCCCCCTCCCCCAAGTAATCAGGTGCCCCCACAAGTTCCCTTAAATATATTTTCTACCCCCACACCTCCCCGAGTCAGGTGGGCTCAACATAGTCTTACCTGCTTCTCTCCTCCACTCCCAGCGCTCGTCTGCCTATATTGCATAAAGTCCTCCTCGCTGCTCCGCTGCCCGGGGCTAATTACTCATTCATTTAGACTTGCAGACAGCAGCGTGGCCCGCAGTGATGAGTGAAGCGAGCGGCGAGCCAATGACAGTGCTGTATACTTCACACAGGAAGTGAAGTATACAGCGCTGTCATTGGTTACCGCTCACTTCACTGCGGGCCACGCTAATGTATGCAAGTAAATGAATGAGTAATTAAGCCCGGGGTGAAGCGGCAAGGAGAACTTTATGCAAAATAGGCTGATGAGTGTTGGGAGAGGAAGCAGATGCTGCGTGCATGTCATGAATACGGCGGCCGCCAGCGATACTCGCTGTGCGGCTGCTGACTGCAGGATAGAGTGACCAAATCTCGCTGCGGGCGGCCAGAGCATGGGTGGATGACATTGTCGGGACTTTGGGGTGCCGCCTTTGCCCCATAAGGCGCCTGTAGGCTCGTGCCTACCGTGCCTTATGGTAAATCCGGCCCTGCCCCACACCTGAAGACAGTGTTCCTCTCTCTCAGCAACCTCCTATATATAGCATAAAGCATACAATCAGATTCCTTTATGTGCATGGAAAGTTTTTTTTTCTTTCTTTCTATACCTACATTTTGGGCTAAAAGACTGAGTGAGTGAGTGAGTGAGTGAGTGAGTGAGTGTGTGTGTGTGTGTGTGTGTGTGTGGGTGTCTTATTCGTGAGTGAGTTGGTCTGTGGGGAAGTCTATTAGGTAATAATTTGTGCACACATTATCACTGAAGCTAACACCCCCCTTTGCCTGTAGTGAGTGCTAGTTGTGTAATATAGTCCAGTTATTGGAGCTCTGCACATCAATGCAGATAAATCATGCAGGTATAAGTTTTGTTTGAAAGCGCTGCCTTGTCTCGCGCTGTGCAAATTGAACGTAAGTATACTAGTGGCTAGCTGCATTAACTGCTTCACTGCTTCACAATAGAATTCACACATAATTTTCATCTGTTTTGCATTCAAGGAATCTATTTAGTTCCAGAGGGGCTCTGAATTGCCTCTGTTGACTTACATTTTAGGTGCATCCTTGAGCATTGTCACTTTTCTCACTGCATTTGGCCTATTTTTTCAGTGTATGTGTGTGTGTGTGTGTAGGACCAGTTTTAGACTTTTTGCTGCCTGAGGCAAACTTGAATGTGCCCCCCACTCCACTGATTTGAAATGATCACACAGCATCTGACAATGTACTCTGCTTCATTTAATGTTCTCATGTGACATGCTGCAGCTACACAATAGCACACTGGCTGGCTGTGAGTCTGTGACAAACAAACTGCTCAGCCTCAGCCACTCCATTCCTCCTCAGTCAAGACAGCAGTGCACCCTCCTCCGTTTAGCTATGCAAGTTAAATGAAACATTGCTGCTCTCCTTCTCACTTACTGCCAGACTCCTCACACCGCACAACAAGCTGCTTTTCCCAAATGACGACCTGTTCACCTCGCTCTCCTCTTCCTTCTCCTCCTACTGTGACTGCAAAGTACAAACATGCTGCTATGTAATCTCTGCTATGTAATTTCCCTTGCTTCATGAGAGAATCAGCCTTGTATTTGTGTGGTGGGAGTCATCCATGGTTGAGCTTATCCATGTGTATACACAGTAATTCAGCCAATCATGTGGCAGCTATACAATGCATGAAATCAAGTAGACACAGGTTAGGAGTTTTAGTTAATAGTCACATGAAAACCCAGAATGAGAAAAAAGGCAGACATTTTTACTGTGGCATGATTATTGGTGCTGGAAATGCTGGTGTGCCTATCTCTGTAGCTGACTGACTTCAGATTGTCACGCTGTGCACAGCAGTGTTTAACGTTTACTTATGAGAATGGACAGAACCATTCAAGCATGTGAAAACCTCTGTAACTGATAAGCGCTGTCTATAACTTTGAGAATCATAGAAACATCTAAGAATATAACACATCAAACCACAGCAGGTACTTTTTCTGTAAATATAAAGCTGAGCCTGTTGTAGACACAAGCTCATTACAACTGGACAGTTGAAAAGAGGACAACTGTGTTCAGATATGATGAATATCAGTTTCTGCTGAGGCACAAAATGGTGGGCCAGAATCTTTCCTCAGCAGCATAAAATTATGGACTCAACCTGCTGTGTGTCAGCAGTCTAAACTGGGAGGAGATTCATATTATGAGCAGATGAAAGATTGTGTGGTGCAACTATGTCAGTCTCAAAGGAATGTTTAAAACACCAACATCTTGTGGGATTCATGTGATGAAAAATTGAGAATTGTTTAACCCTTCAGCAGCTAAATTATTTCGAGGTTTACAAGTGTTCCAGGTCAATTTACTTTAGCACATGTTTTTATGTCTTTATTTGTTATATTTTCTTGCTTTTGATTAGTACTACTGTAATGTGTATTTATGGTCCCTTGTCACTAGGGGACACACAGGACAATAACAGAGAACCTCTGCTTTCAGTTTCTATATTTTCTACCAGAGAGAGAGATCAAAGCATTCCAAAAATGTACAGCACAACGAGCTCTGCTGACTGAGGTCATAAGCAGTGCACTCATCTCAAACGAGATAACTCTATTAAAGTTGCTAATGGATTAAAGGCACTGAATGGACATTCCGTTACTTATAGTGTGCTCGTAATAAAGTGCTGTTTAAATGTGTATAGGTTGTAATGTACTCTTTGAAGGTGTTTAGTGAAAAATTGATTACTAACATATAGGGATTTGGATGTGGTGACGTCAAATTGAATTATATTGCTTACCACACTTAGCAGCGTTCATATCCTCTCTAAGTACCTCATATAGGTGAGGTGGTGAAGGATGAAAACTAACATGAAAGTTATTGAGGAGCTGTAAGAGGAAAATTAATGTGGCATTTATTTTACTGTCAAATAGTTAATTAGAAAAACAGTCATGGGTGAACTGCTGCTGACATAGCACATTAGCATATTTATTAGTATTTTTTATTAAGAACATGTAAACTAATGCTTGCAGCTTACCTTCAAGGCTTCCACCATTCTGTTTAAAAAGTTTGAATTTTTTTGATGCACCTGATTTTTGTTATATTAAAATAAATCTGTACTACTAAGAGAAATAAAATCAAAATGGAAACATCTACTGATCCAGTGAGTGGTAATAATTAAATCAGTGTTTGTACATTGTTAAACTACATGACAAATGTAGTTTAACATGCATCTTATAAAGTTATACAAATTGATAAATGTGACATACATGTTGCAAGAGTATAAATGTTTTGCATTATCTCGTGTGCACCATTACAGCTTTGTATAGTAAAGGTTATTATCTGTAATTAAGTATGCCCCCCCCCCCCCCCCCCCCTGGGATCAGGTGATTGTGAGAGGCATGATTTTATGTTATTTTATCGTATAAATATATGAGTGAGTTCAGTGGTTGCCAGGGGACCTAAGGAAGGGGATCATCCCGTATTGTTGTGTCACTGACTTAAAGAGTAACTTAAGTAGAAATGGCCCGAACCGAGCGGCCATCTAAGGCAAACTTTTCCGTAAGTTCGGTTCGCCCCCATAATGCACCATTAGGGTCAACTTTGACCCTCTACATCACAGTCAGCAGACACATTGTAGCCAAACAGGCTACACTCCCTCCTGGAGCCACTACCCCCTTATAAAAGGCAGGCACCGCCGGCCATTACACTCACTCGTGTGCCTGCAGTAATTAGAGAAGGGACAGCTGCTGTAGACTCTCTCATAGGGAAAGATTAGTTAGGCTCTCGTAGGCTTGTTAGCTTGCTCCTTGCTGATTTCTTATTGCTAAAATAGCACCCCACAACAGCTCTTTTGAGAGCTGATCTTGTTCTTGTGATTTTTTTTCTGTGTGTCCCACTGACACTTGTGTTGCATAGACAGCCTTGCTAATTCATACTGTGTGTGTGCCACTGTCAGCCAGGCCCAGTGCATTCAGTGACTACCTGTGTGTGTGACAGGTGCACATTGTAATACCCAGTACTGCAACCTACCTGTTGTGTTTAGTGAACCCACCTCATCACTGCATATACCTACCTGTTGTGTTCAGTGCACCCACCTCATCACTGCATATACCTACCTGTTGTGTTCAGTGCACCCACCTCATCACTGCATATACTGTACCTACCTGTTGTGTTCAGTGCACCCACCTCATCACCGCATATACCTCCCTGTTGAGTTTAGTGCACCCACCTACCTAAGTGAGTGCACACAGTGTGATATACCACTCCATGCATACTTGTTAACTGCACCTGTGTGACTGCTCATTGTATTAGCCATTACCCGTGGTCACTCGCAATGGCAGACTTGCCCTCCATAAAAGATACTCGTTACAGGTAATACAGTCTATCAGTGTCATCTACAGCAGGGCCTCAAAAGTCCTCCTGTATTGTTATTTTTGGTTACTACCTCGGGACGTGCATGCCATGCCTGCTGCCTTCCTTGGATGTATGGTAGCCGTTCCTGCTCCTTTGCCCACAGCGTGCCTGCTGCCTTCCTTGGATGTGTGGTGGTGGTAGCCAGTTCTCAGGCTCCCACTCTGGACCGGAATCAAACCCTGATTCCCCGGCCATTACCCATTGCCACTCGCAATGGCAGCCTTGCCCTCCATAACAGATTCTCGTTACAGGCAGTGAACAGCCAGCAGAAAAAGTAATTTAAAAAAATAGATGTAAGCTTTAACAATGGTAGAGAAAGAACCATTGAAAGTTGATAAGGCAGTCAGACATTACCTGACATCACTGAGTGAGGAAGAGCAATCTGGCCATGGTGCGTAACCAGTCCAGCTTGGCCGTCACTATGCAAACAGCTGTTTGTGCTGCGTTACACAGTGAGTTTGGTGTGTCAGTGCGAAGCAGTACTCTAATTACACTCCCTGATTGATGTATACACATGCAAGATGTTTTAAAGCACTTCAGGCCCGCAATTTAGCATTCAATGTGATTTCTGCCCTTAAAACGCTGCTTTGCATCAAATCCGGATTTTCCCCCGGGACTTTTGGCGTGTATCCCACTCCGCCATGCCCCCCTCCAGGTGTTACACCCCTTTAAACATCTTTTCCATCACTGTTGTGGCCAGCATAATTTTTTTTAGTTCGTCTCCCCATTGAAGGCTATTGCGGTTTGCGAAAGTTCGCGCGAATCGAACTTTTGCGGTAGGTTCGTGAACCGAAAATCAGAGGTTCGGGCCATCTCTAAACTTAAGCAAAAAGGGGAAAAAATAATTAATACATTGCAAAGTGAGAAGTTAAAAAATAGGGAGATCAAGAAATGATTGATCTTTGCCATGCAATTGTGTTCATATTGTTTGATCCATTATCAGCCTGCATGTACAGTAATCATCTTTACTACCGGCAGACATGAAAAAAAAAACACCCTCTAACAATGGAAGAGGCTTTGTTTTTTTAGATATACATATGCACAGAGGGAGATACTAGTTCCTTGGCAGTTGGAAACAACCGATATTTTCCACAAATCAACAAGGCTCACAGACAGGAAAGTAGGTCCTGTCCTAACATCAAACCGTGGGCAGGGTTTCACCACAATACAAGCCATGTAGACCCACTGATGATTTAGAGAAAAATAATTCCTGTGGGAAAGGATGTATCAGTTACTGATTGGGATGAAGTTTAATCCTTGGTTACAGTTCCTCTTTAACTACTGGTGGTGATTATGTCATTGTATTGGCTATTATGCTGAAATAAAAGGGAAATTACTTATAACTGGATACCACTTTTTGCTTTGCCGTACATTAGTAATGCTCAAGTCACATTGTCAATTAGCTGAACAATGCAAAATTCACTATTGCTCATTTTTGATACCTGAATAGATACAGGGACTAGCATAAACGAAGTGCAAAGCTGCAATAAATGTTGTTGTTGTTGTTTTTTGTTTGTTTGTTTTATCAACAGTATTGTAATTTCCCCTTATGACTGTAAAAGCGTTCTTTAGATACATTTAGGAAGCATTAAAAGAAGTCAAAACACTGATGTGATGTATTTCCCTTAATATTCTAAACTAAACATGAGAAAATTGCAGAAGCAGCAGATTAACAGCCACTACTGATATGTGCACAGGGTTTAAGAAAACAGGTGCTATGTCTTATGATATTAGCTAAAAAAGATCCATTCCTGTAACCAAGGCAACTGAACAAATACTTTGTTTTATTTTTCTTTCATTGGCTTGTACTTAAATGCCTTGCTTTTTCGGCTGTAAGTGTACAGTAGTAGGGAATAGAGAAGAAATATGTATTTGGCTAAGCAAGCAGATTGTTACTACTGACTTGAAATTGCTAATCAATTAGCAGAGAGATTGTTTGTTAATCAGCAGCTAGAGGCATTTCCTAGCTGGTCCCTGAGTCAGTGGGATATTGCCTACTTAGTTAAAGAAACAAAATGTATGTATTATATTGTATATTATTTTGTACTATTGTAAGGAACTAAAGGAAGTAACTGGTCAGCACCTATTCAGTAAGGAGTCCTTAGGCAATACTCACAATGCAGGGTGGCCTCTTGAGCGCATCCTAGTGGCTGCAGCTCTTGAGTGCTTTGAGTCCAACAGGAGAAAACCACTATACAAATGTTAGGATTATTACTGTATATACTCGAGTAAAAGTCTAAAAATGTAGGTCTGATTCACTTCAAAAAGTATAGGGGTTGACTTATACATGAGTCACAGGCAACTCTGACCACACCGAGTTACTGTGTACTAATAGTGACATTCCCATTTGCAGCAATTTACCCTGTAGTAAGTGATACTTTGAGGAAAGGAAATGCACAGAAAACACAGGTCTGAAAGTCCTAGGTACAACAATTAACAAGGAAAAGGGCAGGGGAGAAATACTGGGCTGCATTTAAGTGAGTGAATAATTGCAGCATTTGGGGAGCCTGGATGAGGTATTGGCTGCATTTAAGAGAGCGGGGGGGGGGGGGGGGGGGTTAATGACTGAAATACTGTAAGAAGTGCAGCTATTAACCCCTCCTGAGCCCCAAGTGCAGCCATTGACTTTGCTGGGTAGACTTATACTTGAGTCAATAAAAAAAAAATCCAGCTTAAGAGGGTTGAATATTGGACTTATACACGAGGTCGACTTGTATTAGAGTATATACGGTATATTCAGTTTTTTTAACATGTCAGTCAGCTTCTCTAAATATGCTTTGTGTCCTGACAGTGTGATCAGTTCAGTAATAATGTAGTTGGGAGTGGGGTCCTTTTTAAATTATATAGGGAAGGAGAGAAAACCTTTCAGTCCTTTTGGGGTCATCCACTTCACCCACTATTAACTTATATAGATATAAAGGACCATATATAATTCATGCACACTTTTGTGGTACAAAAATATCAAAAAATCTTTATTAACATGAATAATATTTGTGTTAATAAAGATTTTTTGATATTTTTGTACCACAAAACTGTGCATGAATTATATATGGACTTTATATCTACATAAGTGTGATTAGTTCAGACGTTATTAGGAGAGTGAGCTGAGAAACTGAACTATGTCGGCAGATTATATGCTTGATTATGCTATACAGTATGTCCTCGAAAAAAACTGTGCAATTTGGTACCCGATCAGATACTAATTCTGCTGTAATTTAAACGTTTGTGCTTTTGTTTGTACCTTGAGCTGTGCCTGTTCATAACAAATGAACACAGATTAATCATTCCTCCTGCATTTGTAAATTGTCAGCCACAAAGTTGAATATACCAGCAATCTAAGAAAAAGAACAATAAATTACTCTATTATTGATAGTGAGCACTCAAGGAAGGAAGCAGATTGTTGTACCTCATTCAATGGCATGATTGTAGTTTAAGGAGTTCCTTTTAAAGGGGTGTGGATAATAATGTGCCACTGGATTGTGTTTATCTGAGTTCAGACAGGTCTGAGTGGCATCGAGGAAGCAAGTGGCATGAGAGAAATTGCTATACCTAGACAGCTTTGAAGGGAAAAAGAAGACATGCTGATAATGGTAGTAGAATCTAATTTGTTAAGGGCCTCTAAATGCAACTGTACACTTTAAGACAACTTTCACTAACAGAGGTGTCAGAAGGATCCACATTAACACAGTGCTATATGCTATGCAATGAAGATGCAGCTGAGAAATCAGATGATATTGTAATGAGGTGGCATAGAAATAAGTAGATGGTATTATAATTAGAAATCAGTTAGTTTGTCTCCTATAGTGCCTTGCAAAAGTATTTACCCACCATGGTATTTTTCATGTTTTGTTGCCTCTCCACCTGGAATTAAAATGGACTGTTGGAGAGTTTGCACATTTTCATTGACAGATCATGTCTTCAACTTTGAAGATGTATTATTTGGTTTATTGTGAAGCAAACAACAAATAGGAACAAATTCAGTAACTGAAAATGTCAAAGTGCATAACTATTTGCTTTACATGTCAGTACTTCGTGGAGCCACCTGTTGCAATCAGGGGTGCTCGGATACCCCTTTTCAAAATCTGAATTGACCCGGATCCGGATACTAGTGTTGGGCGAACACCTGGATGTTCGGGTTCGGGAAAGTTCGCCGAACATGGCCGCAATGTTCGGCATGTTCGGGCCGAACCCCGAACTCCCCGAACATCCCGCTTTTGGGGGCCCTATGGGGTCGCAGGCATAAGGGGGGAGCATGCCCCGATCGCGGGGGGGGGTCGGAAATTCCCCCCACCCCCTCCGCTAGCGCTCCCCCCTCTGCCCGCTTCCCCATTCAAAAGTTAGGAAGTGAAACTGTACCTGTGCGGCCGGTAGTGGGTGACTGGCAGTGGGCGGCACTATGGAGAGACTGAGGAGGAGGAGGAGTCCGGAGAGTGACGCGTTGAGGGAGGCCGGGCAGTGGGCGGATCAGCAGTAGTACCGTACTACTGCTGATCCGCCCACTGCCCGGCCTCCCTCAACGCGTCACTCTCCGGACTCCTCCTCCTCCTCAGTCTCTCCATAGTGCCGCCCACTGCCAGTCACCCACTACCGGCCGCACAGGTACAGTTTCACTTCCTAACTTTTGAATGGGGAAGCGGGCAGAGGGGGGAGCGCTAGCGGAGGGGGTGGGGGGAATTTCCGACCCCCCCCCCCGCGATCGGGGCATGCTCCCCCCTTATGCCTGCGACCCCATAGGGGGCCAGTATTCGGGCGAACAGGGCCCTGTTCGTGCCGAACAGGGGCCCTGTTCGGCCAGGCAATGAGCCGTTCGGGCGAACCCGAACAGTTTGGCCGAACACCACCAGGTGTTCGGCCGAACGCGAACATCACCCGAACAGGGTGATGTTCTGCAGAACCCGAACAGTGGCGAACACTGTTCGCCCAACACTACCGGATACCCAGATATCTGGATCCAGATCGGATATCTGGATCCGGCCTTTTGGGTATCCAAATAGAATCGGATATCCGACCCCAGTATCCGGGGTATCGGGGCAAATTCGGATATCTGGATAGAAAAAACGGAAGTGGCCTTTAACCTCCTTAGCAGTAACCCCGTGCTGGACACGGGGTAAGCCGCCGGAGGGTGCCGCTCAGGCCCTGCTGGGCCGATTTGCTTCATTTTTTTTCAAACACGCAACTAGCACTTTGCTAGCTGCGTGTTTGGTCCGATCGCCGCCGCCCACCGCTGATGCGCCGCTACCCACCGCGATACAGGCGCCCCCCCCGCATACCACTTGCGCAGCCTGGCCAATCACCCCCAGGCTGCGCTATCGGGTGGATCGGGACTCCCTGTGACGTCACGACGTCCATGACATCGATGACGTCACTCCGTTCATCGCCATGGCAACGGGGGAAGCCCTCAAGGAAATCCCGTTCAGAACGGGATTTCCTTATGGGAAAGCGGCGCCGGCGGCAATCGGACATTACGAGGGGACGCCGCAGGGGGAGCGGGGGGGAGGCATGTAGCTAGCGCCAGGCTAGCTACATGCTAAAAAAAAAAATGAAAAAAACCCTCCCGCGGCCGCGCAGCCGCGGGAATCATACCGCCAGGGAGGTTAAATTGCTTTAAAAATGTTTTTTAGGGTAAATGAGACATGTAGCATCATTATTTTTTAAATGGTAACACTAATTGATCATGTGGGGACTTAAAATCCCCCTCCCCCCCTAAAAAATGGCTGTCAATTAACATCAGGGCTAGGTTCCAGACAGTGGTCATGGCGTGCAGCCCACATTGTGTCCAAAGCACCGGCGTACCTACCGGGGATGCGACCCCCTCAGCCGCAGGGGGGCCCGGGGCTGCTCTGGGGCCCGCTCACTGTGCGCAGGGGGGAGCGCTGCTCTGGACCCCCCAGCAAGGTGCTCAACTGGCCGCAGCATCTGATAGATGCTGCGCCAGTTCATTCCCCGCAGCCCCGCTCCAGCAGCCTGCATAGTCTCCGGCAGGCAGAGCAGGACTACGGCAAGATGGCCGCCGAAGCCCTGTACTGGAGACTATTTGTGTCTCCAGTACAGGGCTTCGGCAGCCATCTTGCCGTAGCCCTTCACAGTGCCTGTCAGCGCGGGAGATGTGCTGCAGTGCACAGGAGGATCGTCTGGGAGCTGAGAGGCCTGGAGAGACTCCTGACAGGTAAGGAATGTTTTTTTACAGGGGCATTTTTTTTTCTGGTGTCTGCTGCCCACATTACGATATTCTGGTGACTGACTGCAGCCCACATTAGGATTTTCTGGTGTCTGCTGCCCACATTAGGATTTTCTGGTGACTGCTGCCCACATTACGATTTTCTGGTGTCTGCTGCCCACATTACGATTTTCTGGTGTCTGCTGCCCACATTACGATTTTCTGGTGACTGCTGCCCACATTACGATTTTCTAGAGACTGCTGCCCACATTGCGATTTTCTGGTGAACTCTGCCCACATTACGATTTTCTGGCCCACATTACGATTCTCTGGTGAACACTGCCCACGTTACGATTGTCTGGTGAATGCTGTCCACGTTACGATTTTCTGGTGAACTCTGTCCACATTACGATTTTCTGGCCCACATTACGATATTCTGGTGAACGCAGTGCCCACATTACGATTGTCTGGTGAATGCTGTCCACGTTACAATTTTCTGGTGACTGGTGTCCAGGTTACAATTTTCTGGTGACTGCTGCCCACGTTACAATTTTCTGGTGACTGCTGCCCACGTTACAATTTTCTGGTAACTGCTGCCCACATTACGATTTTCTGGTGAACTCTGCCCACATTATGATTTTCTGGCCCACATTACGATTTTCTGGTGAACTCTGCCCACATTACGATTGTCTGGTAAAATGCTGCCCACTTTACAATTAATTTACAGTGAAACTCTGCCCCATTACGATTATTTGGCACCTATGGGGGGGCCCCATCCAAATATTCGCAGGGGGGCCCAGTGATTTCTAGTTACGCCCCTGGTCCAAAGTCCAACCGCACAACTGGGACATGGCAGTTTTCAGCCCAAACACCTCCAAAAAATTACACAGCAATTGTGTTTTGTGTTAAATATAGGGGGTATCAGCACAGCAGCAGAGGCCTGTGGCACCCTGGCGGTGGGAGCAGCAAAGGCAGCAGGAGCAGGGCAATGCAGCAGCAGCAGGTGTATCGTCTGCCAGGAGCATGCCGGATGTGGCACTTGGCAGTGGCACATGGCACGTGGCACCCCTGTACATACAATTATGCATCTTTCCCTCAACTCGGACCAGTTTCCTAGATCCTGCGGGTGAAAAAAATCCTTACAGTATGATGTTGGCCCGCAATGCTTCACTGTAGTGATGGTGTTCTTGGGGTGATGGGATGTGTTGGGTTTAGGCCAGATGTAGCATTTTCCTTGATAGTTAAAAAGTTTAATTTTAGTCTTATCTGACCAGAACACATTCTTACATATGTTTGGAGAGTCACCTGCATGCCTTTTTGGTAAACTCAAAATGTGCCTTCTCATTTCTAATGCTAAGCAATGGCTTCTTTTCTGGCCCCTTTTCCATAAAGACCAGCTCTATAGAGTGTACGGCTCCATTGGACATATACTTCAGTCTCCGGTGTGGAACTCTGCAACTCCTGAAGGGTTACCTCTGGTCTGTGTGCTGCCTCTCTGATTAATGCCCTCCATAGCAGGTCTGTGAGTTTTGGTGGGCAGGCTTATCTTGACAGGTTTGTTGTGGTATTATATTCTTTCCATTTAAAGATTATAGATTTGATTGTTCTCCAAGGGATATTACAAAGCTTTCGATATTTTTTTATAACCCAACCCTGACTCAACAACTTTATCCTGGACTTGTTCATTTAGTTAGGTGCCTTGGTCTTCATGGTGTGATGCCTCTTGCATTGTGGTATTGAAACCTCTGTGGCCTTTCTGAAAAGGTGTATTTATACTGACAGATCATGTGATTCTTATATTGCACACAGGGGGACTTCATGTCACTAATTATTATGTGACTTTTGAAGGTAATTGGCTGCATCAGGACTTTTTAGAGGTTTCATGGCAAAGTAGTTAAATATACCTACTTTGCCACTTAGTTAACTGTTTTTTTAATGGAAAAAGGACCATCAAATCTAGGAACAAATTTACTGGAATAACTGTGGTACTTTAAATCCAGATTTGTCCTCTGGTTTAAAGTACACCTTTGGGGGGAAAAAGGAAAAGTAAGATACTCACTTCAGTAGAGTAGTCCAGAGGCTTCCCGATCTATTCACAAGCCCACTAGTTCTGTATAAGGATTCCACTCAGCAGCTTGTTGGATATGTTTTTCATCATTCCCTTTAGATTGGAAACTCACAAGGGCAGGGCTTACTTTTAAGTGCTTACTTTTTTGGCTGTAGTGGTCCTTACATTTCTGAAGTAGAAACATTGAAGCACTATTTTGGCTCAGAATTTACAGAAAACTTAGAAATAGTTTTCAGAATGTTTTAATAAATCAGAATGTTTTAATAAATAAATCTCCCTCAGAACAAGATCTGTTAGACGGAAAACTGAATGTCCTCACAAGAAAAAAAAAAGTTTACCCTCAACCAGTCCAGAAACAGGTACAATGATGCTACAAAAAAGTATCTGTACATTCAACATAAAATAATTATTTTTCAAAGCAAAATTCAGCAAAATTACAGGTTGCCACAAAATGTAAAATATATAGGTTTCAAAAAAAGAGTCAAAACCATAATAACCATTTCATTCTTTTTTTTGTTGTTGTTGGTTTGTTTTTTGAAAGGTAACATTTGTTTTATATATTTAACAGTGCAAGGGCAGAATAGCTCTCCCCACCACCATATTATCTATTAATCCAACTTAGGTTTGAAGTAAGTTAATCAAATATTTTTATGAGCCTTTTCTTTTCAAATAGATATCCTTGATGAATACCAATTCTAAATTAACAATTATTATATATATATTATACCTAGTTTTTCTTAGTGGAGGTATCTGGTTTCTGGCCTACTTATGTGTTAAGCATATTCTAGACCCAATTCATGCTTAAAGGAGAACTGTAGTGAGAAGTATATGGAGGCTGCCATATTTATTTCCATTCCAGCTATACCAGTTACCTGGCTATCCTGCTGATCAGTGCTGCTCGGATACCCCTTTTCAAAATACGAATTAAATTCGGATCCGGATACCTAGATATCCGGATCCGAATCCGAACTTTTTGGTATCCGAGTAGAATCGGATATCCAAACCTATTATCCTGGATATCCGGTCAGATATGGATACCCGGATAGAAAACTGGAAGTGGCCTGCAAATGGGTTCAATTGCTTCTCTCTCTCTCTCTCTCTCTCTCTCTCTCTCTCTCTCTCTCTCTCTAGGACTGAATGCCTCCAAAAGGGATTTTTGCCATTGAAGGCCTCTGCTTGGATATCCTAACTAACTATCCGCCTGGATTTCGGATTTCACATGGGAAATCCGAGTTTGCTTGGATAGTGCTATTCGGATTTACAAAGATATCCAGAATCCGACTCAAAGTTCGGATAGTGGAAAAAGTTTGGATTATCTGGGTAGTTCGGGATCTGGGATTATCTGGGTACTGCTGCTGATCCTCTGCCTCTAATACTTTCAGCCATAGACCCTGAACAAGCATGCAGCAGATCAGGTTTTTCTGACAAAGTTGACAGATATGACAGGATTAGCTGCATGCTTGTTTCTGGTGTTATTCAGCCACTACTTCAGCCAAATAGATCAGCAGGGCTGCCAGGCAACTGGTATTGCTTAAAGGGAAATAAATATGGCAGCCTCCATATACCTCTCACTACAGTTCTCCTTTAATGCTACTATATTGTATTTTAATATTGTGAGGTTGATGCGCAAAACTGTAGTAATATTGCTGTGTGCAGACAGTGTTTGGCAATATTACCATAACTACCAGCAGCAGTTTGCCATGAGCTACGCTATTAGTGTGACCGGCGGTACTTAAATAACGGCAATTGTGGTACTAACGTGAGTCACTGTAGTAACGCTCATGGTACTGAAGTACCACTTGTTGCGCTAATAACATAACTCGCGGTAACCTGCTGCCTGTAGTAGTAGTAATATTGCCATGCCCTGTCTGCGCATTGCAATATTGCTGCAGTTTCTGTCTGCACAGTAAACTTGAGAAGGTGATAGTTTTCTTTGAGGCGAGGATGAAACTGTTTGCATGACTAATTGAATAATATGTCTCCCTGATAAGAGTTGTGGAATGGAAAGTGTGAAGTTGAAATATGAAACATGGACTAATGCTGGGCATACACGGGTCGATCTGGCGGCCGATTAGCCGCCGGATCGACTCCCGCCGCATCCCCGCTCATTCGCACGTGCACCCGGATTGATTCCCACTCGTCCCCGCCGGCCTATCTTATCTCCCGCTCGATTTGCCGCTATTGTTCGGCCGCGGGTGTCGAGCGTGGAATCGATCCCCGCGGTGATCGGACACATCGGATATTATCAATCAAGCCATCAGTGGCTCGATTGATAAGGGTGCATCGTTTTCTCGCGTTTTTACAGCCGCTTGCAGCTGTGGAAACGCGTGGGTAATGTATTTCAATGGGGTGGTTCACATCAGAGCGGGAGGCATTTTGCTGAAACGCATACTCCCGGGCTGAGGCATTTTTTGGATTGCGGAGGCGTTTCTGCCTCCAATGTTAAGTATAGGAAACACGCAAATCGCTCTGAAAAACGCCAGTTCAGAGCGGTTTTGCAGGTGTTTTGTGTTACAGAAGCTATTCAGTAACAGCTTTACTGTAACAATATATGAAATCTACTACACTAAAAACGCTACCCAAAAACACAAAACACTAGGTGAAACGCTGCATAAAAATAAGAAAAAGCGTTTCAAAAACCGCTAGCGTTTTGCGGATCTGCTAGCGGTTTTTGGTGTGCACCAGGCCTTAATATCAAACCTGGCTGTTCCTGCCTGACAGGAAAGTCATTGGAACTTCCACAAATGCATTTCTCGTGCAGCCCTCAGGCCTGCCAATACATATGGTAATTGATGACATTTTTCATTGTTTGATGCATCCACTGTAAACAGGCACCCAATTTGTACATCACAGGGTCCTGCTGGTAGACTTCCTAACCTTTTTTGTGCCCTGTTGTATCAACTGTTATCACCTGTTACCACCTGTTCTTTAACAGCTAATTTAATTAGAGTTTTTGTATACCTGTGGTTAGGTGCTGGCAATTAGCTAATTTGTTTAACTTGCCTACTGTATAAAGCCTTTAGAGTAAATTCATGGGCCAAAAGGCCATTACCCCATAACAGCTCCCTGGTCAGCACACTGTTAAACTGTAATATTGCCCACTTGAGCCATAGAGAAACATGGACATTACCTTGGACATTCAGTTGTAACTGACAGCAGCTGATATATAACTGATATATAACTGACAGCAACTGGTATATTTCAGTCCTGACAATCTTGTTAGAACTGAAAGGGATCACTGTAAGAAGAAAACGGTGAGCTTCTGAGAGGAAAGGTAAGGATGTAATATTCATTTGCAGCTACGTCATGTGTTTATTTTAAATAATTTTACTCAGTACATGTTCCTGTTAAATACACTGACAGCAGAAAATTAAATAACGACAGAGCAGTGCAGGCGATATTGCACTGGGAATTTACCGCCCTAACATGCCCCCTTTCTGCTTCTTGAATACTAGTTTTGGAAAATTTACCGCACAATTACCGCATGCACGATATTGACATGCGATGTC
This sequence comes from Hyperolius riggenbachi, assembly GCF_040937935.1. Lineage (NCBI taxonomy): Eukaryota > Metazoa > Chordata > Amphibia > Anura > Hyperoliidae > Hyperolius > Hyperolius riggenbachi. The sequence goes on along the minus strand of NC_090651.1, from coordinate 265,842,688 downwards.
ATTCATGAATACTAACTTACGCTACATGCTTGCGCTAAATTACAGAACACTCGATAAAGCATTCGGTAAGCGTTCTGTAACACTTGATGAATCGAGGTCATAGTCTGGATCCAGTGGTTTTTTTTATATGATACTCATTTTTTGCATTAAATTGATAATAAAAAAATGTTTTCTTTATTATACTGTTGTTATTGTGCATATACATGAACTTATGTGGGTCTTAATAAACTGTAAAGTAAAAAATAACTTAATTGTTCCTTACATGTGTTCAGAGTGTGAGTGATACTATTGAAATTCTGCTACTCTACAAGCCTAGCGTTTGCAATTTTACAACATCCTCCCAAAAACTTACTAAAATGTCAAAATAAAAAAAAAACACTGATTTAGGCATCACAAGCCTCCTATAACATGTGAGAGGTTGAAAAAATGTTTTGAAGTTTTTTTCTATATTTGGATCTCTGTGGGTTAACCCATAGCTAACAAACATGAACAAGCATGCAGATCAGATGTTTGACTGAAATTTGACTGGATTTGCTGCTTGCTTGTTTCAGGTGTGTGATTAATCCACTACTGATGCATGAAAGATCAGCAGCAGGCCAGGGAACTGGCATTGTTTAAAAGGAAATGAATATGGCAGCCTCCATATCCCCATCCCTTCATTTGTCCTTTAATATATGCACATAAACTGAAACTCTGACAGGGCTACTTTTGATTATTTGCGGTCAATTGCGGTTGTCCTGCTACAATGAAACCGTTACTGCTGCAAGAAGGGAGAACCCCAGTTTAGATGACTAAGGCTTTATTATTAGCATTTATGTTACAAGAATAGTAAGCAAGGCTTAAAAGTACTGCAGTAAAAAATGCCTTACCGATGATTTAAATCTTTTTGACTGGCAATGACTGCTGCTGTCTCTAGCAGCTGCTGCTAAATGCATTCTGGTAAAGGATACAATGTCAGCACAGTGCATGAACTGAGCAGAGATATTCCTGAAGCCCCTGAGTATATGCTTTTGGCATTTAGGATGCACAGTCAGAGGAAAATGCGCTGATATCAAGACCCATCCCCAAGGAATTCTACTTTGCAGATGCTTGAGATTTGCTGTTAATTTACTGTTATAGGTAAATGTACATCACATCACTATGTAGCTCTAAGGGCAGAGACCCCAGGGATGGGTTCATGGAGTTCAGTGCAGAAAGCTAATCACTAACTTATTTGCTATTTTTAAATTAAGCTTGCATATGTCAGTTATTTTGCTAGTATTAGAGGTTTGTATATTAGTGATGGTTCTCAAGAGGGAGATACATATTATTGTTTAATATAATGTTTCAGTGGGAGGTAGCTGTGTTACTACATAATATTAGTGAAGGAGGACTAGAGTAGAATAATTTTTAAACGTACAGCAGTAAAGGCAGTCTCCTACTTACAAACAGGTTCCATTCCAGGACATTGTATGCAAGTTGAATTTGTTTGTAAGTTGAGTCCCATGTTAAACATAGTGAATATCACGCTGGAGTGTGAACAGGTAGTGTAGCTAATACAAAGCAGTGGAGAATAAGATTAGTCAAGTCCTAGCCGTAGTCATACACAGGTCAGAGATATTGTGGTACAGAGTCACTAGGCAATCTCGTAGTCAATTATCAGGCAGGGTCATTTACATAAGTCAGATGTCAGTCGTATTGAAAGGATGAGGCAAAAGCGTAGTCAGGGACAGGCCGAGTCCAACACATAAATCAGATGGCAGTGGTGCAGAAGGATCAGACAAGAGCGAGGTCAAGAGGCAAGCAAAAGGTCGGTACACAGATAAATATACAATAGATGTTACTTCAATAATATTACTAGAATATTACAAATAAATTACAAGATATATATAACTACAAAATACAACTGACTGACTAGAGTACATATATATTGTGCATCTACACAATATATGGATGTAGCTCAAAATAGCTAGCTAGCTAGACCTAGAACCAGCGAACTGATTAGTATCAAGGTCAGGGAGTGACTGAGAGCTTTGGCCTTATATACAAATTCCCCAAAACCACTCCCTAATTAGCAGCACCTCCTGTTTGGTGATATCACCAAAATGACATCACAACTGACGTTGCTCAAACCCGCTTCTTTAAGGTATAAGACCTTTCATCAACTATATACATTAAATAGGTATATTTGACCCTCCATGCCTATTTACATGGAAGGAGCAGGATGTCTGGGGGTCTCTCGGTGCTCCCAGATTCCACATAAGCCCCTCAGGATTTCTGCACATGCCCCCACCTCCTCCTGGTCACAGGAGGTGGGGAAGACCTCCTTGTCTATGATATGCGCAAAGGACTATGTAAGACAGGGGGAGGCTTTTTCGCCTTTCTCTTACAGAGCCCACATATCACAGATCATGTGGGCTGGTATGGCTAGTGTGGCAGAGCCCCCTGCAGATTGACTCAGCTAGCCTGGCTATACCAGCCTGCATGGGTGACAAGGGGTTAAAAAAAAATTACCGGGGGGGGGGGGCTATACAATTTATATTATTGATTAATAAAAACAACAACATCATGCATTAATTAACCCCTTGTCACCCATGAACCCTCTGGAAGAAGGTGGGGCATGCACAGAAATCCTGGGGCACTCATGTGGAATCTGGGAGCACCCTTTAATAAAGAGACCCTCAGACATCCTGCCCCTTCCAGGTAAATTGGTAAAGAGGGTCAAATTTGACCCTATAGCTATTTAATGTATGATAGTAAAAAATACACCAATAAAGCTTTATTAGGGGAAAACAAAATCTTCTTTCTTCTCCTTTAATTCATCTGTCACTTCGGTCTTCTTTCTTCTGTCTTCTCCTTTTAATCTTGATTGAAGGGTCCTGTCTTGACGCTCATCCCACACTGTTCCTTGCTCTTTCTTCTGCTGGCTCTCCTAATCAGGTTGTCACTGAGCCCCAGCAAAGCATCTTTGAACCTTTCGGCCGGGGCTCCCCATTGGTCTTAAGATGAACTACTTAATGACTGCTCAACAACAATTGTCGTGAGCAGTGTGGCAGCCCCAGGACCACTCCACGCTAATTGGCATGAAGTGCTAAGGATGGGGATTGCAGAAGATCGAGCTCCACTCCGCCATCAGCCTCCCAGCAGCGATCGCCACTAGGAGGCTGTTAGATGGCAGAACCGCCATCTATTTATTATGTACAGCGCTGCGATCTATGGCAGCGCTATACAGGGGACAACAGTTTGACACAGCTGTCCCCCTGGGAGGCACTACAGCAATCCGCTGTCATAGGCTGAAGCTTATGACAGCGGATCATGCTGATTGGCTGGCAGGGGATTACAAAAATTAAAAAAAAGTTTTTTATTTTTAAAAAAATACAATAAATATTTATAATACAATAAACATCCTGGGAGAGATCATTGCCCACCAACAGAAAGCTCTGTTGGTGGGCAGAAAAGGGGGAGGCGATCACTTGTGTGCTGAGTTGTAGGGCCCTGCAGCGAGGCCTTAAAGCTGCAGTGGCTCATTTTGTAAAAAAAATGGCCTGGTCACTAGGGGGGTTTAACAATGCGAGGATTTTCATTGGCCTAACCCAAAAACTAATGGGAATCCCTGGTGGGAGGCTCAAAGATGCTTTGCCAGGGCTCTGTGACAACTGGATTCAGAGAACTGGCAGAAGAAGGAGCGAGTGGTGATGTGGGATGTGCGGCGAGATGGGACTGATGTTGTTTTAGTTTTTTTGTATTTTAATATTTAAGGAGTCAGAACTGACTTCATTACCTATTAAGATCTCTGGCATCTGGGCTCTCCTTAGTAAAAGTGGCACCCAGATGTCAAAAGCGCCCACGGGACATAGGCGATACGATAGGGCTTTTCACCTGCTCATAGCAAGTTAACACCTATGTTTGACAGGAAGCAAAAAAAAAAGGGGCAAACAATTGCAAATAAGTAGGGGGCAAAGAACTCACCGGGCGATTGTATCGCCCAAGTTAGTTCTTTACCGTACGGGGGGGGGGGGGGGGGGTTAAATTGAGAGGACTCTTGAAGACTGTATAAACATTAACAGTGAGTGATCCCTGTTTTGATTAACTGAAGCCGGGTGATTATTTGATTACTTTTTTTGTGAAAATAACTACATAGCATCATAAACTGCTTATTCAATATCATATACTCTGGCATGGCAAGAGAAGTGTCTAAAGTTATCTAGTGCCCATCAGGAGTGCAAAGTATGCACCATAGCTAAAAATATAGTAGGCTGGTGGAGACCCACACAGTAGCCAAATTATTAACTTACTCATTACATACCCTATAGCTAAATGTGGACCTAGATATATATTTATGTTAATGAATAGTGCATCTTTTATTTACACTGTAAAAATAAACTCCAAATTTGAAAATCTATTATTATTATTAGTAGTAGTAGTATTAATGATGTGTTCTCAATTAACAACTGCTTCAAGTTAGTTTTTAAGTCACACAACCACACAAGCAGTTGAAAAGCTGTCATGAATTATTTCACAATACTGAGTGAGATACTTTATGTGTGATTTCATGCACATGTGTTAATGTATCCTTATAATTATCCACAAAATAAATGTTTAATGAGAACTACTGTGGGCAGCACGGTGGTGTAAGGGATAGCACTCTTGCCTTGCAGTGCTGGGTCCCCAGTTCGAATCTCAGCCATGCCACTATCTGCAGAAAGTTTGTATGCTCTCCCTGTGTCTGCTTGGGTTTCCTCTTACATACCAAATCCATACAGAGAATTAATTGGCTTCTCCCTAAATTTGTCTTAAACTACAATGGACATAGGCCTATAGTTGGGATTAGATTGTGAGCCCCTCTGAGGGACAGTTAGTGACTAGACTATATATACTCTGTAAAGCACTGCAGAAGATGTTGGTGCCATATAAATGTAAAATAATAATATAATTATAATTACAAGATCAAATGAAGCCAGCAAAATTCTAAAAATATGAGATAAGACAGTTGATTTAAAGAAAACCTGAGATGAAAGAAGTTTCAAGTTTTATACTTACCTGGGGCTTCCTCCAGCCCCCTACAGGCCGCTCGGTCCCTCGCTGTCTCCCCGGGCCGCTCCTGTCCCCCACTGAATAGCCCGGTACTCTGGCCAAGTCACGATCCATTGCACATGTGCCCCCCCCCCCCAAGCGTTAGGCACCTGCCCAGTAGTTACAGCACAGGTGAAGTGTGCCCAGCCATGGAAGCATGACTGAGGTGCGCATGCGGCTAGTCCATGTAAACACAATAAAGCATGACTCAGCCAGAGTACCGGGCCATCCAGCGGGGGTGACAGAACCAGTCTGTGGAGACGGGGAGGGACTGAGCGGCCTCAAGGGGGCTGGAGAAAGCCCCAGGGAAGTATAAAATCTGAGCCTTATTTTGTCTCAGGTACAATTTAAGACACTAAATAAGTGTAATGCATTAGGCCTTTTGTTGAACGTGACTTTGAATATTCAAACATCAGTAGGATATATAAACCCAATGCCTAAACATGTTCCTGAAAAACACCACACTGTGTGCTGGAAATACACTGAGTGGTCTTTATGCTCAGTTTCTTTTCTATATAAATTAAGTGTATCTCCATCTACCCAATATTGGCTGCTGACAAAGTGGATTTAGAATGAATTATTGAGGTTTCTAATGAGTTTCTTCGGATTGTTACTAAGGTAAGCCATTTTTAACTGCTTAGCCCTGTTACCATTATCTGAACAATAGGGATCTCGCTTTCATCTCTCCCCAGGGGCATTTCATTCAAATCTCTAGCACAATTATTGCAAATTCCTCCAATCCTCATTAACACCTTTCCTCAGAAGCCTAATAAACTTTTAATTCAAAACAATAGAATAATCAGGGTTCCTAATTGAGTTCAGAAATGTTTAATAGTGGATATTAATTTTAATTATTCTAAGTAAGAAGTAATGATCACTGTGAAGAAAAACTGATTTGCAAGTTGAGCACAACTGGGATGGCTGTCAAGAACTGTAATTGTAAATGTGTTAATGTACAGAGACGATTACTAATGATCACATCTGTGTGTTAGTTAAGTAGGAATCACAAGGCATGCATTGTGAGGTGCTCTGCTTGATAATCCCAGCTAATGTGTTGCAATGAAAAATACATCCTTTATCCTAGTAGTTTTTCCAAGATTAACTATATTTATTAACTCACACTAAAGCTTGGTGTACACACTGCATGGATACACTATGCAGCTCTATAGATTGCCAGGCCTTCATGGTCAAACGGGTTTGTGGCAATAAAAGCAAGCAATTTTAGGACAAGCGACGAACATTACAAAACCTCTGATGCTGCACCCCCCCCCCCCAGTGTCCAATGTGGCCCACCACAGTGCCCCGTGCACTATACATTACCTGTCCATGTTCGCCGTTGGCTCAGGGCTCTGTCCTTCACCCATACACATGCCCTATGCGGTTGCCGATGTAGACGTGGGAGCATGTGTGACATCGCACAGGCACCCACGCTACTCCAACAACCAGCACTTGGACATTAAGAGGACAGCATCAGGGGTTTTGTAATGTCTGTTGCATGTCCCAAAATCTCTCGATGTTATTGCCACACACCTGATTGACCACGAGGCGGCAGATGCAATGTCACAAGGCCAATTCCAGATCAATTTCAGCAGAAAATTTGATCTGGAATCAGCCTGCAGTGTATGTGCAGCTGACAGATCTCTCTTTAATCAGATTCAATTAGAGAGAGTTGTCTCTTAGTCAAATCTGCCCATCATCGCTAGATATATGGATACCTTTAGTGTGATCTGAGACTTAAGGTGCCCATATACCAGCATATAAATAGCATATTTGACCATTAGATAGATCCCTCTCTGATTGAATCTGATCAGTGTTGACAAGCACAAATTTGCATAATCATAATGTGTCGTCCTCTGTGGGTAACCAACCGAATTGTGCCACTACATTCCCTATTGAACACTATTGCAAGACTCATTTACTGCTCCCAGGGGCATAACAATAGGGAATGCAGCCCCTGAACCCGCTTTTTTGGGGTGGCAGGTGGGGTCACTCGCAGCATGAGGGAAGAGCCTTGCACATTGGTGGGGAGGGGGACAGTCCCCCCTCCCTCACCTTGGGCTTTCCTCTCAACGCTCACCATCCAGCATCTATCACTGGCAGCAGCAGCGACAGCAACACATACCTCTATCCAGTGCAGAGGTCTCCGATCTCTAAGTGCTTCACGCTATTTCCTGTTTAAACAGGAAGTAGCGTGAAGCACTTAGAGAACGGAACCTCTGGCAGTGGATGGCGGTATGTGTACTGCCTGCTGCCGCTGCTGGCAGTGATAGATGGTGGAGGGGGAGCGCTGAGAGGAGAGCCCGAGGTGAGGAGGGGACTGTTTGTCCCCACTCCCCACCAATGTGCAATGCTCTCCCCTCATGCTGCGACCCCTCCTGCCCCCCCAAAACGGCTCTGAGCGAGAACTCGGAGTGGTATCCAAATTCTTGGGGGCCCCGGTGACTTCTAGTTACGCCCCGACTGCTCCTCTCACTTCTATGATCCTTCACTGCCTTCTACTTACCAAGATAGTCCAGTTAAAACTTCTATATCTTACCTTCAAGACCCTTTACAAATCTTCTACTTCACACATTACTTTAGTCATATACAGTTAGCTTCCCAACTTTTCTTTATACATGAAATTCTTCCGTCCCCTGCCTTGGTAGCCAGCTCACACATTTACACTGAAAATTTCACACACATCCCCCCCCTTGTCTGTAATTATCTTCTATAGTACAAGTCTCCTGTGCTAGTCCTTGAAACCTTAGCACTCAGATATTCAGGCAAGCATGTATTCTGACCTAGCTTCTCTTCAGACAGTGACTCACTAATGTTTCCTTTTGAATATGATGTCAAAGACTCACTGCCACCTCAGCTACAATTTACTTATTGTCTTACCTAGTGTTTATGTCGCCTCCTTCACCATGTGGTAAGGGCAGGATCTTCTCCCCCCACCCCTTCACCACCACCACCACCATTGTTTTTGCTTTTATAGTTTTAAGTAGTAATTTGCTATGGATGGCTAACACAGTAAAGACAATTCTGCATTTTCAGCTTGAGCTTAAGCCTGAGGAGAATTTGCTGCCATCATGAAGACAAAATATAGAACAATTTGAGTAACTGTAGAAATCTGGATTAAGAACCATTATTGTATTACAATGTTCCACTTCACAGTTATACAGAGCATAAAGTATAAGCTTAAAGCTCTTTCTCAAAAGAGAATGAAAGTTGAGCCTGAACCACTGTGCTCTGTATAATTATAAAGAAGACTGATAAAACAGTGTTTGTACTCTCTATTTATGTGAGTTACCATTTTTCTAGTTTAAAATCTTGTTGGAAAACAGATTGTGTTGTATAGTATATTTTTGCAGAGATCCTAAACTTTGAGGCTGCTCCAACACTATGGAACTCCCTACCTCCACCCATTAGGGCAGCCTCCTCCTTCAACATCTTCAAGAAGGCCCTCAAAACTCACCTTTTCACTCTGGCCTACCCCCCTCACAAGTGCTCTAAACCCGCAGCTGAACTCTGGTCCCCTACCTTTCGTGTCCTTACCTCTCCCTCACAGAGGCGCCGAGCTCACTGATATAATACAGATGCTGTGACTCCTACTGTATTTTGCCTGAGGAAGCGGGATGTATGGCCCGTGAAACGCGTTGCGTTGTTTTTTGGAGTTCCGAATAAATTGTTGACTGTCTGAATCGCAGTCCTTGCCTGTGTCTGTTTGGAGGAGATAAGACCACCACTGCCTCCTCTGTTTAACCAGTTGGTTTTTTAAGTTCATTTAATTACCTTTTATTCTTTTGGCACCTCTGTATCTTGTACACTACATTGAGTCCACCCTGGGTGGAGGGTTGTTACCCTATTTTCCTGTCTACAGAGAGCGACTTTTTATTCCTGAGTGGGGTCAGGATTGTTCTCCCCACCTGCCTATACAGTGGTTGCCTATTGGTAACCCTGGTTTGTAAGTATAATTTTAACTTCTCATTTATTTTGTTGTCCCCAAGACGAATTACACTATTGGGGCTCTTGGTGTCCCTCTGCTTTATCTCCCTCTAGATTGTAAGCCTTTGGGCAGGGTCCTCCTCCTTTTGTGTCCTACCTGATCATGCACCTCCATTACTGTGCACCCATGCTATGCATTTGAGTGAACCTAACTTGCCTAATCTCCATACTCCCATCCAGTGACTGACTAAGCATTACATTGTACTCATACTGTGCTGCGTGATCTGGTTTTTCTTGTATTCCTGTATTGTCATATTGCTGTACGTCACCCCTAAATACTGTCTGTAACCTAAACTAATGTCCAGCGCTGCGTAATATGTTGGCACTTTATAAATACAATAAATAAATAAATAATTTACGCATATTTTTTTGCAGTGCAATGAGTTGCGAGGTTCTGCTGCATCGCACTGCAATAAATATAAATCATATGATCCTGCAGCAGAATGCGCTGACAGCGTCTTATGCATAGGCACACTCCTCTCTCAGGGACATACTTCCTGCTGAACAGGAAATACAAACACAGACAAACAAACACAGAACACTTATATCGCGCTTTTCTCCTGGCAGACTCAAAGCGCCAGAGCCGCAACCACTAGGATGCGTTCTATAGGCAGTAGCAGTGTTAGGGAGACTTGCCCACGGTCTCCTACTGAATAGGTGCTGGCTTACTGAACAGGCAGAGCCAAGATTCGAAACCCAGGTCTCCTGTGTCAGAGGCAGAGCCCTTAACCATTACACTGTACAGCCCAGCATCATTGGGATCCCAGTCAGTCCACACCACACCAGGCTTTGTTGCTTACACTACCTGCGTCGCCCATAGACTTGCATTACAGCATGCTCTGTGGGTCAAGCATGGAGCATGCGGTAACACATTGCCACCCTTGCATTGGGTCGGCAGCTTCTGGTGCTCTGCATCACACATCATTAAGTGTGCAAGGTTCCATTGACTTGAATTGCTTTTGCAGCCCTTTGCGGTAAAAAGAGTAACTTAACAAAGGTTTCCTGTGCAAGTATAAAAGGGGCCTGAAGCTCTGCAGTATATATCTGGGTTACCCACCTAAGCTATACCATTAGCAGATTGTTAGAATTGAGCGGAATGGGGAAAAGCATTAAAGATGATACTGGAAAACATCATTTGGATAAGTGTCTATCTGGACCTGGCTCTATCTGGAATGCTAAAGTGCTTATTACTAACAAGCTCATTTTAAAATAATAGTACGGCAGTATAAGAATTCTTGGGTTATTTTAACCCATGGATCCCCAGATATTTGCCTCCTCCCAGGAAAATGAGTCTAGAGGTACATTAGTACTTCTCATCTTTAACCACAACATTTTAAAATAAAACAATACATCATCTTAAAAAAAAAGATCCTTTTTTGTAAAAAAAGACAGAAATAAAAGTTTCTATGAACATTTGCCATTATTCAGGTGAACAAGACAGCTCTTGTGACAATTATTAGAAAGTCTTAATTGCAAAGCCACAAGGACACATCAACTTCATTACTTAATCATTTCATCACTTAGGGCCCTAATCCAATTAACTTTTCCCCTGAGTTTTCTCCTGGTAGATAATCAGTGGATCATTTTCAACTTATCCAAACTTTAATAAGTAACACTTAGCAACTGAAAAAGTATTAAAAATCTGGTAAAAAAAGGTTAGAAAATATTTCCTTGGAGAAAACTCAAAAAAAAAAGTTAGTAGGATATGGGCCTAAGGGCTCGTTCACATCTGCTGCGCTGAAAAACGTGTTAAAGCGCATGGTAAAAAATGCATGCGCTTGTGCGCGCTTTAGTCCGCGTTTCTGTGCGTTGCGCTGCGCTTCTTTAAAGCACGTTTTGTTTACTGTAGCAGCAGCAGTTGTCAATAAAACTTTGTTTTTGTATGTAAATGTATTTTTTTCTCCAATTAGGGGTAAAAAACGCATGCACTTCTATGCGCTTGTACGCGCTTCTATGCGCTAAAAAAGCGGACCCATTCACTTGCATTGCTGTGCGCTTTACAGCTCAACGCACAGAACTGCCTGCAACACTACGTTTCTGTAACGCTGCTCAGCGCAGCGCATAGATGTGAACCAGCTACATTTAGTTACATGGAAAAATCAATACCTTGCTGAACGCACAGGGCAGTGCGCTGTGGAAAGCGCACAGAAACGGCCCTGATGTGAACGAGGCCTTACTGTTTGAATTTCTCATTGAAGCTTTCCATTGGTGAATTAGTCTGAATCAATGGGAAGTTTCAATAAGAAACATCAAAACTGCTCTGAAAAAAAATTAAAATAAGCATATACATGTCATATTTACCTGCTGTGTAGTCTGCTTATTCATCTCTTTCTCCTCTCCCATGTTCTGTTTGTCTACTGTGATCAATAGAATTCTCCATCCTCCATTTAAAAAAATGGTAATGACCCCGTAATAACTTCCATTAACCAGTATTATTGCTTGTGCCATAGGAAAACGTAGACATTACCTGGAATAGCAGTTGTCCTTTAGTTATAACTGACAACGACTGATATAGTGAAAAAGGGTCATAATGCTGGAAGTCTGAACTATTGAATTGTTAGAAGAAAATGGTAATCTTCTGTCTGTGAGATAAGTATGTAATAATAATTTGCAAGTACATCATGTTTTTATTTTAAATATTTTTACTCATTTCAGAATCACCTTAAGGGGGTTTTATATGTCGGTACTAAAGTGGTTAAAATATCTAGGAAAAGAAGATTAAACAGCATGTGAATGTGAATGATAAATGATGTTGAATGCCCCCACTGCTGTAGTTGACCAATTTGAGATATATGGCTTCTTTCACCATGTTGTTATTAAGTTCTAGAACCAAAAATGGTTTCCAATTAAAGCTATCTTTATATTTGGATATACAGTGACCAAGGTAAATGAGAACCCTGTATGTTTTATAACCCTCTATGTTGAATCAAAAATGTACTTGCATTTTTTTTTCTAGTTAGTTTTTGCATTACATTGATGTGCCTTGATTAAAAAAAAAACAACAAAGCATTATTAAGGGCCATTAAAGGCAAAAGTCAGAAAAAAAAATAATAAGATTGAAGTCTGACGAAGGCTGTACAGACGAAAGCTCATTCTTATTCTTTTAAGTTAGCCAATAAATGGTATCATCCTGATTCAAAATGTCTTGCTTTTACTGATGACTAACACAGTACAATACTCTACTGCTACTAAAAAAATATAGATTTCTTGTTGTTTTGCAAAAACAAAGATATTAGAATGAAAAAAAAAATGATTGTGTACTTAAAAGACAGGGGTCATGTTCTAATTGACCATTAGCTCTAGCCAATTAGTGTCTCCAAAGGTCAATCAAAGGTCTCTTCTATTTGTGAATGAGCTCTTTTGAGTGTAACAATGTGCTGATTACCTCAGTCAATACAGTCTATTGTTTGAATTATACTTCATTTCCGTATGTCTCTCTGAGGCTTTGAAAATTGAAGTTAAAAAAGTACACTTATTTGCTGTAGCTCTTAAGAGGAGATTCAGTCTATTTAGTTCAATGAATTACCTATTTGATGATATATGGTATACTATAGTCAGAGCATTAGACTACAAGGGATGGGTGTTCCATTCACTACTATTAACTTATAGTCAAGATATTGCTGTTTGGTTACGAACCTGACCTTTTCAGGATCAAGCTAAAAGCCCATGACACAAAATAATTATTTAGCCTAAGCCCAAGACAGTAAAAACAAGCTAGCATAAGCACTTCATATCTCCTCTCTACCATTATGGAGTTAACCTTTATACAGAAAATGGCTTGCAGACATTGGATTCTGCCTGCTGTCTTCTCTAGGGAAATAAATCCAGAAGATATAATTTTTATTCTGTTAATGTGTTTGAGACTCAACTATTGTGCTTTATAGAGTATAGTGATGACTCAGACATTATCCTGAATACCATGAGAAAAACACACGTTATTATGTCTTTTTTTAAGTATTCCAATATATAGTAAGCAAGGCTGTATATATTAGCTCAATAAAAGTTTGTGTTGCCTACAGATAAACTCAGTGTGATTACACAACTCAGCTTCCTGCATATCGGGTTCTCATCAGCATGACCTGCATAGTCTGGGTCATCTATATTCGCCAGCTTACTGGAGCTCTCTACCATTACCAGAGGACAGTTTTCAGATAGAAGGTGCTGGGTTGGGAATAAATAGGTGGTAGAGTCGTGTGTCTTCATGTCTGTACAGAGTATTCTCTGGTGGCAGGAGTCAACACTGACTGACTGATGAAAGTGCATGTCTAGGAATGTGAAGACGATGTGGTGTGAATGTCAACACGCAGGGAGCTAAAATAAGCATACTCTTGTTGGGTTTTCTGATTCTTACAGTCAATTGTCACAGTTGCTGTCATTAAAAATAAAATTATGGAATAGTAAAACATGTATCTGGTATGTCATTGTGTTGTGCTTTGTGACTGCAGTATGGTACCTCAGTGAGCAATTTGTTGGGTTCAGTGGGAATATATGGGAAATGAAAGACAACAAGAAACGTTTTTTACTGGCAAAGAACCACAATCAGCAAAGGACATGAACAATTATAATAAATGTTGGCGGTCTTCTACATGGTCTGGGTTACCAGATGGCTGTGGGCTGATGATGAAGGTTGACTAAATGGCCCAATTACAGATAAAGTAGATGGAGTCTCAGGGCTATTTAAGCAGACCCAAACTCTTGCACAGCATACAATGAAAACACATATAGTTGCTAAGAAATTAATGCTGTGTGTATTTAGGGAGATCAGCCGGTCTAATTAGCCATTATCACCAAGTTATATCAGCATGTCAAGTAGGGCTGTGAGCTGTGCCACAATATGCCACAGAGGTGCTGTGATAATATGTAAACACTGAAGGGTAACCCCTTCTGTGCTCCTAGGAATGTCCAGGAAGTTAACATTTTTTTTTCAGGATTTCTATAAGTTGTAACAAAGAAATGTTTTTTTTTAAAGGTTACTGTGCTGTGGCTTAACTTTTAGAGAAGAGAGGAAGTCCTAAGTTTAGGTTCACTTTAACATAGTCTGACTGACCGAATAATGTGCCAGGTAGAAAACTGCAGCACCAGGAAATCAGAGACTAGTAGTGTGATGATTTGCTCAGCTGCCTGTGCAGGCAGCCAGCCTTTTGACCATTGTGTAGGTTTGCATGCTGCAGGACTCTGGAAAGAAGAGCTTCTGTCAGTTTTGCAGCTTGTGCTTGCAGAGGAATTTGCATACGTTGTCATGCAAATTGCCTGGCCACATTCATTGGAGGCGTGTACTATAAGTACTATGTCTTTCCCACAATGCTTGGCTGTCCATAGGGATTTCGTCCTATGTAACACTCCTGGTGGGGTGTCAGCCTTGCTCTCTGTTTGAACATCAACTTAGAGTAATTCCTGAATCTGCGCTAGGCAGATTTCCCTAGTGCAGTTAGGATTGTATTATCTGTATTGCCTGTTCTGTCTTGTCTTGCTTGTTGCCATTGTCCAGTCCCAACGGTGGTCGACAGGAAATGGTTCTGATCTCTGTTCTTGGAGTATAGCTGGTGCAGCGGTTGCTACCAGCTATCTCTTCTGCTCTGTCTCCTGGGATCGCGCTAGCTACTTTTCGCTAGCGCTGGGGATCCTTCTGTTCTGTCTCCTGGGATCGCGCTAGCTACTTTTCGCTAGCGCTGGGGATCCTTCTGTTCTGTCTTCTGGGATCGCGCTAGCCACTTTTCGCTAGCGCTGGGGATCCTTCTGTTCTGCTACTCTGTACTTGGATCGCAATAGCCACTTTTCGCTAGTGCTGTGGATCCTATCTCTCGCTTGTCCCTGTTTTCGTGTGTCTGTCTGCTACGCTTGCTGGAGGCTCGGTGAGGTAACCGTTAAGCAAGCGCTCGCGTCCTCTGTTTCATGTTTGTCTGTTAATGGTTAGTTAGGCGTGCTTGTCTCTATTGTGCTTATCACATGGAGACCGCGCATAACCACGTGCACTGTTGCGAATGAGTGCGGTGTTCGCGGTTAGCTAGCGTTTGTTATTTTCCGTATCTCCTCATTGTATTATTTGCTGTGCCTTTGCTAACCTCGTATTCTGTCCTGATCTAACTTGTGTCTCGTCTGGCGATCGCACCTCTCGCGATCGCGTTCCTATTTCATATCTGTTGTTGTGTGTGTGCGGTCGCGGGGTGGCGACTGGATTGGCGCACACACATACAACCTGTCCCTTTGCTCATTCGCAATCGCCTCTCTTGCAATTGCGTTCTGCGTTTCGTACAATTCCTGTCTGGCATTTGTGAAGGTACAGAGGATTTGTTCCTCTGCACTCCCCAGCGCCATCTGCCTACAGGAATTTTCCCTCTACGGGTGCGTAACACCTTTTGCTGGGTTCCTGCAAATTATACGCTTGTGGAGGATTTCCGCCGTGTCAGCGCACGCGTTGTGCGCTGATCACGGGGAAAGTTCCACAATCGTTACAAGTAGGCTGAAAGTGAACCCGAGTTGAGAGTTATATGGAGGCTGCCATACTTATTTCCTTTTGAGCAATACCAGTTGCCCGGCTGTCCTGTTGATCTATTTGGCTGCAGTAGTGTCTGAATAACACCAGAAACAAGCATGCAGCTAATCTTGTCAGTTCTGAAAATATTGTCAGAAACACCTGATCTGTATGCTACCAGTATTGGTTCCAAATTAGAGACTTGTTGGGGTGCTGGAAGTTTGTAAGGCTAAGGCCCCATTTACACTTAATCAGTTGCTCTCAGTTATAACTGAAAGGACAACTGATTTTTAAAGTAATGCTGGGTACACACGATGCATTTTTTCAGTCGATTTTCCATCTGTTCGATTTCCAATTCGATTTTCCGATCAATTTCCAATTCGATTCTGTTATCTTTTCTTATCTATTTCCATTCACTGTTATGAGAAATCGAACAGAAAAACGATTGAAAATAAGATCGGACATGTTGGAAATTATCTATCAAACCATCTATCTAACACAAAATTGTATGGTGTGTACCTAGCATTATGCCCAGGTTTCCCAATGGCTCACTTCACACTATACACATTTTAACGGAAAGATTTTTCATAATGCACTGCTATGGAGAAGAAAAAACCGCTTACCAACTGATTAAGTGTAAATGGAACCTAAGTGTAACGATCAGTGTAACACAGAGATGATCTGATCATCGGTGATCTGCAGTATCACCGAAAATACAGATATATACCCGATTATTGATGATCTGCAGTATCACCGATAATCAGATATATTTCTAACCTCTGGACACCTGAGTAATATGAGTGTTTGTGCAACAGTAATACTTTGAGGAGAGCACCCGTATAGAGGGTGCCAGGCAGTAAGAGATACTGCTCAGAGAACAGGTTCCTTCCAATGGTCTGATGCTCCCCAAGGGGCGAAGCCAGGCTGAGAGTGGGAAGGTTTATTGTATCAAATGTTAAAAGACACCGATCCTCAGACAATTTGCCATAGGTCAGTTGTTCCCCAGATAATCCCCATAAAAACAGTTACTGCGGATAACATATATGACGTGACTTGGTATACTTTATGAGGCTGTGTAACCAATTTTCTTTTCTGTTTAGTATATGTTCACAGTTCAGGTTGGCCTCATCTCCATATTTGAGTGAGTAATAAGTCCCAAGTAATTAATGACACTGCTTGTGCACAAAATTGATTAGTATTGTTAATGAGTGTTTAGATAAACAAATAAGCTATTGCCAATCTTGGCAAACCTCATGTTTTTAACCATAGGTACAGATCATATATTCCTCTTCATTTACTATTTTAATTAAGTATCTAGTAAATTTTCAAGCCTCTAGGTAGTGGACATCGCACTGTTTGAAATGGCGTATACAATCAGTGATGAATTGGATGGTGAAATAGCCGCCAGTTTCTCAACTGATATGGTTGATGGTGAGAACGACATATCTGAATTGAAACAATTGTTTTTTGCACATAAAAGTCTGCTTATCAAACAACTTAAGCGAAAGTGGAATGCGTCATTGCTTGAGTCATACGTGAAGGCAGGGGTCATACCTGATGGCCTGCTGGAGCGAATCATTCCTGCTGGCAATCTGCTTACAACGCGATTTGTAGAAAAATGGAAAGAAAAGGCCCTAGAACGTGGCCTAGAAATACTAAAAATGATGGCAGATGAAGAAAGAGAACAGTTAAATGAGATAACGGAGGAGATAGCGGAAAGTGTAGAGGAGTTGAGTGTGTATAGCTCCCATGCTGAGTTCAACTCCTTTAATGAGAATCTTAAGAAACAGATTGAGAAGATTCAGGCGGCAATTAAAAAACAGAAACAACAGAAATTTCAAAAGGATTTAAGTAGATGGGACTCTGATGAGGCCCTAAATCCCATTAACAGAATTAACCAAAAGAAAATTAGAAAGAAGGGAAGAAAGGGATCCACGGGACTGGACAGTCTGGAACCCTCCAGTATAGATACTGATTTGTCAGGTAACAGTAGAAGATCAGTCACTTTTTTAGAGGACGATATGCCACAGAGCAGGGGACGAGGCAGAGGCAGGAGGGGAAGGGGGAGGGGGAGAGGACGAGGCAGAGGCAGGGGAAGAGATCAGAAAGAAGGAAGAGCCATGAGAGAACCAGAAGGGATAGACAATCCAGGCAGAATAACGAGAAGTGTAAGCCAGAAAAATTAGACACTAATGGGAACTTATGTAATGAAGAAGCCAGTAGGAATGTTATAAATTTATCCAATTTCAAACTGGAGGAAAGACACATTTCACTGCTTAAAAAAGGCCTATCCTTCTCACCAACCATACCAGGTGACATATTTCAGATATATAAAGATATTTATCTGTTCTTAAGAAAAGTAATTCTGAAACTTACAATGGGACAAAACCCGCAATCAAATGATGATCCAACTTCAGGATATGTGTGTTTGGCACAAGATGAAAGGGAAGCTATTGTGGCCTTGCAATCCCTCCTGGATGAACAGGATGTCCATGGTGTCTTTGGGTCTGCTGACACAGATAATTTTTCCCAGAAGCTATACCTAATGATCCCACCATACCCCTGACCCCACCACCCATAACTGCCTTACGGCTTAAATCTGTATTTATGCCCCCATTATCCCAAAACAAAAGTGTTCAGGTATTTTTGAACACGGTTGAACAAGAACTTTGGAATTTAAGGTTGTTTCCCCCTAAAAATGAAAAGAACTTAACACCACAGGAACAATTAGCGTTGGAGGAACTCCAAAAGGCCCCCCATCTAGTAATTAAACCCAGTGACAAAGGGGGAAACGTTGTCCTCATGGATGAGGAAAAATATGTGCAGGAGATTCAAAGACAACTAAATGATACCAATACATACCGAAAACTTCGGGACAATCCTTTCCCGTTAATCAAGGAACAGGTCAATAGCCTTGTTGATGAAGGTCTATGTGAAAAAATATTGACCAAGAAAGAGTATGATTATTTGACTGTGACTACCTTTAATGTGCCAACCCTATATATCATCCCCAAGGTGCACAAATCTATGGAAAATCCTCCAGGACGACCAATCGTTTCGGCGATTGGGAGTCCCACTCAGCGTTTGGGACAGTACATAGATAGAAAGGTTTGCCCATTGGTCCAAGCATTACCGTCCTACATACAGGACACACGTGATGTTCTGAGTGTCCTGGCCAGGTTCGAGGTGCCCCCGGGATCCGTCCTTGTCGGGATCGACGTGGAGTCTCTCTACACGTCGATCCCACACGAGGAGGGGCTCCGGGCAATGTCCTTCTTCCTCCGTGAGCGGCATCCCTCTGCAACAGCCCACAATGCGTTTATTGTGGAGGCTATGAAATTAATTCTTACTAAGTATTGTTTCGTATTTGAAGGCCAATTTTATCAACAATTACGCGGTACGTCGATGGGGGCGTCGTGTGCACCAGCCTATGCATGTTTACACTTGGGACTCTGGGAACGGGAACAGGTTTATCCCAGCCCAGAGTTTGGTGCACACGTCGCCCTCTGGATTAGATTTATTGACGACGTGTTAATGGTATGGAGAGGTACCGTTGAGGAATTGGAACAATTCATACTTAAATTGAACATCAATACTAAGAATATTCGTTTGACCTTCACCTTTGGGAGGGAGATCCCATTTTTGGATCTCTTGTTGAAAGTGGAGGGTCAGGCGATAATAACTACATCGTATCGTAAGCCTACGGCTGGCAATACGGTATTACATGCGACCAGCCACCACCCGTCGTCTCTAAAGAAGGGAATCCCATACGGGCAGTTCCTCCGTTTAAGGAGGAATTGCTGCAGGGATGAAGACTTCAGAAATGAAGCACGCAATATGTATCAGCGGTTTCGCGAGCGCGGATATCCGCATTCGGTATTGCGGAATGCTTTGCGGCGGGCTTGGAACTTGGACCGGCAGAAATTGCTGGCCCCTAGGGGGATGCCGCACAGAACGGAGGGAGATGGGCACATGCGCCTCGTGACCGGCTTTGGGGCCCATTGGAATAATCTACGTGAACTATTGAGCAGATTTTGGCCAATACTCACCTCTGATAAAGAAATTGAAAAAATAGTGGGTCCGAGGCCACTTTTAACTGCCAGAAGAGCGCCCAATTTAAAGGATCGGTTGGTACATAGTGAACTACAAAAGAACCCTGTGACGTGGCTTGACAGTAGGAAGCCCACAGGGATGTTCAAGTGTTCTAAATGTAAGCTATGCCCATATGTTGATCATGCCAATGTGTTTTATGATAGTAGTGGCAACAAAAAGTTTGCCATTAGATCCTTTATAAACTGTGACACTAAAAAGGTAGTTTATATGATACAGTGTCCCTGTGGACTAGGCTATATTGGCAAGACCAAAAGGGCATTGAAGGAGAGGATTCTCGAACATTTTGGAAAGATAACCAAGGGGAAATCGACAGGGGTCATTTATGACCACTATAGAGAATGTCATCAGAACAGCTTGAAGGGAACCACAGTCAAGGGGATTTATAATTTAAAGATATCGAACAGACGTGGTGATTTTGATGAAATACTCTATTGTAAGGAGGCAATGTGGATCTTTAAACTTGGTACAGTGGCACCTAAAGGGTTAAATGCCGAATTAGACCTGTCCCCCTTCCTTAGAGCCAATAGATATTGATATGTTGAACCAACCATGTCATTTGGCATCAAATTGCTGTCCATTGTAGGGCTTGCCCATGATCAGTTGGTGCATATTCTAACTAATTCTGAGAAGAAATGGGTAAAGCATGGGTATGGATGGATCCGCAGTGAATGACTATTGTGCCTTTAAGGACAATATATGCCCAAGTAATAGTCAATCATACTTGGAACTGTCATGTAAATGTACAGCGTGAATTGACCTGATAGGCTAATCATGACATCCCTGAACGATGAACTATGCTATGAATTGTATGTATGGACTTTCTTTCCTTGCGGTCTTCCTCCGCTATGGACATTTACTGTGCAGATGTGGCGTGTCCACTAAACTCAATTGTTATAAAGGAAAAAGTTTTTGAGAATGACATACATATGAACTCAAAACATCAAGTATAGATATGGTCTGCCTGAATATAATACCATGAAAGGCTGTCTTACAGAGTGATATGTATACAAGCCGCACCGCATACAGTCTATGCAGTAAATACGAATGGTGAGCATGGCAACGGAGATGCGGTGGGCGGAGCCTAAACCACTACATAGGAGGTGACGTTTGCTAGTAAGACCACACCCTGATGAAACGTCCAATTGGGACGTGAAACGCGTCGGTGGGTGGAGCTGACGCGGCTGCGTGCACCGCAGCATCATCACACACACGTGGGGCACGGAATTCCGGGCTGGCGTTCTCCGTGTAAGAGAGCTGCGGCATGGTGGAGCTAACAGCATCACGCTCCCAAGCCTGTCAACAGGACTCTGCCACACGGACCAGTGGAAGTTTCCTGGATGAGATACCTACAATTGATATGGGTGAGATCTACCCTTGTTTGCTGTGATCAAGTGGCTGTTAATTCAAGTTCTGGTGATACCATGATGAACTGAACCATTTGGAGGAATCCAAGTTAATATAAAGGGGGCCCCCCATATCCAATATCTAGGCACATGTATATGTGGTGAATGAATGCGCGGATGCAAGGATAAGTGCAGCAAAATTGATGTTTCTGGCCAGACACAGTTTTGTTTATATGCTTAACACATTGAATTGTTGCTATCTGGAACGCAGTCAGCGTCATATATGTTATCCGCAGTAACTGTTTTTATGGGGATTATCTGGGGAACAACTGACCTATGGCAAATTGTCTGAGGATCGGTGTCTTTTAACATTTGATACAATAAACGTGACTTGGTATACTTTATGAGGCTGTGTAACCAATTTTCTTTTCTGTTTAGTATATGTTCACAGTTCAGGTTGGCCTCATCTCCATATTTGAGTGAGTAATAAGTCCCAAGTAATTAATGACACTGCTTGTGCACAAAATTGATTAGTATTGAGAGTGGGAAGGACCAGAGAGTGAATGACACCAATGGTGAAGTGTCACTGACAGGTCTGTGAACTATCTCCAAACAGGGAAGATAGTTCTCGAGGTTGGACAGGCCAGGTCGGCAACAGACAGACAGATCAGATACAGAGACAGGAGACAGATTCGGAATCTATAGACAAGCAGGGTTCAGCAACAGAGTATCAGATATAGCGAAGTACCAAATCAGAGATCAAGAGAGTGGTCAGGAAAGCAGAAAGTCATAACAGATAATAACAATGCCTAGTCTTAGGTGTGATCATCAACACCCTGGAACTAATCTGATATATAACAGAGTGATAATACAGTTCCCTAGTCTTGGGTGTGAGTTCCTTGATCATCAACACCCTGGAACTAGTCTGAAGTATAACAGAATGGTAATACAGTTCCCTAGTCTTGGGTGTGAGTTCCTTGATCATCAACACCCTGGAACTAGTCTGAAGTAATAACAGAATGGTAATACAGTTCCCTAGTCTTGGGTGTGAGTTCCTTGATCATCAACACCCTGGAACTAGCCTGACGTAATAACACAGAAAATATCACAGATACTGACAAGGTCTGAGTGCTACCACGTAGTGATCACAACGCCAGACACCAGAGAAATGACCAGCACCCAGTATATATACACAAGCGCTCTCCGGCGCCTCCCCTAAGTGCTGGACCAATGAAACCTGATAGAATTGTCAGCTGATCGGTTGGATCAGCTGACACCCTTCTGACTGTCATAAAGGCTCTGCCTCTCAACGCGCGCGGGCATCCTTCTGAACCTGTGTGGACTATCAGTCCCAGCCACACCAGACATGTGTTGTAATGTATCTGCTGGTTTGAACGCAGGGCCAGCCGCACCGCTGTCAGAGCATGCGGCGGTTTCCCCGCGTTCAGCCATACTGCTAGTGGTAGGCCCATGCGTGCAAACCGCCACGTCGGACGCGGAATCCGCCGCCTTGTTCACTGGGCATGCAGTGGTTTCTCTGCGCTCCGTCAGGCTAGTGGATGCCATGTTGGACGCGGAATTAGCCGCCTTACTCTGAGTACTCGCGGCGGCTTTTCCGCGTTTTCTCACAGTACCCCCCCCCCCCCCCCCCTGAGGAGTGGACTCTGGACAGCTCCGACCCGGTTTCTCAGGATATAAAGTGGAACTCCCTCCTTAATTTATCCGCATGCATGCGACACTCAGGTACCCATGTTCTCTCCTCAATACCATACCCTTTCCAGTGAACTAGATACTGCACTGAGTTCTGTACAACACGTGAGTCTAAAATCTTTTCTACTTCGTACTCAGGTTGGTCATCTACCATCACAGGAGGAGGAGGAGTGGAACCTACATGAACTGCTGGCTTAAGCAGGGACACATGAAAGGATCTTACACCACGCATCCTGGCAGGGAGATCAATGGCATAAGTAACATTGTTGATCTTCCTGGTCACTGGAAAAGGGCCCACAAATCTGGGTCCTAACTTGGGCGAGGGCTGTTTTAGGGTCAAATGACGCGTGGACACCCAGACCAAGTCTCCTGGACGGAACTTCCACTCTAAGGAGCGTTTGTCAGCTTGACCTTTCTGACTTTGAAAAGCCTTCTCCAAATTATTTTTCATGATCCCCCAAATGTTCTTAAATGACTTTTGCCAGGCCTCCAAAGCTGGAAACGGAGTGGAAGCTACTGGCAGTGGAGAGAACTTAGGCAACTTTCCAGTTACCACCTGAAACAGAGAAAATCCAGAGGAAGAGCTTTTCAAATTATTGTGCGCAAATTCTGCAAATGGCAAGAACTTGACCCAATCATTTTGTGCATCCGCAACATAACACCTTAGAAACTGCTCCAATGACTGATTAACTCTCTCAGTCTGACCATTGATCTGTGGGTGGTAGCCCGACGAAAATGACAGTTCCATGCCCATTTGATGACAAAATGCCCTCCAAAATTTAGAAACAAATTGGACTCCCCGATCTGACACAATGTTTTCCGGAATGCCATGTAGCTGGAAAATGTGGATGATGAAAAGATCGGCCAACTCCTGGGCCAAGGGGAGTCCTTTCAGGGGCACAAAATGGGCCATTTTACTGAAACGGTCGACTACCACCCAAATGACCGACATGCCCTCAGACTGTAACGATCGGTGAAGCACAGAGAGGATCTGATTACCGGTGATCTGCAGTATCACTGGGAATTCAGATGTATGCCAGATTATAAGTGATCTGCAGTATCACCGATAATCCGATATACTAGCTAACCTCTGTTCACCTGAGTAGAGTGTAGTGTTTGGTGTAACAGTAACACTTTGAGGACTAAGC
Source organism: Hyperolius riggenbachi (assembly GCF_040937935.1). NCBI lineage: Eukaryota > Metazoa > Chordata > Amphibia > Anura > Hyperoliidae > Hyperolius > Hyperolius riggenbachi. The sequence goes on along the minus strand of NC_090651.1, from coordinate 265,818,866 downwards.
ATCAGCGCAGTAAGGTATACTGCACGGATTCTTTCCGAAGACCTGGACTCTCCAAGACGGGAGGAGTCAGGCTGCGAGTAGGAAGGATTGTCTAAAAGTAACACTCTGGAGGAAGTGTCACTGATAGAACGGGGAACCGCCTCCAACAGTGAGGTCGGTTCTCAAGGTCGCACAAGCCAGGTCGTACACACACGGACAGATAAAGTACAATATCAAGAGGCAAAGGCGGAGTCAGGTACAGGCAGGGTTCGGCAACAGGGTATCAGAAATATCGAGGTACAAGATCAGTAGGCAGAAGCAGAGTCTAAGGACAAGCCGGGGTTCGGCAACAGAGTATCAGAAATATCGAGGTACAAGATCTGAGTTCAGGAGGATAGTCAGGCAGGCAAAAGGTCAAAACAGATAATCACAATCAAACTAGTACTTTAAGCTATCAACAGAAACTAGCTAAGTGTAGGATTACAGCTCCAGCTGGTCCCGGCACACTTGCGGATCTGACTACGGATCGGGGTGCTCCCACGTATGTGATCGCAACGCCAGACAACCAGCAACTGAATAAGCAGTAGAATATATAGTTGCTGGACTCTGCTGCCCCGCCCGAACCATTCAGCCAATCATGAGTCCTGCAGGAATCAGCTGACCTTCCTGATCAGCTGACACTTCCTCTGCAGGTATAAAGGTCCTGAATTCAGGCCCGCGCGAGCATAGCTCTCCATCTGCCTAGGTGCACTAACAGACCCAGCCACACCAAGCACATGCTGCTGCATGCAAACGGCCGCTTTGCTGTCAGGACATGCGGCGGCTTTTCCGCGTTCCACCACACCACCAGACGTGTGCAAACCGCCGCGTAGGACGCGGAGTCAGCCGCCTAGCTCTTGGCACACGCGGCGGCTTTTCCGCGTTTCCTCACACAGACCTTGGAAGCTCACCCACAAAATCCATGGACAAATGGGTCCATGGTTCACTCGGGGTGGGCAAAGGCTGCAACGTTCCCACAGGTGCCAGACGGGAGGGTTTGCTTTTTGCACATACTGCACACTTTCTAACATACTCCTTGCAGTCAGTTGCCAATGAAGGCCACCAAGCACACCTAGCAACAAGGTCCTGTGTTCTGGTGGCCCCAGGATGTCCAGCATTTTTGTGGGAGTGGAACATCTGCAATATCTGGAGACGAAATGGCAGTGGTACAAACATCACCCCTTCAGGCTTTCCTTCAGGGACATCCTGCTGGAAGGGACTTAAAGTCTCCATCCAGTCTTTCCAGGTCTCTGTGGCTGCCAACACTACTCTCTGTGGGATAATAGTCTCTGGGTCTGAGGGCTGTGCTGTCTCTGGCTCAAAGCATCTGGACAAAGCGTCTGCTTTAACGTTTTTACTACCCGGAGTGTACGTAATTACAAATCTGAATCTCGAGAAAAACAGTGACCACCGAGCCTGACGGGGACTCGATCTCTTAGCCCCCTCAATGTATTCCAAATTTTTGTGATCAGTGTAAACGGTAATCGTATGTTCTGCTCCTTCTAGCCAATGACGCCATTCTTCGAAGGCCAAATTAATGGCTAGGAGCTCCCTGTTGCCTATATCGTAGTTTTTCTCTGCTGGTGAAAACCTACGAGAGAAATAGGCACACGGGTGTAATCTTCCCTGCAACCCAGAACGCTGAGATAGCACAGCCCCTACCCCGACCTCCGAGGCGTCCACCTCCACAAAAAAGGGATAGGAGGTGTCAACGTGTCTCAAAATGGGTGCAGAGCAAAACATTTCTTTCAAAGTGGAGAAAGCAGCTAGAGCTTCGGGGGACCAGTGGTTTGGTATCTGCCCCTTTCTTTGTGAGACTGGTGAGGGGTGCTATGACTGTGGAGTACCCCTTTATGAACCTTTTATAGTAATTAGCGAATCCTAAAAATCTCTGGAAAGATTTTAGTCCCACTGGCTGAGGCCATTCCAGGACAGCAGAGACTTTGGCAGGAACCATAGAAAGGCCCAAGGTGGAAATTATGTACCCCAGAAAAGTGACAGATGTTACCTCAAAAATGCATTTCTCCAATTTAGCATAAAGCATGTTCTGTCTTAACTTGTGAAGCACATATTTGACATGAGCCCTGTGCTCAGAGAGGTTATCTGAGAAGATTAGTATATCATCCAGATATACCAGGACAAATTTACCCAACACCTCCCTGAACACTTCGTTAATAAGTTCCTAAAAGATGGCCGGGGCGTTACACAACCCGAAGGGCATCACCAGGTACTCGTAATGCCCATCGGGTGTGTTAAAGGCCGTCTTCCACTCATCGCCCTCTCTGATCCGCACCAGGTTGTATGCACCCCGCAAATCCAATTTCGAGAAAATCTTAGCATTGGTGACCTGAGTGAATAAATCGTCTATCAAAGGCAATGGATAGCGATTTTTTATTGTGATTTTATTCAGGCCCCGGTAATCAATGCATGGCCGAAGGCCTCCGTCTTTTTTCTTTACAAAAAAGAAACCTGCTCCGGCAGGCGACCGGGAAGGGCGAATGAAACCCTTAGCTAAGTTTTCACGGATGTAGTCTCGCATGGCCATCTTTTCCGGCCCAGACAAATTGTAGAGATGTCCTCTAGGGGGCATACAACCAGATCGGAGATCGATGGGGCAATCGAAGGGGCGATGTGGAGGTAGTTTATCTGCAGCTTTGGGACAAAACACATCTGAAAATTCAGAATATTGTTCCGGTACTCCCTCCACATGAATCCTGGTCTGACCCAAGGTCACCCTCACTAAACAATGATGAAAGCAATGGGCTGACCAGCTTGTTAGCTGGCCAGTGGCCCAATTAATCTGAGGGGAGTGAAGGTGTAACCAAGGCATGCCAAGGATGATAGTGGAGGTTGTCATGTGTAACACAAAAAAATGCAACTTCTCCCTATGCAGCACCCCTATAGTAACTCCCACCTCTGGTGTCTGAGACAGAGGACGGCTACGTTGCAGGGGGGAGTCATCCACTGCCGTAACCTGGATAGGTGGTGTTACCGGGGTGAGCGGAATACCCAATTTTTTAGTAAATTCGTAATCCATAAAATTAGCCGCTGAGCCCGAATCAACGAAGGCCTCAGTGACTTCAGATTTATCTTCCCATGCAATCGTACAAGGAAGAAGCAATCTTTTATCATCTAGGGGTAAAAGTTGTACGCCTAGGGTATTACCCACAACTACTCCTAGGCAGTAGCGTTTCCCGATTTCTTAGGGCAATTCTGTACTCTATGACCCCCCTCTGCACAATAAAGACACAACTGCTCTGAAATCCTGCGTCAACGCTCCACCTGAGACAACTTCGACCGGCCAATCTGCATCGGATCGGGTGGAGGCGAAACGGGAGGAGGTGGAGTCACAGGAGGCGCAGCGTAGGACACCATCTTTACATGATTTCTACCCCGGGTCTGTCTCTGATAGCGTAGCCTACGGTCGATCCTGATGGCCGATGAAATGGCCTCATCAATGGTCTTAGGTTCAGGCTGACTTAACATAAGATCAGAGACCTCATCTGACAATCCTGATAGGAAACAGTCTAACAGAGCAAAGGTGTCCCACCTGGCTGATACTGACCACCTTCTGAATTCAGCAGCATACTCCTCGACCGGACTCTTGCCTTGACGTAATAACTTGAGCTTCCGCTCAGAAGTCGAGGCAATGTCTGGATCGTCGTAAATTATTGCCATAGCTTTAAAAAATTCATCTACAGAGGTTAGGGCTAAGTCTCCAGCGGGTAGACTGTATGCCCAGGTCTGAGAATCGCCTGATAACAAAGTCTTAATAAATGTGACCCTTTGGGCCATAGTTCCTGAAGATCTAGGTCTCAACTCAAAGTATGATAACACTCTACTCCGAAAATTTCGGAAATCAGATCTGTGACCAGAAAATTTTTCAGGTAAAGGCATACGTATGTCTGTGCTACGAGGAGATCGCACTTCATCCACAGCCGTCTGGAGGGTTTGTAAAGACCCAGACAAAGCGTCAATTAACGCCCGGTGATTACCCAGCACTTGGTTGATGGTGTCCACCGAAGTGGTAAGTGCGCCCAGACGGTCGGTGTGTGCGTCCATTTGCATTTTGGGTCTGGCGTTCTGTAACGATCGGTGTAACACAGAGTGGATCTGATCATCGGTGATCTGCAGTATCACCGAAAATACAGTTACATACCCGATTATTGATGATCTGCAGTATCACCGATAATCAGATATATTTCTAACCTCTGGAGACTTGAGTAATATGAGTGTTTGTGCAACAGTAATACTTTGAGGAGAGCACCCGTATAGAGGGTGCCAGGCAGTAAGAGATACTGCTCAGAGAACAGGTTCCTTCCAATGGTCTGATGCTCCCCAAGGGGCGGAGCCAGGCTGAGAGTGGGAAGGACCAGAGAGTGAGTGACACCAATGGTGAAGTGTCACTGACAGGTCTGTGAACTATCTCCAAACAGGGAAGATAGTTCTCGAAGTCGGACAGGTCAGGTCGGCAACAGACAGACAGATCAGATACAGAGACAGGAGACAGATTCGGAATCTAAAGATAAGCAGGGTTCAGCAACAGAGTATCAGATATAGCGAAGTACCAAATCAGAGATCAAGAGAGTTGTCAGGAAAGTAGAAAGTCATAACAGATAATAACAATGCATAGTCTTAGGTGTGAACATCAACACCCTGTAACTAATCTGATATATAACAGAGTGATAATACAGTTCCCTAGTCTTGGGTGTGAGTTCCTTGATCATAAACACCCTGGAACTAGTCTGAAGTAATAACAGAATGGTAATACAGTTCCCTAGTCTTGGGTGTGAGTTCCTTGATCATCAACACCCTGGAACTAGCCTGAAGTAATAACACAGAAAATATCACAGATACTGACAAGGTCTGAGTGCTACCACATAGTGATCGCAACACCAGACAACAGAGAAATGACCAGCACCCAGTATATATACACAAGCGCTCTCTGGCGCCTCCCCTAAGTGCTGGACCAATGAAACCTGATAGAATTGTCAGCTGATCGGCTGGATCAGCTGACACCCTTCTGACTGTCATAAAGGCTCTGCCTTGTTCACTGGGCATGCGGCGGTTTCTTCGCGCTCCGTCAGGCTAGTGGATGCCCTGTTGGACGCGGAATTAGCCGCCTTACTCTGAGTACTCGCGGCGGCTTTTCCGCGTTTTCTCACACTAAGCCCTACAGTACTCTTTTTGGTTTGCTTGCACACTGACAAGCTGGCGGTGTCTTCCACTATTATAACTCTGACAACAGAAGAGTTGCAATGGTGCAAGGCTTGCACCTGGCAAATAACCAACTATAACTTTATTTTTTTTTTCTGACTTAACAATTAATAAAATGTACTAGGTATTACAATATTACTAAAATGCATATAGATTCAGTCAAAGATTGTCATTGTTATTTTTTTTTCAAACTCAGTGTACTAATGGCACTGTACCCCAAAACAGACAAGCTTCACTGAAGCACTGTTACATTGGGGTTAGTTTGCATCATTGTTTGTTGTTTTTTTATTTGATTACTTAATTATTTCTTTTCAAATCAAATAATTGCATTTAGACTGTAAAGCATGTGCGTACAATTATAATCATTCATAACAGTTCATCCTTCCACCTCACCCAGTAAAGTAAAAAAAAAAACTGAAGAATATGAAAAATACAAGTACTACTCCTCCCCCGGGGATAACATAAGAGCACATGCCATCCAGACTGGAATCTGTCTCTCTCACAATATCCCTTGCCTTAGGGAGTTGTGAGAAAGATTTGGGCTCAGGCCACCTGAGCACCCCTCCTAAGGCATTCCATTTTTTTTAGTATTGCCTATTAGTATCTATTTGCCTAGCAGCTTTTGCCATACTTGTTTGTGCTTCTCTTGTCTAACCACCTCATTTTTGTTGTCTATTATCCCATCTCTAACATCTAGAAGGTCTCTTACCATTATCCAAATGTGGGAGTCTGACTGCTGTCCCAGTATTCCACGATTAGTGCTCTAAGCACAGCAGTCCCTACTTCTTGAATCAGTGCTACTTCATCATTATCAATAGTGTTGAATATACCAAAATTGCTGATTATGGTGCAAGATTGTTTTCCATCCTAGCCAAGCTTTTTCCAAAGTACCCAATTTCCTCCCATAATTTTTGAATAATCACTAAACATACGTGAAAAAACATTTTAACAACCAATAACAGAAAACTACAGCAAGGTTCAATACTGTACATAGCGTAGGAAGTGAAGGTGACAACAGATAATTAAAGGTTAATTTCAACTTAGCCTGATAATGTGTTTAAACAATGAAGTACATTAGCAATTAGGTATGCCAAAAACTGATTGTACGTGTTAGTGGCCTGGTTTCCTTGGCTGAGAATTCATTATTGATTCCAACTGACTTGCTTGACGATGAGCTGACATTAAAGGCATCAGATTGTACTTAACTTTGGATCTTTATAAAAAAAGACACATTAACAACAAAGTTGTTTGATTGGCGAAAACATATTATAATAATAATAATAATAATAGTCAAGCATGAGCAGGGATACATACTTGTCACAGACTGATCTGTAACCTCTATGAAATAATGAATTGCTAGGATTTATCCTTCATTACACTTAGAAAGAAAGGGGATTAAACCAGGAAAGAAACAGTCACTCTGATATTTAAGGCCATTAAATATGATATGGAATAGACAAACCTATATGCATGCATGCCAACACTTGTGGGAATACATACATAAGAAACAGCAGTGTGAATGTTGTACTAATTCCTATCTACTACATGTCTATTGCACAGGTGAAACAAAAGAGGTGTGTGATCCAACCAAGCAGCACCTGACTTAAAGAGACTCTGAAGCTTAATAAAATACTTTTATTTACCTTCTACTTATGTTCAGCAATATCAGCAGTCCTGAAACGCAGCAGTCCCGTTGCAGAATGATGTCTCTATACCCCCCAAATCCCGGGGCAGAAATCCACAACTTTCAAAGTCGTGGAGTTTGCTGCCCAGGGAGGCAGAGCTTAGCATTGTAGCTCTGCCTCTACTGAAGTCAATCTCCATGTGATTCTCCACCTCTCCCCGCCCTCGCTGTGAAAGAAGATTGAGAGGGGCGGGGAGAGTTGGCGATCAGCGTAGATTGACTACAGTAGAGGCAGAGCTACAGCACTAAGCTCTGCCTCTTTCAAGAAGCGCTCCCCGATTTTTGCCCAGGGTATAGAGACCGTTCTGCCGCAGGACTGCGGTGTTTCAGGACTGCTGATATTGCTGAACATAAATGGAAGGTAAAAATAAGTATTTTATTAGGCTTCACATTCTCTTTAAGGTGGCCATATATCAGTCAACTTGGTGGCTGATCGACCATCCATTCCAATTATTATAATCGGAATAGGATGAAAATTGGTGCCGCCAAGTGCATGACCGACCGACAATGCAACTAGTTTTGGGCTGAAATTGGTCGCTTCAGTCAATCTGACATGCTGCAAGATGTAGGGCCGACTTCCTTGATCAGTTGCACAGCGGTAACAGCGAGTGATATCAGGATGAGTGATAGATTTGACAATACCCCTGATGTTGCCCCTGCTACTGTTTAATGTCCCCCCGGTGCCTAGTGCAAGCGATGCATTACCTGTCCGATGCCTCCGCTTGCTCCGGACTTCCTCCACATGGTTGCCTAGTAAGGTGGGCATGTGTGTGATGTCTGACACAGGCCATTACTAGGCAACCACTTGGAGTGCGTGTGTATGGACAGCGCAGGGCACCTAGAGAAAGCAGAGGCCGCGAACAGGTAATGTATCGCTTGCACTGGGCACCAGGAGGGGGGACATTAAACATTAGGGAGTACAGCGTCAGGTCGGAGAGTTGGTTGGATGCGGCATCACAAGGCTAATTCCTGATCAATTTCAGCAAGAAATGGACGGGAATTGGACTGCCATGTATGGGCAGCTGACAGATCTCTCTTTAATCAGATTCGAATAGAGAGAGATTTGTCTCTTATCAAATGGTACTCGACAGGGGTGTCCTATATCCCCTCTCATTTTCACACTCACAATAGAAACTTTAGCTGAAGCAATAAGAAGTTGCACGGAAATTCAGGGAGTCGAAATTAAGGGCCAATCCCATAAAATAGGCCTATTCGCGGATGATGTCCTCTTGTCTATTACGGATTCCCTTAATTCACTACAATATGTAGCACAAATCTTAAAGACCTTTTCCTCAGTCTCATACTACAAGGTAAATGAAGGAAAATCTCTGATGCTAGGACTAAATCTTCCACAAATCTTGAAGCTACAAATTTCTAACAAATTCCCGTTCCATTGGGATAAATCACATATTCCCTACTTAGGCATTAACTTACCCGCCATAACTAATAAACTATATGAAGCTAATTATGTACCACTCTTAACCAACATTTCGAAGGAACTAGACAATATTACTAAATTTGAATTATCCTGGTTGGGAAGAATTGCCGCATTTCAAATGAAAGTACTTCCTAAAATCCTCTATTTATTTAGAACAATACATATACCACTACCTAACCATTTTTTCTCTCAAGTCACAAAAAAAGTAACTAGCTATATCTGGGGAAGAAAGAAACAGAGTTGCATACTCTACACTAACTATACCAAAAAAAGCGGGAGACATAGGATTGCTTTGCTTAAAATCTTATTACTACACTGCTATACTAGAAGCCTCTAAAAGAGTGGTGGGCAAATAACATCAAAAAATGGTTCCACATAGAAAATTCCACCTCTCCCCATGACCTAAAACAACCTCTCTCTCTTCGGGTTCTAGGAATCCAACTCATTAAATCCCCCTTCGCGACAGTCCAAGCTTCCTTTCTAGTCTGGTCACATTTACTAAAAACTACTAGAAATGCAAACCCACCCTCTATACTTAAGCTTCCAATTGATTCTCTATCCATTTTAACACAAGATCTAGACCTGAATAGTTGGAAAGCCGCAGGTATCTCCTCAATTTCGGATCTATTCTCTCCAGATAACACTGCATTGCTGCCATTTTCTGATTTGAGAGGAAAATTCTCTATTCAATCCAAAGAAATGTTTAAATACCTACAAATAAAACATCTTTTATCATCCTATAACTGGAAGTTGCCTAAAGTCTCAACTCACTTCATCTCTTTCTTGAATTCTCCTATTGTACTCAAAGATGGTATATCACTTTGCTACCAGGAACTGTTGAGTGGTCAACACAAACAACTAAATAAGTATATTAAAGTCTGGTCAGAAGATCTTCAATGCCAAATAAACCTGACAAACATTATTTCTTCCACTAAAACTATTAATCAATTCTCATCCTGTATAAGTCATAGAGAAACCTTTTTAAAAAATTCTCCTTAAATGGTACCTTACTCCTAGGCGCCCAGCTAATTTTACACAAAAAAGTTCTCCCCTCTGTTGGCGCAATTGTAATAACATAGGTGCTCTAGCTCATATACTCTGGGAATGTCCTTGCATTCAAACATTTTGGTCAGCCATTGCTGAAGAATTAAGTAACATTTTACAGTTGCACTTTGTGTTTACCCCTCAACTGGCCCTGCTTCATGTAGGCATCCTTTCTTTACCCCCGAAATACCGCTGGGTGATTTCGCAAATTTTATGCGTGGCTAGAAGTTTGATAATTGCTAACTGGAGAACTCCAGATATCCCCTCGTTGGCCCAACTTCAGAGACAAGTTGACATCAACTTCCAAATGGAAAAAGCAGCTAAATTCAGATTTCATGCTTCAACCATCCCATATATTATGCAGGTTTCATGGCCTTTCCATCCACCTTAACATTAACTACCAGAAGCTGCAAACACATTTTCTGATGTCTTTACCTAAAGGTGTACAATACTTTACTGCTTTCCCTGCAGGAGTTAGCCCATGCAAAAATGTTGGCATTCAACAGGGGCATCATGAGTAGACCTCTTTATGCCCCTAAAAAGGAGGAACAGTGCTCTTCCTCTTATAGCTTAGAGGCATTACAACTGCTCCCTTGGTGGGGGAGCTGACAGCACCCCAAAATGTGGCCACTGTTATGGGGGAAATACCCCATCAAAGGAAAGATTCCCTATCTCATTGCGAATGTCATCCAGCTGCAAGAATGTGTAAACTGCGTGACTTGGGAGCAGCAAAACCTTATACACTACATATTGTGGCCATTTCTAGAGAACATTGTTAGAAGGCCGAAGACAAGTTACTGAACTGAATGAGCTGCTTGTCTTGTTAGTTTCAAAGGCACCTTCTTTTGGTGGCCATTTGTTCAGAGAGGGATTAGAGATGGCCCTACCGGTTTGCCGGTGAACGGTTCCCGACAAACTTCCATGGTTCGCATCCGCGGAGATCCGCAAACTTTTCCGGAAGTTCGATTCGCCCCCATAGTGCATCATTAGGGTCAACTTTGACACTCTACATCACAGTCAGCAGGCACATTGTAGCCAATCAGGCTACGCTCCCTCCTGGAGCCACTCCCCCCCCTTATAAAAGGCAGGCAGCGTCAGGCATTGGACTCACTCGTGTGCCTGCAGTAATTAGAGAAGAGAGAGCTGCTGCATAGAGGCTCTTGTATGCTTGTTAGCTTGCTCCTTGCTGATTCTTATTGCTAAAAAAGCACCACTCAACAGCTCTTTTGAGAGCTAATCTTGTTCTTGTGATCTATTTTTTTTTGTGTGGCCCACTTGCATTATATACAGCCCTGTCAGTCAGTCACAGCTGGCCTTTGGTGTAATTGCTACTTTGCCACTGCCAGGCCCAGCACATTCAGTGACTACCTGTGTGTGTGATAGGCAGCTGCAGATTTGTAATCCCATCCCAATCACTGCACCTGTTCACTGTTCATTGCACCTACCTACGTGAGCGCACGCATTGTTAATACCACCAGTCATTGCACCTTTTCACGGCGGTACCTGTGTGTGTGTGTGTGTGACAGGTGCACATTTGTAATACCCATCACTGCATATACCTACCTGTTGTTCACAGTGCACCCACCTAACTACGTGAGCACACGCAGTGTCACTGTGCCTGTCCAGTACTTGTCTATGTGTGACAGGTGCACATTATAATACCCATCACTGCATATACCTATCTGTTGTTCCCTTCAGTGCACCCACCTACCTACGTGAGTGCACGCAGTGTCACTGTGCCTGTCCGGTACCTGTCTGTGTGTGACCGGTGCACATTGTAATACCCATCACTGCATATACCTACCTGTTCACTTCAGTGCACCCACCTACCTACATGAGCGCACGCAGTGTCACTGTGCCTGTCCGGTATCTGTCTGTGTGTGACCGGTGCACATTGTAATACCCATCACTGCAAATACCTACCTGTTCACTTCAGTGCACCCACCTACCTACGTGAGCGCACGCAGTTTCACTGTGCCTGTCCAGTACCTGTCTGTGTGTGACAGGTGCACATTATAATACCCATCACTGCATATACCTACCTGTTGTTCCCTTCAGTGCACCCACCTACCTACATAGTTACATAGTTACATAGTTATTTTGGTTGAAAAAAGACATACGTCCATCGAGTTCAACCAGTACAAAGTACAACTCCAGCCTGCTCCCTCACATATCCCTGTTGATCCAGAGGAAGGCGAAAAAAAACCCACAACGCATGGTCCAATTAGCCCCAAAAGGGAAAAATTCCTTCCCGACTCCAGATGGCAATCAGATAAAATCCCTGGATCAACATCATTAGGCATAACCTAGTAATTGTAGCCATGGATGTCTTTCAACGCAAGGAAAGCATCTAAGCCCCCTTTAAATGCAGGTATAGAGTTTGCCATAACGACTTCCTGTGGCAATGCATTCCACATCTTAATCACTCTTACTGTAAAGAACCCTTTCCTAAATAAATGGCTAAAACGTTTTTCCTCCATGCACAGATCATGTCCTCTAGTCCTTCGAGAAGGCCTAGGGACAAAAAGCTCATCCGCCAAGCTATTATATTGCCCTCTGATGTATTTATACATGTTAATTAGATCTCCTCTAAGGCGTCTTTTCTCTAGACTAGATAAGCCCAGTTTTTCTAACCTTTCTTGGTAAGCGAGACATTCCATCCCACGTATCAATTTTGTAGCTCGTCTCTGCACCTGCTCTAAAACTGCAATATCTTTTTTGTAATGTGGTGCCCAGAACAGAATTCCATATTCCAGATGTGGGCTTACTAGAGAGTTAAACAGGGGCAATATTATGCTAGCATCTCAAGTTTTTATTTCCCTTTTAATGCATCCCAAAATTTTGTTCGCTTTAGCTGCAGCGGCTTGGCATTGAGTACGATTATTTAACTTGTTGTCGATGAGTACTCCTAAGTCCTTCTCCAAGTTTGATGTCCCCAACTGTATCTCATTTATTTTGTATGGTGCTAGACCATTGGTACGACCAAAGATTATTTTCTACTATGAAGTCATGTATAGTATCTCTTAGTAACCCCTCAAATAGTTTGCATACAACTGATGTTAAGCTTACAGGTCTATAATTTCCTGGATCTGATTTTTTGCCCTTCTTAAATAATGGGAAAACGTGGGCTGTACGCCAATCCACTGGGACTCTGACAGTTGCAAGAGAGTCACAAAAGATAAGATAAAGGGGTTTAGCTATAACTGAACTTAATTCCCTTAGGACCCGAGGATGCATGCCATCCGGGCCAGGTTCCTTGTCTATTTTTAATTTATTTAGTCTTGCCTTCACTTCTTCCTGCGTTAAGTATTTAATATTACAGTTAAAAGCTTGAGACTCTTCTGCCTCTGTAATTTGCAACAGTGCTGTTTCCTTTGTGAAGACAGAAGCAAAGAAAGCATTTAATAACTCTGCCTTACCTTGGTCATCAACCATTGAGTTCCCACCCTCATCCTTTAGGAGTCCTATACAGTCAACCTTTCTTTTTTTAGAGTTGATGTACTTGTAAAACTTTTTTGGGTTAGATTTGATATCCCTAGCGATTTTATTTTCAGCTTCGATCTTTGCCAGCCTAATTTCTTTTTTACAATTTTTATTGCACTCCTTATAATTGCTTAGTGCAGCCTCGGTCCCCTCCTGTTGTAGGACCTTATAGGCATTCCTTTTCCTCTTCATTTTATCCCTAACCTTTCTATTCATCCATAGAGGCCTTTTTTTTATTCCTAGACATTTCGTTTCAATATGGGATATACATATTACAATATTGATTGAGAATAAGTTTAAAAGCTTGCCATTTCCATTCAGTGTCCTCCCCTTGTAGTACATTATCCCAGTTCACAAAACTTAGTGCCTTCCTAATTTGATTGAACTTTGCTTTTCTAAAATTCATAGTTTTAGTGGTCCCGCTGCCCCGTGGCCTATCAGTCACCAGATTAAACGTTATCATGTTGTGATCACTATTTCCCAAATGTTCTTGAACCTGCACATTTGATACATTATCTGGTCTATTAGAAATGATCAGATCCAGTAACGCATTCCCCCTAGTTGGTTCCGTTACCATTTGAGTCAAGTAATTGTCCTGTAGTGCTGCCAGAAATCTGCTGCTTTTACAAGAATGGGTAGCCTCAATACCCCAGTCAATGTCTGGAAAGTTGAAGTCGCCCATAATTATGACCTCATTTTTACTTGCAGCTTTTTCAGTCTGCTGTAGTAATCGCAGTTCTGCAGCTTCATTAATATGAGGTGGTCTGTAGCATATCCCAATAAGCAATTGGCAACTTTTATTTCCACCATGAATATTTACCCAAATGGACTCCACATCTTCGCAATCTTCCTCCATCTCATCGTTGAGGACAGCTGTAAAAGAATTCTTAACAAAGAGACAAACCCCCTCCACCTTTTTTCCCTGTTCTATCCCTCCTAAACGTATTGTATCCTTTTAAATTAGCTATCCAGTCATGGCTTTCATCCATCCATGTCTCGGTTATTCCAACAATGTCATAGCCTTTGTCATTCAGAATGAACTCTAGTTCGTCTATTTTATTTGCAAGGCTCCAAGCATTGGTTGCCATGCACTTTATATTTTTACCACCACATTTACCAATTTTGTTTACATGAAATGGGCTACTTGAAGTTTTACCAACCTCCTTAATCTTTACACCAGGCTTTCTCAACCAGGGTTCCTTGAGGACTCTGCAGGGGTTCCTTGGCATTTTACCCCATCGTGGGGGAAGTATAATAGAGCACACTATAATAGGTGGTACTGTAACAAGAAGCACTAAATTGGGTGGGTCAGGAGACAGTATAATGAGTGGCAGTGTAATTGGAGATAGTGAAATTAGCAACCTAACCTATTTAAAGACCATGCCTCCTGAAAAATAAATGCAGGGGTTCCTCGAGACCAAAAAATTGTTTGCAGGGGTTCCTTGAGATCCAAAAGTTATTTACAGGGTTCCTCCAAGGTAAAAAGGTTGAGAAAGGCTGCTTTACACTGTCCCCACCTCCCTCTCCACCCCCTATAATGTTAGGCTCCCACTGTCTTTTTACCTTATCTTGTCTACATATTGAGACTTTATCCTCCCGCCTTCCCCCAGATCCTAGTTTAAAATCTCCTCCAACTGTTTAGCCATCTTCTCCCCCAATGCAGCTGCACCCTCCCCATTAAGGTGCAGCCCATCCCTGCTGTAGAACCTGTAGCCGACTGCAAAGTCCGCCCAGTTCTCCAGGAACCCAAACCCTTCCTTCCTACACCAATTTCTCAGCCACTTATTTAACTCCCTAAGCTCCCTCTGTCTCTCAGATGTAGCACGTGGCACTGGCAGTATTTCAGAGAACACCACCTTGGAGGTCCTTGCTTTAAGTTTATCTTCAAGTACCTGAAAATCTTTTGAGGACCTTCCATCTCCCACTAACTTTGTCATTGGTGTCAATGTGTACCATGACAGCTGGGTCTTCCCCAGCCCCACCCAATAATCTGTCAATTCTTTCCCCTACATGCCGAACCCAAGCACCCATGAGGCAACAGACTGTACGGCATTCACGGTTTCTTCGACAGATTACCCTATCTGTGCGCCTAATAATTGAATCCCCTACCACCAGTACCTGTCTAGCTTTAGCTGCACTCCTATTCCCTTTCTCGTTATAGCAGTCTGCGCCTTGGTTGCTAAGGAGCACATCCTGCTGCAGCATTGCTACTCCTGAATCATCCTCCCCAATATTACGCAAACAAGCATACTTATTAGTGAGGGACAACTCGGGACTAGCCTCCCTGCCACTTTTTCCCCTACCTCTTCTAACTGTGACCCAACTAGCGGCTACCTCTGCTTCTTGCTCCGGATTTACTCCACCCACCTCATCTTCACCGATTCCATCCAGTGTCTGGATCGTGAGATCCAAGCTCATCTCCATGTTGTGTATGCGTCTCAGTGTTGCAAGATGCTTATTTAGCTCTGCAACTTCCACCTCTAACTGAGCAACACGCACACACCCAGGGCAACAGTAAACACCCTCAATCCGCTGATCAAGGCATGCATACATGTCACAGGATGTACACTGTACAGCATAGTCCAACATGTTGACTATTGTGTGGGGAAATTTTATTTAAAGTAAACTGTGGCGGTAAAAGTTGAAACGGCAGAGTGAGTGAAGTTCGGGAGTGAGTGCAGCTGGGGTGGAAGAGGGGGAGGGGTGGAGGAGGGGGAGTGAGTGAAGTTGGGGTGGAGGAGGGGGAGCGAGTAAATTTGGGGTGGAGGAGGGAGAGTGAGTGAAGTTGGGGTGGAGGAGGGGGAGTGAGTAAAGTTGGGGTGGAGGAGGGGGAGGGGAGTAGGGGTAGTGAGTGAAGCTGGGGTGGAGTCCTCAAAACTTAAAGACTACACCACAACGTGTTAGCACATTATAACCAATGCAAAAAAACGCAATATTGGTTGAAGTTTTTTTTTTTTTTAATAGTCCTTACCTGCTTCCTCTCACCTCTCTCTTTGTGCCTGTGTTGTAACGCCTGTTTTTAACGCCTATGCCACTTGTGTCGAAGCCACTTAGTGAGCAAGCCACAGACTGAGCAAGCTCAGTACTGAGTCCTGAAGCTGACCAAATACCTCCTGTTACAGCTAATCCCTCTCCTTAGATAATTACCTGCCTGTTGCAAGCACACTAGAGAAAAAAATGTACTTTTAAAAACTTTTAAAACTAACACTTGCTGCTAGATATCTGATGAACTGCAATGCACAAGCCACCAGATATCAAAGCAGCAAAACACAAATTTACAAACAACAGCAATATAATATAATCAGAGCTCACAATTACCAGCAGTGAAGTGAACTGAAACAGCTCTCCACCAAGATTAGGGCTTTGGCCTACACTTCCTGTTTAATACATCACCTGTGTTACAGCTAATCCATCCCCCTAGCTAATTACCTGCCTGTTGCAAGCACACTAGAGAAAAAAAATGTACTTTTAAAAACTTTTAAAACTAACACTTGCTGCTAGATATCTGATGAACTGCAATGCACAAGCCACCAGATAAAGCAGCAAAACACAAATTTACAAACAACAGCAATATAATATAATCAGAGCTCACAATTACCAGCAGTGAAGTGAAGTGAAACAGCCCTCCACTAAGAGTGCATGCAGTGTCACTGTGCCTGTCCGGTACCTATCTGTGTGTGACAGGTGCACATTTGTAATACCAGTCATTGCATAATTGTTCACAGTACCTGTGTGACCGCACGCTGTGTAATATACCACTCCGAGCATACCTGTTAACTGCACCTGTGTGACAACTGCACATTGTATTGTAATACCAGTCACTGCATACCTTTCACTGCATCTGTGACTGCACATTGTATTATACCTGGCAGTCAGTGCATACCTTTCACTTGAATGGATGGCAGACTTGCCCTCCATAACAGATTCTCGTTAAAGGTAGTAAAGACGATTAGTGTCATATACAGCAGGGACTCAAAAGTTCTCCTGTATTGTTATTTTTTGTCACTACATCAGGACTGGCATGCCATGCCTGCTGCCTTCCTTGGATGTGTGGTGGTAGCCGTTTCTCAGGCTCCAACTCCGGACCAGAATCGAACCCTGACTCCCTGACCGTACGCTTTCTTTAACAATGGTAGAGAAAGAACCATCAACAGTATGAGCAGCGATGGACTACTGGGTGCGCAGGCTTGACCTGTGGCCAAAGCTGTCCCAATTTGCCATCCAACTTCTGTCTTGCCCTGCCTCAAGCGTCCTGTCAGAAAGGACCTTCAGCGCAGCTGGAGGCATTGTCACAGAGAAGAGAAGTCGCCTAAGTCACAAAAGTGTTCAGTACCTCACCTTTATCAAATTGAATGAGGCATGGATCCCGGATGGCAACTGCCCGCCCGAAGACTAAGTCAGTCCCCACAAACAGCAACTCTGCCTGCATGCCATGTGACTGCCTGTCCCAAAACTAAGTCGGTCCCCACACAGCATCACTGCCTGCAGACGCTTGACTGCCTTCTCCGCCACCACCAACAGGGTCCAGGACTCCAGGCGGATTCCTGAATTTTTAAGGCCACTGCTAGCATAATTTTTCTGGTGCGTATACATGCCTGACTAATTTTTCTGGCTGCACTGCAGCTGCAACAACAAAACAAAAGGCGTGTACATGTGCCAATTCCCCTTCGTGATCGTTACCTTGCCGCGGTGAAGGGGCTTGCGTATCACAATCAAGCAATGACCGCCGGTTATATGAGTGTCTCGGGTGGGGCACACCCAAGATAATAAGGTCGTTGCTTCATTGTGGACAGACCAAATTAGATCATTTGGACAGTCACTGTTGTTCTATCATTGAGCTACCTCAGCCCGGCGACCATATGGGCTTGAAAACCGCCACGGCCTGCACTCTCGCCATGGTGCGCACCAATCCACGGCCGTCACTACACAAACAGCTGTTTGCGGAGCGTTACAAAGTGAATTTGGTGTGTCAGTGTAAAGCAGTACTCTAATTACACTCCCTGATTGATGTATACACATGCAAGATGTTTTAAAACATTTTAGCAAACAATGCAATGTGATTTCTGCCCTTAAAACACTGCTTTGCGTCAAATCCAGATTTTTCCCCGGGACTTTTGGCGTCTATCCCACTCATCCATGCTAAAACTCAGATCTTAGACCCCTTGAAACATTTTTTCCATCACTTTTGTGGCCAACATAAATGTTTCTAGTTTTCAAAGTTCGCCTCCCCATTGAAATCTATTGTGGTTCGCAAAAGTTCCCAAGTTCGCAAAAGTTTGCGGAGGTTCACGAACCTAAAATCGGAGGTTCGGGCTATCTCTAAGAGGAATCTATTGCCTGCCCCCGCAAACTGCAGACAGATTTCCAATAGCTTTCAGTATGAAAGCTATTGGAAATCATCCTAGTGCTGCCGCCTGGCTGGGCCCCCAAATATATGTCTCCCTCACCTAGTGGTGAGTATTGACGGCTCACCTGCTCGGTGGTGTTGCTCCTGTTCAGTTGTTGGAACATTAAATGCAATTAAGCTTGCGCATTATATTGAGCCCTTGCAATTGAGATTTCCAAGCATGCCTAAAACCTCCTTTTGACAAAGAAAAGATCGATCAGGTGGCCATGTTGTGGCACCAAATCTTCTCCAATTTGATAAAATTATCAGATTGAAAGGTCAATCAGTCCACAAAATCAAGCAATGTATGGACACCCTAAAGGTGCATACACACATCAGACTATAGTCTTTGGAAAATGAAAGATCACAGACCAATCTTACCACCTTCCATGTAGTATGAGAGCCATACTCTACACAGTCTTTTCTATGGAGCTGAACTCCCCATCAGAAAAAAAAATCTTTGCAAGATGCTGCACACAAACATGCTGTACAGACACAAAAGATCAGTATCTGCAAAAGATCTGTTCCTGCCAAAGATCCATTCCTGCAAATTGCATTCATAGTCTATGATATCTGCAGATCATCATACACACCTTGTTTAACTGACATTCATCTGCAGGTCAGATCCACCAGGATGGATTTTCAGATCTGCAGATGATTGTCTGATCTGCAGATGAATGCCAGGTGTGTATGAGGATCTGCAGACCATAGACTATGAATGCAATTTACAGGAATGGATCTTTGGCAGGAACAGATCTTTTGCAGATACTGATCTTTTGTGTCTGTACAGCATGTTTGTGTGCAGCATCTTGCAAAGATTTTTTTCTGATGGGGAGTTCAGCTCCATAGAAAAGACTGTGAAGGTATGGCTCTCATACTACATGGAAGGTGGTAAGATTGGTCTGTGATCTTTCATTTTCCAAAGACTATAGTCTGATGTGTGTATGCATCTTTAGAGGAAAAGAGTCAGCAGGACTGCCAGGCAATATGCAATGTTTTAAAACATTGGCAGCCTTCATATGCCTCTCACTACAGGGTCACTGTAAAGAGAAGGCTGAATAGAGCATTTTTTTCTATTGTTGTTTAATCCTTAATTAATTATTGGCCTCTCTTTACTTAAAATGGATTCAAGACGTAAGATTTATGATTGGAGATCATAGATACACCTTCTCTATCTCAGGATGCTCACGCCAACTGTTTACTGCATTTTCTAAACAATAAATAAATAGGACGATTCAGGGAGAAATGTAAATCCCACGAAGCTGAAAAGCTCAGAGAGCTAATCAGAACCTGGATTAAATCTCAATTGGCAGTATACTGTATATGCTGTAATATTTCAGAATGGCGTCTCTAACCAAAACTGGTGATAAGATCTGCTGGCTTGTATGAACTTCTGTCATACATTTTGGTGACTCCAATGGTTTGTGCATCCATTAAAGTCCATCCATCTTCCTCTGCAATGAAAGCAGCACAGAATTATCTCCATTTGTTTTTTGTGGATACAATTGGGCAGTGTGACACTTAGGGCTTGATTCACAAAAGCGTGCTAACAGTTAGCACGCTGGTAAAAAGCCCCTTATCACGCCTAAACTCAGTTTAGGCGTGATAAGTTTAAGCGTGATAAGTTTAGGTGTGATAAGTTTAGGCATGATAAGTTTAGGCGTGAAAACTATAGCACCAACTGGGTTAGCACCGCAGTGCACAGCTGATCAAAAGTTTTGCGCTAGCAAAGTCTGGTGCACGCGAAACGTCGCATAGAGTTTAATGTAGACTTATCTAAACGTATCACGCCTAAACTTATCATGTCTACACTTTTCACGCCTAAACTGAGTTTAGGCGTGATAAGGGGCTTTTCACCAGCGTGGTGCAATGGTTATCACGCCTAAAGTCTTTTAGGCGTGATAACTGGGTTATCACCACTTTGTGAATCGAGCCCTTAGTGTTCAGCTTTGTAGCTGTAATGACAATATCAGTGAAACTGCAAATTCTGGAAGAGAGATTTTGTCACTAGAGGTTCCAGGATATTCACACGCTTGAAATGTGAATAGATAGAATACACAGTACAGCTCATATGCAGCAGGAGAAAATGAATTTGCAGAATGTCTGGGTTTATTGCACCTTAAATTAAAACAATCCCTATAAATGCCTATTTAATTTGAGCTGTAACATGCAGTTTACAGTATATGTTCCTACAGTTACTAGCTTCTATAAAATTACAATAATCCTTCTCTCTAGTCTACATTAAAAACACCTTTATTTAAGCACTGAATCTATCTAATTAAAAAAATGAAGAAAAAAAATTCCCACTTCAAGTAGTATTTTTAACCTCAGCTTCCCTATGCTGTTGGATTTTTTTTTACTAGACCTGCCTCCCTGTAAATATTTCCTCATCAAGGATATTGCAGTATCAGCTTAACCTGTTTTCACAGCCTCTCCTTCCAGATACAGTAAGAATCAGACAGCACAGATGCCAAAACTTCCTTGCATGTATGTCTCTGTTTGCTTAACGGTCTACAGATGCAAGAAGAACAGGTAGGGCAAAATGTTATTAAAGAAAAGCACTTCTAGATAGTAAGATTAACTTTTTATGCTTGATAGTGTTCTGATGATGTAGTTACTAATACTGTCTGTTATCTGTGTTGACAGTATAGCTGTAGAAAAGGTTTTGCTGTCTTCTGATAAACTTCTGATCAGGTTGTCATTTAGAAAACATACAGTTCTTTGCAAACAGTTATATAAGTCTATAAAAAAATATTTTCCTGTGCATCTCTAAGTAACAGATAAATCCATGTTATACTCTGTTGATATCTGCCCGAAAAATGTCATATTAGATATTGACATAAAAGACATATAAGACATTGGCATAGAACAGTGACATCATTAATTCTGAGATTGTGTTTATTGTTATTATTATTGGCAAGCTATGGATCCAGTACGTAGTTTGTGTCTGTGATATTGGTTTTCATTAAGGCTAGGTCCACAGTGGAATGCTGCATTGCGATGTTAAAGTCGCCACGCAAAATTACAACACAAAAAAATTGTAATGCACATTAACGCCGCATTAATGTTGCGTACAGTAGATACAGTGAAGCATACAGGCAATGAAAAGTATGCTTCCCTGTATCTGTTAACATGTGTGTTTAGAAGTAACGCACTGCAGCAGTAGGTTACCATAACACAACATTTACAATACAACACTAATGTCGGACTGTGAACAATGGAGAGATGTTCCTGCAGCACTGCACAAGGAATTATGCTAAGGAATGCTGTGAATGACACATACCTTTAACATTGCAGTGCGGTAAACTGCGTTATATGACTTTATAACTCAGGGCAACAACGTCCAACTGTTAACTTAGCCTGAAGAAACATCATCTTTAATTTATTTGTTTGTTTTTAGGAAAAGTTTTTACCAAACTTTTATATATGCATAAATTATGTTTTTGGTTATTTATTTATATGTATTCATTGAGCATTCTCATTGTATTCTCTTTGATACTTCTTGCTCCTCAAGTTCCTGTATCTAAATAGAAAGACTAGTCTGATCACCTCTTGCATAAGGACGGTCGAGATTGCCAAGTTCCGAATCCTTTGAAATGCCAAAATCTCACACCAAATTCTGAACAACTTCCTAATTAAAAAAAAAAATATATAGAAGTTTGCATTGTGTAACAGTAATTTATTGTGAATATATGTTCATAATAACCAAAAAGTTAAATATGGTTAGTGCACATTTGCATAAATATGTTCACAATAGGTCCACAATTTGCATTGAATTTTCACATTTTTACATAATTTTTGTAATTTCAAATAACTTGCACAATTTAGATCTCAGAACTCTGTGAATTCTAAATTCTATCGTCAAACTCGAAACTGAACAATTCCAATGCAAAAGTTGAAATTCCTGAAAATCTGTATGCTCTGCTCTACTCTTGACTTTATCAGAATATAAACTGAGGTAAATTCAGTAGTATTATTATTATCATTTATTGTATTTATGAAGCGCCAACATATTATGCAGTGCTGGGCAATAAATATATACAATGATACAAAGGAAAACAGATGTAACAAGGTCATACAACATAGGACAAAGCTATACACGGCAAACAGGGTACAAAATACATGAACGTGCAATGTTGGGATGGTTACGCAGGTCCAGTAATACAAGTAGGAGGCTAAGAAAGGAGCACACGTTCATGTAGAATACACTAGGGAAAGGAGGACCCGCCAAAGGCTTACAATCTAAGGGGAGGGGAGCTGGACACACTAGGTAGGGCTGTGGAATAAATATTCAGTAAAGCGTTGTAAGCAATAGCATATATTGTCTGTATTGCCTTCTCTTTTTCTACCCTACTAAGGAGGAAGGACAGTAATGCTCCCTGCTGTGTAGCTTGTTGAAAGGAGGGGCTGTCCCATTTACTATAGCAATTCCTTGAGTGTGAAGCCTGTGTTTAAAAAGGTGTGACATTATAATATCATCATGTGGTAGAATCTGTGTGATTGAACTATAATTAGTATTTCAAAACAATAAATAGAAGGGCTCTGAAATGTTGGTATGAACAGTGTGTGACAGCTCTCAACAATATTACTCTTACTGTTGGCAGCATGTACCACAAGTTATGTTATTAGCGTGAGCATTGCTATGGTAACTAGCATTACTGTTAATGCTCATTACCGTAGCAACACTTGCACTACTTGAGCACCATGAGGCGTCCTAATAGTGTAACTTGCAGTAAACATTATTGGTAGAAAGGGTAATATTTGTGTGTGCTGTCTGTGTATGACAATAATACCACACTTAAGTGCATCAAGCCCAAGGGCCCATATCCTATTGACTTTTCTACTGAATTTTCTCCATGGACATATTTTCAAACCTTACCAATAAAATACTTGAACGCTCCCACAGTGCAAGAAAATACTTAAAAATAAGTACTTTCGTTTTTAGTGCTTTTCCTATTTCTAACTTGATTTTTTTTTAGATAAGATGAAAATGTATCTCCTGGGAGGAAACTCAGGAGCAAAAGTTAATTGGATAAGGGCCAAGAAGAGTGGTTCCCTAAAAAGCCTTAAACATTGTTATTACATTTCTGTCCCGCAGAACATCCTCACTTCTTTTGTTTTCAATAATTTAAGTGTTGACACACATGTTTATCAAATTTACGGAAAACTACAATGTTACAAAAATGTTAAAAGATACACTTTTTTTTTTTATAATGTTGGGATGGTGGACTCAGTGGCTCAACTAAAACCGATGGCTCCCAGGTTGATTTTTACAGTTGACCCCCTAAAACACCCCACATACATAAATTGGTATAGAACACCAACATCTGGCAAGGACAGTTGCGGTTTCAAAATTGTAAGCACAGGAGGGGAACAATTTATTGATAATTACTACTGTTTAAAGTTCATATAGAGGTGGTCATTATTAGCATAGCAATAAAGAGCTAATATAACAGTAGAATGAGGGCCCCCTGGTCCACTCCCCTGGCCCCAGTGCATAGCAATAAAGAGCAAATACAACAGTAGAATGAGGGCCCCCTGGTCCACTCCACTGGCCCTGGTTCATAGCAATAAAGAGCTAATACAACAGTAGAATGAGGGCCCCCTGGTCCACTCCCCTGGCCCTGGTGCATAGCAATAAAGAGCTAATATAACAGTAGAAGGAGGGCCCCCTGGTGCACTCCCCTGTTCCCAGTGCATAGCAATAAAGAGCTAATACAATAGTAGAATGAGGGCCCCCTGGTCCACTCCTCTGGCCCTGGTGCATAGCAATAAAGAGCTAATACAACAGTAGAATGAGGGCTCCCTGGTCCACTCCCCTGGTCCCAGTGCATAGCAATACAGAGCTAATATAACAGTAGAAGGAGGGCCCTCTTGTGCACTCCCCTGTTCCCAGTGCATAGCAATAAAGAGCTAATACAACAGTAGAAAATGAGTCCCCTGGTGCACTCCCCTGGCCCCAGTGCATAGCAATAAAGAGCTAATACAACTGTAGAATGAGAGCCCCCTGGTGCACTCCCCTGGCCCCAGTGCATAGCAATAAAGAGCTAATACAACAGTAGAAAATGACCCCCCTGGTGCACTCCCCTGGCCCCAGTGCATAGCAATAAAGAGCTAATACAACAGTAGAAGGAGATCCCCCTGGTGCACCCTCCTGGCTCTGGTGCATAGCAATAAAGAGCTAATACTACAATAAAAGGAGAGACCCTGGCCCTAGTGCACTCCCCTGGCCCTGGTACATAGATAGCAATAAAGAGCTAATACAACAGTAGAACCCTGGTGCACTCCCCTGGTTCCGGTGAAGTCATGACCTTTGCATCCATAGGTGTACTAAACAAACACAATGGTAAACCATTCTAGTAATCAGTACACAATATTTCTTTTTCAAAATGGCTGATGCTAGGTACACACATGAGATACAAGTCTTTGGAAAATGAAAGCTCTAAATCCAATTTTTCCACCTCAATGTAGTATGAGAGCATACCTACACAGTCTGTTCTATTGAGCTGAGTACACCCATCAGATAAAAATCTATGCAAACTGAGGAATTCATCTTTCACAAAGGTTTGTCAAGGAGGTTTGAGACTGATCTTGTTAAAGATGCTGTACGCATGCAAAAGATCAGTATCTGCAAAAGATCAGTTACTACAAAATGCTTACATAGTCTATTTACTTCCTTATTTAACACGCATGCTTGTCCACACAAAAGTTAAGAAATATCTGCAGATGTCATACACACCTTGTTTAATGAACAATCGTCTGCAGATCAGATCCACCGGGATGGATCTGAAAGATTGAGAGAGAAATATATTTTATTGCTATCTTTGGAGGTCTTTTGTGAACTTTTTTTAAGCTGTGTAGCCACCTGGCAATTTTCACAATGATTTTCCGGATGACCGGCAATTTCTACACAACGTTGCCAGGTGTGTACAGGATTAAGATGTAAAAGTCCCTTAGTGTTGCTCCAATAACTAGAGTAGAGACCGACATGGCGGATCTTTAAGATCTCCAACGACACCGTGCAAAGTACCGCGATCGCTGCAAGTCTCACTCACGCCGCCATGTACATTGGGTGACCTTGCGCTTAACCCAACAGGAAGAGGCGTCGTTGATGACCGTCGTCAAGGGGACGTCGCAGGAGCCATTGGGCGGTGAGTACGCAGCTCTACAAAGATTATCTGCAGACTATCTTTGATCTTTCATTTTTCAGAGACTTTTATCTTGTATGTACCCAGCTTTAGTATTCCAAATCTGCTGGCTCTAATACTACAGGGAGGTGGTAAAATTGGTCAGTGATTGTTTAATTATAATTGAAAGTGTGTACTTAGCTTATGTCTGCAAGTCTGCAATGCCTGTTTCATTTTGACCCTCACCTCTGCTGCTCAGCTGAAGATAGACTCTCCTTTGTCTGGGCTTGCTATTATTTCCCAACAACACACAGGAGCTTTATCACCAAAGGAAATTGGACGCTGAAAGATTATGTGGCAATGCTAAAACAATGTGCAAAGTATGTGTTAACTGTTACACAAGGGACAAAGAAATCTACACCACAAAGAGTAATATATAATGTCTACTATAGGTACACTCATTATTCACTGGCACTCCAATTAAGTTTTAGTAATTAGTATGAGCAGGAAACAAATTAGTATGAGCAGGAAACAACATTAAACGTGCTTGATAAAGTGTCCCTCATTCTGTTATTTTCTACAAAATTTTAAAAATGAAAGCTGCAGCACATCTTTAAAGTAAAACAAACAACATGGGGTTCTCCTCCAAAGCACTTTTAACCTCTTGTGCCCCATGTAGAGAGGCAGTGCAGTTTATAGGCTAAAATGCACCCAGGGCGAGGGTGTAAAAATTGCGCCCCCCTCCCGAGCAAGGTATGGGCGCCCGCAGTTTAGGTTAGCCAGGTCTAGTTGCACTCAGTATAGTTCCCCCCAGTATGGGTAGCCAAGAATAGGTAATCCAGTATAGGTAGCCAGCTATAGGCCCTCAGTATAGGTAGCCAGGCATAGGTGAGCCAGTATAGTTGCCCCCGGTATAGGTTAGCCAGGTAGGTGCCTCCAGTATAGGTAGCCTGTATAGTTGCCCCCAGTATAGGTTAGATAGGCAGGCGCCCCCGGTATAAGTTATATAGGTAGGTGCCCCACTACAGGTTAGCTAGGTGGGTGCCTCTAATATAGGTAGCCAGAATAGTTGCCCCAGCATAGGTTAGATAGGTAGATCCCCCAGTATAGGATAGTTAGGGGATAGTTAGGTAGCTGCCTGCAATATAGGTAACCAGTATAGTTGCCACCTGTATAGGCTAGCTAGGTAGGTAGGTGCCCCCAATACAGGTTAGATAAGTAAGTGCCACCAGTATAGGTTTGATAGGTAGGTGCCCTACAGTATAGGTTAGATAGGTAGGTGCCCTCAGTATAGGTAAGATAGGTAGGTGCCCCCCACTATAGGTTAGATAGGTAGCTGCCCCCCAGTATAGGTTAGATAGGTAGGTGCCCCCAGTATAGGTTAGATTAGGTAGGTGCCCCCCCCCAGTATAGGTTAGATTTGGTAGGTGCCCCCCAGTATAGGTTAGATTAGGTAGGTGCCCCCCAGTATAGGTTAGATAGGTAGCTGCCCCCAGTATAGGTTAGATAGGTAGGTGCCCCCAGTATAGGTTAGATAGGTAGGTGCCCCCAGTATAGGTTAGATTAGGTAGGTGCCCCCCAGTATAGGTTAGATAGGCAGCTTCCCCCAGTATAGGTTAGATTAGGTAGGTGCCCCCCAGTATAGGTTAGATTAGGTAGGTGCCCCCCAGTATAGGTTAGATTAGGTAGATGCCCCCCAGTATAAGTTAGATAGGTAGGTGCCCCCCCAGTATAGGTTAGATAGGTAGGTGCCCCCCAGTATAGGTTAGATTAGGTAGGTGCCCCCAGTATAGGTTAGATTAGGTAGATGCCCCCCAGTATAAGTTAGATAGGTAGATGCCCCCCAGTATAGGTTAGATAGGTAGGTGCCCCCCAGTATAGGTTAGATAAGTAGGTGTCCCCCAGTATAGGTTAGATTAGTTAGGTGCCCCCAGTATAGGTTAGATAGGTAGATGCCCCCCAGTATAGGATAGATTAGGTAGGTGCCCCTCGGTATAGGTTAGATTAGGTAGCTGCCCCCCAGTATAGCTTAGATAGGCAGCTTCCCCCAGTATAGGTTAGGTAGGTCCACCCCCCATAATGGAGGGGGGAGCCGGAGCCGCGGGGAGGGCAGCCCGACCTTGTCCGACCTCTCCCTCCCTCTCCCCGGGCCGCCCTCTGTGCTCCCCCCTCAGACGCAGACTCATTACACAGCAGGAAGCTCTGTGCATAACTATATGCCTTCCTGCGTTCCACTCGCCGCTGATCTCCTCTTGTCATAGACGCTGATACACACGCTGCTTCCGGCTAAACAGGAAGCAGCGTGTGTATCAGCGTCTATGACGAGAGGAGATCAGCGGCGAGTGGAACGCAGAAAGGTGAGTAGTTATGCACAAAGCTTCCTGCTGCGTAATTACTATGCGTCTGAGGGGAGAGCATGGAGGGCGGCCTGGGGAGAGGGAGGGAGAGGTCGGGCTGCCCTCCCTGCAGCTCCGGCTCCCCCTCCTTTACAGCGCCCCCCTCACAACAGCGCCCAGGGAGGCGGCACGGGGCGCACGGCCCTAAAAACGGGCCTGTAGAGAGGTATTTCCCAGGGACTCTAGAGACAGAGTGTGAGGTTCTGGGAGTATCCTTTAATAAGAAAAGTGGTGCTGCAAAAATCTCCTCTTCCTTCATCATCAATGGATGTAAAAAGGTGTATTCTCCATAAAAATGTAACAGTTTCACAAAACACTCAAAGTATTCTTAAGAGAAACACAAATATATTTGTGACATGTATTATTATCATTATTATTATTATTATTATTATTATTATTATTATTATTATTATTATTATTACACATTTCTGTATCACTGTACAATTTGCAAAACATACAACAATGGGGAGCATAGACACATGAGCAGTTCAACATACTGTACAATCAGGACAACCAGTGACACAAGTACTGATTCATTAATTGATGTGTAGTTTGAATAACATCACCAATACTGATAGATGTTCATTTGATAAATTGCACAAAAACAGGAAACAAAAGGGGGAGGTTCCTGCTCTTGCAAGCTTACAATCTAGAGGGAAGTGGGGAGAGACACTGGGGGAGTAGATAAAGGGTATTACAGTAATCAAGACGAGACATGATTAAAGCATGTGCAAACATTTCAGTTGCCTCTCGTGTAAGCAAGGGACTAATTCTGGAAATATTTTTGAAATGTAAGTAGCAGGAGGTTGTTAATATGTAGTTAAAATGAGAGCTCATAGTTCAGAGTTACCTCCAGACAGCAAACTTTAGGAGTTAAAATTATTGAGGTATGTTCTACATTAATTGGAACTATAGGGAGAGAGATGGAGAAAATATTATAATTTCTGTTTTGCTCATGTTAAGGTTGAGGAAACGTCGTGACATGAATGCAGAAACATCAGACAGACAGTCAGGGACTCAAGATCAGTGGTGCTCGCGTGTAATCACGAATCACGAGTGGTGTTCGTGATTAAAAATCCGCTGACTTTAATGGTTAATAGCAAAGCCCCCTTACATGCTAGAAACAGTGGTGCTATCTAACTTATACTGGGGGGCAGCTACCTAATCTAAGGCTCAGGAAGGGGGACCCCACGCCATTTTTTCAGATTTCCCACACTCAAAACATTCCCCAAAAATAAACATTTTTAAAAATGTTTTTAAATATTGTTTCCCTTCCCACTATCTTTTTAGCATATCCTGCAAATTTGGTGTTGCTAGGATGTAAGGAGCCTTTGCTATTAACTGCTGGAAAATATTTCCCACGATCTGTCATTGACCGGCATTTAAATGTATCGCTTTTTTTCTTTGAACTTTTAAAATCGATTTTCTCAAAAAGTATAGGGTTTTTTTTTGAAAAAAATGTTTTCCCCTTGCTCCCACTTTTCTTCTTAACATAACCTGCAAATTTGGTGATTCTGGCATTTAAGGGGGCTTTGCAATTAACCCTTAAAGTCGGCGGGTTTTGAATCACAAATTCGTGATGATGGCTGAATTTTCCCCGGAACCGGATTCGAATCCACCCGAATCAAATTAGAGTCCATTCGAACTGGCCAAATCCGAATTTGATCGGTACCCGAATTCGAATGTACTTGAATCGAATTTGGGTACATTCGAGCATGCCTGGCTAGAAAAACCAATGTTAAAAAGAACAGTGGGAACAAGAGGAAAAAAATTCAAAAATACCGTATAGTTTTTGAGAAAATCGATTTTAAAGTCCTATACTGGAGCCTTGTGGTAGGTATGGAGAGGAGTTAGTGTTGGAATAGGAGACAGTAAAAGATAGAGATGGCCCGAACGGTCTTCCTAGCGGGTAGTTCACGTGGATATCAGCTATCCGCACCCGCGGCGGGTAGCGAACACATGGCGCATTCGACCCTCCCCTATACCTCATCATTGGGCTAAACTTTGACCCTCTACATCACAGTCAGCAGACACATGGCAGCCAATCAGGCTGCACTCCCTCATGGACTCCTGCCCCCCACCTATAAAAATTCTGCAGCATCTGCCAGGTTCTCATTCTGCTGATGCTGCTGTAGTGAGAGGAAGGAAGAGGTTGCTGGAGAGATAGGGAAAGCATTAGTTAGGCTCTTGTTAACTTGCTCCTTGCTGAAATTTGTTGCTGAAAGCACCCCAAAACAGCTCTTTTGAGGGCTAATGTTCTTCTGATATGTTTTTTTGTTTGAGTGTGTGTGACACTGACACTAAATAGATACAACCCTGTTGCAGCTGTGCCCTTGCTTGCTGACACACTATTAGATCAGTGCATTTCTTCCCACTCTATTTGTGTGATTTTAATTACTAAAGCATAGCTCTCTTTGTGGGTGACACTACATAGATACAGCCCACAGACAGTTGCTGCCTGCTTGGTATTTGTAGTCCCACTTTCTGACAGCACACTGTATTAGACAAGTGGCATAGTGCATATCTTTCCACTGCACCTGTGTGACTGCCCTCTGTATTAGAGCAGTGCATATCTTTCCACTGCATCTGTGTAACTGCACACTGTATTAGAGCAGTGCATATCTTTCTACTGCATCTGTGTAACTGCACACTGTATTAGAGCAGTGCATATCTTTCTACTGCATCTGTGTGACTGCACACTGTATTAGAGCAGTGCATATCTTTCTACTGCATCTTTGTGACTGTACACTGTATTAGAGCAATGCATCTCTACATCACTACTCAAACAGCTGTTCGGGGTGCGTTACACAGGGAATTTGGTCTGTCAGTGTAAAGCAATTCACTATTTACACTACCTGATCCATGTATTCACATGCAAGATGTTTTCAAGCACTTTATGCCTCCAATTTGCAATTTCCAATGTGATTTCTGCCCTTTAGGGATTATAACCCTGCTGTGCGTCAAATCTGTAATTTTCCCAGGGACTTTTGGCATGTATCCCACTCCGTCATGCCCCGCTCCAGGTGATAGACCCCTTAAAACATCTTTTCCATCACTTTTTACACAGTTTTTAAAGTTCGCCTGTCCATTGAAGTCTATTGCGGTTCGCCGAGTTTGCCGGTTCACGGACTTTTGTGGAAGTTTGTGTCCGCGGTCCACAAACCCAAAATCTGAGGTTCGAGCCATCCCTAGTGAAAGAGCATCCAGACAAGAAGGAGCTAATCTAACAATGTGCTAGGCCCTTGACACCCAGTGACAAGACTGTCTGGAGATATCAAGAGTAATTGACAGTGTCGAAGGCAGAGGAAAGGTCAAGGCGTATTAGTACAATAAATTGGCCTTTGGATGTTCCCACAAGTGGACCTGACATATATAGTGTGCTTTGAGGCTTTGCAGTTAAAGAGTTACAGTAGAATGCAGTTAACTGTTTAGGATACCCACTTTTATTTTACTTTTCCTGGTTTCAGCATCAGAAACACTTCCTATATCTATGTATTGCTGTATATTGGTGGTTATTCCCGCCCTCTCAGTGATGTCAAGCCTAGGCTGAATATTTATGCGCCATTCTTCTTGTAGTGCACTCTGAAAGACAAGGGGCTTGATTCACAAAGCGGTGCTAACCTACTTAGCACGTCTAAAGTCTTTAGACGTGCTAACCAGGGTGCTAAGTAGGTTAGCACCGAATTATCTGATTCAGAAATTCGGTGCTAACCTACTTAGCACCCTGGTTAGCACGTCTAAAGACTTTAGACGTGCTAAGTAGGTTAGCACCGCTTTGTGAATCAAGCCCAAGATGTTTTTTCTATTGAGCATAGAACACACAACACCCAACAATTCCGCATAGAAGTACCTTCCCAGCACTAAAGATGTTGCAACCTGTGATAAAATTCAAAATGTAAGTTAGGGTGAGAATTTTTTTTTACAGTAGGAGAAAAAGACACAACATTTATATCACACTTTTCTCCTGGCGGACTTAAAGCGCCAGAGCTGCAGCAACTAGGACGCGCTCTATAGGCAGTAGCAGTGTTATGGAGACTTGCCCAAAGTCTCCTACTGAATAGGTGCAGGCTTACTGAACAGGGGCAGAGCTGAGATTCGAACCCAGGTCTCCTGTGCCCTTAACCATTACACTATCCAGCCACTCTGACGCTACCATAACACTGACCAAATAATTTATAAATGAATATTGTAAACAAAATAAAAAAACTAACCAAAAAAAACTAAGCAATTTTAATGATTACATTATTTTCACTACAATTCCTATTTTACTTGAAAATTCTGTGCCATAGACTTTAATGCCTAAGTTTGCACTGACAAATCTATGTATTCAACTGGAAAGGATTTAAAAATAAATAATGTTTTTAAAAATAAATTATGGTCTTGCAGCGAAATTGGAATTTTACAATTCCAATCATCCTTGCATTGGTTGTGTATAGCTATTCAGTTTAAAATGCTTTATCCGTTGTCCAGTGTCCTGGAATCACCTAATGCCAGACCCTTGATTTTGCAACCAAGGTTTTGAATTTCTCTGCAGACTCTAATTATGCATGATGAGCAAATTCATTTAGAAATAAAACATTAACGTCTCTGATCCAACAACACAGCAGTCTCCTGGAAGTGCTGTGTGCAGCGGTGCGTACAGGAGGAGGGAAAGTTGTAAAACACAGTATGAATGCCAAAAGCTGCAGTCTAATCCAAATGCACTGTTAAAGGTATATTCAGTCTACTGAGCTACATAGAATCACAAAATATTTGTGCTACATAGATTTATGTGGTCTGTGTGGGTCTGTGATTGTGTGTGTGTATGCTTACACATGTGACCATGTGAGTGTTTGTGGATGTGTGCTGAGTCTAATTTAAGTAAATTGTACAGCTGCCACCTTTGCTGCAGCTCCAACTATAGCGGCAAGCACAATACGCAGATGCTGCCTGTATCTAGTCTTTCTTTAACCTGAGCTTTGTTCATTGCATACAAGAAAAGTGAAGTATGCACTTATATCAATCAATTGATAGTTGAATATAATTGAATTGTTATATTAGCTAGGGATGCTTGTTCAGATTCTGCGGAAATGCAATTTCCACATTTCAGATTGGAAATTGCATTTCCGCATCAGAATTCGGAAATCGGTAATACAAGTGCGGTAGGTGGATTTTCGTGGAAATCGCTAAAATTTCTGCTGACATTTCTGCCGACTTTCACATTATTTTTCTCAAAAACTACAAGGTCTTTTTGAAAGGTTTTTCCTCTTGTTCCAACTCTTCTGCTTAACATACCCTGGACATTTGATGTCTCTAGCACCTACGGGGGCTTTGCTATTAACTGCTAAAGTTGGCGGCCATTGACTAATGTAAAATGCAGAAAATCCGCATTACCGATATGCAATATGCCGCCAACTTTAGAGGTTAATAGCAAAGCCCCCATAGGTGCTAGAAACACCAAATTTGTTGGGTATGTTTAGCAGAAGAGTGGGAACAAAATGAAAAAAAAAATTCAAAAAGACCTTGTAGTTTTTGAGAAAATCAGTGTTAAAGTCGACGGAAATTTCCACGAAAATCCACATCGGAATGCGGAATTCGATAGCGGAAAGCGGAATTGGTAGTGGAACTCGGCAA
Source organism: Hyperolius riggenbachi (assembly GCF_040937935.1). Classification (NCBI taxonomy): domain Eukaryota; kingdom Metazoa; phylum Chordata; class Amphibia; order Anura; family Hyperoliidae; genus Hyperolius; species Hyperolius riggenbachi. The sequence continues at coordinate 265,785,460 of NC_090651.1, read as the reverse complement.
TGGCAGAAAGCGGATTTTCCACAGAAGCAGAAATTGGCAATTCCGACCATCCCTACTAGGGATGAACAAGTGAGAATATAAAGTTCATTCTCATAGTAAAATATGACTTTTCCGCTTTCCAAGTTTCCTGCAAGAAAGGCCCAGTGATTCGCTATGTGATCACTTTCTTGCCAAACAATCATGGGCAAAAATTGAGGGTGGTACAGCTTCAAAATTATATTGGGAAGTACAGAATGGGCGTCTGCTGAGTGAAGCATTTGCTCCCAGAAAGCACAGCAAGCCCTAGCAGCAAATGAGAACATATCCTACGAGAGGTAGATATAGAAGGGGTAGAAAGATGTTTTTTTCATGCCATCTTGCATCTGTGCGATAGCTGCTTGAGAAACAGATACAGGGAGAGAAGTGTATGCTTTCAGGGAGAGATACCTTGTTGTTTGCTTATAGTGCACACATGTGTTCACTTCAGCCTACGCCATGAAGTGGCAGTGAAGTGGCTTCTATTTTTCTGAAAAACTAGGTATAAATTTGCAGTTAGAAACATTTCAGGAAAAAAAAGTCTAGCTTTTTTATTTAATTCCCTTGTGTAATAGCAGATATGTGCTTCCGTTCTCTCTGTACTGTAAATAAAGGTTTTTTGCTTCCTCTAAGCTCATCCCTGATGATCACATACACAAACCTTTCTGAAAAGAAATGTAAAACAAGGTTGTATTTTCCCTTAAGTATACTGAAGGTCGGAAAACAAAGTTGCAGTTAGAAACATTTCAGGGAAAAGTCTTGCTTGTTTTTTCATTTCCCTGTATAATAGCAGTCCTGTGCTGCGTCTCTCTCTCTACCGTAAATTAGGATTTTCCTCTGAGCTGAGATTTATTGTAAGCTATATAGAAAAGGATTTTCTCATCTCTATTTAGCATTACTAAAGTACCAGTTGGTTTGCTGATTGTGCGGGTTTGTCACAGACTTATTTTTAGAATCTAGACCTTCTTTAACAGCTAATTATTTGAGAGTACAGCATACTCCTCTGGCACTTCCAGAAAGGTCTAATCTAAGATAATTCTTTTTTTCAAAACATCATATGATATTTTGGTACTAAGCACCCCTGCTGCTGTTCAATTCTTTTCACAATTCAGATTGAACTTCAAAGTTTTAATATAACAAATTGTTTTGCATCTGAATAGCAAGGACAGGAGTTACACCAAGATCCAAAGGTCTTCTGGAAAAACCTATTTTCCATTATAAGCTGAAGTATAAAATGTATACTGGGCAGTTTAACATACATTGAAACTGGAAATAAAGTAGGCATACTGTATCATGAAATTGCAAACTTTAATGTGTTCCTGCTAAAGTATTGCCTCAAAGTAATATTTTTTATGTAATATGTACTTCTACCAAAATACATGAAATCAGCTTCTCCTTCTTACTGCCACTGTTGCAGAAATTGTGTATTCTCGGCAGCAATGCATTCCAGGAAATGTACTCATCAGCTCCTGTCAACCAGATAAAGAAAGTAGAATCAGGTAATTTGGGTGCCAGAACTTTTAACTTGGGCCCTGGTCCATCACTTTAGTTGCAGATTATGGTTATGGCAGGGGTTGTGGCCAGGTTGTGGCTCTAAATTTTCAGCTGAGGCAGGGGATGTGGCTCCAGCAGCTGCAGCATTCAATTTTCTGGTGCAGTGAAGGGTCAGTGTCAGGGGTTTGGCTGCAGGCTTTGAGTTTGGTTGCAGGTCCAGAGGTTTGCAGGTATCAGATTCCCCATCAAAGAAGGTTGTGGGTCAGTTATGGGTAATGGGCTGTGGGAGCGTGTCGAGTGAGGGTGTGAAATGTTAGACCCACACAGGCCTCTAACAAGTGGTAACTGGGGTGTTTGTTTGTTTTTTTTGGTTTTTTTTTATAACTCTTTTGCTTAAAAAGATAAGGAAAGCATGGGTAGCCATAACCATAATCTGCAAACAAGATAGTCATCAGACATTGCAATATGACAAATCTTCATAAAGCAATAGTAATCTTGTTAGTACAAATAAAAACAAACTGTTAGAGAAACAATACATCATATCATATATGTCACGTCATACACATTTATCTGAATATAAAGATGAATCTATAATGTAGAAATCTAGCATCAAAGGCAAATGTTGTTATAGATTAACTAAATATTATAAGCCTAGTCTGAAGCATTAAAGGAAAAGAAAAATATAAGGACAACAAGTTAGGTCTAACGTTGATCGTTACATTTAGAAACATTATAAATGTTATGGGTATCGACCTAAAAACAAATAATGACCAAGGTAGCTATATTAGAGTCTCTTGTAATAAACATAATTGTCTTTAGGGAAAGGAGAAATCCTTTATTCTCCCATTACTAAATTATTCCCCTTCTTGTTCATAATTAACATCCCAGTAATCCCAAACTCGTTTGAATATCTCTTCTTTTTCATTAACTAAAGCAATCAAATGTTCCATAGTCCTAACCCATCGTATCCTACGAACCATCACTTCCAGCCTAGGGACCGAGCTCCTCTTCCAGTAGGCAGCTAAAAGAGATGTGTGCTGCCATTAGGATATGCTTGAGCATTATTTGAGTATGAGCTCTTAGGCCTTCTTTCGGTTTCCCCAGTAGATAAGTCCAGGGATCTAAAGGCATACGTTTCAAAATAATCTTATGAATTAGAGACTGTATTGATTTTTAAAATTCCTGAGCCAGGGGGAAAAACCAGAAAACATGCTCGATCGTACCCACCTCACCACACTCTCTCGAGCAGCAATTTGGGGTGCCAGGATATATTTTGCTCAGTCTGACTGGCATCATATACCACTGGAATAGTATCTTATAAATGTTTTCTTTAGTCTGCGTGCATAAGGAAGTTTTACGTGCATTAAACCAGATGTCCTCCCAATCTGATAATTCCATTGCCCCCCCCCCCCCCCCCCCCCAATTTGGTCTCCCAGTCTGCCATATATTTATGTTTGGAGAAGGAGGCCAGTCTCGGGATCAATGAAAGCGAATATAGTCTAGATATCAAACCAGGTTCTCTATCTGAATCTAAAAGGAGTCGTTCGAATGAAGAATATGATGGGAAGGGTTGGTTGCCCAAAAGTTTGAGAGCACAGGATCTGTCTGACCTGTAAATATTCATAAAATTTCCAACTAGGATTTGGGTATTTAGCTTGTAGTTCTGTATATTTAAAGGGACTCTGAGCAGTGCAGTAACTATGGAAAGATGCATACCATTTTGAATCTCTCTTTCTCCTCTTTCCAATGATATATAAACCGCCACCCTATGACTTTTAGTTTTCGTTATTTTTGCGATCGAAATTGCAGCTGCCATCTTGGATTCCTTATTCAGCATTGTATTATGCAGGGCAACACTTTCCCCAGTGTCAGCAACTCCATTCAGTGCAAGGCAATGAAATACAAGGAACCCAGGGGGATATAATTACAAACATCATGCGGGTAGGTGTGAGGATATAATGAATTAGTTGTGGGTATGCATAAAGGCATACCCACAGGCACTGCTCGGAGTCCCTTTAAGAACTTCAAAATCAAATCAAAAAGGTCAGAAAGAAAGATTGGTCCAAGCGCTGCAGAACTACTTCTATACTTGGTTATTAAATTATGTGGAAAAAGTGGGTTACCTCGTATACGCATTAACTTAGAGGGGGTTTTAGATATGTTATACTTAAGGTGAGCTCTATGCCAAATGTTCCAGGTAAATTTTATCGCGCTAAGCAATGGTACATTTATCCCCATTGTATTTGGGAGGCTAGGAAAGAAACCAATCGTATATGGTAAGAATGTTTCGTCTTCTAATTCTGCCCATTTAGTTCTAAGGGGGAGGGAAAGCCATTCCGATAGTTGAGGGAGATGAGTAGTTTGTTTTCTAACTGAAATTTAAACTAAAATGGACAATTAATTTTTCTCTATCCAGAAGATTAGGTATAAATTGAGCTCATTGCCAAGAACACAACCTGCAGCTCTGAATATCTGTGTTGACTGTTGATTGAGCTACTGACAAGGTAGTTTATGTAGAGTTAGAATCAAAACAAAAAAACACATCTGTGATGTTATGAGGTGCATGGGTAGCTTGGCACATCTAGGAAGACACCATTAATGCTGAATTATACTGTATATACAGGTTTTGGAGCAACATCCATCCAGATTACATTTTCTTTTAGGAATACCTTGTTTATTTCAGAATGATAATGCCAAACCACATTTATGCATATTTCAACATCATGGTTCAATAATAAAAGTGTCCAGGTGCTCTCAACTGGCCTGCAAGCAGTCCAGACCTATCACTCACTGTAAACATTTGGCACATTATGAAATGAAAATTATGACAAAGGAGACATCAAACAGAACAGCTGAAGTCCTGATCAGCCAAGAAAGGGACAGCATTTCATTTTCACAACTATGGCAACTGATTCTGTACTGTTTCCAAACATTTATCAAATGTTACTAAAAGTGGAAAGCATGCCACTATCACAACTTTTTGAAATGTGTTGCTGATGTCAAGATAAAAATGAGCAATTATTTGTTAGATTATCCTTGAACAGCTTTTATTCAAATGTAAGATCCAAATGATTTTCAAATCATCACTTTCTGTTTTTATTTACAATTCACAGCTCAGTCTGCTTTCTTTTTTTTTTTTAAATAACAGCCGGATTCTCAGGTTTTATTTATTCACAAATATTTCTGGCTAGTAGTATTGAGTAGTGATGTTCATTCGGATTTAACGGAATTTAAATTTCTTCATTTCTGATCAGAAATCGACATTTCCGATCAGAAATTGGATTTCCGCTGAAATACCGCATTACCGCAACTTGGTAGTTTTAGCCCAATCACAGAGCTAGAAAGCATTGGACCAATTAGAGAATGCAGAGTCAACTGGCAAGCATCACAAATAAGAAAATGGGAATCGGAAATCTGCAGAATTGGTCATCAGCATTGTTGTAAATCAGAATTCCTGCGAAGTCGAAAGTCCCCTCATTCCAGCTCTGTCACCCCATTTAAATCTGCCTGCATAGGAGGCTTCAGAAGCCTGAGTGTTCCCACAAACAGGCAGCTCCATACTGTGCATGCGCAAGTGCACATCAGGGTTTGCTCACCTATGTACAATACGGAGAGGACTGTCTACGGGGGCACTCGGGCTTCATAAGCCTTCAGAGGATACTCAGAACTGTATTTGACCAATTGGTCAAAAAAAGCTCTTGCGGGGTAACAACGAGGGGACCGGGAAAGCATTATAGGACTCAGAACCTTCCTTCTCTATAGTTAACTATCTTTATTTTTTATTTTACTTCACATTATCTTTACTATCATTATATAGAATAAAGTATATTTATGTATTTGAAAAGTATGTTGGACCACAGTCAGTGCTGAACTTGATGTAACTGCCTTATGAAGGTGCATCTTGGAGATAAGGAAGGTTACTGTAAGAAGTTGTTACGCTGTTAGTCACCAATACAAAAAGAACTAGATGAAAGGAAACATGATGACAATGTGATTTAGATGAGTGATGCTCAGTGCATTTGTTCTGCAATCTTGGCTGTGAGTGTTGTCAATCTCAGAAGACATTGTTTACACAAGCAGCCTGCTAGCTCTGCCAAATGTCATTTCAGTAACTGAACATTTCCCTACATTCAGACAAGTGATTTGTTTGTATTGTCCAACTATAACAGCTTTTCTTTGTTTGGCAGATTTCTCTAAATTGTTCAATAACCCTTTTGCCAAAAGATAAAGCTTTAATGAAATAATTTGCTACATTGTGTTAAATTCATATTGAAATTAAATTCTTGTTATGCCATGCACATCCCTGTTGTTAAAATAACAAAAAAAAATAGAATAAAAAAAAATATATATTTTCCAATTTGCACATATCACAGTAACAGAAAAGAAGTATTCTGTTTTGAAGCTAAGCATTCATTTTTTTTCTGGTAATTATTTTTTGACATAGTAAATGGTATTATTATTTTTTATTGTAATTATTTTAAATAGTGCCATTATCTTCCGTGGTGAGTATAAACATATAATAATCATTAAATGAAATAACCACATCTTGCTAATATAACAAGTCATAGTTATTATTATTACTCTGACATCTTCCTCAGCACTTTACATAGTATTTATAGTCAGGCCACTAACTGCCCCTCAGTGGAGCTTACAAACTACCGGTATTCCCTATCATAGTCAGTCTTTACCTTATGAGCCTATTGTAGTGTAAGGTCAATTCTTTTGGGGAACCAATCATCGTCTAGCTGTATGTTTTTTATATGTATATTTTTGAGCTGTAGGAGGGAACCAGAATACCTGGTGGAAACTTACACAAATAAGGGAGGACAAACAAATTATGTTCCCATGTTGTGTTGGCCCTAATATGAACCAGGGACCTTAGCGATGCATGATGAGAGTATTATCCACTACAGAACCATGCATAAAAAAATATTTCTTTATTTATAAAGTCAAACAAGCAAAAAACAAGGATGGGCATGGTCGGATTTAAGCCAAGGCCACATAGGCCATGGCCTAGGGCGCCAAAGAGCAAGGGGCAATCTGCAGGCAGTGAGTTGGCATAGGCAGTTAACCTGCCAAAATCAGCTGAGTTCCTGACTGCGTCCCATTGCCAGCAACAGAAGAAAGGGGCATTCAGTAATCAAGCAGTAAACCTGCCCCACACATTTACAGCCATCTGCATACTGTTGTGTGGTGTTAGTGCAGCTACATCTGAGGACAAGCTATCAGCAGCACAGCATACGGTGCAGCGGCCGTGGCATTGGTATCTGCGAGGATGATCTCCGCCATCTGAACTTCAGCCAATCGACAAAGATTTAGGTATGGCGCAGAGACTGATGTCACACGGAACCAGGACATCGGTGTAGTTATGGGGGAGTCTTGCCGTTTTGCTGGAGCTGAGAGCAAGACTGTACTGAACGGAAGGAAAGGAATGGTTTGCAGGGCAGGAAGCAAGTCTGATGGGACAGCAGCGCTTTCAAAGCAAAGAGCCATATAAGGAGTTATAAATAGATCAGAGGTCTCTCTGCACACTGGCTGCAAGTACCTAACTTAGGTAAACACACGCTCCTAGTTTACAAACTAGTTATCCACTTTAGAGCTGCTATTTACAGATCCTGCCCATAGTCTTTTTAACCCTATATGCTTCTAATCTCTTAGCACTCTAAAGGTGCATACACACGCACTACGGCTGTCAACGACGGGTCCGTCAGACCCTCCCGCTGGGCGGACTTTCAGGCGACAGTAGCGCGTGTACTCACTGTCGGAAGACTGATAAGGCTGTTTCTGAATGATCCACCAGACGGTTCGCTCAGAAACAGCCTTATCAGTCCGCCGACAGTGCGTACACATGCGCTACTGTCACCTGAAAGTCCACCCAGCGGGAGGGTCTGATGGACCCGTCGTTGGTACTGGACACTCATGCGTAATGACTGCAGGCTCATGCGTTCGTTTGAGGAGGTGACAAACCTGGTGAGTCGCAGTGAAGGCGCCAACAGCGACTTGATCCCATATGCTTTCTTCCTGGAGTGTGCCATGCGTAGAGTGGTGGATCAAGCTGTAGACGAGTGTGAACAAAAAGAAGAGGAAGAGTGGGAATAATCATCAGCAGAACCAGATTTGTCGACAACACAGAGGAGAGGGGGAGGAAGAGTCGTCTGGGGAAGAGGAGTCAGAGGAGGAAGGTGGCTTTGAGGAGAAGGCGGAAGAACAACCGCAGCAGGTATTGTTCATGGCTGGGGGGAGGAGGAGAACTTACCTGACAATGAGGAAAAGCAAGAGGAGATGGCTAGTAGGTCGGCATCCAACTTTGTGCAGATGGGGTCTTTCATGCTGTACAGCCTGTTGAGGGACCTCCGTATAAAAAAACTCAAGGAGAATGACCTGTACTGGGTGGCAACGCTACTAGACCCTCGGTATAAGCACAAAGTGGCAGAGATGTTACCAAATTACCAGAATGCAAAAAGGATGCAACAGTTGCACCACAAGCTGGAAAGTTGCTTTTCAGTGCGTTTAAGGGTGATGTCACAGCACAACGGAATAAAGGTGCCACTGCCAGTAATCTTCCTCCTCCTCCCATGTCCATGCAGGCAAGGACAGGATGCTCTAGTGATCTCATGGTGGTGTCGGACATGCGGACATTCTTTACTTCAACGCCTCGCCTTAGCCCTTCCAGATCCACTCTCTACTAACGTCTCGACTGGCAGCATGGATGAGCAGAAACTACTCCAGTGTGAATTTACGCATCGTAGTTTGCTTCTATGCATCGTAGTTCGTAGGTGAAGTTGCAGAACTACGCTTACGAATTTACGCGTAGCAAAGCACCGCTACGCGTAGCTTACGCTTACTATGCGTAGTTAATATGTGTATTGCATATTGCGTGAACTACATATGCATTACTCGCGTCTATTTTTCCGCGTACGATTGTATGCTTACAAATCTATGCATTGGAAAGGGGAATGTACGCATAGAAGAGTTCCCGGGATAAGCATCTAAAGAGGAATTAATGCATAAAATTTTCTGCATACAGGCATAAGCATCCGCATACACTATGCTTCGCACTACACGTAATTGCGTATTTTAACGCGTATTCAACGAAATGCATATGAAGCGAATATTTGATTTCGAAGCCATTGGTTGGCGTAAAACTACGCATAGTTCCAGTGTAGGGAAGTTGGCTGACTACGACCATCCCTGACCGGCAGGTAGCCAACTACCTGACCTTAAGTGCGCAGGCTTGACCTGTGGCCAGGGCTGTCACAATTTGCCATACAACTTCTGGCTTGCCCTGCCTCAAGCGTCCTGTCAGAAAGGACCTTCAGCGCAGCTGGAGGCATTGTCAGTGAGAAGAGGAGTCACCTAGGTCAAAAAAGTGTTCAGTGCCTCACCTTTATCAAAATGAATGAGGCATGGATCCCGGAGGGCTACTGCCTGCCCGAAGACTAAGTCAGTGCCCACACAGCATCTCTGCCTGCAGGCCGCTTGACTGCCTTCTCTGCCACCACCAACAGGGTCCAGAACTCCAGGTGGATTCCTGAATTTTTAAGGCTGCTAACTAAAATAATAATTTTTCTGGTGCGTGTACATGCCTGCCTAATTTTTTGGCTGCAACAACAAAACAAAAGGCATGTACATGTGTCAATTCCCCTTCGTGATCGTTACCTTGCCGCGGTGAAGGGGCTTGCGTATCACAATGAAGCAATGACCTATATGAGTGTGTTGGGGGGCACACCAAAGATAATAAGGTCATTGCTTCATTGTGGACAGACCAAATTCGATCAGCTGGACAGTCACTGTTGTTCTGTCATTGAGCTACCTCAGCCCGACCATATGGGCTTGAAAACCGCCATCGCCTGCACTCTCTCCATCATGCGCACCAGTCCAGCATGGCCATCAGTACACAAACAGCTGAAGTGAATTTGGGCTGTCAGTGTGAAGCAATACACTACTTACACTTCATGCTGATCCATGTCTACACACACAATATGTTTTTTAAGCACTATATTCCTCCAATTTAGGAATGCAATGGGATTTCAGCCCTTAAAACCCTGCTCTGCATCAAATCCATAATTTTCCAAGGGACTTTTGGCACGTATCCCACTCCGCCATGCCCCCCTCCAGATGTTAGACCGCTTGAAACATCTTTTCCATCACTTTTGTGGCCAGAAACAGTGTTTGTAGTTTTTAAAGTTTTCCTGCCCATTGAAGTCTATTGCGGTTTGCATAGTTCGCGCGAACTCGAACTTTTGCGGAAGTTTGCGTTCGAGGTTCATAAACCCAAAATCGGAGGTTCAGGGCATCTCTATATAGCACTGACATCTGCAGCACTTTACAGAGTACATAGTCTTGTCACTGACTGTCCTCAGAGGAGCTCACTATCTAATCCTTCCATAGTCATAGTCTAATGTCCTACTGTATTATTATTATGTATTTGTATAGCACTGACATCTTCTGCAGCACATTACAGAGTACAACATCATGTCACTGATTGTCCTCAGAGGAGCTTACAATCTAATCCTACCATAGTCACAGTCTAATGTCCTATGTACTTATATAGCACAAACATCTGCAGCACATTACACAGTACATAGTCATGTCACTGATTGTCCTCAGAGGAGCTCACTATCTAATCCCACCATAGTCATAGTCTAATGTCCTACCATATTATAGACATACGTCCATCATTGACTCGATGGACGTATGTCTTTTCAACCCAAATACCTATGTAACTATATATTATTATGTATTTATATAGCACTGACATCTTTTGCAGCACATTACAGAGTACAGTCATGTCACTGACTGTCCTCAGAGGAGTACACTATCTAATCCTACCATAGTCATATTCTAATGCCCCACCATATTATTATTATTATTATTATTATTATGCTGTTATGTAGCAGTGACATCTTCTGCAGCACTGTACAGAGTATATAGTCTTGTCACTGACTGACCTCAGAGGAGCTCACAATCTAATCCTACCACAGTCACAGTCTAATGTCCTACCATATTATTGCTATGTATTTATATAGCACTAACAGTTGCAGCACTTTACAAAGTACATCGTCTTGTCACTGACTGTCCTCTGAGGAGCTCACAATAAGCCCCACCATAGTGTTGAGGTAGCCATACTCTGTACAATTCTTTTTCACACAGTGTGAACCAGTCAAGCTTGGTTCACACTGTGTGTGCTGCATAACACACATTACAGTGTGTGAACTACAGGTCCTTCTCAAAAAATTAGCATATTGTGATAAAGTTCATTATTTTATGTAATGTACTGATAAACATTAGACTTTCATATATTTTAGATTCATTACACACAACTGAAGTAGTTCAAAGCCTTTTATTGTTTTAATATTGATGATTTTCAGAGGCGCTTTTCGTGACCTTGAGACTGTACTGTGTACTCCTATCTGTTTATTACCTGAGGAAGCGGGAATATACCCATGAAACGCGTTGCGGTTCTGTTCATGGAGTATGTGAATAAATTGTCTTTATCTTAAGCGACAGCATCCAGTCTATTTCTGAGTGGCCGGTCCACCGCCGCCACCCGAATATTTTAAACATTTTAGCATATTTTATCCTTTTGGCGCCTCTGTACATCTACTTGGGGCGGTAAAAAGTACAAATCCTGCCGTGAGGATGGGAGTTGCCCAACCACTCACTCTGTAAGATTTTTCACCAATTAATAATAGATAAAACCTTGTACCCTTATCTTTGGACAATGGAGTGCAGTTACATTGTGGTAGAATTAACCATTGTGTTGATATGTCACTTACTTTGCTGCTGATAACTACTTGTCAAAACCAAAACTTCATTGGACTTTTTGCTGCAAACTTTTTTTCTATTGAGCATGCTTTATGCATCATTGTTATGGCTAAATCTTGTAGCCTCTTGACCCAGCTTTATGTCCATGACTGAATGTACAATATTACTTTTGTTTTTTGATCCAGGTCTCCCGGTCCATATCACTTTGGTCAATTTAACAAATGATTGTTGCCAGTTGACCTGTTGTGTCCAGATTTGTCCTGGGACTGAATGTACCTGATCTCTCTGCCAGCTTTTTGACCCAGCTCTGTCTGTCCAAATCAATTTGGTGATTTTAACAAGTTCTGATAGCCACTGCTTATTGATTTTACTTCATCTATCCACATATGATTATGAGAAACTAATGACCTGAAGAGTCCTTTAGAAATTTATGTGTTGGATTCAAGTTAAGCTATTTTGAGGATGGAAACAAATATAAATAAACAAAACTTTTTTTTTCTTTCAGTAGCTAGCAGCAAATACTATTAAAAAAAGATTGTTTAGAGTATTCCATATTTCACAAAGCATAGCCATGTGCAGACAAACCAGTGAGTGACGAGTGGTCCTTTCTGCAATCTCACGACCTGGGTACGGGTGCGCAATCCCAAGAGCAACGTTTAGCAATAACGATTGTCACGGCGGATCAGATCTATAAGATCCCCGACAACTCCGTGCAGAGTACTGTGATCACTTGACTTCCCACTCATGGCCATCGTGTAATGTAGCAGGACGTCATGAGTAGTGATGGGCGAACACCTGGATGTTCGGGTTCGGGAAAGTTCGCCGAACATGGCCGAGATGTTCGGCATGTTCGGGCCGAACCCCGAACTTTCCGAACATCCAGCTTTTGGGGGCCATATGGGGTCGCAGGCATAAGGGGGGAGCATGCCCCGATCGCGGGGGGGGGGTCGGAAATTCCCCCCACCCCCTCCGCTAGCGCTCCCCCCTCTGCCCGCTTCCCCATTCAAAAGTTTAAGCAAAGTACCTGTAGTGGATGGCCTGGCAGTGGGCGGCACTGTGGAGTGAGGAGGAGGAGTCCGGAGAGTGACGAGTTGAGGGAGGCCGGGCAGCGGGCGGTTCAGCGGAAGTACCCTTGTGGTACTTCCGCCCTTTCTCTGACCTCACGCCCGCTGCCCGGCCTCCCTCAACTTGTCACTCTCCGGACTCCTCCTCCTCACTCCACAGTGCCGCCCACTGCCAGGCCATCCACTACAGGTACTTTGCTTAAACTTTTGAATGGGGAAGCGGGCAGAGGGGGGAGCGCTAGCGGAGGGGGTGGGGGGAATTTCCGACCCCCCCCCCCGCGATCGGGGCATGCTCCCCCCTTATGCCTGCGACCCCATAGGGGGGCAGTATTCGGCCGAACAGGGCCCTGTTCGGCCGAACAGGGGCCCTGTTCGGCCCTGTTCGGCGGCCATTAGAAGTTCGGGGCGAACCCGAACTTAAAAGGCCGAACACCATCAGGTGTTCGGCCGAACGCGAACATCACCCGAACAGGGTGATGTTCTGCAGAACCCCGAACAGTGGCGAACACTGTTCGCCCAACACTAGTCATGAGCAGAAAGAAGAATCGTTGCATGCTCATCATCAAGGGGACGTCGCTGGATCCATCAAGTGGTGAGTAATCAGCTTAACACAGACTGGCAGATGAGATTGGAGCGGCAAGACATATTGTTGAAGAAAAAAATTTTTTTTTATAGATTATTTTTTTCCCTACAGAGAGTTACACTTTAGGTATGCCTATAATTGTAAAGCAATGTTTAACCTCCCTGGCGGTATATTAGGAACCGCCAGGGGGCAGCGCAACACTATTTTTTAATTTATTTTTTTTATATCATGTAGCGAGCCTAGGGCTCGCTACATGATAGCCGCTGTACATCGGCATCCCCTCGCCTGCTTTGATCACCTCCGGCGATCTTTGATCAGGAAATCCCGTTCAAAGAACGGGATTTCCTGAAGGGATTCCCCCGGCGCCATGGCGATATCACCAATGTCATGGACATCGTGACGTCTAAGGGAGTCCCGATCCACCCCTCAGCGCTGCCTGGCACTGATTGGTCAGGCAGCGCACGGGGTCTGGGGGGGGGCGGCGCGGCGAGGATAACATCGGCGATCGAGCGTGGAGCGGCGGCAATCGGAATGCACACGCAGCTAGTAAAGTGCTAGCTGCGTGTTGCAAAAAAAAGTAAGTAAATCGGCCCAGCAGGGCCTGAGAAATCCTCCTGCATGGCATAGCCCGAGCTCAGCTCGGGCTTACCGCCGGGGAGGTTAAGCAGAAATAATTATAGACATTTTTCAGAGATGAATATCTCCTTTGTCAAGCTATTGACTTGTCAGCGCTCCGAAATGTTGCTATTTTTTGTGACAACCTTTAATAAAATGTGAAAGAGCATTGGATGGTGTCGGCCTCATCTTTACTTCACATTATACTTGAGTGGTGACTGAGTGGCCCAGGCACATCTGGAACAACTCACTGAAGGTTTGCACTTCTTCATGGTGTGAAGAGCAACCTATTAGAAAATACTTCTATATCTGGCTAAAGAAAATGTATAGCTGATTTAATGCTTTGAATTAATGTTAAATGCACCAACACTCACCATGCATAAATCTATGATCAGGCTACGTGCCCAAATTAACATGCATATATTTAGCACATGCAGCCAAACACTGGTGTAGCTAGAGACCTTTTGATCCCTAGTGTGGAATTTAGCCATGCCCCCCAGATAAAAGAATTAAGTAACAATGTGCACCCAGATAAAATAATTCAGGCTAGATTCACAGTGGGACGGTGCGGTTTTTTACACGACATTAAAGTCGCAACGCAAACTTGCAACGCGCCAAAAAAAGTCACAATGCAGCATTACCGTCGCATACAGCAGATACAGTAGAGCATACAGGCAATGAAAAGTATGCATCTAAGTCATTACTGAGCATGTGCACACAGTCTAACGCAGCTAATAATGTGTATAACGCACTGCATGCAGTACTTTCACTTAACGTGCAGCGTTAGACACCAACGCAATGTGTGCACTGTGAATGGCACATTGATTTTACCTTGCAGTGCGCTATTCTGTGTTAAATTTTGTTTTGGTGTGCGACTTTAACGTCCCACTATGAACTTAGCCTAAGTTCCCATGTGCCCCAGATAGTTTAATTAAATAGCCAGGAACATATCAGCTAAAAGGAGACAAATGACGTTTATATTGTGCTTTTCTCCTCTTGGATTCAAAGCGCCAGAGCTGTAGCCACTAGGGAGTGCTCTATAGGCATTATCAGTGTTAGGGAGTCTTGCCCAGGGTCACCTACTAAATGGGTGCTGGCTTACTGAACAGGAAGAGCTGAGATTCAAAGACTACCCATGAGTGCCACAAAATATAAGTACTAGGTCAAAATGTTAAATAGTGCTGTTACATTATTCAAGAGGTCTTCTTTACTGGAACGGTGTCCAGGAGCTCCATTCTGGTTTTATTTTTTGGGGAGAAAAAAAAAACTTTTAGATAAAAAAAGTAATATGGATAAAATATTTAATTTATTACAGTAGACAGTGGCTTATCTGAAAATACATAGTAGCAAAAGTTGAAACAGGTTGGCACTTGCAGCTTACATGTTGTTAAAATAGCTTTAATAAATCTGGCTTATGCAACATAAATACATCTTGCATCTTCATAAAAGTATAATCCTACCTATTCTTAAATGGCTGTGGGGTGAAGTGAGAGCCTGACAATCGTTTCGCTATCCTGAGCATCCTCTGAGGCCCTGCGCATTTCAGGACCGGGCCTGCCCAGGGCCTCAGAGGACGCTCAGGAGTGCGAAACGATCACCAGGCAATCTACCACTCCCACTTCACCCCACAGCCATTTAAGATCGGGTAGGATTATACTTTTATGAAGATGCAAGATGTATTTATGTTGCATAAGCCGGATTTACTAAAGCTATTTTAACAACATGTAAGCTGCAAGTGCCAACCTGTTTCATCTTTTGCTACTATTGATTGAAATGTTTGTTTCACTAGGTTTGAGCACCCACCTGTTGTGGTACACTGCCCGATCTGGTCTTCTGGAAGTATTCATTATTGAACTTTGTTTGCAGTGCACTAGCGACTGTAGTGCCTGTTACTGTTGCTATCAACATCATTAATTTTATCTGGAAATACTGTGGAATGAACTTTATTTTCCATTGTGTTTCAAACAAAATATTTTCTTTTTGACATCTTTTTATAGCATCCTTTGACAGAATAATCAAACATTAGATCACACATAACTTCAGTTTGGTAGTTTGAAGACAATACATTAGTTATAAACAAAAACCCATGAGGTTTTCTGTACAATGCTAAGGAGTCAATTAATATATTCTGGTATGTTAGAAAAGCTTATTTGAAGATACAGGTGTTGAAATATTACACATGCTTGATGGGGAAATAACTAAAATAACTAATTTATAAAAGAGTAGTAGAGCAAATACAAACACTAGCAAGGCTTTGAGTTTTAGCTTTTAGTTTTACCTCCCCTCAGTTAAATGAGGCCCAGCGGTTACTATGGCTATGTTTTCATTCCCACATGAGGGAATACTGCTGTGGGCTTGTTCTGATGTCTTTCATATTCTCATTAGTAGATTAGTACTAATTAATTTTTGTGCAAAATATTTCAGTTAATGAGCAAAAGATTGGCATTCAAATACCACTGAGAATGAGCGCTTCTGCTAAATTCATACAACATTGCTACAGTATTTTTGTTCAATTATACGGTTACTAGTGACCTTAGCCCATTTAAAAATGGGCTAGGTGTGTCTTTACTTCACCGGCCGCAGTGCACGCGGCCCCACACGCATGCCGGCCCCTTCTGGCCCCGTCCTCCCCCGGCTCTCGCCAGTGTCTCTGCGTCTTTCCCTGCACATGCACAGTGCTAAAAAGCGCTGACACACGGACGGACGCAGTGACACTTGCATTTTTTTGTATAGGATATGAAGTTGCTAAGGATTTATTTGATTAGTATACATCTGGAATTGTGATTTTGTTGTTGTTGTACACATATACGTACAAACTAATATTAGAGGCTGTTTTTTGGTTTTGTTTGTAAAACATTTTCTGAGTTGTTATTTTATTTTTAATTACACCCTGGGAAACTTTATCTGAAGTCCCAGGGAAGTAGATTCTTGTTTATTGCGGTGGATAGCCGCCGCTCGCTCTCGAGTGCACTACCACGTGGGTACTCATCACCACCCATTAGAGGGGAGATCAATGAATGAGAAGGCAGTTCCTGCAGAGAAAAATTGATGCCTGCATTCATTGTAACTAGGAAGTAACATGTGCATGCATGTTCACATACTTATAGTACGCTAATAGGAAATAATGCTCAAGGACATCTTGTGGCCAAATAGTAAAATTACACCTACATACATTTTTTTTTTAAATAAAATACCTACACTTACATTTAAAATTAACTCCTTACCTACCAAACTCTCCCATAGTACCTAAATATTTATTTTCTGCATTAAAAAAGACAATAAATAGTTACCTTAGGGACTGAAATCATTTAATATGTATGTCAAGAGGGTATACTACTGTTATATTTTCATATATGGGCTTGTAAATAGTAATGGATGCAAAGCTGAAAAAAATGCGCCTTTATTTCCAAATAAAATATTGGCCTCATACATTGTGGTAGGGACATAACTTAAATATTGCAACTGAAACAAATGAGCAAAACAAAAGGTGTGGGTTTTATCCACAGTAGAACATTTTATTTTTAAACTATATTGGCCAAAAACTGAGAAATAATACATCTGTTACCATTTTTTTCTTATTATTCCCTTTAAAACAATTCTTAGCATAATATACCACCCAAAGAAAGCCTAATTGGTGACTGAATAAACATGATGTAGATCATTTCAATGTGATTAGTAGTGCTTAAGTTATTGGTGAATGAAAGGGAGAAGTGCTGAACATTGATCTGGTCCTAAAGGGCTCTTCTTCAGCGCTGCGTAATATGTTGGCGCTTTATAAATACAATAAATAATAATAATAAATAATAATAAAGGGGAAAGCCTCTCAGTGGTCAAGTGGTTAAATGTTTTTTTTCAGGTACTTGGAGATAAACTTAAAGCAAGGACCTCCACGGTGGTGTTTTCTGAAATACTGCCAGTGCCACCTGCTACATCTGAGAGACAGAGGGAGCTTAGGGAGTTAAATAAGTGGCTGAGAAATTGGTGTAGGAAGGAAGGGTTTGGGTTCCTGGAGAACTGGGCAGACTTTGCAGTCGACTACACGTTCTACAGCAGGGATGGGCTGCACCTTAATGGGGAGGGTGCAGCTGCATTGGGGGAGAAGATGGCTAAACAGTTAGAGGAGATTTTAAACTAGGATCTGGGGGGAGGCAGGAGGATAAAATCTCAATACGTAGACAAGATAAGGTAAAAAGACAGTGGGAGCCTAACATTATGGGGGGTGGGGAGGGGGGTGGGGACAGTGTAAAGATTAAGGAGGTTGGTAAAAATTCAAGTAGCCCATTTCATGTAAACAGAATTGGTAAATGTGGTGGTAAAAATATAAAGTGCATGGTAACCAATGCTCGGAGCCTTGCAAATAAAATAGATGAACTAGAGTTCATTCTGAATGACAAAGGCTATGACACTGTGGGAATAACCGAGACATGGATGGATGAAAGCCATGCCTGGATAGCTAATTTAAAAGGATACAATGTGTTTAGGAAGGATAGAACAGGGAAAAAAGGTGGAGGGGTTTGTCTCTTCGTTAAGAATTCTTTTACAGCTGTCCTCAACTATGAGATGGAGGAAGATTGCGAAGATGTGGAGTCCGTTTGGGTAAATATTCATGGTGGAAATAAAAGTTGCCAATTGCTTATTGGGGTATGCTACAGGCCACCTCTTATTAATGAAGCTGCAGAACTGCAATTACTACAGCAGATTGAAAAAGCTGCAAGTAAAAATGAGGTCATAATTATGGGCGACTTCAACTTTCCAGACATTGACTGGAGTATTGAGGCTACCCATTCTGGTAAAAGCAGCAGATTTTTGGCAGCACTACAGGACAATTACTTGACTCAAATGGTAACGGAACCAACTAGGGGGAATGTGTTACTGGATCTGATCATTTCTAATAGACCAGATAATGTATCAAATGTCCAGGTTTTAGAACATTTGGGAAATAGTGATCACAACATGATAACGTTTGATCTGGTGACTGATAGGCCACGGGGCAGCAGGGCCACTAAAACTATGAATTTTAGAAAAGCAAAGTTCAATCAAATTAGGCAGGCACTAAGTTTGGTGAACTGGGATAATGTACTACAAGTGGAAGACACTGAAGGGAAATGGCAAGCTTTTAAAATTATACTCAATCAATATTGTAGTATGTATATCCCATATGGAAACAAAATATCTAGGAATAAAAAAAGGCCTCTATGGAGATGAATAGAAAGGTTAAAGATAAAATGAAGAGTAAAAAGAATGCCTATAAGGTCTTAAAACACGAGGGGACCGAGGCTGCACTAAGCAATTATAAGGAGTGCAATAAAAATTGTAAAAAAGAAAAAGGCAAAGATTGAAGGTGAAAAACAAATCGCTAGGGATATAAAATCTAACCCAAAAAAGTTTTACAAGTACATTAACTCTAAAAAAAGAAAGGTTGACTGTATAGGACTCCTAAAGGATGAGGGTGGGAACTCAATGGTGGATGACCAAGGTAAGGCAGAGTTATTAAATGCTTTCTTTGCTTCTGTCTTCACAAAAGAAACAACACTGTTGAAAATTACAGAGGCAGAAGAGTCTCAATCTTCTAACTGTAATACTAAATACTTAACGCAGGAAGAAGTGAAGGCAAGACTAAATAAATTAAAAATAGACAAGACACCTGGCCCGGATGGCATGCATCCTCGGGTCCTAAGGGAATTAAGTTCAGTTATAGATAAACCCCTTTATCTTATCTTTTGTGACTCTCTGTCAACTGGCAGAGTCCCAGTGGATTGGCGTACAGCCCACGTTTTCCCATTATTTAAGAAGGGCAAAAAATCAGATCCAGGAAATTATAGACCTGTAAGCTTAACATCAGTTGTATGCAAACTATTTGAGGGGTTACTAAGAGATACTATACATGACTTCATACTAGAAAATAATCCTATTTCTCAACATCAACATGGGTTTACTAAAGACAGGTCCTGTTTGACTAACATGCTCAGCTTTTATGAGGTAGTGAATGCTAATATGGATATTGGGAATGCTGTAGATGTGATATACCTGGACTTTGCAAAGGCCTATGACACTGTTCCCCACAAAAGACTGGTGCAAAAGTTGAGGATGCAAGGACTGGGGAAGAGTCTGTGTGCATGGATAGGGAACTGGCTAATGGACAGAAAACAAAGAGTTGTGGTCAATGGATCGTACTCAAAATGGGAGACTGTTAGCAGTGGGGTCCCACAGGGGTCTGTTCTGGGTCCAGTGCTCTTCAATTTATTTATTAATGACCTAGTAGATGCAGTAGTGAGCAATGTTGCTATTTTTGCAGATGATACAAAATTGTGCAGAATCATCAACTCTCAGGAAGATAGTGTCATATTGCAACAGGATCTGGATAGGATGGCTATATGGGCACATACATGGCAGATGAAATTCAATGTTGAAAAATGTAAAGTCATGCATTTTGGACGTACTAATGGTCTAGCACCATACAAAATAAATGGGATACAGTTGGGGACATCAAACTTGGAGAAGGACTTAGGAGTACTCATCGACAACAAGTTAAATAATCGTACTCAATGCCAAGCAGATGCAGCTAAAGCTAACAAAATTTTGGGATGCATTAAAAGGGAAATAAAAACTCGAGATGCTAGCATAATATTGCCCCTGTTTAACTCTCTAGTAAGGCCACATCTGGAACATGGAATTCAGTTCTGGGCACCACATTACAAAACAGATATTGCAGTTTTAGAGCAGGTGCAGAGACGAGCAACAAAATTGATACGTGGGATGGAAGGTCTCACTTACCAAGAAAGGTTAGATAAACTGGGTTTATTTAGTCTAGAGAAAAGACTCCTTAGAGGAGATCTAATTAACATGTATAAATACATCAGAGGGCAATATAAAAGCTTGGCGGATGAGCTTTTTGTCCCTAGGCCTTCTCAAAGGACTAGAGGACATGATCTGCGCATGGAGGAAAAACGTTTTAGCCATTTATTTAGGAAAGGGTTCTTTACAGTAAGAGTGATTAAGATGTGGAATGCATTGCCACAGGAAGTCGTTATGGCAAATTCTATACCTGCATTTAAAGGGGGCTTAGATGCTTTCCTTGCGTTGAAAGACATCCATGGCTACAATTACTAGGTAATGCCTAATGATGTTGATCCAAGGATTTTATCTGATTGCCATCTGGAGTCGGGAAGGAATTTTTCCCTTTAGGAGCTAATTGGACCATGCCTTGTTAGGGTTTTTTCACCTTCCTCTGGATCAGCAGGGATATGTGAGGGAGCAGGCTGGTGTCTTTTTTCAACCAAAATAACTATGTAACTATGTAACTATGTTGCAGCACGGTGGCGTAGTGGTTAGCTCTCTCGCCTTGCAGCGCTGGGTCCCTGGTTCGAATCCCAGCCAGGGCACTATCTGCAAAGAGTTTGTATGTTCTCTCCGTGTCTGCGTGGGTTTCCTCCGGGCACTCCGGTTTCCTCCCACATTCCAAAAACATACAGATAAGTTAATTGGCTCCCTCTAAAATTGGCCCTAGACTACAGTACTTACACTTCATAATATAGACATATGGCAATGGTAGGGATTAGATTGTGAGCTCCTTTGAGGGACAGTTAGTGACAAGATATATATATATATACACTGTACAGCGCTGCATAATATGTCGGCGCTATATAAATGCTAAATAATAATAATAATAACTATGTAACTATGTAACAATTAGGCCGCATGACCTCCAAATAACATTATTAGGCATCAGGACCACTAAAATAACATAACTAGACAGCAACTGTAGCTACATTTTGCAAATCTCTTTGAAACATTTATTTTACTTTTAGTACTTTTTATTAATGGTTCTTTTCATCTAATCCTTTTACACTTTAAAATCCAGTATATCCTTAAATCCATTGAATTCTACCAAATTGTTGTTGTACATTCTTTTTATATTTCTAAAATGTAATATAGGTTTTCATATTTATAATACCTTGCTTCTTTTATTGCACCTTCCATTCTGGCTCTGGCATGGATCTATGCTTTTTTAAACGTTCCACTGGCATAGCCAATTCTGTTAAGCCTCTCAGTTTAAATCATCTTTTATATAATGCTTTACGCTGATAACATTTAACTTCCTCTAGACTAGACACGGGAACATTTCCTTATGCTTTTTAAATAAACTTCTTAAAGTAGTTAAATCTTTCATTTTTAGAGCCCTGTTGCATCAAATGTATTTATTTTATCCTTTTCTATAGTATTTCAAAGGCTTGTTTCTGTTTTTTAACTTCGGTTTTATAAAAAATATACGCCTTCATAATATAAAAATACAGTGAACCTTGGTAATAGTGGTGCTCAAATACCCCTTTTAAAAATTCGAATTTGGTCGAATTCGAATAGTAAATTATTCGAGGTCAGTCGAATATTCGAGTCGAATATTTTTTACTATTCGATTCGACCTCGGACTTCGAGCTCACTATTCGAGTCGGTATTCGAGCTCACTATTCGAGCTGACTATTCGAATTGGCCCAAAATAGCTTCCAACACTTGTTTTGAGGGTGAATGATGCAAGAAACATCTTTTTTTCCAAGTAACAACAGCAAGTGATTATGTGGGGATGTTCCTTTAAAAAAAAATGTGGAAAGAGAAGTTGTGTCCTTAATTTGGTTCAGTAGTGTAGTGTTACTGTATATACTTGTTCTTCTTCTTCTTTATCTTTCTTAATCTTCTTCTAGATCTTCTTCTTCTTCTTCTTCTTCTTCTTCATCATCTTCTTCTTCTTCTTCATCTTCATCTTCTTCATCTTCTTCTTCATCTTCTTCTTCTTCTTCTTCATCTTCTTCTTCTTCTTCATCTTCTTCATCTTCTTCATCTTCATCTTCTTCATCTTCATCTTCTTCATCTTCATCTTCTTCTTCATCTTCTTCATCTTCTTCATCTTCTTCATCTTCTTCTTCTTCTTCTTCATCTTCTTCTTCTTCTTCTTCATCTTCTTCATCTTCTTCTTCTTCTTCTTCATCTTCTTCATCATCTTCTTCTTCTTCTTCATCTTCATCTTCTTCATCTTCTTCTTCATCTTCTTCATCTTCTTCTTCATCTTCTTCTTCTTCATCTTCTTCTTCTTCATCTTCTTCTTCTTCTTCTTCATCTTCTTCATCATCTTCTTCTTCTTCTTCATCTTCATCTTCTTCATCTTCTTCTTCATCTTCTTCTTCTTCATCTTCTTCTTCTTCTTCATCTTCATCTTCTTCATCTTCATCTTCTTCTTCTTCATCTTCTTCTTCATCTTCTTCTTCATCTTCTCCTTCTCCTTCTTTTTCAATATCGTCTTCTTCTTCTTCTTCACGTATTTCTCTTTTCAAATTTTTTTTTAAAGAAATGCAGCTATTTTTGAGCGTAACAAATAGCTGGTGGGCGCACGCATGTTGGAAGCGCCATTGTATGTGCTCCCTGGCAGTGGAAACACAAAGACAGCAGGAGGTAAATTCAGCAGCAGGAGGAGGAGGATGAGTGTGTGGCAGCAGGCAGTCAATGAGGCAGGCAGCTCGCCGTGACATAATAGCCCTGGTACCTAGCGGTGATACCAGGGCTGTAAATAAACACAACAGGAGGTCCCAGACAGCGGTCGTGCAGCCCACATTGTGTCCAATACACAACTGGGACAACACAGTTTTCAACCCGGGCACCTCAGAAAAATTAAACCTTTTTTTTTTTTTATTGGTTTTTTTTGGTTTTGGTTTTACAACCAATATAGCTATTGTTTTGACGTAATAGCTGGTGGCAGAGTGGCAGCAGAAGGTAATTCTGTGTACCCTGGCAGTGGGAAACACAGACAGACAGCAGCAGCAGGAGGAATGGAGGAGCAGTGTGAGCAGCTATTGTTGTGACGTAATAGCTGGTGGCAGAGTGGCAGCAGACGGTAATTCTGTGTACCCTGGCAGTGGGAAACACAGACAGACAGCAGCAGCAGGAGGAATGGAGGAGCAGTGTGAGTGTGGCAGCAGGTAGGCAGCGTGACATAATAGCCCTGGTACCTAGCGGTGATACCAGGGCTGTAAATAAACACAACAGGAGGTCCCAGACAGCGGTCGTGCAGCCCACATTGTGTCCAATACACAACTGGGACAACACAGTTTTCAACCCGGGCACCTCAGAAAAATTAAACCTTTTTTTTTTTTTATTGGTTTTTTTTGGTTTTGGTTTTACAACCAATATAGCTATTGTTTTGACGTAATAGCTGGTGGCAGAGTGGCAGCAGAAGGTAATTCTGTGTACCCTGGCAGTGGGAAACACAGACAGACAGCAGCAGCAGGAGGAATGGAGGAGCAGTGTGAGCAGCTATTGTTGTGACGTAATAGCTGGTGGCAGAGTGGCAGCAGACGGTAATTCTGTGTACCCTGGCAGTGGGAAACACAGACAGACAGCAGCAGCAGGAGGAATGGAGGAGCAGTGTGAGTGTGGCAGCAGGTAGGCAGCGTGACATAATAGCCCTGGTACCTAGCGGTGATACCAGGGCTGTAAATAAACACAACAGGAGGTCCCAGACAGCGGTCGTGCAGCCCACATTGTGTCCAATACACAACTGGGACAACACAGTTTTCAACCCGGGCACCTCAGAAAAATTAAACCTTTTTTTTTTTTTATTGGTTTTTTTTGGTTTTGGTTTTACAACCAATATAGCTATTGTTTTGACGTAATAGCTGGTGGCAGAGTGGCAGCAGAAGGTAATTCTGTGTACCCTGGCAGTGGGAAACACAGACAGACAGCAGCAGCAGGAGGAATGGAGGAGCAGTGTGAGCAGCTATTGTTGTGACGTAATAGCTGGTGGCAGAGTGGCAGCAGACGGTAATTCTGTGTACCCTGGCAGTGGGAAACACAGACAGACAGCAGCAGCAGGAGGAATGGAGGAGCAGTGTGAGTGTGGCAGCAGGTAGGCAGCGTGACATAATAGCCCTGGTACCTAGCGGTGATACCAGGGCTGTAAATAAACACAACAGGAGGTCCCAGACAGCGGTCGTGCAGCCCACATTGTGTCCAATACACAACTGGGACAACACAGTTTTCAACCCGGGCACCTCAGAAAAATTAAACCTTTTTTTTTTTTTATTGGTTTTTTTTGGTTTTGGTTTTACAACCAATATAGCTATTGTTTTGACGTAATAGCTGGTGGCAGAGTGGCAGCAGAAGGTAATTCTGTGTACCCTGGCAGTGGGAAACACAGACAGACAGCAGAAGGGCAGTACACAGCAGCAGCCCACTGTAGGTGTGAAATGTGTGGCTGCAGGCGACGTAATAGTCAAAGTGAACCAGGCTGGCTTAGTGAGCAGGAGCCAGGAGGTGGTAAAGGGTGTTAAGGCACATTAACGATGGTACTAAGTTCCGGCAGCCAGTTCATGTCCCCCTCTCGCCGACAACAGGGGCCAGGAACTCGCCTTCCACCCACGCCTGGTTCATCTTGAGAAACGTCAGTCTGTCCACAGACTTGTGAGACAGACGTGAGCGTTTCTCGGTGACCACGCCACCAGCTGCACTGAAGCAGCGCTCGGACAGCACGCTGGAAGGGGGGCAGGACAGCACTTCCAGGGCGTACTGCGCCAGCTCGCTCCAGATCTCCATGCGCTTGACCCAATACTCCATGGGATCAACAGGGGCATCGCTGTCAAGCCCGCTGTAGGACCCCATGTAGTCAGCCACCATGCGGGTCAGGCGCTGGCTGTGACCGGAGGAGGATGCTGCTGCATGCATCTCCTCTCTAGTCACTGCTGCCGGAGCCTCTACAGTCCTGTAGAGCTCGTGGCTGAGAGACAGCAGGTCTGTGGGGCGCTTGCTGCTGCTGGATGCAGGCACCTGCTGCTGCCTCTGTGCTGGCTGCTGGACAGTGGGGGTGGAAGGCTGGGGGAAGGCTTCCTCCAAGCGCTCAACAAGGGCCTGCTGCAAGCTCCTTATTTGTTGCGCTGGGTCTCCTCCTGCAGGCGGCAGGAACTGGCTCAACTTCCCCTTGAGGCGTGGGTCCAACATCATGCTGATCCAGATGTCCTCCCTCTGCTTCATCTGGATCACCCTGGGGTCCCTGCGCAGGCACGTCAGCATGTGCGCTGCCATTGGGAAGAGGCGGGCCACGTCTGCTGGCACATCGACGTCAGTGCTGTCCTCCTCATCCTCCTCCTCTGCTGCCTCATCCTCTCTCCACCCCCGCACCAACTCAGCTGCACTGCGCTGATCCCCCTCATCAGCAGCCAGGTCAGGGACCTCCACCAAGTCCTCCTCCTCCTCCCCCTCAGAGGTGGACTGTGCAGCTGCTTGCCGCTCCTGCTGGTCCAAGGCTGCCGCTCCCTGTGCCAGCAAAGCATCGAGTGCCCTGTTCAGCAGAGAAACCAGGGGCACCCACTCGCAGACCATAGCATGGTCCCTGCTCACCATGTTTGTGGCCTGCAGGAAGGGAGCCAGCACTAAGCACACCTGCTGCATGTGCCTCCAGTCATCATCGGGGACGATGGACGGGATGTTGCTGGTCTTGTCCCTTCTCTGAGCTGCGGAAACAGTGGCCAGGGCAAGGTAGTGGTTGACAGCGTGCTTCTGTTCAACCAGACGCTCCAACATCGCCAGGGTGGAGTTCCAGCGAGTCGGAACGTCAATGATCAGCCGATGGCGTGGCAGATCCAGCTCCTTTTGCACGTCTTCCAGGCTCGCACAGGCTGCAGCCGAGCGCCGGAAGTGACGCACAACGTTCCTTGCCGTTTCCAGCAGCTCGTCCATCCCCTGGTAGGTGCGCAGGAACTTCTGCACCACCAGGTTCAGCACGTGGGCAAGACAGGGGATGTGGGTCAGGTTTCCCCTGTCTATGGCAGCAACCAGATTGGCCCCATTGTCGGACACCACCTCTCCGACTCTGAGGCCTCTGGGGGTCAGCCAAATCCGCTCCTGCTCCTGGAGTTTGGCCAACACGTGGGCTGCCGTCAGCTTGGTCTTGCCAAGGCTGACCAAGTGCAGCAGCGCTTGGCAGTGGCGGGCCTTCACACTGCTGCTGAGGCGGGGGGTTTGGCCAGGTGTGGCGGAGGATGGCAGAGGATCGGAGGAACCCGCTGCAGTTCCCCTGACCCTGCGGGGTGGCACCACCCACTGTGTTGCTGCTGCTGCTGTGCCCGCTGCTGCTCTCCCATCCTCACCCCCTTCCACCAAGCTGACCCAGTGGACAGTGAAGGACAGGTAGCGGCCTGTCCCGAAGCGGCTGCTCCAGGAGTCCATGGTGACGTGGACCCTTTCACCAACCGCGTGCTCCAGCCCTCGCTCCACATTGGCCATCACAAAGCGGTGCAGTGCAGGAATGGCCTTGCGGGCGAAGAAGTGTCTGCTGGGGAGCTGCCAGTCTGGGGCTGCACAAGCAAGCAGCGCCCGCATGTCGCTCCCCTCCTGCACGAGCGTGTACGGCAGGAGTTGGGAGCACATGGCCCGTGCCAGCAAGCCGTTCAGCTGCCGCACGCGACGGCTGCTGGGAGGCAGAGCCCTAACCACCCCCTGGAAGGACTCGCTCAAAAGGCTCTGGCGTGCCTTTTTGCTGGCACGGGAATCAGCAGACGGAGCAGAGGAGGCCACTGAGGACTGGCTGCCAGAACAGGCCTCAGTGTCGGCGGCAGGAGTTGCAGAGGGGGGAGGAGCAGGGCGTTTCCGCACTCCTGCTGGTGCTGCTGGAGGAGCAGGAGGGCGGGTGGCTGCTGTTGCTGCTGCTGCTGCTGAAGGCTGTGCAGTGATGGGATTGGTGCCACTGCCAGCACCAGATGCCTTCAGCCTCTGGAACTCCTCATGCTGGTGGAAGTGTTTCGCAGAAAGGTGGTTGATCAGCGAGCTGGTGCTGAACTTCAAGGGGTCTGCACCTCTGCTCAACTTCCGCTGACAGTGGTTGCAAGTGGCGTACTTGCTG
This sequence comes from Hyperolius riggenbachi, assembly GCF_040937935.1. Lineage (NCBI taxonomy): Eukaryota > Metazoa > Chordata > Amphibia > Anura > Hyperoliidae > Hyperolius > Hyperolius riggenbachi. Next base: position 265,758,042 of record NC_090651.1, on the reverse strand, counting down.
TACACTGTGGGCATGGTGAAAAACCGCCAGATTGGTGACAAAAACATCCCCCTACGGCATGGAAGCGCTGCTGCCTGTTTCCCTGTGGTGGTTGGGGGGGGGGGGGGGGTCTTGGGTGCGGCTGGTGGTGGTACTGGCTGATGCTGCTGCTGCTGCTGCTGAGCCTGAGACACCAGCAGGCTGTGGGACGCTGCCAATGCTTGCAATGATGCGCCTCCTTGCAAGGCCCACAACCGCATCCTCCTCCTCCTCCTCAGAGCTGCTGAGGACGACATCCTCTGGATGTGTTGGCACCCAGTCTCTGTCTGTCACCGGGTCATCATCATCATGCCCCTCCTGAAACATGTCCTGCTCTGATGATGACCCCCCAAACTCCTCTGCTGATGCATGGATGGGACGCTTGACTGTCGCCACAGTCTTGCTGTCCAATCCCTCCTCCCCCAAAGTGCCCATCAGCATCTCCTCCTCCAAATCGCCAACAACAGCATTCAATTGACTCATCATGCCTGGGGTCAAAAGAGTGCTGAGTGACAGGTCGGCGACTGACGGTGAACTGGCCTCCTCCCCAGGCCCTGCTGGGCGGCTGCTGCGAACAGGGGTGGTGGTGGTGAGGGTGGAGGCCTCGGATGCAGAGCTGATGGCGGGCTGCTCATCCTCCGTCATGAGTTGCACCACAGTGTCTGCATCCTTTTCCTCAATGGGACGTTTCCGACCCGGCTGGAGGAAAATGGGAGCAGGTGCTACACGCTGCTGCTGCTGTGTCTCTGCAGCGTGAGTTGCAGATGCTCCTCCTGGGCGGCGCCCAAGGCGTCCACGGCCAGTGGCTATGGGAGGAATGTTAGCCACTGACGCTGCTGCTGCTGCTGCGGAACTGTGCATGGTGGCGCGCCCGCGGCCGCGGCTTGCCACAATGCTGCTCCCTCTCTTCCTGATTCCCTTGCTGCCCTTCCCCTTGCCCAAACCGCGCTGGCTGCCACTTCCAGACATCTTCAATGTTTTGGGCGTATAGACAAAAGTTTTGTAAAAGGGCGGGTGAAAAGTGGGGTACTTTAATGGAGTGGGTTGGTTGGTGAGGTGACTGAGTGAGTGTCCCCTAGTACAGTAAGTAAGTATTAACAGTCAGGAAGTACAACTAGCAGTTACAATAATCAGTAGTAGTAATCACAAGTAAATTTAGTGTGTGTACACTCAGACAGTGAGTGCACGCACGCAGGAGCTAGTAGCCTATGGACACAGTGACTGAGTGTCCTAGACTCCTAGTACGGTAAGAGTAAGTAAGTAGTAACAGTAAGTAGAACTAACTAATAACAATAATCAATCAGCGATCAGAAGGAAATGGAGTGTGGGTGGTGTGTGTGTACACTCAGACAGTGAGTGCACGCACGCAGGAGCTAGTAGCCTATGGACACAGTGACTGAGTGTCCTAGACTCCTAGTACAGTAAGAGTAAGTAAGTAGTAACAGTAAGTAGAACTAACTAATAACAATAATCAATCAGCGATCAGAAGGAAATGGAGTGTGGGTGGTGTGTGTACACTCAGACAGTGAGTGCACGCACGCAGGAGCTAGTAGCCTATGGACACAGTGACTGGGTGTCCTAGACTCCTAGTACAGTAAGAGTAAGTAAGTAGTAACAGTAAGTAGTAGAACTAACTAATAACAATAATCAATCAGCGATCAGAAGGAAATGGAGTGTGGGTGGTGTGTGTACACTCAGACAGTGAGTGCACGCACGCAGGAGCTAGTAGCCTATGGACACAGTGACTGAGTGTCCTAGACTCCTAGTACAGTAAGTAGTAACAGTAAGTAGTAGAACTAACTAATAACAATAATCAATCAGCGATCAGAAGGAAATGGAGTGTGGGTGGTGTGTGTACACTCAGACAGTGAGTGCACGCACGCAGGAGCTAGTAGCCTATGGACACAGTGACTGAGTGTCCTAGACTCCTAGTACAGTAAGTAGTAACAGTAAGTAGTAGAACTAACTAATAACAATAATCAATCAGCGATCAGAAGGAAATGGAGTGTGGGTGGTGTGTGTACACTCAGACAGTGAGTGCACGCACGCAGGAGCTAGTAGCCTATGGACACAGTGACTGAGTGTCCTAGACTCCTAGTACAGTAAGAGTAAGTAAGTAGTAACAGTAAGTAGAACTAACTAATAACAATAATCAATCAGCGATCAGAAGGAAATGGAGTGTGGGTGGTGTGTGTACACTCAGACAGTGAGTGCACGCACGCAGGAGCTAGTAGCCTATGGACACAGTGACTGGGTGTCCTAGACTCCTAGTACAGTAAGAGTAAGTAAGTAGTAACAGTAAGTAGTAGAACTAACTAATAACAATAATCAATCAGCGATCAGAAGGAAATGGAGTGTGGGTGGTGTGTGTACACTCAGACAGTGAGTGCACGCACGCAGGAGCTAGTAGCCTATGGACACAGTGACTGAGTGTCCTAGACTCCTAGTACAGTAAGTAGTAACAGTAAGTAGTAGAACTAACTAATAACAATAATCAATCAGCGATCAGAAGGAAATGGAGTGTGGGTGGTGTGTGTACACTCAGACAGTGAGTGCACGCACGCAGGAGCTAGTAGCCTATGGACACAGTGACTGAGTGTCCTAGACTCCTAGTACAGTAAGAGTAAGTAAGTAGTAACAGTAAGTAGAACTAACTAATAACAATAATCAATCAGCGATCAGAAGGAAATGGAGTGTGGGTGGTGTGTGTACACTCAGACAGTGAGTGCACGCACGCAGGAGCTAGTAGCCTATGGACACAGTGACTGGGTGTCCTAGACTCCTAGTACAGTAAGAGTAAGTAAGTAGTAACAGTAAGTAGTAGAACTAACTAATAACAATAATCAATCAGCGATCAGAAGGAAATGGAGTGTGGGTGGTGTGTGTACACTCAGACAGTGAGTGCACGCACGCAGGAGCTAGTAGCCTATGGACACAGTGACTGAGTGTCCTAGACTCCTAGTACAGTAAGTAGTAACAGTAAGTAGTAGAACTAACTAATAACAATAATCAATCAGCGATCAGAAGGAAATGGAGTGTGGGTGGTGTGTGTACACTCAGACAGTGAGTGCACGCACGCAGGAGCTAGTAGCCTATGGACACAGTGACTGAGTGTCCTAGACTCCTAGTACAGTAAGAGTAAGTAAGTAGTAACAGTAAGTAGAACTAACTAATAACAATAATCAATCAGCGATCAGAAGGAAATGGAGTGTGGGTGGTGTGTGTACACTCAGACAGTGAGTGCACGCACGCAGGAGCTAGTAGCCTATGGACACAGTGACTGGGTGTCCTAGACTCCTAGTACAGTAAGAGTAAGTAAGTAGTAACAGTAAGTAGTAGAACTAACTAATAACAATAATCAATCAGCGATCAGAAGGAAATGGAGTGTGGGTGGTGTGTGTACACTCAGACAGTGAGTGCACGCACGCAGGAGCTAGTAGCCTATGGACACAGTGACTGAGTGTCCTAGACTCCTAGTACAGTAAGTAGTAACAGTAAGTAGTAGAACTAACTAATAACAATAATCAATCAGCGATCAGAAGGAAATGGAGTGTGGGTGGTGTGTGTACACTCAGACAGTGAGTGCACGCACGCAGGAGCTAGTAGCCTATGGACACAGTGACTGAGTGTCCTAGACTCCTAGTACAGTAAGAGTAAGTAAGTAGTAACAGTAAGTAGAACTAACTAATAACAATAATCAATCAGCGATCAGAAGGAAATGGAGTGTGGGTGTGTGTACACTCAGACAGTGAGTGCACGCACGCAGGAGCTAGTAGCCTATGAACACAGTGACTGAGTGTCCTAGACTCCTAGTACAGTAAGAGTAAGTAGTAACAGTAAGTAGAACTAACTAATTACAATAATCAATCAGCGATCAGAAGGAAATAGAGTGTGTGTTGTGTGTGTACACTCAGACAGTGAGTGCGCACACGCAGGAGCTAGTAGCCTATATGAACAGTGACAGTGAGTGTCCCTACGGGTACAGTAAGAGTAAGTAGTAAGTAAGTACAACTAACAATAATCAATCAGTAATCAGAAGGAAATAGAGTGTGTGTACACACAGACAGTGAGTGAGTGCACACACGCAGGAGCTAGCTAGTAGCCTATAAACAGTGACAGTCAGTGAGTGTCCTACTCCTAGTACAGTATAACTACAATACTATTAGTAAAGGACAGCAGAAATACTGGTATAGATGATGAGAGAAATAAACAGAGGACAGCTGCCCACAGAGGCAAGGCCCCCCTGAGGCCTAAACCTGTAAGCTTGCAGCAGCTGCCTGTCTCTAATGTAACACACAAGCTACTAACTAAAATACAATGTCTATCTAAATAACAACAATACAGGTGTATATGGCAGGTGTAGGTGAGCAAAAACGCTAGGTAAATGAACACAATAGAGCACTTGCTAAGCCAAAGCACAAAGGAGCAGATCTCTCTCTGTACAAGTCTCAGGCAAGCATGGAAAACCCGAACATGGCGGCCGCTATTTATAGGGTAGGGGCTGGCCAGGGTCCCCCTCTGTGATTGGCTGCCGTCAGAGGGCCTGGGAGCCCTCTGATTGGCTCTAAGCACATCAATCTGGGCTATGACGCTATTCGAGCTCGGTACCGAGCTCGAATAGCGCCGGTTTGCTCGAATAGCTCGAATAGTGAATGGGCTATTCGAGTGTTCTCGAATAGCCCATTCGAATAGCTACAGCTATTCGGAGCTCGAATACCGAGCTCGAATAGCTGAAAAAGAGCTCGAATATTCGAGCTACTCGAATATTCGAGCTCTGCTGAGCACCACTACTTGGTAATAATGCTACCGGTCATCAAGCTCCTACAGTGACAATCCTGGTATCTTAAGAGAGATGCTTCCTGAGTGTTTGGGGACAGATTACGAAAGGGGTCTTTTTCTAATTCAGCAAACTACACCAGACATTGGACAGCACTACTTGTCTACTTGGTATACTGGACTCAAAATGAATGGCCCAAAGTAAAATGATATTCCCCAAAGCTTTCCATAAACATATACTTGTTTATTTTTACATGCCATTTTTTATCTTCACACATTTCCTAGGACCATTCTCTTCAGTTTATTGCTCTGTTTACAGAGGAATTCTTGAATTGGAGAACATTTGAGGCTCAAGCTATAGACTTTTGAGATAACTTAGTAAGAGGTTACTTTAAATGAAGCTTGCATTAGAGCTCTAAATATAGTTAGAACATGCCGTTTTAGTCACAAAATCATTTGTGATGAAAAAAATATCCTTTGTGCATTTTACTTTTTCTCCAATAGCCACTCATAATTAGGGTAGTATTCAGTAACAAATGATATTACAACAGGGTACATGTTGAAGTGTCACACACAGCTTGTTGTATCTATACCCTTCTTATATAATCTGCAATAATCTGAGTATCAATTAGTTAAAATTAAATTCCTTAGTAAGAATTCTGAGATTGCATTGCTAGGCCTCAGCCTCGAGGAATTTCCTTTAAGTTTACTCCTTTAAGAATTACTAACCTACCATATTTTGTAGATATTGCAGGATTGGAAGATTAGTAAAATGAATACCAATGGCATAGGCATCCAAGATTATGGCCAGTCGACACACACTATCCTCCACTTGCTCAAACATCCAACTGGAGCAAAAGATCAGCGCTAGATTAGGAGCTAAATCTGAAAACTACATTACCCCTAAATCTTGGTTATAAACCCCTGGTTTATATGCAATTTTCTTCTTCTCTGTATCCAACGATGACATCAGAGTTTATCACTATCTAAACTTGTTTAGACATTGGTTTGTTTTGTTTTGTCTGTTCCTTATGTTCAATAGGTTAATGTTAACCACTTGAGGACCGCAGGCTTTACCCCCCTTAAGGACCAGACCCTTTTTTTCCATTCAGACCACTGCAGCTTTCAGGTTTATTGCTCGCTTATACAACCTACCGCCTAAATGAATTTTGGCTCCTTTTCTTGTCACTAATAAAGCTTTCTTTTGGTGCGATTTGATTGCTGCTGCGATTTTTACTTTTTATTATATTCATCAAAAAAGACATGAATTTTGTCAAAAAAATGATTTTTTTAACTTTCTGTGCTGACATTTTTCAAATAAAGTAAAATTTCTGTATACATGCAGCACGAAAAATGTGGACAAACATGTTTTTGATAAAAAAAAAAAAACCCGTTCAGCCTATATTTATTGGTTTGGGTAAAAGTTATAGCGTTTACAAACTATGGTGCAAAAAGTGAATTTTCCCATTTTCAAGCATCTATGACTTTTCTGACCCCCTGTCATGTTTCATGAGGGGCTAGAATTCCAGGATAGTATAAATACCCCCCAAATGACCCCATTTTGGAAAGAAGACATCCCAAAGTATTCACTGAGAGGCATAGTGAGTTCATAGAAGATATTATTTTTTGTCACAAGTTAGCGGAAAATGACAGTTTGTGACAAGAAAAAAAAAAAGTTTCCATTTCTGCTAACTTGTGACACACAATAGTCCATTTACAGAGATATTTCTCCCACTCAGCATGGGTATGTGTAAAAATACACCCCAAAACACATTATACTACTTCTCCTGAGTACGGCGATACCACATGTGTGGCACTTTTTTGCAGCCTAACTGCGCTAAGGGGCCCAAAGTCCAATGAGTACCTTTAGGGTTTCACAGGTCATTTTTGTTTCAAGACTACCCCTCACGGTTTAGGGCCCCTAAAATGCCAGGGCAGTATAGGAAGCCCACAAATGACACCATTTTAGAAAGAAGACACCCCAAAGTATTCCATTAGGAGTATGGTGAGTTCATAGAAGATTTTATTTTTTTGTCACAAGTTAGCGGAAATTGATTTTAATTGTTTTTTTTTTCACAAAGTGTCATTTTCCGCTAATTTGTGACAAAAAATAAAATCTTCTATGAACTCACCATACTACTAACGGAATACCTTTGGGTGTCTTCTTTCTAGAATGGGGTCATTTGTGGGGTTTCTATACTGCCCTGGCATTTTAGGGGCCCTAAACCGTGAGGAGTAGTCTTGAAACCAAATGTCGCAAAATGACCAGTGTGATTGGGTGCAGACTAGTGTGGCTGCAGCCTGCCCTGGTGGTCCCTTGGACACTGGGACCACCAGGGCAGGAGGCAGCCTGTATAATAAGCTTTGTATGCATTACAAAGCCTATTATACACTTTGCATGCGGATATGTGTATTCCTCCGCCCGCCGGCGCTGCTAAGTGGCCGGCGAGCTGGAGGCTAAATCCCCGGCCATCGATCCCCGGCGGAGTATCGCGTCACGGATGATGCGATCGCTCCGCCCATGCCCGTACAAGGACCGCCTCCTCTTGTACATGCGGCGGTCCTTGCGGGATCCACTTTCCGGCCGCTCCTGTGCAGTGGGCGGTCGTTAAGTGGTTAAGGGTTACTTCTTAGTCATTTCTCTTCTTGTTAACTAAAGCTAAAACAGATGATATTTTTCCACTGGCGGGTGGCCATATGGCCTACTGGCCTCTCCGGTTTAGGTAATTGGGCACATCCCCTTACTGACTACCCCATGGGCTGTGTAAATGTCAGACAAGGGTTTCCCCTGTTGATTAACGACTGGTATTGTCAAGTTAAATGATGCCATCTCTCTTTTTCATAGGTACACATATGTTCAATGAGTTATGTATACACATTGATATGTATCTTATTCCGAATAATCTGTATTGAAATGCCTATCTTACTTTGTTGCATTCTACAATAAAAAGCTTTGTATAACGAAAAAAAAAAGATTATGGCCAGTCTACAAACATGTAAAGGACCTCACAGATCTATCCCAGATTTCTGGGAGAGCATAGCTGTTTATAATTTCTTGTCTTAGAAAGCTAATAATAAATCTAGGATAGAGAAAGTCTGACATTAATTTGTGCAATGTGTACATTATTGGATGTTATTATTTAATGTAGAATGCTGGATGAGTTTAAACAATGCAAATTAACATCTGTAGAGCTGTACAGAGGCGCCAGTAGGATAACAGTCACTAAAACGTTTAAAACGTTCGGGATGCGGTGGTGGACCAGCCAACCCAAAACAGACACAGGTACTGTCGATTCAAGTAATAAATAATTTATTTATATACTCCAAAGACAAGTTGCAACGCGTTTCACGGGCAAAATCCCGCTTCCTCAGGCAATAAACAACAGGAGTGATACACAGCACGGAGTCCAAAATACGCTTGGCACCTCTGTGAAAATTAATATCTGTTTTTGTAGATACACTCTTTAGAATAATGTACTTTTGCATATTTTAGCCTAAGTCCTTGTTTTGTCTTTATGAGCTCCAATATATGAAAAAAGCTACTTTACTTACTTTGTTGGCAGCTGCTTGTTGCATGTTTGTGTGGACTCTCTCTGCCATCACCTGATGTATATTTCTAAATGAAATAGAAAATAAAATAGAAACTGAGGCGCTACACCTGCTATTGCCGAAATTCTGTTTTGTCCCCACTTTTATTGCCTGATGAAGTGGGCTGGGCCTGCGAAACGCGTTGCACTGTTTTTGGGGTACTGTATAATAAATGTATTGATTTATATGAAGACAGGATATCGTGTCTGCTTTTGGGAGGCAAGCCCACCACTTCCTTCAAGCAATTTTTTTTAAATGTTATTGACTTTTATCCTGCTGGCGCCTCTGTTCTACATATAAATATATATTTCTAAATGCTTTGAGTATAGAGTATTGCCCTGTGCTCTTAGTGGTAGCATTGCAGATTTAGTATTTTGTATAGTTTACTGAACTTTGGTTGGTCGAGTTTGGGCACTGACTGAATCTAATGCCAAAGTCAATTATTAATGCTGTTTGTGAGCTGAGGCAATTCAACTGAGAATATTTAGATTTTTTTTAGGATTGCTATTATATGTTATACATTATGGGGAGAGGCTATACTATATTTTAGCACATTTATACTTAAAGGCTCTTTCATATGAGCAGCTGGAAGTGGTTAACTTACCACCTATCAGCGGCTCTCATACTCCGGCCGGGTACTTGTTAGTACTTGGTGCTGGTGATGGACAGGCCCTCCCAGGAGTCACATCTGAGCTAGGCTGTAGTGTGGCATTACCCAGCTTTAGGCAACTACAGAGAACTGTGACATGTTGTGTCTAAGTGTAGCCGCAGCCATGCTCAGATGTCACATGTCGCGGTTCTCTGCAGCTGAGTAATGCCACTGACATGGTGGTGTTACAAATGCTGACACTTTTCTGCCTTTTAAGTGCACATGAATGGTGCTCATGGACAGCAGATGGCATGCTGAACTGCTTGCCAAGTGTCCAGTTTAGCCTCCTGACTGATGGAGGCCTTATTTCTAATGCTAAGAAATAACTCATCACTAGCTAAAAATTCTAAGTACTCAAGCTTAAAGATCAATAGTGGAGACCAAAAACTGAATGTGCACTATTTGCTCTTGCTGTTAGTGAAGTAAAATTGTGTTGTTGTTTTTTTGATGAACATGCTCCTTTGGTAGTGGGTTGTGATAGCACTTTTTTTTCTTCTGTTTTCCAGGGCTCACTTGGAGAGGGACCTTCTCACCTTCATGGATCTAAGGAATCTGTCCATATATAATGATGAATACAACAATGGCACCAATAGCACAGCCATTGGAGAGAAGACTGAGTACAATTATTATGCCATGCTGCTTACTCTCCTTATCTTTGTCATTGTCTTTGGAAATGTTTTGGTTTGCATGGCAGTTTCCCGGGAGAAAGCTTTACAGACAACCACAAATTACCTGATTGTAAGCTTGGCTGTGGCTGATCTCTTGGTGGCAACACTGGTGATGCCTTGGGTGGTTTATTTGGAGGTATGTATGTTTTACATCTTTATATTCATAGTATGTATTACAATAATATTTATATTAAAGCTATATGTGTTATCTACAAATACCTGCAGTAATCCTCAAACTGATTTGTATGCCCTTGTGAACCTCATGTATTATAGAGAGTTTGTATTTCATACCCCAAACCTTCTGCAGCTATCCAAAACATTTACATGATTAAAACCTGAAGTGTGAGTCATATAAAACAGATATAAAGCATATTATTTGTATCATCTTGTAAAAATGTCACCTGACTGACAATGCAGTGCGAATCTTTTAGGTTCTACAGAACATCAATCACACAGCAACAACAGGTCAGCAGTCAATGTTAGACTCGCCATATCTTTTATAGTTTAGTAAAATAAGAAGTAATATAGGCACATAATAAGAACAACAGGCAATGACACAACATTGTTGTAAAAGAGAGCTACATTTTAAACTTACCACATTCCTATTATTTTTCTGTAATAGTTCTGTGTTTTACCCTCTATAGGTTGTTGAAAACTATGTATAGAACTATACAATAATTGGGGTGCAGTTCAGCCACGGAAAGAGAAGGTGATAGGTTCTCTGCATATTGGTTGGCTGTTAGTTAGACTGTTGGCTACAGTAATGGCTGGATTAAGTAGATTACCTAACAAAATGCCCTCTAGAACATAGAAAAATGGTGTGTGTGTGTGTGTGTGTGTGTGTGTGTGTGTGTGTGTGTGTGTGTGTGTGTGTGTGTGTGTGTGTGTGTGTGTGTGTGTGTACTTAAGGATCACGGTCTTCCCAACTTCACAGATTTCAGTATGAGGATATTTACAGGCAACCCATAGTTCTATACTCAATGTATAAGCCTGATCAATTTTGTTACAAAACAGCTTGATGATGAACACAAATATGTGCATTTGTATGTAGAACAGAGGCGCCAGCAGGATAAAAGTCAATAACATTTTTAAAAATTGCTTGGAGGAAGTTGTGGGCTTGCCTCCCAAAAACAGACACAAGGTCCTGTCTTCATATAAATCAATACATTTAATATACGGTACCCCAAAAACAGTGCAACGCGTTTTGCAGGCCCAGCCCGCTTCATCAGGCAATAAACGTGGGGGCAAAACTGTAGACAAGAGACAGTACATTATGCTATAGTAAATTCTGCAGTTACAAATTTGCATATCAATATATTGCATATCATAAAGCATACCATATGAAAAATTGGTTTGTGGAGATGGCAAAAAAGTTGGGTGTGCAAGTAAACAATAGGGGGTAGAGGCTATGGTGCTCGTGATAGTAATGGGCTATGGGGTGTTTTTTACACAGATTTGCAATGAGTGGTATTGGTAATGGAAAAGGGTATATGTCAGCAAGAGTAATGGGTAATAGAGCATTGAGAAGAGAACAGGGGGCCAAAAATACAGGGTAAAGTGTGCAAATAAAATAACATAAAGAACTCACCAGAATTTCAGCAATAGCAGGTGTAACGCCTCAGTGAAGTGGTGAGGACACTCAACTCCTTATATATACAGGTTCTTGCTAAAAGGGCCAATTAAATGTGTGGGAGGTGTTAGGAGGGCAGGGTTAGGGTGAGTGTGCAAGCAGCCAATGGGCTCTCGCCACCTGTGTTCAGTGAGTTGGGTTTCTGGGAAGGGTGGGCGGGGTTAAGGCAGGCTTGTGAGTAGCCAATGGGCTCTCGCCACCTGTGTTCAGTGTATTGGGTAGTTGGGGGGCGGATACAGGTATAATGGTGACCAAATGTGCAGCTGAATAACGTACTGGCTGACTAGAGTACTGGTTAAGGGCACTGCCCTTGACATTAAAGACCAGGGTTAAAATCCCCGGCCAGGGCCAGTACCTACTCAGTGGTGTTTGGATGCTGTAAATGGGCAAAAGAATAAATTAAGTAAAAAAGAATATACAATGGTCTTTTTCAAGATTTAAATAAATATAATGATTCCATCCAGTGGGAACATAATTAGTATATTTGACAAAGGGATTGATGTGTAAAAATATTTAGCTGCCAAACATAACTGAAAACACTACCTATATCTAGATATAAGTATAAACATATGAAATCTATAAAAACGTATTGGGCTGGTATGCACAATTATGTGCATAACTTAGGGTCAGCATTTCCCCATTTGAAGTTTATATCTGTTTTATTCCACCTGAAGAAAAAAAAACCCTCTAAGTAACATCAGTTGAAAAAAAATGTGTGATTATGTGTGTTCGTTGCAACTATCCATTGTTAGCAATACCTTGATATATCAGTTTTAATGGAAAAGAGTAGGATCACATAAAGGTTGATGTAAAAAATGACCTAGTGACCTTGACCTTGCTTTAGTTATTGGATTATATGCAAAGCTTGTTCTATATTCAGCAAACATCTCTTGCCACAAAATAACTTGTCTGTTCTAATAAACTCATCAAGTGTTGATTTGTGTTAATCAGGTCTTCTGCCTTCTTTATTGCACTAGAATTGTTTGTTTTTAGAAGATCACATATTTGTAATAGCAGTTGAGGATATACAATTAACCACTTAACCACTATAGGTTGTGTTCCCCTTAGGGATCAGAGCAATTTTCACATGTCAGCGCTCCTCCCATTTATTCACCAATATACATAGTTATTTTGGTTGAAAAAAGACATACGTCCATCGAGTTCAACCAGTATAAAGTACAACACCAGCCTGCTCCCTCACATATCCCTGTTGATCCAGAGAAAGGTGAAAAAACCCTTACAAGGCATGGTCCAATTAGCCCCTAAAGGGAAAAATGCCTTCCCGACTCCAGATGGCAATCAGATAAAATCCCTGGAACAACATCATTAGGCATTACCTAGTAATTGTAGCCATGGATGTCTTTTGATGCAAGGAAAGCATCTAAGCCCCCTTTAAATGCAGGTATAGAGTTTGCCATAACGACTTCCTGTGGCAATGCATTCCACATCTTAATCACTCTTACTGTAAAGAACCCTTTCCTAAATAAATGGCTAAAACGTTTTTCCTCCATGCGCAGATCATGTCCTCTAGTCCTTTGAGAAGGCCTAGGGACAAAACGCTCATCCGCCAAGCTATTATATTGCCCTCTGATGTATTTATACATATTAATTAGATCCCCTCTAAGGCATCTTTTCTCTAGACTAAATAAACCCAGTTTATCTAACCTTTTTTGATAAGTGAGACCTTCCATCCCACGTATCAATTTTGTTACTCGTCTCTGCACCTGCTCTAAAACTGCAATATCTTTTTTGTAATGTGGTGCCCAGAACTGAATTCCATATTCCAAATGTGGCCTTACTAGAGAGTTAAACAGGGGCAATATTATGCTAGCATCTCGAGTTTTTATTTCCCTTTTAATGCATCCCAAAATTTTGTTAGCTTTAGCTGCAGCTGCTTGACATTGTGTACGATTATTTAACTTGTTGTCGATGAGTACTCCTAAGTCCTTCTCCAAGTTTGATGTCCCCAACTGTATCCCATTTATTTTGTATGGTGCTAGACCATTAGTACGTCCAAAATGCATGACTTTACATTTTTCAACATTGAATTTCATCTGCCATGTATGTGCCCATATAGCCATCCTATCCAGATCCTGTTGCAATATGACACTATCTTCCTGAGAGTTGATGATTCTGCACAATTTTGTATCATCTGCAAAAATAGCAACATTGCTCACTACTGCATCTACTAGGTCATTAATAAATAAATTGAAGAGCACTGGACCCAGAACAGACCCCTGTGGGACCCCACTGCTAACAGTCTCCCATTTTGAGTATGATCCATTGACCACAACTCTTTGTTTTCTGTCCATTAGCCAGTTCCCTATCCATGCACACAGACTCTTCCCCAGTCCTTGCATCCTCAACTTTTGCACCAGACTTTTGTGGGGAACAGTGTCGAAGGCCTTTGCAAAGTCCAAGTATATCACATCTACAGCATTCCCAATATCCATATTAGCATTCACTACCTCATAAAAGCTGAGCATGTTAGTCAAACAGAACCTGTCTTTAGTAAACCCATGTTGATGCTGAGAAATAAGATTATTTTCTAGTATGAAGTCATGTATAGTATCTCTTAGTAACGTAGTAGCTTTATCACTACTCATCACAATTAAATGGTCTATACATTGTTTTTTTTTCCGCTACAAATTGGGCTTTCTTTAGGTGGTAGTTTTTGCTAATAATTATTTTATTTTATACACATTTTAGTGGGAATAATATGAAAAACATGCATTATTTCTCAGTTTTCAGCCATTATAGTTTTAAAATAAAATGTGCAGCTGTAGCTATATCCCACACATTTTATTTTCCCATTTGTCCCAGTTATTATTACAGCATTTAAATTGTGTCCCCAGTACAATGTATGTTGACAATATTTTATTTGGAAATAAGGGTGTATTTTTCAGTTTTGTTTTTTTAATACTTTCTCACTATTTACAAGCCCTTATTTGCAAAAATAACAGTAATATACCCTTATGGCATACATTATTATTATTATTATTTATTTATAAAGCGCCAACATATTGCGTGGCGCTGTACAATGTAAGAAAACAAACAAGGGATACATAATGATACAGACAATGATATACATCAAATATGAACACTGATACACAATACAGCACTGCTGATTACAATTTGATTTAACATGATGACTAAAATGTATAAATGTCTAACAGAGTGCAAGCAATTCAATTAATAACATTCCATAACACAAAAGGGTGAGAGCCCTGCCCTTGCGAGCTAACAATCTAAAGGAATGGGGTGGAAAGAAGAGGTGGGGAAGTATACAGTATACACTGGGTTGCAAACGTATTCGGCCCCTTTGAAGTTTTCCACATTTTGTCACATTACTGCCACAAACATGCATCAATTTTATTGGAATTCCACGTAAAGGACCAGTACAAAGTGGTGTACATGTGAGAAGTGGATCGAAAATCATACATCATTCCAAACATTTTTTACAAATAAATAACTGCAAAGTGGGGTGTGCGTAATTATTCGGCCCCCTGAGTCAATATTTTGTAGAACTACCTTTTGCTGCAATTACAGCTGCCAGTCTTTTAGGGTATGTCTCTACCAACTTTGCACATCTAGAGACTGAAATCCTTGCCCATTCTTCTTTGCAAAACAGCTCCAGCTCAGTCAGATTAGATGGACAGCGTTTGTGAACAGCAGTTTTCAGATCTTGCCACAGATTCTCGATTGGATTTAGAGCTGGACTTTGACTGGGCCATTCTAACACATAGATATGTTTTGTTTTAAACCATTCCATTGTTGCCCTGGCTTTATGTTTAGGGTCATTGTCCTGCTGGAAGGTGAACCTCCGCCCCAGTCTCAAGTCTTTTGCAGTCTCCAAGAGGTTTTCTTCCAAGTTTTCCCTGAATTTGGCTCCATCCATCTTCCCATGAACTCTGACCAGCTTCCCTGTCTCTGCTGAAGAGATGCACCCCCCGAGCATGATGCTGCCACCACCATATTTGACAGAGGGGATGGTGTGTTCAGAGTGATGTGCAGTGTTAGTTTTCTGCCACACATAGCGTTTTGCATTTTGACCAAAAAGTTCCATTTTGGTCTCATCTGACCAGAGCACCTTCTTCCACATGGTTGCTGTGTCCCCCACATGGCTTGTGGCAAACTGCAAACGGGACTTCTTATGCTTTCTGTTAACAATGCCTTTCTTCTTGCCACTCTTCCATGAAGGCCAACTTTGTACAGTGCATGACTAATAGTTGTCCTATGGACAGAGTCTCCCACCTGATCTGTAGATCTCTGCAGCTCGTCCAGAATCACCATGGGCCTCTTGACTGCATTTCTTATCAGCGCTCTCCTTGTTCGGCCTGTGAGTTTAGGTGGATGGCCTTGTCTTGGTAGGTTTACAGTTGTGCCATACTCCTTCCATTTCTGAATGATCACTTGAAAATTGCTCCTTGGGATGTTCAAGGCTTTGGAAATCTTTTTGTAGCCTAAGCCTGCTTTAAATTTCTCAATAACTTGATCCCTGACCTGTCTTGTGTGTTATTTCGACTTCACATTGTTGTTGCTTCCAATATTCTCTTAGACAACCTCTGAGGCCCTCAAAGAGCAGCTGTATTTGTACTGACATTAGATTACACACAGGTGCACTCTATTTAGTCATTAGCACTCATCAGGCAATGTCTATAGGCAACTGACTGCACTCAGATCAAAGGTAACCGAATAATTATGCACACACCACTTTGCAGTTATTTATTTGTAAAAAAAAATGTTTGGAATCATGTATGATATTCATTCCACTTCTCACATGTACACCACTTTGTGTTGGTCTTTCATGTTGGAATTCCAATAAAATTGATTCATGTTTGTGGCAGTAATATGAAAAAAATGTGGAAAACTTCAAGGAGGCCGAATACTTTTGCAACCCACTGTATGTACAGGCAGTGCGTAGGTTATTTAATGGGTGCATGGCCTAAGCTAGAGAATATGCTTGTCAGAAAAGGTGGGTTTTGAGGTAGCGTTTAAAGATTTCATAGGTGGGAGAGTGGCGGATGTGCTGTGGAAGGGCATTCCAGAGGAGGGGTGAGGTATATTAAAGCTTGAGTCCCTAAGGTAACTATGGGGCGAAGGGGGTTAAAAAGGGGATATTAACTATGAGATTTTTTAGGCATTTATGTGTATTTTTACTTTTTGCTCACTAGATGTCTCCACACTCTATTTCTGTGCACTGTGAAGAGTACACATACAATGTTGTGTATGTGTTTTTACCTTAATTTTCTGAATAAACACTGGCATCTCACTGTTACTGGTGATCATTCATTACAGGCACTTCGATCTACTTTGGGAATACACTTTCCCATTCACGGATCAGTGTTCTAATGCAGGGCGGGCGAACGCAGTTGAGTATAGCTAAGATGTAGTCTCAAGGGGCGTAGATATACTGTAGTAATTTCAGGGAGTGGTTAAAATGTAAGGGCAATAAGTTGATGCAAATTTGGTTTGAGTTTGTATGCAGAATTTAGGCCAATTCAAGATAAGACATGGACATTTTTATTGCAATTTTTTCCTCGTGGACTCAAAACGTTTCCGGGCTGCAGCCACTTAGGGCACCCTCCATGAGTGACCAGGATCATCAGAGAGCCTTGCCAAAATACTTCTTACTTTTTTTATATACTTTCTTGAGCCAGGATTTGAACACTTATCAAAGGCTTGAAACCCACACCAAAGGCAACAGCCTTACCAGTATGCTATCTAGCTGGACAAAATTTTGTTATTAGGAGTGATGTTGTCTTGGAATTTTTTTAGTTTTTCTCATCTTTGAGCTGACTTTGCCATATGGGTGGTGTATTTCTGATAAAGTAGACACACTTAAAATTCTACTAAAAATGGCATATACCCCCCCCCCCCTCTTCTCAAATCCTGCATGATCAGTCAGGTACAGGGGCGTAGCAATAGGGGGTGCAGAGGTAGTGACCGCATCGGGGACCTTGAGCCAGAGGGGCCCCGAAGGTCCCTCCCTCAACTATAGTATTAGCTCTCTATTGGTCCTGTGCTCATATTAATTACTTCTATAGATACTTTGAATAGTGGTAATTATGAACAAACTGTTCCCCATCCCCTTTTTGCACCTCTGACACTGTAGTTGCCATTGACAGGTTTTGGAGTGCCGTATCAATTGTCATATATAGAGTGCTTGGGGGGCCCCATGTAAAACTTGCATCGGGGCCCACAGCTCCCTAGCTATGCCACTGGTCAGGTATGTGGTTTTGCCTGCAGAAAGTGTGCAAGATCAATAGAATAAGTAGTGATGACCTCAACATGCAAGTCAGAGTCTAGCATACAGTTAGATTGTGCTTGGAGTCAGTCAGAACAATAGATTGTGCACGCTATAGACAGCTGAGAGTCTGTTAAGCAGGGCTACAGTGGATGTAACAAAAGTAAGAGGTGGAAGACACATAAGTAAACACAAGGAGAATGTTGCCATTAAAAGCATAAGATGAGAAATAGACTGGGCAACTAGGACACAAACTGACAGCTTTATGGCATGTTTATAAAGCTTCCCAAGGGATAATTTATAGAGGTCAAGGAAGACAGAATTGCTATTAACATGCAATTGAAAAGTTACATTACTGATGAAACAGGGAAGTCTAGAGAATGCAGACATATTCTATCATATGCAGTGTACACTGGCTATATTTGTTTTATACATGTATTGATTTATCTAAGTCTTATTTTTTTCAATGGAGTGTAATTGGCTTTGCCCTTACTTTTGCTGAAAATGATATTGTATTTTTATAGACATACACAAGGAATTATAAACTACATGTTCCTTTTCAGAGGTGTTTTATACTGTAAGTCTTACTGCATCTCTGCAGCTACAAAGTAAATAAATAGGTAAAAAAATATATATTTGAATTATCACACAGGAATTCTGAATATGGATTCTGATTAGGGATACTCATTTGGATTCCGCAGAAATGAAATGTCCGCATTTCCGATTGGAGAGCGGAAATTGGATATCAGATTTCTGTGAAAATACCGCATTACCACAACTCAGTAATTTTAGCCCAATCATAGCACTCATAAGCATTGGACCAATCAGCAAATGCTGAGTCAACATGGAAGTATTTGGCCAATCAGAGAATGCAAAAAATTACCAAAAAAAGATTCCTCAAAAATCCAAAAATGGAAATTGCTTTTCTGCAAAAATACTGCATTACCACAATTGAGTAATTTTAGCCCAGTCACAGAACTCAGAAGCATTGGACCAATCAGATAATGGAGTCAACTCGGAAGTATTTGACCAATTAGAGAATGCAAAAAAATACCCCCCAAAAAAGACACCTCGGAAATCTGAAAAAGGAAATCGGATTTCTGCAGAAATACCACATTACCATAGTTCAGTAATTTTATCCCAATCACAGAACTCTGAAGCATTGAACCAAACAGAGAATGCAGCTTCAGCTCGAAAGTATTTGACCAGTCAGGAATGCAAAAAAAGAAATGACCAAAAAAAGACAATTTGGAAATCGAAAAGCGGAAATTGGAAATCCGCAGTATCGGTAATCAGCATTTGCGGCAATGCCATTTACGACCATCCCTAGTTCTGACAATGGTCAATAGTAGAAATAGATAAAAGTATATCTGAGTAGTGTTGCTGTTGCCACAAATATCTGTGATTCATTTTGTATATCAGAAAAACATTCATTGAATATCTATTCATTGAAAAATTCTGAGGACTTGGAAGGATTTCCCATGATTCTTTGGTTCCCTGCAGCAACCAATCAGTCGCTGAGATGATAAGGGGATGTAGAAATAAGACCAACAAAAATAAATCAAAGTAGCAGCTTAAGGTCACCACAGTCATGAATCAGCTTTACTGAAGAATGGTGGAAATATCTTCACAGTATAAACCCCTCTCCATCCACCCCCCTCCTCACCAAGTAGACATGAGCTAAAATGTTGCTATTGTATAATGGATTTTCACAAAATACACATTTTTTTGCAAAATTGGGAACTTTCTTGAAAAAGTGTTTTCTCGTGTCCCTTAATTTTGTATTATTATTATTATTATTATTATTATTATTATTATTATTATTATTATTATTATTAATATAGCATCAACATCTTCCGTAGCATTGTAAATAGTACAAAACAAATGGTGGAAATCATGGATACATGAGAAGTTGATTTCAATGCATTTGGTAAACATGTCATTTCACATTAATGCCCATAAATATTCATGCTTATGCTCATTATCTGTATAAAAAACTTGTTATATCATACACATGGACTTTAAAGGGAACAAAGAACCACTTTTCCCTGGTTTCTAATAGCTATAGGAGCTGCCATGTTCCCCTTTCCCCTTCTAGCTGCCCATAATGTATCCAGGGGAAGGTGGGAAAATAGCATATGTGACTTCTCTAAACTCTTTAAAGCACCATGTTTTATCTACCCGCCACTCTGCTTCTGAAAGCTCTTATTTGCTCTCTGCCAATCTGTGCAATAAAATAAATACATCAGTCCTTAACTGCCTGAAACTTCTGTGGTCAGACAGGCCTTAGAAGTAGGTAATAAATCCCCCTTTAAGTGTTTTTTTTTTTATTAATTAGCCACATTGTTGCCATTCATATGTGATGTGCTATTGATGAGATGACCTGGGTGCTAAAATGGTGCTTGGTTCACTTTAAAGCAATTGGTGAAAATCTGTTTCCCCGATGCCCGTGTGTTTCCAAAAGTATTTTTATATATGCTAAAATATGTTTTCCCATGTCTATATATTTTCACTAATATTTTTATCTCTGTGATAATGTGACATTTTCACAAAAAATTGACAGAGGTCAGCATTGTAGCTGATTTCTGGCACTCACTCATTTCATGACTATTAATTAATCCCTCTTTTTCCTCCCTTCCCTGTTCAATGCAGGCTTAATTTAGACCTTTGACCAAACTTTATTTTCATACATGCAAGTGTCTAAAAATAATTAAATAAACAAATTAAAGGACAACTGAAGTGAGAAGAATACGCAGGCTGCCATATTAATTTCATTTAAACAATACCAATTGCCCGACAGTCCTGCTGATCTGTTTGGCTGTAGTGGTGTCTGAATAACACCAGAAACAAGCATGCAGCTAATCTTGTCAGATCTGACAATGTCAGAAACACCTGATGGGCTGCATGCTTGTTCAGGGGCTATGGCTAAAAGTATTTGAGACAGGGGATCAGTTAGATAGCCAGGCCGCTGGTATTGTTTAAGAGGAAATAAATATGACAGCCTCCATATCCCTTTCTCTTCAGTTGTCATTTAAGTAAAAGTATAACTAGTTTAGTTAGTTAGATCCTATTTAACCACTTTGTTAGCAGCAGTCTCTGGCCCCTTAAGGACCAGAGACCACTGGTATGAAAAACGGGACCTACCCACATCACGCTGCACAGATCAACAGCAACACCTCTCTCCCACTGTAGCTCACAGTGATCACGGGGCTATGAGCCAATGAAAATGGCTTCCGACTGGCTGACGGAGCTCTGCTGTCATACTGGCGACAGGGCGAGTGAGCTTCAGCAATGGGAAAGCAGCGCGATTGGCAGTCTGGTAATTGAAGTATATGCCCTGGCAAGAATAAGCAGCAATAAACAGGGCATAGATTTCAATTACCATGGTCAGGAAGCGGTTCATTTGTTTTTATTTATTGCACTTCTAATTGTATTTGAGGCTATTTCTAAATACTATCAAATGCTAATTGTTTTATAAAACTAATGAAAATAAAGAGAATCATTTTTTGTTCTAAAGACTGCTCTATATGTCCAAGCAATACCATGTACAGAAAGAGCAAAAGGCTTCAGTTATAAATAGAAGGGGCTAATCTTTGTGTGTTTGACATTTGAGGAGCTATCATGTAATAATTCTGTACAGTGCTAGAGAACCAAGAGGGCATGCAATTAACTGCTTCAGCACTGAGCCAGTCTGCCACTGCTTTATAAAACAGTAAGTGCAAAAAGATAAGAGCAGAATTCCCCGAGACATCCAACAAATAGCTCTGCATATTGCAGGCACTAATTAGGTTGGATATGTGTAAAGAAGTATCACATTCTTCATTCCTTCTATGCCCATAACAGGCACTGATTTTACTTGTAATTTTTAAACTTGTGAAAATACTGTATCTGTATGAGGCTTGCAGATATTAACAGTATGGCTACAGTGCTCTCTAGCTAGATTCCTTTTATTTTTGTTTCCTTTAAAATGTAGATGTACTGCAGTTAGATTCAGGTGTGGGGAAGCATTGCAATATCTATCTATCTGAACAACAAGTGTCAGCGCCAAGGCAGAAGGCGACCGCAGCCGACAAGGACAATGTCCAAAAGTCCACACAAGCAATGAATATATAAAGTCAGCGCAGATCTATAGTAATACAGATTTCGTCCTTTTCTGGTATACAGGATCTTCGAACAAAAAGGTAAAGAAGCAAAGCTTACCAGATTCCAACAACCCACATTATAAGGTTGTAAACGAGTTTGATAGATGGTCCGCAGAACTTTCAAATGATGTCGTTTCACCAGCGATGCTGCACACCACAAATTCCTCCGGAATATATTAGATATCCTGAGGTCGCAGAGACTCGCCAAAGGGGAGTCCAGTAGGATAGTGACATGAAAGAGATGTACGGCACATCTAAGTGTAAACCGTCTTTATTACATAACAAGTAAAACAATTTAAAAACAAGGATAAAAGAAACTCACATACGGGGCCCGTGCACTGGGAACCCCGAAAAAGTAGCGCGCATAAAATGGTCAATAGAAGACCTCAAATAAAATGGTGCCGCCTGTCGCCTTCCCATGAGAAAGTCTAAAGACTTTCATTTTACCTTGGTTAACGCAAAGTTTTGACTTTGTGTCAAAACGCATGAAATGGGCTCTAGTGTGAAAGAGCCGTTAGTGATTGTGAAAGAGCCCTTAGTGATTTTGATTGATGATTTACAGTGTGGAAAACCCATAACATACAATTTTTATGGTCAACCAACATCAAACTTTATTTGTGTGGTAAAAACTATTCACAAACTATTTACAATATATATATAGAAAATGAACATAAAAACCACATGCTGCTGGATGGGCTGCAAAGTGAACCTAAATGTAAGAAATCCTCTCTACACAGGACAAGTCAAATGCTTGACCTAAACCAAAAGCAACTTAACAACAGCAGTCTGTGTCAGCACAATTAAGAATACTTTTTTTTAGCATAGCACACAGCCTGTGTGCTCTTCCAAATCAGGCAGTTCCAGGTCAGACTGGTTAGCCTTTACCATTTTAATGCCCCTCTCAGAGGGGACAGCAAAAACCTGATGTGGAGTCTCCTTTCCTCACCTGAGTCAGGGAAGACACAAAATTCAAAAGCAGATTAAAATGGCAGTACATACCATCAATCATGTTCCTACACTCTCTCTGTGTGCAACTGCTACAATGTCATCATCTTCGCTGCCAGCATTGAATCATAAGAGGGAGACTCTATAACAGGGTTCTGAGTCTAGAAATGGGGAAGAAGGTCTGTCACTGAGAGAGAGCTCTATCACTATTGATCTGTCACTAAATGTTTTGTCATCAGAGGTCTGTCATTGAAGCCTGTCACAGTGGATTTTATCAGTGTGGGATCTCCCAGAAATCACAAAAATGTGTAACTGGAGATCCAGTGTGGGGTCTATCACTGGATATTCTGCACCAGCCATTGTTGATACCTTTAATGATAAAAAAAAACTAAACAAAACAAAACAAGAAAAAAAAAAACCTTGGGTGGGCCCTGGATTGTGTGAACATGCCAACAGTTTTGCCTAGCAATTCTCTGAGACTTGCATCCAGGTTCTAGATATGCATGCTCCAGTGTACCAAAAATTAGTCATCATTATATCATTGTGATATAGTCAAATCTTAGAACAAGGATTCTGCTGGTGGCGACATCCGAAATTTCGCCCGAACTTTCGCGAACCGCAATAGACTTCAATGGAGAGGCGAACTTTAAAATGATGGAAAATACGTTTCAAGGGGTCTAATACCTGGAGGGAGACATGGTTGAGTGGAATAGACATCAAAAGTCCCAGAAAAAAATCTGGATTAGACACAAAGCAGTGTTTTAAGGTTAGAAATCTCATTGAATGTTCAATTGCAGGCCTACACTGCTTTACAACATCAGGAAGTGTAATCCCTCGCTCCCTTCTCCCTCACTTCCTCCTCCTCCGGAGGAAGGTCTTGTCTTCCAGGGAATTGTAGGATTTCAAAAGCCAGCTTACATACTTTACATTAAACCCAGGTCTAGTGCTTTGGTAGGCAGCTCTCTTCACCACTATACCACCACCAACACTACATGCTGAAGCTACCGCGTTGTAGGCTGCTATCCTAACCATTATACCACCAACACAACACACTACAATGCTACATGGTGAAGCCAGCCTAGCATGTACCATTACGATATATCCAAGAGAAAAATGACCTTGCTTAGGGATTTGTAGGATTTCAAAAACCAACTTACATACATTGAGTTCGACCCACCCCCTATACTACATCATTAGGGTCAACTTTGACCCTCTACATCACAGTCAGCAGACACATGGTAGCCAATCAGGCTACACTCCCTCCTGGAGCCCCCCCCCTAATAAAAGGTAGGCAGCGTCTGCCATTTCCTGGAGCCCCCTTATAAAAGGCAGGCAGCGTCTGCCATTTCCCTCACTCGTGTGGCTGCAGTAATTAGAGAAGGGAGAATTTGTTGCAGAGACATTAGGAAAAGCTTAGTTAGGCTCTTGTTAGGCTTGTTAGCTTGCTTCTTGCTGATACGTATTGCTAAAAAGCACCCCTCAACAGCTCTTTTGAGAGCTAATGTTGTTCTTGTGATCTATTTTTTGTGTGTGTCCCACAGATACTTGTTGCATATACAGACCTGTCAGTCGGTTGCAGCTGGCCCTTGGCCCTTGGTAATTCCTACTGTGCCACTGCCAGGCCCAACACATTCAGTGACTGACTACCTGTTCACAGTACCTGTGTGTTTGACAGCTGCACATTTGTAATACCAATCCCTGCATACCTGTTCAGTGCACCTAGCTATGTGACCGCACGCAGTGTTATATACCAGTCAATGCACCTGTTCACGGTCTCTGTGTGTGACAGCTGCACATTTGTAATACCAATCCTTGCATATCGGTTCAGTGCACCTACCTAAGTGACCGCAAGCAGTGTTATATTATATACCAGTCACTGCACCTGTTCACGGTACCTGTGTGTGTGACAGTTGCACATTCTATTGATACCAGTCACTGCATACCTGTTCACTGCACCTGTGTGACTGCACATTGTATTAGTCAAGTCAGTGCATATCTTTCACTTCATCCCCCCCAATATGGGAAAAACAGGCAGAGGCAGGCAGGGGAGGACTGGGACCTTTTGGCCTGGGGGGAAAACACAAACTAGAGGCCCATTTTCACGGCAGCCCAGACATCACACACACATGTCGCACATGCTATATGCCAGTAGTCATGCGGGAAATGCAGCAAGAACACTTAGAGACAGGGTGACAGGTAAAGTATAAATGCACTGGCACCGGGGGGCACATAATACATTTTGAGTTACAACGGTCAGGGTTTCTATCTCTTACACAAGTCCTGCAAGCAGCCCTTCTGGAGTCTAGGGACTGTCTGCAAGCAGCCCTTCTGGAGTCTAGGGACTGTCTGCAAGCAGCCCTTCTGGAGTCTAGGGACTGTCTGCAAGCAGCCCTTCTGGAGTCTCGGGACTGTCTGCAAGCAGCCCTTCTGGAGTCTAGGGACTGTCAAAAACTTTTCAACCTAGACAATATCTTATGTAGCTGTGCACATGCAGTTAACAATGGTGAGAGACCAGACATATATTTTCCCACGGACCCTGCAGGCAAGCCTCTGCTCTGTATCATGCTGTGTATATTTAGTAGCTTGCCCGCCCTGCAATTGCTCTGTAATTGGGCGTTTATTTCCCTCATTCAGCCTAGTGTTTCAAATTGACTTATACAAAAACCTGAATTCACCAGGCACAGTGCCAGCCCTAAATCATTAAATGAGAGGCAGCCTGGGGGGAAATCTCCCCCCTTCCCCCTTGGCCAGTCCTCCCCTGGAGGCAGGCCACCCGGCAGGTCTGTTCGAGGTTGTGCTGTCGTGATTTTGTGCAGCCCTGGACCAAAGTACGGTGTTCAGAAGGTGCGTGCCATCAACCTCTAAGATTGTCAGGACGTAGTTGACTATTTAACACAGAACACCTCATGCTCCTCAGCTTCTGCATGGAAACATGACATATCTTACTCCTCCTGCTCTGATTCTGGCACCCCACTTAACACTCAGTTGGCTGCCACCACCAAAGTGCCATCATCCCAAGGCTCAGTGGTGTGGACATTTTTTTGTGTGTCTGCCTCAGATGAGAGCAATGCCATCTGTACTCTCTGCCACCAAAAATTGAGCCATGGAAAGACCAAGACCCGTGTAGGGAAAACTTCCTTACGAAGGCACATGATGACAAAGCATACACTGCAATGGAATGACCACCTGAGGAAAAGCAGCACACAAAAGCAAAGCCACACACCACAGTGGAAGATACCAGGCCACAATTATTTCTCAAAAAGGTTATACCCAAACTGTACCATGATGTTAAAAGGCAAGTGGTGTCATCTCTGGCACACAGTGTGGTTCAAGGGTCCATCTGACCACGTCGTCTGCAAACCACAGTCAGGCCTGCCCCAAGACTAAGTCGGTCCCCACACACAGCATCTCTGCCTGCAGGCCGCTTCACTGCCTTCTCCGCCACCATCAACAGGGTCCGGGACTCCAGGCAGATTCCTAAATTTTTAAGGCTGCAGCGGCCGCTATAATAATTTTTCTGGTGCGTGTACATGCCAGCTGCAACAACAAAACAAAAGGCATGTACATGTGTCAATTCCCCTTCATGATCATTACCTTGCCGCGGTGAAGGGGCTTGCGTATCACATTGAAGAAATGACCGCCGGCTATATGAGTGTCTCAGGGGGGGGGGGGGGGGATTACCCAAGATAATAAGGTTGTTGCTTCATTGTGTACAGACCAAATTCGATCAGCTGGACAGTCACTGTTGTTCTGTCATTGAGCTACCTCAGCCCGGTGACTATATGGGCTTGGAAACCGCCATCGCCTGCACTCTTGCCATGGTGCGCACCAGTCCAGCATGGCTGTCACTACACAAACAGCTGTTTGCGGTGCGTTACACAGTGAGTTTGCTCTCAGTGTGAAGCAGTACACTAATTACACCACCTGATTGATGTATACACATGCAAGATGTTTTAAAGCACTTTAGGACTCAAATTTAGCAATAAAATGTGATTTCTGCCCTTAAACCCTGCTGTGCGTCAAATCCGGATTTTTCCCCGGGACTTTTGGCATGTATCCCACTCCGCCATGCCCCCCTCCTGGTGTTAGACCCCTTGAAACATCTTTTCCATCACTTTTGTGGCCAGAATAAATGTTTCTAGTTTTCAAAGTTTGCATCCCCATTGAAGTCTATTGTGGTTCGCCAAAGTTCGTGCGAACCGAATTTTTGCGGAAGTTCGCGTTCGATGTTCGCGAACCGAAAATCAGAGGTTTGAGCCATCTCTAATGACAATACAGGAATACAAGAAAAAACAGATCACACAGCACAGTATGAGTACAAGGTAATGCTTAGTCAGTCACTGGATGGAGCATGGAGATTAGGCAAGTTAGGTTCACTCAAATGCATAGCATGGGTTCACAGTAATGGAGGTGCATGATCAGGTAGGACACAAAAGGAGGAGGACCCTGCCCAAAGGCTTACAATCTAGAGGGAGAGGTAGGGACACGAAAGGTAGGGGACCAGAGTTCGGCTGTGGGTTTAGAGCACTTGTGAGGGGTGGTAGGCCAGAGTGAAAAGGTGAGTTTTGAGGGCCTTTTGAGGGCCTTCTTGAAGATGTTGAAGGAGGGGGCTGCCCTAAAGGGTGAAGGTAGGGAGTTCCATAGTGTTGGAGCAGCTCTTGAGAAGTCCTGGAGGCGTTCATGGGACTGGGTGATGCGGGGGGGCGGTCAAACGAAGTTCATTAAATCCTTGGTTAAAGCTCCTTGTGAAAGCTCAACCATTACATAAAACTGACCATATGCTTCTTTACGAGATGTATCTACTCAATCATCACTATATTTGAGTAATAAATACATGTACAGTATCCCTTCCAGAGATATTTTCAACACTCATAGGTCCTTTCTCAAGCAAAGATCAGCAGAGATGAGTGAAAACTCATTGCACCAATAATTACAAGAA
Source organism: Hyperolius riggenbachi (assembly GCF_040937935.1). Taxonomy (NCBI): domain Eukaryota; kingdom Metazoa; phylum Chordata; class Amphibia; order Anura; family Hyperoliidae; genus Hyperolius; species Hyperolius riggenbachi. The sequence goes on along the minus strand of NC_090651.1, from coordinate 265,730,440 downwards.
TTGATCCTTTTTAGACAAGTGAGCCTGTATGGTTGCCTGTTCTCTTCTTCTCTATTGTTTATAAGTTGGCTTTTTATTTTTTTGGCGACTCCTTACTGTAAACCTGAGCATGTGGTAGACAGGGCACTCTTTATATTGCATTATGCTAGCGGAATGTCTACGTAAAAGAAAGCTAATCTTTAGGTAGGATAACTATTGTTCTGAAAAATTCTACTACCTCAGTCACTAGCAGTCAAAATAAGACTTTGTATGCTAAAGAATTGCCATAGAAGAGTATTGTACCATGTTAGTTATCAGTTAAGGTATAATGGGCCCGATCCAATTCTTTTTTTCTCCTAGGTTGTCTCGGAGATAATTTTCATCTTCTGTTTAAAATACTTTAGCACTCTGAAATTGAAAAAGTACCAAAAAGAAGATAAGCCTAGTAGAAAGGCCTGCTTTGAGTGCCGCCATAGACATTACGGCTATAGCGGCACAGCAGGATTTTCAATGCAATTGGAGTGATGGCAATAACTGGAAACCAAATGACTTTTTCCTCTTAGTTGCTTGGAGGGGATATCATATTTAAAGCAGACCTGAACCCAGAAGTTTTACAGTAACAGTATTTAAACAAAAAAAAAAAACATTTCTTTGTTACAGGTGACACAAATCCTAAGATAAATCTGCAATGTTTCTACTTCCTGATTCATGGAAGGAGACATATTGTTAACCTCCTTTGCTTTCAAATTCAGGGATGGTCTTAGTCAGCCAACTTTGCTACGCTGGAACTATGCGTAGTTTTACGCAATTAGCGTTAAAATACGCAATTGTAGTAGTGCGAAACGTAGTGTATGCGGACGCTTATCCCATTGTGCGGAAAAATGTACGCATTAAATTCCCTGTAAATGCTCGTACCAGGAACTCTTCTATGCGTACATTCCCCTTTCCAATGCTTAATTTTGTAAGCATACAATCGTACGCTGAAAAATAGACGCGAATAACGCATTCGTAGCTTACTTCGCAATACCCATGTGAACTATGCGTAGGGGGGCATAAACTACGCGTAATGGTACTTCGCTATGCGTAAAATCGTAAGCGTAGTTTTGAAACTTCGCCTATGAACTACGGTGCGTAGATGTGAACTACGATGCGTAAATTCGCACTGGCGTAGTTTCTGTTCATCCCTGTTCAAATGAACTTATCTGCTGTGGAAGTCGAGAAGATCAAATTACAACTTGTGATTAGACACAAATGAGGGGGGATTAAACAGGCTAAACTCTCTAAATACAAACAGGGTGCATTTCTCTATGTTTTCCTTCTGTCCTGTGCAAGAGTTCAGGTCCACTTTAAAGCCACACAGAATTTCACCGGCAGCAAGGTGACCCTTCATTCAGCTCACCCTGTGCCCAACTGACCAGGAAATGGAATATTACATACACCTCCACATGCTCCATTGCAAAAGCTGCTTAGCATCAAAATCTAAAATTGCAGTGTTGGTTTAATCTTCTGCAGGCACTTCACCCATATTTCCATAATCTTGCCGATATTTAAAATCTGATACCAAAAGTCTCTTTTTGCCAAAATGGGCAGGAACAGACAATCCATCTTATGGGTCCTAATGGTAGATTTATGTGATGAGATTCTGTACCTAACACTCTGAGTGGTTTTACCAACATATAAAAGCCCACAAGGGCGCTTGATACAATAGACTACATAATCAGAACTACTGTAAAATTGTCCTTTAATTTTTTTACCACTCAGAGGGTGAAAGACAGAATCCCCCCTCAATACATTTGTGCACTGAGCACATGACATACAGAGAACATACTGGAACCCCTCTCTGTCAATTCTATCCTCCTTGTACCTCTAATATCTGATTTCACTAGTTGGTCTTTAACCACTTCAGGACCATAGGCTTACACCCCCCCTAGTGACCAGGCTATTTTTTACAATTTAGGCCACTGCAGCTTTAAGGGCTCATTGCAGGGCCATACAACTCAGCACACAAGTGATTCCCCCCCCCCCCCCCTCCTTTTCTGACCACCAACAGAGCTTTCTATTACTGCGCTCTGATCCCTGCTGGGATGTTTGTTTATTTTTTTCTTTATTTGTTTTTTTTCTTAACACAATTTAATATTTTTTTATTCCCTCCCTCCCCCTGTCAGCCAATCCCAGTAAGTAGCTCTCATAGACATGAGCTTATGAGAGCCGATCGCTGTGTCTTCCAAGTGAACAGCCGAGTGTCACGGATGTCCCCGTTACAGTGCTGCCTTACATAGCAGCACTGTACCTTCTAAACAGACGGTGTTGTTGCCGTCTAACAATCTCCTAGCAGCGATTGCCGCTGGGAGTCATTCAAGTGGAGATGCGCACCCATGGGCATGAGCAATCTCCTGCAAAACCCCGCCCCAGGAATGCACACCAATTGGCGTTGAGCGGTCCTTGGGCTGCTGCCATGTTCATGCCAGTTGGCGTGGAGAGGTCGGCAAGGAGTTAATTGACAGTGCTCTCTTGAAGAAGAACAGAGGAGGATCCCTGAAATCAGGAACTCTGCTCAGTCCATACCTCAAAAGATGCCATCTCTTCTGAATAATATTCCTCAAATGACCTGCAGCTGTTGAGTATTTTGTAACAAATGGTATACAGTCTTTAATCAATTGAAGACCGCCTTCAGCCTCTATTTACTTTTCAGGAAGCTGGACTATTGCATAGATAACGACTCAAGTTTTTTTTTTTTTTTTTTTTAACTCTTGTTGTACTGGCAGGGAGATAATTTCTTAATACAGACTTTGAGAATCCTGTTATTTACATAGACACTGTGCAGACACTGTGCAGAGCTTTAAAGTATCCAGTGATAGCATAGATTGTGTAAGTAATTGAACATGTTGATGCCAGATTTTATGTTCATGCATATTTTGAATTTCCATTATTGTTACAGATACCTCATAATGAAATGTGCTTTATGATATTTCAATGTTGTTTATGTTTTCACAAAATTGATTTGTGTTAGTCGTCTTTACAAGGAGAAGATCAAAGGCTTGCATATAAATACTGTTTTCGTGGCAGACCAGTTGCAACCAGAAATCCACACTGCTGCTTAGGGCCTGAGCCCACAAACACAGTTGTGTCCACTTTTCAGCAACACATCAATGTTACACATGTTGAAAAGCAGACAGAAGCGGTCACAGCTGCATTCGTAGGCTCAGACCCTTAAAGGATACATAAGTCAAATAAAAGAAAATCAGATTTACTTACCTGGGGCTACTTCCAGTACCTAGAAGCCTATGTGTCCCTCTCTGCAGCTCCGCTTTTAGCCAGTGTCCTGGTGTTTCTTCCGCCACTTGCAGTCGTGCTCCCATGGCTCCTGGTCACAGGAGCACCACCGCGAGTAGTGTGGCAACATGCTCGTGCATGCGCAGAAGCCTCCAACCAGCCTGGGCTGGCAGATGCTACAGAGGGGACCACACAGGACACTAGCTGAGAGTGGAGGTGTGGCGAGGGACACATAGGCTACTAGAGGCTGGAGGAAGCTGAAGTAAGGCCTCTTTTCCACGAACTGTTTCTAGGCAGTGAAATGCCTCTCAAACTCTCACAACTGCTCACTGCTGCCTGGTAACTGCTGTGCCCGCGAAACGCATGGCATCTTTGGGGTATTTTCAATAAATGTGTATATCTATACATTTACAGTCCTTGGTGTCTGCTTTAACGGAGGCGAGTCCACCACTTCCTTCCAGCAATTTTTTAAAAAATGTTATGTACTTTTATCCTTCTGGCGCCTCTGTTCACCTACCAATATATTTGAGTCCACCCCAGGTGGAGGGGTGATCTACCGCCTTTCTTCCTATCTACAGAGAGCGACTTCTTAATCCTGAGTGAGGACACTCTCCTCACCTGCCTAATGAGTGGTTACCTAGGTGGTAACCGTGTTTGTGAGTATTACCATCTCACTGTTTCATTTATCCAATCAATTTTGACATACTACACCATATTGGGCTCTCGATTTCTCTTCAACTTTAGAACAATAAACACAGTTCCATAACACAGCGGTGAGTGAACCCTTCTTTCTATAAATGGTTCTTTATGAGGAGATCCAGTATTTCATACATGAGACTTTTTCTGTTTTGCTGTGGCTCTCATACAGAAAAAGACAAAACACTGTTGGTTGGAACACACGCTTTTTGCATGTACAGAAAAAGACAAGACACTGGTAACACTTCTCTTGATAATGCAGAAAAGAGAAAAGTAAATCTAAATAGAGAGCTCTGTAATTAGTATATATTTGCCTCATTGCATAATACTTTGAAGATTCATTGGTTTTGTATTTCTTTCACTCGTCTTATTTGAAAGGCATGTTCCTAACCTCCTACAGCAATGATACGGTACGGTTTACTTTCCGCATGATAACAGGAAGATTATCTGCTTCAAGTGTGTAGATACTCTTACTTTCTGGGAATGACAAGTGCTCACAGCATCATCTCCTTAATACTTTCTTTCATCCTAATATCTTTGTTTAATCCTCCGCATAATAAGATATTTCCAGCTGATTTGCTGTAACATCTGCACATGAAGATTTGCATATGACATTCAGGTAATGGAAGACTAGCATTCTATTTTAAGTTACGTAATATGTACTGTGAAAAGCAGCTAAAGTATGGAAGTGTGATGATGCTTTAAAGCAAACCCGTGACTTCTAGGAAAAACTCAGATACTGAGCTCAGTAGTTTAAATAACAGGTTACTGACCCTGTTCTTGGCATTCCACTTATGAGCTCTCCCTTTAGCCAAGGGCATCTCTAGCTACCTAATACTTGGGGGCACTTCTAGCAACTTAATATTGAGAGTATTTCTTGTTCCCCAATACTACGGTGCACCTGTGGCAACCTAAGCAGGGCAGGGGAAGTAGGAGGGGCATGGAAGCTGGGCCAGCCAGCCAGCACACTTGCATTGTGGTTTGGTGGGGATTTGTGGGTTCAAAGAGGGTGAAGTCTATGGTGCCAGAACATCTGTGCCCATAGACTACTGTAATGTAAATCCAGGCCTGGCATCTGCACTGGGCAGGCGTGCAGTAGCGTGGAGTTGCCTATGCATGTATGAAATAGCTGTTCATGAGCGGCTCCTTGCTAGTCGTGGGCTGTCTTGCAGTGTGGCTGTGCTTGTACATGGTTGGGGTTGTACAGCCACATAAACCTATGCGAAAAAGCCCTTGTTGAATAAGTTCAGAGACACCAGAGCTGTGCCGGCACGTTCGAGAGGGACAGGTGAATCCTCTGGATTTTATTCTCAGGTTTCCTAAGTATGTAGACTTTTGTTGTTAGTAAGGTTTTTTTTTTTTTCCTATCTCTAGTTAAAAGTAAAGGTAATAATACTGTGCATTGTCATAAAGCAAAACATTGTCAGTTTTGTTTTTTCATCTACTAGATAACCTGGTACTGTGTAGCAAGATTTAAAAAGGGAAATTTACTGAATAAAGCTTAAAGCGGAATATAACCCTGCATTTCAACTTTGCTCTAAAATATTATTTACAGCATATTATATGCAAAAAGCATTTTTTTTTACTAGACCAGCATTGGAAGGGTTAAACACAGAGGTTTAAAGTTCCGTGGAGAGATATGCAGAAGTTCAGATAGATACATTCTATTTAGCTACATGTATCTATTGATAAATGTTACACACTCTTTGGCTGTCCTCCAAGCTCCTTCTCAGTCAGAGAGATGAGTCACATTCAACACTTAGATACATTTATGTAAACAAAATGTATCTATTTCAGCTTCGAATGCGTCTGCAGAAATCTCCAGGAACTTTAAAGCCCTGTGTAGCCCTTCCAATGCTGGTCTAGTAAAAAAAAAAATGCTGGTTGCATATAATATACTGTAAATAATGTTTTAGAGCAAAGTTGAAATGCAGGGTTATATTCCGCTTTAAGAAATAAAATTGCTTATTTTTTTTATTTATAAATTATTAAATCAATGTTTGTCTATTGCAAAGTCTTTATTGCCATGATCTAGATTCTTAAATGTATCAGTAGGGACAGCATCTTTACTGTTGGCAAGATGCATAACTCAAGGAACATCAGTTGATCTTCATGCTTTGGGGCAGAAGGCTGCATGACAGTTCTGTTTGGTGCTGTTCAACTGATGTCCCAGTTGCTGGCCCTGGATATCAGCAGAGCAGAATCTCCTTTTTCATATTCCAACTGAGTCTAATAGCAAACAGGTAACAGGACATCAGCTGGGATTGAACAAGAAAAATGGATGATTCAGTAGAGCTTTGCAGCTGGTTTGCATCAATACAAGTTGCAGGTAGAGTTGAGCTGAAATTTTCGTAATTTCGCATTACTATAATTACGCATGCGAAATTTGCGATTACGATGCGAAATTAGCGTAGCGAAATTGCCATTAAAATCGTAATTGAAAATACCGTAAGCGTAATTTTCAACGCGAAATTTCGCGTTTCGTTCATGCCGTAATTTCGCATTAAACGCTACCGTAATTTTGCGTTAAACTGTAACGCTCCGTATAATATAAAAAAGCCGCCGACTTTAAGGGTTAATAGCAAAGCCCCCTTAAATGCTAAGAGCCTCAAATTTGGAGAATATATTAAGGAGATCAGGAGGAATAAGAGGAAAATTTTTTTTTCAAAAAGACCTTATAGTTTTTGAGAAAATCGATGTTAAAGTTTCAAAGTAAAAATGTATACATTTAAAAACCCGCCGACTTTAACGGTTAATAGCAAAGCCTGCTTAAAGTTTAGGAACACCAAATTCCTAGGGTATATTAAGGGGATCAGTGGGAATAAGAGGAAAAATTTTTTTTTCAAAAACACCTTATAGTTTTTGAGAAAATCGATTTTTAAGTTTCAAGGGCAAAAATGTCTTTTAAATGCGGAAAATGTCAGTTTTTTTGCACAGGTAACAATAGTGTATTATTTTCATAGATTCCCCCAAGTGGGAAGAGTTTTACTTACTTCGTTCTGAGTGTGGGAAATATAAAAAAAAAACGACGTGGGGTCCCCCCTCCCAGACCTCTTTAACCCCTTGTCCCCCATGCAGGCTGGGATAGCCAGAATGCGGAGCACCGGCCGCGTGGGGCTCCGCACCCTGACTATACCAGCCCGCATGGTCCATGGATTGGGGGGTCTCGGAAGGGGAGGGGCAGCCAAGCTTTCCCCTCCCCCTCCGAGCCCTTGTCCAATCCAAGGACAAGGGGCTCTTCTCCACCTCCGATGGGCGGTGGAGGTGGAGGCCGCGATTTCCTGGGTGGGGGGTTCATGGTGGAATCTGGGAGTCCCCTTTAAAAAGGGGTCCCCCAGATGCCCACCCCCCTCCCAGGAGAAATGAGTATAGAGGTACTTGTAGTACCCCTTACCCATTTCCTTTAAGAGTTAAAAGTAAATAAACACACAAACACATAGAAAAAGTATTTTAATTGAACAAAAAACATAACCACGAAAAAAGTCCTTTAATACTCTTAATTAACCATTAATACTTACCTGTCCCTTTAAATAAATGATCCCACGCAATATCCTCGGAAATGTTCTATCAGTTACAATGTAACAAAGTTATTACAATATAACAACTTTGTTACATTGTAACTACGCCGCACCCGACGTCACTCACCGCCGCCGCGTCTGCGTTGCAGGACCCGACAGAGCTCTGAGCTATAGCTCAGAGCTCTCGAAAGCATCTTTGTATTTGGGCTCCAAGGAGCCCCATTGGTCCTTAGCAGACCAATGGGGTTCCTTCTGATTTGAAGGAACCCCATTGGTCTGCTAAGGACCAATGGGGCTCCTTGGAGCCCAAATACAAAGATGCTTCTCAGAGCTCTGAGCTATATAGCTCAGAGCTCTGTCGGGTCCGTGCAGGGCGCTAAGTCCCCGCCGGCTCCGCTGCCCTCCCCGCCTCTCCCAAATGTCACCCACATGTCACCCACATGTGGGTGACATGTGGGTGACAGATGTGGGCGGGGTGGACAGCGGGAGCTGCGGGGACTTAGCGTCCTGCACGGACGCGTATGCGGCGGCTGAGCGGCGAGTGGCGTCGGGTGCGGCGTAGTTACAATGTAACAAAGTTGTTACATAATAACTTTGTTACATTGTAACTGATAGAACATTTCCGAGGATATTGCGTGGGATCATTTATTTAAAGGGACAGGTAAGTATTAATGGTTAATTAAGAATATTAAAGGACTTTTTTCGTGGTTATGTTTTTTGTTCAATTAAAATACTTTTTCTATGTGTTTGTGTGTTTATTTACTTTTAACTCTTAAAGGAAATGGGTAAGGGGTACTACAAGTACCTCTATACTCATTTCTCCTGGGAGGGGGGTGGGCATCTGGGGGACCCCTTTTTAAAGGGGACTCCCAGATTCCACCATGGAAATCGCGGCCTCCACCTCCACCGCCCATCGGAGGTGGAGAAGAGCCCCTTGTCCTTGGATTGGACAAGGGCTCGGAGGGGGAGGGGAAAGCTTGGCTGCCCCTCCCCTTCCGAGACCCCCCAATCCATGGACCATGCGGGCTGGTATAGTCAGGGTGCGGAGCCCCACGCGGCCGGTGCTCCGCATTCTGGCTATCCCAGCCTGCATGGGGGACAAGGGGTTAAAGAGGTCTGGGAGGGGGGACCCCACGTCGTTTTTTTTTTATATTTCCCACACTCAGAACGAAGTAAGTAAAACTCTTCCCACTTGGGGGAATCTATGAAAATAAAACACTATTGTTACCTGTGCAAAAAAACCTGACATTTTTCGCATTTAAAAGACATTTTCGCCCTTGAAATTAAAAATCGATTTTCTCAAAAACTATAAGGTCTTTTTGAAAAAAATGTTTTTCCTCTTATTCCCACTGATCCCCTTAATACACCCTGGGAATTTGGTGTTCCTAAACTTTAAGCAGGCTTTGCTATTAACCGTTAAAGTCGGCGGGTTTTTAAATGTTTACATTTTTCCTTTGAAACTTTAACATCGATTTTCTCAAAAACTATAAGGTCTTTTTGAAAAAAAAATTTTTCCTCTTATTCCTCCTGATCTCCTTAATATATTCTCCAAATTTGAGGCTCTTAGCATTTAAGGGGGCTTTGCTATTAACCCTTAAAGTCGGCGGCTTTTTTATATTATACGGAGCGCTACGGTTTAACGCGAAATTACGGTAGCGTTTAATGCGAAATTACGGCATGATACGACTGTAATGCGAAAATTACGCGAAAATTACGCTTATGCGAAATTTCGCGAAATCCTTCTTCATTACGATTATGTACTTACGGCCATAATCGTAATTACACTAATTACGCGAAATTTCGCAAAATCGTAATTAGGTCATTACGCTCATCTCTAGTTGCAGGCAGTTAGCTTATCATACTTTGTGCTTGCTTATCTGATCTGCAAGTATAAGCAAAGAGACTCAAAGTTGTAAGACTTTAATGTAGAGACTTCTAATTACTGATCAGACAAGACAGGAGATGGAGGGAGTACACTAATTTAGATGACAGAGGAGTGAAGCCTCTTACTATCTGCCATCTTCTTGCAAAACAATAACAAGGGTGGAGGTGCCCGGTATGTACAACTAGCTAGCTACAATCATATATATTAGACAGGAGAGGCAATTCTTACTTATCCAGAAGAAACAAAACCAGTGTAACTAGTGTCAGCGCTTTGAGTCCCCAGGGAGAAAAGCGCTATAAAAACATTGTTATTGTTATTGTTGTTATTGTAACTAGAAATGGATTTTATTTAAGCACAAATTAAGATTTAAGACAATGCATTTCATGGGTACCCGCCTGCTTCCTCAGGTCAGTTCAACAATAAGTGCCTGTGCTGCAACTGTTAGGAGCTTGAGCACCTCTGTAGATACATCTGTGGCTTAGTGTGGGTGGCAAAGTTGTGGGCGGCAACTTAGTGTGGGTAGCGTTGGTTGTGGTATGCATGCGCAGATCCAGGTGTATCCATGCATACTTAGGTATGCGTGCATGAAACTGTTGGTGGTGGCTTGATGTGTGTGGTGAAGTTGTAGGCAGTGGCTTACTGTGGGCAATGCAGTTGTGGGTGGTAGCTTAGTGTGGGCAGAAGCTTAGTGCGGTGGTTGTGGTGTGCGCCCAATCAGGGGGTTCCTAGTATTTTTGAAATATATTTAAATGTGATGATATACTGGCTTACTGGTTTGACGAACGTTCAGATGTTATGCTTTTTCATTTTTATTTAAAGAATTATTTATTTATTGGTTATTCTGTTTGTTCTGTATATATGACTTAAAGGACTTACGAGGCCAAAATGGTTAAAAAAGCCAAGTACCTGCAAGATGTTTAAATGCACGGAGGACGCCTGTAACGATTGTGGAACTTTCTCCGTGATCAGCGCACAACTCGTGCGCTGACACGGCGGAAATCCTCCACAAGCGTATATTTGCAGGCACCCAGCAAAAGGTGCTACGCACCTGTAGAGGGAAATTCCTGTCGGCAGATGGCGCTGGGGAGTGCAGAGGAACCAATCCTCTGTACCTCCACAAGTGCCAGACAGGAATTGTACGAAGCGCAGAACGCAATCGCAAGAGAGGCGATTGCGAATGAGATTGAGCAAAGGGATAGGTTGTATGTGTGTGCGCCAATCCAGTCGCCACCCCGCGACCGCGCACACACAACAGCAGATACGAAATAGGAACGCGATCGCGAGAGGTGCGATCGCCAGACGTGACACAAGGCAGATCAGAATAGAATACGAGGGTAGCAAAGGCACAGCAAATACAATAAGGAGATACGGAAAATAACAACGCTAGCTAACCGCGAACTCCGCACTCATTCGCAACAGTGCACGCGGTTATGCGCGATCTCCATGTGATAAGCACAATTGAGACAAGCACGCCTAACTAACCATTAACAGACAAACATGAAACAGAGGACGCGAGCGCTTGCTTAACGGTTACCTCACCGAGCCTGCAGCAAGCGTAGCGGACAAGACAGACACACGAAAACAGGGACAAACGAGAGATAGGATCCACAGCACTAGCGAAAAGTGGCTAGCGTGATCCAGGTACAGAGTAGCAGAACAGAAGGATCCCCAGCGCTAGCGAAAAGTAGCTAGCGCGATCCCAGAAGACAGAACAGAAGGATCCCCAGCGCTAGCGAAAAGTAGCTAGCGCGATCCCAGGAGACAGAACAGAAGAGATAGCTGGTAGCAACCGCTGCACCAGCTATACTCCAAGAACAGAGATCAGAACCATTTCCTGTCGACCACCATTGGGGCAGGACAATGGCAACAGGCAAGACAAGACAGAACAGGCAATACAGATAATACAACCTGACTGGGCTAGAAGGGGAGCCTAAAGCAACCCCCAGGAATTAACTATACTAGATAGCAATGGCTGACACTCCAGCAGTGTCCATCAGGAACAGACCATGGAAAGGAAATGACCAGCAAAGCCTTCTGGGAAACATAAAGCTCTTATAGTGCCAGTCATCAAAGAAGGCAGGTAGGGGATTTGCATAACGAATGTATGCAAATTCCCCAGCAAGAGAACAGACCAGAAACTTGCAATGGAAAGACAGGTCTCTGTTCCAGAGACCTGCAGCCCACAGACTAGAGGAATGGACAAACAGCTGTCTGCCTGTGCAGCCAGCTGAGCGGATCATCACAACGCCATCCGCGCCCTCTGTGCAGTTCCGCCGGGTCCCCTTCCTGAAATCGCCCCTCGTGCCGATCGCGACACCACAGGCCGGGTCGGGCTCTAATGACGCTCCTAATATGGCCGCCGGAGCTGGCCACGGCTGTGCAGCTCTAGGGCCTCCCCCTCCGATCCACGCTACAGTGCGTGGTTCGAAGGGTTGGCCCTAGAGCTGCACAGCCGCACTCGCGGCAATGCGGACTGCACAGCCGCGGTCAGCTCTGGCAGCCATATTAGGAGTGGCATGAGAGCCCGACCCGGCCTGTGGGGTTGCGATCAGCACGGGGGGGGGGGGGGGGCGATTTCAGGAAGGGGACCCGACGGAACTGCATGGAGGGTGCAGACGGCGTCCTCCATGCATTTAAACATCTTCCAGGTACTTGGCTTTTTTAGCCATTTTGTCATCGTAAGTCCTTTAAGTAAAAACTGTCAAATATCATTCAAAAATAATCTATATTCACTTAGTAAATTATATTGTTAGGGTAGCCTTTATTTTAAATATTTGCTTGGAGTAAAAAAAGAGTTTAATGAAAGGGAATCCTCTATAAGACAAGACAAGACACAGATAATTTATATTGTGCTTTTTTCTTGGCAGACTAAAAGTGCCAGAGCTGCACCCACTAGGGACTGCTCCATAGGCAGTAGTAGTATTAGAGAGTCTTGCCTGAGGTCTCCTCACTGAATTTGTGAAGGGTTACTGAACAGGAAGATCTGAGATTTGAACCCTGGTCTCTTGTATCAGAGGAACGGATCTAGACCACGTTGCGCCTAGGGCAAGGTCAGGTTTTGGCGCCTAAACTGCCATTCCCCATCCAAATTTTGCCGCCTTTTTAAGAATTCAACAAACTGCGCCTGGGACAAGATACCCGCTGAGAGGCAGAACCCTTAACTCTATAATATTCAGCTAGCAAAATTCTTGCAGTTACTGGGATTACAAAAGAAGGAGTTGCATGGAATTTTAAAAGAGGGAAATTTATCATTTCTGAGCTGAGAGCTGAATGGTTTTCATTTCACCAGAAAATTACATTATATAAAATGATTGCAGAGAATGTACAGAATATCTCTAGGAAGCTAACCCGCCTCATAAAGAACATTGCTTAAGGCTCTTATGTCACTGTTTGTTTGGATTTATATCAAGAGCTCTAGAAACAAACATGAAGATATAGTATAATATGAACTACAACTGTATCTATAAATAGCCAATACTGTAATTACATGCAAAAAGCAGGGTATGGACTTCATGCAGGTATAAGAAAATTGAGCTTAAAGTGTTTCCCCACTTTCAGTAAGAAAAATGCGTTCCTTATAAAATCAGGTCTTTACATTTCAAGTATTTTTCTATGCAGAACACATATGCAGCGCACTGCTCTGGACCTTTCCATATGCTTCACTATAAAAGCTGCCTAGTGTCACAGTCATCTGCTATTTAATATCTAATTTATATTCCCATGCATAGATAAGCAGGATTCTTCCTCTGTGTGAAATGAATGTGTCATTTCAGCAAACCCAGCAAAGCAATCAGTGTGTGAAGAAATGCAATACCTTTCACATCACATCCTGCTTTGTGCAGGCTTCATTCAGTCAATCAATGAGGCAAACAGAGAATTTAGAATATGCAAAAACAAATAATAATAATGTTGTTATGGCTTTCAGTAAATTTCCTAAAAAGTTACATGTTGAAGTGCACCTAGGATGGTAACTAGTGCAGTACTTCTACTTACCTGGGGCTTCCTCCAGCCCCATGAGGGCCATGGACTCCCTCGCTGTCATTGTCCCGTGGTCAGGTGTGGTGGTCAAGTGCGGTAATTTGGCCCACATGGAGCTGGAGGAAGCCCCAAGAAAGTATAAATACTGCACTAGTTACCATCACCAGTTTTCTTTAAAGTCACAAAAACAAAAGTTATTTAGAGATTGAATGTCATATAATAGTGTTCAAATTAAAAATGGCTTGGCCACATATGTCATCTACAATTTTATTTACCAACTCTTTAAAGCCAATTTCCATGATTTAAAGAAAGCATGAAGAAGAACCCCAAACACCCAGGATTTTTCTTGGTAATTTTGGCACCCCAGGCAAGACATTTTTTTTAGAAGGGAAAACACAGGGACACTGAGAGCCCAATATAGTTTAGTATGATTAGGGATTAGGGGAAGGAGGTTATAAAGGTAAGTACAGTATACTCACAAACCAGGGTTACCTCGTAGGCAGCCGCTGTAACAGCAGGTTGGGAGAACAAGCCTGTCCCCACTCAGGAGTAAGAAGTCGCTCTCTGTAGGTAGGAAGAAAGATACAGCTTTCCGCCCTTCCACCCAGGGTGGACTGGTAAATGATGCAGGTGAACAGAGACGCCAACAGGATAAAATAATATAAAAAGTTTAAAACATGGACGAGGTAGAGGTGGACTCTTAGCCACTCCAAAGGACACGACAACAGGCATGTCTTAACGTATAACACAAAAATGTATGCAACGCATTTCACGGGCGTGACCCCACTTCCTCAGGCAGTTCAGATGGGAGTATACAGCAATTGCTGTCCGGGTTTGTACTAAGCACCTCTGGGAGAAGATGTACTCCTGTCTGAACTGCCTGAGAAAGCGGGTTCACGCCCGTGAAATGTGTTGCAATACTGTGTAGTGTATAAATAACATTTTGTATTATACGTTAAGACGTTGTCATGTCCTATGGAGTGGCTAAGGGTCCACCTCTACCACATCCATGTTTTAAACTTTTTATATTATTTTATCCTGTTGGTGCCTCTGTATACCAGCATCAAGACATTTTTTGTCTCCCTACCCCAAACTCTGGAACAGCTATCTCATAATCTACATCAATGTTTTGTGAGCACCAATAAGAAATTGGTAGTCTACATAGAAATAATGTTTTTTCTCAAAATAATTTTAACCTATTTTGGTTCCTGGACGTAGTTTCTACGTCCAGGAACCATGCGCGCTACCGCGGCCGATCGCGCGCGTGCACGCGCACTCCCGGCCGCGGATTCGGTAGCCAGGGAATCAATGTATCGGGCTATGGTGCCCGATCATTGATTCCTCTCCCCCACTGAAAAAGCGACAGCTTCTCTCGGAAGCTGCGCCTTTTCTGGCCGTTCCCTTCCTGATGCGTCACTGTAAGCGTATGTTACGCTTAGAGTGACGTCATGTAAACAAACTCATGGCCGCCATCTTGTGGCCAAAAAGTAATACTACACCTGTAAAAAAAAAAAAAAAAAAAAAAAAATTAACACACATTTACATTATAAATCTATTGTTTACCTCCCATGCGGCCAAACCATGATAGATGAGGTTTTTTCCCCCATGTTTCCAGATCTTTAGGCAATTGTTCTATTAAGGGTGTGTAATTGAGAGAGAGGATGCGGCCAAGGTCATTTGGGATCATCACCCCCAGGGCCGGCCTTTGACCTGAGCGACCAGAGCGATCGCTCAGGGCGCCGGCTTCCAGGGGGCGCTCCTGCCGTCCACCACCCGCCTGGACGAGTAGGGCACAAACTGTTTGCAAGGAGCAGGCTGTTGTCTGGTGCAGCGGCAGGCACTAGGACCTGGAGGCACACTTCTCCAACCTCCTGCTCGGACGGATGCGTCCTTATCAGCCGTCCTCCCCGCCCCCTCAAGCACGCAGGAAGGATAGAGTAGTCCGAGGTGGCGAGGTAATCCCCTTGTGGGCTGCTGCAGACTTCTGTGTTGCCTTCTTCTGGCGTAGTGGTGATTACAGTGATTAATGGTAGCAAATGTCCTGTCTGCTGTAGCTAAGTTAGGGTGTGTGTGGTGTGTGTGTGTGTGTGTGTGTGTGTGTGTGTGTGTGTGTGTGTGTGTCTCAGCAGTGTGCACAGTGTGTGTGTGTGTGTGTGTGTGTGTGTGTGTGTGTGTGTGTGTGTGTGTGTGTATTGCGTGCGTGTGTGTGTTGCGTGTGTGTGTGGACTGCGTGTGTGTGTGTGTGTGTGTGGACTGCGTGTGTGTGGACTGTGTGTGTGTGTGTGGACTGCGTGTGTGTGTGTGTGTGTGTAGACTGTGTGAGTGCGTAGTGTGTGGCTGCGTATATAGACTGCGTGCGTGCGTAGTGTGTGGCTGCGTATATAGACTGCGTGCGTGCGTGCGTAGTGTGTGGCTGCGTATATAGACTGCGTGCGTGCGTAGTGTGTGGCTGCGTATATAGACTGCGTGCGTGCGTAGTGTGTGGCTGCGTATATAGACTGCGTGCGTAGTTTGTGGCTGCGTATATAGACTGCGTGCGTGCGTAGTGTGTGGCTGCGTATATAGACTGCGTGCGTGCGTAGTGTGTGGCTGCGTATATAGACTGCGTGCGTGCGTAGTGTGTGGCTGCGTATATAGACTGCGTGCGTGCGTAGTGTGTGGCTGCGTATATAGACTGCGTGCGTGTGTAGTGTGTGGCTGCGTATATAGACTGCGTGCGTAGTTTGTGGCTGCGTATATAGACTGCGTGCGTGCGTAGTGTGTGGCTGCGTATATAGACTGCGTGCGTAGTGTGTGCCTGCGTATATAGTCTGCGTGCGTGCGTGTGTGTGTGTGTGTGTGTGTGTGTGTGTGTGTCTCAGCAGTGTGCACAGTGTGTGTGTGTGTGTGTGTGTGTGTGTATTGCGTGCGTGTGTGTGTGTGTGTTGCGTGTGTGTGTGGACTGCGTGTGTGTGTGTGTGTGTGTGTGTGTGTGTGTGGACTGCGTGTGTGTGGACTGTGTGTGTGTGTGTGGACTGCGTGTGTGTGTGTGTGTGTGTAGACTGTGTGAGTGCGTAGTGTGTGGCTGCGTATATAGACTGCGTGCGTGCATAGTGTGTGGCTGCGTATATAGACTGCGTGCGTGCGTGCGTAGTGTGTGGCTGCGTATATAGACTGCGTGCGTGCGTAGTGTGTGGCTGCGTATATAGACTGCGTGCGTGCGTAGTGTGTGGCTGCGTATATAGACTGCGTGCGTAGTTTGTGGCTGCGTATATAGACTGCGTGCGTGCGTAGTGTGTGGCTGTGTATATAGACTGCGTGCGTGCGTAGTGTGTGGCTGCGTATATAGACTGCGTGCGTGCGTAGTGTGTGGCTGCGTATATAGACTGCGTGCGTGCGTAGTGTGTGGCTGCGTATATAGACTGCGTGCGTGCGTAGTGTGTGGCTGCGTATATAGACTGCGTGCGTAGTTTGTGGCTGCGTATATAGACTGCGTGCGTGCGTAGTGTGTGGCTGCGTATATAGACTGCGTGCGTAGTGTGTGGCTGCGTATATAGTCTGCGTGCGTGCGTGTGTAGTGTGTGGCTGCGTATATAGACTGCGTGTGTGTGTAGTGTGTGGCTGCGTATATAGACTGCGTGCGTGTGTATAGTGTAAGTGTGTGTGTGAGTGTATGTGCATACATGCATGGATCTGCTGTCTGATTTCTATTTTGTGGCTGGGGGTGCCTGCATTATGCTTGGCTTACACGGCTCGTTTTTGCCGCTCGATCGTTTCGCCGCTTGATTCTGCAGTCGATTCTCTTATCTTCCGCTCGTTTTTCTTATCTTTTCCATTCACTGCTATCGCAAATCGAGTGGCGAAACGATCGAGCGGGAGATCGGACATGTCGGAAATTGTCTATCGAGCCATCTAAATGGCTCAAAAACAAACCATGTATTCCCAGCATTAGGCGTCGGGGGATTTCTGTGTGAGAGATAGTTTAATCCATTACTGGGTGCCCAAATTTCTTTGTTCCATTTGATAATTGCGATGCGGGCCAGGGGGAAACAGTCATGGGCTCATATAAATAGCAGCTATATGGGTGGAAATAAGTTCCTACTGTTTGCAACTTTATTTTGCTGTGTGGGTGGCCAGATTTCAACCTGTAGCCTCTATTTATATGGGCACCTATGGTGGTGCCTAAAAAAAGTTGCGCGCGTGCAAAGAGGCTGAAGGGGGGCACCAAAATCAGGTTTCGCTCAGGGCGCTGTGAAACCTAAGGCCGGCCCTGATCACCCCCAGGTATCTAATAGCAGCTGTGGCCCATTTAAATTGGAAGTTAGCTTTACATTGATCAGTCAAAAGAGTAGGTAGAGATATGTTTAGGGCTTCAGATTTTGTAAAGTTCATTTTAAAATTCGAGATGTAGTTAAATTCGGTGAATTTTGTCATTAAGTTAGGGATTGAGGTTATTGGTTGCTGGATAAAAAAGAGCAGGTCGTCGGCAAAAGCTGCCACCTTAAATTCTCTGCCACTCACCTCAATACCCCTGATGTTGGAGTCTGCCCTGATCATATTGATAAACGGCTCTAGTGTTATGATGAATAGTATAGGTGAAAGGGGGCAGCCCTGCCTGGTACCATTTGAAATGTCCAGCAGCTGAGACAATAGTCCATTGACTTTCACTCTGGCTGAGGGGTTCCTATAGAGCATGCCAATCCAGAACATAAAATTCGGAGGGGTCCCCATATGCTCCAGCACTGCGAACATATAATCCCAGGAGATGCGATCAAATGCTTTCTCCGCGTCTGTAGAAAGTAGCATTCCTGGGATTTTGTTCTTTTTCATGTGTGCAACAATACCAATTGCTTTCATTGTATTGTCTTTGCCTTCTCTATCAGGTACAAAACCAACCTGGTCTGGTAGTATAGTGGCTGACAGGTAAGGTAGTAGTCTATTTGCTATAATTTTAGCAAAGATCTTTGTGTCTACATTTAGCAGAGATATAGGACGGTAGCTGGCACACTGTCCAGGATCCTTTCCCTCTTTCGGGATTACAGTGATATGAGCTTCTAAAAAGTGTTTTGAGGGAAGGGTATCCTGATTTGCTGCATTGAATGCTGAGCTAAATCGTGCAGCAAGAATATCTTGAAAAAACTTATAGTATTGGACCGTAAACCCGTCTGGGCCCGGGGATTTACCCAATTTCATGTGTTTTATGGCAGCTCTAAATTCACCCTCTGATATTGGTTCATCAAGATCCTTAGCCGCATCCTCTGTAAATTTGGGGAGACCATATTGATCTAGGAACAATTTAATTTTTTGCTGTCTGAGAGTGCAGGATTCCGGGGAGGGCGTCGCCTGTGTGAGGTTATACAGCTGGGAATAAAAAGCTCTAAATTCCCCTGCAATCTGGTCATTTCTGACTTGTTTAACTTGGGCGCTATCAACTATGCATTTCACTCTGGTTTGCGCCATTTGTTGTCTCAGGGCTCGGGCTAGGAGTTTACCGCTCTTGTTTCCTGATTCATAAAAAATTCCCTTTTTAAGGAGAATCTTTCGTTTAGCTGTTAAATTTAGTAAAGTTAGTAGTGAATTTCTGAGTTGTGAAAGTTCTGTAAGTGTTTGTGGCGCCTGTAGTTTTTTGTGTGAACTTTCCAACAATTTGATTTTTTCTATCAATTTGTCTATTTGAGTTTGACGGGATCTCTTCATCTCTGCTCCTATCTTAATTAGGACCCCCCGAATCACAGGTTTGTGGGCTTCCCAGAGTGTCATAGGGTTGGTATCGGAAGTGTCGTTTCTCCTAAAATATCTATTAAGATCTCTGGACACTTCAACCCGCAGATTGGGGTCTGAGAGCAAGAAAGGATTAAGACGCCAGTTCCATGATTTCTGGACCACTTCAGGAAGTCTTAAAATGATGGAGATTGGGTTATGATCAGTAAAGGTTTTGGCCCCGATTTCTGCCGATTTTAAGTACCCAAGATCTCTCTGAGGAAGAAAGATATAATCAATACGTGTGTATTTGTTATGCAATCCCGAGTAGAACGTGTAATCCCTTTCAGTGGGATGGAGCAGACGCCACACGTCGTGTAGGGCAAGGGAGTCTAGGGCTTTTTTAATGAAATTGAGAGCTTTAAAAGGGATTGAGGATGCACCCGTAGATGTATCTAAGCGTGGATTTAGGGATATGTTTAGGTCGCCTCCTGTTATAAGCATTCCCTCCTGGAAATCCTGCAATCTCTTTAAGGTGGACATAATGAAGGAAGGTTGGCCTTTGTTTGGGGCGTAGATATTAGCCAGGGTAAGTAGCCTCTCCCCGGAGAACCCTTTTATGAAGAGGTAGCGTCCCTCCTCATCTGCCACCACCTCCTTTATTCACAGTCTAGGGTCTTATGTATAAGAGTAGTCACCCCCCTCTTTTTCCCTTCTGAGGTTCTGGAATGGAACACCTGTGTAAATTTTCTATTCTTGAAATTGGGGGTGTTTCCCCTTTTAAAATGGGTCTCCTGTAAAAAGCAGATATGTACTTGTTGTTTGTTTAGGAAGTCTAGTGTGGACGATCTTTTTTCTGGGGTATTTAGCCCATTTATATTGAGGGACATGATCTTCCACTCCAGAAACCCAGGGTTTTCTTTCTGGTTTGATGAGGTAATTTTTACGGGCATGTTTGCTCGATTTATTGGGTAGAGAGGGCTGAGAACAGAAACACCAGCCGGGGCGTGACAGGTCTGCCAGAGCAATATGTAGTATAGTCCGAAGAGAACTTTCAGCAGCGCAATAATCATTCCTGAGCGAGACACTACTCAGACAAAAGGTTACCGTGTCAGTCAATTGTAATCTAGTAAGAGTTCTTCTTATCAAAGCAGAACCAAAGAAATCAATGGATTGCACTTTAAAGTGAAAGAAACACGCCACACAGACAAACTACCAAGGTAGTTCTCTGTATACTAATGTGGACAAAGTAAGTCAGCAGACAAACGTCAACTGTGAGGGTATGACTTAACAACTAGAGGACCCACTGAGCCAGATGGCTCCGATTTTCCCCAGATTTTTGGAAGCATTAGAAAATAAACATAAGGATAAAGTGCATTCCCTTGATAGATTTTATTCTCAATGTCTCTCTCCTAAATTCACAAAGTAAATTGTCTCTGTGTAGGAGAGAGTATCAGGGAGCCAAACCTTTTAAGCAAAACATTAGCTATCAAACTTATAACCAGAACATTAAGTATGGAAGGCCTAAGTGACCTTATATCTTTTTGAGGCCATATCTTGCACTCACAAGACCAATATTCATTCCAGATTGTAAACACAGCCGGGCCTTCTGTTAATTTGACCCACTAGTGCATGGAATTAGTATTAATTATCACCTTGTAGCCCCATTGGGTCTCACTGGTGCTTCCCCTGCCCCACGAAAATAGTGAGGGATGGGGGGGGGACAGCCCCGCCACGCACAGCCCACAAAACTGGGCTACGGGCAGTTGGCGCGGCAGCCCCCCACCACCCCCCCACCCAACACCACAGGGGAGCAGGCACCAGCAGGTAAACAATATTGCAAAGGTATAGGCAAATCTATGCTTCACTTCCCCCCTCCCATATACAGGGACTCAACAAACCCCCATCCCCTCCCCCCTTTCTCAGTAAGAAATGCATCTCCCCATCTTTGTGACCCGTCCAAGAATCAAACACTGTGAAATATGCAGAACAGGAGGTTACAGCGTTCCGCAGTCTGCTGTCTAACTATATCCTCAGTGCAGACGAAAGAGAGATGTGCAATCTTGTGCTTCAAATTGGGGTTGGTCACAAAGCACGTATCGTAGAACATATCCTCAGGCTTAGAAAGATGCTCTTAGGAGGGGGTAGACACTAATATGCGTTGTGAAATTAAAAGAGAGTGGGCCGTGGGTGAGCAGTTCAAAGGCGTCTCAGCTACTATGGTTAGTATGGGGGCATCCATGTATGAGGATGGAATGGAAGGCCCGGACCATGATGTGGGAAATAAAGTTGTGTCTAGACCGCAAGACATGGCATACAGGGTCGCGTATTGAGGCAATCACATTACTTATCTGATTCAGAAGAAGATCGCGCATTATCTCCTCTAGTATCCTCGATGGCGTCAGGAAGGCCCGATTTAGCTTTCTTAGACCTGGGTAGGCGGTGTGCCGTCTGGCGGTCCGTCTGTAGCTCCTCTGGTAGTGTAAAGTCCGCATACCATTCCGGTAGTTCTGGAGCCTTGAATTTTAATCCTTGACAGAACTCTGTGAGGTCTTCAGGTGTCTTTAAGGTGAATACCTGGTTTCCCAGAGTTGCTACCAGGGCAAACGGAAATCTCCATTTGTAGACGATTTTTTTGTCTCGTAAGATCTGGAGAAGAGGCTTCAGCGCTCTTCGGTTCGCCAGCGTAATCGGTGACAGGTCTTGGAAAATTGAGATTTGGGCCTCATTGAACCTGATTTCTTCCTGTTCTCTCGCTGCTTTCATAATAGATTCCTTCAGTGAAAATGACTGTAGACAGCAAATGACGTCTCTCGGGGAGGCTTCGGAGATGGATTTCGGCCTCAGGGCTCTATGAGCCCTCACAAACTCTATGGCTTCTTCTTTGGGCCTCTCCATCAAGCCATTAAAAATGGCGGTCAGCGCCGGAATAATATCCTCCGTGTTAACTGATTCAGGCAGACCACGCAATCTGATGTTGCATAGACGTCCTCTATTGTCCAAATCTTCCAGTTTGCGATTGGATTCTATCAAGCAGTTGTTGTGCACGTAGATTGCTCTGTTCGCAGCGTTAATGGTTGTATCCCTTCGTGCGCCATCTTGTTCTAACGTGTGGACTCTCGCCGCAATGTCCGCCATGTCGGATCTCATTTCGGAAATGGCGCTGGAGAAAGCTGACTTGATATCTTCAGCCATATCTCTCATATCTTTGAGGGTAGGAGAGCGATTCAGCCGATCTGTACCCTTAGTCACAGTCTCCGGCGAGCTTCCTGCAGAGTCTGAGGAGCGTAAGTCCCCTGGACTCTTCTCCGGCGCCATCTTGGATGGGGTGTTTGCGGCCGTCTTCAAGGTCTGCGCTTTGAAAAGGTCAGTTATATTCCTTCCCGGCTTGGCTACGGGGTTCCCGGTGGATCTGGTTGTCATACGGGGTTGGCTCCCTCTTCGCATGCTATGCTATGATGGCACTTTTGGCTGAATCTGGGGAGTCACGGAGCGGAGCACTAAGTTCAAGCAGCCATCTTAGTTGGACGCCAAGCCACGCCCCCCCCCCCAAAAAAAAAATCCATAACTTTGACAAAAACAAACCTGCTACCTGTTATCGAGGTTGTACTGATAAAGGTACAATATATCACATCTTCTGGTCTTGTCCCAAGTCTGTCAAAATCTGGTCTAGGGTACATGCTCTCATTCGGAGTGATCTGGGCATACCGATAGGCAAAGACCCTAAAATATTTCTCCTAGGTTACAAACCACTAGACATTAAGTACGCTTCTCATAAGCTAATTCAATTTATAGCACTTGCAGTTAAACTGCATATAGTTCATCTTTGGCTACAACCAAACCTTAGATACCGACAGGTTCTGGACAGAATAAATTATATAATGCAATGGGAACAACTAAACGCAAGAGTAGCGGATAACCTAGATCACTTCGAGAGGGTATGGCAACCGTGGTTAGAGACAGCCTGTTCCAAGGGGACAGCTCAGTTGCTACGTCACTGTTAGAGACAACACTATTACCATAGTTTGAGCAACAAATAAAAGAGAGAGATGTCTTAAGATTCAGCTAAAATAGTCATTAAGAAAACATGTCCTAAGTCCTGATCATCCAGTACAACATTCCGACGATTGGCGGAAGTTGTCCCTGTGCCCCTCTTGAGTCCCTCTCTTTGTTTCAGAGGGACTCCCGTATATATAGGGCTTGATTCACAAAGCGGTGCTAACCTACATAGCACGTCTAAAGTCTTTAGACGCGCTAACCAGGGTGCTAAGTAGGTTAGCACCGGATTTCTCAATCAGATCGTGCGCTAACTTTGCGCGCGTAAAGTGTTACGCGCGCAAAGTTTTACGCGCGCTAAGTCCCATAGGCTTTAATGGGCACTTGGCACGGTGCGCCCTGTGCTCTGTGCAGTACGCGCGTAAAGTTTTACGCGCATAAAGTTTTGCGCGCGTAAAGTTTTATGCGCGAAAAGCTTGTTTAGACGTGCTAAGGGGGTTTTCACAGGCGTGCTAACAGTTAGCACCGCTTTGTGAATCAAGCCCATAGTCTATTGCATACTCTATATAAGCTCATATGGCACTATCCTAGGAGCACTGAACTCTTAGGGTAGCTTCGCAGCTCCGCATGTTATATGTTAAAAGTCTACTTCCTGATGTTATATTAACTAAAACCACCAATATGTTAAATTTCATGTTCTAACTGGATTTACATTGCCCAATATAAAGCATTACTTATGTCATGTCAATGATAATGTTTATACTCTTCTTGTTAAGCAAATTCAGTGTATCAAACTGTATAAGTTTCTTTCAATAAAAGTCTTTGAAAGTAAAATAAGTTTAAGGATACACAAATTATTACCAGACCATTAGCATTTCAATGACCCAAACTCACTTAACCCATATAACAAACCCTTCCAATAGCAGTTTTGAGAGGCATGCATCCACTTTATAAACACCATACTATATAGCCTGGGTCTCTACAAGTTAGAATATTGTCCAATAAATCCAATCTGAGTTGAAGGTATGCAGTGACTGCTGCTATAATACAATTGTGCAGTCACACAGGTGCAGGGAAAAGGTATGCACTGACTGGTGGTGGTATTGTATAATACAAAGTGCAGTCACACAGAGGCAGTGAAAGGTATGCACTGAATGTGCTGGACCTGGCAAAGTACAGCAATTAGCAAGGGCCAGCTGTGACAGACAGGGCTGTATATGCAGTGTCAGTGGCACACACACACACACACACACACAGACACACACACACACACAAACAAACACATCAGAAGAACATTAGCTCTCAAAAGAGCTGTTTTGTGGTGCGTTTCATCAACAATTATCAGCAAGGTGCAAGCTAACAGACCTCCTAACTATCGCTTTCCCTATCTCTTGAATGTCTCTCCCTTCTCTCACTAATACAACAGCACACGGAGTGAGAACATGGCTGATGCTGCTGCCTTTTATAAGGGGGGGGGGGCTCAGGGAGGGAGTGCAGCCTGATTGGCTGTCATGTATCTGCTGACTGATGTAGAGTGTCAAAGTTTAGCCCAATGATGTAGTATAGGGGCGGGTCACCGCGAATTCGAACCAGCTAAGTTCGTGCGAACAAGTTCTCCGGCGAACCATTCGGGCCATCTCTAATCCCTTGTACAGTTCAGAGAGGCTTCCATCACACCCCACACACCATATATAACTGTCATAAAGCAGAGGTGACGTTTAGCCATCTGGTCTTCATGGCTTTCAGGGTGCCTATCTCCCAGCAGGATATAAAATTACCATGGATCATGCAAAAAATGGGTCTCAGTAGTGTAATAACATTTAAAACTAATTTATTTATCTTCAAAAGTAACAATCATAGCACTCAACTTTCAAAATTGTATGTCTAGCTAAGGAGCATACAAAAGAGCATGTGAATTGGTAAGTGCACTTGCTGTTCACCATGCGCTCAAGGGAAAGTCTGACAGCATCCTCTCCCCAAACACCATGCTCCGCTCAGCTCTGCCGAATGACGTGATGTGACTCTGCTCCAGTACTGCCTTCTAGTGTCCATCCTGGACATGGAGATTATCAAGGGTGTAGTATCACATGTAATGGTGTGCACGAAGATTATACATCTCTAAGCACTGCCCTTCAGCTGACATCACAGGTCACGTGCTCCTTCCTTTACAAAGTGAAAAAAACTGTCATATTAGTACATGTTTTAAGCCTAAACACATCTTACAATAAAAAGCTGACAGCATACATCTTTTGCATTATTTTGGTGCAGAAAAAAAGATATTGGACTCGATTCACAAAGCGGTGCTAACCCAGTTAGAGACTTTAGGCGTGATAACCATTGCACCACGATGGTGAAAAGCCAGTTTAGGCGTGATAAGTTTAGGCGTGATAAGTTTAGGCATGATAAGTTTAGGCATGATAAGTTTAGATAAGTTTAGATCGCGTGCAAAGTCCCACACGCAAAGCAGCGCCATTAAACTCTATACGAAGTGCACTAGACTTTGCTAGCGCAAAACTTTTGATCAGCTGTGCACTGCGGTGCTAACCCAGTTGATGCTTAAACTTATTACGCCTAAACAGATCATGCCTAAACTTATCACACCTAAACTTATAACACCTAAACTTATCATGCCTAAACTGAGTTTAGGCGTGATAAAGGGCTTTTCACCAGAGTGCTAACTGTTAGCACCGCTTTGTGAATCAGGCCCATTGCATTGGAGGATGCAAATTCCATTCATAAAAACAAAGGGCTTGATCCACAAAGCCATGCAAACTGTTAAGCACGGGTGTGCTAAACAGTTAGCACGTGAAGTGCCGTTCGCAGACTTTTGCGCGCGCAAAGTGCCGCAATTCGCGCGATTGCGGACTTTTGCACGCGCAATTTGCGAATCGCGGCACTTTGCAAAAGTCTGCAAACGGCATTTCACGTGCTAACTGTTTAGCACACCCGTGCTAAACAGTTTGCACGGCTTTGTGAATCAAGCCCAAAGGCTCTTATCAATGATTACAAGACTATATAGCCCAATAGATAAAAAGTAAATTCCCTATCACCATCTTGTGGATGGAAAAGGGTGTGAAACTTAACCACTTGCCGACCGCACGCTTATACCGTGATACCGTGATACCGTGATACCGTTATACCAAAGTGGCAGCTGCAGGACCAGCGACGCAGTACTGCGTCGCCAGCTGCAGGCTGATTAATCAGGAAGCAGCCGCTCGCGCGAGCGGCTGCTTCCTGTCAAATCACGGCGGGGGGCTCCGTGAATAGCCTGCGGGCCGCCGATGGCGGCTCGCAGGCTAAATGTAAACACAAGCGGAAATAATCCGCTTTGTTTACATTGTACGGCGCTGCTGCGCAGCAGCGCCGTAAGGCAGATCGGCGATCCCCGGCCAATCAGCGTCCGGGGATCGCCGCCATGTGACAGGGTACGTCCTGTCACTGGCTGCACAGGACGGATAGCGTCCTGTGCAGCCTCGATCGCCGGGGGGGGGAGCAGGTAGGGGAGGGAGGGGGGAATTTCGCGCGAAGGGGGGCTTTGAGGTGCCCCCCCCCCGCAACACCCAGGCAGGCAGGAGAGATCAGACCCCCCCTGCACATCATCCCCATAGGGGGAAAAGGGGGGGGCAATCTGATCTCTCTGCCTGCAACCTGATCTGTGCTGGGGGCTGCACAGCCCACCCAGCACAGATCACTCAAAACAGCGCTGGTCCTTAAGGGGGGGTAAAGGGTGGATCATCAAGTGTTTAAATACACAAAATAAATCTATAATATAAATATAAATTAATAATATATTTTTAATTATATATATATAATAATATATATGTTACGGCCAGAACTCGAAGTGTGGCCACTTCGCATTCTGGCGCAGCGGCCAATGTTAGAAATGTAATGTTGTAGCGCTGCGGCCAAATTTATTACAACTTGCTTAATTTAATTAAATATAGCCGGCGGCAATGTAATAGATGAAGCCGCCGGCTTTCGCACTGAATCTCTCCTCCCCCCCCTCTCTCCTCTCCCTGCCTCCCATACAATATACGTAGCAGCCGGGGACATGCAGCCGAAGAGTCGTTCGTCGCAGCAGGGCAGCAGAGCGTGGAGGCTGCAGACATTGCTTCTGCCAGCACCCGCTCTGCAGGAACGGCAGGATTCCCCTGCTGCGACGAACGACCCTCGGGACACGCGTGTCCCCGCCGGCTGCTACTTATTGTATGGGAGGCGGGGGGGGGGGGGGGGGAGATCGGGAAGAGGAGAGAGGCAGTGCGAAAGCCAGAGGCTTCATCTATTACATTGCCGCCGGCTAGATTTAATTAAATTAAGCAAGTTTTAATAAATTTGGCCGCAGCGAGGCGGCGTAAACATAACATTTCTAACATTGGCCGCTGCGCTGCGGCCACTTCGCACATTGGACGGCCAGAACCCGAAGTGGCTGGCCAGAACGCGAAGTAGCCACACTTCGGGTTCTGGCCGTAACATATATATATATATTTAATTAAAAATAAACAAAAATAAAAGTAAAAAATAAATAATCTCCTAATAAACTAATTGATGTTATACTCAGCATTGAGACCTCTGAAGATCATGTATTGAGTCTAAAAATGCATTTAGTCTCTCTTCTAAGTGGTTCTTTCTCCTTATTCAATCCTCTCCAATGGGATTCACCTATATCTATGATACAGTATTTCAATGGTCTGATATGGAATGATTCGAAAACCCATTTCTGATATTAAGACGGTGTTCATATAATCCTTTAGTAAAAGCTCTCATAGTCTGGCACAATTACTGTAGGCCACAAGGGTACTCCAGCAGGTATACCCCAAAATCTGTGTAACAAGTACCAAAATGTTTTATCTTGAACTCAGATCCAGTAAATGTAGAGACAAATGTATCCGCCTTTACTGAACCCCATACTGTATGCTTACATCCATAGCAATCTCTACATTTATGGAAACAGGTGTCAGACGTTATATTTAATGTAGGTTAATTTATTACACTTTTAACTACTTAAAGGGAAGGTCCAAGCAAAAAAAATAAATGAGTTTTACTTACCTGGGGCTTCTACCAGCCCCATGTAGCCATCCTGTGCCCTTGTAGTCACTCACTGCTGCTCCAGTCCCCCGCTGGCAGCTTTCTGACCTCGGAGGTCAGGGCCACATTGCATACATTTTTACGCATTCCAGCTAGTGCAGGAACAAAAATTTACGCGTTTCACCACTAACGCGTAAAAATGTATGCGTTAATGTTCCTGCACTAGCGGGAATGTGTAAAAATGTACGCAATTCGGCCCTGACCTCCTAGGTCAGAAAGCTGCCAGCGGGGGACTGGAGCAGCAGTGAGTGACTACGAGGGCACAGGATGGCTGCATGGGGCTGGTAGAAGCCCCAGGTAAGTGAAACTCATTTTTTTTTTTTGCTTGAACCTTCCCTTTAATCCTTAATTGAATTGGCCCTCTTGAAAACCACTTTTGCTCTATCCGGGAGAAATACAGGATCTTCTCAAAAAATTAGCATACTGTGATAAAGTTCATTATTTTCTGTAATGTACTGATAAACATTAGACTTTCATATATTTTAGATTCAAATACACACAACTGAAGTACTTCAAGCCTTTTATTGTTTTATTAGCTGTTTTACAGCTCATGAAAATCCAAAATTCCTATCTCAAAAAATTAGCATATTTCATCCGACCAATAAAAGAAAGTGTTTTTAAAACAAAAAAAAGTCAACCTTCAAATAATTATGTTCAGTTATGCACTCAATACTTGGTCGGGAATCCTTTTGCAGAAATGACTGCTTCAATGCGGCATGGCATGGAGGCAATCAGCCTGTGGCACTGCTCAGGTGTTATGGAGGCCCAGGATGCTTCGATAGCGGCCTTAAGCTTATCCAGAGTGTTGGGTCTTGCCTCTCTCAACTTTCTATTCACAATATCCCACAGATTCTCTATGGGGTTCAGGTCAGGAGAGTTGGTAGGCCAATTGAGCACAGTAATACCATGGTCAGTAAACCATTTACCAGTGGTTTTGGCATTGTGAGCAGGTGCCACGTCGTGCTGAAAAATGAAATCTTCATCTCCATAAAGCTTTTCAGCAGATGGAAGCATGAAGTGCTCCAAAATCTCCTGATAGATAGCTGCATTGACCCTGCCCTTGATAAAACACAGTGAACCAACACCAGCAGCAGCTGACATGGCATCCCATACCATCACTGACTGTGGGTACTTGACACTGGACTTCAGGCATTTTGGCATTTCCCTCTCCCCAGTCTTCCTCCAGACTCTGGCACCTTGATTTCTGAATGACATGTAAAAGTTGCTTTCATCCGAAAAAAGTACTTGGGACCACTGAGCAACAGTCCAGTGCTGCTTCTCTGTAGCCCAGGTCAGGCGCTTCTGCCGCTGTTTCCGGTTCAAAAGTGGGTTCATGCTTCCATCTGCTGAAAAGCTTTATGGAGATTAAGATTTCATCTTTCAGCACGACCTGGCACCTGCTCACAGTGCCAAAACCACTAGTAAATGGTTTACTGACCATGGTATTACTGTGCTCAATTGGCCTGCCAACTCTCCTGACCTGAACCCCATAGAGAATCTGTGGGATATTGTGAAGAAAAAGTTGAGAGACGCAAGACCCAACACTCTGGATGAGCTTAAGGCCGCTATTGAAGCATCCTGGGCCTCCATAACACCTGAGCAGTGCCACAGGCTGATTGCCTCCATTGAAGCAGTAATTTCTGCAAAAGGATTCCCGACCAAGTATTGAGTGCATAACTGAACATATTTATTTGAAGGTTGACTTTTTTTTGTTTTAAAAACACTTTCTTTTATTGGTCGGATGAAATATGCTAATTTTTTGAGATAGGAATTTTGGGTTTTCATGAGCTGTATGCCAAAATCATCAATATTAAAACAATAAAAGGCTTGAAGTACTTCAGTTGTGTGTATTTGAATCTAAAATATATGAAAGTCTAATGTTAATCAGTACATTACAGAAAATAATGAACTTTATCACAATATGCTAATTTTTTGAGAAGATCCTGTATAGTAGTGTGCATTACAAGTACTCTGTGGGCCTATCCTAAGAGATCCAGGGCACTTTTGGGCACTCCAGGTGGAAAATGGGTGTGGCTATGCACAAGATTGTGGGTGTGGTCATGGGTGGAGCCACATGTACATAAACTAAACAGCAGTCTAACTAGGCCAGCTGAGGGACAAGTTGCATGAAGCCCCCTCTCATGCAGCATATCACATTAATAGGCAGTGTCACTTAAACATAACTAGGCAGTGGTGCTTTCACGAATGGTCGGGTACGCGTGATTCACGGCCATTTTTCCGCATCACGAAGGCCGTGATCCGCATGCCGTGATCCGCATGGATCACGACATAGAGTCAAATCTGATCACGGCATGCGTACAAAAATACGGGTCACGACCCGTAATCACGGCCGTGATGCGGCTGTCATGCAGATTTTTCCCAATACATGTCACTGGGCCAATCAGAGGCCCCTGACGCAGGCTAGAGCAACCAATCACAGGAGGGGAGGCTATGCCCTCCCCTCCTGTATATAACCAGCGGCCATTATCACAAATTCCCTCCTTGCAAGAGACTGTGGTCTGGGAGAGTATCTCCAGGCCATTTCTGTCACAAGCAAGGGCATTTTGGTGTAAAAACCCAGTTTTTGCTCATTACAGTGAACTCATATTGCTGATATTACATCTATTTAGTTAGCTAGTGATTACACTGTCAGTTAGTGAGTGTAGTTCAGAGTGTACTGTGCTGCTAGTGTCTGCTGTTGTGCTACTGTGCAGGCAGGCACTGCACACAGGTTTCTGTACTGTACTGTATTAGCTAGCCAGTGATACTGTCAGTTAGGGAGTGTAGTTCAGAGTGTACTGTGCTGCTAGTGTTTGCTGTTGTGCTACTGTGCAGGCAGGCACTGCACGCAGGTTTCTGCGCTGTTGTATATTATATACTACTGTACTGTATTAGCTAGCCAGTGAATACTGACTGTCATCTGTAGGGGCACAAGGGGATGGAGCCAGGCGTCAAACAGCATCATCATCACAGCGTATGCCATTGCCAATGAGAATGGCATCCATTTTCAGCAACCGTGGTGCCAATGTGGAGAGGCACTCAGAGGCAGTGATGGAGTTGATGACGGCGGTTGATGAGGACGTACCTGAAGAGCCCATTCGTTCACAGACCTCGGTGATTGCCAGCACTCCCAGCAGCAGCAGTAGCCAACGCCCCCCGCTTTCTGCTGTATCCACCCCAGCAGTCATTGATAATCCCTCTGAGGACGACACCATTCCGCCGTTGAGTCCGGCAAGTGAAAATGTCTTGATGGGTGTGTTAGGCGATGATACCATGATGGTTCCTGTTGTGCACGATGATGCACTACAACAAGCAGAAAATTCTTATGAGGAGGCGGAGGGGAATGGGATTATGTGTGTGGAGGAAGAGGTGTTTGGGTCAGGACAAGATGATTTGTCTATTGATGAGGAGGAACATTCACCTTATGTGCCTGATGACGAGTTCTCTGAAGGCAGAGGCAGCTCACAGGAGGACGAGTCACAGCAGCGTGTGCATCGCCACTTGTCAGGCACGGGCCGGTCCAGAAGTGGGTGTGGAAGGCAGGAGCCACAGCCTTCAGCCAGCACCACCATCACAAGCAGCAGCACCACCACGCAACTCTCAGGCAGAGCTGCCGCACCCGCTTCAAGCCAGAAGGGGAATCTTACATCCCTTATCTGGAATTTTTTTGCTGTTTCTCCAAAAGACAAGCAGTTTGCAGTGTGCAACACCTGCAATAAAGTACTGAGCCGTGGGAAAAAGAGTACCACCTCATCCCTGCAGACCCACCTGAAGACTAAGCACAGAAATGATTATGTCATTTTTAAGAGGCTGCAGGAACAGAAAGCGGGTGGTGAGAGCACAAGAACCATCGTGCAGCATTTAGGAGGAGCAGCAGCATCATCCCTCCCTCATGGTCATCGGCAAGGGCAAATCCTACAAAGAACATCCTCTCTCTCCAGTGCGTCCTCGGTAGTGATGGGCGAACACCTGGATGTTCGGGTTCGGGAAAGTTCGCCGAACATGGCCGAGATGTTCGGCATGTTCGGGCCGAACCCCGAACTTTCCGAACATCCAGCTTTTGGGGGCCATATGGGGACGCAGGCATAAGGGGGGAGCATGCCCCGATCGCGGGGGGGTCAGAAATTCCCCCCACCCCCTCCGCTAGCGCTCCCCCCTCTGCCCGCTTCCCCATTCACAAGTTTAAGCAAAGTACCTGTAGTGGATGGCCTGGCAGTGGGCGGCACTGTGGAGTGAGGAGGAGGAGTCCGGAGAGTGACGAGTTGAGGGAGGCCGGGCAGCGGGCGGTTCAGCGGAAGTACCCTTGTGGTACTTCCGCCCTTTCTCTGACCTCACGCCCGCTGCCCGGCCTCCCTCAACTCGTCACTCTCCGGACTCCTCCTCCTCACTCCACAGTGCCGCCCACTGCCAGGCCATCCACTACAGGTACTTTGCTTAAACTTTTGAATGGGGAAGCGGGCAGAGGGGGGAGCGCTAGCGGAGGGGGTGGGGGGAATTTCCGACCCCCCCCGCGATCGGGGCATGCTCCCCCCTTATGCCTGCGACCCCAACAGGGGCCCTGTTCGGCCCTGTTCGGCGGCCATTAGAAGTTCGGGGCGAACCCGAACTTAAAAGGCCGAACACCATCAGGTGTTCGGCCGAACGCGAACATCACCCGAACAGGGTGATGTTCTGCAGAACCCGAACAGTGGCGAACACTGTTCGCCCAACACTAGTCCTCGGCAGCTCATGCCATAGACATTGAGGCTGGTGAGGCCAGCCAGCCCTCATTGTTCTCCTCTCATCCTTTCTCTGCTCACTCCTAGGCATGGCTTTGCCAGAGCCTGTTAAGTGAAAATTTTGGGCGTACGATCAAGCCTCTGCCTCCTTAAAACTGGCGCATCCGCAAGCTGAATGGCCTGCTGGCCCAGGTCATGTGTTCACAACTCCTGCCATTCTCACTGGTCAACAAAGGGAGTGATATGCGTGCTTTGCTTCAGTTTGGGGTCCCAGAATGGGAAATCCCCAGCCGGCATTATTTTTCAAGTACTGCAATCCCAGCACTGCACGCTTTTGAGGTGGAAAATGTGGTCCGTTCACTTGACCACGACGTGGGTGAGCGGGTCCACATTACAATGGATTCCTGGAGCAGCAGATTTGGGACAGGCCGGTACCTGTCCATTACCGCCCACTGGGTGACATTAGTGGAAGTAGGTGAGAACCCTGCAGCAGCAGGCCAGTTGGTGGTGCCAGCACGAGCGTTGAAGGGGGATGCAGCAGGCTCCTGGGATCCCATTCCTTCCACACTCTGCAAGAAAGCCCAGCTCAGCAGCAGCATAAAGCCAAAGCAGTGCCAAGCACTCTTAAAATTGGTCAGCCTGGGGAAGGAGAAGCTGACCGGAAGATACATCCTTGAGATCCTCAAGGAGCAGGAGGAGAGTTGGCTGACCCCCAGAGGACTAAAAGTGGGTTACGTGGCGTCGGACAACATCTCCAACCTGCTGGCAGCTATCTGCCTTGGAGACCTGGAGCACATCCCCTGCTTGGCCCACGTCCTCAATTTGGTGGTGCAGCGCTTCCTGCGCACCTACCCGGGGATGGAACAGCTACTGGAAACGGCACGCAAGGTGGTGAGGCATGTTCGAAAATCCGCAACTGCCGCTGCAACCCTGGCCAACCTGCAGCACGAGAAGGGCCTGCCATCACACCGCCTCATCATCGACTTACCAACTCGTTGGAATTCGACCCTGGCGATGCTGAAGCGGCTGTTGCAGCATAGGGAGGCTGTAGATAAATACATCTACGATTTCAATTACAAAAGGACCGGCCGGTCACTGAGCTCCATCAGGTTGTCGGTGATATCCAATGATCAGTGGGCAGAAATTCAGCAAGTTTGTCTGATCTTGCTTCCCTTCCTGCAGGGAACCCAGATGGTGAGCCGAGATCGGGCATTGGTTTGCGAGTGGGTGCCCCTGATTTGCATGCTTGAGAGGGCGGTGGATAATTTGCTGGAAGCAGGAGCGGAAGCTGTGAGCCA
This sequence comes from Hyperolius riggenbachi, assembly GCF_040937935.1. Lineage (NCBI taxonomy): Eukaryota > Metazoa > Chordata > Amphibia > Anura > Hyperoliidae > Hyperolius > Hyperolius riggenbachi. Next base: position 265,696,335 of record NC_090651.1, on the reverse strand, counting down.
GCTGGAAAGGGAGCAGCTAGCAGCACTGTCCACCGCAGAGGAGGAAGAGGACCATGACCTTCAGGCAGTGGGGGTGGAGTTGGAGGTCCCAAATTTAGAAAATGAGGGGGAGCTGCAGAGTGCCACTTCCGTTGTGCAGGGTTGGTGGCTTCATGAGGACAGTGCACAGGAAGAAGAGGTCAGTAATAATGTTATTTTGGAAGCAGACGACCCAAATTTCGCTAACAAAGCCCGTCTCTTCCCCATGGCTGCCCACATGTTGCGATGCCTTCGCAGGGACCCCCGGGTGATCCATATGCAGGAAAGGGAGGACATCTGGATCTCCTTGATCCTGGACCCGCGTCTAAAGGGGAAGCTGGGACAGTTTATGGCGCCATCTACCACCGCAAACCGCACAAAGGAGTTGCAGGAAGCCCTCGTGCGAAGACTGCAGGAAGCTTTCCCCCAGCCTTCCACCAACCCCACTGTTGCTGTTCCGCCATCTCAGCAACAGAGGCCTCCATCCACCACCACCAGCAGCAGTATACGCCTTGGAGACCTGCTAAGCCTAACCAAGACTCTATATGCAGTGGAGCTGCCCAGAGTAGAGGTCACAGCCACAGAATCCTCCACCGACCAGGAGCAGCGACTTTCCCGCATGGTGTCTGAGTATATGGGGTCATTCACCGGCCTTAAAACAAACAGCCCCGTGAACCCCATGGAATACTGGGTCTGGAGACTGTCGATCTGGCGGGAGCTTGCCCAGTACGCCCTCAAAGTCCTGGCCTGCCCCCCTTCGAGTGTCCTCTCCGAGAGATGCTTCAGCGCGGCTGGTGGCGTGGTCACTGAGAGGCACTCTCGGTTGAGCACGGACTCTGTGGACAAACTTACCTTCCTCAAAATGAACCAGGCTTGGGTGGAAGGTGAGTTCCTGGCCCCTCCTGTCGGCGACAGGGGGAAATGAAGTGGCTGCCTGCCTGGGAATTTAAATTGTGCCAGACTTACAGTTACCATTACCAACTCTTAATATTGTCTTGGTTCTTTTGAATTTTTTATACTAACAATAGGATATATGTAGCAAAAAACTGAAGAAACTTGAGGAGTTTATATGGAAAAATACAAAAGATTTTTATTGAAGACAACAGTTGTGCAAAAATATTTCTAAAAAGTATCTGTCAGGAAACCTTTTCCATAGCAGAGAATGCCAAAAATGCATCAGTTGTTGTTAACATGAAGATTAGTGCAGTTGTGCAAAATGAGGTGACAACGTCAACTTGTTTCGGGATAAACCCTTCATCAGGCCTCCACAAATAGAGACAAATCTGTATAGTTAACACATGTTCCTAATAAACATCTGGACGAAATGAAGCCAGGTATAACCACTCATCCAATTTTCAAACCACGGAACCGCACAAGGCAGGAGCTGGAGAGGAATTCCACCTTCAAAGGTGCCGCATTTTCACTTACTCAATACTGCCTAGTGGCATTGGCTACTGGCTAGGTAAGTATTGTTATGCCTACAGACCAGCCTAAATCCCCCCACAAATTTCCCCTTTTGCTGGGAATATATTGATAATTTTTTCTGCAGATTTACTGGTCGGTAGAGTTGGGCCGAACGGTTCGCCTGCGAACGGTTCCATGCGAACTTCAGTGGTTCGCGTTCGCGTCCCGCAGGCGAACCTTTGCGGAAGTTCGGTTCGCCCCATAATGCACATGGAGGGTCAACTTTGACCCTCTACATCACAGTCAGCAGGCCCAGTGTAGCCAATTAGGCTACACTAGCCCCTGGAGCCCCACCCCCCCTTATATAAGGCAGGCAGCGGCGGCCATTACGGTCACTCGTGTGCTGCCTGCGTTAGTGAGAGTAGGGCGAGCTGCTGCAGACTGTCTCTCAGGGAAAGATTAGTTAGGCTTAACTTGTTCCTGTCTGGCTGCATACCTGTTCTGTGAACCCACCACTGCATACCTGTGCTGTGAACCCACCACTGCATACCTGTGCTGTGAACCCACCACTGCATACCTGTGCTGTGAACCCACCACTGCATACCTGTTCTGTGAACCCACCACTGCATACCTGTTCAGTGAACCCACCACTGCATACCTGTTCAGTGAACCCACCACTGCATACCTGTGCTGTGAACCCACCACTGCATACCTGTTCAGTGAACCTGCCACTGCATACCTGTTCTGTGAACCCACCACTGCATACCTGTTCAGTGAACCCACCACTGCATACCTGTTCAGTGAACCCACCACTGCATACCTGTTGTGTTCAGTGAACCCGCCACTGCATACCTGTTCTGTTCAGTGGACCCGCCACTGTATACCTGTTTAGTGACCCCGCCACTGCATACCTGTTGTGTTTAGTGAACCTGCCACTGCATACCTGTTCTGTGAACCCGCCACTGTATACCTGTTCTGTTCAGTGAACCCGCCACTGCATACCTGTTCTGTTCAGTGGACCCGCCACTGTATACCTGTTCAGTGAACCCACCACTGCATACCTGTGCTGTGAACCCACCACTGCATACCTGTTCTGTGAACCCACCACTGCATACCTGTTCAGTGAACCCACCACTGCATACCTGTTGTGTTCAGTGAACCCGCCACTGCATACCTGTTCTGTTCAGTGGACCCGCCACTGTATACCTGTTTAGTGACCCCGCCACTGCATACCTGTTCTGTTCAGTGAACCCGCCACTGTATACCTGTTCAGTGAACCCGCCACTGCATACCTGTTGTGTTCAGTGAACCTGCCACTGCATACCTGTTCTGTGAACCCGCCACTGCATACCTGTTGTGTTCAGTGCGTTACACGGTGAGTTTGGTGTGTCAGTGTGAAGCAGACAGCAGTACCTTAATTACACTACCTGATTGATGTATACACATGCAAGATGTTTTAAAGCACTTTAGGCCTGTCATTTAGCATTCAATGTGATTTCTGCCCTTAAAACGCTGCTTTGCGTCAAATCCAGATTTTTCCCGGGGACTTTTGGCATGTATCCCACTCCGCCATGCCCCCTCCAGGTGTTAGACCCCTTGAAACATCTTTTCCATCACTTTTGTGGCCAGCATAATTATTTTTTTTTTCAAAGTTCGCATCCCCATTGAAGTCTATTGCGGTTCGCGAACTTTAACGCGAACCGAACCTTCCGCGGAAGTTCGCGAACCTAAAATCGGAGGTTCGGCCCACTGATTTTCCAATCATTTTTTCCATCATTTTAATTGATCAGAAAAATGATCGAAATCAGATTGGATCTGCCAAAATTTATCTATCGAATCGATACATAAATTTTGACAGATCCAATCTGATTTTGATAATTTTTCTGATCAATTTCCTGATAGAAGTTACTTAATTGATTGGAAAAAATGATTGAAAAAATGATTGGTAAAGCAATTAGCCAGTAAATCTGCAGAAAAAGGAGAAACATTGACAGAAATAACCACTCGGTACAACAGAAGTATACAGCAAAGCATTTATAATGCCACAACACAAGTAACATAAATAAAATATAACTATTTACAAAAAGAAAAAAAAAAATGAGTCTCGTCTGCCGCCGGTGCCCCTCAGCTGGACAATCTCTTCCCGCTGGCTCGCAGTCAGCTCCCGCAGCTCCATCATCTGCTGCTGCAGGATTTGAAAGTCCCTTACGGGCACTCCCCTTTCCTGCCTCCTCAGCCTTCTCCGGAGCCTCCGGACTTCTCTTCTCACTTGTAGGTGAGAAGAGAGCAAAACTGTGGAAAGAATGGGGAAAATAGGTTAACCTGATTGGTACAATGATTATACATTTTACACGAAAAAAAAAAAATGTAATGTGTAAAGCTTATACAATAACATTTTGGGCCCTGTTCCACTATAGAAGTGATGCGATATAGAAGATTATTTGATCAGTCTACACCGCTCCGCATAACCTGCACGCAATAGAAACTATTCCATTGAAGTGCAATGGTTTCCGACAGCGGCGGTGTGCCGCATCGTACCGCATGTAATGGAAATGGAACAGGACTTCAGTTAACCTAATATATATGAGATATATTAATTGTACAGTGCAAGATTTTTACCATATTGCAGGCTTGCGGCACGCCTCCACTCACTGTGGTGAGACGGCCCTGGAGAGGAGGAGCGGGAGCTGGGTCTCGCAGCAGCGCGGCGTGGCTGTGGGCCCCGTGCTGGTGGAGGAGCATTTCCAGCTGTAATATAAAAAAATAAATAATGTAATCTGAAGTAAATATGTCATAAAATGGGTGTGTCATAAAATAATTGTACTCAAACTACAATTATTTTGATTTTTATTTGAAAATAAGGTTTCAAAAACCCCTACTTAAAGTGAACCTTAAATGTGGCCGAAAAAAAAAAAATTACCTGGGGGTTTTACCAGCCTCCTGAAAACGACCTGAGCCTGCGCAGTGCACTGGACATTGACGGGTGCGAGGACGTGCAGTGGCTCAAAAGCAACACTCAGAAGTGGCAGGGAACTAAAGGATTGTCAAGTACTATGCCTGTACAGTACGTCTTCAAGAAGGTTGGTAGAAGCTCCAGTTAAGTGAATAATTTGTAATGGCGTCACAGTAAAAAATCACTTTAAAGGGAAACCAGAGGTTAAATAAACTACAAGATTTACACACACATGGGGCTTACTCCAGCTCCATTGGGGACAGATCGCTTCCACAATACGCCATCCTCAGTCTTCTGCACCTGGTCCAGTTACTTGGGCCCATCACGGAAAGTCTGACGTAGGACAAGTGCACTCTTGGCGTATCTCTGGGGAGATACGTAGTGGGCGAATTTGACTTGCACAGACTTACTACGACTGTCCGAAGTAACGGGACCTGGTGCAGAAGATGGAGAAGACTGAGGATGGTGGCGTGAGAGCGATCCGTGCCCATGGGGCTGTAGGAAGCCACAGGTGTGTCTAAATCCACACAGCAAAGATATCAAAGGAGTGGCTTTGAGACAACTCTGTGTATGCCCTTGAGTGGCCCAGCAAGAGCATAAGCATCAATAAAACTGAATAACTGGCGAGATCTTAAAATGGCTGTGCACCAGAACCAAATCATCCACAAGGCAAACCTAGACAGTTGCATAGGGCCTGGAGAATATCTAGGGTCCTGATGAATGATAGCACCTATCAAATCTTTCTATAAAAGCCTGGTGATCGATCATCAGTGGTTATCAAAAACTAACAATTAGCAAATACTGCACAAATATCATCACTATTGCCAGGAGTACAAAAAATAATTTAGGTAACCCATTTTGGGATAAGTCCATAACAATAAAAAAATTTGGGAAAAGTGATGCGCTGTGATATGAATACCGTACTGATACTTTTACTGTATATACTACACAACTCTACTATTCACACAGCCCATGACATTTTTATAGGATAAATAGATGCAGCATATTAAGCCCAAGATACACGTACATCAACTAATAGTCTACTGACTTACATTGTATTTCCTCCGTCACCCGCCTGATGAGGTTCTGGTCCCTCCTTTTCATGTCGGACCACAGCATCTGGACCTGCCGGGTGGATAGCACCCTATTGTGTTCGGTCCGCAGGATCTCCTGGACCCTGCGGACTATGTCCCTCTTCGCAGGCCCAGTGCTGAGGTCATAATTTCCAATCCCAAAGTTCTGGAAAAGAAATATTAAAGTATTAAAGGAATTCCGAATTCAACTTAAAATAAAAAATTTCACTTACCTGGGGCTTCTTACAGCCCACCGTAGGCCACGAGGTCCCCTGGCGTCCTCATGGCTTCTCTTTGGGTCCTGCTGTCGACTCTGGAAACCGACGACACTCGGGACTACTGTCGTCGGGACGGTTAATTCCTGGTCTGAGGCGTGCGCGGTTTTTATAACTGTAAACCGTGCAGAGTGTCAGGCCGCCAACCACTATGACGTGTCGTGTACTAGTGTGGCCAGCGTCCTCAGAACAGGAAGTAACCATCCCAACACTAGGCCCGAGTGTCACCGGTTACCGCAGCCGCCTGCAGAACATGAAGAGGAGCCAGGACGACGTCGGGGGACCTCCAGGCCTACGGTGGGCTGTACAAAGCCCCAGGTATGGCACACATGATACATTACACCAAGTTCAAAATGACAGTTATCATTCATTATTACCAGTGAACTCCCCGCTGAAACTTGAGTGAATATGCATTGGTTGGTACTGATATCACCCTACTTTCTCTGGTCCCCCATCCTTTGGCCAAATGTAATTTCTGCACACTGTCATCATCCCAGTCGCAGCGGCCAGAGTGAGAGGAGAGGCGAGCTGCGAGAGGGACCGGACTTAAAGGGGCACTATGGCGAAAAATTGTGAAATGTCAAATATGTCCAAACATATACAAATAAGAAGTACAGTTTTTCCACAGTAAAATGAGCCATAAATTACTTTTCTCCTGTGTCGCTGTCACTTACAGTAGGTAGTAGAAATCTGACAGAAGCGACAGGTTTTGGACTAGTCCATCTCTTCATGGGGGATTCTCTGGGATTTATTTATTTTCTAAAACACTTAGTGAATGTCAGTTGCTCTGTCCAACTGCCAAAAAAACTGTGTAGCGAACAGGGAAGCTGGCCATCATCATTGTTTAAATCCTTGTTGAGAATCCCCTATGAAGAAGAGATGGACTAGCCCAAAACCTGTCGCTTCTGTCAGATTTCTACTACTTACCGGCTACCACAAGTGACGGCGTCATAGGAGAAAAGTAATTTATGGCTCATTTTACTCTGGAAAAACTGTACTTCCTATTTGTATATGTTTGCACATATTTTAAATTTCAAAATTTTTTGCCCTAGTGCCCTTTAATGACGGTGGTCCGCTGGGCCTGTCCGACGCTGGTACCATTACAATATAACTGCATCATATATAACATCATCACTACCACTCTGCAATAAACACCTATTGTTACGGCCCTGCCACTCCCAAAGTTAACAGTACCATTACAATATAACTGCATCATATATCACTTCACTATCACTCCGCAATAAGCACCTATTGCTACGCCCCTGCCACTCCCAAAGTTAACATTAACAGCACCATTACAATAAAAGTACATCATATACTGTATCACTATCACTCTGCAATAAGCACCTATTGCTAGGCCCCTGCCACTCCCAAAATTAACAGTACCATTACAATATAAGTACACCATATATCACTTTCAATAACACTCTGCAATATGCATTTTGTTAATCTTGATTACTTACAATAATCATGAGTCTCTTGATCTCAGGGGGGATCTTGGGAGCCATCCTGTCTGTCTGGGGATTCTCTGGAAGTCCTGGATCACCACCTTGCTGTCTTGTTCAAACTTCCAGACAGTTCTACGCATGCCCACTGCTCAGCACGTATGGGAACAAGTACGTTTTTACGTGTACGAGCCGAAGGTACGCATGCGCATGCGCATTTAGTGAGTACGGGTACTGCTACGACACGTACATACATGCGGATTTTGTGTACGCATGGCCTACCGATCCGCATGCGCATGCGCAACCTCAGCTATTGACACGTACATTTCTACGCATGGCGGCATGGCGATACGCATGAACCATTATTGGTCACGACACGACATTGCGGATTTTTTGCCATACTGAACACGGTGAAAGACGGGTGGAGCCGGTTGCAGAAAAAAATACGGGATGCGATCACGGGTTGATCCGGATGCGGCTCCAATAATAACGGCCGCATGCGGATCCGTGATTGAGGGGTATCCGAGCAACACTGTAACTAGGCAGAGTTACATGGCTTCTGTGCTGGCTGGTCTTGCTTTCTGCTGGGCGGGCTGCCCTGCCACCAGGTTATATGGCAGTTACCCCATAGTCTTCCCTGACCTTCTAGTGGACCCCTTCCCATGCTCCCATTGGGTTCCCATTCAGGCACCACAACTCTCAGCATGCTTCTATAGCACCCAGCACCCAGTATGCCCATGTAGAGGCACCCAACATACCCCCAATTGATGCATCACAGCTCCCAGCACGCCTGCCATTGAGGTACCACAGCTGACTCTGCCTGGGGGACATCCGGGGAACCCCAGAATAGATCTGGGGCACGTGCCACTGATCTTTAAGGCTAGCAACACCCCTGTCAACAGTCATGGCTGTGAGAAAAACGTGCTTATCAGTTTAGGAGCCAGCACACACATTGAGAGGGGAAGAGACAGCACTGTTATAGCTGGTAAGAATAAAGTATTTGGTGCAGACTTTATACACCTCCAAAATAGTAATGTATTTACTTTAACCATCCTTCATGACTTAATGTGTTTCATATATTTACATATTGTAATGCATAGATTGAACTGTTAGTAACTGTTTGACTGCTTTGTGTATTAAGCTATGCACTGTTTTGGGAAATGTGTATGGGCTTTGGCTGCAAATTTTAAAGATGAGTATTTCTTTGTATATTTATTGTTTAAGAAAAAACTTTCTCTTACACTGCTTTGTAACAGTATTGTACATACAGTAGCTCAGGGTGTAAACATGTTTACCAGATTTCTACAATTTTTGGAACGTCAAACGTGATTATTTTCCATAGCATAGATTATTTACATTGCTTGCAAAAGGCATGCATATTTCATAGATTAATGCATTTAAGCACCTTTAGATTGTATGCTCGCAAGAGCAGAGCAGGCCCCTATCACTCTTCTGAGTTTTGGAATTTGCTATACATTTTGTTCATTATGCTACATTTGTCACTGTAATTACCATTTCTTTATTATGTACCAACATATATATTTTATGTATACCATTGTCTCTATTATTTATGTAGCCCAAGTTTGTTTCTTACTCTGTACAGTGCCACATACTATGATTATGGTGCTAAATCAATAATTATAAGAAAAATGTGTCCACTATTTCAGTGTGTTGTTTATGTGCTGATCAGTTAAACATGGTGACCACATAAATGGTTTCTCAGAGTAAAGCTTCATCTTTGCTCAAGCATTTGATTTTAGAAAACAGTCCACTGCAATGGTTGTAATCTCCATCTTATGGATGGTATTGCTCTTCTTCTTCAACCTTCAGTCTTTCCTAACATAATATTTTTCTCCTAAAGGGACTCTGAGAAGTAAAAATAAATGAAATTGGTACTCACCTGGGGCTTTCTCCAGCCCACCGTAGGTCAGGAGGTCTCTCGGCATCCTCTCATCCTAGTCTGTCAGTTGTCCAGCGTCCGTTATAGCTATCAGTTCTCTGAGCGCTGGACCTTGCCTTACTACTGAACCTAGTTTAGCTAGACCTCAGAGCTATATATACTGTATATGCAGACACTGCCAATATAAATACAGTATGTACTCTAGTTAGATCAGTCTTGTATATTGTATTTTGTAAATTCCTGATCGTTATTCTGTGTATGACTTGGCGTGCCCTCCACTTTGATTAAGTCTCATCCCTCTGTACTACAGTCATCTGATACTCGGTATAGACCTCGGCTAGCCTAATGACTGTCTCTGTCTCATCCTTGTTTGTACCTCAGCAATCTGAACTTATGTGTATGACTTCAGCCTGTTAAATGATTTAGCACCTGTCTCACCCCATTGTACTTCAGCCACCTGATTACCAGTGTATGATCCTAGCCTGTTATTTGACCTAGCTCTGCCTTAGTCCTTTTGTACCGCATACTTCTGTTTTTCACGTGTATGAACACAGGTGACGTTCTGACCACGAATTATCGTATACTCAGTGTACACATTATTAATACCCAGCATTACAGTCTTTTTGAAAAAAATGTTTTGACTTGTTCTCAGTATTTTCCTTAACCTATATAGCAATTATGGTGTTAATAGCATGCATGGGGGATTTTCTATTTACTGCTAAAGTCGGCACAACATTTCACATAATCATAATTAGCTATTTACGACCAACACTACTGAACATAAATAAAACTAGCCGCCTTTTACTTACCTGGAACTTCTTCTTTTAGCCCCTGTAGTCCGTAGACTCCCTTAGTGTCCTCTGAGCACCCTTGGTTCTCCTGCTGGTGGCCGCATTCCACCTCTGACCTGAACAGAAGTTGTGGGAAGTGCGCATGCATGGCCCCTTCTGCACACCTGTCTCAATCACACTCTCTTTGCTGGGAGCATTCTGTGTATGTGCAGTTCTCGAAAAATGTGGTTAAAAAAAGACAACCAGAGTTTCCTCATTTAGTTTAGATGAAGATAGATTGGGCATGATTAAGAGAGATGTTTGGACATATGTGAAGCAATTGTAATGCATGGCCATGATTTACAAAAGGCCAGTTATGTTGGTGTGCACACACAGCACACATCTACTGTACCAGAATCCAGGCACGCAACGCATCGTACATTATGCAAGTAGTGCAACTCACATTCTGTTCATAATGCACACATTGCCAGTATACCGTCCATTATTCTGTTTGTGTAAGATACATTATAAAAGAAACACACATTGTGTACATAACGGGAGTTGCGCTCTTTGCGTACTACATGTTACATCGCTTTCTAGTAAAACTGATGGTCTCTGTGTCTGCACACCGATTTTACCAGACTTTTGAGAATCAAGTGCATTAAAATTTCAATCCTAATTATCATAGCACCATAATAAAGAGAGAGAATAATAATAAAGTATTATTAGCAATTCAATATCACTAAACAATCGCTGTGAATCCATCCTCCTCCTCCTCCTCCCTTTCTCCACCTGTCCAATAAGTGAGCCTGTTTTTCATGCTGCTGGCGCCTCTCTCCAGTCACTCAACAAGTATATTCTCTCAGTGAATTTTTCCAGCACTGTCCCCATCATCATCTCCCCGAGTGCTTCTGCAGACAGGCACTTTAATCTGCATGAGCCTGCACTTGGGAATTCACAGTTCGGAGCTGCCTGTCTTCAGTAACAATTGGTGGCAAATTTTAGTTGGGGATAGCGCTATAACAATTCCACTGATTGGGGGCAGGGAAGGTTCTATAGGATCATTAGCCTTCCCCCTCCATAGGTGAGTATATAACTTTTTCTTTTTTTTTGAAGGACACCAGAGGTTGATATAAATAGTGTTCTTTTACTTACTTGGGGCTTCTTCCATCCCCCGTAAGCTTGTAGGTTCCTTTCTCTCTTTCTGGTCCTCTTCTTTGATCTGCTGTTTGATCTGATGCAGAATCTGAGTCATGCACTGCTGCGCATGCACTGGCCTGGCAGCAAATGTCCTTGATTATGCTTCTGTGGCTTAATGTAGTGTGCATGCACAGAGTGCTTCTGACCTTGGGAGCGTGATAAAGGACGCGCAAAACTGGGCTAGTGCGTATGCAGTAGTGTGCAAAGTCACAAAAGAAACCTTTCAGGAATTCAGCACCCCCTTTCAAAACCCTGGGTTTGTCCCTGAAGGGTGTGACAACAGATAGAGCAGTAGTGTGTGCCTACTAGTAGTAGTAGAACAGTAGTATGCGCCCACATATACTGCCATGGCAAGCTTTCATTGTCAGCTCCCTACACTCTATAAATAGCCTTATTTAGTATATTCATTGACCAGAATGTTTTAAAACTTGTTCCCATGTTTTTCTTTTGACAGATACTGCTCATTATAACAGATGGTCAAAAATCTTTTTTCTTAGAGAGCTCTTTAGTTGACCACTGGGAACGTATTGGGCTTGATTCACTAACCAGTGCTAACTCAGTTAGCACATGATGGGCTTGATTCACAAAGCGGTGCTAACCTACTTAGAATGTCTAAAGTCTTTAGACGTGCTAACCAGGGTGCTAAGTAGGTTAGATTTCTCCATCCGATCGCGCGCTAAGTACCGCGCGCAAAGTTTTACGCGCGCAAAGTCCTAGGCGCCCGCTAAGTCCCATGGGCTTTAACGGCACTTCGCGCGGAGCGCTCTGTGCAGTGCGCGCATAAAGTTTTGCACGCGAAAATCTCATTTAGATGTGCTAAAGAGGTTTTCATAGGCATGCTAACAGTTAGCACCACTTTGTGAATCAAGCCCGTTAAGGCTTTGCACGTGCAAACTAGGGTGCTAAGTAGTTTGCACGGGCAAAGCTGTTACTGTTCGTGTGCTATTTTAGCTCGCCCACCGCGTAACGCGCACTGTGCTATGCCATACGCTCCACTCGTGTGCAAAATTGCCGCTTCACGTGCAAAGTATGCTTAACACGCTACTTAGCATGCGAAGCGGCTGATTTTGCATGCAAACTTTATGTGCTCAGCGCTAACCTTTACGCGCGCAAACACTTACATGCATATTAGCGTGTGCAGAGGCAGTTTGCACATGCTAAGGGGATTTTCATTGGCGTGCTAACACTTAGCATGTTTTTATGAATCAAACCCATTGCTTGCTAAAATTAAATATCTAGTAAGATAAACATAGTCATCCTTACTTCCTTCATATCTTTATATTCCTCCACCAAACCTTGTTAAACCGATACCCTACTCGGGGTACTAGTATGTACTAGTATGTACACCATTTAGCATCGGACTAAACTCCTTTTCCATTCAAACCAGTTTAAAGTCTATTCCTTCAATTTGTTATTTAGACTTGCAGTCATTCATTTGATCCCTCACAAATTTCCCAGTTTGCTGTATAACTCAGTGCTAAAAGATTGAGCTGCATTTGAACAATATTCAAACAGTAATTTCTTTCTCTTTTAGCTTACAGTAATCTTCTAATCTGTTCCTAACACATATAACACAAGATCAAGAGGGATACATAATTAAATAGTTATACTATTTTAGTTCATATGAACTTCCACAAAGTTTTAAAGCTTTCAAAGTTTTCAGCAAGACAGTGCACTAGCTGGTCTTTACCCACGGACATTTTCTATACTCCAATATCACCCTGGTTTATTTTGTGCAGAGTGTCCAGATGCACTTTTCAGGTCATTTCTATGTCTTGTCCTCCATCACTTACTCCTCACCTACTTACAGTAGCTTTCCGAGTGCAGATTTGTGGTCACATTACTGCATATTTATACATATGTTATTATTGTACAATGTATAATGAGGGCATTTATTATATTATTAAATTATATTGTGCCTTTGTTTTTATGGTTTTAATTGCTGTTATGGATCAATAAAGGCTATTTTGTATTTTCCTACATTTTGTGGTGCGGTCATTGCAGGGCCATACTTTTTTTCTTCATGTAGTACTATTCAGTGGTTGCTTGGCCTTTCTGCACACGTTTGTGGCTACATTTGTGTCATTAGTTAGCCTTTTATATACTGTTTACATTGTTGATGGTGCTTGTCCGGTTCTTGGGTTTCAAAGTTTCAAAACTTTCACACTCCCAGAAAATCAGAGGTGTGGGCAAAGAGGTTATCAAGACATTCTTTCTTAATTTGTAGGAGAGCCTTCAAGATGCTTTGAGGCGCAGGGAGACCCCCAGAAATGACATTTAGACTTGGAGTGAGGATGGGAGGAGGCAGCGGGTGGAGAGTACACACCAGAGCATCCATTCACATTCTTTGAGTTCTCAGCAGGACTTTCCATACCATTCTGCTCTGCATTCCTGTAAGTGTTTGTATACTGTGTGCTGTGTTAATATTTCATATATTGTAATGCAGAAGGTCCCACCCCCCTGGTGTTTGTCTTATTAGGACTGGAACTAATGTTCTGTTGTTTGGAGGCTATGACTCTTTACAAAGTTTACTTTCATCACACTGGAGCTTTACAGAGTCACTATATTTTCCTCATCCATAATAATAATATTCCATTTTGCAGATACGTGTTGTTTATCCTTTGAGTTTACAAAGCTATCCAGGTTCCAATATTCAATCTTTGATAAGGATAATTAACCTGCAAAAGCTTTGCTGTCTAAAAAGAAAAATAGTGCAGCAGCCAAAACAACAACATCCAAAAAAGATCATAACAGATTAACTTTGTACTGCTGCCCATAAAGCCTGGAGTTGAGACGAAATGTTCGTAATTTTGTGTCTCCTTAATTACGGACGCAAATTTCTCCACTACTACATGAATTTGTAATTTTTTAATTGCCATAAAAACCGTAATTTGGAATTCCATAATTTAAAATTTCGTAATTTCATGTTTTCTATAGAAGCAAAGTTATTTTAGTTACAAAAATGGACATAATTTTGTTTCTAATAGTAATTATGCACATTTAGGTAATGACTAAACTCAGGAAAGTCATTCATTGATAGCAATTCCTGATTGCAATTACTGACAATGCAAAGGCCCCTGCACATGCTGTCGCTTTAAATGTATCAGGAGGCTCTATCTGCAGCCACTTCAAAGACATGTGCTCTTTGCCATGGGGCACTTAGTGGTCATGTTGTGACACTTGGTTTTGGCCTTGCAATATCTGATAATGCAAAGGTACCTGCAAGTGCTGTTGCTTTGAATGTATCAGGAGGCTCTGGACTGGAACACAATTTTGAGAATGGACGAATTTCCCAAATTCTGATTTGTTTGTGTTACGTAAATGATCATAAGTCAGAAAAACAATCATAATTATGAAATTCACCATAAATGTGAAATTTCGCGTAATTTCGTGAAAATTGTAAAATTTCAATTATGGCCATGATCGTAATTTTGCGAATTACGCAAAACCTTGCGTAATCGTAATTAGGTCATTACGTTCATCACAATAAAACCTAACTAACCAGCTAAAGAACAGTCATATAAACCCCCTCGAAGAATTTCTTATATAAGACACATTATATTTCACCTTGGTCAGTCTGCCTTGTGGGTAGGTTTAACACATTCATTTTTTTTAACATACTACCTTACTATAGCCAAATGGATTTAAGGGCATAGTTTCCTGTGCCTAAATGCTAGGGCAGGCATGGGCAAACTTGGCCCTGCAGCTGTTAAGGAGCTACAAGTCACACAATGCATTTGCCTTTATGAGTTATGACTGGGGCTGCCAGACTCCTGCAATGCATTGTGGAACTTGTAGTTCCTTAATAGCTGGAGGGCCAAGTTTGCCCATGCCCGTGCTACGGTGTCATGTTTATGTGCTTTAGAGAATAGTACAATTTAGGATTAAAGATAGATTTACAATAATGAGTTGTATTACTGAGCATCCTTAAAAATGCTATGGGCAGTGAGCATTACACAATCTTTTGAAGTTCAAATCTTTTGACTTTATGAAAAGAGTAACATTCTACCTGAATTTCCAACCTATAGTCTGATGGGAGAGGCAAGAATAAGGAAGCTCTCAGTATTTTTCTAGGGATCAAGTTTTGGGCCATCAATTTAGTTAATAGGGTACTGTAGGTTCTTTCCCCAGTCTCTTGTGTTTGTGTTGCTAAGGTATAGTGCTGACTGACGTTATCTCTAATATTTGTTAGGAGTAGTATGCAATTTGCCATGTTATGTTTTTTGTCTTATAGCTTAATGCAATGCCAGGGAGCAGACCAGTTAATTGATGCCTTTAATATTGTATCACAATCTCTGGCATTGGTATTTGCTACAGGCTATAGTCTACTACAGATTAATTCTGTCACTCCTTGCCTAAACCTACATATTACTGAGTTTGAGAGAGTCTTCTCTTCCAGCTCACTGCTCTCACATCCTTCTCTAATACCCAGGATCTCAGCATGCAGCCACTGAACTCTCCCTGCCACCTTAATTGGTTTGAAGTTCATTAAATGGACTGCGGATGGTTGGTGATACCCAGTCAATGAGCAAAATATTTTCTTTTTTTTCCCTTATACTGGACCAGGGTTACACACATTTCACTTGTTTAGGTGCTTAGTACCCACTCCATTTGTGGTCTTAAAGGGCAATAATATCTGCTTAAAGCCAGACACACACTTTTTGTTTGTTACTGTGTATGGGCTTAATTCATAAGGGATAATAAGGATTCTGAGTCATTTTTACAGTTATCTTGATAATAAATCATTTCATGTTAAATAAGCAACTTGCCTCATACAATCCTTAAGTTAAGGCTTGAATACTTATGTTAAGAATGTAATTCTTAACTTAATGATTTAGCTTGCAATTAGTTAAATGACTGGTTTGCATTTTAACCACTTGAGGACCGTGGTGTTAAACCCCCCTAGTGACCAAGACATTTTTTTTTTTAAATGGCCACTGCAGCTTTAAGGACTAGCTGCAGAGCCGCACGACTCAGCACACAAGTGATTCCACCCCCCCCCCTGCTTTTCTCCCTACCAACAGACCTCTCTGTTGGCTCTGTTGGCGGGGCCTGATCACTCCCCAGTTGTTTATTTTTTTATAAATATTTATTTTATTATTTTTTTAAATAAATTTGCCTATTTTTTTTTATTAATTTTATATCGCCCCCTCCCTCCCCATTAGCGTGATCGCCTGTCATAGGCTTCAGCCGCTCGGAGACTGAAGGTGGAGCGGAGCTTTAGCGATCTCCTGCTAGCCCCATAGAAGGCCGTTCACGCCAATCGGCGTGGAGAGGTCCTGGGGCTGCTGCTGTGTTCATGCCAAGCAGTCGACAAGCAGTTAAAATTTAAAGTCAATTATTGTGCAAGCATGATTTTTAGTTTGGGTCCGCTTTAAGGTCTGTAGTCATGATGTGAAAACGTAACATAAACTCATAACAAGGACAGGTTCTTCAGGGAACTAACATTTACAATGCTGATTGATGTTTTGAAATAAGTTTTCACTTCCTTTATTATCACCAGCATGACGTTAGTAAATTGTAGCGTGTATCCTTGGGGTGCAGTATTTGTTGTCACCACTACACTGCTCTGTTTATTTGTTTATAACTAATTCATCTGTAAAGATTTTTTTAAAGTAAATTGTTGTGGTTCCTGAATTTCCAGTATAGTGTTTTCCTTTCATTCACTCTCTCTCTTTTTTTTAAACAGACAGAGCAAATAAATATAGATTTTTCTCTTTGCATGCTTTTTCATTTTCAAAACCTGGAATTCTACTTACAAAAGATGATGTAATCTAAACATTAGTCCAATAATCCAGACACAAATACAAATTAAAAAAATGACGCATTGGGGTTTTCTCTCATTTATTGCACATACTATAGACGGGCAAAAACTGCGCTGGGAATGTGGGTGGCACCACCATAAGCCATAATGTGAATTATGGCTATCCTGGCACTTAGTCAGTAATTTGGGTGGCGTCAAAAGACAGCACCCAAATAACGATTTAAACAGCGTAATTCAGTAGCCCTCAATAGTTGAAAGCCGAATAGCGTCTCACCCGCAAGTCAGTTGTGGCCTGGAGGAGGAATAGTAATTAACGCCGCCTGGACTTTGCAGGAGCAGGGTGGCGTAGGTATGTACATGTCGCCGGTATATTGGGCGCAGGACGAGCCAAATGACGGCTCTCCCTGCTGCCCCAAAACTCCCTGCCGGCATTAAATACTATTCCCCCTCCAAGTTGTTGCAAACTGGAGAGAGATGTAATTCGGGGTCCAGTAACTAGTGTTGGGCGAACATCTAGATGTTCGGGTTCGGGCCGAACAGGCCGAACATGGCCGCGATGTTCGGGTGTTCGACCCGAACTCCGAACATAATGGAAGTCAATGGGGACCCGAACTTTTGTGGTTTGTAAAGCCTCCTTACATGCTACATACCCCAAATTTACAGGGTATGTGCACCTTGGGAGTGGGTACAAGAGGAAAAAAAAATTTAGCAAAAAGAGCTTATAGTTTTTGAGAAAATCGATTTTAAAGTTTCAAAGGGAAAACTGTCTTTTAAATGCGGGAAATGTCTGTTTTCTTTGCACAGGTAACATGCTTTTTGTCGGCATGCAGTCATAAATGTAATACATATAAGAGGTTCCAGGAAAAGGGACCGGTAATGCTAATCCAGCAGCAGCACACGTGATGGAACAGGAGGAGGGTGGCGCAGGAGGAGAAGGCCACGCTTTGAGACACAACAACCCAGGCCTTGCATGAGGACAAGAAGCGTGCGGATAGCATGCTTTGTACCACCATGCAGTCATAAATGTAATAAAGATAAGTGGTTCAATAAACAGGGACCACGCGGCAACGCTAACCCAGCAGCAGCACACGTGATGGAACAGGAGGAGGCGCAGGAGGAGAAGGCCACGCTTTGTGAGACACAACAACCCAGGCCTTGCATGAGGACAAAAAGCGTGCGGATAGCATGCTTTGTACCGCCATGTAGTCATAAATGTAATAAAGATAAGAGGTTCAATAAACAGGGACCACGCGGCAACGCTAACCCAGCAGGAGCAGCAGCAGCAGCACACGTGATGGAACAGGAGGAGGCGCAGGAGGAGAAGGCCACGCTTTGTGAGACACAACAACCCAGGCCTTGCATGAGGACAAAAAGCGTGCGGATAGCATGCTTTGTACCGCCATGTAGTCATAAATGTAATAAAGATAAGAGGTTCAATAAACAGGGACCACGCGGCAACGCTAACCCAGCAGCAGCAGCAGCAGCAGCACACGTGATGGAACAGGAGGAGGCGCAGGAGGAGAAGGCCACGCTTTGTGAGACACAACAACCCAGGCCTTGCATGAGGACAAAAAGCGTGCGGATAGCATGCTTTGTACCGCCATGTAGTCATAAATGTAATAAAGATAAGAGGTTCAATAAACAGGGACCACGCGGCAACGCTAACCCAGCAGCAGCAGCAGCAGCAGCACACGTGATGGAACAGGAGGAGGCGCAGGAGGAGAAGGCCACGCTTTGTGAGACACAACAACCCAGGCCTTGCATGAGGACAAAAAGCGTGCGGATAGCATGCTTTGTACCGCCATGTAGTCATAAATGTAATAAAGATAAGAGGTTCCATAAACAGGGACCGGCAACGGTAACCCAGCAGCAGCAGCAGCAGCAGCAGCACACGTGATGGAACAGGAGGAGGCGCAGGAGGAGAAGGCCACGCTTTGTGAGACACAACAACCCAGGCCTTGCATGAGGACAAAAAGCGTGCGGATATAGCAGCAATGCTTTTTGCCGCCATGCAGTCATAAATGTAATACAGATGAGAGGTTCAATAAACAGGGACCGGAAACGCTAAACCATCCCAGATGTTCATCGGTCATGTTACTTGGTTGGGGTCCAGGAGTGTTGCGTAGTCGTTTCCAATCCAGGATTGATTCATTTTAATTTGAGTCAGACGGTCTGCATTTTCTGTGGAGAGGCGGATACGCCGATCTGTGATGATGCCTCCGGCAGCACTGAAACAGCGTTCCGACATAACGCTGGCTGCCGGGCAAGCCAGCACCTCTATTGCGTACATTGCCAGTTCGTGCCAGGTGTCTAGCTTCATGCCCGGTTTCAGGTCCAGCGGTGCCAGCCACAAATCCGTCTGTTCCTTTATTCCCCTCCAAATTTCCTCCCCTGTGTGCTGCTTATCCCCAAGGCAGATCAGATTCAGCAACGCTTGCTGACGCATGCCAACAGCTGTGCTGCACTGCTTCCACGATCCTACTGCTGCTGGTGCTGGGTTAGCATTTCCGGATGAGGTACAGCTTTGAGATGCGTTGGAGGAGAAGGAGTCAGAGAGGTAGGTGCTGCTGTTGTTATCCAGCTGTTTGTGGCGTGGGCAACACCCGCGCCGTAGCAGGTGAGGAATCGCTGCCAGGCTCCACAAGGTTCACCCAGTGCGCGGTAAGGGAGATGTATCGACCCTGGCCGAACGCACTCGTCCAGGTGTCAGTGGTGAGGTGAACCTTGCAGGCAACGGCATTCTTCAAGCTTCGGGTTATTTAGCTGACCACGTGCTCATGCAACTCAGGCACTGCAGAGCGCGCAAAGTGGTAGCGGCTGGGAACCACGTAACGTGGGATGGCCACTGACATCATGCCCTTGAAGCTGTTTGTCTCCACCACTCGATATGGCAGCATTTCGCAGGCCAGAAGCTTGGCTATGCTGGCTGGCTGTTACTGCCACGGCCCGGGGGTCATTTGCTGGCAATTTCCTCTTGTGCTCAAACATCTCAGAGACAGACAACTCAACCGTAGCGCTGCACACCGAAGGGCTGTTGGTTGTTGTGTTTGATGAACACTGGGAGACCTCAAGAGCACTAGTCCGGAAAGTGACAGTGTCAGCATCGTCTGATGTTTGTGAATGTTGTGAACCACGCAATGGCTGGGCTACTGCTGCTGCTGAGGCGGGTCTGGTGGTGAGTCTGGTGAACCCAAGAAAGGCAGTGTTGCTGGTGGTACCCTGTCCTGCCGCGTTTGCCCACAGAGTGGGATGTTTGGATAGAATGTGGCGGCTCATGCTGGTGGTGGAGAGGTTGTTAATACTTTTCCCCCTGCTCAGGCGGGTCTTGCACACCTTGCAAATCGCCATGGTAACATCCTCAGTGCAGTCTTCAAAGAAAGCCCAGACTTTAACTGGCTGAGGACTCGGACCTCGTGCGTGATGTGCTGGTGCTGCTTAACCCACTGCTGGACGCTTGAGAGGTCATCCAAGTAATTATCTGGTCCTGCTCTTTTGGATCTGTGAGGGTTGTTGTCCTGGACAACATGGGCAGTATTGAGTGGGTTTTCTTGGGTGCTCCCCTGTGGCCTGTACGTGAACCGTCAGGGGAAACACCTCTTCCCTTGCCCCTCCCTCTTTCACCGGATTTCTTCCTCATTTCACTTATCCTTAAAGTACACGCTGACTGGCAGCAGTACAGTGGCAGTACAGAAATGCTATACAGTGGTGGGTGAGCGGTGTACCACTATTGTCAGCAGTGACACAGAGCACAATGCTATACAGTGGCGGGTGAGCGGTGTACTACTGTTCCCAGCAGACACAGAGTGGAAGTAAACACAATGCTATATAGTGTGGCTGAGCCGTGTACACAGAGTGGCATTAAACACAATGCTATATAGTCTGCTATATAGTCACCCCGAACAGGGTGATGTTCTGCAGAACCCGAACAGTGGCAAACACTGTTCGCCCAACACTACTGGGAGGGAACGCAGATTTTAGTACCTAAACACACGATACAACATGTTTTCCGGGGTCGGACTCTGAGGCACATACAGATGGTCCCGATCATCATCCTCATCATACAACTCTTCTCCTGAGTCTGACCCACCCACCACCTCTGCCACCCCAACATCCCCAGACACAGACCCCTCATCGTCCTCAACATTAACTTGGGATGCTGGCCTGAGCCAGACCTCCTCCTCCACATCAGGCCCCACCATCTCCTCAATGGCAGCCCTCATTAATCGCTCTGGCGACGGACTGATGGACACAACGTTCTCCTCCGGGGAGGGCTGCTGCTGACCACTGGCTGCTGGGGTGGATGTTATAGCTTGCGTGGGGCGTTGGCTGTTGCTGTTGTTGGGAGTGCTGCTCACAGCGGAGGTCTCTGGGGAACTCATGTTGAGCTCATATAGTGGTTGACGGTGAGTGGAGTATTACTGATCCCAGCAATATACACACTGACTGGCAGAGTACGCAATGCTATATAGTGTGGCTGAGCGGTGTACACAGAGTGGCAGTAAACACAATGCTATATAGTCTGGCTGAGCGAGCGGTGTACTACTGTTCCCAGCAGAATCAGAGTGGCAGTAAACAATGGTATATAGTCTGGCTGAGCGGTGTACACAGAGTGTCAGTAAACAATGGTATATAGTCTGGCTGAGCGAGCGGTGTACTACTGTTCCCAGCAGAATCAGAGTGGCAGTAAACAATGGTATATAGTCTGGCTGAGCGGTGTACACAGAGTGTCAGTAAACAATGGTATATAGTCTGGCTGAGCGGTGTACACACAATGCTATATAGTCTGCTATATAGTGTCAGTAAACAATGGTATATAGTCTGGCTGAGCGAGCGGTGTACTACTGTTCCCAGCAGAATCAGAGTGGCAGTAAACAATGGTATATAGTCTGGCTGAGCGGTGTACACAGAGTGTCAGTAAACAATGGTATATAGTCTGGCTGAGCGGTGTACACAGAGTGTCAGTAAACAATGGTATATAGTCTGGCTGAGCGGTGTACACAGAGTGTCAGTAAACAATGGTATATAGTCTGGCTGAGCGGTGTACACAGAGTGGCAGTAAACACAATGCTATATACTCTGGCTGAGTGAGCGGTGTACTACTGTTCCCAGCAGACACAGAACAGTAAACAGAATGCTATATAGTGTGGCTGAGCGAGCGGTGTACCACTATTCCCAGCAGACACAGAACAGTAAACAGAATGCTATATAGTGTGGCTGAGCGAGCGGTGTACCACTATTCCCAGCAGACACAGAACAGTAAACAGAATGCTATATAGTGTGGCTGAGCGAGCGGTGTACCACTATTCCCAGCAGACACAGAACAGTGAACAGAATGCTATATAGTGTGGCTGAGCGAGCGGTGTACCACTGTTCCCAGCAGACACAGAACAGTGAACAGAATGCTATATAGTGTGGCTGAGCGAGCGGTGTACCACTATTCCCAGCAGACACAGAACAGTGAACAGAATGCTATATAGTGTGGATGAGCGAGCGGTGTACCACTATTCCCAGCAGACACAGAACAGTAAACAGAATGCTATATAGTGTGGCTGAGCGAGCGGTGTACCACTATTCCCAGCAGACACAGAACAGTGAACAGAATGCTATATAGTGTGGCTGAGCGAGCGGTGTACCACTATTCCCAGCAGACACAGAGTGGCAGTAAACAGAATGCTATATAGTGTGGCTGAGCGAGGTACACAGAGTGGCAGTAAACAGAATGCTATATAGTGTGGCTGAGCAAGCGGTGTACTACTATTCCCAGCAGACACAGAGTGGCAGTAAACAGAATGCTATATAGTGTGGCTGAGCGAGGTACACAGAGTGGCAGTAAACAGAATGCTATATAGTGTGGCTGAGCAAGCGGTGTACTACTGTTCCCAGCAGTGACACAATGACAGGGGGGACCCTGGCTAGCGTGGCTGGAGCGCGAACTACCCTGCCTGCCTACCCAAAGCTAAACCCACAGACAAATGGCGGAGATATGACGTGGTTCGGGTATTTATTTACCCGAACCACGTGACAGTTCGGCCAATCAGAGCGCGTTCGGGTCCGAACCACGTGACCCGTTCGGCCAATCACAGCGCTAGCCGAACGTTCGGGGAACGTTCGGCCATGCGCTCTTAGTTCGGCCATATGGCCGAACGGTTTGGCCGAGCACCGTCAGGTGTTCGGCCGAACTCGAACATCACCCGAACAGGGTGATGTTCTGCAGAACCCGAACAGTGGCGAACACTGTTCGCCCAACACTACCAGTAACCACCAGAATCCCAAATTACCCTTACACGCCCCATGCAGCATTACATTGCAGGGTGATCCATTTTTTTACTTTACTCTGCACCCAAATTTCCTGGTGCCTTAATTACATGTATGCACTATATATCTTAGTCAACATTAAGAAAAAGATGTAAAACTAAGATGTGATGCTGTTACATATACATTATTAAAAATCTATGAATTTCTTTCCCATCTACAACAGCATATGATGAAGAGAGATGCACATTTCCTAATACTGAATATTGTAGCCGTTCTATTCCACGTTGCTTTACACTGAAGCAAAGGAGAGATTCCACTTCTATCCTCATTTTACCCAAAACTTAAATCTCAGATATTTGCTGCCAGTTCAAGCTGAGGAGCTCCCTCGAGGATGAACAGATAACTCCCTGCTTTGGACAACTATCCAAGTGTGGTTGCAGTTGGGTGAATGGCTATTGCTAAATCCCTATACATCTTATTACTTTTCTTACCCTAATCCAAATTTCCCACATGGTAAAGCAGCATTCATTTCAAGGCTGTTGAACAACAAAGCTGTATTGCTTTAGAAAAAAAGTAATCTCACACTCTAATTCCCTTGTGAAATGTGGGGAAGTTTAAGTTGAATTTAGATTAAAACTAAATAAATAAATAAAAACCTTAACATTTTTACAAGTGTACAGTTACTTCTGAATCAGAATCGTGTTATTTTACCATACTGCATACATTTCAGTCTTCTCTTGTATAGAAGTTCATATGTCTGCTTGTGTATAATCACAGAAATTAATTGCACTTTGCTTTAAGTGAACCAGAGGGGAACCTTGTTCAAAAATCAAATACTTACCTATAGAGAGGAAAACCTCTGCTTTTCCATGCTGTCCTCTGGACCTCCGCCACTGCCCAGGACCATCCTGCACATTGCGTCCGTGCGCCTCTCTATGCACAAGCAGGGCGATGCTGCACCCACACAAGCACAGCCACAACTGCACATTAGCATGGAGAGCGCATTCTTGAGTGGATCTGGCTTACTGTGTAGGTGTGGTCATGCTTGCACAGGTGCAGTACAGCCGTGCTCATGCTTGAAGAGTGCAGTTGTGAGTTTGTAATCTAAAAAGCATTCAACAACAGTGGACTAGAGCAGGACATAAAAAACCTCCACAGGATCCATAGGCTTCCATCTTTTTAGGTAAGTATTTGACTTTTGGCCTGACATTCCCTTTAGGTACACTTTAACACTTATACTAAATTTGCAAACAAATATAAGCAAACCACTGAATAGGCAAACCGAGGGTTGTTAACCATAGCAGTCACCAACACAGTAAAATCTAAACAAAATACCTTATTTTTTATTCTTTTTATCTCCCAGGTTATTCATAACTTGTGACTTAAAGAGAACCTGTACTGAGTAAAATTATTTGAAATAAACACATGATGTAGCTGCAAATAAATATTAAATATTTACCTCGCCATCAGTTCCTCTCAGAAGCTCACCATTTTCTTATTACAGTGATCCCTTCCAGTTCTGACAAGATTTTGTCAGAACTGAAATAAACCAGTTTCTGTCAGTTATATATCAGCTACTGTCAGTTACAACTGAATGTGCAAGGTAATGCCCATGTTTCCCTATGGCTCAAGTGGGCGATATTACAGTTTAACTGTGTGCTGACTAGGAAGCTGTTATGGAGTAATGGCCATTTTCAAAATGGAGGACGGAGAATACCATCGATCACAGTTGACAAATAGGACGCAGGTGAGGAGAAAGACATTGATGAGTAGACTACACACAGGGCCGGCCCTAGACTATTTGCCGCCTGAGGCAAAAAAAAAATTTCCGCCAACACCCCCTCCCCACCCCACCCCCCCGCGCTCTGGGGGGCCGCCGAGCTGGAGGGGTAGCTGGCAGGACGGGGGTATTGGGCCTAGCGGCGGGGAGGGGGTCGTACCCCCCCCTCCCTCGCCTGGGTTCCCCGTGCTCCGCTCCCCTCCAGCCTTAAATACAAGCAGCCGCTATGTGTAAGAGGCACGGGCGGGTAGGACTCACCTCTTCCTCGTTCCAAGCGTGCGCTCCACTGACGTCACTTCCTGCAATGGTGCAGGAAGTGACGTCAGTGGAGCGCACGCTTGGAACGAGGAAGAGGTGAGTCCTACCCGCCCGTGCCTCTTACACATAGCGGCTGCTTGTATTTAAGGCTGGAGGGGAGCGGAGCACGGGGGACCCAGGCGAGGGAGGGGGGGTCCGACCCCCCTCCCCGACGCTAGGCCCAATACCCCCGTCCTGCCAGCTACCACTCCAGCTCGGCGGCCGGCTCCCCGCACCCACGGACGGGCGGGTGCCGCCCCTGGAATTTTGCCGCCTGAGGCAAAAGTTTCACCCCGCCTCATGAGCGGGCTGGCCCTGACTACACAGGAGGTAAGTATGACATGTGTATGTTTATTTTGACTTTTAATTTTCAGTTCAGGTTCTCTTTAATGAAAAGAGTGGAGAGGGAGTAAGGCATTGTTCATACTATGCGTGCTGCTGTGCGCATTTTGGCAGCGTACATAGTGTGCGAGATGCTAAAACGGTAGAAGTGCATAGACAGCCCTTCTACCGTTCCCATCATATGCGCTGCGCTATCGCGCTGCTGCATGCATTTTTTGGGAATTGCAGTGCAGATCACATTCACTGTAGTGAGTGGGATCTGCAGCGCATCACACAGTAGCACAGATGGCGTGCGACCGTATGCGTTGCATCTGCGCTGAATGATCTGTACAAGCCCTTAGGTACATAGTTCTCTCTGGCCTCTGCTACAATTACCCTTCAAAAAAGATGCATAGAAGGAAAAAGACCAGTATAGCTCTTTCTGCTCCAGACAGCAAAAGAGATCCTGCGCTGGAGACTTGGGCGCAGCCAGTGCAACCATAGGCCGTAATAGGAATTAGGGCTATAGCAGCACACAGGGAGTAACTTCGGCTCTGTCAGAAGACGGGGCTGAAGTTACTTTTAAAACACATAATAATTTGGCTTCCAGCAATTGCTGGAAGCCAAATTATTTCATTCCCCACAATCCATGGTGGCCTGGAGGGGGAATAGTATTTAAAACGGCCGGGATCAGCCATATACAGCTGTATTCTGCGCCCAAGTCTTCCGTGCCGATATCTCTCGTACACATCCTAAGCTGCTAAATTCCTTTGAGCAGCTTAGTAATACAGAATACCCAGATAGCTCATGGTGACCCAGAACCATTAGGGTACTATAAGGGCTAATGGAGACCAAAAAGCCATCTTACAAAAAAAAAAAAAAAGTAATATACAGTGGCTTGCAAAAGTATTCGGCCCCCTGAAGTTTTCCACATTTTGTCACATTACTGCCACAAACATGAATCAATTTTATTAGAATTTCACATGAAAGACGAATACAAAGTGGTGTACACGTGAGAAGTGGAACAAAAATCATACATGATTCCAAACATGTTTTACAAATCAATAACTGCAAAGTGGGGTGTGCGTAATTATTCAGCCCCCTTTGGTCTGAGTGCAGTCAGTTGCCCATAGACATTGCCTGATGAGTGCTAATGGCTAAATAGAGTGCACCTGTGTGTAATCTAATGTCAGTACAAATACAGCTGCTCTGTGATGGCCTCAGAGGTTGTCTATGAGAATATTGGGGGCAACAACACCATGAAGTACAAAGAACACACCAGACAGGTCAGGGATAAAGTTATTGAGAAATTTAAAGCAGGCTTAGGCTACAAAAATATTTCCAAAGCCTTGAACATCCCACGGAGCACTGTTAAAGTGATCATTCAGAAATGTAAGGAGTATGGCACAACTGTAAACCTACCAAGACAAGGCCGTCCACCTAAACTCACAGGCCAAACAAGGAGATCAGAAATGCAGTCAAGAGGCCCATGGTGACTCTGGACGAACTGCAGAGATCTACAGCTCAGGTGGGGGAATCTGTCTATAGGACAACTATTAGTCATGCACTGCACAAAATTGGTCTTCATGGAAGAGTGGCAAGAAGAAAGCCATTGTTAACAGAAAAGCATAAGAAGTCCTGTTTGCAGTTTGCCACAAGCCATGTGGGGAACACAGCAAACATGTGGAAGAAGGTGCTCTGGTAGGATGAGAGCAAAACTGAACTTTTTGGCCAAAATGCAAAACTCTATGTGTGGCAGAAAACTAAAACTGCACATCACTCTGAACACACCATCCCCATTGTCAAATATGGTGGTGGCAGTATCATGTTCTGGGGGTGCTTCTCTTCAGCAGGGACAGGGAAGCTGGTCAGAGTTGATGGGAAGATGGATGGAGCCAAATACAGGGCAATCTTGGAAGATAACCTCTTGGAGTCTGCAAAAGACTTGAGACTGGGGCGGAGGCTTCCAGCAGGACAACGACCCTAAACATAAAGCCAGGGCAACAATGGAATGGTTTAAAACAAAACATATCCATGTATTAGAATGGCCCAGTCAAAGTCCAGATCTCAATCCAATCGAAAATCTGTGGCAAGATCTGAAAACTGCTGTTCACTGTTTCCCATGATGCATCAATCCTGAATATGCAAATAATGCCTTTATGCTCCTGAAAGCCAGTCACTCATCCAGAACCACTTGCATACAGTGAGCGTAGCTTATAAATGTTACAGAGCCACACTAAACCAAGGGCAGGGCATGAATTGATATGGTTTTATGGGATAGGGCATGGACCAGGTACTACAGAATACCCAGATAGCTCATGGCGATGTAAAATCATTTGGAAAGTATAAGGGGTTAAAAGAGACCAAAAAGCCCTATTTCTAAAATAGGGATGCTTAAAATAGTTTTGTATTTCTGAAATTCTTTACAATAAGTTCACTTAAAGTGAACAAGCATATGACATAATACTTTACACACAACCATGCTGCTGTTTGCTTGTATCTGCACAATGTGGTGAACAGTGAGGTTTTTTTTTCACTATTGAGACTTTAACCACTTCAACCTAAAGGCCATGTTGCTTGAACGCCAAAAGCCATTTGTATCTGTCAGTGCTCCTTCAATTCATTTAGCCATAACTTTATCACTGCTTCTCACACATGAATGATCTGTTTCTTTTTTTTTTTCTTTGCCAAAAATTGGGCTTTTTGTGCGCAATACTTGTTTTCAGAAATTACTTAATTTTCTATGCATTTTATAGGAAAAAAACAAGAAAATAAAGAAAAAATACACTACTTCTCCAAGTCCATCCTCTATAGTTTTAAAATAAGCCATGCTGCTATAAGAAAACACCCATTTTATTTGCCCATTGGTCCTGGCGGTCACAACATTTAAAATATGTTCCTAGTACAATGTGTGGCGGCAATCTAATATTTTGAGGTAAAGGAGTATTTTTCTGTGTGGGGTTTTTTTTTGTGTCTGGCTGATTGCAAGCCCTTATGCACTGTAATTACAGTAAAATACCATCATGACATAAAAAAAAGTTGAGCCCTAAGGCATCTACTGATGGAATTTTTTTGTGATTGTTGGTTAACTGGGGTGGCAGCTTTGGAAGGTATTAATTGTATTTTTTTTTTAAATAAAACTGTATGGTATGTGTCATTTTACTTTTACCCACTAGATGGCACTAGAAACACTACCCTGTTTAACCAGGAGATGTTTAACCACTTAAGTACCAGCGGTCTCTGCCCCCTTAGGGACCAGAGACCGCTGGTACAATACCGACGGAATCCCAACGAATCGCCACACATTCCCACCTCAACCGCCGTCACCACTGCACGCTGGGATCCTCCTGACATGTCCTGACATGACATGTCATGTGAGCCAGTCAGGAGCTGCTTTCATTGGCTCCTGACTGTGTCTATCAATGTAAGCCTATGGGAGCGGCTTACATTGATAGACACAGCAAGGAGCCAATGAAATCGGCTCCTGATTGGCTCACATGGCTCTGCTATCATAGAGACAGGCAGAGCCAGTGAGCTGCGGTGAGAGACATTGTGTTTTAGCGGCGAGATTGGTCTGGAGCAACGAAAACAGCAGATGTTCACAGTGGCAGCTGATTGAAATCTACGCCCTGTTTTGGTGGTCACCTGGCTGGCAGGGCGTAGATTTCAATCAGCTGCCGCTGTGAACATCGGCCGTTTCTGTCACTCCCCACCGATCTCGCCGCTAAAACACGATGTCTCTCACCGCAGCTCACTGGCTCTGCCTGTCTCTATGATGGCAGAGCCATGTGAGCCAATCAGGAGCCAATTTCATTGGCTCCTTGCTGTGTCTATCAATGTAAGCCAGTCCCATAGGCTTACATTGATAGACACAGTCAGGAGCCAATGAAAGCGGCTCCTGACTGGCTCACATGGCATGTCAAGTGTAGATTTCAATCACCGTGGTCCTAAATAGTTAACTTTTTATTTTATTTTTTTACTTATATTTCATTTCGTTCTTATGAATGGACATGGCCCCTGATTGCGATCACGTCCATTCACTCCAGGCACTGCGATTGGTTCAGGGAACCCTCGGTTTCCTTCTCCAATCGCCGCTATGGAAAATCCTCCAGATAATAGCGGGGGTTGCTCAGACATGCGCAGGCACCCGCTGCTATAATATGACGTGTTTATGCATCCAGTTAGACTTCAGAGGAGTCTATCTGGGCGACTATAGTTTTTTTCTTTTTTTTTTCCAAGTTTATTGAAAATTGTGACTGAAACATTTTAAACAAAACAGAAAAAAAACATAATAAGCATAATTTACATATTTATAACAAGTTTCAAAGAATAAGGAACAAACCTTCAAAAAAACAGTAAAATGCACATTGATGGGGCTTATATGTTCTGTGGACTAAAACTTATAAAATACTTTTCTGTTAAATGCTATATCCTTACATGAAACATGCTATTAAATGTATATTTCTCAATATTGACCTGTAGATGTGTAACAGTATAACGTGCATTTGATAGAAACTGAAAAAAAGTACATAATATTGACATCTTTTGCTATATGGGGTCCCCCATTTCTCTAACAAGCTGAAAGTATGATTAACCCTGCATGACATTTTATAATTGTGTGAGTAGTAAACTTCACCCAGCAGGACCAAGTATAGATGTATTGCTCTGTGCCGTCTTGAAAGGAGAAAATTATTTCCTCAATTTGGGCATTTGTATTAACCCTGGATTGAAATCATTTTTTTCATTGCTTACATAGCTATACATATTCACTACAGACATCCTGCCAACCAGCTCTTTTCTCAAATATGTACAGTAAGCTATCCTCACTATGTTCAGAATATATTGCTGACTTGTGTTCAGCTAAGTGATACCTGCAATTCAGAATCTTGAATATTAAGTAGAAATGTTATTGTATAGTTTGATCATTTTAAGCAGAGGTACCAAATAAGAATAAAATGCATAAAAAAAAGATTACAATTGGAAATAGTGGTGGGCGTACCTACCCAGAAAGACTCCAACGGTTAGTATCCAAAATAAAATTATTTAATTCTAAAACTCAAAAGCTGGGGTGTTTTATAATTAAAGATTTTATTTCTGGATACTGACTGTCCAAGTCTTTCTTGGGAGGTAAGTCCACCACTACCTCCCATTTTAATGGTGTTTAACACAGTTTATTTTTATTTGGCGCCTGTGTAAAAAATTATCAAATGGTTCTAGTCCACCCTTGGTGGAGGGGTGCTACGCATTTTTTCTTCCAATTCTAGACTATAAAACCAAAGCAGGGTCAGGTCCAATCTCCTCTCCTACCGTTACAGTGGTTGCCTTATTGGTAACCCACCTTTGTGAGTATTTTTTTCCTATATTACAAGATTCAATTTATTATGCTAACATACTACACTATTTTGGGCTCTCGATTTTCAATTATTTATTGTATAGTGCTAATTTTATTCAAGCATTAAAAATTAATAAAAGACTGATGAAAAGACATCTACGGTAGTATCCCTTTATGTCTCATATAATTGAAACCAAGGACCACTATTAGTGGAACAAGATGAGATTTAACGCATGCTGAATGCCAAGAAAGACATCCCTAAAGCAGTGCAGCAAGTGTTGGCAAAGATACTGGGATGTGCTGAAGAATTGTGCCACTTTTCTTGGAGCATGCACTACAAAAATCCATATACCAAAGTAGGCAGAGTCAGTAGTGGTCAGTCTCCATTGGCCTCAATTCACTAAGCAGTTTAGACTAGTCTACAGATGGTTTTTAGTCTACTGATGGTTTGGTGTAATGTTTTAGACCTGTTTTTAGACCTGGTCTAACATTCAGTAATTACACAATTCACAAAGGCAAACAAGGAGTAACCACGCCCGCTTTTTCCGACAGAGATTAGGCCAGCTGATTTCTGTAGGTAAAGTAATTCTGTGAGGTATTTTAGACGTGAGGATGGAACCTTTTGAATTATTTTGCAAGAGTTTAATTGTATTCAGAGAAGACCTCATCAAAGGAGAAGGATGTCAGTCATAGCTACTTGTTTGTGAATTGCATGTTTTGATCATTTCGTCTTATAGTCCGAAAAATACGGTAATTACCAAATGGCTTAGACCAGGTCTAAAAACAGGTCTAAAACATTTGGTAATAGTGAATTCCCCTTTGATGCAACTGACCAAACCATCAGTAGACTAAAAACCACCAGTATCAGATAATGTTCCCTCCCAATGTGGATTGCAGGCATATGCCTGCTGTCTTCTTTGCTGCTAAATTATTTTCTAAGAATGACAACAACATGCTTATTTTTCATAGTGGGCCAGATGCAGTAAACTGTGTAAAGTGACCTTGCATGGAGAGCACATGGCAATTTTACCATTACTACCGACGATAGAGCACCACCTGTTAATCCTTCAGCACCACACGTGTTACCGCAGTTATGTACATCTTGCTATGGTAATGCTCATGTGGTGCTAATGGGTTAACGGGTGGTGCTCCACTGGCGGTAGTAATGCACATAGCAACTTAACATGCTTTACTGCATCAGATCCAATGTATTTAGAAGTAAAATCCTACTGAACGTCACTTCAAAAATGCTAATGTATGACTTCACATTTTAAAAAAAATTTACACACACAAAAAATACAGCACACTGTTTCATAAAACATTCATAATTCACTTTTTCTCTTGAGTTTTCTCCTTGGTGATATTCTCAAACTTGTCTATAAAATGCGTTTTAGACAAGCAAGAAAATACTCAAAATAAAGTACCTTTTCACCTACTTGTTGGTACTTTTTCAATTGCAAAGTGCTGAAAAGTTATTTTAAATAGAAGATGGAAAATTATCACCTAGGAGAAAACTCAGCAGAAAAAGTGAATTCCATGATGGCCATAGTTTCTGGGTCTTTTCATACCTCTTGGCCAATATTATGATTATTATTAATAATAATATTAATAACCTCTGGAACAATGTTATTAGTAATTATTACAAGTTAGATTTCAAAATTGAAAGTACTTTTTTTACTTTTGGGTTTGGTAGACTTCTAGAAAATGACTCCTTAAATAACTGCAAAAAAAAGTGCCAAACATTTATTAGCAAGAAATCTACAAAGAGCAGCCTGACATATTTTAGAAACGTAAAAGCAAAAGAAATTGTATATTGAGAAAATATGCAAGAAGTTATAAGAGCTGTTATAATGCAGTTTAAAATGGCAATGCTGTTACAACTTCATGGGGTGTTTTTTAATAGTCGTAGCTTTAGCACTGGGATAATTTCAGTTTTAAAATAATCCAATTTTATGCAGCATAATGATAGAATTATATTAATAAAATTTTATTCCAACTGATGATGGCCAACTTATTCACTTCGGTATATTGTGTATGCTAAATTCATCTTAATGAGTACATTAGCAGAAAAGTATAAAATAGCATTTAGCTTAATTTATTTAAAAACATATTTAATTTATTTTACTTTTTATTCATTAAAATTGATCTCAGTTATTTTATTTAATTTGTATGTGCACACAGTTTTGATTTATAATTGAAACTCTGCTAGTTTTGAATGAATCAACTGAAAAAGATTTAGCAGAAAATACAAAAAGAGATACGGGCTATTTAAAGTGGATCTGAGATCAACTTTTACTCATTGCATCATTGTGTTCCTTTCATATAGTTTATAGGGCATTCATCCTCAAGACAAATCCTTTTTTTGTTTTGTTTTAATACCCTAATTCCCTGTAAACTAAACAAACCTCACCCACAGCTCCTCCAGTGCCTTAGCACTCTGAGGCCCATGTAGCAACTAGCAAGGGCTAACGGGAGCTCAGTCTGGGCAGGAGGAGGAGGTGTTACTAGCCAGAGATTTCAGAGGCAGAGGGGAGGAGATAGGAGGAGAGGGGAGTGAAGTTTTCACTGGCTGAGGGCTGGAAATGCAGAGCAGCTTGCCTGTGTGTAATGATCACGAGCAGAACATGGCTGCTCTCATTGTATCACAGGAAGACATAATCATATACTTTTTAAGCGGTTGGCAGCTAGATTTTCTGTGTAAACTATCTAAACTCTAGATAAGATATATAGACAAGTTACTTGTTATAGTTAGTTTTTCATCTTGGATCCGCTTTAAGACAAGACACAGAACATTTATATCACACTTTTCTCCTGAGGCACTCAAAGCGCCAGAGGTTCAGCCACCAAAGGCTAGCTCCACGGGTGAAAAGGATCACTAGGGAGCCTTGACCAAAGACTCCTTACTGATTTACCTAGCAGCTTGAGTCAGGATTTGAACCCTTGTCAAAGGGCTCAAATCCCACATCAAAGGCAGCAGCCTTACTAGAACGCTATCTAGCTGATTTTAGATACAACATAATATCTAGCTATACAAATCTAGATTGCACAAGTAACATTTTTACATTCAAACTTGTGATGAGTGAAACATTCTTTATTATTATTATTATTATTATTATTAATAATATTATTTATACAGCACCAACATATTCCACAGTGCTGTATATTGTCTTGTCACTTAATTTCCATCAGAGGGGCTCACAATCTAATCTTTACCTGTTACGGCTCCCACAGACAAGGTATCTGGTGATCGCTTTTAGCAGCATATACAAAAGTCTGGAAACAAATATGAAGTGAAATTGTGCTTTTAATGAAACGTGCTATATACATATAAGTGAAAATAAACAGTAATCTCTCCCACAAATACACAGCAAATAGTCCACAGACTAGCCAACTAGATACAAATATACAATGTCACAATACTCATGCAATCGCTGTACGGGATCAGAAAACAGGAGCAAAGTTAGGTAGCAAGCCAAGGTCATACACGAGCAGATCAGGATGAGCGAGTACAGAGAAGATACTCATATAATCGCAGTACAGGATCAGGTAACACAAGCAAAGTCAGGTAACAAGCCAAAGTCATACACGAGCAGATCAGGGTGAGCGAGTACAGAGCAGAGTACCAGGAAGTTAACTGGCTACAGAAGATAAGCTAACTGAAGTTTTGGCAATGCTGCAAGGGGTGTGAAAGTCCTAAATAGGAAATTTATATGATTAACTGCAAGGGAACACCTGTTTATTAGAGACCAATGTCAAGCCTGAGATACTCAATATTGTGGTGAAACTGGGAAATGCAGATACATTGAAAAAATAGCAGAGCCACCTACTGGTGACTTGTGATAGCATCAGCGGGTAAAGCAGGGTGCAACAGTGTTCATAACACTACCTTATTCATATGTTTATATTGTTTAGTGTATGTACAGTATCATAGTCTAGGGCCAATTTAGGATGAAGCTAATTAACTTATATGTATGTTTTTGAGAAGTGGGAGGAAACTCGGAATGCCCAGAGGAAACCCATGCAGACACAGGGAGAACATACAAACTCCGTGCAGATAGTGCCCTGGCTGGGATTTGACAGGGGGACCCAGTGTTGCAAGGTGAGTTAGCTAACCACTACACCACCGTGCTGCCCAACTTTACCAAGAGCAAGGAAGTTGGGACTATTAAATCGCTGTTTAAACAAATATTGAAAGAAGCTGTAATTAGAGATGGTCAACGTGACGTTAATTATTCCAGCTTGCATGTAAATTTAATACAAATTATAAATGCTCGGCCAATCAAGTGCACTGGTGTTTCTGTTTCACCAACATCATCGACCAATCCTGCCTAAGATTTTATATTCTTAAAATCTGACTGCTAGGTTGGGCTTATGCACACATCGGTTACATTTTTGGACCAACAATGATCTCATCCTCTTTTTCCCAAGGTGAAACATTTACCAGTAGACAATTCCAGGGCCTTTGCCATGTGTGGCACAGTCAATGAAATTACGTTTTTTAGGCATCTCACACTGTGGCTGCACAATTTTTAGGCAGGTAAACAAATTGGCCATTCTAACGTCTAATTGAAAAAAATCTAGAAACTAATTGTGATTTTTTACATTTACACGACATAAAGCCTCTGCGTAAAAAAAAAAATGTATTTTTGAAGAACCTTTTATAAAATAAATTCTGGCTGAAGAGATGTAGAGATGCCTGAAGGATTTTAAAGTATCCCTGCCATTAAAGTATATGGGGTTCACCGCAAATTTCCGGTTTACAAATTTTCTCTGCAAATTTCACAAAAAAGAAATATTGATGTTCGACAATTCCTGGGAGGGCTACATGGGAAATATGCAAATCTCTACATCAAGCAGTTAAATGGGAAGCTTAGTTAACATTGAGCTGCTCAATACACTGCAATTAAAATACCCAGCAACACAAAATTCATACATTTATGTGGGGTTTAAAACATTAGCAATGCTGACACAATAGGGAGAGGGCCTTTCCCTTGTGAGCTTACATTCCAGATGGTAGTAGGTTGGAGAAATCCAATAGTTCATTAGGCCCTGATCCCCAATTATAAGAGAATCTGGAAAAGCAGAAATTAACTGACAGTGTCAAAGGCAGAGGCAAGGTCGAGGAGGATCAGTATGGAGAACTGGCCTTTGGATCTTGCAACCAAAAGGTCACAGGTTTCTGATTGGATTTACTGTTCCAGCAGTTTGGAAGCAAAAGGGAGATGTAACAGTCCAGAGACTAGGCTAGTCCATCTAGTCTAAAGACTATTGTAAGGAGAACAGAGGCGCCACAAGAATAAAATGTATTAAAAGCTTTAAAATTCCTAGGGAGGCGGTGGTGGACTCATCTCCTGGCGCGAAGTAGACATAATACAGTCAATATTAATACAAACAAGTTTATTTAAATACTCCAACAAACAGTGCAACACGCTTCGCAGGTATATTCCCGCTTCCTCAGGCAATAACAAGTAGGAGTATACACAGTACAGTCTCAAGGTCACGATAAGCGCCTCTGAGCTCACAGAGGTGCTTATCGTGACCTTGAGATGGTACTGTGTATACTCCTATTTGTTATTGCCTGAGGAGCCGGGAATATACCTGCGAAGCGCATTGCACTGTTTGTTGGAGTATATAAATAAATTTGTTTGTATTAAAATTGACGGTATTATGTCTACTTCGGGGAGATGAGTCCACCACCGCCTCCCGACGAATTTTAAAGCTTTTAGTACATTTTATTCTTTTGGCTCCTCTGTTCTCCTTACAATATCAGCATCCACCCCTGGTAGAGGGGTTGAATCTCCCTTTTCTTCTCCCTATCTATAGAGAGCGACATCTTCATCCTGAGTGAGGACAGGTCTAATCTCCTCACCTGCCTATACAGTGGTTACCTATATGGTAACCCTGACTTGTGAGTATATTCATTTATATACCTCTCATTAACTAGTGATTAATTAAAATTAGGCAGGCATGTACACGCACCAGAAAAATTAGTGTGGCAGCCGCTGCTAGCAGCAGCCTTAAAATTTCAGGAATCCGCCTAGAGTCCTGGACCCTGTTGGTGGTGGCGGAGAAGGCAAGTGGCCTGCAGGCAGAGATTCTGTGTGTGGGGACTGACTTAGTCTTCGGTCATGCAGTAGCCCTTCATGATCCATGCCTCATTCATTTTGATAAAGGTCAGGTACTGAACACTGTCGTGACTTAGTCGACTTCTCTTCTCAGTGACAATGCCTCCAGCTGCACTGAAATTCCTTTCTGACAGGACGCTTGCGGCAGGGCAAGAGAGAAGTTGTATGGCAAATTGGGACAGCTCTGGCCACAGGTCAAGCCTGCGCAACCAGTAGTCCAAGGGTTCATCGTAGCTGCTCGCAGTGTCTACATCCACACTCAAGGCCAGGTAGTCGGCTACCTGCCAGTCCAGGCGTTGGTGGAGGGTGGATCCGGAAGGACTATGGCGAGGAGTTGGACTAAAGAATGTCTGCATGTCCGTGGACTTGGGAGGAGGAGGATTACTGCCAGTGGTACCTTGATTGCGTTGTGCTGCCAGCCTGCCACATCACCCTTAAACGCATTGTAAAGCATCATTGACAGCTTGTTCTGCAAGTGCTGCAACCTTTCCGCCTTCTATTGAGTTGGTAACAGGTCCGCCACTTTGTGCCTGTACCTAGGGTCTAGTAGCGTGGCCACCCAGTTCAGGTCATTCACCTTGAGTTTTTTTGATACGGGGGTCCCTCAACAGGCTGGATAACATGAAAGAGGCCATCTGCACAAAGCTGGATGCAGACTTACTCTCCATCTCCTCTTGCTCTTCCTCAGTGATGGGACGCAACTCCTCTTCCTCCCCCCAGCCACAAACAATACCACGGGAACGTGGAGCAGCAGAAGCGCCCTGTGACGGCTGCTGCGGTTGTTCTTCTTCCGCTGCCTCTTCCTCCTCCACAGAAACTCCTTCCTCATCATCATCATCAGAGTCTGACTCCTCTCCTTCCCCACACGACTCCTCTTCTTCCTCCTCCAGCCCCCTCTGTGCTGCCGCAGGTGTTAAGGAAACATCTGGTTCAGATGAAAATCGCACCCACGACTCCTCCTGCCGTAACTGTTCTCGTTCACGCTCCTCCACAGCTGTATCCACCACTCTACACACGGCACGCTCCAGGAAGTAAGCGTAGGGGATCAAGTCACTGATGGTGCACTCAGCGCGACTCACCAGTTTGGTCACCTCCTCAAAAGGCTCCATGACCCTGCATGCATTTCGCATCAGTGTCCAGTTGTTGGGCCACAACATCCCCATCCTCCCAGATTGTGTCCTTGTACTGTAATGATACAGGTACTGGGTGACGGCTTCCTCCTGGTCTAGCAGGCGAGAGAACATGAGCAGGGTGGAATTCCAGAAAGTCGGGCTATCGCAAATCTGGCGTCTCACCGGCAAGTTGTTTTTATGCTGAATGTCCGCAAAGCGTGCCATGGCCATGTAAGATCGCCTGAAATGCCCACACAACTTCCTGGCCTGCTTCAGGATGTCCTCTAAGCCTGGGTACTTGGACACAAATCTTTACACGACCAGATTCAGCACATGTGCCATGCAGGATACATGTGTCAGCTTTCCCAAATTCAACGCAGAAATGAGATTGCTGCCGTTGTCACACACCATGTTGCCGATCTCCAGCTTGTGCGGGGTCAGCCATTGCTCCACCTGTTTGTTAAGAGCAGCCAGAAGAGCTGCTCCAGTGTGACTCTCCGATTTGAGGCAAGACATGTCTAAAACTGCGTGACACCTTCTTACCTGGCATGCAGTATAGGCCCTGGGGTGTGGGGGCTGAGTAGCTGTAGAGGAGATCGCGGCACCAGCCAAGGAGGAGGAGGAGGATGACGACAGCAAAGGAGGCCTGCCTGCAAGCCTTGGAGGTGTGACAAGTCGGTCCGCTCCGCAACCACGTACTCCCTGCTTGCTGCCATCGGTCACCAGGTTGACCCAATGGGCTGTGTACGTAATGTAACGGCCCCGCCCATGCTTGGCAGACCAGGCATCCGTGGTCAGGTGGACCCTTGACCCAACGCTCTTCGCAATAGATGACACCACTTTCCTCTCAACTGCACGGTACAGTTTGGGTATGGCCTTTTGTGAAAAATAATTGTGGCCTGGTATCTTCCACTGTTGTGTACCAATGGCCACAAACTTACGGAGAGCCTCTGACTCCACCAGCTTGTATGGTAATAGCTGGTGAGCTAATAGTTCCGCCACGCCAGCTGTCAGACGCCGGGCAAGAGGGTGACTGGCAGACATTTGCTTCTTCCGCTCAAATACTTCCTTCACGGACAGCTGGGTACTGCTGTGGGCAGAGGAGAAGGAACTGCTCGAGGGCAGAGTCGGTGTGGAGGAGGGTGGCAGTGAAGGTGCAAGGGAGAAAGCGGATGAAGACAATGCACCTGAAGGAGGAAGAGGAGAAGGAGGGTGGCTTGTCTTTTGGGTGCTGCTTTTCCTCAAGTGTTCTTGCCATAGCTGTTTGTGCCTTTTCTCCAGGTGCCTTCATAAGGCACTTGTCTCTATGTGAGAGTTAAAAACACACACAGTAGTACAGCGCTAGGGATCAATGTTAAATTGTGAAGTGGGGCGCGCTACATACAGTTACCAGTCCAGTATAAGATATATTTCCAAAGATAGCTTGCGCTCATTCCGTATAACCAGGGGTCAACTTGTTCCTAAAGTGTCTCAGAGGCCGATTATCAACAACAGGCCTCCATCTTGGGAAAGAAATTAATTGAGAAAGGATATAGGGAAGAAACCATACATGGTATGGCAAAACTGATAGGGGAGATGGATAGACAACTAATCTTGGAAGATAAGATCCCAGGAGAAGGGGAAGGGAACTTCCAGTTGGCCTTTATTAGTGACTTTTCTAAACAGCATAGAGCTGTGGAAAAAATTATTAAGAAAAACTGGCCACTACTGATGAGTGACACACAGCTGAAACGGGTGCTACCTGAGCACCCAAAATTTATATATCGAAGGGCACCGAACCTAAGGGATAGGTTGGTCCCAAGCTGTGTGGACCCTCCAAATGACAAGGAAAACTCTAGCAGGGGAATGAAAGGTTTCTTCCCTTGCAGGGATTGCAAGGCTTGCAAAATGGGAGTTATGACTAAGACAAATACATTTACGGCCAAGGACGACACAAAAGAATATAAGATTGAACAACTGATTACGTGTAGGAGCAATCATGTGGTATATCTATTGTGGTGTAGTTGTGGATATAGATACGTGGGAAGAACTACCCGAACCCTACAGGAAAGGGTAGGGGAACATATCTATAAAATCTCAAAAGGGCACGAAAACCATAGTGTGCCCAAACACTTTAGAACCACACACGGCTGTAATCCAAAACTACTGAAGGCGTGTGCAATCGAGAAAATACAACCAGGCTGGAGAGGATGCCACAAACTGCGTAAACTATGCCAGACTGAAACCAAATGGATTTACACACTAAAAACAATGCACCCGGAAGGATTAAATATCGAATTAGACATAAATTGTTTCCTCACTAACGACTAAATAGATCTGTCCACACTAGGGAGTGAAGTAACTTAGCTCCCTCGCCCTTCTGTCTAAAGGTGACTATTGATGGTATAGATTGAATAATAACTACTTGCTTAAACCCACAGAAAGAACGACTAATGATAGACAAACCAGACGAAGTGAGGGGTAAAGTTTTGGAACTCCTGTAGGGAACTAACTAACCTGGTGCCCCTACTTTGATGGGGATAAACATCTGGGGATTGGTGGAAATTGATCTTATTATGGCGGAGCTGTGACAGTGCAGACCAGTTGGTTCTATGAACTGTAACAGGCTATAGTACTAAGCACACAGTGGGAATGCTAATCGGTAGAATATAATATGTCGAATAATATGGTACTGGACATGGAGGATTAAAGAATATATATGGTATCCACATGGGATCGGTTAACATCTATGAGGGATGTGCAATCAGCCATAGGCATATTGGCATCTGTACGCATACACGTATACTTAGAAAATATGGATCCATATTCATATACAGTTAATATGCGGGAGGAGAACTTATGATGCTAATAATATTTATGTAGCCATATAGATCATAGATGGATTGTACGACGAGAATTTTAAATGTGTATAAGTCAATGACAAAGTGTATCATCAACAGTATGCTGACAGAGAAAGCGCACTATAGGTAGCATTACTGTGTTAGGGCTAGGCTAGCATATTTATTATTTATTTATTTATTGTATTTATAAAGAGCCAACATATTACGCAGCGCATATATGGAATGAAGTGGCAATGGCCCTAAGGGTCATGTATTGATGTAAGCCGATCGCCCACCCAGATATAGGATGCGGCTGGAACGGTTAACGATAGATGGCTGCGCTGTGGAGTTGCTTAGGGGAGGCAGACTGCAGCGTTGCTATGGGGAATAGGGGTGGCACGATGGATGGCAGAAAAAGGGGGAGGCGGATTCGCGGGAGTAGTACGGTAACTGGCTTGAGCTATAACTTGTCATATGACTAGCAGCAAGCCAGCGGTGAGTAGGTTGAGGGCGGAAGTGCAGGCGGGCTGAAGTCCGGATACGTAGTTCCGCCCTTAGAAGGGTGCGGGTACATATTGGTCCTCTTTACGCATGCTCAATTAGCCCCTGATGAGTCACACCAGTGACGAAACCGGTAGGGCGTGGCTTTGAGCAGCGAGGAGGACAACGAGCGCAGGAGACTCCGGACATGCTGGGAGATACTTAGACGAGCCAAGCCGTGGCCCTGGAGGGGAGATCGGTAGCTGTATAAAGGATATGGATAGCGAATGGGCATGTGACCTGTGAATAAGAAGACCTAAGTAGCTGGCTGAATTCTGCTATTTCAACCCGGTACCTATACAATAGTCTGACAGTGAGCAGGGTGGATAGTGGAACGGAGGGGAGAGTCTGTGATAGGTCGGTGGTGGTGGTCCCCGCCCCCTTACCCTTACATATAGTGTGTATTTGCAGCGTATCCACACCAGAAAGGG
Organism: Hyperolius riggenbachi; assembly: GCF_040937935.1. NCBI lineage: Eukaryota > Metazoa > Chordata > Amphibia > Anura > Hyperoliidae > Hyperolius > Hyperolius riggenbachi. Next base: position 265,654,521 of record NC_090651.1, on the reverse strand, counting down.
TGTTTGCCTTATCTAACAGTCTGCACTATTATTTGTTTCTGTGTTTTTATCGTTTGAGGTGTATCTGTGCCCAGGAGAGACACTTTAGGAACAAGTTGACCCCTGGTTATACAGAATGAGCGCAAGTTATCTTTGGAAATATATCTACGCGAGAGTTGTCCTTTCCACGGCTCAATTTTTGCTGGCAGAGAGAACAGATGGCTTTGCTCCGATCTGAGACACACATGTTAAAAAATTTCCAAACCGCTAAGCCCCCCTGGGGTGATGGCGCTACGGTGGCATCAGCAGCTGATGTTGAAGGGCATGTGGGCTGGGTGTCCATAGCTGGTGATACATGGCGCCGGACACTGCCCCCAGCTGTTTCTGAGGACGAGCTCCCTCTGCTTCTATTATGGAGTCATCTCCTCCTACTCCTCTCTGACTCCCCCTCTGAACTGTCCCCCTGGTCATCTCTTCTACTGGGAACATACGTGGCATCCATATAATCATCATCATAATCCTCCTGCCCAGCTTCGCTTTCCTCAGACACCTCCACAACTGCACCAACTTCAGGTGGTTCATCATCCCCCTCCTCACACGTTACATCCATACTATCGCCACCTAACTCAGACGTATGAGGTGGTGTACCTGCGCCTTCTTCTTGTTGTTGCAGTAGTGGCTGTGAATCAGTGATTTCACCCCACCCCACCAAAGAACTCCTGCAAAGTGCAAAATGCAGCGGATGTGGTGCTTGCACTAGCGCTGGTGGCACTGGCTGCGGGAGATGAGGTGTTCTGTGTTAAATACTCAACCACGTCCTCACAATTTTGGGAAGTGATGGCACGTGCCTTCTTCTGAGCACTGTATTTTGAACCAGGTCCGCACAAAATCGCAGCAACACCACCTCGCACAGACCTGCCGGTGCCAGGTGGCCTTCCTCTGGGTCTGCCTCTACCTCTTCACTACCTGATTTGTCCATTTTGTCCATCTCCGGGGGATGCTAGGTATATGCAGTGAGCTGGGTTCACTCAACACAACAGGTAATTAAATGCAGTGAGCTGGGTTCACTCAACACAACAGGTAGTTAGATGCAGTGGGCTGGGTTCACTCAACACAACAGGTAGTTAGATGCAGTGAGCTGGGTTCACTCAACACAACAGGTAGCTAGATGCAGTGAGCTGGGTTCACTCAACACAACAGGTAGTTAGATGCAGTGAGCTGGGTTCACTCAACACAACAGGTAGTTAGATGCAGTGAGCTGGGTTCACTCAACACAACAGGTAGCTAGATGCAGTGAGCTGGGTTCACTCAACATAACAGGTAGTTAGATGCAGTGAGCTGGGTTCACTCAACACAACAGGTAGTTAGATGCAGTGAGCTTGGTTCACTGAACAGTAAAGGTAGTTATATGCAGTGAGGTGGGTTCACTCAACAGTAAATGTAGTTATATGCAGTGAGGTGGGTTCACTAACCAGTAAAGGTAGTTATATGCAGTGAGCTGGGTTCACTCAAAACAACAGGTAGTTATATGTAGTGAGGTGGGTTCACTGAACAATAAAGGTAGTTATATGCAGTGAGGTGGGTTCACTGAACAATAAAGGTAGTTATATGCAGTGAGGTGGGTTCACTCAACAGTAAAGGTAATTATATGCAGTGAGCTTAGTTCACAGAACAGTAAAGGTAAAGGTATGCAGTGAGGTGTGTTCACTGAACAATAAAGGTAGTTATATGCAGTGAGATGGGTTCACTCAACACAACAGGTAGTTATATGCAATGAGGTGGGTTCACTGAACAATAAAGGTAGTTATATGCAGTGAGGTGGGTTCACTCAACAGTAAAGGTAGTTATATGCAGTGAACTGGGTTCACTCAACAGTAAATGTAGTTATATGCAATGAGCTGGGTTCACTGAACAGTAAAGTTAGTTATATGCAGTGAGGTGGGTTCACTGAACAATAAAGGTAGTTATATGCAGTGAGGTGGGTTCACTCAACAGTAAAGGTAGTTATATGCAGTGAACTGGGTTCACTAAACACAACAGGTAGTTATATGCAGTGAGGTGGGTTCACTGAACAATAAAGGTAGTTATATGCAGTGAGGTGGGCTCACTCAACAGTAAATGTAGTTATATGCAGTGAGCTGGGTTCACTGAACAGCAAAGTTAGTTATATGCAGTGAGGTGGGTTCACTGAACAATAAAGGTAGTTATATGCAGTGAGCTGGGTTCACTCAACACATCAGGTAGTTATATGCAGTGAACTGGGTTCACTAAACACAACAGGTAGTTGTATGCAGTGAGGTGGGTTCACTCAACAATAAAGGTAGTTATATGCAGTGAGGTGGGTTCACTCAACAGTAAATGTAGTTATATGCAATGAGCTGGGTTCACTGAACAGTAAAGTTAGTTATATGCAGTGAGGTGGGTTCACTGAACAATAAAGGTAGTTATATGCAGTGAGGTGGGTTCACTCAACAGTAAAGGTAGTTATATGCAGTGAACTGGGTTCACTAAACACAACAGGTAGTTATATGCAGTGAGGTGGGTTCACTGAACAATAAAGGTAGTTATATGCAGTGAGGTGGGTTCACTCAACAGTAAATGTAGTTATATGCAGTGAGCTGTGTTCACTGAACAGTAAAGTTAGTTATATGCAGTGAGGTGGGTTCACTGAACAATAAAGGTAGGTATATGCAGTGAGGTGGGTTCACTCAACACAACAGGTGGTTATATGCAGTGAGCTGGGTTCACTCAACACAACAGGTAGTTATATGCAGTGAGGTGGGTTCACTCAACACAACAGGTAGTTAGATGCAGTGAGCTGGGTTCACTCAACACATCAGGTAGTTATATGCAGTGAACTGGGTTCACTAAACACAACAGGTAGTTGTATGCAGTGAGGTGGGTTCACTCAACAATAAAGGTAGTTATATGCAGTGAGGTGGGTTCACTCAACAGTAAATGTAGTTATATGCAATGAGCTGGGTTCACTGAACAGTAAAGTTAGTTATATGCAGTGAGGTGGGTTCACTGAACAATAAAGGTAGTTATATGCAGTGAGGTGGGTTCACTCAACAGTAAAGGTAGTTATATGCAGTGAACTGGGTTCACTAAACACAACAGGTAGTTATATGCAGTGAGGTGGGTTCACTGAACAATAAAGGTAGTTATATGCAGTGAGGTGGGTTCACTCAACAGTAAATGTAGTTATATGCAGTGAGCTGGGTTCACTGAACAGTAAAGTTAGTTATATGCAGTGAGGTGGGTTCACTGAACAATAAAGGTAGTTATATGCAGTGAGCTGGGTTCACTCAACACATCAGGTAGTTATATGCAGTAAGCTGGGTTCACTCAACACAACAGGTAGTTAGATGCAGTGAGCTGGGATCACTCAACACAACAGGTAGTTAGATGCAGTGAGCTGGGTTCACTGAAAAGTAAAGGTAGTTATATGCAGTGAGGTGGGTTCACTTAACAGTAAAGGTAGTTATATGCAGTGAGGTGGGTTCACTAACCAGTAAAGGTAGTTATATGCAGTGAGGTGGGTTCACTGAACAGTAAAGGTAGTTATATGCAGTGAGCAGAGTTCACTGAACAGTAAAGGTAGTTCTATGCAGTGAGGTGGGTTCACTGAACAATAAAGGTAGTTATATGCAGTGAGCTGGGTTCACTCAACACAACAGGTAGTTATATGCAGTGAGGTGGGTTCACTCAACACAACAGGTAGTTAGATGCAGTGAGGTGGGTTCACTCAACAGTAAAGGTAGTTATATGCAGTGAGGTGGGTTCACTGAACAATAAAGGTAGTTATATGCAGTGAGGTGGGTTCACTCAACAGTAAAGGTAGTTATATGCAGTGAGCTGGGTTCACTCAACACAATAGGTAGTTAGATGCAGTGAGCTGGGTTCACTCAACACAACAGGTAGTTAGATGCAGTGAGCTGGGTTCACTTAACACAACAGGTAGTTAGATGCAGTGAGCTGGGTTCACTGAACAATAAAGGTAGTTATATGCATTAAGGTGGGTTCACTCAACAGTAAAGGTAGTTATATGCAGTTAGCTGGGTTCACGTAACACAACAGGTAGTTATATGCAGTGAGGTGGGTTCACTGAACAATAAAGGTAGTTATATGCAGTGAGGTGGGTTCACTCAACACAACAGGTAGTTATATGCAGTGAGCTGGGTTCACTCAACACAACAGGTAGTTAGATGCAGTGAGGTGGGTTCACTCAACACAACAGGTAGTTAGATGCATTTAGCTGAGTTCACTTAACACAACAGGTAGTTATATGCAGTGAGGTGGGTTCACTCAACAGTAAAGGTAGTTATATGAGTGAGCTGGGTTACTCAACACAACAGGTAGCTATATGCAGTGAGGTGGGTTCACTTAACACAACAGGTAGTTAGATGCAGTGAGGTGGGTTCACTGAACAGTAAAGGTAGTTATATGCAGTGAAGTGGGTTCACTCAACAGTAAAGGTAGTTATATGCAGTGAGGTGGGTTCACTCAACAGTAAAGGTAGTTATATGCAGTGAGGTGGGTTCACTGAACAATAAAGGTAGGTATATGCAGTGAGGTGGGTTCACTCAACACAACAGGTGGTTATATGCAGTGAGCTGGGTTCACTCAACACAACAGGTAGTTATATGCAGTGAGGTGGGTTCACTCAACACAACAGGTAGTTAGATGCAGTGAGCTGGGTTCATTTAACACAAAGCTAGGTATATGCAGTGATGAGGTGGGTAAGTAAACACAACAGGTACTGGGTATATGCACTACTGGGTAGTACAATGTGCAGCTCCCTGTCACACACACAGGTAGTCACTAAATGTGCTGGGTTGCTGGCAGTGGCACACACAGTATGAATTAGCAAGCCTGTGTCTGCAACAAAAGTGTCAGTTTGACACACACACAAAAAAAAAAGAACAGGATTAGCTCTGAAAAGAGCTGTTGAGGGGTGCTATAAAAGCAATAATAATCAGCCACGAGCAAGCTAAGCAGCCAAGAACCAAACTAATCTGTCCCTAGGAGAACAATCTGCAGCAGCTCGCCCTAGTCAGTCTAATAGCAGGCAGACAAGTGACTGTAATAGCCGGCGAGCCTGCCTTATATAAGGGGGGGGGGCTGCAGGGCTTAGTGTAGCCTGAATGGCTACAATGTGCCTGCTGACTGTGATGCAGAGGGTCAAAGTTGACCCTCATACTGCATTATGGGGCGAATCGAACTTCCGTAAAAGTTCGCCTGGTCCAGGTGAACGCGAACCACCAAAGTTCGCCTGGTCCAGGTGAACGCGAACCATCAAAGTTCGCCTGGAACCGTTCGCCGGTGAACCGTTCACTACACCTCTACTCAATACCCAATATTGTACATACTACACTATATTGGGGTCTCGGTGTTCCGTTCTTTTTTTCTATTCTAAAGACTAGGCTAGTTTTGGGCTAGTCCATCTCTCCATAGGGGAATCTCGGCATGGCCTTTATTCTTTATAAAGACACTCCCTGACAAATATTTATACAAAGATGCTGACCAGCTTCCTTGCTCACCGTACACTTTTTTGGCAGTTGGACAGAGCAACTGCTATTCACTAAGAGCATTTTGAAAATAAAGAAATCCCTGTGAGCCCCCCATGAGGAGATGGGCTAGTCCAAAACCTGTTGGTTCTGTTAGGTTTCTACTACCTACTGTAAGTGACAGCAACATAGGAAAAAAGTAATTTATGGCTAATTTTACTCTGGAAGAAATGTACTTCTTAATTGTATATGTTTACATATATTTTAATTTTTAAGATTTTCGCGACAGAGATCTTTTAAGCATCGACCTAGGATCCAAAAAATGCATACATCAAAAAAAGGGTGCCAAAAGATTTGGGTACAAAGAAATGGCCAATAGTAGAATGTCAGTAAATTACCAATATTCTACTCTTGCAGTGGCAATTACAACAGTAACACATTGGTAAATTATACTGATATTTTAATACAGCTAAACTTCACCCAATTATTTCACAGAACACTCCCTCTACCCATGCCTATTTTTAACCATCCTACCCCATGCCTAACCTTAACTGTCCCCCTTTGCCTAACCTTAACCACACACTAAATCTTGAACATCCCCCCCCCCTTCCCGCCAATCTGCCGCAGCAAGAATGAACATTTTCTGGCACTCCCCGCCCCCCACAGCGCCCATATAAATAGCAGCTATGGGAAGAAATTTGGCTATCCGCAATGCAAAATATGGTGATTTGTATCCACATCTTAAATTGCAGGCACCTATAGCGCCCGTTATTTCTCGGGCACTGCGAGTGCCAAAACTTCTGCCCATAACTGCCATTTATATGGGTGCCTATGCAACGCTCAAACCTCTGTGGCTTGCAGGTGCCAAAACTTCCTGTCCCCATGAAAAAAATGATCCACAAGTACAGTTATTTCATGAATCCCCTAGGGAATTCTTAACTAGGTTTGTAACTTTAAGACCTATCGGCATGTCCTGTGAAATATTTACTAAAATTAAATACACCATGCCTCCAAATTCTAGCTTAGCACTTATTACTACTTCAAACCCTACATGTCTTTCACTAGAACATATTATTCACTACCTGACTGTCACTAGAATGTACCACCTTTTCACCATTATAATCTGCTTACAGAATTTTTCAAAATATAAGATGCTCTGGACTGTAAGACAAACCTAGGTTTAGAAGTAATAAATCTGGGAAAAAAGAAAAAATACTAAACCTGGTGCATCTATGGTGTAGGGGCATCTTATGCCTCCCCCCTCCCAATTAAAAAAAAAAATTATCTCTAAGCTACTCTATCTGAGCTACACTGCCCAGCTACACTACATTTATCCCTGCTGCCCCACTGCACAACAGTACACTGAACTGTACTACACACTACACTAAACCCTGCTGCCACACTGCACTACACTACACTACACTGCACTACACACTACATTGATCCCTGTAGCCCCACCAGTTAGCTAAGTTGCACTACACGCTGCACTACTCTTCACACTATACTATACTGCACTACACTAAGCCCTGCTGCCCCACCAGCTAAGATAAGATACATTACACTAGACACTATACTACACCACACTACTTTAACACCTCAGTATTTCAGCTATTACCTAATACTATTGCCACGCTCATCTCCCCCTTGTTCCAGTCCTACTTATGCATAAGCTCCTCTTCAGCTGCAGCTGTTGGCGATATCGCATATGTTGCAGCTGCCTATCCCTATAAAGGACCAGGTCTTCTATTCCTCGTGGCCATTGTACTTCCACATTAATGGTTGTTACTGGAACCACCAGCGGCGCACGTGCTTTTGGGTCACGCATGACGTGCGGCGTATGTGAACCACTGGTGATTACAGTGACAACCAATAATGCAAAAGATCAATGGCCACAAGGAACAGAGGACTCAGACCAGTATAATGGCAGGTCGCTGCAGCGTACGGGATATCACCAGCAGCTGCAGGAGAAGAGGAGCTTGTATAGAAGCAGGACTGGAGTGAGGGGGAGAGGAGCGCAGTGGCAGGATCAGGAAATTTAGCTTCCCTGTGCAATTTCACCACTTACCTACAGTACCTCCTGAAACACACTGACTCCCTCCCAGTTTTAGGGAAGAAAAAGTGGTTTCCCTACTCTGCATTATGTTTGGCCACCTCTAGACCACCCGGAAAGCCATAAGGTGAAGCCCTAGAGCACCAGGGAAACCATATGGGGGAGGTAGGGGAAAACACTAAATACTAGGTAACTGTATGGGGGAGGGAGGTGGGCCACTAGAGACCAGGGAACTGTATAGGGGAGGGGGAAGGACCACTAGACACCAGGGTACTGTATAGGGGTGGAGGGGGCTATCAGACACCAGGGAGCTTTATAAGGGAGGGAGGTGGCCACTAGACATTGAGGTTGGCCTTGACTTGGTCCCAGTGTTCAGTTTCGGCCCAATTTGTATTAGAGTTTGACATCCCTGGCCTACACCAGTAAGAACCTATTGTACTTATCACTATCTGGGTGTCTCTGGAATCTACTGATCACTATCTGCCTGTCAGGGGTATCCTTTACTTTGACTGATGACAATATCTGCTTGTCAATGGTTATATCTGCATACATAGCATGATTATCCTTATCATTGGTATTATGTGCTTCAACAGGTCATTTCATTAGTTTAAAGGCAACCTGAAGCAAGAAAAATTATTTAAAATAAACACATGACGTAGCTGCAAATGAATATTACACACTAACCTCACCGTCAGTTCCTCTCAGAAGCTCACCATTTTCTTATTACATTGATCCCTTCCAGTTCTGACAATATTTTGTCAGAACTGAAATATACCAGTTGCTGTCAGTTATATATCAGCAGCTGTCAGTTACAACGTGCAAGGTAATGTCCATGTTTCCCTATGGCTCAAGTGGGCGATATTACAGTTTAACAGTGCGCTGACCAGGAAGCTGTTATGGGGTAATGGCCACTTTTTATTTTCAGTTCAGGTTCTCTATAAGCCTTTTATAATATCTGCATGTCATTGATATCTGCCTGATATTGACAATATTTGCACATAATTAGGATGTCCTTGTTGTGCTTGCTTAGTAAATTCCTGTGTATTTTTGTATTTTGTTCTATTTTTTTTTTTTTTTTTTTGCAAGTTTAAATCTTGATGTGTGAAACTTTAGCATACAACACTGAAGCATGCTGTAATATGTACGAGCAGAGGCGCCAAGCAGAGTAAAACAATGTTCTAAAAATGATAAAAAGAGGGAAGTCGAGGTGGACTTACCTCCCTCTGGTAGTGGACATATACTCAAATGCAGAGTAAAAAATATACAATTTATTCACAGCTCCATAAAATCGCAACGCGTTTCGTGGTCAAAAGTCCCACTTCATCAGGCAGTACAGGAGCATAAAAAACTTGTTCAGGTCCATAAAGCGTGTGAGCGCCTCTTTAGAACTGCCTTAAACAACTTAATGCATGGTAAAAAATAATAATTATAATGTGAGACCAAGTGAGTCTCATACTTCAAGAGAAAAGCATTTTAATATGATTTTTTTTAATTTAATGGCATTTTTATATTGTGTAAGAACCCAGGTATGCTAATAGAATGTTGGCTATGCAGTTTCTCTGGTAAGGGCCACGGAAACAAACTTTAATCATTCCATAACAGCAGGTTTGAAGCAGAAAACATCTCTAGTGTCTTTAATGCCTGTTTTCTCAATTTATTTATTTTATTTTATTCTTAGGAATTTATTGACATCACTTTATTTCATGATCCATAAACAATTAAAAGCCATGATAATAGTTTGTTTTGCATTAATTTAGTGCCCAATTATGAACATTAATTAACTCATGTACATCAATCACACAAACATTACCCTATTTTTAGAATTTCAATATTACTAAATGATTATTGGCAGGTTTTCAGCTGTGTCTAATGTGTAGCTTAAGCACCAGCTTAGGACCTGCACACAGCAGGCATTTACTGGCAAAGCAGAAAATAACTTTTTTATGAAAATAATTCTTCTCGCAGCTTTGAATTCTTTTTTTGTTTACTAATTTAAAAAAAAAAAGCTCCAGGTGGGATTCTCAGCTGGAGCTGTACCAGACATCTCTCCACCACACTGCATATATGAGACATCTCTGCATATATGAGATTGATGGCCATTGGGCAATTCAGTAAAAAAGTTGATTGGATTAGGAAAAGTATTTTATATTTAAGTAAATATTTGGTGTGGGGACCCAAAGCAGGAAATAATGTACTTATAGGATGCAGAATCTTAGTTGTAACAACTTGAAACCACACAGGAAAAAACTCTGGCTCTACCACTAGAAGGCCTGCCCAAAATGCCACTCCAAATGTAAATAAAAAACAGGATAAGTCTGCACATAAACAAATGCACATTAAGCCATGGTGGCAAGTCAAGCCTCCCAATTAGCTAGTCTCTACTCTAATATCCTAACAGAAGGATGTGCATGATTGCAATTAATAAACATACCAAATACTCACATGAAGGTTGCCTAAGCCTCCACAAAGTATTGCGTGAGACCAGTTCTGCATCTGCCTGCTGTAAACCCCAAACAGCAAAAGTCACAAACAATTTGCTTCGCTGTACATGCTCATAAGCCTTGTTGAGGGTAACTCTGAGGAAGGAAAATAGGGGAACACTGAAACTAGTTGGGTTATCAAGTCTACCAGTATTGAGCACCTCAAAATAAAATGTGTGGAGAGACGAGCTAGAGATGGAGTGGTGAGGAAGTGCTTTGACACCTCCCGTCCATATGCAACCCTGCAAGCAGCTTCTCTAGTGAGCTAAGTGATCTAAACTCTTCCACAGGGGTAGCATGGTATCAAGCAAGAAGTGGGGGAAAACAAGGCAGCAGGCCTGAAGCCCTTCTCATAGGCCGGTGACCCTTTACTTTCTGGTATCTACTAGTCCAATGAAAGATTCTAAAATGGCAAACCCTGTCTCCCCAGCATCTTCTACAGCAAGCTTGCTGAGTTCCCAGAGGCCTGATGCATGCCAGCCTCATAGTGTAGACCACATATAGAGATATCCCCATAGCCTGCCTACCAAACAAGCTATTCATCAGCAGACTGATCTCATCATCTCCTTAATAAACAGAGAAATGTCTACTATTTGGGAGTGTCTCATGGGCCTAGTAAACTGTGTCACAGCCATTGAGTCAGGCGTACGGAGGCTGCATAATTTTTAAAGATAAGGAAGAACTCTGCTTCACACTTCTACCAGGACTAGGCAGGTACCTGTTACACTGGCACAGCAATAAGTTCTCAAGACTCTGTTGCAAGCTTTACATGAAAAAAAAGCAACAAACTGTTGGGGGTTCCCTTTTCATCTCAGGGCACACAAAGGATCATCCATAGTTCAAAATCCAAGTGAGTTGCCTGATTTGTTTGGGACCAAGCAATCTTTCCAATGGGGGTTTCAGAATTACATGTTTACTATTCCACAAAGTCAAATATGCAGCACTAAGGCCCAAGTGGCTTCATATCTGAATATTACACATCATATTCCCATCCCAGGCTCAGCAAATAATTCCTCACCTTACAATATTTAATTAAATTTCTGACCCCACATCTGGATGAGAGGAGCTGTCCCACTGTATGCTGGAGTTTCATCCCTTTGACAGATTTATCGACCAACTGCATAAATAAACATAGATGTTAAACTATATGCCAAACTCCTAGCCAAAATGTTAGGCCCGCTTCTTACTAAATTAATTTTACCAGACTAGGTTGGATTTGTCCCAGGCAGAGAGGCCAGAGACAATATAATATATACTCTAAACCTAATTTAATGTGCAAGATTGCACTTCACACCTTCTCTCTCTTTCTGTTAATCATTCAATGCTAAAAAAAAGCCATCGACAGAGTAGATTGGGATTTTATAAAAGGGGCGCTGCACCACATTGGCATGGGAGATATAATGCATGCCTACAGCATGGCACTGTACTCAAACCCCAATGTAAGGGTTAAAGTCAATGGATTCCTATCTGAAGCCTTCACATTAGCAATGTAACAAACTCTCTCTCTCTCTCTCTCTCTCTCTCTCTCCCCTATGATTTTTATACTTTTGTTAGAACTGTTTTTTTATGCAGGGTCAGATTGAACAATGGCATTACAGGGCCTTTCTCTTTCAAAAACAGTACACAAGACAAGGTAGCAGCATACACATGATGACATGATCCTTTTTTATTACATATCCTTATATAGCGCTTCCTAATCTTATAGGGGAACTGTGACCAAGGATTGAAATTCATCCCAATCAGTAGCTGATACCCCTTTTCCAATGAGAAAGCATTACCTTTTCTCAAATAGATCTTCAGGGACAACTGTATGGCTGATTTTGTGGTGAAACCACTCCCACAGTGTGATGTCAGGACCTAGGTCCTGATATTACACTGCGGGGGCTTTGTTGCATTGTGGGAAATGACGTCTGTTTCCAACTGCTGAGCAACCAGTATCTCCCTCTGTGCATATGTACTGTATATCTATAAAAAAACAACCTTTTAGCCTATCACATTATTAGGGGGTGTGATTATAGATAACGGAAGTTGGTGCTGCCTGTTTTTTTTCATGTCTGCCAGTAGTAAAGATGATTACACACAGTCTCATTGTGGATCAAACCATATGAACAAATTACATGGTGAATATCAATCAATTCTTGATCTCTCTTCTATTTTTAACTTCTTACTTTTGATGTATTGATTTATCCCCCCCCCCCCCCCCCCCTTTCTCATAAATTCCTCATTCAGAAAGAATTCCATTCTTCTTCAAGAGAATTTCTGTAGGATAAGTTGATTATCTGTGCTACTTCAATCATTTTGCAATGCAACGTTCTTAAAAATGCATTCTCATTTCAATTTGAAAAAAAACAAACCTGTGATTTTCTGGTTATGAGAAATTTTTCTTTTACAAAATGTCTACACTTGAGATGTATTTCTTCAGTCCCACTTTCCTTCTGAATGTGTGAACACTCATTGCTCAGAACTGGCAAACATTTATTTCTTCCAAGTGGATTTTCTTTGTAGAACAAATTGTGATTTCTGAAGTTAAAGCAATTACACTCATTAATCTATTGAAGAAGCCAGAAAGGCCATAATTTTACTTCTTACCAAGGAATCATTTATTTTAAGTGCTTTGGATACAGTCAAACCAGGGCTATAAAATTATACAGCGATTTTACTGTCACAGCATGGCTTCAGTGTTAATCCTCCAAATTGATGAAATTCTTTGCTGTGTGATCTTGAATATGTTGATAACATTTTATAAAGAAAAGAGTCTGTACATCAAATAAAAGATGTAACAAGGGTTTCCTTATGGCCACAGCACAAACTTTGCCTTAAGTTCAGTGAATAACTTTGAAGAACATCTAATTATTAATGAATAAGGTCAACAGACTCTTAATTAAGATCATTCTTGAATATGGCTGTCATGAACTGGCTTTTTTTTGCAAGTTAAGAGAAGGTTTTAGAATTAAAGGAACAATGAAGTATTACATACACAGCTTTCTCATAACTGGGTTCCTATAGACCCCAATGTACTGCTAAATATGTCGGGATATGTGGATATTTAGCCAAAATATAATCCCAGTAATGATTTATACCAAATATTGCACCAATGCAGAGGCCGGATAATGATGCAGTAAGCAGTGGCTGTCTTATTTTAAGAGTGGAGATGCAAGGGCAGCCTCCATGGAGTATCAGCACATTCTCAAGTACCTTATCTGGGCATCAACCACAGCTCTGGTCAGAAGAGATGATGGTCAATGAACTGCAATTTTTTTCACATCAATACAAATTTTGCCATTCGTATTCTTATTGAAATTGAGCCAATCCAAGCCAACAGCCAGGGCCAGTTCTAATAACAATATGGTCCCTGGGCAACATTAACCTGGGGGCACCCCAACAGACACCCCCATAACTAAAAACACAGCATTAAGGGCTATTTGTTGCTGACAGATTTCCCCCCAGGGTGCCTGAGCAGGCTGCTCCCCCCCCCCCACAGACACATCACCCCTCCCCCCAACCTAATTGTGCTCCTCTGGGGCCCTGCAATACACCTGCCAAGTCAGGTGAGATGATACTCTGCCAAAGACATTACAGGAGCCCTGGGGAGTGCAGTTAAGTTGAGGGGTAAGGAGACACCTAGCTGGACCCTACAAACTTTGGGGCCCTGGGTCGATGGCCCCCTTTGCCTCTATGGAAGCGCTAGCCCTGCCAATAGCAATCTACATACATATGGCAACAACAACTTAGAACAATTGTGTCATATTTAATTGATCATCTTTAGACATATGCATGCTTTGAGAATCTATGCTTTTCTGATTTGTGTATCTTGGCAACAGCAACAGTACTAGTTTTGGTTTTGGAAATGTTATTCATGTTTATCCATTGGAATTCACCGCTTTCTTTTTTGCAAGATGCTACAGTGGGTGCTATGGCGTACACAGGAAGCTTGTCACCTGCTCATGGCTTATTGTGTCTTTAAAAATATGTCTATCTTATGCATTTTATTAAAGATAGGAAGAGACAGATATTTTCTTCTATTAATGACTTTTTTCCCCTTTTGGGGCTAATTGGATCCAGGGTCAGTGCTACCCCAGAGCCTGTAGGGGCCCCCAAGGTGTCTCCTCCCATCTTAATTGTTGCTTCTCGAAGCCTCTGCAGTCTTTGGTTGAGTAGCTTCTCATCTGTGCTGATGGACAGGTGAGACACTACCCTGCCAAAGACTCTGCATGGGCCCAGGGGAAGAGGGTCAGCACCCAACTCAGGGGCCCAGGAGGGAAATGTGGCTGCAACAAAGGGCCCATAATGCCACTTTTTTGGTCAAGGGGTGTCTGTTGGAGGCCCCTGGGTCAATTTTGCCCTGGGGCTCCATTGTTACTAGAACCGGCCATGATTGGACCATGCCTTGTAAGGGGTTTTTTTTGCCTTCCTCTGAATTAACAGGGATAAGTGAGGGAGCAGGCTGGTGTTGTACTTTATTTTCTGGTTGAACTCGATGGACATGTATCTTTTTTCAACCCAAATAACTATGTAAACTGCAAATGTTTTATGAATAGAGCCCAATGTGGGCTGCTTAACCTCGTTGTGATGTTAATTGACAGCCATCTCTTTTTGTTGGGGGGGGGGGGATTTTAAGTCCCCACATCATCAATTAGTGTTTCCCTTTAAAAAATAATGATGATACATGCCTCATTTACCCTAAAAAAAAAAGTTTTTAAAGCAATTTAAAGACCACTTCTGTTTTTTATATCCAGATGTCCGAATCCGGCCGGATACTGCGGATACTGAGATTGGATATCCGATTCAGATTGGAAAATTTTTAACTCGGATATCCGACCCGGATCGGATATCTGAGTATCCAGGTCCAATTCGGATTTTGAAAAGGGGTATCTGAGCAGCACTGTAAATGAGAGTTAGCTGTTAAAAAATTTGACAATAACCAGGTGAATGTGATCAGCAGTTGGTGTGTTTCATTGGAATAGATTTACATTTCCAAGCAACCAGAGATATGTATTTTCAAAAAAAATTAAACAAACCTTGCACTGCTACTGAATGCTCAGAGAGAAAACAATTAACTTCTTTGCAACGTTGCTATTGAACATCAGTGTTGCCAACCGTCCGTCAAAGTACGGGCAGTCCGTCTATATAACATTAAATTTCCCCTCTCCATACTGCCCGTACTTTCAGGACATGCGTGCGTTAAAATGAGTACTTATTGCCGCCTTCTTCTGTGCGCATCAGCGCACTGCGGCTATAGGAATCCAGGTCCCTAGCTGCAAGAAGCTTCAGGCATCTTTTTCCCTCTTCCCTCCCGTGGCCGCCCTCCAATCAGGAGCTTCTTTGCCCCCGCCCTCCAATCAGCAGCTTCTTTGCTCTCGCCCTCCAATCAGCAGCTTCTTTGTCCCCCGCCCTCCAATCAGCAGCTTCTTTTTCTCCCTTCCCTCCCGCCCTCCAATCAAGAGCTTCTGTACCTACGAAGATGCAAGATCCCGGCCGGGAGCAGGGGCTGAGAGTACTGTGCACGGGGGTCAGGCTCAGGAAGCGACGCAGCTCATTAGCAACTACTGCTGGTAAGCTGTTAACAAGATTGATTAGGTCATGGGTGGCCAAGGATCAGTGTCTGGGAAGTTATGGGGACAGAGGTTTTGCACTTTAGATGGCCAGGCTGGGACAAGCAAATAAACAAACAGATGCAATAAACTGTCCGTAGCTGACTTGGCAGCTGTAGCTGAATGCTTTGTTTCAGCCTGGCTGATTTATTCTATCTGCATGAGAAGAGTCTCCCTTTTTCCTTCACTGTTCTTCTCTCCCTCTCTTTTTTTTTTATCTGGTCTTGTTCTCTTTTTATCTCTTTTTCCTTCCTACCAATCTCTTATTTCCTTCTGTTTTGCTTCTCTTCCTTCCTGTCTCATCTTTCCTCTCAATTTTGTGTTTGGGGAGCAGGAAACACACAGCAACAGCTAAGAAACTGATTTGCTATAATTTTCCCCTCTCTTGTACTTTTTGTATTTCTCCCTTCTTGTGAGATCTCTGCCCTGTGCTCCCCTATATTGCCCTTCACCTCCTTTTCTCCACTATTTGTTCTCTCCCTATCTCTCACCAATTCTATCTTCCCCTCTTTCTCTTTCTAAACCATTTAGCACAAAGGTATGAGGCTTGCAAGGGACACATGTGGATACTTACATCAGGAGGAGGAAGCCTCTGGATAGCTTTCCTTGTCCTCCAGGGCCAGGCCGATATAGCGCTGAGACCCTCGAAGTGCATCTGCAAAGTAGCAAAACCAGTAGCACTGGCAGAAAAAGCTGAGCCCGACCGGTTTCCTGCTACCGCGCAGGTGCAGATGTCTCACTCTGACACGTAATATAGTGTTGACATCTTATCTAGTAGCCTTTTGCAAATTCATGCCATTGATTCTTTTTAAGAGGACCTCACAATCTAATCCTACCATAGTTTAATGTCCACTATATCAATATAATGTATTTATATAGCACTGACATCTTTTGCAGTACTGTACAGAGTACATAGTCATGTCACTGACTGTCCTCAGAGGAGCTCACACTCTAATCCTACCATAGTCATAGTCTAATGTCCTATCATATTATTAATATTATGTATTCATATAGCACTGACATATCCTGTAGCACTTTACAGAGTGCATAGTCATGTCACTGACTGTCCTCAGAGGAGCTCACAATCTAATCCTGCCATAGTCATAGTGTAATGTCTTACTATATTATTATTATGTATTTATATAGCACTGACATCTCCTGTAGCACTTTACAGAGTACATAGTCATGTCACTGACTGTCCTCAGAGGAGCTCACACTCTAATCCTACCATAGTCATAGTGTAATGTCCTACCATATTATAATTATGTATTTATATAGCACTGACATCTCCTGCAGCACTTTACAGAGTACATAGTCATGTCACTGACTGTCCTCAGAGGAGCTCACAATCTAATCCTTACCCTAGTCTAACGGCTGGTGCACAGGATACAACTTCCCGTCAGATAGATTAGTTGAATCAATTATTTCTGACACATCCGATCTGCTCCCTATTGATAACGGGATCCATTTTGTGCAGTAATGATCTGAAAATGTATCCTGATATCAATCTGTAGCAGATCAGACGTGTTGTAAATTATTGGTTCGACCCATTGATCTTACTGGAAGCTGCATTGTGTGTACCAGCCATAATGTCCTACCTACCACATTAGCAGATTTACTTGCCTTGGGTGCAATACTGAAATGGGCTTGTCAGCAGGCAGCAGCTATCCAGTTTGTAGCTTAACCCGCTGTTACTCACAAAGGCTGACTCTTTCCCCCCATGCTTCATCTATGCTCATTCTGAGTGGGAGGACCTGTCTGAATGAAGGCCAGGAGAGCTCCAAAGAATCCTGATTGCCATCATAGGCAATGGGGGGGGAGGGGTATATCAAATTTTGTGTGCATATACATATATATTGTGTATGTGTGTGTAGGGAGCGACTATTGACACTTGGCCTAGGGCACTAAAAGATACAAATCCGGCCCTGCCCACAGTGTATTTACTGGTGAAATGTGCCCACATAGGTTCAGCTATGTTTCTCTCCTCCTGAAATTCATAAGACGTTTCCTAAAAGGCCTGCTACTGACTCCGCCCCCTGACTCCGCCCCCTGTCCATCCAAACCTTGGGGTGTCCAGATTTTTTGACCATTTTGTCCAGGAAAAATAAGAAATTGAGTTGGCAACCCTGTTGAAAATCTACATCATAATTATGGATGTTAGTTCCTGACGCAATGTAGGTTTTCATAACAGCAGTCCAACTGTCCCTGCACTTCCACCAGTCTCCCAATTTCCAATAGCATGGCCCCGATGTGGTTAAAGAGGCTCAGAGTCAAAGAATACTAAAGCTCTGATACTTACCTGGGGCTTCCTCCCACCACATTAACACAGCGTCCTCCCGTGGTCTGCCATTCAGCCACAGTGAGCTCCGTTACCAGCTTCAGTCAATGCCAGCCAGTGAGGGTCTACTGTGCATGTGCAGACCTTCCGCGCATGCGCAGTAGACCCAGATTGACTTCACTGTCACTGAGCCTGTTACCGGGGCTCACCGCGGCTGAATGGCAGTCCACGGAAGGACGACGTGTTTATGGGGTGGGAGGAAGCCCCAGGTAAGTATCAGAGTTTTAGTATTCTTTGTCTCTGAGCCTCTTTAAAGCTCAACTCCAGCCAACAATTGTATTTTGTTTTACATCATGAGGAACTACTCTGTTATACTGCTTATCTCACTGTCCATCAAGGCTCATATTAAAGGACAACTGAAGTGAGAAGAATATGGAGGCTGCCATATGTATTTCATTTTAAACAATACCAGTTGCCTGGCAGCCTTGTTGGTCTATTTGACTGCAGTAGTGTCTGAATCACACCAGAAACAAGCATGCAGCTAATCTTGTCAGATTTGACAATAATGTCAAAAGCACCTGATCTGCATATGCTTGTTCAGGGTCTATGGCTGAACATCTTAGCGGCAGAGGATCAGCATGGCAGCCAGGCAACTGATATTGCTTAAGAGAAAAATAAATATGGCAGCTTCCATAGCCCTCTTCTACAGTTGTCCTTTAAAGCTAACCAAGATGAAAGGGTTGGGAATTTTTCCCAGTGGAGACACATGCGTAACCTGACAGAACACTTTGCCACTCTATTCAAAAAACTGATCCCAAGCTTATTCCACATGCTGCACTGTCATCTAGCTAAGGAGAAAATTCCCTTGCAGTGAAACAATATGTCAAAATGATCAGCAGTTCCACAAAAAAGTCAAGTTTAGAGTCGATTTATTTGCATTTAAATATACTGGTTTTATTAACAATTAGAGAATCATATGACCTCAACACACTTTTCAAGACATCTTAGCCGTCTGTATGTCTGAAATTATGGATCATTTTGATATGAATTTTTAGTGACGATAACCTCTGCTTATGCATTTTCTTGTCTGATATTCTGTTCAGCTTCCGTTGTTCAAGTTTATGACAGGTTTGCTTTAAAGTGGGATGAAACTGGACATTGGAATCTCTTGTACCTATTGCTAGGTACAAGAGTATGAGAATAACATATTCCCCCCACCACTTATTTATCAATAGTTTTTTTTTATACATTACCTGTGTCCTTCCCGTGACCCTGCAGTGTCTAGTTTGTTGGAAAGTGCCCATTGGAATTAAACGTTTCATGGTGTATTCTTTATCCTCCCTCATAGAGATGTGTTGCAATGGATCTGACCTGAGTGGTTTTCCACTGGTCCGATGCCACTGATGTTACAGTTAAATGTCAGCAATATCGGGCTAGTGAAAAGCCGCACAGTTCGGGTCCATTTCTAATTGATGCATCAGCCATTTCCTAGGCAACATATTCTATAAGGGAGGAGGCAGGGTGGTGTGAACTGTAACTAGAAGAGAGCTAACGTCCAATTGGCACCTTTTGGTATAAAAGGCACTGCAGGAATACAGGTGAGACACAAGTTATGTATAAATGTGTCGATCTATACAAAAAAGGTTGTGGGAGAACTAAGTTACACTCATACTCTTGTACCTAGCAATAGGCACAAGAGTTTTCCGTTTGCAGTTTAATCCCATTTTAAAAACTATGCACAGAAAATGTGGATATTTTTTTAAGTTATACATTTAAGGCTTCTGTACATAATGACTGGAGTACAGGTTACAAGATGGGTACATATCATTAATTATTTTTACTGAACGAGAACAGTGATAGGTAATTAAAACAATGTTAAAAACTATCCCTAGAAATCTAATTACACATGACAGAAACTGAAGTAATTGAAATAATTGATGCCGCTTTATTTTTCAGCTCTTCATGCTTGCTTGTAATAAGACGGCTAAAAAAGGAAACTGATATTTATGTATACAGTAAAAAGAACTATGTCTAAGTTAAATATGTTGTTGGAGTCATAGGACACATTTTTTAAGTATAATTTCGCCATTTTAGAATGTTTAGGCATTCATAAACCTACATCTAAATTTTATGGGTTGAGTATGCATATCAGATTATAACTTATCAAGTAATAAAAGCCTAACTTTCCCTGTGTCCCAGGTTTTTTGTTACTGCGCATGTGCGCAGTAACGGACATCTGGGACCACGGAGCTGGGAGGCCGAGCGAGGTGGGCAGGTGCGGGCGCGCGCTCGGCGTGCGGCGGTTGCGGGCGCGGCATGCATGCGCATGCGCACTGGCGGCTGCGGCCGCTGGAAAGACCTAAAGCCTGTTTTTAAACGGGCTGGGTCTACTAGTCAAGTAATAAAAAAGTAGCAGCATAATTGTTCGTAGTAAATACCAGTGAGAACAGTAATGTAATGAAGCCAGAAGAATGTATGTTTAGCGAAGCGAGGCGTTTAGCGAAGCGAGGCGGGGTGAAAGCGAGCCTGTACCCTGGATAACAACTGAACGGCGGTCAGCCCGGGAGGCCGCACGGGGGGGAGCCCGTTAGTAACTCCACAGGCCTGATTTACATCTGCTAAACGTGAGTGTAATAGCACAATAAAGTACACTGGTTTTAAACTTACTGCGCAATGAGGATATTTTATTATCATTGAGGTATTATCGTATGGAAATGAATGCTGCTACTTATTGAAGAAAATATGCTTGTTTGGGCTGGTGACCATCCGGAAGGCAAAGAGTCCGAGGGCGTGGGGAGCCTGTTAATGCACCAGATGCGTGTTAGGCCACTGTGATATATGGCCCATCTGAGATGGTGAGTTCGGATCACACAGGGTGACCCTGGAGGAGGTGTAGCGAATAGAGAACGGCTATAAAGTTGGCTATTGGAAGCGCTTTGCTGAAATTGAATATGCTTGTAACGGTTGTGGAACTTTCTCCGTGATCAGCGCACAACGCGTGCGCTGACACGGTGGAAATCCTCCACAAGCGTATATTTGCAGGCACCCAGCAAAAGGTGCTATGCACCTGTAGAGGGAAATTCCTGTCGGCAGATGGCGCTGGGGAGTGCAGAGGAACCAATCCTCTGTACCTCCACAAGTGCCAGACAGGAATTGTACGAAGCGCAGAACGCAATCGCAAGAGAGGCGATTGCGAATGAGATTGAGCAAAGGGATAGGTTGTATGTGTGTGCGCCAATCCAGTCGCCACCCCGCGACCGCGCACACACAACAGCAGATACGAAATAGGAACGCGATCGCGAGAGGTGCGATCGTCAGACGTGACACAAGGCAGATCAGAATAGAATATGAGGGTAGCAAAGGCACAGCAAATACAATAAGGAGATACGGAAAATAACAACGCTAGCTAACCGCGAACACCGCACTCATTCGCAACAGCGCACGTGGTTATGCGCGATCTCCACGTGATAAGCACAATAGAGACAAGCACGCCTAACTAACCATTAACAGACAAACACGTAACAGAGGACGCGAGCGCTTGCTTAACGGTTACCTCACCGAGCCTGCAGCAAGCGTAGCGGACAAGACAGACACACGAAAACAGGGACAAACGAGAGATAGGATCCACAGCACTAGCGAAAAGTGGCTAGCGTGATCCAGGTACAGAGTAGCAGAACAGAAGGATCCCCAGCGCTAGCGAAAAGTAGCTAGCGCGATCCCAGGAGACAGAACAGAAGGATCCCCAGCGCTAGCGAAAAGTAGCTAGTGCGATCCCAGGAAACAGAACAGAAGGATCCCCAGCGCTAGCGAAAAGTAGCTAGCGTGATCCCAGGAAACAGAACAGAAGAGATAGCTGGTAGCAACCGCTGCACCAGCTATACTCCAAGAACAGAGATCAGAACCATTTCCTGTCGACCACCATAGGGGCAGGACAATGGCAACAGGCAAGACAAGACAGAACAGGCAATACGGATAATACAACCTGACTGGGCTAGAAGGGGAGCCTAAAGCAACCCCCAGGAATTAACTATACTAGATAGCAATGGCTGACACTCCAGCAGTGTCCATCAGGAACAGACCATGGAAGGGAAATGTCCAGCAAAGCATTCTGGGAACCATAAAGCTCTTATAGTGCCAGTCATCAAAGAAGGCAGGTAGGGGATCTGCATAACGAATGTATGCAAATTCCCCAGCAAGAGAACAGACCAGAAACTTGCAATGGAAAGACAGGTCTCTGTTCCAGAGATCTGCAGCCCACAGACTAGAGGAATGGACAAACAGCTGTCTGCCTGTGCAGCCAGCTGAGCGGATCATCACAATGCTCTTGATGGAGGAACTGACTCATTCCTAAAACAGCAGCGCACCTGCCAGAGACTTTGTGTATTAGGTCTCCTTTCTTTGGTGCCCTAACCCTTGAAGATTGAGTGGATATAAGGGACACATAGACCATATTGGCCGTGTTGTTTTATCATATTGATATAAATATTTGCATGTATTAACCTTCATATTATACATCATATTGATAGTGGTAGAGTGAATGTTCCCAAGTGCTGTATATCTTGTGTATATACTGTGATGCATATACACAAACACACACACACACACACACACACACACACACACACACACACACACACACACACACACACACACACACACACACCTGCTGTGTATGTAACACTGATTGTGTGACTCTTTGCGATTACACATGCTCTCTACCACTTGAAAAAGTTACTGGCAGAGGCAGGCCACACTGCAGGCCTGTTCAAGATCATGCTGGCTTGATTTCGTGTGGCCCTCAACCAAAGTACAGTGTTCGGAAGGCACGTACCCTTAACCTCCAAGATTGTCAGGATGTAGTTGACTATTTAACACAGATCACCTCACCTTCCGCAGCTGAAATATCTTCTTCCTCCTGCTCTGATTCTGGCACTCCACAACTACTTAACACTCAGCCGGCAGCCACCATCGCTGCCACTAGCATCACAGCCGCTCCACTTAAGATGCCACAGGAATTATTCACACATGTTTGTGGTGAATTTACTGATCCACAATTATTGTTCCAAGATGAAGGCATTAAGGATGTTACAACACCTCATATGTCTGAATTAGGCGTCACTATAGACATAAGGAGTGAGGATGATGAAGCACCTGTTGGTGCAGTTTTGGAGGTGTCTTATACAAGCAAAGCTATGAATGATGATGATAATCATGGCATGGATGTCACCAGGGCCGTATCTCTTAAGAGGCACTCGTGGGCCGGTGCCATGGGCGGCCCCTGGGGGGGGGGCGGCCATCTAATGCTCATTTATTGTATTTTTTTATTATTATTTCTTTTATTTTAAAAAAAATTACTAAAAAAAAAGTGACCTCTTTTTTTTCGCCGGGGGGGGGGGGGGGGCTCGGCGACTGGGACGGGAGCGCACACACATGGAGGGGAACTTGCTCCCCCCTCCAGCAGAGTAGTAGCGGCCGGCCAGGGAAATTTCCCGATGCTGGAGGAAGAAGACTCTGCATGCTGCTGGCTGGTCTGAGCAGTGACGTCACTAGACCAGGCAGTGGCATGCAGAGATGAGATTCCTTCGCACGCAGGGAAGAAGAAGATGTTCTCCGGCTGCTGCCCCTGGACTGGACTCATCTCTGGCTGCACTGACTGGAAGGGGGAGCGGGAGCTCCAGGTGAGGGAGGGGACGTCCCTGCTTCCCCGCTACTCTGTGCCTGCTCCAGTTCTAGGCTACCTAAACTGGGGGACACTTATTATATCTACTTCCTAAACTGGGGGACACTTATTATATCTACTTCCTAAACTGGGGGACACTTATTATATCTACTTCCTAAACTGGGGGACACTTATTATATCTACTTCCTAAACTGGGGGACACTTATTATATCTACTTCCTAAACTGGGGACACTTATATATTTACTTCCTAAACTGGGGGACACCTATATACCTACTTCCTAAACTGGGGGACATCTATATACCTACTTCCTAAACTGGGGGACACCTATATACCTACTACCTAAACTGGGGGACACCTATTTACCTACTACCTAAACTGGGGGACCTCTATATACCTACTACCTATACTGGGGGACACCTATATACCTACTACCTAAACTGGGGGACACTTATATACCTACTTCCTAAACTGGGGGACACTTATATATTTACTTCCTAAACTGGGGGACACCTATATACCTACTTCCTAAACTGGGGACACTTATATACCTACTTCCTGAACTGGGGGACACTTATATACCTACTTCCTAAACTGGGGGACACCTATATACCTACTTCCTAAACTGACGGACACCTAAATACCTACTTCCTAAACTGGGGGACACCTATGTACCTACTACCTAAACTGGGGGACACCTATATACCTACTACCTAAACTGGGGGACACCTGTATACCTACTACCTAAACTGGGGGGCACTTATATACCTACTTCCTAAACTGGGAGACACCTATATACCTACTTCCTAAACTGAGGGACACCTAAATACCTACTTCCTAAACTGGGGGACACCTATGTACCTACTACCTAAACTGGGGGACACCTATATACCTACTACCTAAACTGGGGGACACCTGTATACCTACTGCCTAAACTGGGGGACACTTATATACCTACTTCCTAAACTGGGGGACACATATATTTACTTCCTAAACTGGGGGACACCTATATACCGACTTCCTAAACTGGGGGACACCTATATATCTACTACCTAAACTGGGGGACACCTATATACCAACTTCCTAAACTGGGGATACCTATTATTTTCTGGTGTTATGCAGCCCGCTGTGCGATTTTCTGCTGAAATGCTGCCCAGGTTGCGATTATTTTCTGGTAAAATGCTGCCCACTGTACGACTATTTTGTGATTAAATGCTGCCCACTGTACGATTATTATCTGGTGAAATGTTGCACTCATTGTGATTATTCTCTGGTGAAACGTTGCACTCATTGCGATTAGTCTCTGGTGAAATGCTGCACTCATTGCGATTATTCTCTGGTGAAATGCTGCACTCAATGCGATTATTCTCTGGTGAAATGTTGCACTCATTGCGATTATTCTCTGGTGAAATGTTGCACTCATTGCGATTATTCTCTGGTGAAATGCTGCCCACTGTATGATTGCTATCTGGTGAAATGTTGCACTCATTGCGATTATTCTCTGGTGAAATGCTGCCCACTGTATGATTGCTATCTGGTGAAATGTTGCACTCATTGCTGAAATGTTGCACTCATTGCATTTATTTTCTACTGAAATGTTGCATTCATTGCGTTTATCTTCTGGTGAAATGTTGCACTCATTGCGTTTATTTTCTGGTGAAATGTTGCCCACATTGCGATTATCTTATGGTGAAACATTGCTGCATTACGATTATTTTATGGTGAAATGCTGCCCCATTACAATTATTTTATAGTGAAACGCTGCCCCATTACAATTATTTTATAGTGAAACGCTGCCCCATTACGATTATTTGGCACCTATGGGGGGACCCCATCCAAATTTTCGCAAGGAGGCCCAGGGATTTCTAGTTACGCCCCTGACTACTACCTAAACTGGGGATACCTATACACTTGGCTATCTATACTGGGGACACTTATAGTTATGTCTATATTGGGGACATTTACAGACATGGCTACTTTATACTGATACTAATTACTTATATAGCGCCAACATATTACGCAGCACTGTACAGAGTATGTATTGTCTTGTCACTAACTGTCCCACAGAGGGGCTCACAATCTAATGCCTACCATAGTCATATGTGTGTGTATGCAGGGCCGTGCAGAGGGTCCTTAAGTGGGGGGTGCTCAAATTTTAAAAAAAGGGGCCTAGCAACGTCTTCCCCCACATGCCCCCCCCCCCCCTCCTCGTTTCTAGCTAGGGGGAATTGGTTGTCATGTGGGTGCTCAATGCAGATGCTGGATGCCATGTGGATTCTGGGTGTGAGTACAGAGTGTCATGTGGGTTCTGGCTATGGTTGGGTATTGAGTGTCATGAGGGTGTTGATTGCAAGTACTTAGTGCCATGTAAGATCTCTGTGCATGTACTGGATGTCATGTGGGTGCTGGGTGCAGGTACTGGGTGTGACATGGGTGCGAATACTTGGCGCCATGACTGTACTGGGTGCTGGCTATGGGTTGGCTTTGGGAATCACATGGGTTTTGAATGCAGGTACTTTAGATGCGGGTACGGGTTAAGTGGGTGCTTGGTGCAGATAATACAGGCCATGTGGAAGCTGTGTGCAGGTACTGGGTGCAATTTTAGGCCAGGGTGCAGATACTTGGTGTCATGTGAGTGTGAGTACTGGGTGCCAGCTATGAGTGGGAAGGGGTGGGTGCTGGGAAAAGTAGAGGTCAGTGTGGGTGCTGCAGGAAGGGGCAGGGCCATGCAGCGGATCCTCAAGGGGGTTGTGCTCAAATTTGAAATCGATAAATTGATAAATTGTGCTAAATTGTGTATGTAATATCCCCTCTCCAGAAAGCATAGTGCAGTTTTAACCACCAACCCCCCACCCTCCCCCCCTACACACACACACACACACACACATATACATACATATACACACACACCTTTATAGCAGTATCAGGGAGACTTTGTGTCTCCTTCCAACCAACTCTTTTGGCGCTACCACCCTCAAATCAGCAGTGATAGGTGCCCACTGTTAGTGGGTTAGAGGGGGCACAGTGGAGCCCACAGTGGAGGCACAGACTCACCTTTCATTACTGGGACCTCTGCCCCTCTTGATCAGCGCCCAAGCTTCTTTTCAGGCAAAGAAGAAGTGGTTACCAATATGCAGTGGTTGCTAAGCATTAGTAGATGTAAAACTGCAGTAAGTGCCAAGGTGCAGCGGGTGCCCAGATACAGTGGGTGGTAAGATGCAAAGGTTCACTTTGTGCTAAGTTGCAGTGGGTGCTGAAATGCCAAAGTACAGTCTGTGTCAAGCTGCTTTGGGTACCAAGGTCCAGTTTGTATTGGGTGTTTATTTGCAGTGGGTGCTATGCAGTATTGGGTGCTGAATTAGTAGCAGATTGTGATAAACAATAGTGGGTGCCATGTGAGTGTTAATTGGTACAGGGAGACATGTGAGTGTTGGACATGAGTGAGTAGGGAGTGCCATGTGTGGTCTGGATGTGTGCCATGGGAGAATACTGAGTCTCATGTGGGTTCGGACCAAGGATGGGTACTGGGTGCTATTTGGGTGCTGGCCATGGACTAGTACTGGGTGCATAATGGCTTTGGAACTTGGTGACGTGTGAGTACTGTGCCATGTGGGTGTTGATTATGGGGGTATGTGGGTCTTAGGTACAAATACAGAGTGCCATGTGGGTACTGGGAGTGAGTACATGGTGACATATGGGTGATGGGTGCTGGTTATGTGGGTTCTGAGTGCAGGTAGTTTGGGTGCTATTACTAGTTATGTGAGTGCAGATAGTGGGTGCCATGTGAAGGCGGTGTGCAGGTGTGAGTGCCATGTTGGGTCTGGGTGCAAGTACTGTGCCATGTAGGTGTGAGTACTGGGTGCCAGCTATAGGGTGAAGGGGTGCAGGTACTGGGTGTCATGTGGCTGTTTGATGCAAGTACTAAGTGCCATATTGAGGCCAGATGAGAGTATTGGGTGCAGGGTGCTTGGTGCAAGTACTGGGTGCTTGCTATAGTGGGGGTTACTGGTTGAGTGTAATGTGGGTGCTGAATATTGGTGGGATTGTTGTGGGTGCAGGGGGTGGGATTTCACTGTGAGTACTGCAATGGCATACTGCTATGGCATAGTTGCTGCTAGGGGAGGTAGAGGAGGAGATGAGTTGCTGTAAGAAGCAGGGACAGCTCGTCAGAAACAGCTCATGGCAGTGTTCAGGGGGATGTATTGCCCCCTAGGGACAGCCAGCCAACACGCCCTTCAATGTCATTTGCTGCTGCCGCCACCACCAAAATGCCGCCATCCCAGAGCTCACCAATGAAGACATTTTTTTGTGTGTCTGCCTCAGATTACAGCGATGCCATCTGTAATCTCTGCCAATAAAAAATGAGTTGTGGAAAAAGCAACACCCACCTAGGGACATCAGCCTTACGAAGGCACCTGATGAAGAAGCACAAACACCAATGGGATGAGCACATGAGGAAAAGCAGCATACAAATGCAAAGCCACCCTCCACCTCCTTTTCCTCCTCCAGGTGCAGCATCTTCAGCTGCTTTATTCTCTGCTGCCCTTGCACCTTCTCCGCCATCCTTTTCCACTCCGCCTCTCACCTTGAGCAGTTTCTGCTCCTCTGCCCACAGCAGCCAGAGGTCCGTTAAGGAAATATTTGAGTGGAAGAAGCCAATGTCTGCCAGTCACCCCCTTGCCCGGCGTCTGACAGTTGGCTCGTCGGAACTGTTAGCTCTCATGCTGTTACCATACAAGCTGTTGGACTCTGAGGCCTTCCGAAAATTTGTGGCGATTGGGACACCACAGTGGAAGATATCAGGCCAAAATTATTTTTTCAAAAAGGCGATACCAAAACTGTACACTACTTACACTACATGATCGATGTATACACACACACAAGATGTTTTAAAGCATTTTATGCCTCCAATTTAGGAATGCAAGGTGATTTCTGCCCTTTAGGGATTATAACCCTACTCTGCGTCAAATACGTAATTTTCCCAGGGACTTTTGGCATGTATTCCATTCCGCCATGCCGCCTTCAGGTGTTAGACCCCTTTAAAACAACTTTTCCATCACTTTTGTGGCCAGAAACAGTCTTTGTAGGTTTTAAAATTCTCCTGCCCATTGAAGTCTATGCGGTCCGCAAACCCAAAATCTGAGCTTTGAGCCATCTCTAATTAAGAAATGTTATGCCTGCCTGTGTATTAAAGGGAATCCGAGGTGAGAGGGATATGGAGGATGCTATATTTATTTCCTTGTAAACAATGCCTGGCAGCCCTGTTGATCTTCTGGCATAAGTAATGTCCGAGTCAAACCCTGCAACAAGCATATTGGTAATCCAGTAAAAGCTGAGTCAGCTAATTCTGAGTACCTGATGCATGCTTTACCTGACCTGCTGCATGCTTGTTCAGAGTTTATGGCTGAGGGCCCTTTCACACTGGAACCGTGTGGTGAGTCACATTGAAGCACTGCTACTGCAGCCTAATGCAACCCTATGGGGAAGTTCATTATTCCCATGTTGCGGTACGCTGCACTGGAAGTGCCTAATCTAATGCTAGAGCAGAACTATGTTACCATGCGGGATCCACGGCAATCTGCGTTGGCCCGGAAGTCATGTTAGTCTATGGCGTCACAGTTTTTTTTAAGAGTTGACCATGGGACCTAGAGGTGGTTCCACGGCTGTCATTACAATTTTTGTTTGGAGCAGCAGGAGTTGTCGTAGGCCATGGGACCTAGAGGTGGTTCTACGGTGGTCATTACAATTTTTGTTTGGAGCAGCATGAGTTGTCGTATCAGGCCATGGGACCTAGAGGTGGTCCCATGGCAGTCATTACAATTTTTGTTTGGAGCAGCAGGAGTTGTCGTAGGCCATGGGACCGAGAGGTGGTTCTACGGCGGTCATTACAATTTTTGTTTGGAGCAGTAGGAGTTGTCGTCGCAGGCCATGGGACCTAGAGGTTGTGCCACGGCGGTCATTACAATTTTTGTTTGGAGTAGCAGGAGAAGTTGTAGGCAAGGCAGTGGCGTAGCAATAGGGGGTGCAGAGGTAGCGACTGCATTGGGGCCCTTGGGCTAGAGGAGCCCCAAAGGGGCCCAACCGCAATCACAGACAGTATTAGCTCTTTATTGGTCCTATGCTGATAATATATACTTCTAGATGCTTTGAATGGTACTAATCATTAACACACTGTTCCCCATCCACCTCTGACACTGTTTGTCCTTGGTGTGGTTTTAGTGTGCCGCATAAATTGTTATGTATGGAGTGCTTGAGGGCCCCAATGTAAAACTTGCACTGGGGCCCACAGCTCCTTAGCTACGCCACTAGTTGTAGGCCATGGGACCTAGAGGTGGTTTCACAGCAGTCATTACAATTTTTTGGGGAGCAGCAGGAGTTGGCGTTATAACTAGAGATGGCCCGAACGGTTCGACCACGAACGGTTCCAGGCGAACTTTAGGTGGTTCGCGTTCGCCGACGAAAGTGAACTTTTGCGGAAGTTCGATTTGCCCCATAATGCTCCAGTAAGCACAACTTTGACCCTCTACATCACAGTCAGCAGGCACATTGTCGCCAATCAGACTACACTCACTCCTGGAGCCCCACCCCCCTTTATAAAAGGCAAGGTTCTCCTGCCGTTTTACTCACTCGTCTGCCTACAGTAATTACTTAACGGACAGCTGCTGACAGATTCTGCTAAGAAAACTTAGTAACACTCTTGTAGGCTTGTTAGCTTGCTCCTGGCTGATTGTTATTCCTTATATTGCACCCCACCACAGCTCCCTCGTTCCTCACTTCCTCCTCCTCTGGAGGAGGAGGGTCTTGTCTTCCAGGGAATTGTAGGATTTGTAAAAGCCAGCTTACATATCTTGGCCAGAAATTGAACCCAGGCCTAGTGCTTAGTAGGCAGCTCTCTTCACCAGTATACCACCATCAACACTACATGCTGAAGCCAGCCTAGCATGTACCATTATAATATATACAAGAGAAAAATTGGAGGTTCGGGCCATCTCTAGTTACAACTAATATGGATTTGTCCCTCCTCTCTCCAAAACACCAGACTGAAACCCACAAGCTTCGTGACTAGGCCTATTTCGTGACTGTCACACCTCTCTTATATACAAAATGGGTGGGACAGCTGATGATAGGTAGCTAGGAGCTGGTTGCTATTAACGTAGGATTGGTTGGCTTTTGTTACGACTCTAATTGGTGCTGGAATTCCTATTTTCATGCAGAAATCCTGTTTTCACTTTTAACCACTTTACCCCCGCGCGTACGGATTTCTCCGCCCCTTTTTCCATCCTTTCACCCCCAGGGACGGAGAAATCCGTACTCTGCGCACTCCCGCCGCTGTCCGCGCTCTCGCTCGTAAACACGCCGCCCGCCGCTAGTAAACACGCCGCCGCCCGCTCGCCCGGAGATCAATGAATGGGAAAATCCATTCCCGTTCGTTGATCTCAGCCCCGCAATGATCTGCTGCCGCTCGGCTGAGCAGCCCGATCATTGTGAAAAAATAACAAAGTCCCAGCCTCTTTCTACTTCCTGCAAGAGTCCAGAAGGACGCTTGCAGGTCGTATGAAACAAATTGGTAATGGTGCCATCTTGTGGCCAAATAGTAAAACTACATCCTAACCATTTTTTACACACAAATAAACTTGATTTACACAAAAAATTAACTCCTTACCTCCCACACTCCCCAATTTTTTTTTTTTGTAATTAAAAAAAAAAAAAAAAATTTACAATTTAAAAAAAATACATAAATAGTTACCTTAGGGACTGAACTTTTTAAATATTTATGTCAAGAGGGTATAACACTGTTACTTTATAAACTATGGGCTTGTAATTAGGGATGGACGCAAAACTGAAAAAAATGCACCTTTATTTCCAACTAAAATATTGGCGGCAAACATTGTGATAGGGACATAATTTAAACGGTTTTATAACCGGGATAAATAGGCATATACATTTAATGGGTTTTAATTACAGTAGCATGCATTATTTAAAAACTATAAAGGCCGAAAACTGAAAAATAATAATTTTTTCCCCACATTTTTTCCTATTTTCCCATTAAAACACATTTAGAATAAAATTATTCTTGGCATAATGTCCCACCTAAAGAAAGCCTAATTGGTGGCGAAAAAAACAAGATATAGTTCATTTCATTGCGATAAGTAATGATAAAATTATAGACGAATGAATGGAAGGAGCGCTGAAAGGTGAAAATTGCTCTGGTGGTCAGGGGGTAAAACCCCTCAGTTGGGAAGTGGTTAAGCTTCTGTCTAGTGCAGGCAACCAGGGTTCCCTGGAACCCCAGGGTTCCTTGAGCACTCTGCAGGGGTTCCCTGGCATTTTTCTCCATTGTGGGGGTTGGGGGAAGTATGATCGAGAGCACACTATAATAGGGGGTACTGTAAAAAGAAGCACTAAATTGGGGGTCAGAATAATAATGAGCGCATTAATAAAAAGCACCAGAATAAGAAAACATTGTAATGAAGGGTACTGTAATAGGTGGTAGTGACATAAACAGCCACACCAGCCTTTAAAGACCATGTTAGGGGCTCCTCGAGATCCAAAAATTACTTGCAGGGGTTCCTTGAGATCCAAATAGTATTTGGAGGGTGCCTCCAGGGTAAAAAGGTTGAGAGAGGCTGGTCTAGTGTCTTCCTTCTGATTGGCCTAAAAAAAATCTGCATTCCGACGGAATTCCGCAACGAAATTCCACAATTACCGTTTAGCGCTATAGCAATTTCATTCTGATCCGCCGGAACGGAATTGCCAATTTCCGTTCAGAATCTCAGAAAATGGAATTCCGCGAAATTCGGTGAGCATCCCTAGCAGAAAAAATATGGGTGGCATGCTGCAAATTTCTGCACCATGATTCCGTCTCTCACGTAGTGACTGTTAGACGCATACGCGTTAAAATTCGCATTGAACCACAAAAACTCACATACAAGAAAAATATAAGAGAAATGTAATGTCCTAGTGGAAATAAATCCTTAGCTATTTCAATTGCACTGACCTCTTCAACTATTACTATGTTTGTTTTTTAGCCAGATAGATATTCATTTTAAAATTATCAACCTTTAAATTCAGTTTAAAAGTTTTTTTTTTTTTCTTAACGTGAAAAAAAGCTTGAAAATCCAGATTCCATCAAATGTAATACTTATCTATGTTCATCATTTCATCCGTCTCTCACCCCACTGCCCATAACAAGTCATTTTTTATGTAACATAAAAAGGTCTTTTTATAGCAAGCTATCTCTTTTGTTATCTTCATACACATCTGCTGCTCATATGACTATACCATATAAACCTCTCACCGTTTTGTGATATTTGTCAGCCTCTTGGCACGTTAATACTCTTTTATGAGATACACATCTGCAGTATTGATTTTCTGTTCTACTTCCTCTTTCTACTTCTTAGGTGGTTGGTGAATGGAGATTTAGTCGGATCCACTGTGATATCTTTGTCACCCTCGACGTAATGATGTGTACAGCAAGCATCCTTAATCTGTGTGCCATCAGCATTGACAGGTAAGAGACTGGGAGACAGAAATTATGCATGGACAAGGGTAAATTGATATACTGTGCGTGTCATGTACATGAACACTCACTGCTGGCACTTATCAGGTTTTATTATTTGGAAATAATTCACCAGGATGTTGCATAGTTTACTGTAAGTCATATGCTGTTAATTGCACACTTAAATATTTGAATCTGGTATCAGTGCTGCTCGGATACCCCTTTGCAAAATCTGAATTGAATTTGGATCCTAATATCTACAAAATTCAGATCCGATTGGATATATCCGGATCCTAACTTTTTGGTATCTGAATAGAATCGGATATCCGAACCCAGTATCCGAGATATCCACCACGTCTTTTTTTTTTAGGGTAAACGAGGCATGTAGCATCATGTATTAGCAAACACTAATTAATGATGTGTGGACTTAAAATCCCCCCACCCAAAAAAAATGGCTGCCAATTAACATCAGGACTAGGTTCCAGACAGCGGTCGTGCAGCCCACATTGTGTCCAAAGTCCAATCGCACATCTGGGACATGTCAGTTTTCAGCCCAGACACCTCCAAAAATATATGCAGCAATTGTGTTTTGAGTTAAATATAGGTGGTATCAGCACAGCAGCAGTGGCCTTTGGCACCCTGGCAGTGGGAGCAGCAAAGGCAGCAGGAGCAGGGCAATGCAGCAGCAGCAGGTGTAACGTCTGCCAGGAGCATGCCAGACGTGGCACTTGGCAGTGGCACTTGGCACGTGGCAGGTGGAACTTGGCACTTGGCTTGTGGCACTTGTCACATGTCACATGACACCTGCCAAGTGCCAAGTAACAGTCAGACAGCACAGGAGAAGACACTAGTGCACACTAATTGTCACACTGGCACTGCTCTGCAGCACAGCAATTCTGTAATAAACTGACACAGTAGTACTACTACTTTAACAACTAACTAGCACTGACTGCAGTACTACAGTACTAACTACACAATAACACAGTAATCCTATTCCCTAACCTAACCTATACTGTAGCTAAGGCTATTAGCAGGCCAGCAGCTGGCCTGGTCTGAGCAGCACAGCACACACACAGACAGACACATAGCAGCTGATGCAAGCCTGCAGCACAAACTGTCACTGAATGAAATCAAGCTAACTACCAATAGAACAATAGTGTAGTGATAGTGAAGGTGTTAATCACTGAACAGCTTTAGATTTACCACTATATACAGCACGTGCTAGGCCAGCAGCACTGGAGCATGTCTCTCAGTGAGCAGTGACAAGCAAGGACAATATTTCTCATCATGGCACCCCTCCTTATTATACAGGGGAGCCTGGCCAGGGTTCCTTTCTGTGATTGGGTGCTAGGGCTTAGGCTGGGAGCCCTCTGATTGGCTCAACGAGGTCAGGTGGGGCTGGCCAGGGTTCTTTTCTGTGATTGGTTGCTAGGGCTTCTGCTGTGAGCCTGTAATGAACACTGGAGAGGCAGCTGCGGGGAATAGCGCTACTACCACAGCTGCCTCCAGCCCCCTGTTTAGCAGCATGTCTGGGCCTCAGGCGTCTAGCACGCCGTGGACGGAACTATCAGTTGCACATAGGGTTGCCTTGTCACGCGCGCGCATAGACGGGACCTTTATGCGGGTAGGAGGCACGTCAGCTGAACGGCTGGTCGGCTGACTTCAGAGGAGACGCTCGCCGCTCCTCATTGGATGATCACTGGGGGCGTGCCTGAAGGGTCTCCTCTGCTTTATAAGCCGTACTGTGTCACTCACAACCTGTCTGCTGTTGCGAATACTTCGTGTTAGCGCTCAGACCCTTAGATAGTTCCGGTGTGCTTTGATCCGGGAGGAAATCGGGGATTTCACACAAGATAGGAATTGTTTGATAGGCTTAATCATTACCTTACTGTATATTATTTGTGTATGACTCTGGCTTGTTCTGACCTCTCTCTCTCTAAGTGATTCAGTACCTCTGCTCATCTGATCCTGTTGCCAAACCCTGCCTGGTTATATCTTTCTGACTCTGCCTCCCGATTCTGTACTGCATCTGTCTGTCTGTTGCCGAACCCGATCTGTCTGACTACTCTACTCTCACCAGAGGGCCCTTGTCTCTGGTGAGAGGCATTATACTGATTGTACCCACCAGCTTCTGGTGAGGTGCTGCTCTTATCAGTATTACTGTTGCACCAAACACCTCCTGTATTTGTTGTCACATTAGCGTCTGATATACCAGTATTTTAGGTGATTCTGCAGATCACCTTATAATCAGGTATATATCTGTATTATAGGTGATACTGCAGATCACCTAATAATCAGAATTTTGTCGCTTGCTGACACAAATCGTTACAGAGCCCCTGGGAGCCCTGTGATTGGCTCAATGACGTCATGGACGTCATCTCCATGGTTACAGTACCCGGATTCGGATATCCGACCTTAGTATCCACCGGATTCCAGATTTTCAGATTGATATCCGAGTTTACTTTGATAGTGCTATCCGGATTTGGCCCAACTATCCTGAAATCCGGATCTGAATTGGATAGTGGAAAAAGTTTGGATTATCTGGGTAGTTCGGATATCCGAAATCCGGATGAGCACCACTGTCTGGTATATCAAGGTGAGCGTATTTTCATGTACTCAAACTACCATATATATTGATTCTTGGCCCTATATCGATCCAGAAAAAATGAGGCTAAAGTAAAACATGGAAGAAGTTAATATTGCTTGTGAACCTGTTACCCATCACATTAGGGTGTGTTTTGTAGATAAGGGCATGAAAAAAGAAAACAGTAATGAATGTCTTATTCCCTGTTTACAGTGGTTAGTTGTGTTGCAAAATAATTCTGCATGTCAACTCTCTGCACTTATAATTCTATGGGGCTGTTCACAGTACTGCATTGTAACGGATCACATTATTCTAACTTGCTGGCTGCAGGCTTTGTATTAAACACTATGTCCAGTCTTCATTGCAGTTCACAGTCATTCTAACGCATTGTAAGGCATTCGTTATACATCTGTTGCATAACTCATGAGTAATAATGACTGTAAACTGCTATAAAGGCTGTACATAGACCTAAATACAAAGCCTGCATGCAGCGGGTTAGAATAAAGTGGTTGATATTGTGAACATGCCCATCGAATTGTATGGGCAGTGAATTGACATACAGAATTATTCTGCAACGCAACTGACCACTGTGAACATGGCCTAAGGCTGGATTCACACTGTGTGCATTGCATAAAGCACGAATTATAATGTGTGTGAACTGCAATGGACAGTGCATGCATTACACCATACATGCAGGGGCGTAGCTTGGGGGGCGGGGTGGGACATATGCCCCTGCATGCTGGGTCCCTAGGGGCACCCAGCAGTGACTGTCAGTTTTTTTTTATACATATATATATTTGTTTTCCAGCAGGGGAGCGCAGAGAAGGGGAAGCGGTAGGCACAGCGATTGGGAAGGGGGGATGTCTCCCTCCCCCTTCCCTCACCTTAGGGCTTCCCCTCCCTCGCTACCCCCTCCAGATATGAGCGGCGGGCGGGCAGAACACTTACTCTATAACCGGTGCGGTAGAGAAATCTGTGCGCCACTACTCAAGTCTAGTCTAGACCAGAGTAGCAGCGCACAGATCTCTCTACCGCGCTGGGAATAGATTAAGTGTTCTGCCGGCCCGCCACCCATATTTGGAGGGTAGAGCGAGTGAGCGGAAGCCCTAAGGTGAGCGAAGGGGGAAACGTCCCCCCTTTCCCACCGCTGTGCTTACCACTATGCCTTCTCTGCGCTGCCACCCCTGCTGCTCGGGGGACACCTTGCTACCGATTCTGGGGACTACTATGCACCTGGCTACATATACTAGGGACATATACTCCTGGCTACATATACTGGAGACACCTATACCCTTGGCTACATATACTGGGGACATCTATACCCCTGGCTACATATACTGGGGACATATATCCCTGGCTACATATTCTGAGGACATCTAAACCCCTGGCTACATATACTGGGGACACCTATACCCCTGGCAACATATACTGGGGACACCTATACGCCTGGCTATATATACTGGGGACAGTTATACCCCTGGTTACATATACTGGGCACATATACCACTGGCTACATATACTGGGGACAGCTATACCCCTGGCCACATATACTGCGGACATATACCCCTGGCTACATATACTGGGGACACCTATATGCCTGGCTACATATACTGGGCACATATACCCCTGGCTACATATACTGGGGACATCTGTACACCTGTCTACATATACTGGGGACATTTAGACCTGGCTACATATACCGAGGACACCTATACCTCTGGCTACATATACTGGTGACTGCTATGCACCTGGCTACATATATTGGGGACATATACCACTGGCTACATATACTGGGGACATCTATACCCCTGGCTACCTATTCTGGTGACATTTATAGACCTGGCTACATTACTGCGGACACCTATACCCCTGGCTACATATACTGAGGACATTTATACGCTTGGCTACATATACTAGGGACAGCTATACCCCTGGCTACATATACCAGGCACATATACCCCTGGCTACATAAATTGAGGACACCTATACCCCTGGCTACATAAATTGAGGACACCTATACCCCTGGCTACATATACTGGTCACATATACCCCTGGCTACATATACTGGGCACATATACCCCTGGCTACATATACTGAGGACTGCTATGCACCTGGCTACATATATTGCAGACATATACCACTGGCTACATATACTGGGGACATCTATACCCCTGGCTACCTATTCTGGTGACATTTATAGACCTGGCTACATTACTGGAGACACCTATACCCCTGGCTACATATACCGAGGACATGTATACGCCTGGCTACATATACTAGGGACAGCTATACCCCTGGCTACATATACTGGGCACATATACCCCTGGCTACATAAATTGAGGACACCTATACCCCTGGCTACATATACTGGGCACATATACCCCTGGCTACATATACTGGGCACATATACCCCTGGCTACATATACTGGGCACATATACCCCTGGCTACATACACTGGGGACACCTATACGCCTGGCTACATATGCTGGGGACACATACACACCTGGCTACATATACTGGGAACAGTTATACCCCTGGCTACATATACTGGGGACATATACCCCTGGCTACATATACTGGGGACATATACCCCTGGCTACATATATTGGGGACACGTATACACCTGGCTACATATACTGGGGACAGTAAAAAAATTGTTGTAGCTCAGTCTCTCCATTATTTGGCTCTGTGCTCTGAAATAGGCACTTATTTTTGTAGGTTTTCAGAAATAAGAATTATTGTGAAAATATTTTAACAACTATGAAAATAAGTTGGCTAATGCTTTGTTTATTATTTTAAACTCCTCTTCCTAGGTACTACCATTCCGATTTTTCCTCCAGCAGCTGCTGCACATTGCTTTATTAGTCCTGATGATCGAGTTGCCAGATACCATTGATCACGGATGTTAACAGCCAAACAAAACATATATGTTTTATCTTCTCTCAGGGCAAACTGACACTTCACTGTCTAGTGCCCCCGAGAATCGAGGAGATGAGGAATCAACATCGCTGTCAAAAAGTGATATACTCATCCTGGCTGATGGAGAAACTGTCAGGAATAATATGCTGCTTCTATTGCATTCCTGGGATTCTCTTTGGCTGATTGACAGAAGATAAACACCAATAATTTCTGGAGTGCAGTAGAAGCAGCCTGGTACACTTGTGCTGTTTCTGCAACATTCATTGTACAGCAAATGGCTGCCTGTTAGTAGGAATGCTCACCGCATTCCACGGAGCAGAATTGCTATAGCGTTCCAATGGAATTCCGGAATTGCTATGTGTAATTCTGTCGGAATGATGATTTTTTTAAGCCAATCACAAGACCCTAGAAGAAGCTTAACTACTTTGGCCTCCTGGACGTACTAGCTACGCCCAGGAGGCCATGTGTGCGTCCGTGCGCTACCGCGGCTGATCGTGCGCGTGCACGCGTGCTCCCGGCCGCGGATCGTTAGCCCACGAATCAGTGAATCGGGCTATGGTGCCTGATCACTGATTCCTCTCCCCCGCAGAAAAAGCGACAGCTTCTCTCAGAAGCTCTGCTTTTTCTGGCTGTTGCGTCCCCCATGCGTCCCTCTAAGCGTATGTTATCCTTAGAGTGACATCATGTAAACAAACTCATGGCCGCCATCTTGTGGCCAAAAAGTAAAACTACAACTAAAAGTAAAAAAAAAATAAAACTCAACACACATTTACATTATAAAAGTACTGTTTACATCCCACCCTCCCAAAAAATACCCAAATAAAATGTTTAATATAAAAAAAACAAAAAACATTACAATGATAAAAAAAACATGTAAATATTTACCTAAGGGTCTAAACTTTTTAAATATCAATGTAAAGATGAAATATTTCTATACTTTTTTTTTATTTTAAACTTGTAAATAGTGACAGATGCAAAACGGAAAAAATGCACCTTTATTTCCAAATAAAATATTGTCGCCATACATTGTTATAGGGACATAATTTTAATGGTGTAATAACCGGGACATATGGGCAAATACAATACGTGAGTTTTAATTATGGAGGCATGTATTATTTTAAAACTATAATGGCTGAAAACTGAGAAATAATGATTTTTTCCGGTTTTTTCTTATTCTCCCTGTTAAAATGCATTTACAGTAAAGTGGCTCTTATCAAAATGTACCACCCACAGAAAGCCTAATTGGTGGCGGAAAAAACAAGATATAGATCAGTTCATTGTGATGAGTAGTGATAAAGTTATTGGCAAATGAATGGGAGGTGAAAGTTGGTCAGATGTAAAAAAAAATCTCAACCCTGTAGGCTGAAGTGGTTAAACCTCAAGTTTTTTTGATCTAGGAGGTCTCATAAGCCTGTTTGTAAAAAAATATGAATTTGACTTACTACTGTTGTTGAGTCCATAAGCTTAAAGAGAAACTGTGACCAAGAACTGAACTTGATCCCAATCAGTAGCTGATACCGCCTTTCCCATTTAGATCATCAGGGGGCTCTGTATGGCAGATATCGGGGTGAAACCCCTCCCACAGTGTAATGTCAGGACCACATTTTAACCTCTTGAGGACCACAGGTTTACACCCACTAGTGACCACTGACCAGACCATTTTTTTACAATTCAGCACTGTGCAGCTTAAACAGTTATTTGCTTAGTTATACAACTTAGCACCCAATTGAATCTTACCTCCTTTTCTTGCCACCAATAAAGCTTTGTTATGGTGGTCTCTATTTGCTGCTGCAATTTTTTTTTTTAATAAAAGATTATCAGTTAAAAACAAAACAAAACCCTGTTTCTTTAATTCAGCCCCCCCCCCCCGCCCCCCAATTAGCCCTAAACAGCGATCCATACAATACACTACCCCCACTTAGGCATTGGCGTATGTATGGGATCACTTTGGGAGCTGTTGCTAGGGACAGTTAAGTGACAGATCTGTCTCCTGTACAGCACTGCGCTAGATCACAGCGCTATACACATAAATATTTGTCTTTTTTATTATCTCAGTCTGCCAGCTCCAGTGGCGGCTCCGATCGCAGCTGGCAGGCTGTTCATGGCGGTCTCCTGTGTCCCCCTGCAGGTAACGCGTGCTTGTGCGAGTGCTCATTCCCTGCTAATCTCACGAGAACCGCCATGACGCCAATCAGGTGCTAGGTGGTCCTGTGCCTGCTACGCTACCACTGCCCATCAGCGTGAGGCGGTCGGGAGCTAGTTAAATAAAGATCCATTTGAGTTATTAGACCCTCATTGCATGTTGTAATTGCAAATACAATTTGATGTTCCTTTAATATTGCATTTAAATAGAGTCTAACCATTGGCCACACTTTTCGTTTAAAATGTGATGTTTTGAAAGTATGTTGAGACACTTTGCCAATCTTCTTCTGAATATTTAAATGAATGCATGCATTTAAAAAACAAAACTGCTAAAGCAGTCCACATCTTTAAGCCATTTCACAAAATCTCCTTTTTTTCCCTTAGCATCTAAATTACATGTAGGGATTGCATATTGTTTGATGCATTAAAATCGAGTTGCATGCTGTATATTTCATCCCTGTTAACGTAAATCCACTGAAGCTTATCCTTGACGTACAAAGCAACACAGGTATTAAATCACAGCGCAAATTAAAGTTTCATGTATAAGCTACCACTGGCTTTGGCAGCCCCATCAAGAGTAAATGGGAAAACTGCTATAGCTTTAGATATGAAAGCAATGAATAAGGACGCTGTGACTGATTGAGTTTCCTCACGTAGTTTAACAATTTCCTAGACAGGCATAATTGCTTATTCCACTTGCTACAATCTATATCCATTGTCATTGCTGGAATTCCTGCAGTGAGCTGTTCAGTTACAAGAGATAATATTGTAAGAAATTGGCTAAAAACCAAACAATTAAAACAGCCCCATTAATCTTACATTTCACAACAGTACATGATGTCAAAGCTTGATTGGCTTGTGAACAGATAAGTTTTATTTCTTGTCATTTTTCAATGAAGGAATGCAAAGTATAGGTATAAAGGGCAATCCCAGAATTGAGTGCATTGTCATATTTTGAGGGAGCCGAAGAAGTGATTTTTTTTTTTTTAGAAAACATCAATATTTTAAATTGTGGTAGACCCTAGGTCCCTTATTGTTATCATCTTTTAAACTGTCAGACGTATTGGTACAAGGTCCTCATTTCTTTTGTGTCTGTTTTTACCGGATTCCTTTGGGGTCCATTTTTAAATATGTGCATTGGAGGCAGATTGCTTAATTTATCCTTTGTGCGCATTTCACTCTCTGCAATTTGTAAAAGAACTGAAACAGCCTTGTAATAGTGATGACCTGCAGTTTACGTCAGCAGACAGTTCACAGAGAATATTCGCTTTTTGCTGTTCGCATTTACCATGTGCTTTACGCAAAGTTTGTGTTCGCTCCATACTACGGAGCCATATTTTAATCCTTTTGTAGAACGGAGTCCCCCAAGTGCTCTATACATAACTATTGATACAGCGCACCAAAACCTGCTAATGGCAACTACAGTGTCAGAGGTGCAAGAAGGGGATGGGAAACAGTTAATGATTAACACTGTTCAAAGTATCTATAGAAGTGATTATTATGAGCACAGGACCAATACAGAGCTGATACTGCAATTGAGGAAAGGCCCTATGGGGCCCCTCTGGCCCAAGGGCCCCAATGCGGTCACAACCTCTGCAACCCCTATTGCTACGCCCCTGGTCCCATGCCATAGTTCCGCTCTCAGTCAGACCTGCGCTCTCCCTTCCGTAAAAGCAAGACCCGTGGCCTCTAGTGATTGCGCTCCCAACACTGGGAGTGTAGTTCAGATTCTCTCTGAACTGAGAAAGTGCAGAGTGCTTCTGGCGATAGGATGCAATCATGATTGATGTGCGGCGCACCTACACATGCACAGAAGACCACAACCTGGCCATGGATCATGATCTTACAGAGGGGAGAGCGGAGACCTGGCTTGGAGCAGACCTAACAGACTTCTAGGGACTGGAAGAAGCCCCAGGTGAAAAACAAACAAACAAAAAAAACTTTTTTTCTTTTTAAATTGCAGATGTATGTACCTGTAAGTCAGATTGGGCAGTACAGCCAATTAAATGGGTCATACACCTGTGATGATCCGCTCAGCTGGCTGCACAGGCAGACAGCTGTTTGTCCATTCCTCTAGTCTGTGGGCTGCAGGTCTCTGGAACAGACACCTGTCTTTCCATTGCAAGTTTCTGGTCTGTTCTCTTGCTGGGGAATTTGCATACATTCGTTATGCAAATCCCCTACCTGCCTTCTTTGATGACTGGCACTATAAGAGCTTTATGTTTCCCAGAAGGCTTTGCTGGTCATTTCCCTTCCATGGTCTGCTCCTGATGGACACTGCTGGAGTGTCAGCCATTGCTATCTAGTATAGTTAATTCCTGGGGTTGCTTTAGACTCCCCTTCTAGCCCAGTCAGGTTGTATTATCTGTATTGCCTGTTCTGTCTTGTCTTGT
Source organism: Hyperolius riggenbachi (assembly GCF_040937935.1). Taxonomy (NCBI): domain Eukaryota; kingdom Metazoa; phylum Chordata; class Amphibia; order Anura; family Hyperoliidae; genus Hyperolius; species Hyperolius riggenbachi. The sequence continues at coordinate 265,611,417 of NC_090651.1, read as the reverse complement.
CTGTTGCCATTGTCCTGTCCCAACGGTGGTGGACAGGAAATGGTTCTGATCTCTGTTCTTGGAGTATAGCTGGTGCAGAGGTTGCTACCAGCTATCTCTTCTGTTCTGTCTCCTGGGATCACGCTAGCTGCTTTTCGCTAGCGCTGGGGATACTTCTGTTCTGTCTTCTGGGATCGCGCTAGCTACTTTTCGCTAGCGCTGGGGATCCTTCTGTTCTGTCTTCTGGGATCGCGCTAGCCACTTTTCGCTAGCGCTGGGGATCCTTCTGTTCTGCTACTCTGTACCTGGATCGCGCTAGCCACTTTTCGCTAGTGCTGTGGATCCTATCTCTCGCTTGTCCCTGTTTTTGTGTGTCTGTCTTGTCCGCTACGCTTGCTGGAGGCTCGGTGAGGTAACCGTTAAGCAAGCGCTCGCGTCCTCTGTTTCATGTTTGTCTGTTAATGGTTAGTTAGGCGTGCTTGTCTCTATTGTGCTTATCACGTGGAGATCGCGCATAACCGCGTGCACTGTTGCGAATGAGTGCGGTGTTCGCGGTTAGCTAGCGTTTGTTATTTTCCGTATCTCCTTATTGTATTATTTGTTGTGCCTTTGCTACCCTCGTATTCTATTCTGATCTGCCTTGTGTCACGTCTGGCGATCGCACCTCTCGCAATCGCGTTCCTATTTCATATCTGCTGTTGTGTGTGCGCGGTCACGGGGTGGCGACTGGATTGGCGCACACACATACAACCTGTCCCTTTGCTCGCTCTCATTCGCAATCGCCTCTCTTGCGATTGCGTTCTGCGCTTCGTACAATTCCTGTCTGGCATTTGTGGAGGTACAGAGGATTGGTTCCTCTGCACTCCTCAGCGCCATCTGCCGACAGGAATTTCCCTCTACAGGTGCGTAGCACCTTTTGCTGGGTGCCTGCAAATAAGTGCTTGTGGAAGATTTCCGCCGTGTCAGCGCACGCGTTGTGCCCCCTTTAGTAGAAACAAACCATTTCACATCACAGTTACAGTGCAGTGTTTAGGCCTACACTGCGCAAGCAGCAAATTTTGTGACCACAGTGAACTTTACAAATTAGGTAAATGCTAAATATTTAAGGCCTCTGATACAGTGGCTGCAAATAACATTTTTTAGGCAGGTAAAGACAGGGGCCATTCTAAAGAACTTAATATGAAAAATCTTCAAACTAAATGCATTTATTTTGTGTTTACACATTAAAAATAGCTTCTGTGCAAAATACTTATTTTGGGGGAGGACATTTTGCAATTGATCCTCATCTACTATGCTACTGCTTAAGGTTTTTGAACAGTTTTTTGATACCTTTTTTAAAAAAAAAATTGTGGCTGCAAATATGCTCTGAAAGTTTTTGAAGTTTCCCTGCCATTAAAGTCAATTAGGGATTCACAAACTTTCACGGAAAAATTTGTAAACGGTTTGTGAACATTTGTTCACAATTTTTCTCCGTCATTACTTGCTTTCTCAATCCCCACTAGGGAACCTGAGATGGGCACTTAAGAAAAACATATACATACCTGGGGCTTCCTCCTGCCCCCTCCAGGCATATCTCTTCCTCGCCGTCACTGTAATGATCTGCTCTGCTGTCTGCACAGGCTGGCAGCTTTTTGACCATTTTTTAGGTCTGCATGCTGCAGGTCCCTGGAAAGGAGACCTGTCTTCATTCTGCAAGTTTCAGAGCTGCTGTTCTGCAGAGGGATTTGCATCCACTTGTCATGCAAATTGCTTATCTGCTTTCTTTGAAGGCTTGCAGTATAAATACCATTTCCTCCCAGAATTCCCTGCTGGTCATAAAGGTTTGGTTCTGCTGGACTTACCTTGAGTTTCAGCCCCTCTGCTGATTGTTTGCGAATATTCTAGTGTAGTTAATTATTGGGGAGTGCATCTTGCATTCTCTATAGTGCAGTCAGGTTTTGTATTATTTGTACTGTTTATACCTGTGCTGTTTGTCTGGTCCCTGCAATTGTACTGTCGCCTGCGGTGGCTGGCAGTAAATCGTTTGGTCTCGTTCCTAGATCGCATTCGCCCTGGCGGTAGAGGCGGTGGATCTCCTTTGTCTGTCTTAGAGTATAACCTTAGCTGTGGTTGCTACTGGTTACTCCTTTAGTCTGTCTTGTCCAGCACGAACGCTTGCTGTTGTCTGGTGGGAGGCAACCGATTAGCAAGCATTCGCGTTATTTGTCTGTCGTCATTGTTAGGTTCATGTGTTATTTAGGGTTGGTACATTTTGTCACTGTTGCACTTTTCGTGCGGTGACCGTACATTTAACGCGTTTGTCTCTGTTGTGCATATCGTGCGGGGACCGCGTTTAGGTAGTTTGTTTGTTATTTTCTTTGACGTTCAGATTGTGGTTCTTTGCTGTGTCTTCCCTACTCAGTCACGCTCTGTCTTATTTAGTCTTGTGTCTCTATTAGCAATCGCCATTCTTGCGATTGCTTTCTCACATTGGTTTTCGCTGTTGTATGTTAACCGTCGCCGGGTGGCGACTGGATTGGTGGACATACATACATTCTGTCTCTGTGCTCACTCTCTCTCTAGGGGCTATCTTGCCCTGTATTGCTTCACCTCGTACAATTTCCACTGGCATCTGTGGCAGTGCAGAGGGTTTATTCCTCTGCACTCCACAGCTCCATCTGCCGGTGGGAATTCCTCTCTACATTGCACCAAAGCTGGGTTCTGTTATTTAAACGCTTGTGGAGGATTTCCGCAGTTTCGGCGCACATCTTGTGCGCTGACCACGGAGATAATTCCCCATTCGTTACAGTCCTCCTCCAAATACTTTATTTTTCTGCAATTGGCCCCGGAAAGTTCACCGGTTGAGGGCCAACTGTGTATGTGTGGCCTGGCCTCACATGCTGATCTATTTGGCTGCAGTAGTGTCTGAATCACACATCTGAAACAAACATGTAGTTAAAGTGGACCCAAATTAAAAATACAAGATTTCAGAAAAACAATCTATTTTCTAAATTATAATAATAAATAGCAGCCTTTTTTCAGCTGCATGATGACAAATATAAAGTATTTTACATTTATTGGAGGAACCCCTCCCTTCCTTTCATATTGCCGGGACAGAATCCGGCAAACTGGTGGAGTAGGTGGTGTCCGGCAATGGAGGAATTGCTAATGGCTGCCACCTGTATAACCCTAATTATGAAAAGAGCAGGGTGAAAAGCATGCACTGAAATGCTCATAGGCTTGAAGGAGTGTTTATTTATCTATGTGTCAGAGTAGTGCAACTAAATATTTTGAATTAAAAAATGTTTGGTTTGGGTCCGCTTTAAAGAGAATCTGTAATAATAAAAAGTTTCCCTAGGGGCACTTACCTCGGGAGGGAGAAGCCTCTGGATCCTAATGAGGCTTCCCCCGTCCTCCTGTGTAGCTACAATTCAGCGCTGGCTCCCCTGAAGATCCATCAACAAGCTTGCGGCGCCTGCAGCGTGCAGCAGTATTTACCTTTGCAATCCAGCGCAGGTGCAGTACCATCTTTCCCTTTGAGCTCTGGTGGAAATAGCCAAGCCTGAATGGGTCTGCTCTAATGTACCAGTGAGAGACGCCTGCACATGCACAGGAGAGCAGACCTGATAGGACTTGGCTATGTCCACCAGAACACAAGGGGGAAAATGGTACTGTACCTGCGCAGGACTGCAAAGGTAAATATTGCCATCTGCTGCTGCCCGCAGGTCCCAGTGCTGGATCCCTACTGCATAGGAGGAAGGGGGAAATCTCATTAGGATCCAGAGGCTTCCCTCTCCCAATGGAAGTATGCCCAAGAGGCTCTTTTTCTTATTACAGATTCTCTTTAATCTTGTCAGATCTGACAATAATGTCATAAACCCCAGATCTGCATAGATGTGTTCCAGGCCTGTGGCTAAAAATATTAGAGACAGAGGATCAGCAGGACAGCCAGATAACTAGTATTGCTTAACAGGAATTAACCACCCTGGCGTTCTATTAAGATCGCCAGGGCGGCTGCGGGAGGTTTTTTTTTTAAATTAAAAAAAAACTATTTCATGCAGTAAACTAAAAGTTGGCTGCATGAAAGCCCACTAGATGGCGCTCCGGAGGCGTTCTTCTGATCGCCTCCGGCGGCCAAAAGTAACACGGAAGGCCGCAATGAGCAGCCTTCCGTGTTTTGCTTACTTCGTCGCCATGGCGACGAGCGGAGTGACGTCATGGACGTCAGCCGACGTCCTGACGTCAGCCGCCTCCGATCCAGCCCTTAGCGCTGGCCGGAACTATTTGTTCCGGCTGCGCAGGGCTCAGGCGGCTGGGGGGACCCTCTTTCGCCGCTTCTCGCGGCGGATCGCCGCAGAGCGGCGGCGATCAGGCAGCACACGCGGCTGGCAAAGTGCCGGCTGCGTGTGCTGCTTTTTATTTCGTAAAAATCGGCCCAGCAGGGCCTGAGCGGCAGCCATCGGCGGGGATGGACGAGTTGAGCTCGTCCATACTGCTAAGATGGTTAAATAAGGCAGCCTCCATATCCCTCTTGCTTCAGTTGTCCTTTGAAATAGAGGTAAAATCAATAAAGCATTATTGATCAGGGTCTTGTAATAAGATATTGTCACACATTTAAGAAAACCTATGCCAACATTTTAACCAACGGCAATGACATGTATCAATGAATGAAAACATTTCATAATTAGGAGAAGACTGAAGCTAAAACCAATAATAAATATATAGACCAGATACAGACAATTACATGCCTTGTATAGTCAGAAAACATCTGGCTATAGAGCTAGTAAAGCTGTACCTTTGCTACTTATAGATTTGAATTGAATAATTTAACTGGATGTCTCCCAAGGCAAAATTACATCTATCTCTCGGACATGAAAAATAATAGTAAAAAAAAAATTCTACAAATCCTTTCAAGGAAGAATCTGCAAGGATAAGCCCACAGTATGTCATAAAGATGATCAATTCTCCCTCTTTTCATTATATAATGCTAATAGGAAGACATGATCCATGATTAAATCCTAAAATTCGAATGCAGAGAAAGAACCAAATCAAAGAGCCAAAGGAATGTGAGGGGGGACTCAAGCAGAGAAGAAGTAGGAAGGTACAGCAGCTACCGTATCTTTATTACAGTTCGATCAGTATCTGATTTTCCCATTTGAACTCGGTTCTGTTTGTAGAAATGAGTACAGACCTACCGCTGCCCGTTAACTACCATACAAAAAAATCCGTTTTTATTATATTAATGTGAAGGATTGTTTATCTCTACTGCCAGTCTGCCAAGAGTCTTATGTACAGGGAACGTCACCTCCTGCATGTGTTGCCTAAGCAATAGCTACTGAGGCTAGAAAGGTGCACATATATATATTGTGACTTTAGGGGGTTCACGGGAACTACTGCCAGCACGCAGGAGACAGTAGATGTATCAGAAAGTCCAGTTTATTTAAGCTGAACACAAACAAAAAAAAAACGTTTCTCCAGCAAAAGGTAATAGTTCCAGAAAACAAAGTAGCTTACTTCAGCTTTGTAGAGAAACAGAGTCCTTGCTCTCTGAGCAATAGTGTAGTCCAAAAAACAGTCCAGTTTTGGAAATATAGTGGATAAATCCAGCAAGCTGTCCACTCTGTTGTCCCAGCACAGGAGGCCAACACACATCCACCTTGCGGCACACCTGCTGCCCTCCTAATCAGCCCACCCCCTGCTCAGAGCTCCAGATATCTGCTGTCTGGCTGCTTTCAAAACCAGGTATGTACTGGGTGGAACAGGGAGGTCTGCCAAGTTACCTTCCTTCCCTGTTCCAAAGCTCCGGGCCCTGAATAAACATAGCAACCATTGGTTGCTACACTACCCCGGTCTCCTTCCCAGTCCCAACCTGTCTTAAAAGAGCCTAAAATAAGGCAGAATATATCTGCCATCCAGGACCCATCCCTGGAGTCCTGTACAATATATATACAGAATCTTCTCAAAACATTAGTATATTGTGATAAAGTTCATTATTTCCTGTAATGTACTGATAACCATTAGACTTCCATACATTTTAGATTCAAATACACACAACTGAAGTAGTTCAAGCCTTTTATTGTTTTAATATTGATGATTTTGGCATACAGCTCATGAAAACCCAAAATTCCTATCTCAAAAAATTAGCATATTTCATCCGACCAATAAAAGAAAAGTGTTTTTAAAACAAAAAAAAGTCAACATTCAAATAATTATGTTCAGTTATGCACTCAATACTTGGTTGGGAATCGTTTTGCAGAAATGACTGCTTTGATGCGGCGTGGCATGGAGGCAATAAGCCTGTGGCACTGCTCAGGTGTTATGGAGGCCCAGGATGCTTCGATAGCAGCCTTAAAGCGGAATATAACCCTGCATTTCAACTTTGCTCTAAAACATTATTTACAGCATATTATATGCAGCCAGAATTTTTTTTTTACTAGACCAGCATTGGAAGGGTTACACACAGAGCTTTAAAGTTCGTGGAGAGACATGCTGCCGCATCCGAAGCTTAGATAGATACATTTAAGTAAACAAAATGTAACAAGTGAGGAATGTTACACACTCTTTGGCTGTCCTCCAGCTCCTGCACAGTTGTTACATTTTGTTTTGTTTAAATGTATCTATCTAAACTTCGGCTGCGGGGAACTGTTCTCTCCAGAAACTTTAAAGCTCTGTGTGTAACCCTTCCAATGCTGGTCTAGTAAAAAAAAAATGCTGGTTGCATATATTATGCTGTAAATAATGTTTTATAGCAAAGTTGAAATGCAGGATTATATTCCGCTTTAAGCTCATCCAGAGTGTTGGGTCTTGCGTCTCTCAACTTTCTCTTCACAATATCCCACAGATTCTCTATGGGGTTCAGGTCAGGAGAGTTGACAGGCCAATTGAGCACAGTAATACCATGGTCAGTAAACCATTTACCAGTGGTTTTGGCACTGTGAGCAGGTGCCAGGTCGTGCTGAAAAATGAAATCTTCATCTCCATAAAGCTTTTTAGCAGATGGAAGCATAAACCCACTTTTGAACCAGAAACAGAGGCAGAAGCGCCTGACTTGGGCTACAGAGAAGCAGCACTGGACTGTTGCTCAGTGGTCCAAAGTACTTTTTTCGGATGAAAGCAACTTTTACATGTCATTCGGAAATCAAGGAGCCAGAGTCTGGAGGAAGACTGGGGAGAGGGAAATGCCAAAATGCCTGAAGTCCAGTGTCAAGTACCCACAGTCAGTGATGGTCTGGGGTGCCATGTCAGCTGCTGGTGTTGGTCCACTGTGTTTTATCAAGGGCAGGGTCAATGCAGCTAGCTATCAGGAGATTTTGGAGCACTTCATGCTTCCATCTGCTGAAAAGCTTTATGGAGATGAAGATTTTATTTTTAGCACGACCTGGCACCTGCTCACAGTGCCAAAACCACTGGTAAATGGTTTACTGACCATGGTATTACTGTGCTCAATTGGCCTGTCAACTCTCCTGACCTGAACCCCATAGAGAATCTGTGGGATATTGTGAAGAGATAGTTGAGAGACACAAGACCCAACACTCTGGATGAGCTTAAAGGAGTTATCCGGGAAATTTGAATAAAATAAACGCTACTTACCGGGGGTCCCCTCCAGCCCCAAGCTCCCAGGACCTCCCTCGCCGCATCTCCGCCCGCAGCCGTTTGCCGGAGCTCTGACCCGGTCCCTGGCAATGACGTCAGAGCAACCTGGAGGTCGCTCTGTACTGCGCCTGTGCGATCGGTGCTGTCAATCACCGCCACGTGGGCTGGAGCGGACTGCGCAGGCGCAGAACTACTGCGGGCGGAGATGCGGCGAGGGAGGTCCTGGGAGCTTGGGGCTGGAGGAAGCCCCCGGTAAGTAGCGTTTATTTTATTCAAATTTCCCAGATAACTCCTTTAAGGCCGCTATCGAAGCATCCTGGGCCTCCATAACACCTGAGCAGTGCCACAGGCTGATTGCCTCCATGCCACGCCGCATTGAAGCAGTCATTTCTGCAAAAGGATTCCCAACCAAGTATTGAGTGCATAACTGAACATAATTATTTGAATGTTGACTTTTTTTGTTTTAAAAACACTTTTCTTTTATTGGTCTGATGAAATATGCAAATTTTTTGAGATAGGAATTTTGGGTTTTCATGAGCTGTATGCCAAAATCATCAATATTAAAACAATAAAAGGCTTGAACTACTTCAGTTGTGTGTATTTGAATCTAAAATATATGAAAGTCTAATGTTTATCAGTACATTACAGAAAATACTGAACTTTATCACAATATGCTAATTTTTTAGAAGATCCTGTATATATATATATATATATATATATATATATATATATATATATATATATATATATATATATATATATGAGTTTAATCTGCTTTCCGCTGACCATATAACTATCTGCACCATTTTTGGGGCGATTTTGCTATAATGGAAAGTATAGGAAAAACATAAAATGCTCACAAAATCGATTTGTGTGGTGATTGCGTTTGCGCTTTCATGAATATATACATTGTATTTATTCATTTCCGGGTGAAAGAGTTCACTTCCAGACTAACTTCAGGAAGTGAAAAAACAGAATTGCGCTTTACAAAAAATCGTAGCATGCAGGTAAGCGCCGGGAAGGCAAAAAAAAAAAATCTCTCACAAAATCGCAAAATGCTGGCCTCAGCAATTGCAATTTTAGATGTGAACAAAGCCTTAGCTAATGAATGTCACCAGCACTGCTGAACTCCCCTCTCCCCCCAAGTGCAGCCACAACAAGTACACACAATCAAATCATTAATGTTACCACCAGTTCCATTCCCACCTAAATAAAGCAATTGCTGCCCCTATACCATTGCACAATCCCCAAATACAGGGGGTACAGCAAAGCACAAGCTATTTGCCTGTTCCAGCAATGAGCCCATTCTCCGAGGCAGAGTAGTGGCATAGTGGTCTGTTTGGGTCTACATTTAAAGAGGAACTCCAGTGAAAATAATGTCATAAGAAAGTGCTTCATTTTTACAATAATTATGTATAAATGATTTAGTCAGTGTTTGCCCATTGTAAAATCTTTCCTCTCCCTGATTTACATTCTGACATTTATCACATGGTGATATTTGTACTGCTGGCAGGGGATGTCAGTGGAAGGAGATGCTGCTTGCTTTTTTGTCAGTTGGAAACAGCTGTTATTTCCCACAATGCAACAAGGTTCCCACTGTGTGATGTAAGAACCATGGTCCTGATCTCACACTGTGGGGGGGGGGGGGGGGTCACCACAATATCAGTCATACAGAGCCCCTGATGATCCATTTGTGAAAAGAAAACGATTTCTCATTGGAATGGGGTATCAGCTACTAATTGGGAAGAAGTTCAATTCTGAACTGAAAACATAATGGAGACTCAGTAGTAGAAGATCATGTTACAATTCACAGATATTTTGCTGACCCTTGCACTAGTGGTACGTGTGGGCTCTCCCAGGGCATGAAGTCTAAGTGGTTACAGGAGTTCACCAGAGTATCCTAAAAGAAATGATGGGTTGCAACCCCTAGGGGGCATCAATCTGCTTTGCTACCTAGTAGTCAGCAGGTCAAACCCCCTAGAAATGCTCAATCAGAGAGAACAAAGGATAACACTAGGTTGGTGAAGGCAAATAGCAGGCTGAAAGCTGAAGGCAGGGTCAGACTAGTTCAAGGGCAGGCAGCAATCAATCAAAGTTCAAGACAAGCCAATGTCAAGGACAGTCAGATAACAAGCTAAGTCATGGACAAGTCAGGTCATAATATGAAGTCTGATTAAACGAAGTACCAGTCCAACTGGTAGGCATGAATGGATTCAGGATGGTAGTCAGAAATTGCAAGAACAAGGTAAGCAGATCATGGATACAGAAAGCAGGGAGCCAGGATACACACAGGGCCGTTTCTTGGGCAGTGCGGGCAGGGCACAATGGGTGCAGACTGGCAAGTAGAAGAAAGGGGATGCAGGCAGAAGGACATAAATGCTAGGGAGGTGGTGAGGCGCAGTGCAGCCAAATGGAAGAAGAAAGATTACCAGCGCAATCACCTTCCTTGACTCCACCTGGGCTGCCTGCGCCCGACATCAAGTTATCATTACATCACCACCGCATGATGACACCTGATGCCCTGTAGCAGTTGCAGGCCGTCAGAGCATGGCACCCATGGAGGTGTCGGCTTTCCGGGCTCTCTTTGCCTGTGTGTTTTCCTGGTCTCGGCTTTCTCCTGGATGAGTGGCTGGTCACTAGTAAGTAGGCAGATCTACTTGTGTGACCTGTGGCTGTGTGACTGTCCCTGAAGAGTAAGGGTTTGTGAGTCAACTGGGTGGGGGGAAGGGAGCGCAATTTTTACACCCTTGTCCTGGGTACAATTTAGCCTAGAAACTGCCTTGGATACACACGGTAGAACCTTGATGAGCTGGCAGGGTTCTACAGAGCAGAAAGAACTTTAATATGTTCTGAGTCTCTGAGAAGCACCTCAGTTGTGAGAGCTTAAAGAGGCACTTAAGTGAAAAAAAAAAACCAGTTCTACTCACCTGGGGCTTTCCTCAGCCCCCTGCAGCTGATCGGTGCCCTCAACGCCTCACACGCTTTATGGACCTGAACCAGTTTTATATGCTCCTGTACTGCCTGATGAAGCGGGATTGTTGACCGCGAAACGCGTTGCGATTTTATGGAGCTGTGAATAAATTGTATATTTTTTACTCTGCATTTGAGTATATGTCCACTACCAGAGGGAGGTAAGTCCACCTCGACTTCCCTCTTTTTGTCATTTTTAGAACATTGTTTTACTCTGTTTGGAGCCTCTGTTCATACATATTACAGCACGATTAAGTCCACCCCTGGTGGAGGGGTTCTTTCCCCATTTTCCTATCTACAGAGAGTGACTTTTATACCTGAGTGGGGTCAGGTACTAATACTCCCCACCTGCTTGTCAAGTGGTTACCTGATGGTAACCCACCTTTGTGAGTATAAGAACCTTTGACATTACATTATATATTGAGCTTACCAGACAATATTGCACTATTGGGCTCTTGGTGTCCTCTGTTTTGTTTTTACCAGGTGAGTAGAACTCTTTTTTTTTCACTTAAGGTTCACTTAAAAATGATAATTAGTCATGTTTAGAGGCAGTAAGTCCAGAAGCAGTTCTGCTAGGAAGCATTGAGTATTTCAGCAGAGCCTGTGGCTTATCAGCAGTGCATGCTTTGCTGAGATAGAAACACTGAGTTCTGAGATCACATGCGAGGAGCAAAATAGTATGATGTGACATGCAAGAATCATACTGGATTATGTGTCAGTGGCAATGGTGTTCCTACCACAGGGCGCAGGGGGGTGTGGCGCACTGGGTGCCAGACAGCCAGTTGGGTGTCGCCGCGACCCCCTATAGATGCAGGACTCAGGAGCCCCAGGAGAGGAAGAGAAGTGCTAGGAGGAGGGGTGACAGCAGGGATAGCGGCGGGGAGGGGGGACATATCCCCCCCCTCCCTCACCTGGGTCCCCTCTTTCTGCCTCTCCCCCCCCCCCCAAAATGTGGGCAGCGGGCCAGGGGCAGTGGGCAGCAAGCAGGCGGGCGTGGAGAATACTTACGTCACTTCCGTGTATCAGGAAGTAGAAAGGTTGGTCAGCACACCAGCTTCTCAATAAGCAAAGGTCTGCACTGTTCTGATGAAGGGGACCCTCTGTGGCCCCGAAACAATTGTTAACCGTAGTGTTGACATGTGATACATTAAATTTTGCTTATTGGTGTGCTGACCAACCTTTCTACTTCCTGGATATCATTTGGTATGATGCTTAGCATCCCAGGTCAAGCAATCGAAAATCACTAGGACAAGTGTGCCGCTCTGCACCCTCTCACCTTACTTCCGTGTATCAGCCTGGAACGCTGCGTCACCGTCACGTGCCTCTTCTGCGCCTCCAATCATTGGAGGCGCAGAAGAGGCACGTGATGGCGACGCAGTGTTCCAGGCTGATATGATATTTTTTTTTTGGGGGAAGAGAGGCAGGAGGGGACCCAGGTGAGGGAGGGGGGGATATGTCCCCCCGTCCCCATCGCTATCCTTGCTGTCACCCCTCCTTCTAGCTACACGGGGGGTGGGGGGGCACTATACTATCTACAATGGGGGGGCACTATACCAGCTACCTTGGGGCCACTATACTAGCTACACTGGGGGCCACTATACTACCTATACTGGGGGCAGCTAAACGGGGGGGGCACTATACTAGCTACACTGGGCCTGGGGGTCACTATACTAGCTATACTGGGGGCAACTATGGGGGTCACTATATTACCTATACTGGGGGGGCACCATACCAGCTACAATGGAGGCCACTATACTAGCTACACTGAGGGCAACTTTACTAGCTACCTTTAGATCACTAAACTGGCTACACTGGGGGCCACTATACTATCTAAACTGTGGGCCACTATACTAGCTATACTGGGGCAACTATGGGGGCCACTATACTACCTATACTGGAGGGCAGCTGTAAGTGGGCCACTATACTAGCTACATTGGGGGCAGCAGCTATGCTGCCTATCCTGGGGGCAACTATACTAGCTATATTGGAGCAACTATACTACCTTCACAGGGGGCAACTAACTACCTATACTGGGGGCAACTGCTAGCTACCTATACTGGGGGCAGTGGCGGCACCGGGGGGGAGGGGGGGCTTTGGGTGCTGAAGCACACCCTAAAATTCTCCAAGCACCCCCCAGCGTGAACTGACTTTCGGCATCAGTTCACCACAGCGGAAGAGCAGGGCTATAGTAAAATGTCCGAAGCCCTGCTCTGGAGACTTTGAGAGTTTCAGTTGCTGGCTGCAGAGGATCGTGGGAGCTGCGCACCGGATGGAGGCCGAACAGGAGCTCTGCTGCAGGTGAGTAAATGTTTTTTTTTTTTATTTATATTAGCAGCCAGGTGTATCGTTTATGTTCTGGCCAGGTCTGCTACACGATTGAAGTGTTTTCTGGACAGGTCGGCCACACGATTGCATGTATTTTCTGGTCAAATCTGCTACATGATTGCATGTATTTTCTAGGCAAATCTGCCGACATGATTGAACGTATTCTCTGGGCAAATCTGCACACATTACGTGTATTTTCTTGAGAAAACCTGCACAAGTATGTGAATTTTCTGGGGAAAGGATCACCAAAACTTGGGTCCACTGTCTTTGCGTTGCACTTTTAAAGGGAACCCGAGGTGAGAATAATATTGAGGCTGCCATATTTATTTCCTTTTAGGCTACTTGCACACTAAGACGTTGCGTTAGGTGCCACGTTAAGGTCGCATAACGTGCACCTAACGCGACGCCTGGTGCTCTTCTATATGGACGTCAGAGTGAGCCGCGTTGTGCAGCTCACTCTGGTGTCAGTGATGCCGTGATGCGCACTCTTGTGCGCATGCGGCATCACGTGGTCCCGCCGGCCAATCACCGCACAGAGCGGCCGCTCCAGGAAGTAAACACTGCACGTCACAACGTGCAGTGAATATTAATTAGCCATGTGCCTGGCCGCTCTCCGCTCCTCCCCAACATGACTGCGCATGTGCAGACAGTCTAACGCGGCTTAAGCCGCTCTAACGCCGTAGCATGCTGCACTTTCGGGAGAACGTGCAGCGTTACATGTAACGCAACGTGGGCTGTGTGAACAGCCCACTTGTGTTACATTGCTGTGCGTTGGGGGAGCGTTACAGGCGCACTAACGTGCGCCTGTAACGTCCCTGTGTGTAAGCAGCCTTAAGCAATACCAGTTGCCTGGCTGCCATGCTGGTCCTCTGCCTCTAATTCTTTCAACCATAGACCCTGAACAAGCATGCTTGTTTCTGGTGTGATTCAGTTCACTACTGCAGCCAAATAGATCAGCAGCGCTGGCAGGCAACTAGTATTGTTTAAAAGGAAATAAATATGGCAGCCTCCATATCACTCTCACCCGGGGTTCATGTTAAATTACAGTTAATTCCGTCCTCATCCGGTCATGGCCACGCCCATATTTCTGCCACGGCGCATGAAGCGCGCCACATGTTATAGCCGTACCCGTTTTTTGCTCCTTTACTTTTTTTGGGGGGGGGGGGGGTGTCTTATAATACCCAGAACCGGGTGTCAAATGCCCTAGGTACGCCACTGGTCAGTGGGCAGCTCAAGATGGCAATGAAGAACAGAAATGACTCAGCACTGGAGCAGGTAAATAGCTTGTGTTCTGCTGCATTAATCTGAATTTGCGTTACATAATGTACAGTGACCATACGTCCTGCTTTACCCGGGACGCGTCCTTCAGGGGGTGCTGTCCCAGGCTGCATGAGGTCCTTGGAAACGTCCCGCTTTTAGCAGCGGGGCGTCCCGGCCTTGGGACTCTGGCCACCGTACTGAATTAACTAGCCGCAGTGTCTGATAAACGCTGCGCTAGTTCATTCCCCGCAGCCCCGCTCCAGCAGCCTGCATTGTCCTCCTCCGGCAGGCACAGGCAGAGCAGGGCTACGGGAAGATGGCGTCCGGAGGCTGAGCCCTGTACTGGAGACTATTTGTGTCTCCAGTACAGGGCTCCGCCTCCGGATGCCATCTTGCCGTAGCCCTGCTCTGCCTGTGAGCCCAGGGAGCTGCACACACACCAGGCCGGCTGCGTGAGGGGACTTGTCAGGTAAGTAAATGCTTTTTTTTTCCAGGTGAAATGTGCCCACATTGCGTTTATTTTGTGCTGACATGTTTGCCCCCATTGGCGTTTATTTTGTGCTGACATGTTTTCCCCCATTGGCGTTTATTTTTTGCTGATATGTTGCCCACATTGTGTTTATTTTGTGCTGATATGTTGCCCGCAATGTGTTTATTTTGTGCTGAAATGTTGCCCCCATTGCGTTTATTTTGTACTGACATGTTTGCCCCCATTGTGTTTATTTTGTACTGACATGTTTGCCCCCATTGCATTTAGTTTGTGCTGAAATGTTGCCCGCAATGCGTTTATTTTGTGCTGACATGTTGCCCCCATTGCATTTATTTTGTGCTGACATGTTGCCCACAATGCGTTTATTTTGTGCTGACATATTTGCCCCCATTGAGTTTATTTTGTACTTACATGTGTGCCCCCATTGTGTTTATTTTGTGCTGACATGTTGCCCGCAATGCGTTCCTTTTGTGCTGACATGTTGCCCGCAATGCATTTATTTTGTGCTGACATGTTGCCCGCAATGCGTTTATTTTGTGCTGACATGTTGCCCATTGTGTTTATTTTGTGGTGTCCGGGGTAACTGTTGCTGCATTTATTATTTAATGGTCATAGTTGGCTATGTTTGCTGCTTTGGGGTTACGGTATACTATTAAATAGCATCACACAGTTTCTGCACACCCATGATGCGAATCCTCGTTTGACCACATCATGACGTAAACACCGCTTTCTTATGCCTCGCTGTTACATCATTACGTTAGCTCCACCCATAGAATGTCATGACCATGCCCATTTTTTGGCACGGTGCAGCCACCACATTTTTCGCCGCAGTGCAGCCCCCCATTTCGCGCCCCCCACCACCCTGTCCCAGGTTGAGCCTACAAAAATCTGGTCACTGTAGATAATGGCTACTGATGGGAGTGATATGGGTGAAGGTGAGGGAGACATTAACACTAAACAATGAGAAAGGTGTGAAATGTGGGGTATGCACACCAATGAATACCAAAAAGGCTTAATTTGCCATAAAAATGATTATATTTTATTGGATACAAAAACACCTAATTAAAATGTTGATAACCCGGGAATCTACTTTATCTCATCTTTTTTCTCTCACAGACTAGGAATCTATTTGGCCAAATGCCAAGGACTCTTCAATGTGCATACAAATTAAAGAAAATATATATAAAATCTTATTCAGGTGGTACCTAACCCCAGCATTATTATCTTGAATCTATCCTGGATCTTTCAATTTATGCTGGCGAGGTTGCGGCCTCACAGGTCCTCTAGAGCACATTTTTAAGTCCTGTTCTAACCCCTTTCTGGCAGGAAGTCCCAAAAATAATTTTTCAGGTCTTGGAGGTGACTATACCCTTGGACCCCATTATCATGCTCTTAGACAAATCCCTTCCCCAGACTCGTAAATTTGAAAGAATCCTAATTATTCGTATTCTCACTGCAGCAAGATTATCCATTTCTTCAAATTGGAAAAAAGTAGCCCCTCCGGAACTCTCTGAAGTAATAATCAAAATCAAATGGATTAAACTAATGGAAAAACTCACAGCTAAGTTCAGGGATACCGAATTACGTTTTGACAAAATTTGGGGTCCATGGGATACTCACTTTCCTAACGACTGATCCTTCCTAGCTACCCCTAGATATCATGATCACCTACAGGGCTTATCTTACCTCACTGCCCTGGCTTATATATCTCTCATACAAACTAGAGAACCAACCAGACTTATTTTCTGTTAATGTTCTTTTCACTCTAATAATGTTTAACTTAATTAATAAGACCAATTTTGGGGATTGTCTATTACCTTTGACAGTAGTCTAACACCTTTCTCTCAGATATACTCCTTATGTACATGAATGTGTAATTGATGGTATGTTAGACTCCTTGGGCCATATACAATTCACTTTTTCACCTGAGTTTTCTCCTAGGAGATAAGTTTTCATCTTCAAATTCCAGCACTTTTCAACTAAAAAAGTACGAACAAGTAAATGAAAAAGTACTATCAAAATTATTTTGAGCACTTTCTTGCTTTCTCATGGCTTAAAATGCATTTCATTGGCAAATTTAAAAATATCGCCCAGGAGAAAACTCCTGTGAAAAAATTAATTGTATATGGGCCCTTGTTCTCCCTATTTCTCTAGTAGGCTTGGATACCACCAGCTTTCTCGTTTTTGAAGCAATTTTCTATTAAGGGCATGGACTTCCTAGTAGTGTTGGGCGAACAGTGTTCGCCACTGTTCGGTTCTGCAGAACATCACCCTGTTCGGGTGATGTTCGAGTTCGGCCGAACACCTGATGGTGTTCGGCCAAACCGTTCGGCCACATGGCCGAACTAAGAGTGCATGGCCGAACGTTCCCCGAACGTTCGGCTAGCGCTGTGATTGGCCGAACGGGTCACGTGGTTCGGACCCGAACGCGCTCTGATTGGCTGAACTGTCACGTGGTTCGGGTAAATAAATACCCGAACCACGTCATATCTCCGCCATTTGTCTGTGGGTTTAGCTTTGGTTAGGCAGGCAGGGTAGTTTGCGCTCCAGCCACGCTAGCCAGGGTCCCCCCAGTCATTGTATGGGAACAGTAGTACACCGCTCGCTCAGGCACACTATATAGCATTGTGTTTACTGCCACTCTGTGTACCTCGCTCAGCCACATTATATAGCATTGTGTTTACTGCCACTTTGTGTCTGCTGGAAACAGTAGTACACCGCTCGCTCAGCCACACTATATAGCATTGTGTTTACTGCCACTCTGTGTACCTCGCTCAGCCACACTATATAGCATTGTGTTTACTGCCACTCTGTGTCTGCTGGGAACAGTAGTACACCGCTCGCTCAGCCACACTATATAGCATTGTGTTTACTGCCACTCTGTGTACCTCGCTCAGCCACACTATATAACATTGTGTTTACTGCCACTCTGTGTCTGCTGGGAACAGTAGTACACCGCTCGCTCAGCCACACTATATAGCATTGTGTTTACTGCCACTCTGTGTACCTCGCTCAGCCACACTATATAACATTGTGTTTACTGCCACTCTGTGTCTGCTGGGAACAGTAGTACACCGCTCGCTCAGCCACACTATATAGCATTGGGCAATAGAGCAATAGAGGTGCTGGCTTGCCCAGCAGCCAGCGTTATGTCGGAACGCTGTTTCAGTGCTGCCGGAGGCATCGTCACAGATCGGCGTATCCGCCTCTCCACAGAAAATGCAGACCGTCTGACTCAAATTAAAATGACTCAATCCTGGATTGGAAACAACTATGCAACACTCCTGGACCCCAACCAAGTAACATGAACAATGACCATCTGTGATGGGTTAGCGTTGCCGGTCCCTGTTTATTGAACCTCTCATCTTTATTACATTTATGACTGCATGGCGGCAAAAAGCATTGCTATATCCGCACGCTTTTTGTCCTCATGCAAGGCCTGGGTTGCGTCTCAAAAAGCGTGGCCTTCTCCTCCTGCGCCTCCTCCTGTTCCATCACGTGTGCTGCTGCTGCTGGGTTAGCGTTGCCGGTCCCTGTTTATTGAACCTCTCATCTTTATTACATTTATGACTGCATGGCGGCAAAAAGCATTACAATATCCGCACGCTATTTGTCCTCATGCAAGGCCTGGAATGTTGTGTCTCAAAAAGCGTGGCCTTCTCCTCCTGCGCCTCCTCCTGTTCCATCACGTGTGCTGCTGCTGCTGCTGCTGCTGGGTTAGAGTTGCCGGTCCCTGTTTATTGAACCTCTCATCTTTATTACATTTATGACTGCATGGCGGCAAAAAGCATTGCTATATCCGCACGCTATTTGTCCTCATGCAAGGCCTGGGATGTTGTGTCTCAAAAAGCGTGGCCTTCTCCTCCTGCGCCTCCTCCTGTTCCATCATGTGTGCTGCTGCTGCTGCTGCTGGGTTAGCGTTGCCGGTCCCTGTTTATTGAACCTCTCATCTGTATTACATTTATGACTGCATGGCGGCAAAAAGCATTGCTATATCCGCACGCTTTATGTCCTCATGCAAGGCCTGGGTTGCGTCTCAAAAAGCGTGGCCTTCTCCTCCTGTGCCTCCTCCTGTTCCATCACGTGTGCTGCTGCTGCTGCTGCTGGGTTAGCGTTGCCGGTCCCTGTTTATTGAACCTCTTATCTGTATTACATTTATGACTGCATGGCGACAAAAAGCATTGCTATATCCGCACGCTATTTGTCCTCATGCAAGGCCTGGGTTGCGTCTCAAAAAGCGTGGCCTTCTCCTCCTGCGCCTCCTCCTGTTCCATCACGTGTGCTGCTGCTGGTGCTGGGTTAGCGTTACCGGTCCCTTTTCCTGGAACCTCTTCTCTGTATTACATTTATGACTGCATGGCGACAAAAAGCATGTTACCTGTGCAAAGAAACATGACATTTTCCACATTTAAAAGACAGTTTTTCCTTTGAAACTTTACAATCAATTTTCTCAAAAACTATAAGCTCTTTTTCAAATATTTTTTTTCCTCTTGTACCCACTCCCAAGGTGCACATACCCTGCAAATTTGGGGTATGTAGCATGTAAGGAAGCTTTACAAAGCACGAAAGTTCGGGTCCCCATTGACTTCCATTATGTTCGGAGTTCGGCGCGAACACCCGAACATCGCGGCGATGTTCGGCGAACGTTCGCGAACACGAACATCTAGGTGTTCGCCCAACACTACTTCCTAGCACCCGGCCTAATTTATTTCAATTTCATCTACGCTTTTCCTATTTGTAATCGCCAAGTCTACTTATTATATGTTATTTTGCATACTACTTTGAACTAACGGTTTGTACCAATATTCTTAAAGTTGAAATAAAAAATAGTGTTACAAAAGAAAAAAATGTTGATAACCCCCAATGACTCCCACCCCCTACACGTAAGCACCCTCCCCTCAACCACAGCCCACCAAACATACCACATACATGCAAGTATGGTCAATGAAGCTAGATCTATATATATAAAATCGGATGTATGTGTGTGTGTGTGTGTGTGTATGTGTGTGTGTGTGTATGTGCCGCGATCACGCAAAAACGGCTTGACCGATTTGAACGAAACTTGGTACGCAGATCCCTTACTACCTGGGATGATATGTTCTGGGGGTCTCGCGGCCCCCCTGCACACCTGGGCGGAGCTACAAACAGCAAATCAGATTCCACCCATTCAAGTCAATGGAAAAAATGTAAAAGGCTGCCATTCTCACAGTAATCAAGCCAGAGTCCACACACATGGCACAGTTGGTCACTTGGTGACCGAGGTTACAAATCCAGGAAAAGTGGGCGGAGCATAAAACAGCCAATCAAATTTCAGCCGTTCATTTTAAATGGGAAAATGTAAACTGCAGCCATTCTTAGACTGTGTATCGCAGGGTTCTCAAACTTGCCACACTTGGTCACTGGGTGAATGTGATTAAGATTCAAGAAAATGGGTAGAGCCTACAACAGCCAATCAAAATTCACCTATTGATTTTCAAGGAGAATATTTAAACTGCTGTTATTCTTACACTTTTAATGGCAGAGGCTTCAAACTTGCTACAGTCGGTCATTGGGTGACTGGGGTCCAAATTTACTAAAGGGGCGGGGCCACATACAGCCAATCAGATTTCCTTGGTGGATAAACTGCTTCCATTCACACATGTTTGATGCCAGGAACCTGACAGCTCACAAACGTGGTCATTGAGTGACTGTGTGTCAAGGTTACAAAAAGTGGGCGGAGCCAAAACAACTTTTACTGGGAAAATATAAACTGCAGCCATTCTTACACCGTTAATGGCAGGGTTCTCAAACTTTGCACAGTTGGTCATTGGGTGACAGATTAAGATTTTGGAAGGTGGGTGGAGCCTACAACAGCCAATAAAAATTCACCTTTTGATTTTCAAAGGGAATATTTCATCTGCTACCATTCTCTTATACTGGTAAAAGCAGATGCCTCAAACCTGGTACAGTTGGTCACTGGGTGACTAGGGTCCAAATTCAGGCAGGAGGTGGAGCCACAAACAGCCAGATTTGTTTATTTTTCAATGGGAATATACAAAGTATTGATACCAAGGACCCTAAAGCTGATAAACTTGATAATTGAGTGACTGTATGTCAAGGTTAGAAAAAGTGGGCGGTGCCAACAACTTCATTTTTTACATTGCAGGGTTCCCAAACTTTACACAATTGGCCACTGGGTGACTGGGATGAATATTCAGAAATGTGGGTGGAGCCTACAACAGCCAATCAAAATGTACCTATTGATTTTCAAGGGGAATATTCACATTGCTACCATTCTTACACTGTTAGTGGCAGAGGCCTCAAACCTGAAACAGTCAGTCATTGGGTGCCTGGGGTCCAAATTCACTAAAGGGGTGGAGCCACAAACAGCCAATCAGATTTGTTAGATTGATTTCAGCCGTTCAGTTATTGGCAGGGTTCTCAAATGTGACACAGTTGGCCACTGGGTGACTGGGACTAATATTCAGAAAAGTGGGTGGAGCCTACAGCAGCCAATCAAAATTCACCTTTTGATTTTCAAGGGGAATATTTACATTGCTACCATTCATGCACTCTTAATGGCAGAGGCCTAACATCTACTACAGTCGGTCACTGGGAGACTGGGGTTTAAATTCTGAAGGGAGCGGGCCAAAAACAGCCAATCAGATTTTGTTTAATTTCAATGGTAAAATGCAACTTATTGATGCCAAAGACCCCAAAGCTCATAAACTTGGTCATTAAGTGACTGTATGTCAAGATTAGAAATAGTGGGCGGAGCCAAAAACTACTAACTTTTTACATGGGGAAATGTAAACTGCAGCTTTTCTTACACTGTTAATGGCAGGGTTCACAAACTTCACACAGTTGGTCACTGGGTGACTAGGATTAATATTCGGAAAAGTAGGTGGAGCCTACAAGAGCCAATCAAAATTCACCTATTGATTTTCAAGGGGAATATTGAAACTGCAGCCATTCTCACACTGTTAATAGCAGAGGCCTCAAACTTGCTACAGTCGGTCGTTAAGTGTTTGGGGTTCAAATTCAGTAAAGGGGCGGAGCCAAAAACAGCCAGATTTCTTTGCTGGATAAACTGCTTCCATTAGCACAATTTTGATGCCAGGAACCCAAAAGCTCACAAACCTGGTCATTGAGTAGTGACTGTGTGTCAAGGTTACAAAAAGTGGGTGGAGTTAAAAACAGATTTTTCTGGGAAATTGTAAACTGCAGCCCTTCTTGACTGTTAATGGCAGGGTTCTCAAACTTAGCATAGCTGGTTACTGGGTGACTGGGATTAATATTCAAAAAAGTGGGTGGAGCCTAAAAATGCCAATCAAAAATCACATGTCACTTTTCAAGGAGAATATTAAAATCGCTGCCATTCTTGCACTGTTAATGGCACAAGCCTCAAACCTGGTACAGTTGGTCATTGGGTAACTGAGGTTCAAATTCAGAAAAGGGGACAGAGCCACAAACAGTGAATCAGATTTGTTTCATTTCATGGGAAAATACAAATTATTGATGCCAAGGACACCAAAACTCACACATTTGGGCATTGAGTAGTGACTTTGTGTCCAGGTTACAAAAAGTGGGCTGAGCCAAAAACAAATTTCACTGGGAAAGTGTAAACTGCAGCCCTTCTTACACTGTTTATTTCAGGGTTCCCAATCTTTGCCCAGATGGTCACTGAGTGACTGAGATTAATATTCAGGGAAGTGAGTGGAGCCTATAATAGCCAATCAAAATTCAATTTTCAAGTGGAATATTTAAATTGCTGCCATTTTTACACTGTTAATAGCAGATGCCTCAAACCTGCTACAGTTGGTCATTGGGCGACTGGGGTTCAAATGCTGGAGAGGGGTGGAGCCACAAACAGCCTATCTGATTTGTTTAATTTCTATGGGAATATACAAATTATTGATGCCAAGGACCCCAAAGCTCACAAACTTGGTCATTGAGTGTTTGTGTGTTTTAGGGTTAGAAAGTGGGCGGGGCCAACACCAGTCAAATACATACCCGGGCAATGCCGGGTCATCAGTGGGTGGAGACAAATACAAATTTCACTGGGAAAATGTAAACTGCAGCCATTCTGTTAATGGCAGGGTTTTTAAACTTTGCACAGTTGGTTACTGGGTGACTGGGATTAATATTCAGAAAAGTGGGAGAAACCTACAAAAGTGAATCAAACTTCACCTGTTGCTTTTCAAGGGGAATATTTAATTGCTACCATTCTTGAACTGTTAATGGCACAGGCCTCAAACCTGGTACAGCTGGTGGAGCCACACACAGCCAGTCACATTTGTTTCATTTCAATGCAGATGATTGATACCAAAGACCGCAAAGCTCACAAACTTGGTCAGTGAGTAATTGTGTGTTAGGGTTAGAAAAAGTAGGCGGAGCCAACACCAGCCAAATACATACCCGGGCAACGCCGGGCAATCAGCTAGTATTCAATAAAGAGGCCTCTTAAGCTTCATTATATACATGAGCCTCTGAGTTGACTGTGAGGTGGTTCTCCTAGTAATTAAAGTGACCCTGATGGGAAACATTCCCCAAAAGAGTACTCACCTCAGGAGAGGGAAGCCTTTTTGTCTTCCAGAGGCTTCCCCATGCTCCTCGACTGGCTGTTTTAGCACCGCATGAACCCCTGAAAGACTATCAACAAAGGACTTGTCAACAGGTCACACATGAGCAGTAGCACAGACTCACTGAGACTTCATTGGAAAAAGCAGTCCGATTGGGTCCACGGTGCTGCACATGGTGAGCCATCTGTGTCTGCACAGTACAGACCCGATCATGCTTGTTCTTTTCTGTCACGTCCACGGTAATGCGCAAGTGTAGTGTAGTGACACTCCCGTGATGTTTAAGGATCTAAGCACTGAAACGGCCTGGCTGAGGAAGATGGGGAAAGCCTTGGGAGGACCCAGAGGCTTCCCTCTCCTGAGGTAAGTATGCACATTTTTAGATTGCAAACCTCACATTCAAGTATCATTAGTTACTATTATTTCATGATAATTGAAATGTAATGGCTTTTCATACATGTGTAGAATGTTTGCAACTAGGGATGAGCTGCAGATTAAAAATGGATGAAATCCGAATGGGTTTCTTTCGGATTTCATCCTCCTAATTATTGCACCTGAGCGGGTGTGTGCGGGGGGGGGGGGGGGGGGGGTGGGGGGTGGTTAAACTTACCCAGCAGGCGTCTTAACCCACCCACAGCGACTCCCACACTGCGTTCCAAGCCATGGTCATGTGACTACAAACACTTCCTCCTTCCGGGTTGAAGGAGGAAGTGTGTGTAGTCACGTGACGCAACTTGGAACACAGCGTGGGAGGCGCCGTGGGATGGGTTAAAGAAGACGCCTGCTGGGTAAGTTTAACCCCCCATCCCCCTGCACACCTGCTCAGGTGCAATAATTAGGAGGATGAAATCCGAATAAAAACCATTCGGATTTCATCCATTTTTAATCTATAGCTCATCCCTGTTTGCAACATTAAAACATCAAATCATCACCCTTGATTAGACACAGTTTGTTGTTTCTCAGCCATTAGTAATGTATTTTGAAGGGAACATCTTTCAAACATACTATTGTATTGTAGTGTGTACTGTGCTGCAATCCATATTTATACCCCCGAGTAATAGACCAAGAGAACATACACAGGTTTCTGCAATAAATGGACTGACATTTACCAAGTGTGTCATGACTAGTTCAACAAACAAGAAGGGGTGGGGGTGTTGTACCTTTAGCAATGGAAGACACATATCAGCTTGCTAAACAAGTTTGCATGCTGTGAATTACCAGAAAAGTTCAGTCCAGCCTTTCAATAGGTTAAAAGGTGACAAGCATGGACAAATGCTATTTACTGTTTATCGGCTTTCATTGCTTCTTGAAAGAGCACGGATATGCATAGATATGAAGCTGACATCATAAACATAAGAATATTGCTTCTTCTTTCAAGTAGCATCACAAAATCTACTTACACAGAGAAAAAGGCAAATGGATTACAAATAATAATGCCTATAGTACCTTGCAAAAGTAGTCACCCTCCCTGGCAATTTACATGTTTTGAACAGAACATGCCTACAACATTGAATATGTATGATTTGGCGTACTGTGAAGCAAACAACAAATAGGATAAACTAAAGCATGCATAAATACCCCCCCCCCCCCTCCCAAACTCAGTACCTTGTAGAGTCATCGTTGTGGTTGCAAGTCACTTTGAATAAGTCTCTATGAGCTTGTCAGATCTTGCCACTTGGATTTTTGCCCATTCCTCAAGGCAAAAGTGATCTAGGTCCTTCATGTTAGATGGGTTTCATTTGTAAGCAGCAATCTTCAAATCTAACCACAGATTCTCTACTGGATTGAGGTCTGGACTTTGACTAGGCCATTCTAACACATGTAAATGATTCCCCTTAAAACACTTAAGTGTTGCTTTAGCAGTATGCTTGTCCTGCTGGAAGGTGAACCCAGTCTAAAATGACTGGCAGTGGCAGACTGACACGGGTTTTGCTTAAGGATATCACTGTATTTAGCACCATTCACCATTCTTCTTTCCCTTGACTCAGACCAGTTTTCCAGTCTCTTCTGCTTTCCTGCACTGCTAATACTGAGGCAGGGAACACACTTGACAGTTTTTGTACGCGTTTTCTGCACAGAAAAACTGAGAACTCATGTTAATCAATAGGCTAGTACACACTTACTGTGTTGTTTTCGCACGCAGAAAAAAAACTGACATTCTGCATGATGACTCTGCACATTTTGGCAGTTTTCTCTATCAATTACATCAGCTGCTATGAAAAAACGTGCGTGTTTTCCTGCATGGAAAATGTATGCAGAAAAACACGCGCGGAAAACTGAAAGTCAAGTGTGTTCCCTGCCTGAAGAATTTGATGTGATCATCAGCAATGTGTTTGGCACACAGGGCACACAGGGCAGGAGGTGCTGCAGCAGCTGGTGGACACTGCTCAGAATCAAGACAGCAAAGCTGTTTGTGACAGGACAAGCACTAGGATGCTCATCCAGATTCCAGATACTCGAACTATCCAGATATCCAAAAGTTTTTCTGGTATCTAAACTCAGATACGGATTCCAGATAGCTGGATAAATCCGGAATACACTAACCGAGCGAATCCGGATATGTATTAGGTTTCTGGAAATCCATTCAGATACCTAGTTTGAGTACCCGATCCAGATAGCGTAACCACGTCATTGAGCCAATCAGAGGGCTCCCAGCCGAAGCTCTAGCAACCAATCATAGAGGGGAGCCCTGGCCAGCCCATCCTGTATATAAGGCGGACGCCATGATGAGAATCTTGTCCTTGCTTGTGACTGCTCACTGAGAGACATCTCCAGTGCTGCTTGGCTAAGTAAGTGCTGTATTAC
The DNA here is from genome assembly GCF_040937935.1 of Hyperolius riggenbachi. Classification (NCBI taxonomy): domain Eukaryota; kingdom Metazoa; phylum Chordata; class Amphibia; order Anura; family Hyperoliidae; genus Hyperolius; species Hyperolius riggenbachi. Next base: position 265,585,458 of record NC_090651.1, on the reverse strand, counting down.
TGTGCTAAACCTAGTGTTTTTGCTCCTAAACACCTCTACTACACCAGTATTTTATTGTTTTTTAATTAGCTAGCTTGTATTTTGATTTTAGTCAGTGTGACAGTCAGACTCAGTGCTGCAGCTGCTTGGCTAGGTTAGGACCTGCTGTGTGCACAGGCTAGGCCTGCTGCCAGCCTTAGCTACAGTATAGCTTGTAGGTTATTAGTAGGGATGGTCGGAAAATTCCGCGGAATTATTTATTCCGTGATTCCAGCCGGAATTAGCTAATTCCGATTCCGGTGGTCGGAACGGAATTCCTATACCTCTTAAACGGAATTCCGCGGAAATGTTATAATTCCGATGGAATTTTCCGGAATAACACCCAAAAAATCTCTCTCTCTCTCTCTCTCTCTACCTACTACCCACTGCGTCCTGGGTTCAAATCCCAGCTATGGAATATAAGCATGCTTTTCAAAAAGTACAAATCCTTAATCATGCTACTTTTTCTATTGAATTGATCATAATGGTAGTATGGTTTATGCTAGGCCAGCTTTAGCATGTAGTGTGGTTCATGGTCTAGAGGGTAAGACAGATACCTACTACCCACTGTGTCCTGGGTTCAAATCCCAGCTATGGAATATAAGCATGCTTTTCAAAAAGTACAAATCCTTAATCATGCTACTTTTTCTATTGAATTGATCATAATGGTAGTATGGTTTATGCTAGGCCAGCTTTAGCATGTAGTGTGGTTCATGGTCTAGAGGGTAAGACAGATACCTACTACCCACTGTGTCCTGGGTTCAAATCCCAGCTATGGAATATAAGCATGCTTTTCAAAAAGTACAAATCCTTAATCATGCTACTTTTTCTATTGAATTGACCATAATGGTAGTATGGTTTATGCTAGGCCATATGTCGGAATTCCACGGAACAGCTCCGGAATACCGTCGGAATGAAACAGTAGCGGAATTCCGGTATGACGGTATGCGGAATTGTCTCGGAAACGGAAATGGGCTAGATTACTGTACTACTAACTTCTTCTTTTTTTTTTTTTTTTTTTTTCTTTTTTGTAATATACCTCCCCACATAAACATTTGCTTCATGCATCATTTACTATAAAAGATGTTTTGGAAGCAATTTAAAGGCCAGTTCCGGATTTCAGTGTTCAGATATCTGGATAGACTCGGATTTCTGAAAGGTTCGAATCCAGATATCTGGATTTATCCAGATTTTTTGCTATCTGGATCCGGAACAACCCGGATATCAAAAATAGGTATCCGAGCACCACTATTTGAGATGACAGTCTATTAACTGATCTGTTGCTGCCTGTTTGCTGTGTCTCATTCCCTATTCATTCATGTCCCTTTCTCCATCCTTGGAAACTTCTTTTTTACTTCTTTAACCTGCTCTTGCCTGGATGTCCCTGATTTCTGCAAGTACTAAGGGACAGCTAACTGCAGGTCTGGTGAGGAAGATATTGATTGCCTGTGTCACTCCCTCACTCTTCCATCCCACTCTAATTACTTTATCCCTTGACACAACACTGCAGGGCTGACACTTGCTAGCTGTCTGCTTGCTAGGGATGTGTTCTATGCCTATGTGGGGACTGGACATGCACAAGCATGATGTTATGTGTCAGGCAGGGTAAGTGAACACAGTGCTACACAGGTAGCTAGACATCTGTCCTCAGAGCAGCTCTCAATCTAATCCTACAATAGCCATAGTCTAATGTCCTACCATATTATGTGTAAGGATCCCTCCTGTAGTGTATTCTGTCCCTTGCAGTGGAGCTGCAAACGGACAGTTCTGGCTTGTCTGCCTGCATTCGGTTGTGCATTTGCAATGAGTCACATTGTCATTTGCAATTGCTCTGCAGTTCTGGGCAGCTCAGGATGCTGTCATCATTCTACCAATTGCTTGCTACAGCTGAGCTGCGTCCAGATAGCCCTGGATTTCCTGCAGTCATGTTGTTACATAATACTGCATGTATTTCCTATGAGAGTCCTTTGCATTCACAACCAGCTAGGAAATGGTAATCAAGTCAGCTCAGGATTGAATGACTACCATTCAGCTGTGTGGAGATTTGCATGTTTGCATCCATTGGTCGATGCCAGCATAAAAGTCTGTCTCACATTAGCTAGCATAGTTGTGTTGCTATTAGTTACATTCTTTCCTGTAGTCTTGCCTGTGTGGATGCTTGCTGGTGACTTTTGTTAGCCTGCATGCTCTGCTTCTGTGGATGTGACTGTGAGCTGCGGTTGCTAGTAGTTACGCTCCAATCTATAGTCCTGTCGTACCTGTCTGAATGCTTGCTATCGCTAAGACAGCACAACATTGCACTGCGCTGCCATTGCATCTTATTTGTAGCGATATCAGAAGCCCAGAGCTGCAGTTGCTCTGGACAGCCTGTGTAGCCTTTTCCATTATTCAGCTACCAGTCTTGTTGTTCTGGGTGGTCAAAGTATAACCCCCAAGCATTACTCTTGTGACAGTATTGCTTATGCACACAAGCATTACATTATTATTATGTATTTATATAGCACTGACATCTTCTGCTGCACTTTACAGAGTACATAGTAATGTCACTGACTGTCCTTAGAGGAGCTCACAATCTAATCTTATCATAGTCATAGTCTAATGTCTTACCATATTATTATTATGTATTTCTATAGCACTTTACAGAGTACATAGTCATGTCACTGGTTGTCCTCAAGGACGCTCATAATCTAATCATATCATAGTCAAATGTCCTGCCATATTATTATTATGTATTTATACAGCACTGACATCATCTGCACCACTGTACAGAGTACATAGTCATGTCACTGACTGTCCTCAGAGGAGCTCACACTCTAATCCCTGCCATAGTCGTAGCTTCACCCATGACCACCACCAGATAATGAAGCATGGCCACAGTCATGCGTGCTGCAAATCTAGCCAAATGGGGCGCTAAATCTGCCTTTTGTCCTGGGTGCTGAAAGCCCTAACTACGCCTGTAAAGACCACTATTACAGTAAAGACAGCTATTCAATTTTTTTGTTAAATAGGTTTAGAGGGCTATACATGTAAAAACTTTGTCACGGTAGTTTGGTAAATTAGTGATATTTTACTAATTAGCAAAGGGTAATATGATAATAGAATAACAGTTACTTTCACAGATATTTTACTATCACTAAATGAAATGCCTAACCCTAACTAAGAACCCCCACCACCATAAACTTCCACCAATAGCTGTGTTGTCTTCACTGCTGAAACTCCCTCTACCAATAACCGCACTTCCTAATCTAGAAATGTATCGAGCATCACCGGCCCCCAAATTACCCCCACCTCCACCCCTGGGCACTGCTATAGTTGCAACTGACATTATAGTCTACGTGGTGCCCACAATACCTGCTTCATCTGAAGAACCTTGTAGCGATGCATGAGAACTGACATTGCCTCATTTGCCAAGACTTTGTAAGGAGATCCTCAATGCCGGTGGTTAAAGGAGAACTGTAGTGAGAGGTATATTGGAGGCTGCCATATTTATTTCCTTTTAAGCAATACCAGTTGCCTGGCTATTCAGCTAATCCTCTGCCTCTAATACTTTCAGCCATAGGCCCTGAACAAGCATGCAGCAGATCAGGTGTTTCTGACAAATTTAGACAGATATGACAAGATTAGCTGCATGCTTGTTTCTGGTGTGATTCAGACACTTCTTTAGGCAAATAGACCATCAGGGCTGCCAGGCAACTGGTATTGCTTAAAAGGAAATAAATATGGCAGCCTCCATATCCCTCTCACTACAGTTCTCCTTTAATGTTGATAGAGCAGAGTGGTCTTTACATGCAGATATTCACTCAGTATAACATGTTAGAACTCTTTACTGAAGAAAAACACGCAGAGATGAAATCATACACAACCACCAGATAGTGCAGCTTCGTTATAACAGAGAGGAACACGGAATGAATAAAGGAAATCACAATACCACATCATTCTACAGACAGTGACATCTTGTGGTTGCTTTACTATACTGCAGTTTAAAGTAATTCAGTTAATACTGCCAACAAACGTGCCCCAAAAAAGGTATAATGTGTGATTCAGAGAAGCACAGCCTTCTAGTTGTGAAGTCCATTCATTTTGCTTATGTCTAACCTATCTTCTCTCAGTGCTGATAGGACAGAGCTACCAGCAAATCAGTGTATTCTTGACTCATAGAAATAGTTTTTTGGCTTTTAGTATTTTTTTTTTTAACAAGGGAGCACTATGCAACGGATGTACACATTTTGTAGGAAAAGTATTTTTTAAAATGTGCTCTTTTCTGTTATAGAAAAAAAATGCTATTAATTTAATCACCTTTTAGTTAGGACATATCGAAAAAATGCACTCTTATTAGGTAGGAAATGTTTATATCACTGCACAGCTATGTAGTGCATGAATTAAAGCTCTCAGAGAACATTGATTTTGCGCTGGCAGGTGCTTGGATGTGATTTCCCTGGTGGAACTTCTAATACGTTAGAAATGTCACAGGAACAAAATTATACTTTCTGTTTCTGCATTATCATAAGTAAGTTAAACATTAAATCCTGTTTTATGCCATATGAAGTATTGGCAATATAGAGCTGCATCAAGCTACAGGGAGAACAGGGTGCTGATTGTGCTTGTGAGCTGGGGGAATGCAAATTCTGCCTTTACCACAAGCAGGGAAATCTCTCACAGTATTTGTCCTACCAATTTTGGGGTCACTGTCACCACTGCTAATTCCAGCTATTATAAATTCTGTATCTTCCAAAACTATAAGATTACAACAGTACAGAATTAGTGATGGCTATTTAACCTCCCTAGCGTTCTGGACGAGCTGAGCTTGTCCAGAGACGCCGAAGGTCACCGCTCAGGCCCCGCTGGGCCGATTTGAGGTTTTTTTTAAACACGCAGCAAGCCACTTCGTTCGTAGCCATGGCGACGGGGGAAGCCCTGAAGGAAATCCCGTTCAGAATGGGATTTCCGGACGGGTCTTCGCGCCGGCAGCGATTGGAGGGGTGGGAGGGAGGAAGCAGGGAGGGGGGAATCATGTAGCTAGCGCTAGGCTAGCTACATGATCAAAAAAAAAACTATGCACAAAAAACGTTCCCACGGCTGCAGTAATCTACAACTTGCATTTTACATAAAATACATGAACTTTTTAGTGATCATTTTCTAACAGAATGTAGCATATTGTTAGGTCAGGGCTGGCTTTACTGGGGACTCTGGGGAGACATAACTGTACTCAGGAAACTGTGGGGACATGGCATGGCCATGCTGGGTGAAACATCATTGACATGGCTATTCTGAGGAGTCTGCAATACTTGAGTAATACAATACAATACAATAACATTTCTATAGTGCTTTTCTCCCATAGGACTCAAAGCACTTAGGCTCTCTCAGATTCAGTAGTTGGTAGTAGGATGAAGTATTCACACAACAAAAGTTATATTTCTGCAAATGCCAAACTGAACAGGTGGGTTTTCAGTCTGGATGTAAACACGTCCAGGGATGGAGCTGTCCTGATCTGTTGAGGTAAGGAGTTCCAAAATGTAGGGGCAGCATGACAGAAGGCTCTGGGACCAAAATATTCCAAGTGGACTCTGGGTATGACTAGAATATTAGAACCTGTGGATCTGAGAATGCGGGGATTGCTATGTAGCTGCACCACAGATTATGAGGGATCATTATTGATAGGAGGGCTGGGAATCATTGTTAGCTACAGATCTTTAAATCAGGAGTCCTAACAATTAAAGAAGAGTGGGAGAAGAAAGGGAGGGGGCAGAGAGTAGAGGTAGTGAGCAATGCAGATTAGGTGCAAGCTAGCAGGGTTCTGAATTCTCTTGTATTTACTGCTGTCAGAATACATATCATACAGGTTTTAGTCACTGTGGTGACATATTTTCATTGAGTGTGTCTTTTCACTCAGAGAGCCTGACTGTCTAGTTTGTTATCTTAGTGAGCACTTGTGCAGGTCTGATTGCTGTTCTGCAATCTGGCCTGTTGCTCAGCTATTAGAATAAGAACAATTAGCTTGTAATCAACACAAAATCTGTTTTTGAAGCCAACGTCCACCTTTGCTGCATCTGGTTTGAATGTAAGTTGCCCATGTTTGAGCTCTGCTGCATATCTATGCAGCTGATCAATTTGGGTGCAGCCTTTATTTGAAAGCACTGCCATTTTCTCCTGTTGTAGAAAAATGTAAGTCTACTTGTGGCTAGCTGCATTCATGTGTATCAGTTTGCATTCAAATTATTTAGATTAGGGATTAGTGCATAGTTTGCATTTGATTTGCATTAAAGGTGTGTATAAGTCCCTGGAGGCGCTGCACACCTCTGTTGTGTTCATTTCATTTGCAGCCTGACTAGTAGCACTGCCTATTTCTCTCTCTATGTGGGGGTGTTGTGTTGCTACAACACACCACACCACACCACAAAAAAGCAACAGCAAATAGTAAGTACAGCAGGGTAAATATCACTGTCAGTCCCCAAAAGGACTTTTGTGAATGAGAAGAGTCCTCAAAACCAGGGGTGCTCGGATACCCTCTTTCAAAATCCGAATTGATCCGGATACCCAGATATCCGGATCCAAACGTTCTGATATCCGCGTACATGCGGATATCTGAATGCATTATCCGGGCTATCCGGGCAGATTCGGATACAGATAGAAAAAATGGAAATGGCCTATAAATAGCTTCCAAAAAGTTTTTTTTTTAGGTTAATGATGCATGTAGCATCATGTTTTTTAAAGGGAAACACTAATTTATTATGTGGGGCGTTAAAAATACAAAAAAATACAAAAAAAATGGCTGTAAAATTAACATCAGGAGTAGATTCCAGACAGCGGTCGTGCAGCTCACATTGTGTCCAAAGTCCAACCGCACATCTGGGACATGACAGTTTTCAGTTCACCATGGCACCTAGTATGTTGGTACCACGGCTCAGTAAAACATTAGGAGAGGTTCCAGGAAGTGGTCGTACTGCCGCAGTTGGAGCCTCCCCACAACTCGGACAAGACACCACCAAAAAATTACACAGCAATTGTGCTTACATAGTTCATCATGGCACCTAGTGTGTTGGTACCACGACTGTAAAAATATTTGAACCAGGCTTATGACTCAAGACGGAGCCTGGAGGTTGTGCTGGTAAAGGGTGGTAAGGCAGGCATAGTGATTTCCAGCCACTTCATTTCCCCCTCTTGACAACAACAGGGGCCAAGCCTGGATTATTTTGAGAAATGTCAGTCTGTCCACAGACTGGGTAGACAGACGAGAGCGCTTCTTGGTGACCACGCCACCGGCCGCACTGAAGCACCTCTCTGAAAGCACTCTGGAAGGCGGGCAGGACAGCACTTCCAGGGCATACTGCGCCAGCTCGCTCAAAATCTCCAGGTGCTTGACTCAGTAATCCAAGGGGTCCACAGGGGTGTCGCTGTCAAGCCCACTGAAGGACCCTATGTAGTCTGCCACCATATGGGTCAGGCGCTGGTTCTGGCTTTAAAAGCCACATGCTGCTGCAGGCACCTCCTCAGTCTGCAGCTGTACCGGCATGGCTTCGAGAGAAACAGCAGGTTTGATGGGCTTCTGCTGCTGATGGACACAGGCACTTGCTGCTGTGCAGGCTGGACTGTGACAGCAGGGGGGTGGGAAGTCTGGGGGAAGGCTTCCTCCAAGTGCCGAACCAGGGACCGCTGCAAGTCCCTCGTTTGGCGCACAGGGTCTTTTCCTGCAGGCAGGAACTGATGAGGCTTTCCCTTCAGCCATGGGTCCAGCATCAGGGTGATCCACATGTCCTCCCGAGCACGCATCTGCTTGACTCTTGGGTCACTGCGCAGGCACTGCAGCATGTGCACTGCCATGGGGAAGAGGTCTGCCATCTCTGCTGACACATACTTGTCTTCATCACCCTCAGTGCTGTCCTCCTCCTCTGATTCCTGATTCTCCCCCTGCTCTCTCCACCTCCGCACCACTGCAGCTGCACTTGGCCGTGCCCCCTCATCTTCAAGGTCAGGGACCTCCAACTCCTCGAAGTCCTCCAACTCCAAGTCCTTAACCTCCTCCTCCTGACGCACAGAGGTGGACTGTGAAGGCTGCTGCTGCTGCTCCTGCTGGATCAAGGCTGCCTCTCCCACTTCCAGCAGAGCATCGAGGGCCTTGTCAAGCATGCACACCATGGTCACCCACTCACACAGCAACGCAAGGTCCCGGCTGAACATGTTGGTGGCCTCCAGGAAGGGTGCCAGCTCCAAGCACACCAGCTGCATTTTTTTCCCACTCTGCATTCAGGATGATGGTCGGGTGGTGGGTGGTGCCGGTCCCTAACACGGTGGCGTCCACAGTGGCTCTGGCCAGGCATCGGTTGACATGCTGCCTCTGTTCAACCAGACGCTCTAACATGGCCAGGGTGGAGTTCAATCGTGTTGCAACATCAATAATGAGCCGGTGCTGTGGGAGGTCCAGCTCCAGCTGCACGGCTTCCAGAGCTGCTGAGGCACCGCCCGAGCGGCGGAACTAACCCACCGTTTTCTGAACCGCTTTCAAAAGTGGGTCCATCCCTTGGTAGGTGCTCAGAAATTTCTGCACCACCAGGTTCGGGACGTGGGTCAGACAGGGGATGTGGGTGAGGGCTCCCCGGTGGATGGCAGCAACCAGGTTGTCCCCATTCTCAGACACCGATGCTGCTGTCCCCTCCTCACCCCCTTTCACTAACCTGACCTAGTGCATGGTGAATGAAAGGTGCCGGCCTGTCCCGAATCGGCTTGACCATGAGTCCATGATCACATGGACACGCTCACCCACTGCATGATCCAGTCCACGCTCTACGTTGGCCATCGCAAAGCGGTACAGTGTTGGGATGGCCGTACGTGAGAAGTAGTGCCGGCTGGGTATTGGCCAATCCGGCGCTGCGCTCTGCAGGAGCGCACGCATGTTGCTCCCCTCCTGCACAAAGGAGTACAGGAGGAGCTGGGAGGACATGGCCCGTGCAAGCAAGCCGTTCAGCTGGCAGATTCATTGGCTGCTGGGAGGCTGAGCCCTAACCACAAAGGACTCGCTCAAAAGGGTCTGTTGGCATTTTTTGGCTGCATAGGAAGAGGAGAAGGGAGCAGAGGAGACCACTGAGGAGGACTGGCTGCCTGAACAGGACTTAGTGTCGGCAGGAGTGGCACTGGAAAAGGGGGTTCTGGTGGTGCTTTTGGTCGACTCGGAACACTGCCAGCGCCAGCTTCCTTCAGCCTCTTGAACTCCTCATGCTCAACATAATGCTTTTTTGCCAGATTGTTGATGAAGCTGGAGGTGCCAGAGTTGGAGGGGTTGCAAGTTGCAACCTCTGCTCAGCTTCACCTGGCACACATTACAAGTGGCAAACTTGCTGTCCATTGAGGGCAGATCAAAAAACTGCCAGATTGGGGATAACAATTTTCCCTTACACCCTGCTTGGGCTGCTGCTGCTGTTTTTCTCCCTGTGGTGGTTGGGGCCTGGGGTTGAGTGGTGCAGCTGGTGGTAGCGGCTGAAGATAAAGCAGCAGGCTGTGGGTCCCGCATTCCACGCCCACTGCTGCTCCTGCCAATGTAATCGATGCTGATTCTCCGTGCCAGACCCACAGATGCCTCCTCCTCTTCAGACTCAGAGCCAACATCCCCTCCTGTGGTAGTCACGATCCATCTCGACATCATAATTATCACCAGCATCATACGCCCCCTCCTCAAACAATTACTGGGATGTTGATGACCCCCCAAACTCCTCTTCTGCTGGCACCTCAGGCAAGGAATCCCGCCCAACAATCCCCGTTACCATATCTGACTCCTCCGCAAACCCCAGTGTCGCCAAAATGTCCTCCTCAAAGTCAGTGGTAACAGCCCTGATTGCGCTTGCGGTGTCTGGACTACAGAGCCCGCTGACTAAGGGTAGGCTGCCCGCTGTGGTTGACATGATGACCGACGAGTCCCCAGGCACTGCTGGGCGGCTGCTGCTGCTCCTGTGAACAGGAGTGATGGCGGGGATGAAGGTGTAGGGCTGGTGGTGGCCTGCTCATCCACCATCAGCTGCATCACAGGTTTGGCATCTTTCTCCTCCAATTTGCAATGCTGACCTTGCTGAAAAATGGTCGCTACACACTGCTGCACATCTGCAGCGTGACTTCCCCTATCAGCTCGGTGCCCAGTGCGTCCATGGCCAGTGACTAGCGGCGGAATGGACACTGGGGCGGCAAAACTGCTGGTGGTGACGGACGGTGCCAGCAATGTTCCCTCTCTTCTTGCCCTTGATGCCCTTCCCCCGTGTGCCAGTGCCAGCAGACATAGTGCAAGTTTGTGTGATGATGATATCACCAGATGGATGTGGGGTACTTGCACTTTATTGAAATCGGTGTTGGACTTTGATGAATCAGCATGGGGGTGATAGACAACTGAGTAAAAGAAGAAGAAAACAGTGTGCACCCTAACGGACAGTCTATCTGTCACACACACTGACAATCAGCAGCGCAGCAGAAATGCAGTGATCTGTAGTAGTAAGCTAGCACAGACAGTACTAGTCTCTAACAACTAAGCACTGCAGTACTAAATAACTACATAATTACACAGTAATGTATTCCCCTATGCCCTAAACTATACTGTAGCTAAGCTAAGGCAATATAGCACAGGCCTGGCCTGTGTGCACAAACAGCACACACACAGACACAGACACCTAACTAGCAGAGCTGATGCAGGCTGCAGCAGAGACTGTCACAGACACACACACTAACTAAAATCACAACACAACAAACTACTAGCTAAACAACAATAAAAAAGTGGTATAGTACAGGTGTTAATGTGTAAAAACACTGGGTTTAACACAGTAGAAAGCACTTGATTTAACCAAACAGCACAGGAGTGTCTCTCAGTGTGCAGTCACAAAGCAAGGACAAGTTGCCTCAACATGGCCGCCTCTTTACACACGGGGGGCTGGCCAGTGTTCCCCTCTGTGATTGGTTGCTAGGGCTTCTACTGGGAGCCCTCTGATTGGCTCAATGATGTCATCTCCTTAGTTACAGTATTCGGATTCGGATATCCGACTGATATCCGCGGATATCCGGGTATGCGACCAAATATCCACAGATAGCTATCCGGATTACCACAGAAATCCAGAATCCGAATCCGAATCGGATAGCTGAAAAATGGTTGGATATCCGGGTTACCCAGATATCCGGAGTCCGGATTAACATCCCTGCTCAAAATGACTATTGGGTGTTCATAGCTGGAGAAATGCAAGAAGCAGAGCACCTGGGAAGCAGCTACACAGCACAATATTCACACAAATCGCAAAAACAGCCCATCTCTCAATGTCCCTCTGTCTGCAGCAGCAGCACCTCTCCCTACACTGACTAATGCAAAATGAAAATGGCCACCAAGATCGTGCCTTTTATGGAATGGGGGCCAGGTGGTGACCATGTCTGATTGGCCAATCTGTCCCACCTGATTTTAGGGGTGAAGGGTGAAAAAATGGAACTGTGGTAAAGAATAGCGCTGGCACAAACAGCCAGTGAATGTGTTCTGCCATCCCTATAGATCACAGTCCGTGCACATATGAGTTACAGTTTTTCACCCTTCTCCTCTCTAAAAATGTTTAGTTTTTTTGGAAAGTGTTTGTGCTAGACAGTGACATTATTTACAGATCTAGACACTCTACGACTCATACAGAAACTCAAGAAATCTATTAATTAAAAATGTTTTTTTTATTTTTTAATATCATCTTTGCTTGTCAGTCTTACTTTTCCCCAGAGGATGTGACAGTCAATCATCCAGAAGCCATAGAAAGTGTAAAAAAATACGCATCTCCTTCTAGCAATTTAACTGCCAAAATTGTCATGCTAAGGTGATAAACACAATTGAGGAATAAGAGCGGCTGTGGTACTTAACTGGACCTGTCATCAGAAGACAGTGACAGGACAAGCCAAAGTACATCATTTTTTGGGATGGTTTTCTTTTTTGATATTCTTCATACTGTATGTCATTAAAATATACCAATAATTATACTGCTATACATTTTCAGGGTTTTCTTAATCAAATTTAATCATTCAAACTACCGTATTTTTCAGATTATAAATAGTACATTTTCTTCTCCAAAACTGGGGGAAGAAAAGTTGATGCTTGTTATATTCAGAAGATACGGTGCAGAGTGAGCAGAGAAGTACTTACCAATACTGCTGCCGCGCTCCTCTTCTCCCCTGTTTCCAGTCATCGTGCTGCTTTACACTCCAGTCTTCCGAGGGCACCGCCCATCACACATCATCATGACCCCAGCTGCTGAGTTCCTCTTTTCCTCAGTGTCCCTCTGCAGCCACTGCATCATCCTTCTGTACACCCACTGCCCTTTCTGGTTCAGCATCCTTCCTAGTTACTGCTGCCCTGTTACTGTTATGCCTGGCATACACGGGTCGACCGGCGGCTCAATTTGCCGCCGGATTGACCCCAGCCGCGTCCCCGCCGCATCCCCGCTCATCCGCGTGTGCGGATCGATTCCCGCTTGTCCCCGCCAGCGGTCCTTATCATTGATTACCTGCCATTGTCCGCCAGCGGGAATCGAGTGGGCGCAGGTCGAGCGGCATGATCGGGCCAGCTGAATATTATCAGCTGGCCGGATCAGCTGGTCGATACACGGTACAGAAACGTACCGTGTATCCCCAGCATTAGACTTGATGCACGTCATGCATGCCCACCGCACAAATGTGCCATAAAGTCACTCAGCATAAGAGCAACAGTAACTAGACACAGTGCTGCAACCAATCAGGATGGAGCGTGTACAGCAGCAGGCTGTGCAGAGTCTGCAAATGGAGCCTGGGGGGAAGAGGAGCATGGCACCTGGGATATTGATGTGTGAAGGACAGTACCCTTTGGGGACCAGAGTGTATAGTGGCAAGATGACTGGAGACAGAGTGGGAGAGGAGCTCAGCAGCAGGATCACGTATAATGTAGTGTAGCTGGGGGGCACAGGGGTTAGTGTAGAGTAACATAGCTGTTGGGCATCTGGGGTTAGTGTAGTGTGTAGTGTAGTGTGGTGTAGTGTACTGTAACTGGTGAAAATCTGGAGTTAGTGTAGTGTAGTGGAATGGGGAATGGGCAATAATGTAGTGTAGTGTACTGTAGTTGATGGGGCACCTGGTTTAGTAGTTTTTCCCCCTGATTTTTGCCCTCTAAACCAAGGTGCATCCTCTAGTCTGGAGTGTCTTATAGTCTGGAAAATATGGTAGTTAAAAATTGGTTGCCATGTTTGCATTGCCCCATACTTTCCCGTGGTGCCATAATTTGGCACTTCACCCTTAAAGAGACTCTGTAACAATTTTTTCAGCCTTAGTTCTTCTATCCTATGAGTTCCTATGCCTGTTCTAATGTGCTGGGGCTTACTGCAGCTCTTCCTAATTACACTGTCTCTGTAATAAATCAATGTATCTTTCCTCTGTCCTGTTTGTCGGGCTAAGGCTTTGATTGTGTGGAATGTGCAGGGCTGCTTGTGATTGGTAGAAGCGATACACACCCTCTGCAGGCCCCCTGCATACTCACACACTATGCTTAGCTGAGCCTATTAGAAGCTGGTTAGTTTGTTTGTAAACATTGCCTAAAACTGTTAATTACAAGCCAGGATTGCAGCAGAGAGTGGCAGAAACAGCACAGAGGGGCACAGGAGAAAATAAGGAATAGAATGGTATGCTTTTTAGTGTAAGAATATTAGAGTACAGATTCTCTTTAAAGAGAACCTGAACTGAAAATAAAAACTCAAAATAACCATACACAGGTCATACTTACCTCCTGTGTAGTCTACTCCTCAATCTCTTTCTCCTCTCCTGCGTCCTGTTTGTTTAATGTGATCAATGGAATTTTCTATCCTCCATTTTAAAAATGGCCATTAGCCCATAACAGCTTTGTGGTCAGCACATTGTTAAACTGTAATATCGCCCACTTGAGCCAAAGGGAAACATGGACATTACCTTGCACATTCAGTTGTAACTGAAAGCTGCTGACATATAACTGACAGCAACTGGTATATTTCAGTTCTGACAAAATATTATCAGAACTGGAAGGGATTATTGTAAGAAGAAAATGGTGAGCTTCTGACAAGAACTGACGGTGAGGTTAGTATGCAATATTAATTTGCAGGTACATCATGTGTTTATTTTAAATAATTGTACTCACTTCAGGTTCCCTTTAAAGAGAATCTGTATTGTTAAAATCGCACAAAAGTAAACATACCAGTGCGTTAGGGGACATCTCCTATTCCCCTCTGTCACAATTTCGCCGCTCCCCGCCACATTAAAAGTAGTAAAAAACAGTTTTAAAAAGTTTGTTTATAAACAAACAAAATGGCCACCAAAACAGGAAGTAGGTTGATGTACAGTATGTCCACACATAGAAAATACAACCATACACAAGCAGGCTGTATACAGCTTTCCTTTTGAATCTCAAGAGATCATTTGTGTGTTTACTTTCTGTCCCCTGCAGTTCTCACACACTGAAAAGTTACAGGCTGTGAGGCTGATTGTGTTTGTTTCTTCCTGCAGACAGCTCTGCGAGTGTATAATTCCTCAGTATGTGTCAGCCCAGCTCCTTTCACAGCCTAAAGGCCCATACACACGTCGGATTTTTTCGAACGACGCCGGGCGGATCGCTTAAACTCAGTCTTATCACGCGAACGACAGTCTGTACACACGCCCGATTTGGCGGTCGAACGACGGGACGTTCAAGCGACCCGTCGTTCACGAAAATCCGACGTGTGTATGGGCCTTTACAGAGGAGGATTTTTGTCCAGCTCTCTTCTATCACTGATTTGATAGCAGAGACGCTGCTGGCTTATGTAAAAAACACACACACTGGAGTGTTCATAGAGGGGCCTGGAGAGGGGTGTGCATAACAGATCAGCACGGAAGAGTTGGCAGCCTTCCAGACACAGGGTGACAAGTCTGACAGGGGAAAGATACATTGATTTATTACAGAGACTGTGATAGAAGAAAGTGCTGCAGTAAGCCAGAGCACATTAGAATAGGTTTAGGAACTTGTAGGATGGTAGAAAAAAACTTGTCATTTTTGTTACAGAGTCTCTTTAAGTCATGTGGGACAGTACAGCCTGTCAGGAACCGGCCCGCGGCACGCCTGCGTATACGGTTCCCGACTGCGGGTTTGATCAGATTAAGTGGGGAACAGCCTTATTTAAGCTACAAACAAGGCTGGAACCCCTCAAACACTTCCCACTGCCACCACTAGCATTGCTAGACACGTCCCCTCAGCTGTCGAGGGCTAAACTCGCAATCTGCGTTTTCGTATTTGGGTCAGCTTTGCGCTTAGGCCGAATACGAGAACGCCACGCACCCACACACACCGTACAGTTGTACAGTAACACAGCACAATCAGACAATGATTTGTAATGCAAGTTACACTGTCATGCAGTAAAACCACTAACAGTCGTTCCGAACGATACTGTTAGCTACTCGCACTGGCGTATCGTACGTTGGGTCAGCTGCGCGCTTTAGGCCAACGTATGACAAACGCCCCCACACACAATTCAATTACAATTTCATATGGTAGTGTTGCTCAAGCGTACAAATAGGCATGGACTATACACAGTTGCACTTCAATCTCTTCTAGGCTATGAGTGTTAGTTTAGCACAGCAGAAGTCAAGCTTATTAAATAATAATTTAATATTCCAGAAAAACATGGAACAATGCAGAACAGAATATATACAAAAGATTACAAAAAAAACAAAGTAAAAAAATTACAAAATTAAGAGTTACAAAGATAACACACACGGATATTTGCGTAAAAATAAACGGGGGGAAAAAGAACGTTACCAGCTTAGGTTAGAATGTTGTTTGACGGGAGGACGCCGTTTCGACCATGAGTCATCCCTAGCTATTCGCTACCTCCGAGAGAAGATGATCACTAGGTATCTGTCTCTGCTTTTTATACTCTGAAGTGTCCCCTGGGGCATTTAATGTCCAGCCCCCAGGAACTAATGCAGTTTCCCCGTTTGTGACATCACCGAACGCTTGTCATAATCTTTCTTGTGATATGCAAACTTCAAAGGGGTTCCTGTTTTAGCTTCTTGAAGTTTGCAGAATTCAATAGGTGAGATTGTATCCTACCAGACATCAAAAAGCTTCCTCCACATTATTTCCTTGGTTAAAGTGTATTTTAGCACATACATGAAAAGATTGAATTTTGATTACAGGTAGCAGTTTGCCTGTAATTGCCTGTAGACAGACGCAGACAATCACACCTGGGACAGCAGATCAAAAGTGACTGCTAGTGGCCTAATGAGCGGCTTCCTTGCCTAGTGACTGGTCCATTCACTGAAGACAATGGCAGCTGTCTACATTAATACAAAAGATCACAGCGTACAGTTCCTCTTTAGATGCAAATGTAGGTCTAGTGACCCACCCACACAAATACATGAACAGTCCAAGAATCTAGCCTGCATATCTACACCTTTGACATACCACAGCAGATATAAAAATGATAGAATATGTTTATGTATTCCTAACATCATCAGCACCCCAATATATTCCTGACATGCCCCCTCTTCCAGACGGCGCCGGCAGATGATTCTAACGAATCGTCCTGCCAAAGCCGACACTGACGGCCGGGCCTGGAGGGGTAACTCCTTAGCTCCAAGCTATACGAATGGAAAGCTAGGTCAGGTTACTGCAATGTGTCGTTGCCCTTGGCAACCTGACGTAACCAACCAGGGGAATGCGAGTCAGTGACAACCGTGAATTCGCGACCATAGAGACAGTGCTGCAGCTGGGGGAGGGTTCCAAACGTCGCTACACGCACTTTCTCTATAGTGGCAGGAGCTATCTCTCGGTCCCTTTGGGGATCGATTATCTGCTGGTCTGCCTCTTCCCCTTCGGACAGCTCCGAGGGAATAACTTCCCAGAACCCTCTCAGCCTGCCCCTCCCAGCTGGTGACCTGCTGGCTAGCCCCCTGAGCTCTTCCAGGCTGCTGTCAAATCGAACAGCCCCAGAGAGCTCAGTGCTGCCTGTCACACATTCTAGGAAGGCTGCAGACGGAGAGGCTCCTGGGCCCTCAGGGCCAGGTTCCGAATTGGATGTGGCTGACCCAGCAGCATTTGCCACTTCGGTGGACAGTCCCTGTGCTTTAGACCTGCTAGCGCTGCGGGTTACCATGGCAGCTGAGGGAGCGCCCCCATTACCCATATCATACCCCCCATCACCTTTGGTCTTAAAAACATCTGAAGGGGAAGACCTGGCCTGGTGCCATCTGCCCCTTCAGTGGGCAATCCATCGGCTGCAGCCCAGCGACCACCGCTGGTTACTCCTGCAGCCGACGGAGTGTCCACAGGACAAGCATCATTATGTAGCACAACACATATGATATCAACATTATCCGCCTTACATATATTGACATTTAGAACATCACATAAAACATCCACATTATCGGTATCATTACACACATTGCTACTCAGCACTTTACAAGTATCATCAACAGTTCCTGCATCGATCACCTCGATAGTCCGTGCGTCATAAATGACATCATCAGCTTCTGCAGTCTTTGTATCAACATGTCCCACTCCAGGCCTAGGCACTGGAGAATCACTGGGGCTGGCTCCTAGTACACAGTCTATAACCCCTGGGGGCCCACTAGCACTCCCCACTTGCACAGCATTATCAAACAGTACCTTGCAAGAGTCCTGAACTTCTGCTGGGGAAGCGGGCTCCACGGGGGTTGGATTAGGCTCATACCGGGCCACTAACCGTCCCAGGTCAGTACCCAGCAAAACGTTGGTGGGGATTTTGTCTGTTACCCCAACTTCTTTCAATCCGCTGCCGGCCCCCCAATCCAGGTGGACCAAGGCGGTGGGTATTGCTGTGGTGACACCCCCAATTCCTCTGACAGCAATCATTTTCCCAGGTATGTACTGCTCTGGGTTCACAAGCTGGGGATGTATGAGAGTCACTTCTGCTCCAGTGTCTCTCAGCCCAGTGGCAACTGTACCCCCAACCGTGACAAGCTGCAGATTCTCTGCATAGCCAGTGGTATTCCTGGTAGCACACAGAGCAGTTGGGACTTCACTGGGGTTTGAGGCCTCACTGGATTTTGGGGCCTCCCTCTTCCTCTCTGGGCAAGTTGTGCTGATATGACCCACCCTGTCACATACAAAGCATTTCCGAGTGTCAGTGGTTGCTTGCCTGAATCCAGGAGACAGCGGTGCTTGCCTCCTCTGGGTGCTGGGTGAAACAGGTTTAGCAACCTGTTCTCCTCTCCAGCTGGGCGTAGTAGTCCTCCGGGACTCAGGTGCTCTATGGGCGGTGTAGGCATCGGCCATTTCTGCAGCCTCATCCACTGTCTTTGGTTCTCGATCCAGCACAAACAGCCGGACCTCAACAGGACAGGTGTGTAGGAACTGGTCTTTTATCATCAGCTCCTGCAGGGCATCCAAGGTTTTAACTGACAGTCCTTTTAGCCACTGCTGGAAGGCAGTGCGCAGGTTGCAAGCATGATCCAGGTAGCTGTCATTAGGACCTCGCTGCACTGTCCTGAAACGTTTGCGATACACCTCTGGCGTGAGGTGGTATCGCGCAATGATGGCTTTCTTAATTGCCTCAAAGTCTGTTTCTTCTTCCTGGGGGAGACTCACAAACGCCTCCAGGGCCTTGCCTCTCAGCCCTGGTGTGAGGTATCTTGCCCACTGCTCACGGGGCACCCCATACTGCCAACAAGTCCTTTCAAACCCCTGTAGCAAAGTGTATATGTCAGAGTCCTTGTCCATAGCGGGGAACTTATCCAGGGGGATTCTGTGGACTTGCTCACCTTCGCGTTCTGCGGGTCCAGCAGACCGGTTCTGCTGCTGAAGTTTAGCCAGCTCCAGCTGGTGTCGCTGTGCAACTCTGGGCTTGTCGTATTTCCCTCTCTGCTTGCCGATGTTTCAGAATCAGCTTTAGGCGCAGTTCGGGCTCAGCCGAACCTAGTAGCTGTAGGTCGGCTTCCAGAGATGTCATCTCCGTGTTCAGTGGATCATCCAGGACATCGTCTCCACTCGCATCCTGTGGCGGGAGCGATTCCTTCTCTGGCCTGTCATGAGCTGCATCCGCTGACGTTGGAGCACGGGCTCGCTCTGCCTCATCATGCTCATCGAGCGCACGAACTAACTGCTCCTTAGTCTGGCTCACACAGGTTGAGTAGTATCTCTTTGTTTTGCCTTGCATAGCTGGATGCTTTCTGAGCCATCGTGTTGCAAAAAAGAAAAAGGAAAAAGGGGGGAAGGGAAAGCAAATACCAAGTGTGTATCTTTGAACAAAAAAAAAAAAACGTATATAGATTCTGCACTGAGTAGACTTCTGTAGGCTAGTTGCTTCTAGCAAGCTTCCAGCCTTTAGTACTCAGAATAGCGAGCTAAACTGCGTACTAATGTACTAAACGTTCCCACCACTGCCAGCCAATTATGTCAGGAACCGGCCCGCGGCACGCCTGCGTATACGGTTCCCGACTGAGGGTTTGATCAGATTAAGCGGGGAACAGCCTTATTTAAGCTACAAACAAGGCTGGAACCCCTCAAACACTTCCCACTGCCACCACTAGCGTTGCTAGACATGTCCCCTCAGCTGTCGAGGGCTAAACTCGCAATCTGCGTTTTCGTATTTGGGTCAGCTTTGCGCTTAGGCCGAATACGAGAACGCCACGCACCCACACACACCATACAGTTGTACAGTAACACAGCACAATCAGACAATGATTTGTAATGCAAGTTACACTGTCGTGCAGTAAAACCACTAACAGTCGTTCCGAACGATACTGTTAGCTACTCGCACTGGCGTATCGTATGTTGGGTCAGCTGCGCGCTTTAGGCCAACGTATGACAAATGCCCCCACACACAATGCAATTACAATTTCATATGGTAGTGTTGCTCAAGCGTACAAATAGGCATGGACTATACACAGTTGCACTTCAATCTCTTCTAGGCTATGAGTGTTAGTTTAGCACAGCAGAAGTCAAGCTTATTAAATAATAATTTAATATTCCAGAAAAACATGGAACAATGCAGAACAGAATATATACAAAAGATTACAAAAAAAACAAAGTAAAAAAATTACAAAATTAAGAGTTACAAAGATAACACACACGGATATTTGCGTAAAAATAAACGGGGGAAAAAAGAACGTTACCAGCTTAGGTTAGAACGTTGTTTGACGGGAGGACGCCGTTTCGACCAGGAGTCATCCCTAGCTATTCGCTACCTCCGAGAGAAGATGATCACTAGGTATCTGTCTCTGCTTTTTATACTCTGAAGTGTCCCCTGGGGCATTTAATGTCCAGCCCCCAGGAACTAATGCAGTTTCCCCGTTTGTGACATCAGCGAACGCTTGTCATAATCTTTCTTGTGATATGCAAACTTCAAAGGGGTTCCTGTTTTAGCTTCTTGAAGTTTGCAGAATTCAATAGCTGAGATTGTATCCTACCAGACATCAAAAAGCTTCCTCCACATTATTTCCTTGGTTAAAGTGTGTTTTAGCACATACATGAAAAGATTGAATTTTGATTACAGGTAGCAGTTTGCCTGTAATTGCCTGTAGACAGACGCAGACAATCACACCTGGGACAGCAGATCAAAAGTCATTGCTAGTGGCCTAATGAGCTGCTTCCTTGCCTAGTGACTGGTCCATTCACTGAAGACAATGGCAGCTGTCTACATTAATACAAAAGATCACAGCGTACAGTTCCTCTTTAGATGCAAATGTAGGTCTAGTGACCCACCCACACAAATACATGAACAGTCCAAGAATCTAGCCTGCATATCTACACCTTTGACATACCACAGCAGATATAAAAATTATAGAATATGTTTATGTATTCCTAACATCATCAGCACCCCAATATATTCCTGACACAGCCGATTAAGCATTTTTACCACATAGGCTACACCCCTCCCCCTATAAACCTCAAAGCCATTTTACAGTCTGCCTAGAGTTAGTGTAGGGAGAGATGTGCTGCTGATTGAGAGACAGATAGTTAGTAGAGTTTAAGTTTCTATGGTATCCAGTGCTGAATAACTGCTTGCACAGGTGCTCTGCTCCTTGCAGTTCACCAACTAGGGACTAGTGACTCATTGACCGCAATGTACTTGAAAAATTTAGTGTCACCTTACATTGGGCAGCATGGTGGTGCAGTGGTTAACACTCTCACCTTGCAGCGCCTGGGTCCCAAGTTTTAATCCCAGCCAGGGCACTATCTGCAGGAAGTTTGCATATTCTCCCCATATCTACATGGATTCCTTCGGGCACTCCGGTTTCCTCCCACATCCCAAAAACATACAGATAGGTTAACTGGCTTCCTTCTAAATTGGCCCACATGAGATACTGTATGCATATGACTATGACTGGGATTAAATTGTGAGCCCGAGGGAAAGTTAAGTAACAAGACAATATACTAAATAATAATAATTGTCATATAAGTCGCTTACCAATACTGTGTTTGCATTACAGTGTAAGACTCAAGCACTGCAAAATGTATTTAAAGAATGTATTAGGCATGTAAATGCCACATTTTTCAGTTCCCTGTTACAGTGGCTGCATCTAACAAATTTTAGACAGGTAAATGACAAATGCTTAAGTCCTGTGCTATGGTGGCTGCAAATAACAATTTGTAGGCAGGTTGACACAGCAGCCATTCTAAATAAACCTTAAAATTAAAAATCTAAAAACTGTTGAAAAATTGAAAAAAGCCTCTACATAAAATACATATTTGGTGGGAAAATGCCATTGATACCCCTCTGCCATGGCACAGCCTGCGTTTTGGACAGTTTTGATATCTTTTTAAAATAAATTGTGGTTGCAAATATGCCTTGACATTTTTTAAAGCTTGCCTGCCATTAAAGTTAATGGGGTCCACTGCGAACATTTAGCTTGCGAACATTTGTGGAAAAGATTTGTGAACAGTCTGTGAAATTCACTTGCAATGTTTAAAACTGTATTTTAGCTTTCTTGAAAGTAAGCTTGTAAAATCTGCATATCTGTTTCCTACTCTCAGCTTATACTCGACTCATTTTCTTTTAATTTTTTTTTACAGTGTGTTTTTCTTTTTATTTAGATAACATTTCGTTGGTTGGCTTATACTCGGGTCAACCTTTACTCAAGTATACATGGTACATTGCTCTTGTAGAGAAAATAGAACATTCTAGTACAACATGTTCATCATTTTTTCTCAATTGGTTTGCTTGGTGACTGTTCTTTAAAAATATTTACCTGTTTTAGGTATACAGCTGTGGCAATGCCGATGCTCTACAATACTCGCTATAGTTCAAAGCGCAGAGTGACTGTCATGATCTCAGTTGTCTGGGTTCTCTCCTTCGCCATCTCCTGTCCGCTCCTTTTTGGGCTCAATAACACAGGTAATTATTACATATTTAAGAATGAATTTTCACAATATAGAGATTATATGTTTTTTTACAGTAAAAATTATCTCTAGTATACTATCACAGATTACCTGAAAACAAATGTGTGTTTTGGCAGGCCTGTCTTTATAGTCAAGTTCATCTTTTTCTTAGTGTAATGAAAAGTATCCTGTGGTGCAAAATCAGTTTAGATGGGAAGTCAGAAAGCTGTTGTTTATAAATCCATGTGCTGAAGTCTGAATATATGGCTTTGATAATGCCCTTCTTGACTTTATAGCAAGGACCTCTCTATTTCCAGCTGGGCTTTTTACTCTCTGGACTGATATATTCATACTTCACAGTGCTTTGACTTTATGTCTCCGCCCATTTGATATGCCTTGAGGATCCACCAACTCCTGATCTCCTAAAAGATCATTCTGACTTTGATGTATAGTCATGTGGAGTATTGCAATTCACTCCCCATTTCAGCCTCTTTATCTTTCTCTACTATTTTATGACCCTGTGCCATTAGTGTTTGTGGTATCCGACTGCTAGTACTCTCTTAATCCAATCTGCCTTGATTTGCTTTCTTTCTTCTTTTTTTTTCCATTTGGTTTGTTTTATCTATTTCTTGGCTATGCCTTTGGTGTTGTTTGCATTTTCATCACAAAATGTGTGAAAAGAGACAAAAAGTCAGACTAACTGATTCAAAAGGAAAATAAAGTAATTGTACTGGTTTGAAAATGATATAAATAAAAAAGCAGGGCTGGCTCTGAATTTCAATTTTATATAAAACCAGATTTGCACTAAAAAGTATCGTTTCTTTTTTTGCTCATTTTCAGTTAATGATATTATTGTGTGTAGGTGAATATGCATAAGATAAAAAGTAGGGATGGGACCTCGAATCTGGCGAATCCACGAATCCCTCGAATCTTAAGAAAGATTCGAGATTCGTGGATTCAAATCCCCATGCCATTTTAGTGCATACGAATCCAACGAATCTGCCCCATCCGCCGCAACATTTCGCCGCCGCGATCGCTGTGTATACATTACCTGCGCCACTTGTGACGTCATCGCGACCACCGCCGACCTCGCGTTCCATCGCAGTGTGATGCGCCGACACGTCATCGCGACCACTGAAGACCTCGCGTTCCGTAGCCGCGTGATGACGTTGACCCCGCCTATAGTTCAGTGAAGGCCCGAGGTGTGGACGGTGTGGACGTCGCTCTCGCGTAAAACACCTGGCTGAGACTGATGATGGACGGACGGACTGAGGGAGAGAGAACAACAGACAGGTACAGTATGGGGGCAGTAAGAATACATACGCTGTTCGGGGGGCACTAGACTGCCGGGGCGGGGGGGGGGGGGGCTCGGACACTGAACTACCTATGCGCCACTAAACTACCTATGCTGGTGGGCGGGGGGGGGGGGGGGGGGCTCGGGCACTGAACTACCTATGCGCCACTAAACTACCTATGCTGGGGGGGCACTAAACTACCTATGCTGCTGGGGGGCACTAAACTACCTATGCAGGTGGGGGGGCCACTAAACTACCTATGCTGGGGGGCACTAGATTACCTACCTATGCTGGGGGGCACTAGATTACCTACCTATGCTGGGGGGCACTAGATTACCTACCTATGCTGGGGGGCACTAGATTACCTACCTATGCTGGGGGGCACTAGATTTCCTACCTATGCTGGGGGGCACTAGATTACCTACCTATGCTGGGGGGCACTAGATTACCTACCTACCTACATACCTACCTATACTTAAGGCCCTATACCCTGCTACCTATACTGAAGGTCCCTTTACCTACCTACCTACCTAAAGGCCTCTATACCTACCTATACTTAAGGCCCTATACCCTGCTACCTATACTGAAGGTCCCTTTATCTACTTACCTAAAGGCCCCTATACCTACCTAAAGGCCACTATACCTACCTAAAGGCCCCTATACCTACCTACCGACATACCTACCTATACTTAAGGCCCTATACCCTGCTACCTATACTGAAGGTCCCTTTACCTACCTACCTACCTAAAGGCCCCTATACCTACCTACCTACATACCTACCTATACTTAAGGCACTATACCCTGCTACCTATACTGAAGGTCCCTTTACCTACCTACCTACCTATACTGAAGCCACATGTACCTTACTACCTATACTGAAGGCCCCTATACCTATCTACCTACCTATACTGAAGGCCCATATATCCTGCTACCTATACTAAAGGCCCATATACCCTGCTACCTATACTGAAGGCCCATATACCCTGCTACCTATACCGAAGGCCCATATACCCTACTACCTATACTGAAGGCCCATATACCCTGCTACCTATACTGAAGGCCCATATACCCTGCTACCTATACTGAAGGCCCATATACCCTGCTACCTATACTGAAGGCCCATATACCCTGCTACCTATACTGAAGGCCCATATACCCTGCTACCTATACTGAAGGCCCATATACCCTGCTACCTATACTGAAGGCCCATATACCCTGCTACCTATACTGAAGGCCCATATACCCTGCTACCTATACTGAAGGCCCATATACCTTGCTACCTATACTGAAGGCCCCTATACCTTGCTACCTATACGGAAGGCCCCTATACCTTGCTACCTATACTGAAGGCCCCTATACCTTGCTACCTATACTGAAAGCTACCAATATTGAAGGCACCCATACCTAGCTAGCTATACTGAAGGCACCTTTACCTCGCTACCTATGCCTAAGTACCTATACTGCGGGAAACTATACCACGGATCGCACAATTCTTATGTGCAGGATTCGTTAGATTCGGGATTCGAAAGGTTCGAGATATTCGAGAACCTTTTTAGATTCGGATCCGGATTCGAAGAAATTGTGGATTCGTCCCATCCCTAATAAAAAGTATACCAGGAGCCCTACCTGACAGAGCAGGGAGTGCCTTTCAAAGATTGGCTCCCCCATAGATGGCAATGCTAGTTTTTGTTGCCGGTTGTTTTGATTTGGCGCAATACATTGAGTGTTCGGCAGTTTTATTGCCGACTGCACTGAGTGGAGGAATGGCACAATGATGGGGAATTAATTTGGCTATATGGTAGTTAAACTCACATAGTTACTACGGGGGCCACAGTAGCTTACATTTGGCACAGCCACTATGCCAAAACCTTGTGTCAAGAATGTCGGTAGCGGGTTTGATTTGGGGCACCACCCCAAATCTGTTGCCATGGTGCCCCAGATCCATTATGGCAGGGTGCCCCAGTTATGAGCCTCCGTCCCCAGGGCCGCTTGAGCCAGATTGAGCGGCAGGAAGGGGACATAGGTAGTTACAAACTCACCTTCTGCGAACCCTGCACGCAGCCTCCAGCTTTTTTCTACTTCCTCCCCTGGCATCCGTCACGTTGGTTACAGCGCCTCCTGCGATGACATAACCGTATGTCATCACAGAAGTCGCTGTTACCAATGCGATGGATGGCGGGAGTGGAAGTAGGAAGAAGCTGGAGTCTGCGTGCTTTAATAAATATTTGTTGGTTGCTATGGGCAACAACACTACACCTTTGTTCGGCACCATATTACATACCTTGTGATAACTTTACACTTACCACCGCAACAGAAAAGGAGATAGAACTGTTGGACATCTTCAAAGTTTAAGGCGTTTATTCGGCAAAAAAGATAAACAGGTGTGTTCATCAGCAATCTTTGTTACATGTTTGTTACCTCAGCAAAGCAATCAGTCTGTAGTAAGGCATCTTAAGCATTTCATGCTCTTGGTCCATTCCTTGTGAATCAACCAGGCTTTCTCTTAACGAACATCTATACTAAAGGAAGGGAAAAGAAGCCCTGGAACAAGCACTACTCAATAGGTTCAAATTTCAAAAAATGATACTGATCTTTATTACAACATGATCAATCACAAGGTAAGTATTATGCAGAATGGATTATCCATTGTGCATAATACTTACCTTGTGATTGATCATGTTACAATAAATATGATATGATCATGTTATGACATGTGTGATACACTGATCAGATTTTTCAATCAGAAAAAAATAATTGTAATTCTTCAATAGAAAAGAAATGTAAAAAATTGTATGGTGGTTGCCACCTTCATTTTTATTTACCAATGAAATCTCAACATTGGATATCAATTGCAAAAAACAATTACATTCATTACATTTTCCTTTAATTCAATGTCATGTATTTAATTTTGTTTTTAAAAATACATTTTCTAGAATCTTTTTTTGTTGAAGAAGATGTGGCTAATCCTACTTTTTTAAAACATAGAGATAAAAAGTATAAAGCATGGGAAAGGGAATCTCCATTTCATAGTTAATAGTGAAGAAAATATGAGAAATTAAATTTAACATATTATAATAAAGCCATGTACATTTTCAGTAATAAAGCACAATACATATTTTAAATTCAAAAGGTTCCACTTTATTAAGACTTTATTAAACTTGCTTTTTAGATAGCACTGTTAGCATCAAATACAATGTAGCATATCGTCAGGCTGCAGAATAGCACATTAGCCAGGGAAGTCCATTAAGTTATATGAAAACACATTAGTCAAGAAAGTCTGATCTCAAGCAGCATTCATCTATTTAAATATATCAATGTGTCTTGAAGTTTTTAAGTGGTCCTAATCTCAAAAATGAAGTCTGCATTTATAGCTTTGCTATGCCGCATAGCTAGACAGCAGCTGTGTATACTAATATTGGCTCAAGGTTACTTTTCAAGCATAATTACCCCACTTTCCTCCTCCTCACTTTTTTCTTCTGTAACAATTGGTGTCAGCAACACAGATATTCTGATTATTGGTGATCTGCAGTATCACCAATAATACAGATGCTATACCTGATTATGTGGATCCAGACGAAGCAGGCACCACCTTCAGTAAATTATTAGCTCTTTATTGAAAAAGTCATAAAAAATGACAAGTCATCGATAAAAATGGCTTTAGCGGCTGACAGCCCGCTGTTTCAAGCTCAGTAGCTCTTTCTCAAAGCCAGAAGCCATACAAACAAACAGAGGAACAACTCCTCCTTAAATAGGAACTATACAAGTAATCAGCCAATCAATTTAAAATCTAGCTGGCCAATGAGAGCACTCAGGAGGGCTGTGGACCTGATGGGGAACTGAAAAAAGTGACATCACCAAGAACACACACCTCCCAGTCTTGCCAACGCCCAGCGCATGCGTATACAGTCGTCTGCACGCGGAAAAACGTACGCATTATACGCGGAAAATCATCCAGATGGCGAAATCATGCATACGTATAAGAAGGACCGCATGCGTAAAACTGTATGCGTCTAACGCGTAAAAATCGTACGCGTCTAACGCTAAGAATTCCACTCACATGCGTCAATATAGCCGCAAAAAGGAATGTAAGTGAAATTTAAAGACATAACCGCGGTATGTAAAAGTGCCTGGGGACCACCAAAGACGTCATCACAAAATAAGAAATGGTCACCACAACCAAGTGTGACAATATGCAATGACAAAAAAGGGTGTCCCCAGAACAAACAACAACTGCCTATACTTACAAAGAAGCAAAATACCACACATCGCTATGCGTTCAGCAAGACACATGGGAGTTTTCCTAGAAAAGAACAAAAAAGAAAAAATTCGAAACATCACTAGAAAAAATAAAAGGAACACAGCCGTCCCAAGATTATCACACAGGCCACCCAGTAAGCAACAGCAAGCAGAGATAAACAATCACAAAAGACAGCTCATATGCAAAAACTGAGATCATATTCTCGATTTAGCCCACCCAACCCCATAACATTAAGTTTATGAATCCACCATGCTCCCCTACGTGCCAATTCAGCCTTCCTATTCAGTCTACCCCGCCAATCATAGGTAGTGTTGGGCGAACATTGTTCGCCACTGTTCGGGTTCTGCAGAACATCACCCTGTTCGGGTGATGTTCGGGTTCGGCCGAACACCTGATGGTGTTCGGCCAAACTGTTCGGCCATATGGCCGAACTAAGAGCGCATGGCCGCACGTTCCCCGAACGTTCGGCTTGCGCTGTGATTGGCCGAACGGGTCACGTGTAGTGTTGGGCGAACATCTAGATGTTCGGGTTCGGGCCGAACATGGCCGCGATGTTCGGGTGTTCGAGCCGAACTCAGAACATAATGGAAGTCAATGGGGACCCGAACTTTTGTGCTTTGTAAAGTCTCCTTATATGCTACATACCCTAAATTTACAGGGTATATGCACCTTGGGAGTGGGTACAAGAGGGAAAAAAAATTAGCAAAAAGAGCTTATAGTTTTTGAGAAAATCGATTTTAAAGTTTCAAAGGGAAAACTGTCTTTTAAATGCGGGAAATGTCTGTTTTCTTTGCACAGGTAACATGCTTTTTGTCGGCATGCAGTCATAAATGTAATACATATAAGAGGTTCCAGGAAAAGGGACCGGTAACGCTAACCCAGCAGCAGCACACGTGATGGAACAGGAGGAGGGTGGCGCAGGAGGAGAAGGCCACGCTTTGAGACACAACAACCCAGGCCTTGCATGAGGACAAGAAGCGTGCGGATAGCAATTTGCATTTTGTCGCCATGCAGTCATAAATGTAATACAGATGAGAGGTTCAATAAACAGGGACCGGAAACGCTAACCCATCACAGATGTTCATTGTTCATGTTACTTGGTTGGGGTCCGGGAGTGTTGCGTAGTCGTTTCCAATCCAGGATTGATTCATTTTAATTTGAGTCAGACGGTCTGCATTTTCTGTGGAGAGGCGGATACGCCGATCTGTGACAATGCCTCCGTCAGCACTGAAAATGCGTTCCGACATAACGCTGGCTGCCGGGCAAGCCAGCACCTCTATTGCGTACATTGCCAGTTTGTGCCAGGTGTCTAGCTTCGATACCCAATAGTTGAAGGGTGCAGATGGATTGTTCAACACAGCTATGCCATCTGACATGTAGTCCTTGACCATCTTCTCCAGGCGATCGGTGTTGGAGGTGGATCTGCACGCTTGCTGTTC
The DNA here is from genome assembly GCF_040937935.1 of Hyperolius riggenbachi. Classification (NCBI taxonomy): domain Eukaryota; kingdom Metazoa; phylum Chordata; class Amphibia; order Anura; family Hyperoliidae; genus Hyperolius; species Hyperolius riggenbachi. The sequence goes on along the minus strand of NC_090651.1, from coordinate 265,556,130 downwards.
TGTGTGCTGCTGCATGGGTGTCAGAAAATTTTCCCACTCCAAGGACACTGCCGATACCATTCCCTTTTGGGCACTAGCTGCGGCTTGTGTTGTTTGCTGCCCTCCTGGTCGTCCTGGGTTTGCGGAAGTCAGTCTGTCGGCGAAAAACTGGCTAGAGGAGGGGGAGGATGTCAATCTCCTCTTTAAAGTCTCCACAAGGGCCTGCTGGTATTCTTCCATTTTGACCTGTCGGACTCTTTCTTCAAGCAGTTTTGGAACATTGTGTTTGTACCGTGGATCCAGAAGGGTATAAACCCAGTAATTGGTGTTGTCCAGAATGCGCACAATGTGTGGGTCGCGTTCAATGCAGTCCTAGGCCGAAGAGGTCATAGCCTAGGGTCAAAAAAACCTGTTTATTTGGGCTATTTCAATGGTAGTGATGGTGACGTACATAAATCTCAGCCATGGCCGTTAGCAACGTCTGAATTTCACGAAATGTCTCATGCAGGTAGAAGACATATTGTTAGACTTGGATTCCAAAGATGGGGTCCCTACATCTCTGCAAACCAGAGTTACAGGGGTCCAAAATTGGTAAAATCCCCCATAGGCTTTCATTGGGCCTCCTATTTACAGTTCCAAAATCTCACATCTTTTCAAAGGGCAATTGATCAGCAGTGGCAAATTTTCTAGCATTGTAGGGACCCTTAAGGGGGAACATGACTGGTGAGTTTCGGGCCCCTAGGCCAAAGAGGTCATAGCCTAGGGTCACAAAAACCTGTTTATTTGGGTTATTTCAATGGTAGTGATGGTGACGTACATAAATCTCAGCCATGGCCGTTAGCAACGTCTGAATTTCACGAAATGTCTCATGCAGGTAGAAGACATATTGTTAAACTTGGATTCCAAAGATGGGGTCCCTACATCTCTGCAAACCAGAGTTACAGGGGTCCAAAATTGGTAAAATCCCCCATAGACTTTCATTGCCTCCCTATTTCACTTTCCAAAATCTCACATCTTTTCAAAGGGCAATGGCTCAGCAGTACCAAATTTTCTAGCATTGTAGGGACCCTTAGGGGGAACATGACTGGTGAGTTTCGGGCCCCTAGGCCAAAGAGGTCATAGCCTAGGGTCACAAAAACCTGTTTATTTGGGCTATTTCAATGGTAGTGATGGTGACGTACATAAATCTCAGCTATGGCCGTTAGCAACGTCTGAATTTCACGAAATGTCTCATGCAGGTAGAAGACATATTGTTAGACTTGGATTCCAAAGATGGGGTCCCTACATCTCTGCAAACCAGAGTTACAGGGGTCCAACATTGGTAAATTCCCCCATAGACTTTCATTGCCTCCCTATTTCACTTTTCAAAATCTCACATCTTTTCAAAGGGCAATGGCTCAGCAGTACCAAATTTTCTAGCATTGTAGGGACCCTTAGGGGGAACATGACTGGTGAGTTTCGGGCCCCTAGGCCAAAGAGGTCATAGCCTAGGGTCACAAAAACCTGTTTATTTGGGCTATTTCAATGGTAGTGATGGTGACGTACATAAATCTCAGCTATGGCCGTTAGCAACGTCTGAATTTCACGAAATGTCTCATGCAGGTAGAAGACATATTGTTAGACTTGGATTCCAAAGATGGGGTCCCTACATCTCTGCAAACCAGAGTTACAGGGGTCCAAAATTGGTAAAATCCCCCATAGACTTTCATTGCCTCCCTATTTCACTTTCCAAAATCTCACATCTTTTCAAAGGGCAATGGCTCAGCAGTACCAAATTTTCTAGCATTGTAGGGACCCTTAGGTGGAACATGACTGGTGAGTTTCGGGCCCCTAGGCCAAAGAGGTCATAGCCTAGGGTCACAAAAACCTGTTTATTTGGGCTATTTCAATGGTAGTGATGGTGACGTACATAAATCTCAGCCATGGCCGTTAGCAACGTCTGAATTTCACGAAATGTCTCATGCAGGTAGAAGACATATTGTTAGACTTGGATTCCAAAGATGGGGTCCCTACATCTCTGCAAACTAGAGTTACAGGGGTCAAAAATTGGTAAAATCCCCCATAGACTTTCATTGCCTCCCTATTTCACTTTCCAAAATCTCACATCTTTTCAAAGGGCAATGGCTCAGCAGTACCAAATTTTCTAGCATTGTAGGGACCCTTAGGGGGAACATGACTGGTGAGTTTCGGGCCCCTAGGCCAAAGAGGTCATAGCCTAGGGTCACAAAAACCTGTTTATTTGGGCTATTTCAATGGTAGTGATGGTGACGTACATAAATCTCAGCTATGGCCGTTAGCAACGTCTGAATTTCACGAAATGTCTCATGCAGGTAGAAGACATATTGTTAGACTTGGATTCCAAAGATGGGGTCCCTACATCTCTGCAAACCAGAGTTACAGGGGTCCAAAATTGGTAAAATCCCCCATAGACTTTCATTGCCTCCCTATTTCACTTTCCAAAATCTCACATCTTTTCAAAGGGCAATGGCTCAGCAGTACCAAATTTTCTAGCATTGTAGGGACCCTTAGGGGGATCATGACTGGTGAGTTTTGCCACTGCTGAGTCATTGCCCTTTGAAATGGTGTGAGATTTTGGAACGGTAAATAGTAGGCCCAATGAAAGCCTATGGGAGATTTTACCAATTTTGGACCCCTGTAACTCTGGTTTGCAGAGATGTAGGGACCCCATCTTTGGAATCCAAGTCTAACAATATGTCTTCTACCTGCATGAGACATTTCGTGAAATTCCGACGTTGCTAACGGCCATAGCTGAGATTTATGTACGTCACCATCACTACCATTGAAATAGCCCAAATAAACAGGTTTTTGTGACCCTAGGCTATGACCTCTTTGGCCTAGGGGCCCGAAACTCACCAGTCATGTTCCCCCTAAGGGTCCCTACAATGCTAGAAAATGTGGTACTGCTGAGCCATTGCCCTTTGAAAAGATGTGAGATTTTGGAAAGTGAAATAGGGAGGCAATGAAAGTCTATGGGGGATTTTACCAATTTTTGACCCCTGTAACTCTAGTTTGCAGAGATGTAGGGACCCCATCTTTGGAATCCAAGTCTAACAATATGTCTTCTACCTGTATGAGACATTTCGTGAAATTCAGACGTTGCTAACGGCCATAGCTGAGATTTATGTACGTCACCATCACTACCATTGAAATAGCCCAAATAAACAGGTTTTTGTGACCCTAGGCTATGACCTCTTTGGCCTAGGGGCCCGAAACTCACCAGTCATGTTCCCCCTAAGGGTCCCTACAATGCTAGAAAATTTGGTACTGCTGAGCCATTGCCCTTTGAAAAGATGTGAGATTTTGGAAAGTGAAATAGGGAGGCAATGAAAGTCTATGGGGGATTTTACCAATTTTGGACCCCTGTAACTCTAGTTTGCAGAGATGTAGGGACCCCATCTTTGGAATCCAAGTCTAACAATATGTCTTCTACCTGTATGAGACATTTCGTGAAATTCAGACGTTGCTAACGGCCATAGCTGAGATTTATGTACGTCACCATCACTACCATTGAAATAGCCCAAATAAACAGGTTTTTGTGACCCTAGGCTATGACCTCTTTGGCCTAGGGGCCCGAAACTCACCAGTCATGTTCCCCCTAAGGGTCCCTACAATGCTAGAAAATTTGGTACTGCTGAGCCATTGCCCTTTGAAAAGATGTGAGATTTTGGAAAGTGAAATAGGGAGGCAATGAAAGTCTATGGGGGATTTTACCAATTTTGGACCCCTGTAACTCTGGTTTGCAGAGATGTAGGGACCCCATCTTTGGAATCCAAGTCTAACAATATGTCTTCTACCTGCATGAGACATTTCGTGAAATTCAGACGTTGCTAACGGCCATGGCTGAGATTTATGTACGTCACCATCACTACCATTGAAATAGCCCAAATAAACAGGTTTTTTTGACCCTAGGCTATGACCTCTTCGGCCTAGGACTGCATTGAACGCGACCCACACATTGTGCGCATTCTGGACAACACCAATTACTGGGTTTATACCCTTCTGGATCCACGGTACAAACACAATGTTCCAAAACTGCTTGAAGAAAGAGTCCGACAGGTCAAAATGGAAGAATACCAGCAGGCCCTTGTGGAGACTTTAAAGAGGAGATTGACATCCTCCCCCCCCTCTAGCCAGTTGTACGCTGACAGACTGACTTCCGCAAACCCAGGACGACCAGGAGGGCAGCAAACAACACAAGCCGCAGCTAGTGCCCAAAAGGGAATGGTATCGGCAGTGTCCTTGGAGTGGGAAAATTTTCTGACACCCATGCAGCAGCACACAGAACAGCAAGCGTGCAGATCCACCTCCAACACCGATCGCCTGGAGAAGATGGTCAAGGACTACATGTCAGATGGCATAGCTGTGTTGAACAATCCATCTGCACCCTTCAACTATTGGGTATCGAAGCTAGACACCTGGCACAAACTGGCAATGTACGCAATAGAGGTGCTGGCTTGCCCGGCAGCCAGCGTTATGTCGGAACGCTGTTTTAGTGCTGACGGAGGCATCGTCACAGATCGGCGTATCCGCCTCTCCACAGAAAATGCAGACCGTCTGACTCAAATTAAAATGAATCAATCCTGGATTGGAAACGACTACGCAACACTCCCGGACCCAAACCAAGTAACATGAACAATGAACATCTGTGATGGGTTAGCGTTTCCGGTCCCTGTTTATTGAACCTCTCATCTGTATTAAATTTATGACTGCATGGCGACAAAACGCAAATTGCTATCCGCACGCTTCTTGTCCTCATGCAAGGCCTGGGTTGTTGTGTCTCAAAGCGTGGCCTTCTCCTCCTGCGCCACCCTCCTCCTGTTCCATCACGTGTGCTGCTGCTGGGTTAGCGTTACCGGTCCCTTTTCCTGGAACCTCTTATATGTATTACATTTATGACTGCATGCCAACAAAAAGCATGTTACCTGTGCAAAGAAAACAGACATTTCCCGCATTTAAAAGACAGTTTTCCCTTTGAAACTTTAAAATCGATTTTCTCAAAAACTATAAGCTCTTTTTGCTAAATTTTTTTTCCTCTTGTATCCACTCCCAAGGTACTGCCCATTTGTTGACTACAGGCTGAATAAGTTGACACAAAGGGCATACGGAATTATTTTTGAGTTTTTTTAGAACGACATGAGTTAACTCATGTCGTTCTAAAAAAAATCAAAAACAATTCCATATGCCCTTTGTGTCAACTTATTCAGCCTGTAGTTAACAAATGGGCAGTATTATTAGAAAACATTGGCACCTTTTGCAAGGAGCCTTTCCCCGGATACCGGAGTTCCGCTATCCTCCTTTGTTTTCGTTCAAAAGGGCCCCCACCATTCGTGATAAAGTATTTAGACAACGTAGCTGTAATTCATTGAGTTCTTCCACGATTGTGAATCCATTATCGGCCGGTTCAAGAATTGGCACTTTTCCTTGCTTGAGCTGCCATCTGTGCAGCCATATAGCAAAAGGTGGTACATTCACTCATCCATGCAAGGGCACACAATATACTGTTAGAGGTCGTTATTCTTGCGACTCCACTTATGTAGTTTATTTAATTAAATGTCCGTGTGGCCTTGGATATGTCGGAATGACCACTCAACCCCTACGAGATAGAATGGCATCACATAAATCAGCAATCCGGAATCATGATATGACACAGGCTGTGACTTCTCATTTTTCAACAGCTCGACATAGTGTAGCACAGATGAAGGTGCAGGTTATCGATAGTGTACCCTATGATTGGCGGGGTAGACTGAATAGGAAGGCTGAATTGGCACGTAGGGAAGCATGGTGGATTCGTAAACTTAATGTTATGGGGTTGGGTGGGCTAAATCGAGAATATGATCTCTGTTTTTGCATATGAGCTGTCTTTTGTGATTGTTTATCTCTGCTTGCTGTTGCTTACTGGGTGGCCTGTGTGATAATCTTGGGACGGCTGTGTTCCTTTTATTTTTTCTAGTGATGTTTCGAATTTTTTCTTTTTTGTTCTTTTCTAGGAAAACTCCCATGTGTCTTGCTGAACGCATAGCGATGTGTGGTATTTTGCTTCTTTGTAAGTATAGGCGGTTGTTGTTTGTTCTGGGGACACCCTTTTTTGTCATTGCATATTGTCACACATGGTTGTGGTGACTATTTCTTATTTTGTGATGACGTCTTTGGTGGTCCCCAGGCACTTTTACATACCGCGGTTATGTCTTTAAATTTCACTTACATTCCTTTTTGAGGCTATATTGACGCATGTGAGTGGAATTCTTAGCGTTAGACGCGTACGATTTTTACGCGTTGGACGCATACAGTTTTACGCATGCGGTCCTTCTTATACGTATGCATGATTTTGCCATCTGGATGATTTTCCGCGTATAATGCGTACGTTTTTCCGCGTGTGGATGACTGTATACGCATGCGCTGGGCGTTGGCAAGACTGGGAGGTGTGTGTTCTTGGTGATGTCACTTTTTTCAGTTCCCCATCAGGTCCACAGCCCTCCTGAGTGCTCTCATTGGCCAGCCAGATTTTAAATTGATTGGCTAATTACTTGTATAGTTCCTATTTAAGGAGGAGTTGTTCCTCTGTTTGTTTGTATGGCGTCTGGCTTTGAGAAAGAGCTACTGAGCTTGAAACAGCGGGCTGTCAGCCGCTAAAGCCATTTTTATCGATGACTTGTCATTTTTTATGACTTTTTCAACAAAGAGCTAATAATTTACTGAAGGTGGTGCCTGCTTCGTCTGGATCTGCATCTTTGGATCATTGGTACAGTGGTCTTAAAGCTACGGCACACCCCATATCCTTTTGCATGCGTGCTCCTCCACTTCTGTCGTTTTTTTTTTATACCTGATTATGTGGTGATCTGCAGAATCACCAATAATACTATAGTATAGCTAAATACGGGACAACCAATATGGTATTGTGTTTGGTGCAACAGTAATCAGAGAAGTTATCTCCCAAGAATCGGGAGATACAGACACTACTGCAGCCAATGATTATCTGAGGAGCAGGGAATCAGACTGTATTGCAGCCAGTGGACCTCTAAGGGTAGAGACCACTGACTGTGCTGCAGGATGGCCTCCTGAGGAGCAGGTGACCATAGAGCAGTGATTGCAGCTAGTGAACACCTGAAGAGTAAGTGTCACAGATAGTACAGCAAGGCTGATCACCCAAGATCTAGGTGAAAGCCAGAAAGGTCAGACAAGCCAAGTCGGCAACATATGGACAGATAAGGCGGAAGACTGATTCGGCATCCAGGTACAGGCAATGTTGGCAACAGATAATCAGATGAGCGGAAGTACCGAATCAGAGAACAGGAGAGTAGTCAGGAAAGCCAAAGGTCACAACAGGTAACAGCAATATCTCTCAATCCTAGTCTTAGGTGTGAGGTCCTTGGTCTCAACACCTGGGATCTAATCTAACAGATAAACAGTAGCAATCTTCTAGTCTTAGGTGTGAGGTCCTTGGTCTCAACACCTGGGAACTAGTCTAACACATATACAGTAGCAAGCAATAGTACTTTAAAGCTATCAACAGAATCTGGCTAAGTGTGGATTCCCAGCTCCGGCTGGATCTATCACACTTTGGGATCTGACTGGGGTCTGAGCACTAACACAATATAGCATTTGCAACAGCAGACACGGAGCTACTGACAGGCCTGCTCTATATATACTCAACATGCTCCACAGCGGCGCCCCAGTCACTCAGCAAATCCGGATGCTAGCTGGAGTCAGCTGACCGCATGATCAGCTGACTCCCCTCTTAGCTGCATAAAGGTCCTGTTGCTCAGCTCGCGCGCATGTAGCCCCTAGCCTGTGAGCAATGGAAGGAACAGGCACAACCTGAGCATGTAACCGCGCGGCAGAGGCCGCAGGCTGATACGCGGAGATAGCCGCCATGCCGCTTGTCTCATCGGTGGCATCTCCGCTATTCCTTACACCTTCCTTCTTACACTCCATTGCAAATTCCAAAATATTACAGATCTCTCCTCTGTGGAGGTAGCTTGGGGTAAAAAATAAATAAAATAACAGGCATGTGTGAAGAGATTCTGAGGAGGCAAATTTTTATTCACTCTTTTTGAAGATATACCTGGTGCATAACTGTCTACGCTATTGATACGTGTGTGTGTGTGTGTGTGCGTGCGTGCGTGTGTGTGTGTGTGTGCGTGTGTGCGTATGTGTGTGTGTGTGCATGCGTGCGTGTGCGTGCGTGCGTGTGTGCGTGTGTGCGTGTGTGTGTGTGTGTGTGTGTGTGTGTGTGTGCGTGTGTGCGTGTGTGCGTGGCCTAGGCTAGCTGCATGATATAAAAAAAATTGGGCGAAACAAATGTCCCGGGAATCAGAACGCCCAGCAGGTTAACATCCAACCAGACATTTCTCTACCAGTTGACACTATACAATATTTAGCAGAAAGAGAGCTTGCTTGTATAATCTTTCTGTCTCAAGAACACCAGTGACCAGTGTCATTCTTCTTGTCTGTAGTACCTTTAGAATTACAAGTGCACCACAACAATAAGTAAGATTTATAGCTAACCAGGAAGGTATAGATGTACACAGCTGAGATATAACATTTGTTGGTAGTTTTATTGAATCTCAGGATGGCATAAATTGATCAACCTATGCTGCACCCACATTTTAAATATTCCAGAAGTGTTTTTCAAAGTGTACCCGAGGCGTTATATGTGATATGATGAGATAAACATGTGTATGTACAGTACAAAACTAATTTGTAATGCTTGGGGATTATACTTTGACCACCCAGAGCAACAAGGCTGGTAGCTGAATAATGGAAGAGGCTACACAGGTTGCCCAGAACAACTGCAGCTCTGGGATTCCGATATCGCTACAAATAAGACACAATGGCAGCGCAGTGCAATGTTGCACTGCCTTAGACATAGCATTCAGACAGGTACAAGACAGGACTAGAGATTGGAGCGTAACACAGTCACATCCACAGAAGCAGAGCAAGCAGGCTAACAACAGTCACCAGCAAGCATCCACAAAGGCAAGACTACAGTAAAGAACTTAACTAATAGCAACTGCAGCCTATAGTTACGTTCCCAGAACTAGAGTAGCAGGAATACTACCAGTCACCAACGTGGTGATGGCAGAATCCAAGCTATCGGGATAATGGACTTCACTGACCCACCGCGGATGCAGCAAACATCCATCAGGCATGGAAACAAGGCAATATACAATAATACAGAAAAATATCAAACGGCTCAACTAATGGATACATATATATTAGCAAGTCTGCATTAGAGATGGGCCGAACGGTTCGCCGGCGATCCTCCCTCCTCCCTCCACCCTCCTCCCTCCACCCTCCTCCCTCCACCCTCCACCCTCCTCCCTCCTCCCTCCACCCTCCTCCCTCCTCCCTCCTCCCTCCTCCCTCCTCCCTTCTACCCTTCTACCTATTCCCTCCTCCCTCCTACCGGAGGGAGGAGAGTCTCTTCTGCCAGGGAATTATACTATTTTAAAAACCAGTATACATCATACCATAGCTGGGAATACATACATGAGTATACATCATACCATAGCTGGGGATACATACATGAGTATACATCATACCATAGCTGGGAATCGAACCCAGATCTCACTGTGTGGTGGGCATGTCACCCTAAGCACTGTACCACTACAGAAGTAAGTGAAGCTAGCCTAAAATTTAACATTTATGCTCAATGCAATAGAACCATTAGGTTGCTTAAAGGAGAACTGTAGTGAGAGGTATATGGAGGCTGCCATTTTGATTTCCTTTTAAGCTATACCAGTTGCTTGGCAGCCCTGCTGATCTATTTGGCTGCAGTAGTGTGAATCACACCAGAAACAAGCATGCAGCTAATCTTGTCAGATCTTACAAAAATGTCAAACACCAGATCATACCATAGCTGGGAATCGAACCCAGATCTCACTGTGTGGTGGGCACATCACCCTAAGCACTGTACCACTACAGAAGTAAGTGAAGCTAGCCTAAAATTTAACATTTATGCTCAATGCAATAGAACCATTAGGTTGCTTAAAGGAGAACTGTAGTGAGAGGTATATGGAGGCTGCCATATTGATTTCCTTTTAAGCTATACCAGTTGCCTGGCAGCCCTGCTGATCTATTTGGCTGCAGTAGTGTGAATCACACCAGAAACAAGCATGCAGCTAATCTTGTCAGATCTTACAAAAATGTCAAACACCAGATCTGCTGCATGCTTGTTCAGGGTCTAGGGCTAAAAGTATTGGAGGCAGAGGATCTGCAGGATAGCCAGGTAACTGGTATTGCTTAAAAGGAAATCAATATGGTAGCCTCCATATACCTTTCACTACAGTTCTCCTTTAAGCAACCTAATGGTTCTATTGCATTGAGCATAAATGTTAAATTTTAGGCTAGCTTCACTTACTTCTGTAGTGGTACAGTGCTTAGGGTGACGTGCCCACCACACAGTGAGATCTGGGTTCGAATCCCAGCTATGGTATGATGTATACTCATGTATGTATCCCCAGCTATGGTATGATGTATACTCATGTATGTATTCCCAGCTATGGTATGATGTATACTGGTTTTTAAAATTGTATAACTCCCTGGCAGAAGAGACCCTCCTCCCTCCGGTAGGAGGGAGGAGAGAATAGGTAGAAGGGTAGAAGGGGAGGAGGGAGGAGGGTGGAGGCCAATTAAAATCTCCCTAGCAGAGTGTGTAGCAGCTGTCCCATAACTAATTAGTGTAGGCAGGCAAATGGTATAAAGGACCTTGCTTGGAGGAGGGAGGGTGGGCGGGTCCTCCAGCAGTGATGTGTATTTCACTCAATTAGGTGTGGCTCCAGGTATTAGAGCTTTTGAAACATGTTTTCTATCATTTTTCCAGTTGATAGAATTTTTTTAAACTTTCAAAGTTCGCCTCCCCATTGAAGTCTATTGCGGTTCGCGAACTTTTTCGCGAACCGAACCTTTCGCGGAAGTTCGCGAACAGGGTTCGCGAACCTAAAATCGGAGGTTTGGCCCAACTCTAGTCTGCATATGTATTTATCAAGAAACTAGCTAAAGCACAAGTAATAAGGTCGCATAGAACTACAGTAACAGAACTATACAGAGTAACAAGGTGCCCAGCAGACCAGCGTACTGACCGCTATGACGGCCAAAGTCTAAAATGGGAGGCAGACTTTTATGCCGCCATCAGCCAATGGATGCAAGTATGCAAATTTCCACACAGCTGAATGATAATCATTCAATCCTGAGCTGGCTTGATTACCATTTGCTAGCTGGCTGTGAATGCAAAGAACTCCCATAAGAAATACATGCAGTATTATGTAACAACATGCATGCAGGAAATCCAGGGCTATGTGGCTGCAGCTCAGCTGCAACAAGCAATTGGTGGAATGATGACAGCATCCTGAGCTGCCCAGAACTGCAGAGTGATTGCAAATGACAATGGCTTCAATTCATCAAGCATTACCGCATTCGGTAATGCTGAAAACAGCTGACTTAACGGAGCACTTAAGAAAATGTTAATTCATCAAAGCTGTTACCGAATGAGAAGCTGAAATGACAGAGCAATGAGATAAATTACCGACTTGTGCTCAAAACATGTCAGCAAATGTCAGTAAATGTTAATTCATCAAGGTTACCACATTCGCTAACACATTCGGTGATTATCTCCAGCTCTCCCCTGTCGTTACAGGCTTCGAAAGCCTTCTGTGTGAATGTTTTCATGATTAACAGGAGCAGGCAGCCAATAGAAACAGCCCCTGTTCTCCTGCAAGTGCCGCTGATAGGTGCTGATAGGTCACACAGGCTTCTCCACACAAGCTTCCAGACCCCCCCAGGCAGTGAGCAGAGAGAACGGTGCTGTAACCCTTTAAATCCCTGTTTGAATATGCAAAGATGCAAGTGGTGAAATCACCAAGCATGGCATTTGTAATGTCTCCAGGAAGTTTATCTACGTTGTGGCAAATAAGTAAAATGTTAAGAAACACTGATGGACAGATTCAGAGCAGCAGAGGCAGTATAAGTAACAGTAAATATAACACGTTTACATGTAAAGGGATGTCTGGATGCCTTCTATTGTTATCAGCTTGTAACAACACAGAGACATTCCAAGCTGATCTGCACCACTCTGCTGTTATCTAACAGCCTTTGATGAACTGAAGCCGTAGTACTTCGGTAACTTAACGAACCTCTACCACACATGGGAAAATATTGATGAATTAGCACAGTGAAGTGTAAAATACCGAATGCGGTATTTTAAGGACTGGGATTTTGTTATCGAACACCCTTTGATGAATTGAAGCCAATGAGACTTATTGCGAATGCACAACCGAATGCAAGCAGATAACCCAGAACTGTCTGTTTGCAGTCCACTGCGACGGACAGAACACGCTACAGGAGGGATCCTTACAAAATTAATAATCAGGCTGTTCTACTTGTTTTATTTTGCTGCCTGAAATAGTTAATTTCTAGGCATGAAAGTGACAGCTTCTGTGTTGTCAGTACCTTGTTGGGAATATAATAAACATCTTTGATAATCAAATTACAGCACTAAAAATTTTCCTGGCAAAATACAACTTCTGAGGGCAGGGAGAGATAAAATACATGAACTATTGATCTTTTTATAACTTTGGGACACTTAATAGAGAAAGGTAAACATTCAACCTAATTTGTAAATGTTTAAAATATAAAATAAATCCATGGGATATCTAAAAAAGTCATTTTTAGGTGTAGGAGAATAAATATAGTTGTTTATCTCTTCAGTTTTTTTCACGCCGGATTCACTTTAAGTTGTATACACATATACTATTACTGTTGCCTATAGGGATTGGGACTCGACTATGGACCTACGGTCCTACAGACATTTTAGTTAAAGTAGAGCAACACGCTCTTTTATTTGAGAAAGGAAGGAGGGGCAATGACATAGCACACAAAAGAGAGGTTTCTGGACAAAGGAGAGCAATGATGCACTCGGCTCTTGCTGTTGCTTAAAGATCTAGCAAACCAGATCTATAAGTGACTTTGGGAGACTCATGTACTTGTGCTAGATTCTTGGCTAAGATTGCCACAATTTGCCACATTGGCCAAACTCCACATAGCATGTGTATGTAGTTTTAGATTGCACTTTGTAATATTGTGGAGAGGGTATGCTGAGGTATGCCCATTTTTCAACAATAAGTTATCTAATTGCTATTAGAACATGTATCACATTCCAAGAAGTTAGAGGTAGTAAGTTTATTCCAATATATGTAGCAGGACATCCATTAGAGAAAGCTTCATATGTAATCATCTTAGCAACAAATCTGAAATGTACAGGTGTCCCTAATCGTGTTAGCATCCCTCTAGTATTCCTAATGTTGTTGGCCTCCCTCTAGTGGTCTTTTGGGTAGATCACGGACCCTCAATGGCTATCATTCATAAAATTGTGGTCGGTAAAGTAAATCCATGCGGGAAAACACCGCTTTCGGTATTTTAGACTTCTGGCTGCTCATTTATAAAAATGTTGCCAGTTGCAATAGCAGTGCGGAGATTTCCCAAACTAGGCTGGCGGTAAGCAGGCGGTGGGCTTGCGGAAACACAGGAAGTTGCCGAGTTGATACATTTCTCCGTGTTCTGCTCTACTGCAGCTGCCTGGGAGGTCTGTGTCTCCCTTAACTTAACATGGTTATCGCCACATCCAAGGGAGCAGTATTTCCGGTCCTCATACCGCTTGCGTAAATCTTTATGAATTAACATTTTGTTACATTTGTTACGATAGTCACCGAACAAGGCGGTGATTTATCGCTCTGCTCGGTAATGTCAGCTTTTCATGCGGAAAGAGCCTTTATGAATGGAGATCTTGCTATGTGCTCTGTAAAGTCGGCTGTTTTCAGCATTTTCGCATGCGGGAATGCTTTATGAATGATAGCCAATGCCTGTTGTTACTGTAATACAGGAATGTCAAGAGAAGTAGCACTGAGTTTATTATATTTTTCTGCCAGAGATTATTTAAGTTTTGTGCCAAGGAAATTCAAACATGCTGTGTTTCCTCACTTAACAGTAGGATTGTGATTAGTACAACCGCTGGGCTGATTACTTTTCAATCAAACCAAAAGAAAACAGATGGAGATGCATGACTAAAATGAATGTACAGCACTAGTTAGCATAGCTGTTGTTGATGTATGATACTGGACTTATTAGTGCTTTTTCATTCGAATTAAATATATATATAAATATTTCAAAGGATAATCCCGATTGCCTATTTATCTGGATATGGTGGCTGTTGGCTTGAGGAGTAGGTAGCACTGTTGCATTGTTCGTTGGTCTTTGGGGCAGGGATTGATGCATGTGACATTCTCTATAGTTTGTCAGGTAGTAAGAGGATATGGCGCTGGATCAGTTCTGAGGATACTGTTGTGGGAGTAACGAAAGGTAAGTATTTATGGTTAATAAAAAAATACATTAAAGGACTTTTTTGTTACGTTTTTATTTCCTTGGGTCCCCAAGTATGGGAAATGTTTTAGGCAGAAATCTGACCTTCTTGTGAATAAGAAAAGTCACACAGGTGAACATCCTTATTTGTGTCCTGAATGTGGAAAATGTTTCAGTTGGAGAGTTGCCCTTTATAGTCATCAAAGAAGGCACACAGATGAGCGTCCTTATTTATGTCCAGAGGGTAGTAAATGTTTCAGTCAGTTTCTCAACATTTTATTTGTATGTACCTCTTTTAAAGCGCTGTACTCACCAAGTACCCCCTAGCATAGTAAACATTATCACAAGTACCCCTTGACATATATATTTAAATAATAATCATAGTACATGATAATTATTTCTAAACCATTTCCAAGCATTTACTTTTGCTTTTAATTAGCTAAAACACTAATTTGGTGTTGTTTAAATAAGATTTATTATTTTCTAAAACTATAAATTTGTTATTCTTGGTTAAGTATATCAATTTCGAGTACCCCCTGGAACCATCAGAAGTACCCCCTGGGGTATGCGTACCACACGTTGAGAGCCTAGGTTCCAAGACGTCAGAGAATTCACATGGAAGTGGGTCCTTATTTGTGTCCTGAGGATGGGAAATGTTTCAGGCAGAAAGCTGACCTTGCAAATCAGAGAAGTCACACAAGTCAACGTCCTTATTTGTGTCATAAATGTGGGAAATGTTTAAGTTGAAGATGTGATCTTCGTAAACATCACAGAAGTCACATAGATACGTGTCCTTATTCATGTCCATAGCGTGGGAATTTTTTCAGTATGAAAGCTCATTGCACATCAGAGAAGTCACAACGTAGCACATCCTTATTTATGTCCAGAGTGTGGGAAATGTTTCTGTTAGAAATCTATTCTTCTTACACATCAGAGAATTCACACAGGAGAGCATCCTTATTCATGTCCCAAATGTGGGAAATGTTACACATCAGAAAAGTCACACCATAGTGCATCCTCATTTATGTCCAGAGTGTGGGAAATGTTTCCGTTAGAAATATATTCTTACACATCAGAGAATTCACACAGGAGAGCATCCTTATTCATGTCCCAAATGTGGGAAATGTTCCCTTTAGAAATTTGATTTTCTTAAGCGTCAGAGAAGACACATCAGTGAGCGTCCTTATTCATGTCTAGGGATGGTCGGAAATGCCCATTTCCAAATAAAGCCGACTGTGACTAGTCGAAAATTACCATGTTAATCCTATTTTTGTAGAAACATTCTGCATTCTCTGATTAACTCTGAGTTCTGTGATTGGGCTTAGGGCTGGTTCAGACGGACGTCTGCGCGGCGTCGCGTCTGGGGGCATTGCGGCGGATGCGCGGTCAGGCTTTCAGTAGCCTTCGGTCGCGTCGTGATGCGGTCGCGTTTTTTTCTTCCCCTAGGGGAACATTAGCCGCCGCGGTTGGCCGCTTCCTGGAAGCAACATGTCGCTTCCAGGGGCAGCCCGAACGCTCGCAAAAATCGGGACCCAAACGCCGCGTTCGGGTAAAAGCGCGCAAAAGCTCGTTGTAAACGCTCCCATTCACTTGAATGGGAGCGTTTACCGCGACGTTCTGAACGCTTGCGGTAAACGCTCCGCAAGTGTCCGTCTGAACCAGCCCTAAGTTGCGGTAAATGGGCTTTCCATGGAATTCTGATTTCCGATCGGAAATTAAGATATTTCAATTCTTTAGAATCTGAATGAGCATCCATATTCATGTGTCACATGTGGGATCGCCCCTCCCAAACGTCTTTAACCCATTGTCAGTCATGCAGCCTGATGTACACTTTACCTATTTCCACAAAGAATTAAAAAAATAAAAAGATAAATCATTTAACAAGCTTAATTCTCCTTAACCACTTGAAGGCTGTAGGCTAACCCCCCCCCCCCCCCCCACACACACACACACACAATTCAGTTCACTGCAGCTTTAAGGGCCCGCTGCAGGGCCATACAACTCAGCACAAAAGTGATTCCCCCCTTTTCTGCCCACCAACAGAGATTTCTGTTGGTGGGCTCTGATCACTGTTGCCGTGTTTATTTTTTTTATTTATTTGTGTGGGTTTTTTTAAATAAATGTATTTATTTTTTTATTTTCCCACCCTTCCTCCCTCCCCCCACCAGCCAATGACAGCAATCGGCTGTCATAGGCATCAGCCTAAGATAGCCGATCCCTCTTGTGCCTCCCCAGGGGTCAGCGGAGTGACACGGCTGTCCCCAATACTGTGCTGGTGTAGATCGCAGCGCTGTACAGTGTAAATAGATGGTGGTTACACCATCTAACAATCTCCTAGCGGTGATTGCCGCTGGTAGACTAATGACAGAGATGAGGATGCACAATCCCCTGCAAACCACGCCACCAGCAGGGATGCTCATCCGGATTCCGGATACCCGGGTAACCCGCATATCCAAACTTTTTTCAGATATCCGATTCGGATTCAGATTCTGCATTTATTTTTTGAAATCCGGATAGCTATCTGCGGATATTTGTTTGCATACCCGGATATCCACGGATATCTGCGGATATCCGCAGATATCTGGATCTGAATCCTGTAACTAAGGAGATGACATCATTGAGATAATCACAGGGCTCCCAGCAGAAGCCCTAGCAAACCAATCATAGAAGGGAACCTTGGCCAGCCCCACTTGGCCAGCTGCTATGTGTCTGTGTGTGTGCTGTGCAGAGACCAGGCCATCTGCTGCCTGCTGGCCAGCTATTAGCCTTGGCTAGCTACAGTATAGTTAGGTTAGGGATTAGGGAATAGGAATACTGCAGTCAGTGCTAGTAGTTGTTAGAGTAGTGGTACTACTGTGTTAGCTTTCTACAGAACTGCTGTGTTGTGATCAGTGCCAGTGTGACTGTTAGTGTGCACTAGTGTCTTCTCCTCTGCTGTCTGACTGTCACTCGGCACTTGGCATGTGGCACTTGGCACGTGTCACTTGTCACGTGTCACTTGGCACGTGTCACGTGGCACTTGGCACGTGTCACGTGGCACTTGGCATCTCTGTTGAAAACTGTTTAAAAAGCATCTGCGTAAAACACATATATGGGGTCTGCCATACCCCTGCCCATGTTTTTGGACAGTTTTGGCACCTTTTTAAAGGAAAAAAAAAAGAAATTGTGGCTTCAAATATGCCCTGAAGGTTTTCAATGTTTACCTGACATTAAAGTCAATGGGGTCCATTCTGAACATTCAGTTAGTGAACTTTTGTGAAAATGTTCCAGTGTTCGCCCGTCTCAGTTAAAATCATTAATATATACTGAATAAGGTACATCTTAGATATTGCCCCAGAAAACCCGAGCACCTAGGCAACCGTCTATGTGGCCAATAAATTCAACCCTGAAAAAGCCCAGTGGAATAACTACGTTGCATTTTGTTTTCTACTGCAATTCAAATTTGTGGAGTAACACCCTTTAACAAATGTTGTTTTCAGATGTCAGGTGAAAGTAAAAATAAACACTTGCGTTCTATGTATCCTTAATTTCTTACAAGCAAAATAACAACCTGACCCGATAAAGTGGCGATAAATACAGTAATTACAAAGTTGTTGGGCTGTCATTATTATCAATTGTTAAAAAATGATATACTCTGCTTGACATACAAATTACAGTGGCCATGAGTTATTGACTAAGCTGTTCAGCAAAGACATTAAAGACAGACATGATAGATAATGTTAAAATAATGATATTTACTATGAATTTTACTTGAGTGTTGCTGAAAAATTGAGCTGCAAATTCTGTTTAAAGAAAGGAGCATAATGACATTTTGTTTCTTAAAGTGAACCCAAGGTGAAAGTGAGATGGAGGCTGCCATATGTATTTCCTTTTAAGCAATACCAGTTGCCTGGCTGTCCTGCTGATCCTCTGTAGAGATGTAGCGAACGGTTCGCTGGCGAACGGTTCCAGGCGAACTTAGGGGGTTCGCGTTCGCCTGCGCCAGGCGAACTTTTGCGGAAGTTTGATTCGCCCCATAATGCACTATGAGGGTCAACTTTGACCCTCTGCATCACAGTCAGCAGGCACATTATAGCCATTCAGGCTACACTAAGCCCTGGAGCCCCACCCCCCCTTATATAAGGCAGGGTCCGGCAGCCATTAGCCTCACTCGTGTGCCTGCTAGAGAGAGGAAAGGGACAGATGCTGCAGACTTTTTCTCCTAGGGACAGATTAGTTAGGTTCTAGGCTGCTTTGCTTGCTCCTGACTGATTATTGTTGCTTTTAAAGCACCCAGCAACAGCTCTTTTCAGAGCTCAACCTGTACATTTTTTTTTTGTTTTCTGTGTGTCAAACTGACACTTTTGTTGCATGCACAGCCTTGCTAAGTGATATTGTGTGTGCCACTGCCAGCAGCCCGGCACATTCAGTGACTACCTGTGTGTGTGACAGGGAGCTGCACATTGTACTACCCAGTGATGCATATACCCCAGTACCTGTTGTGTTTACTTAACCCTCCTCATCACTGCATATACCTAGCTTTGTGTTGAGTAAACCCAGCTCACTGCATCTAACTACCCAGTACCTGTTGTGTTTACTTAACCCACCTCATCACTGCATATACCTAGCGTTGTGTTGAGTGAACTCAGCTCACTGCAACTAACTACCTGTTGTGTTGAGTGAGAACCCACCTCACTGCATCTTAAGTACCTTTACTGTTCAGTGAACCCAGCTCACTGCATCTAACTACCCAGTACCTGTTGTGTTTACTTAACCCACCTCATCACTGCATATACCTAGCGTTGTGTTGAGTGAACCCAGCTCACTGCATCTAACTACCTGTTGTGTTGAGTGAGAACCCACCTCACTGCATCTTAAGTACCTTTACTGTTCAGTGAACCCAGCTCACTGCATCTAACTACCCAGTACCTGTTGTGTTTACCTAACCCACCTCATCAGTGCATATACCTAGCGTTGTGTTGAGTGAACCCAGCTCACTGCATCTAACTACCTGTTGTGTTGAGTGAGAAGCCACCTGGCCACCTCACTGCATCTAACTACCTGTTGTGTTGAGTGAGAACCCACCTCACTGCATCTTAAGTACCTTTACTGTTCAGTGAACCCAGCTCACTGCATCTAACTACCCAGTACCTGTTGTGTTTACCTAACCCACCTCATCACTGCATATACCTAGCGTTGTGTTGAGTGAACCCAGCTCACTGCATCTAACTACCTGTTGTGTTGAGTGAGAACCCACCTCACTGCATCTTAAGTACCTTTACTGTTCAGTGAACCCAGCTCACTGCATCTAACTACCCAGTACCTGTTGTGTTTACTTAACCCACCTCATCACTGCATATACCTAGCATTGTGTTGAGTGAGAACCCAGCTCACTGCATATAACTACCTGTTGTGTTGAGTGAGAACCCACCTCACTGCATCTTAAGTACCTTTACTGTTCAGTGAACCCAGCTCACTGCATCTAACTACCCAGTACCTGTTGTGTTTACTTAACCCACCTCATCACTGCATATACCAAGCGTTGTGTTGAGTGAACCCAGCTCACTGCATCTAACTCCCTGTTGTGTTGAGTGAGAACCCACCTCACTGCATCTTAAGTATCTTGAGTGAGAACCCACCTGGCTACCTCAAAAAAGGGCAAAAAAACTTGCCCTACGTAAAACATTCTTGGCAAATGCTTTCGACTTGGTTTGTCTTCCGCTGGCTCAAGGGTCCATCTGACCACAGATGCCTGGTCTGCAAAGCACGGTCAGGGCAGCTACAGCATGGGTCTCAGCAGGCTCCCACTTCGGGCCGGAATCCAACCTTCATTCCCCGCGGTGACAATGGCAGACTTGCCCTCCATAACGGATTACCGTTAAAGGATTTAAAGTTAATTCATTTCAATTAGGGCCGCAAAAGGTCCTCCTGAGTTTTGTATTGTTGTTTTTGGTCACTACCTCGGGGCGGGCGTGCATGCCTGCCTGCCTCCCTCCTTGCCTGGATGTGTGGTGGTAGACGTTGATCAGGCTCCAACTCCGGAACACAATACAAGAGGGAGCTCGTCCTCAGAAACAGCTGGGGGCAGTGTCCGGCGCCATGTATCGCCCGCTATGGCCAGACAGCCAACATGCCCTTCAACCTCAGCTGCTGATGCCACCGTAGCGCCATCAGCCCAGGGGGGCTCAGTGGTTTGGAAATTTTTTCACGTGTGTGTCTCAGATCGGAGCAAAGCCATCTGTTGTCTCTGCCAGCAAAAATTGAGCCGTGGAAAGGCCAACTGTCACGTAGGGACAAGTGCTTTACGAAGGCACCTGGAGAGAAGGCACAAACAGCTATGGCAAGAACACCTTAGGAAAAGCAGCACCCCTCAAAAGACAAGCAGCGGAGAACAACCGCGGCAGCCGTCACAGGGGGCTTCTGCTGCTCCACGTTCCCATGGTATTGTTCGTGGCTGGGGGGAGGAAGAATGGATACACTTTTAAACAATTTAAAAAAACAACCATCTAAACTTTCAAACAATTTAAAAATACAACCATCTAAACTTTCAAACAATTTAAAAATACAACCATCTATCATTTTCAAAAAATGTAAAAAAAAGGGCAAAAAAACTTGCCCTCCATAAAACATTCTTGGCAAATGCTTTCGACTTGGTTTGTCTTCCGCTGGCTCAAGGGTCCATCTGACCACAGATGCCTGGTGTGCAAAGCACGGTCAGGGCAGCTGCAGCATGGGTCTCAGCAGGCTCCCACTTCGGGCCGGAATCCAACCTTCATTCCCCACGGTGACAATGGCAGACTTGCCCTCCATAACGGATTCCCATTAAAGGTTTTAAAGTTAATTCATTTCAAATACACAGCAGGGCCTCGAAAGTCCGCCTCCTGTATTGTTATTTTTGGTCACTACCTCGGGGCGGGCGTGCATGCCTGCCTGCTGCCCTCCTTGGATGTATAGTGGTAGCCGTTTCTCAGGCTCCACACCGGATTCCATCCCTCATTCCCCGGCCATTACCCGGGGTCACAAATGGCAGACTTGCCCGCCTCCATATGATTCTCGTGAAAGGAATGTGGTGTCATCTTTGCCCGCCATAACTGGTTCTCGTTAAAGGATTTAAAGTACATTAATTTCAAATACACAGCAGGGCCTTGAAAGTCCTCCTCCTGTATTGTTATTTTTGGTCACTATCTCAGGGCGGGCGGGCATGCATGCCTGCCCGCTGTCCTCCTTGGATGTGTAGTGGTAGCCGTTGCTCAAGCTCCACACCGGATTCAAACCTCTCATTTCCCGGCCATTACCCGGGGTCACAATGGCAGACTTGCCCGCCTCCACAGGATTCTCATTGTAGCGGTACTGAACAAGTACACAGCAAGTAGAAAATGTAAATTAAAAACAAAACGTAAGCTTTTTAACAATGCCATGGAAAGTTGAGAAGGAAGTCACACATTACCTGACATCACTGAGTGAGGAAGAGCAATCTCGCCATGTTGCGCAGTAGTCCAGCATGGCAGTCACTACACAAACAGCTGTTTGCGGTGAGTTACACAGTGAGTTTGGTGTGTCAGTGTGAAGCAGTACTCTAATTACACTCCTTGATTGATGTATACACATACAAGATGTTTTAAAGCACGTTTGGCCTGCAATTTAGCATTCAATGTGATTTATGCCCTTAAAACGCTGCTTTGCGTCACATCCAGATTTTTCCCCGGGACTTTTGGCATGTATCCCACTCCGCCATGCCCCCTTCCAGGTGTTAGACCCCTTGAAACATATTTTCCATCACTTTTGTGGCCAGCATAATTTTTTCTATTTTTCAAAGTTCGCCTCCCCATTGAAGTCTATTGCGGTTTGCGAACTTTTCCGCGAACTGAACCTTCCGCGGAAGTTCGTGAACCCGGTTCGCGAACCGAAAATCGGAGGTTCGCGACATCTCTAATTCTCTGCCTCTAATATTTTCAACCATAAACCCTGAACAAGCATATGCAGATCAGGTGTTTCTGACAATATTGCCAGAACTGACAAGATAGCTGCATGCTTGTTTCTGGTGTAATTCAAACACTACTGCAGCCAAACAGATCATCTGGGCTGCCAGGCAACTGGCATTGTTTAAATGGAAATAAATATGGCAGCCTCCATATCACTTTCACCTCGGGTTCACTTTAATACAAAAGTTGTCAATGTTAAAGCACACACAAGTGCCACATACTGTATATGTTTCAAATCTGCTTTACATATGTGCTAGCCAGACTCAGAGAGTCCCAAACATCTTCTTAGAATCTATGACCATGATGTCAACTGTGCATTGGTGTGAGTATTGGAACACTGATTGGTGTATGGGAGGAGGAGTGTCTAGAGTTCCAGAAGCCAGAAGATGTTCTGGGAATTTCTGAAGTCTAGTACAGTTGGCATATTATGGACATGTTTGTTAAGCTTCATGCTATGCAGTCTTACACACTGCTTGACTTTTATGAACCCCTATAGGAGTACTCACATCAGATATCGACCCATGAGTCAACTGGTCCTATTTTCTTTTTTGTATTTATTGATACTGTACATCAATCAAACGAAAGCATCAAGTTTTGCTTGAAATATTTTATTTATTGTATTTATAAAGCGCTAACATATTACACAGCGCTGAGGGGAAGGATATCCGACCTCAATTATCACAAGCCCAGCCACGCAAACAGCACAGCTCCCCTGCACGCTGTGTGCAGTAAAACATATACAGATCTAAAGCGGCAGGTGGAGGGGGCGGGGTTAAGGAAACAGTGAAGGGGAAGAACTGTCACTTCCTCCCCGCTCATAAATGTTGCTAGAACTGGGCCACAGGGGCCATTGGAGGGGGGGCAAGTGTGCTGTGTTCTGTGACAAAGTCACAGCACCAGTAATAGAACACTTTTAAAAGAATTTAACACCAGGTCAGGGGTACTTTAAGTTACAGGTGTCAAGCATAAGGCCCGTGGGCTTAATCAGCCCTTATTGCCATTTATGTGGCCCCTGCGAGCTTCAAATGTGCTTCATTGTAAGCCGCAACAAAAAAAAGTACACTGCCTTCCCACCCAGGGGAGCACACTGGTGACAGTGTTTTTGGTTGAATTCCACCACTCAAGAAAAAGAGAAAGCCATCCCGGGCCGAGCATAAATTACCATAAATGAATACTGAGTCGAATCTCAAATGAAAAACAAATTCCATATCTTTATTATGACAAGCTGGGTACAATAAAACAATAAAAAAAAATCTAAAATCTCCAGAGGCTGCCATTTATAATGGATATCAACCCCCACTTAACAATAATTAACCACTTGAGGACCCACCCTTTACCCCCCCTTAAGGACCAGCGCTGTGTTGAGTGATCTGTGCTGGGTGGGCTCTGCAGCCCCCAGCACAGATCATGTAGCAGGCAGAGAGATCAGATCACCCCCCTTTTTTCCCCACTAGGGGGATGATGTGCTGGGGGGGTCCGATCTCTCCTGCCTGCATGTTGCTGGCGGGGGGGGGCACCTCAAAGCCCCCCTCCGTGGCGAAATTCCCCCCTCCCTCTCCTACCTGCTCCCCCCCGGAGATCAGGGCTGCACAGGACGCTATCCGTCCTGTGCAGCCAGTGACAGGACGTCCCCTGTCACATGGCGGCGATCCCCGGCCGCTGATTGGCCGGGGATCGCCGATCTGCCTTACGGCGCTGCTGCGCAGCAGCGCCGTACAATGTAAACAAAGCGGATTATTTCCGCTTGTGTTTACATTTATCCTGCGAGCCGCCATCGGCGGCCCGCAGGCTATTCACGGAGCCCCCCGCCGTGAATTGACAGGAAGCAGCCGCTCGCGCGAGCGGCTGCTTCCTGATTAATCAGCCTGCAGCTGGCGACGCAATACTGCGTCGCTGGTCCTGCAGCTGCCACTTTGCCGACGCGCGGTATGAGTGCGCGGTCGGCAAGTGGTTAAATGTATTGAATCAATTTTAATCTATAACACCCTGGTAACTCAGGCGCTACATATAACCAGTAAAATACCCCCTTAAAGTGCTCAAAGTGCTAACATTGAAGGTGCCAGTGCTTGAATATGTACAAAGGTACAGAAAAAGATGTGTGCATGTCCACGCCCCCACAAAACCATGCGGGCGTGCACATACACGCATATGTGCAACATACAATCCAATGCTAAATCTAAATTTAAGGGGGTATTTTACTGGTTATATGTAGCGCCTGAGTTACCAGGGAGTTATAGATTAAAATTGATTCAATACATTTAATTATTGTTAAGTGGGGGTTGATATCCATTATAAATGGCAGCCTCTGGGGATTTTAGATTTTTTTAATTGTTTTTATTGTACCCAGCTTGTCATAATAAAGATATGGAAAAAATGTTTTCATTTGAGGTTCGACTCAGTATTCATTTATGGTAATTTATGCTCGGCCCGGGATGGCTTTCTCTTTTTCTTGAGTGGTGGAATTCTTAGTTGTTTGATTGCCACAGGGCATTATTGAGGTGCACATAGATGCACAAACATGGTAGTGCTCGTTTTTTTGTAAGTGTCATTGGTTGAAACATTGTGAACATGAGTACACAGGACCCACTAGCAAAAAGTAGCATGGGGAACCCTCCTTGGATCCAAACTCCCCATGAGGTTGGTAAAATATACACACCTATGCACCTTATCTCCCACCCCATGGCAATCTCTCCCCACATTGTAGAGTACAGAGCAGTGTAACATATACCTGCTCCAGTGCCATGTTGGTTCTCTTCCATTCTACCTGGTAGCTGCTTTATACTTGCATACCTCCAGCTCCCGTTCATTGACATGCACTGGGAGTGAGAGGTATGCAACATAGAGCATGTGGCTGTCTCAATGCAGTGCTGGAGCAGGTAAATATTTCACATTTTCGCTAAAGTCAATGGACTTATGTGAAAATGTTGTTTAATTTGAACAATCATTTTATGAATAATTCACTTACCGTTGTTTATGTTATGCCGATCACAATAATGAAATATAGATCAGGGAACTATCATTCATCAGCAGAGTTCCCTGATCTAATCTTTTTCTGAGTACTTAGCTTTACTTAGTTTAATACTTGTACCTAGGCACCTGGAATAGAAGCTTCTCTGCCTTAAAACTAACCATTTCCATTTGTTGTTAAGGTTTACACTCACTCACAAGAACAACATTAGCTCTCAAAAGAGGTATTGAGGATGAGGATTGCTTTTTAGCAATAAGTTCAGGAACAAGGAGCAACCTAACAAGCCTAACACAAGAGCCTAACTAAGCTTTCCCTATGTCAGCAGCAAGGTTCTCTCCCTTCTCTAATTACTGCAGCCACACAAGTGAGTGAAATGGCTGATGCTGCCTGCATTTTATAAGGGGGAAAGGGATTCCAGGAAGGAGTGTAGCCTGATTGGCTACCCTGTGCCTGCTGACTGTGATGTAGAGGGTCAAAGTTGACCCCAATGATGTAGTATAGGGGGCGGGTCAAACGCACATATAGTTTGCGTTCGATCGCAAATATGAACCACCGAAGTTCGCGCAAATAAGTTCACGTGCGAACCGTTCGGGCCATCTCTATCAACAATTACATAGTTACAGTTATTTGGGTTGAAAAAAAGACATACCGTACATCCATTGAGTTCAACCAGAAAATTTGGTACAACACTAGCCTGCACCCTCACTTATCCCTGTTGATCCAGAGGAAGGTGAACAACCCTTACAAGGCATTTTCCAATTAGCCCCAAAAGGGAAAAAAAAATTCCTTACTGACACCAGATAAAAACCCTGGATCAACACCACCGGGGATTACTTAGTAATTATAGCCAAGGATGTCTTTCAATGCAAGGAAAGCATCTAAGCCGCCTTTAAACTCAGATATAGAATTTGCCATAACTACATTCTGTGGCAATGCATTCCACATTGTGATCAATCTTACTGTAAAGAACCCTTTCCTAAATAAATGGCTAAAACGTTTTTCCTCCATGTGCAGATCATGTCCCCTAGTCCTTTGTAAAAGCCTAGGGGCAAAAAACTGATCCACCAAGCTTTTGCCCTCTGACGTATTTATACATGTTGAGTAGATCTCCTATAAGGCACCTTTTCTCCAGACTAAACAAACCCAGTCTATCTAACCTTTCTTGGTAAGAGTGACCTTCCATCAATTTTGTTGTGCGTCTCTGCACCTGCTATAAAACTACTACAATATCTTTCCTGTAATGTGGTGCCCAGAACTGAATTACAAAAATACATGTGTGGCTTTGGTCTATAATTATGGCAACTTCATAGCAAAATAATTTCCAGAGGAATGTGCATTGTGTATTGGGGTAAGAGTGAAGGAAGTGGAATAGCAATAGCCATAGCAGCCAGAGCAGCTGCTATGAGGCCTGGGAGCAGAGAAGACCCAGGCTGTACCTCATGTATTCACTATTAACTTTCTTGTGTTTATCCTCCCTTTCACTTTGTCTCAGTACCCATGGACTATATGCAGTGTAGATTGCATGATAATGTAAATTGCCAAATCAACTTATATCCATATGGTAGGGGCAGCGTGCATTGCTCAAGAGTGCCTGAATCTGATGGCCCCATGAAAGTTTTGCTATGGGGCCCCATAATTTCTAGATACACAATTGAGTAAGGGTTTGATTGTATTGAAAAAAACTTCAGATGCAGACATTAAAGTGAAAGAGAAATGATTTATGTTTTTTGGCCCTGGAAGCTGGAGATCTGTGCATATCACTTTGGTTCCAGGCCGGTATATGTGTGCAACCAGGGAAAGCAATTGCCGCAATCACAATCACACCACAATGCAAAGCAAAGTGTTTCCCTCATCCTGACTGCAGTTTTGTAAATCAGGCTAGCATGTTAACATAAAAATTGCACCTTCCCTTAAAAAATACTCTTTGGGCTTGATTCAGAAAAGGGTGCTAAGTGTTAGCACGCCAGTGAAAAGCCACTTTGCATGCGCTAACATGCTTTGCACGTGCTAAGTAGTTAGCACATGCAAACTACTTAGCACCGTAGTTAGCACATGTAAACTACTTAGCACCCTAGTTTTTAAAAAAAAAAATCAGTGTTTATTCAACAAATAAAAGGAACATATGACAGACTATGCAGTGTAGCAATGCGCCTCCTAACTTTTCCAACAGTAGCTTCAGCATCAATTATCACTGTGGAAGATGAGAGGTATTGTTAACAATAATATAATGATCATCACATAATATTTAGAGCTCAGATTGAATTTAAATTTTCAAATATTCTATCTTTTACAATATCATAATTAGCAAGACCAGGGGTATCTAACCATGGAGCTTAGCACCCTAGTTAGCACAGTGCTAAGTAGTAGTTTACATGTCCTAACTACGGTGCTAAGTAGTTTGCATGTGCTAACTACGGTGCTAAGTTTGCATGTGCTAACTACAGCGCTAAGTAGTTTGTATGTGCTAACTACTTAGCACCCTAGTTAGCACACCCAAAGCCTTTAGGCGTGCTAACTGGGTTAGCACCGTTTACTGAATCGAGCCCTTTGTGTCTTGAGCCTGGATTTAATACAATTACATAGTTACATAGTTATTTTGGTTGAAAAAAGACATACGTCCATCGAGTTCAACCAGTATAAAGTACAACACCAGCCTGCTCCCTCACATATCCCTGTTGATCCAGAGGAAGGCGAAAAAACCCTTACAAGGCATGGTCCAATTAGCCCCTAAAGGGAAAAATTCCTTCCCGACTCCAGATGGCAATCAGATAAAATCCCTGGATCAACATCATTAGGCATTACCTAGTAATTGTAGCCATGGATGTCTTTCAACGCAAGGAAAGCATCTAAGCCCCCTTTAAATGCAGGTATAGAGTTTGCCATAACGACTTCCTGTGGCAATGCATTCCACATCTTAATCACTCTAACTGTAAAGAACCCTTTCCTAAATAAATGGCTAAAATGTTTTTCCTCCATGCGCAGATCATGTCCTCTAGTCCTTAGTTAGAAAGTAAAAATTGTATTTGGATGAGAAATTATTAGTCAACTGCCTCTTTACTCAATATCCTCTAGAGGCTGGTGAATATACAAATCACTCACATTATGGCATTTTTGTGGTCTTGAAAGTCATATCAGCTTATCCTTCTTTGCAGAAAAAGAATGTTTAAAAAAAGGATAATTTGTTCAATTCAGGAGTTTTAAAAACGTATTCAGATGTGTTAAACAGTATTAAAATTTTCAAATGGAATAATATTTTCTTTTAGTTAAAACTTCGAGTATGCAATTAAATGTTGAGAATTGCACTTACTTGATCTTATTTTTCCAGCATCCAATGAGTGCCTCATTGAAAACCCTGCATTTGTCATCTACTCCTCTGTTGTATCCTTCTATGTTCCCTTTATTGTCACACTCCTGGTGTATGTCCAGATTTATATAGTTCTAAGAAAGCGGAGGAAGAGGGTTAACACCAAGCGCAACAGTCGGGGAGTGGATGCAGATGCCAACAAGGTAATATGCATAAAATATTATTATATGGTGATTTAAACTTCATAACACTTTGAAAAAGAAATTGCATGTGTTAAGTATAATGTAGGTCATTTTGTACTTAAAATTGACCTGAATTTATAGGGATATGGAGGCTGCCATATTTATTTCCCTTTAAACAAGACCAGTTGCTTGGTAGTCCTACTGATCCCTTTGGCTACGGTGTTGTCTGATTCACAGACCTAAAACAAGCATGCAGCTAATCCAGTCAGACTTCAGTTAGAAACAGCTAATCTGCAGGCTTGTAAGGCTTAGCAAGTGCTAAAAAGTACATAAAAAAGTATCATCAAACTTATTTTGAGTATTTGTTTTGCAAGGTGGGAGTTTTAATGCTATTTTATGCTAAAGTATGAATATGTCTCCTTGGTGAAAAGTTAATGGGATATGGCCTAGAGGCTCAGCAGGATAGCCAGGCAATCTGCTTTATTTCAAGGACATAAATATGTCAGCTTCCTTATCCTGTTCAGTTTAAGGGTGCTTTACCTAAAGAGTAACCGCTCTGTGAGAATATGGTGTGGTCTACAGTAATAATAAGCACTTATCTTGTGAATGAGTAACTTGCAAGGCCAATTTAAATCAGTAAGGCCATTACCTCCAAAAGGAATCATTTGGGAAGCACTACTGTTCATATTTTTAAAGCTGCAGGCACCCAAAGTAGCCGTTATGCTGAAAATATAAATCTGCTGTCAAAAGAAAACTCCATACTAATCTAATCTGATCCAGCCCTGACAGTGACTGGATCCACATGACTTCATCTGACTTGACATTCCCAACCAAGACGTTCAAACTCCTCATTACTTTTACTCATCACATTGCCATACTGTATTCTGGGCCATTGTCCCACTCCCCCTGGCTACACATCATTGCTGTAGTTCACATTGAGAGAGACGGCTATGTTATACAATTCTGTAGGATATGTCATGACCATCATATGGTTAAACAAAAGGTTGGTTGTGGCACTATAATACTCTACTGAAAACTGCCCAGTTTAGATGAGGATAATAGTTATAGTTAGTTTGGTTGAAAAAAGACATCTCTCCAATTCCAACAATAATAATACATAAATTGGAAAGTAAACAATAGGTACCTTTTTGTCCTGCACCCTAGTTGATCCAGGGAAAGGCAAAAAAAAGAAACATTACAAGGCTTGGTCTAATAATATTACTAATATTACTAATAATAATAATTCCAGTATTTGTGTAGTGCTTTTCTCCTGTCGGACGCTTGGAGGCAGTCACGAGAGTGCACTCAGGGGCAGTAGAAGTGTTAGGGAGTCTCACCCAGGAACTCCATACTGAATAGGTGCTGACTTACTGAATAGGAATATATAAATAAAAATATTTTACTTGAACCCAGGTCTCCTATGTCAGAGGCAAAGCCCTTAACCAGTACACTATCCAGCCACTGCTGGATGGCAATTAACCTAGGGGGGAAAAAAATCATTCCCGACTCCAGATGATAGTCAGATAAAATCCCTGCATCAACATTGCTGGGAGTTACCTAGTATTCCACATTTTAACAGCTCTTACTATCTGCTTAGGTGGCAAAACTTTTTTCCTTCATATGCAGATCATGTTTCCTAGTCCTTTGTAGAGGTCTAGGAATTAAATGCTAAACTACCAAGATTTTGTATTGCCCGTTGGGGTATTTATAGATGTTAATCAGGTCACCTCTTAGCCGTCTTTTAAGCTATATAAGCTCAGTTTGTCTAACCTTTCTTGACAAGTTAGACTTTCCGTCCTTTTGATTAATTTAGTTGACCTTCTTTGTACTTATTCTAATATGTCAATGTCCTTCCTATAGTGCTGTGCCCAAAACTGTATCCCATACAGATGTGGCCTCACAAGTGATTTATACAGAGGGAGTAGTATACTAGCATTTCATGATTTTATTTTCCGTTTTATGCATTGCAGAGTTTTACTTTCTTTAGCGGCTGCTGCTTGGCATTGAATACAGTTGTTTAACTTGTTATCAACCAGTATTTCCAAGTCCTTCTTCAAGCCTAATAAGCCATTTATCTTATATTTTGCTCTACCATTGGAACAGCCAAGGTGAATGACCTTACATTTATCTACATTAAATTTCATCTATGATGATGGCAACAATGACAATGACCAATACCACAGTCACCAAACATTTTTAATTCTATTATCCTACTTTTCTGTTGTGGAAAGATACAAAGTTTGATGAACAGGTGATATAGGCAAGCCAAATGACAGAAAGGTACACAGATGGGCTGAAAGGAAACAAAGAAAAAACATGCACACTATGGGCTCGATTCATTAACCAGCCCTAATCCGGTTAGCATGTCTAAAGTCCTTGTGCGCACAAAGAAGGGCGCTAGGTACTTTGCACCTGCCTTTGCACGTGCAGCGCGGTGTGACGTTATCGTCGCACCATTTGTGCACTAAGCTTATAAAATTGCATTGGATGCCCCTAAAAGGTTACACCCGGTGCGACTTTATCTGCGCACCGCGCTGCTTGTGCAAAGCTGTTTACTCGCACATTAGTGTGCAAACAGCTGCTTAGCGCTCGCAAAGCCTCTTTTCACTCCGGCGCTAACACTTAGCGCCAGTTAGTGAATCGTGGCCTATGCAGTCTGTATAATTGTAAATATTTTATTTTTAAAAACAGTTTGCCTGAATTTGTTTTTCTGGTTTATCTTAATGAGTCACACAAACAAAATGTTTAAAGCATTTTACAGTTTATTTCAAGTCCATGTTTCTTTGGCTTTCCTGCCCTTTAATATTAGTTGTTGATTTTTGCAGTTATCATGAAATATGACATTGTGCTTTCTGCATATCTCATAAGTACTTAACGGCAGAATGTGACATTTGAAATTCTTCTAGACTATTGACAAATCTCAGCTCTGCTATTATGAAGCTGATTCAGCTGTAGGAGGCTCTAGGGAATATGAAGGATTATGGCTGCAGTGTACTTATGTGTGGTCTGAAATCACTAATCCAAGTCTTCATCACTTTTATGAATGTTGATGTCAGAATTTCCAGAAATATGAGCAACAGCCCTCCCTATCCAGTCTGATATTTGCCATAGTGCAATAAATTGACTACACTCAGATAGGGCCCTTTTCCACTAGCGGTGATTGCGATGCTGAATCGCAAAATCGCAAATCGCTAGTGATTTTTAAATCGCTACGGTTTGCCTAATAACACAGGAACTGCGGTAGGTAATTTCCACTACTGCAATTAATTTTTTACTTAAGCGCGATCGTACCACGGAGCAATTTTTGCCGTGATTTTGCTATGCAGTGCATTGGATAGCAAAATCGGGTGCGCAATCGCCAGGAAAATTTTTAACTTTGCTGAAATGCAATCGCTAGAGTTTAGTGCGAACGCTAGCGATTGATAGTGGGAAAGGGCCCTTAAGTATTTGGGAGTGGTAGAATTGTTCATTATTACAAAGCAATATGGTAGAAAATCTCTGCAAACATTCATTGATTGTTTACCTTGACCATGCATTTGACACATCCACCACATCTGCATCATGGCTAATAAGGAAGACTGCAAAAGGATTCCACAAAAAAGTCAATATTTCATATACCTAGACCACTCTATACTTAACTCCCTTTTAAAGTTCACCTGAGGCAACATGTGACATGACGAGATTAACATGTGTATGTACAGTGCAGAAAATGTAAATAACCAGGCTGTTTATCTTTTTTTATTGTGATATCTAAAAGAGTTAATTTTCAGGCATGCAAGTGATAGCTTCTCTCTTGTCCGTACCTAGTTGGAAATGTAGTAAATTCCCCTGATGAGCAAATTACAGCATAATACGTTTTTACGACACAATACAACTTCTATGGGCAGGATAGAGATAGAAAAAGGTCGATAGTTCATGTATTTTAACTCTGGGGCCCATATGCAATTAACTTTTTCTTCTGAGTTTTCTCCAAGGAGATAATTTTTCATCTTTTATTTAAAATAACTTTTCAGCACTTTGCAACTGTAAAAGTACTAAGAAGTAGGTGAAAAAGTACTATTAAAATAATTTAAATATTTTCTTGCTTGCTGGTGGTTTAAAAAACCTATTATTGGCAATTTTGAAAATATTTCTAGGAGAAAAGTAAGGAGAAAAATTTAATTGCATGAAGTCCCAGGACTGCATTATATAAAACCTTAAATAAACAAGGAACAGTGAGAGGTTGAGATACTTGCTTCAGAAAACAGCACTGTAGCCGACCAAGCTTGGTCAGAGAGCTCAGAGTAGCTCTTTTGCATAGATAACAACTCAAGTTTCTTAGAGTTTCCTGTACTGGAAACTATATGAGAAGCATATCTGTGCTACTAATGGTCTATTTCTTAGCTGTACTATACTACACATACATATCACTATCTCAAAAGTTTATTTTCACTTCAGACTCCCTTTAAGCAGAGACAATAAAACATTCAATTTACTTTGTCTTATCTTATCAGTTTATTTTCACCTCAGGTGCACTACTAATATTGACAGTATCTGTGTTTTTTTGTTTTGTTTTTGTTTTTTAAGTGATTTTTAGTTTCACGCTTGGCTTCTTTCAACCTTATGTCCAAAGTATAATGAAATTCAAATTTTTAAATCTTGCTCACTTAAATATAAAAGCTTAACGAGAGTCTAAAGCCTCCAAAAATATTTGTTTTTACTTGACAGTCCTCTTCAGCATTAATGCCATAGCTGAAACACCACATCCCCATGGCTGAATGCTCAATAAATACTCCTGAAATCCCCGGGGGGAAATTTCGGGGCTCCTTCCTGGAAGAAACAGATCTTTGCGCAGTAGCTCTGCCTCTACTCGCATCCGTCTGCGCGGATCTTTGCCTTCTCCCGCCCCACTCAGTCTTCTTTCACTGAGATTATGCAGGAGAACAGAGGCGCCAAGAGGACAAAAGGAAGCTAAATGAGCTTAAAAACCAAATTCTTGGTAAATAGAGGAGGTAGTGGTGGACTTACCTCTTCCAAGCAGACACACAACAACTGTAGTAAAGACAGTCAATATATTTTATTAATGAACTCCAAATATGCAATACATTTTGCAGGTTTGCTCCCGCTTCATCAGGCAATAACAACGGAGCAATAGCATATGTGGTCAGTAGAAGAGCCAGGCACCTCTGTCTTTTCTTCCACTGAGAGGTGTGGGGAGAGGTGGAGATCCACGGAGATTGACGCGAATGGAGGGAAAGCTACAGCGCAAGGCTCTGCCTCTCA
This sequence comes from Hyperolius riggenbachi, assembly GCF_040937935.1. Classification (NCBI taxonomy): domain Eukaryota; kingdom Metazoa; phylum Chordata; class Amphibia; order Anura; family Hyperoliidae; genus Hyperolius; species Hyperolius riggenbachi. The sequence continues at coordinate 265,522,101 of NC_090651.1, read as the reverse complement.
TCGGCAGCAAAATCCACAACCTGGAAAGTCGTTGAATTTTGCCCCAGAAATTCTGGAGTATTAATTGAGCATTCAGCCACGGGGATGCAGCGTTTCAGCTATGGCATCAATGCTAAAGAGGACTGTCAAGTAAAAACAGGTATTTTTGGAGGCTTCAGACTCTCTTTAAAAGGACCACTGTTGCGACAATCTTAAAATTTAAAATATGTGCAAACACATACAAATAAGAAGTACGTTTGTTCTAGAGTAAAATACGCCATAAATTATTTTTCTACCATGATGCTGTCACTTACAGCAAGTAGTAGAAATCTGACATTACTGTCAGTTTTTGGGCTAGTCCATCTCTTCATAGGGGATTTTCAACATGGCCTTTATTCTTTTTAAAGACACTCCCTGAAAAAGATGTATACAAAGTGATGCTGGCAAGCCTCCCAGCTCACCGTACACTTTTTTGTCAGTTGGACAGAGCAACTGATATTCACTAAGTGCTTTTGAAAATAAGGAAAACCCTGAGAACCACCCATGAGGAGATGTGCTAGGAACGACCTGTCGTTCCTGTCAGATTTCTACTACTTACTGTAAGTGACAGCAACATACGAGAAAGGTAATTTATAGCTCATTTTACTCTGGAAGAATTGTACTTCTTATTTGTATATGTTTTCATATATATATTAAATGTTAAGATTTCTGCAACAATGGTCCTTTAACTCCAAAAAAACCTATTACTTAAATAGACTAAAGGTTTGTAGATCTAGGCAGTCAGTCTTGTGTTCCAGGTATCCCAAACAGGCAGCCCATTCAGGGCAGTAATATGCGTCCACTGGGTAAAATACCTGGCTACTGTGTAAAGCTGGCCATACATCAATCAATCAATGTATGAACAGATTGTCCATTAGATAGTTACCTCTCTGATAGAATCTGAACAGAGAAGGATCTATTGCCTGCCCACATTCCAGTTATTTGCAATAGTTTTCAGCATGAAAACTATTGCAAATTGTCCTGCCGCCACCCCCCATGTAAAGTTTCTACCCCCCCCCCACCAAGGGTGCTCAGTGTCCACACAAGCCTCCTCCAGTGTTCAGCATCATCAGGAGTGGTGAGGGTAACCAGTCCCACATAGCTCAGAACATGTGATGTCACACATGTGCCAGTGTCACATGGCCCTGGTGCTGGTGGTGACAGCGGAGACTGGAGAAGGCCAGGAGTTGTGCTGGCAGATAGGTGGAACTATAAAACAGTGTACATGGGTACGGGGGAACTTTACACTTGGGGGGATATTGGCTGAGGGTCTGTCAATTATGGTGACATTGAATGCTTTTACCACACCCAAATGAGATTTTCCATCACATCTGATCAGTCATTTTGACCAGTTTTGCCAGGATAACACCACTCACAGCCATTGCCAGCCATAACCATATATTAGAAAAGCAGCATAAATTCAGCAGATTACAATAATAAGCCAGAACATAGGCCTATAATGGAGATGGACATGCAAAGAACTCCTGTTGCAAAGTTTAAGCTGGCATAAAAATAAAGCAAGGAATGCAGAGCCACATAGTCATGTATCTAAAACTTGATATAGGATTGCAAGGATTCTCACCACTCAGTAGACACTGTCTCTGTATGCCTTCCAACTTTCCAAGGATACAACTCAAGATGAAATTTGCTGGGACCTCTCATGTAATTGTGGTCTCCCTCAGATTATGCACCACTGTGTGTGGGCACTGTGGGGGTAATTCCCCCAAGTGGCTGGATAGTGTAATGGTTAAGGTCTCTGCCTCTGACACATGAGACCTGGGTTCAAATCTCAGCTCTGCCTGTTCAGTAAGCCAGCACCTATTTCAGTGAGGAGTTTCTTGGGCAAGTCTCCTTAACACTGCTACCGCCTACTGAGTGTGCTCTAGTGGCTGCCTCGCAAGTGCTTTGAGTCCAACAGGAGAAAGTCGCTATACAAATACTGCAATTATTATTAATTCAGAGTAGTGACTCGAGTATAAGCCGAGACGCAAAAATTAGACTTATACTCGAGTATATACAGTAGATTGACATGATCTATCAGATGGCCATGTTTAAACACTGATTCTCTTCTGATTTTAAAAGAACTATTGAGTCGAAAAGCCAGCTGGGCTGCAATATTGAGTGATGTATTGCCAACTTTATACTGCAGAGGTAAACAATTCTCTTAACCTGCTATTTAGCTTAAAGTAATGCTATGCAAGGTTTCTTTTAGTATATTTTAACATGCATCTGTCAAGTTAAAATCTCTCTCAATGCACCGCTTGTCACATGACTGCAGAATGCCAGTAACTTTTTGTTCAGTGGCATTAACATGAAACCTCCATCAATTCCTCTAACCCATGGTTGTGGAATGTGATGCTACTACACCAAAAGGGGTTGCAAACCTTGTAAATGGGGTGATCATGTGGAAAAATAATTTGAAAATACAGTTAAATAAAATGGTTCCTTACTAGATTAAACAAAAACTGCTGGTACTTTCCGGATGACCCTCATAATTTAAAATTGTTTCCAGGAAAGGTTTACTTACTATTATTACATCACATACAAGTATTATGTCATAAGTTTATTTTCAGTTCAGGTTTGCTTTAAAAAAAAGTAGCATATCCCTTTCATTTTATTTTTTTTCTGTACATTTTATCTTCTTATTAAAAGCAGTGTTGCTTGCGAATTTTCGCCCAAGTCATTTTCGCATAAAAAAATCCCGTTTTCGAATTCGGCAAATTTTCGCAAAAATCTTCAGAAATATTCTCGTTTTCGACCAGCATCAAAAATTGAAGTAGGCGGACGCTTATGTCCTTATGCGAAAAAATGTCCGCAATAATCTGCAAGAAACGTCGCTATATGCGGACGCTTATGCTCTTCTGTGGAAAAATGTCTGCAATAATCCGCTAGTACATGCATAGCGAAGCTTCGCATAGCGGTACTATGACTACGTGGAAATACGTACGCTATGAACTACGAATTTAGGCGAAAATTAACACGAAAATATTCGATCGAAAATTCACCTGTCGAAACTAAATTAGGCAAAAATTCAGCTAAAATAATTTTTGCATTTTCGCTCATCACTGATTAAAAGCATTACAAATACTACACATAAATGCTACTTTTTATGTTGCCCTTCCTCCACTTTCACCTAGAAATGATAAGTTAGCAAACAAGAAAAACTACCACTTAACTCTTATAATCAGGTCTCCAATATTACAAGATCAAAGTAGCCAGACTTGATAGATAACTAGGCCTTGTTTTTCTCCATGTAGATTGTTTTACTACATTACAGCAAAGTAAGACCTTTCATGTATTTGCAAACACAACTCAGCAAACGGTTGCTTAAAACGTTTCTTCTCTGGGTTGTAAAGAATATGTTCAACTGAATGACTTACATAGTAATATTAGTTTCCTTCAATAATTGGAAAAATGATTTTAGGTCTGTTGTGCATCTGCTTGACAGTTTTGGAGGCTACCATTCTAACTTCTGCCTAAACAAAATGCTGGTCTTTTGGTTGTAATGATAATTGTCCTTATCTTACTATTTCACTCACCTAGAACAAGTGTAACGATTGTAATAATGTTTTGGTGTAGCAACTCAGACGTCTGATTATGTGGTGATCTGCAGAATTACCAATAATACAGACGCTATACCTGATTATGTGGTGATCTGCAGAATCACCAATAATGCAAGTATAGATTACAGGAACACAGAGTGAGATGTGCTTGGTGCAACAGTAACTGATTAGTTTAATGAGACCTCACCAGAGGAGCTGGTGGGTACTATCAGAAACAGTAACTGAATAGATTTAACTAAACTTTACCAGAGGAGCTGGTGGGTACTATCATAAAAGCACGGCAAGGGCCCACTGGTGAGTAGAGAGGTCAGACAGGCTAGGTTCGGCAACTGAGAGGCAGATACAGTACAGAATCAGTAGGCAAAATAGTAGTAGGTATTCAGGCAGAGGTTCAGCAACTAGATCAGATGGGCAGAGGTACAGAAACATTAAGCAATAGCGGAGTCAGAGATAAGCCAGAGTCATACACAGAATATCAATAATAATACAATAAACAACAGTCCTAGTCTTGTGTGAAATCCCTGGTTTCCTCCCAGATCAAAGCACACCGGATACTAGTCTAAGGTCTGAGCGCTAACACGTATGTATTCGCAACAGCAGACCGGTTGCGAGTGAATCATGCAGGCTTAAGAAGCAGAGGAGACCTCACAGCCGCGCCCACTACAATTAGCCAATCCTGAGCGGCGTGAGTCCCCTCTGACGTCAGCCGACCAGCAGGTCTGCTGAAGCGCCTCCTCCCAGCATAAAGGTCCTGTCTACGCGCGATACAGCAACCCTATGTGCTAATGACAATTCCGTCCTGCTAGACACCGGTGGAACGGAAAAATCCTCCGAGCAGGGAACTGAGGTGGCTGCAGAGACACCCTGCGTGCCCGCAGCCGCAGATATTACAACAAGTAAAAACATTAGGCATTGTGTCCTCAAATTTTCCTGATCTGCATACTTGTTCCCAGAGTGTAACTCCATCTATGGCTAGATGATCACCATCACAGCAAGGAAACAAATAATTATAAGAGTTAAGAAATGTAGTCTTCAAAACTTTAGAACCTCCTGAAGTATATTTCTTTCCTCAGAAGAAAAATGGTTGAGCTTTGCATATAACTTATACATAAACAAAGAGGATGCTAAGACTAATTAAGCAGTATGTAGTACCTTCCATTTAGTATGTCAAGATTTCACAAACTCCTAATAATAGATACTGTACACCCACAACACAACCGTGGATACAAATATTTATACCACAATGGAATCCAGGCATGGTGATCTTAAAGGCACTAATAATTACTTTGCTAATCGAATGCTCTTAAATAACTACTGTGTCAGAAGAGTGAGATGCTGATCTTTTCAAATCCAGCTTTTATGTTTTGTTCCTTAGGACAAATGCACTCATCCAGAAGATGTGAAGCTGTGCGCTGTCTTTGTTAAATCTAATGGGAGTTTCCCAGCTAATAAAAAGAAAGTGGTAAGTATTATAACACTGAAGGAAGCCTTTTCAACAAGTCAGTTACTACACTCCAACTGAGAATTCAAACAAGAGGCTGTTAGATGTGAGAATGGAGATACAAGCTTTCACTGTGTTCTAGAAGGATAAGAGAACTAGGACATGTTTAGCACGGCCACGATCTGAAATCACATCACAGTGTGAAGGAAATACTGACTCTAAAGGGCTGACTTAGTAATGGAAAACTTTTCTCTCTAGACTGGGCTTACATCAAAGTCAGGTACAGCTACAGAGACTTAAAATGCAAATTTTACCTCAATCTGATTAGAAATTACAATTAAACATAACCTAGTGAAAAACATATCATCCCAAAGCTCCCAAAGATCAATGCTTCTAGAATAATAATTTATTTTTATTCATAGTGCCATTTAGGTAACAAAGCATCCACACATCAAAACTGTCATAGAGTAGCTGTAGATTATAGGTTATTATTATCATTGAACTTTATGTATAAAGCGCTACCATATTAGGCAGCGCTGTGCAATAGATAGGAGAGGCACTACAACAATAAACAAAGTTACACGGGGCATTACAGTGATAAATAATTGTACACAATATAGAGATATAACAATAAACAATGGTAGATTGCAATATAGAGAAAATGTAGCAGAAAAGTCCATATGGAGGCAGCGATTACCTCACATAGAGGAGGACTCTGCCAAATAGTCTTACAACATATTATTTTATAATGGGAAGAATATACTCTCTCCCTATGTTTTCTTTTCCATTTTATTCTCACATTATACTGTATGTGCTTTTGTATATGCATACTTTTTTGCATATTTAAAGAGGAACTGTAACTAAGGATTTAACTAAGGATTTAACTTCATCCCAATCAGTATCTGATACCCCCTTTCCCACAAGATTTCTTTACCTTTTCTCACCTTCTCTCAAACGGATCATCAGGGGGCTCTGTATGGCTGATATTGTGGTGAAATCCCTCCCACAGTGTGATGTCAGGACCATGGTTCTGACATCACACTGTGGGAGCCTTGTTGGAGTTTGGGAAATAACAGCTGTTTCCAATTGCCCAAAAAAGCAGCATCTCCTTCCACAGACATCACCTGCCAGCAGTAAAAATGTCACCATGTTATACATTTCACAATGTAAATCAGAGAGAGGAATGATCTTACAATGGGAAAACACTGACTAAATAATTTATAAACAATTATTTTAACAATTAACCACTTTACCCCCACCTGTACGAATTTCTCCGTCCCTTTTACCATCCTTTCACCCCCAGGGAAGGAGAAATCCGCTCCCGCTCGCTCTAGCGCGCACTCCCGCTCGTAAACACGCCGCCCGCCCGGAGATCAATGAACGGGAAAATCCATTCCCGTTCGTTGATCTAAGCCCCGCAATGATCCGCTGCTTATCCGATAAGCAGCGCGATCATTGTGAAAAAAAAAAAACCTTCCCATCCTCCTAGTACTTCCTCCAAGCGTCCGGACGCTTGGAGGTCGCATTAAACAAAAAGTTACTGTTGCCATCTTGTGGCCAAATAGTAAAACTACACCCTAAAGCATTTTTCACATACAAATACATTACTTATACACAAAAATTAACTCATTACCTCCCACACTCCCCATTTTTTTTGTAATTAAAAAAGAAATAAAAAATTTACAATAAAAAAATACATAAATAGTTACCTTAGGGACTGAACTTTTAAAATATTTATGTCAGGAGGGTACAACACTGTTCCTTTATAAACGATGGGCTTGTAATTAGGGATGGATGCAAAACTGAAAAAATGCACCTTTATTTCCAAATAAAATATTGGCGCCAAACATTGTGATAAGGACATAATTTAAACGATTTTATAACTGGGACAAATGGGCTAATACATTTCATGGGTTTTAATTACAGTAGCATGCATTATTTAAAAACTATAATGGCCGAAAACTGAAAAATAATGAATTTTTTCCCACATTTTTCCTATTTTCCCATTAAAACATATTTAGAATAAAATAATTCTTGGCATAATGTCCCACCTAAAGAAAGCCTAATTGGTGGTGAAAAAAAGATATAGTTCATTTAATTGTGATAAGTAATGATAAAGTTATAGAGGAATAAATGGAAGGAGCGCTGAAAGGTGAAAATTGCTCTGGTGATCAAGGGGTAAAACCCCTCAGTGGTGAAGTGGTTAAGCACTTTTTTTCAATTATTTTTACTGCAGTTCCTCTTTAAATTAAGTGTTGTACGGTTGTAATGTAAAACAATTCACACTACTGAACTAAATGAATTGCACAGCAGCACAAAGAAACATAAAGCATTTGTGTGGATGATATTATGTCTATGGACTTCTGCAAGTCCATGAAGTTTGCATGCTATGTGGGGTATAATAAGTATTGGATGGTAAATGCTTGTGTTAATAACACATTATTCAAACTGTCTAAAACAAAAACTTAACATATACAGGGCGCTCAACAGGATATATGTATAGCCTTCTATAACTTTTCATAAAGTGCAATCCATACAGTCCAGATCATACAAATAGCAATGGTCTAATAATGTCCCTTTATAGGCAATTTAAAGTCATCACTGATCTTCTTATAAACTTCTTAACGGCACTCCACACTCTCCTGGAATATATTATTAAAATGCTCGCTCACCAGAACAGAAAGCTGCCCTTCTCAGGATCAGCCAACAGCGCTTCTGGCCCAGCCAGTATCTCCTCGATATTGCAGTGTATCTTCCTCTCCCCAGTTGTTCCGATCATAAGAGACAAAACAAGACACTCCAATAGTGTAATACTGTATATATAAGGTGATTTCTACTGCACCCGTGCTCCCAATTATTAGTCAGCACCCAGTGCTCCACCACCTAATGGTCAATAAAGCCTCTCACCAAACAGCATGGCTGACCCAGCACAGACCAGCAGTAATCGCTCTATAGATGGATTCAGCCTTGTTTCTTTAATGGTAGTTCTCCTAGGACTCAGACAGAGCCAGACATAGTGTAAAACCTTCTTTTATTAAAATATTTAAAAAGTAGTGCACTCACATTTAGCAGGTTAAAATGCGCATATCAGAATTCCTTATGAGCTCATGCAGCGTCCCTCGCTCCTCAGGCCACGCCCAACTAGTTTTGTCCTATGACTCATCATGAGTCATAGGACGAAACTAGTTGGGCGTGGCCTGAGGAGCGAGGGACGCTGCATTAGCTCATAAGGAATTCTGATATGCGCATTTTAACCTGCTAAATGGGAGTGCACTACTTTTTAAATATTTTAATAAAAGAAGGTTTTACACTACGTCTGGCTCTGTCTGAGTCCTAGGAGAACTACCATTAAAGAAACAAGGCTGAATCCATCTATAGAGCGATTACTGCTGGTCTGTGCTGGGTCAGCCATGCTGGGCTAGGCCCTGATGAGTCATAGGACGAAACTAATTTGGCGTGGCCTGAGGAGCGAGGGATGCTGCATGAGCTCATAAGGAATTCTGATATGCGCATTTTAACCTGCTAAATGTGAGTGCACTACTTTTTAAATATTTTAATAAAAGAAGGTTTTACACTATGTCTGGCTCTGTCTGAGTCCTAGGAGAACTACCATTAAAGAAACAAGGCTGAATCCATCTATAGAGCGATTACTGCTGGTCTGTGCTGGGTCAGCCATGCTGTTTGGTGAGAGGCTTTATTGACCATTAGGTGGTGGAGCACTGGGTGCTGACTAATAACTGGGGGAGCACGGGTGCAGTAGAAATCACCTTAGACATACAGTATTACACTATTTGAGTGTCTTGTTTTGTCTCTTATGATCGGAACAACTGGGGAGAGGAAGATACACTGCAATATCGAGGAGATACTGGCTGGGCCAGAAGCGCTGTTGGCTGATCCTGAGAAGGGCAGCTTTCTGTTCTGGTGAGCGAGCATTTTAATAATATATTCCAGGAGAGTTTATAAGAAGATCAGTGAGAACTTTAAATTGCCTATAAAGGGACATTATTAGACCATTGCTATTTGTATGATCTGGACTGTATGGATTGCACTTTATGAAAAGTTATAGAAGGCTATACATATATCCTGTTGAGCGCCCTGTCTATGTTAAGTTTTTGTTTTAGAAAGTGACACACACACTTTATTCAGGAAGCGATCCAGGACAAGGAGTGAGAGAACTAATTTTTATTGTCTATTAACCGGTTGAGGAGCGCACATTTTAGGTTTTGTTTGTATATATTATTTAAACTGTGCAACATGTGATATGTAGTTTTTATAGCACTGCATAGAGCCTATGTGCGGTGCATTAAAACTGCTCAACATTGCTCAAATGTAAATAAAAGCTGAGAAATGGTTTTTTTTCCACAATAATGCCTCTTGTACATTATCTTATTATCTTTTGGGAGACACCTATGTCATTTTCCGGCAAAAAATTACTTACTGGTTGAAAAAAAAGTAACTTTAAAGTGGAATATAACCCTGCAGTTCAACTTTGTTTTAAAACATTATTTACAGCATATTATATGCAACCAGCATTTTTTTTACTAGACCAGCATTGGAAGGGTTACACACAGAGCTTTAAAGTTCCATGGAGAGAAATGCAGATGCATCCGAAGTTTAGATAGATACATTTAAGTAAACACAATGTAACAAGTGTGGAATGTGACAAATACTCTGACTTTGCAGGAGCTCCCGGGCACAGAGAGAGAGTGAGTCACATTCCTCACTTGTTACATTGTGTTTACTTCAATGTATCTATCTAAACTTCAGATGCATCTGCATTTCTCTCCATGGAACTTCAAAGCTCTGTGTGTAACCCTTCCAATGCTGGTCTAGTAAAAAAAAAATTGCTGGTTGAAATGCAGGGTTATATTCCGCTTTAAGTCAAAATTTGCCAGGGGTATGAATAATTATGGGCAGCACTGTATATATATATATATATATATATATATATATATATATATATATATATATATATGTATGTGTGTGTGCATATATATATATATATATATATATATATATATGCATGGTCATGTGGTAAGATAGAAGGTGGTGCATTTGGGGGAGGGGCAATGCCCAGTGTTTTTAGATGGACACAAGAGGCTGGCAGTACAAATGAGAGGAGGAGAGAGCCAACGAAAGCTGGGGCCTGGAGGGGTGAGTCATACTTAGCCATCCCTGCTCCTAGTTTCTGTTTGAGGGTGCTGGGGGGAAGGGGGGACTGGACATCAGACACCACGGCATTACACCCTGGTTTGTGTCCCACTCCTTGCCTACGGCTATGAGCACAGGCTCATGATAGCACTACAGACTAACATTCACATCCTTCCGCCAAAACAGGTGGTAAAGAGGTTGTGATTGTACTGTAGTCAGGACACAAAGTATTAATGGTTATTGTGCATGACAAATAATAAGGTTTTCACCAGTGGCAAAATTAAAATAAAATGCTTTATTGCTTTCAGAGACATTCCTATTTACTTTATGATGAGAACAACTTTTACATTTACAGTCTACACTTACTGTGTACCTGAGAGGGAAAGAATAAAAATATTTACATAGTGGGGGCTTTCTCCACCCCCTCCAGGCTAAACACTGATGTGATCTGCAATTCGGCACCAAAAGTCCTCCAGGCAGGCGCAGTCCGGCTGTGCGCGCTCATCCGTCATGCTCCCTGCGCAGTATGCACCCAGCGACAGGAGCACAATGGGGGTGTGCGTGCGGCCAGGCCACAAATGTACAGAATGCCCCCGACCGGAGGACTTCCAGGTCGAATTATGGATAATCCAGGTGGCGGAGGAGGATGGCAAGGGGGCTGTACAAATCCCCCGGGATGTATATTTTTTATAAATCCCCATCTCAGGTTTACTTTTAATCTAAAGCGCAAATGATAACACTCTTACCAATGGTAATAGTATATATTTCTGTTTTATCTCATTGGCCTAGCCAATTCTTTTTTTTTTTTTCTCTATATACCATATGCATGCAAAAAAGAACCAACAAATTACAGCGTACCCCTATTGTCTTACACTGTGACCATTACTATGGTTGTGACTCTTTATGGTGGAAGTATAAAAAAGGTAAAGAAAGAAGAGCTCTCTGCAGAAATAAGTATGTGTAATATAATGGATGCAATAAGCCACTTACTTGGGGTGAGACATAGGAACAAAGACACCAAATGGTTAATAAATTCAATATTTGAAATTAAAAATAAATAACCTCATATAAAAGTCTAGCTTTACATTAATTGGGATGTTCATAGATAGCCTTCTATGGGCTCAATGCACAAAGGAGTGCTAACCTAGTTAGCACGCCTAACAGCTTTGGACGTGCAAACTAGGGTGTTAAGTAGTTTGCACGTCTAAAGCTGTTACAGATCATGCACAAAGTTTAACACTGCGCTGTGCGCGCGAAACGTTGCACCGTTCGAGTGCTAAGTACGCTTAGCACGCAAACGGTGTGACTTTTTGCGTGCATCGGTGCAACGTTTCATGCGCACCGCACATCGCTAAACTTTGCACGCGTATTAACGCGTGAAGCGACAGTTTTCGCGTCCTAAGTGCCTTTTCACTGGCATGCTAACACTTAGCACCCTTTAGTGAATCAAGGCCAATGTGTATACCACAAATCCACAGACAAACACCTGGGTTCAAGCAATATGGGATGCATTCACTGTTTATTCGCTATTTAGCAGCACAAGATATTAAATAGTGTGCTGCTAGATAGTGGATTTGCGGCATATTCAAGGGTTGGATGGAAAACCCTTTATCACCTGGAGTTTTCTATTGGCAAGTTTATCTCATTTCCTGAGTGATCCTGCAGACTTTGTGGTCCTCTATGTGTGTGCCCATGGCATATCTACAGATAACACAAAAGGTCAGCAACACAATATAAAATTATTGCTATGAATCCTAACATTCAAAATACAATAGAAGTTACAGAACTGCTATAACATATAAGGGTTTTACAGTATAAATCTGATGCATCTTTCGTGAAGCACTACATGCTTTTTCAGAGGCAACAAGGAAGAACAGTACACATCAAACAATATATTGGTCTGCCATATAACAAAGCATGAAGTCACAATATGTTCTGGAAATTTGAATGCCAGGTGGCCAAAGGTGGCCAAAGGGCTGAAAAGATAGGGTAGCAAAAAAATTCCTTAAAGGACACCTGAGCTGAGTGGAGCTGAGTCCTGCTGATCCTCTAACTCTAAAAGGCTTAACCATAGACCATGAACAAGCATGAAAATCAGGTGTTTTTGACTGAAATGTGAATTAAACTTGTTGGACATCAGATGCAAGCTGCATGCTTGTTTCAGGTGTGGGGTCAAGGAACTACTATAGCTAAAGAGATCAGCAAGCATGGCTGCTACTAGTATGGTTTACAATGAAATAAAATATGACAGCCTCCTTATCCCTCTCAGTTCAGGTGTCCTTTAAGGCTGGTTTCACAGTGGGACGTTACAGGCACACGTTAGAGCAGCCTGTAACGCACCCCACTGCACAGCAATGAAAAATCAATGGACTGTTCACAGTGCCCACGTTGCGTTACATAGTAACGCTGCGCCACCAGACAACGTACTGCATGCAGTACTTTCTAAGCGGCAGAGCCGCGTTAGACTGCTTGCACATGCTCAGTAACGTTGGGGAGGAGCGGAGAGCGGCCAGGCACATGGCTAATTAATATTCACTGCACTCAGTGACGTGCAGTGTTTACTTCCTGGAGCGGCCGCTCTGTGCAGCGATTGGCTGGTGGGACCACGTGATGCCGCATGCGCACAAGAGTACGCATCACGGCATCACGGACACCAGAGTGAGCTGCACAACGCGGCTCACTCTGACGTCCAAAGCAGGGAGCACCAGGCGTTGCGTTAGGGGCATGTTATGCGACCATAACGTCCCCTAAAACGCAACGTCCTGGTGTTAAACCAGCCTAAGAGTTAGTGAGTGGAATAATTGTATCTATCTGCTTAGTGATGATGGAACAGGGTGTCCAGACCAGGACATGTGCCAAAACACTGAGAACCAACCAGTGTTTGATTGGTATAGCATCAATTATTATGTAGAGGTTTAGTAATAAACAGGTTAACTTAGTTTTTTTGTTCCTTCGTAATTGCCACCACATGGCGTGCAGCCATGCTGGGTTTGCTGCTGAGTTATGGGGATGAATTTTAATAATAAGATAAAAGGGCATGCTGTTCTTTCTGTCTTTTTATGTTTTGCAATACTATGAAAAGTATTTTAAAAGTAGTTGGTTTCCTTTTACTCTGTTTTGCTTAAATTTTTTTATTTTTCCTGAAAATGCAAATTACTTTGACAGGAATTAAAGGTCATCCCTATTTCTAACGATATTAGGGAAACACTATAATCACATTCAGCATTCCAAATGCCTAGAAATGCCAAGGAAAAAAAATAGGCTTATACAGTCAGACACTGTGGTTTATATTACTGGTCCGCAGTTGTTTCAGGATATTTCAACAAAATATCACGCACGCGCACACACACACACACACACACACACACACACACACACACACACACACACACACACACACACACACACACCACACACACACACCACACACACACACACACACCACACACACACACACCACACACACACACACACACACACACACACACACACACACACACACACACACACACACACACACACACACACACACACACACACACACCACACACACACCACACACACACCACACACACACACACCACACACACACACACACCACACACACACACACACACACACACACACCACACACACACCACACACACACACACACACACACACACACACACACACACACACACACACACACACACACACACACACACACACACACACACACTACCTACACAGACACACACACACACACACTACCTACACACACACTACCTACACACACACACACACACACACTACCTACACACACACACACACACACACACACACACTACCTACACACACACACACACACACACACTAAATGTAACAAGTAATAAGCATTATTGTAATATCAAGTTATGTGTCCATTTAAAGAACTATTAGGCATGTACTTCAGACAAGACCAAGTGTGCAGGCAGCCTGGGCGTCTTATCTACAGTGGTGTCTGTAGTTAAAGCAGTATAAATTCCTGACATAATATTCAATAAAAACATGTTTTCCTACTTTTTATATGCCATACAGTTATCATATTTGCTTTTGTGCATAAGTATTATTGTTCATTTAGAAATTACAAGTTACCAAAGTACAGTTTTTTTGCTCTGAGAGCTGCATTTTATTTATAACTGCTTTATTCATCTTGAATTTTGAGCAGAAATGCTTTCTGAGAGTCTGACTGTGTTCGGGAGCGTCTGCACTTTCAGAGAAGTATCTACTTAATTGTATCAAGTGAGGAATGTAAACACAAGATAACATTATCTCCAGTTTAGATGCATCAAGCTTTATCTGCAGGGAACTTGTAAGTCCTGTGTTTAACTAATTGAATGCTGTTCTAGTAAAAAAAAATAGTGGTATTATATAATATGCTGTAAATAATATTTTAGAGCAAAGAAGAAATGCTGGGTTTCATTCCGCTTTAATATCCTTCTCGTGGTAAAGTGATTAAAAAGGCAGACAAAGCACAACTCCAGAGAGAGAGAGAGAGAGAGAGAGAGAGAGAGAGAGAGAGAGAGAGAGAGAGAGAGAGAGAGAAATGTTGGTGGTAAGGGATCAAGGCAGGGGTTCACGACATTGAATGAGTTGAACATCGTGCAATTTGGTGTGCAAACCCGTATTAAGTGTTCACTGGTTTAGGGATTTATGTGAACCTACATTTATATCCTGGCATAATAAAGGTTCATAAACCTGTTGCCCATGCTGAACTGTCATCTTTAACCTCCTTGCCGGTTATCCCGAGCTCAGCTCGGGGTAACCTGCGCAGGAGGATTTCTCAGGCCCCGCTGGGCCGATTTGCATAATTTTTTTTCCTACACGCAGCTAGCACTTTGCTAGCTGCGTGTGGTACGCGATCGCCGCTGCTACCCGCCGATTCGCCTCTACCCGCCGCGCCAAGTCGCCCCCCCTTGACCCCTGCGCAGCCTGGCCAATCAGTGCCAGGCAGCGCTGAGGGGTGGATCGGGATTCCCTCTGACGTCCCGACGTCCATGATGTCGGTGACGTCATCCCGCCCCGTCGCCATGGCGACCGGGGAAGCCCTGCAGGAAATCCCATTCTGAACGGGATTTCCTGCTTACTCTGATCGCCGGATTTTTCATGATTTGAAAAAAAATAAACTAAAAAAAAAGTGCTGCGCTGCCTCCTTGCCGGTGGGAATTGGATCGGCAAGGAGGTTAACTATCTATTGTCCCAGCGACAGTATAGCTACGCCCCACAGGACTTCATCTAAAGTCCCAGGGATGTAGATGTTTGTCTGCCCATTATTACGCTAATCAGTGAATAGGAAAACAGTTCCCATTCACCAATCTAAAGGTGCATACACACGCACTACTGCTGGCAACAACGGGTCCGCCCTCCCGATGCCCGGACGTTCAGCCGACAGTAGCACGGGTGTACGCGCTGTCGGCGGACTGAAAAGGCTGTTTCTGAATGATCCGCTGATCCATTCCTTTGTAGTACAACAACTCTGTTTTGTACAGATATTGTAAATCATGTACCCTCGCAAGTTCTTGCCCAACAACAGACAGAATGTGAATCCTTAATTTAATACAGAAATAGGTGAATCTTTGAAAACAAAAATCGAATACATTAATGATATTGGCTGCAAAAACGACAATTTTTGTGAGCTGACCGGACACTGGCTATCTCACCACTCCTTCTACTTTTCCTACCATCTGTTATACCTCTCCTTCTAGTTTCTTTTACCAAAAAAAACAAAAAACAAAACCTAGTATAACCTCTTCATCCTTTTTCAGAATAATTTTTTTCTCTTGACAAAAATGACAAGGTGGCCAAGCTGACATCTTTGCATCTACCTCTACTTCTACACATTTTGCTTTCACCCTTTTAATAATCTCTTGATTTGTATGTATGTGTTTTGTTTAATAGCCTTTACTCTTTCCTATTTTGCATCAACAATGTTTTTTTCCCCTACATTGATCAATATTTCAGTTTGTCAGTGTGAGAAAACGCGGAAAAGCCGCCGCGAGTATTCAGAACAAGGCGGCTGATTCCGCGTCCAACGCGGCGGTTTGCACGCGTAGGCCTACATCCACTAGTATGGCTGAATGCGGAGAAACCGCCGCATGCCCTGATAGCGGTGCAGCCGGCTCCGCGTCCAGCGCGGCGGGTGCTTTGCAACACATGTCTGGTGTGGCTGGGACTGATAGTCCACACAGGTTCAGAAGGACGTGCGCGCGCGCTGAGAGGCAGAACTTTTATGACAGCCAGAAGGGAGTCAGCTGACCAAGCCGGTCAGCTGACGATTCAACCAGTTCCCATTGGTCCAGCGCTTAGGGGAGGCGCTGGAGAGCGCTTTACTATATATACTGGGTGCTGGTAATTCTCTGGTTGTCTGCCGTTGCGATCACTACATGGAAGCACTCAGACCTTTTGTTAGATTCTGTGTTACCAGTTGTTATATCCAGACTAGTTCCAGGGTGTTGATGATCACGGACCTCACACCTAAGCCTAGGGACTTGTATTGCCATTCTGTTATACTTCAGACTAGTTCCAGGGTGTTGATGATCAAGGACCTCACACCTAAGTCTAGGAATCTGTATTACCATTCTGTTATTCTTCAGACTAGTTCCAGGGTGTTGATGATCACGGAGCTCACACCCAAGACTAGGCATTGTTTATTATCTGTTATGACTTTCTGCTTTCCTGACCACTCTTCTGTTTACTGATTCGGTACCTCGCTATTTCTGATACTCTGTTGCCAAACCCTGCGTGTCTTAGGACTACCGAATCAGTCTCCTGTCTTTGTACTTTGTCTGTCCGTGTGTTGCCGACCTGGCTTGCCCGACCTCGAGAACTATCTTCTCAGTTAAGAGATAGTTCACAGATCAGTCAGTGACATTCTGTCGTTGGTGTCACTCACGTTCTGGTTTTTCCTACCCCTAGCCTGGCTCATCCCTTTGGGAGAGTCCCAGGTTAATGGAAGGTACTTGTTCTCCAGGACAGTATTGCCTACTGTCCTGATACCTGTTCCCCAGGTATTCTCCTCAAAGTATTACTGTTGGACCAAACACTCATATTACTCAGGTATCCAGAGGTTAGTCATTTTTGATTATTGGCGATTCTGCAGATCCCCAATAATCAGGTATATCTGTATTCTTGGGGATACTGCAGATCGCCAAGAATCAGATTCTCTCTGTGATACACTGATCGTTACAGTCAGGTCAATCTTTTATTTTGCAAATATTTTCATTTTCAAAGTTCAGATTATACTCCTCCTTTATGTAATTTTACAAATTATTAATATTCCACTGTCATCTCATTATTTTTAGGCAGAATCCCTCATCATTTTAAAATAGTGCTTTTAAAGCAACACTCCACTTACGAGGCAATATTTTCAATGATTAAGCTATTTCCATCTCCTGATTTGTAATTGAGAATATCCATTCCATGTAACTCCATTTAAATAGCTGGAACATAAACCATGGTCACCTAGTGTACAGTGGTGCTTGACATTTTTTTTTAAGCCTCTAAAATTTCTATATTTTTATATGAATGTGGACCAAAGGTCCCCCAATTCAATGTGCATGCCTTATAAACAATACTTCAAATATTCAAGTTGCTGTTTTTGCTGCACAAGAGGGTCACACTAAATGCTGAGGACACAATTAAAAAACAAATTTCTGCCACACATTGATATTTTATTGGACCTTTTTGTTTTAAGATTAAAAATAAACAAGCAAATATAATAATTTTCATTGTATTTGTTTAGCTAGGGCTTTTCATCTAAATTTCAGAGATGTTTTAGAATCAGATAATGTATACTGGTCCTTTTCAAAAAATTAGCATATTGTGATAAAGTTCATTATTTTCTGTAATGTGCTGATAAACATTAGACTTTCATATATTTTAGATGCATTACACACAACTGAAGTAGTTCAAGCCTTTTATTTATTTAATTTAATATTGATGATTTTGGCATACAGCTCATGAAAACCCTAAATTCCTATCTCAAAAAGTTAGCATATTTCATCCGACCAATAAAAGAAAAGTGTTTTTAAAACAAAAAAAGTCAACCTTCAAATAATTATGTTCAGTTATGCACTCAATACTTGGTCGGGAATCCTTTTGCAGAAATGACTTCAATGCGGCGTGGCATGGAGGCAATCAGCCTGTGGCACTGCTCAGGTGTTATGGAGGCCCAGGATGCTTCGATAGCAGCCTTAAGCTCATCCAGAGTGTTGGGTCTTGTGTCTCTCAACTTTCTCTTCACAATATCCCACAGATTCTCTATGGGGTTCAGGTCAGGAGAGTTGGCAGGCCAATTGAGCACAGTAATACCATGGTCAGTAAACCATTTACCAGTGGTTTTGGCACTGTGAGCAGGTGCCAGGCCGTACTGAAAAATGAAATCTTCATCTCCATAAAGCTTTTCAGCAGATGGAAGCATGAAGTGCTTTAAAATCTCCTGATAGCTACCTGCATTGACCCTGCCCTTGATAAAACACAGTGGACCAACACCAGCAGCTGACATGGCACCCCAGACCATCACTGACTGTGGGTACTTAACACTGGACTTCAGGCATTTTGGCATTTCCCTCTCCCCAGTCTTCCCTGGACTCTGGCACCTTGATTTCCCGAATGACATGCAAAAGTTGCTTTCATCCAAAAAAAGTACTTTGGACCACTGAGCAACAGTCCAGTGCTGCTTCTCTGTAGCCCAGGTCAGGCGCTTCTGCCGCTGTTTCTGGTTCAAAAGTGGCTTGACCTGGGGAATGCGGCACCTGTAGCCCATTTCCTGCACACGCCTGTACACGGTAGCTCTGGATGTTTCTACTCCAGACTCAGTCCACTGCTTCCGCAGGTCCCCCAAGGTCTGGAATCGGTCCTTCTCCACAATCTTCCTCAGGGTCCGGTCACCTCTTCTCATTGTGCAGCGTTTTCTGCCACACTTTTTCCTTCCCATAGACTTCCCACTGAGGTGCCTTGATACAGCACTCTGGGAACAGCCTATTCATTCAGAAATTTCTTTCTGTGTCTTACCCTCCTGCTTGAGGGTATCAATGATGGCCTTCTGGACAGCAGTCAGGTCGGCAGTCTTACCCATGATTGCGGTTTTGAGTAATGAACCAGGCTGGGAGTTTTTAAAAGCCTCAGGAATCTTTTGCAGGTGTTTAGAGTTAATTAGTTGATTCAGATGATTAGGTTAATAGCTCGTTTAGAGAATCTTTTCATGATATGCTAATTTTTTGAGATAGGAATTTTGGATTTTCATGAGCTGTATGCCCAAATCATTAATATTAAAACAATAAAAGGCTTGAACTACTTTAGTTGATTGTAATGGATCTAAAATATATGAAAGTCTAATGTTTATCAGTACATTACAGAAAATAATGAACTTTATCACAATATGCAAATTTTTTGAAAATGACCTGTATATATTCATATGAAGATACAGAATGCCCCAATATGTTAAACATCACTCAAGTATATTGTGTAAATAACAAACTTTTATCAATCATAATAGAAAATCCAAGAGAATGATTTAAAAACAATGAAACAGTATGCTCCAGTTAATCACTGTAAATAATCAATACAGATTACACCCATAATACTGTATATGCAGCACAGTTCATATAGTTAATTATTGTAGATGGCTCAAATTAGAACCTGAATTCAATAAAATGCAATAGTGCTGAATTGAAGTGACAATATATACAGTGGGTTGCAAAAGTATTCGGCCCCCTTGAAGTTTCCCACATTTTGTCATATTACTGCCACAAATATGAATCAATTTTATTGGAGTTCCACATTAAAGACCAACACAAAGTGGTGTACACGTGAGAAGTGGAACAAAAATCATACATGATTCCAAACATTTTTTGCAAATAAATAACTGCAAAGTGGTGTGTGCATAATTATTCGGCCCCCTTTGATCTGAGTGCAGTCAGTTACCTATAGACATTGCCTGATGAGTGCTAATGACTAAATAGAGTGCACCTGTGTGTAATCTAATGTCAGTACAAATACAGCTGCTCTGTGACGGCCTCAGAGGTTGTATAAGAGAATATTGGGAGCAACAACACCGTGAAGTCCAAATAACATGCAAGACAGGTCCAAGACAGGTCAGGGATCAAGTTATTGAGAAATTTAAAGCAGGCTTAGGCTACAAAAAGATTTCCAAAGCCTTGAACATCCCAAGGAGCACTGTTTAAGCGATGATTCAGAAATGGAAGGAGTATGGCACAACTGTAAATCTACCAAGACAAGGCCGTCCACCTAAACTCACAGGCCGAACAAGGAAAGCGCTGATCAGAAATGCAGTCAAGAGGCCCATGGTGACTCTGGACGAGCTGCAGAGATCTACAGCTCAGGTGGGAGACTCTGTCCATAGGACTACTATTAGTCGTGCACTGTACCAAGTTGGCCTTTATGGAAGAGAGGCAAGAAGAAAGGCATTGTTAACAGAAAGCATAAGAAGTCCCGTTTGCAGTTTGCCACAAGCCATGTGGGGGACACAGCAACCATGTGGAAGAAGGTGCTCTGGTCAGATGAGACCAAAATGGAACTTTTTGGCCAAAATGCAAAACACTATGTGTGGCAGAAAACTAACACTGCACATCACTCTGAACACACCATCCCCACTGTCAAATATGGTGGTGGCAGCATCATGCTCTGGGGGTGCATCTCTTCAGCAGGGACAGGGAAGCTGGTCAGAGTTGAAGGGAAGATGGATGGAGCCAAATACAGGGCAAACTTGGAAGAAAACCTCTTGGAGACTGCAAAAGACTTGAGACTGGGGCGGAGATTCACCTTCCAGCAGGACTATGACCCTAAACATAAAGCCAGGGCAACAATGGAATGGTTTAAAACAAAATATATCTATGTGTTAGAATGGCCCAGTCAAAGTCCAGATCTAAATCTAATCGAGAATCTGTGGCAAGATCTGAAAACTGCTGTTCACAAATGCTGTCCTTCTAATCTGACTGAGCTGGAGCTGTTTTGCAAAGAAGAATGGACAAGGATTTCAGTCTCTAGATGTGCAAAGCTGGTAGAGACATACCCTAAAAGACTGGCAGCTGTAATTGCAGCAAAAGGTGGTTCTACAAAGTATTTACTCAGGGGGCCGAATAATTACGCACACCCCACTTTGCAGTTATTTATTTGTAAAAAATGTTTGGAATCATGTATGATTTTCATTCCACTTCTTACATGTACACCACTTTGTATTGGTCTTTCACGTGGAATTCCAATAAAATTGATGCATGTTTGTGACAGTAATGTGACAAAATGTGGAAAACTTCAAGGGGGCCGAATACTTTTGCAACCCACTGTAGGTAATAATAAATTGCATGCAATTAACCAAGTGTCACATGTACTGTGAATTATAGATGAGAGGAGCATCCCTAAATAGTAAAGAAAAAAGGTGCAGAGTGCATGTGAACTTGCTATTGCTCCACCAATATGGATTATTTTTTACCAAAAATTATTTAAAGAAAAGAAAGATATTTATTCTGTTTCCAGCCCACTAATATTATTGGAAATGTAATAACCCCTAGGTGGCCTTAACACATGGGTATGTTCTCGGATTCATTGGCAGGCAGTGAAGAAGGAGTAGAGGTTGAAGAGAAAGAACATAAGAGGTCAATTTAAGCAACAGAGTAGAGAGATGTTAATTTACTAGCTGGTAAATTACAGAGAATGATTTCTCAATAATAAAGGCAGGGTATGATTTTTGCTTACACTAGCATTTTAGTGTTATGTGTTAGGAGAAGATGTATTGAAATGAAGATGACAGGAAGTGGTTAGCGAATACATAAGCCTTATACATGAAAGAGTAGAATAACACTTGACATGCTAAGATACCAGGGGTGTCATGAACAGTTTTGTTTTTCTTTTTTGTTTGTTTTTAGGCAGACGTGTAAATAGGGACAGTGGGAAAATAATCAGGTCTCTTTTACACATCTTATATTTTAGGATGGCAGTGGTCATGAAAGAGAATACAGCAGAAAGACAATCGGGGACACTGAATAGAAGGCTAGCAAGATCTGCAACCGTATTTAAGTGTTATTAAAGTAATTGAAGAACTAGGGCATTGATATAATAATATGGATGAGCGCCCGCTATGCAATGCTGCAATATAGTTATCCGCAAGCCATTTTATTTTGTGGAAGCCTTTGTGTGCTAATTGCCCCCTCTTGTCACTAATCGGGTGCCTGCATGTGCCCAAATTTAGCTATATGGCCTCTTATTGTGGCTTTGTGGAAGAGAGGGGGATTCCACATTATGGAGGGGGATTTAGTGTTAGGTGCCAACAGGGGGGTTAGGTTTAGGCACCACAGGGGGGGACGGGGGACTTAGGGTTAGGCACATCCACGGGGAGTTTTAGGGTTAGGCACCACTGGGGGGGCTAAGAGGGAGATGGGTTTTTAGGGTTAAACACCACTAACACTGACATTCTACTATCAGAAAACCCTGCGTCTTTTTTTCCAGGCGCCTTTTTTCCATGGAGGCAGCAATGTTGGTATAGGACCTGAATGATGGGGATATGCTGCTTCTTTGAGGCACATGGTGTCTGGTATACGTTATTTGAAGGACATATACTGTATGTGCTCAATGTCACTGTTTAATTACCTATTTCCACAACTCATTGTTACTGTCCATGCCTCACTTCTCTCAATGTTACTTTAGTGGTCAAGCTGCCTGCCTGTTTTACAGTGTTATAAATTCTGTGCAATCATCCTCAGAGCACACTGCAATGAACAGTCTTTTCATGTTATGGTAATTTGCAACACAGCAGCTATACAGCTATACAGTGCTGACCCTGCAGCACTAGTGCTAAACAGTATAATAGAACATAGCACAAGCACAACCAATAGTGATTTTTTTTTTTTGGGGGGGGGGGGTGATACTGTGTACACACAGGGGTCTGTTCTGGGTCCAGTGCTCTTCAATTTATTTATTAATGACCTAGTAGCTGCAGTAGTGAGCAATGTTGCTATTTTTGCAGATGATACAAAATTGTGCAGAATCATCAACTCTCAGGAAGATAGTGTCATATTGCAACAGGATCTGGATAGGATGGCTATATGGGCACATACATGGCAGATGAAATTCAATGTTGACAAATGTAAGGTCATGCATTTTGGACGTACTAATGGTCTAGCACCATACAAAATAAATGGGATACAGTTGGGGACATCAAACTTGGAGAAGGACTTAGGAGTACTCATTGACAACAAGTTAAATAATCGTACTCAATGCCAAGCAGCTGCAGCTAAAGCTAACAAAATTTTGGGATGCATTAAAAGGGAAATAAAAACTCGAGATGCTAGCATAATATTGCCCCTGTTTAACTCTCTAGTAAGGCCACATCTGGAATATGGAATTCAGTTCTGGGCACCACATTACAAAAAAGATATTGCAGTTTTAGAGCAGGTGCAGAGACGAGCAACAAAATTGATGCGTGGGATGGAAGGTCTCACTTATCGAGAAAGGTTAGATAAACTGGGTTTATTTAGTCTGGAGAAAAGACGCCTTAGAGGGGATCTAATTAACATGTATAAATACATCAGAGGGCAATATAATACCTTGGCGGATGAGCTTTTTGTCCCTAGGCCTTCTCAAAGGACTAGAGGACATGATCTGCGCATGGAGGAAAAACGTTTTAACCATTTATTTAGGAAAGGGTTCTTTACAGTAAGAGTGATTAAGATGTGGAATGCATTGCCACAGGAAGTCGTTATGGCAAACTCTATACCTGCATTTAAAGGGGGCTTAGATGCTTTCCTTGCGTTGAAAGACATCCATGGCTACAATTACTAGGTAATGCCTAATGATGTTGATCCAGGGATTTTATCTGATTGCCATCTGGAGTCGGGAAGGAATTTTTCCCTTTAGGCGCTAATTGGACCATGCCTTGTAAGGGTTTTTTCGCCTTCCTCTGGATTAACAGGTATATGTGAGGGAGCAGGCTGGTGTTGTACTTTATACTGGTTGAACTCGATGGACGTATGTCTTTTTTCAACCAAAATAACTATGTAACTATGTAACTATGTAACACGCAGTAGTATTGCTCTGTTTTTTCCCTCATTGTCTGCAGTTAAAAATTTATCAAAATAATGCCCCTAGAGATACCCCACATACTTGCCACACTTAATATACTCCCCATCACAGCACAAAGCGATGATGATGAAGGTGATAGGAAAAGTCTCACAGGACAAAGAAAGAAGCAAAGAGATTTATTTGCAACACAACTATACAGTATCAGTCCTTCCTTAATAGAGATCAGTTATTGTTACATTCGAGACATTGCATGACAGTTGGTATCAACATATTTAGACTGCTAAAAAGTGTTGGGTAAATATGTGAGCAACATGGAACGTCCTTATATTACTGGATATTTACTAGTCCACATTGTTGCATGTTTTGATCTTCGTACAGGACACTGGAGAACCCCCAGAAGAGATGGAAATGGAGATGATGTCAAGTACATCACCCCCAGAAAAGACAAAACACAAGTCAGCTTCTCCAAACCACCAACATCTAGCTGTGCCAGCAACATCAAACCAGTTCAACAATGCTTCTCTTGCCTCTCCATCAGAAAGTCCTTGCAAGGCTGAAAAGAATGGACATCCAAAAGACAGTGCAAAGGCCACAAAGGCTTTTGAAATCCAGACAATGCCCAATGGGAAAACAAGAACCTCCTTAAAAACTATGAGCTTGAGCAAAAGAAAGCTTTCCCAGCAAAAAGAGAAAAAAGCAACTCAGATGCTGGCCATTGTGCTTGGTGAGTTGATGTTCTCATGTTAGAAGCATTTTAATAGTTTAGCTACTAATGTAGATACCCCACAAATTTTATTTTTGTAACATTGTAACTTAAAACTACAAATTCATGATTTGTTGTTGAAGCTCCACTACTGACTAACGACTTAATTGGAAATGTGTTCAGCTAGAAAACATTTTGTTTTAACCATTGTATCATTGTATTGTAAAGTTAGGTCCAAAGTGACATAAGGAGAATTTATCATACTTCATAAAGTTGAGAGAATTAGCTTGTGTAATGTTAGAAACCACATTCATGAAAAACAAAAAAAAGTGTATTTTCTTACAAAAATGTTAAAATAGCAAGTGGTATGCAATATTTTCATGTGTAATAATTTTAAAATAAATGACTACTACTACTACTAACCCAGTGGTACCTATTTATGAAAAAAAGTGATAATCTGATGAAACAGTGTTTCCTAATCCTGTTCTCAAGACCCACAAACACTGCATGTTCTGTAGAAATCCACAGAGGTACTGTAGTTAATCATCTATGTTGGAAAACTTATTCCCCTACCTGTGATTGGTTGTGGTTTCCTCAAAACATGTACTGCTCATGGGCATGGAGAACAAGGTTCATGAATAGGGTGGTCTAAGATACCCCTTTCTTATTTCCCACATTTTTAAAATACGTTGCCCACACTAATAATGCTTACTTCAGATGTTGATCCCCGACAATCAGTGGTGATATGATTGCCATCCTGTAATTACACCTAAAGTGGTGAACCACAGCTTATTCCACTTGAAGGGAGGAACAGATCCTCAGCCAACTCTGTTTTATCCCACCATAATAAAGTAGCAGTATACAGCTACTAAGTCTGTGTATTGCTACTTCTTAAAGTGGTTACCTGTGACAAACTAGTAAACAGAGAGATTTAAACAAACACCGCTGTTCTCCATTCTTCCCTATGGTATTTAGCACTATCAAAATGGGAAAATACATTTAGATGTCAATAAGGTGGTAACCAGTCTGAATGCCTCAAAATGTATACAGTACGACAGTTGTGGAAAAAGCAGTTGGTTTTCCATTAGACACAGATGGGATAAGAGGCACCCAGAGCTGTATAAAACAACTAGAATGAGAAAAGGAGAGGTGGCTTATCCCAATAATGACAACTTCATATAACAATGAGATTTATTATGCACTGCCACTGGCAACACACTGGCACTGGCAAAACATACAAGTTCATGGCACTTAATGTAAATTTATGAGCCCTTGTATGCAATTTATTTTGGATGTTTTCTTTTAATTTAACAGTTTCAGTAGATTTGTGAAAACTACCAGCACACAGGATTAAATGCCAAGTCTCAGAAATTTAAAAATATTTGTAGGAAAATTCAAGATCTGCTGTATTTCCACTCTGTTATACCTTAAGCAACCCAAAAAGTTGTCAGGCTATTGCAGTTTGGGGGGTAGGCTAACGCTATCAGAAAGTGTGACTTAACAACTGCATGCATCTTAATCAGAAACTTCCAAAATATATGACTGTCTTTTTGTCTTTTACCTAGGCGTCTTCATAGTTTGCTGGTTCCCCTTCTTTATAACCCATATCCTAAATATGCACTGCGACTGCAAAATACCACCAGGCTTGTACAGTGCTTTCACATGGCTTGGGTACGTCAACAGTGCAGTTAATCCAATTATTTATACCACATTCAATGTGGAATTCCGTAAGGCCTTCATAAAAATACTTCACTGCTAGAAGTTACCTTACTACTTTATGTGGACCGCAAAGGGAGAAAATTAGCTGAAAAAGCAATCCAACCCTCTGAATTTTTCAGGCCAAAGCCCCTTTTACTGCTGGGGTGAACAAACGTTCACATTCGTGTGCACCTTTATTAGCCATGCACTAAGTATGTCTTGGCTTGGAGAGCAAGCACCTGGAAGGAATTCTTTTGGGAACCAGTAATATGGTATCAGTATTGATGCTGAATAATGGACCATTCACCAGAACTGAGTATGTTTACTGAAAATGCAGTTCTTGAAAGTGGTAAGATGAGCCTTAAGAGTACATGACGTCGCCTTTATGACTACACTAAAAAGAAGAATTGTCGAATTCAGCCATTAATATAAACAGAATGACTTTTTCAGGACCTTCATGGATGTTATTTCAGTCTCACCAAAGACATTGTCATTTTTTTATGTGATCTTTGCAATATAAGGAAGCTACTATCCACTGAGAATATCCTCTGCATCAGGGAACTGAGGCTTTTCCTTCAAGTATTAAAACCGGAAATATGTATTGTGGACCTTTTCTCATATTGGCCATCTCCAGCTCAATGGGTATTGTGATGATCAGTGCAACAAGAAAAGCAATTCAATTGCTGCATTGTGGTGACAAAACTGTAAATAATAATAATAAAAAACAAATATTATTTGTAAGAAGCCCAAGCCAAAAAATAATATTATAAATATAATATATTTCTTGCATGGTGTGTGTCACATTTAAAATGTATCATTGTCACACCATGATCCAAGAAAATGAAGTAGTGAACCATCCATGTAACAATTGTACTGGGCCTTTCAAGGTGGCAAACTTTGCTTCTGAAGGACCCACAAAGCTTTGCAAAGCATCTTGTGCCAACTCACACAATGTTCAAAAATAGAGACAATAAAATGTTTTTCAAATGTTTAAGCTATCTTAGCAAATAATATGTTGCCTGTGGCTTGTGTTTTTGGCAGCCTGATTGAGTGTTTTTGCTGTTACAATCTGCCAGTACAAATAATTCATCATGCAATATGCATCAGTAAAGCAAACGCTTGGAATTAGATTAATATTTTCTCACAGATTAGTTAAATATTGGGAATATTGAGTTGCTATACTGTTCCCCCCCCCCCCCAGGCTCCCCCTGTGCTCTGCGCTCCCCCATACATCAAACGCTGTGCTAGCAACATGCTGCAGAGCTGTTTACCTTTGCAGTTGTCACTCTTGCCACTCCCCCTCCTACTCTATATCGCCACTCCCGCCTGCGTCCCTTCCCTCCAATCAGCGGGGAGAGAAGGGACGCAGGAGGGGAGAGGCCACATATAGGAGGCGGGGGAGCGGCGCTGAATGGCAGTGCAAATGTAAACAGCCAGCTAGTGTTGTAGCTAGCACGGCTGTGTGATTTATGGTGGCAAGCAGAACGCAGGGGGGGGGGGGGGGGGCAACAGAGGCTGGGCATTGTGCACAAACCCAGCCTCTGTGTGCCAATAGGAATATTAGAACCCACCTCGGGTTCTCTTTAAGTCCTAATTTACAAAGGCTCTTCAGAGGTACATTAGGGCACTGATTTAGCAAGAATGACAGATGTATTACCAATTGACTATTATTAAAGAGACTCTGTACTCTTAAAGAACCCCTCTAGGAAATACTTACCTCATTAGGACCCTGAGGCTTCGTTAATCACACCATCCACATAGGACTCGACCCTCCTGTGATGATTCAACGGGTTTTTATTGCGTACATAAGCGGTGATATAGCACACAAAAAGCACAACGTTGTGCTTTTTGTGTGCTATATCACCGCTTATGTACGCAATAAAAACCCGTTGAATCATCACAGGAGGGTCGAGTCCTATGTGGATGGTGTGATTGACTGTGACTATTTAGAGGGGCTTGATGGACACTGGACTCCCCGAAAAAACTGAACCATCTCTGTGGCCGGCAGGTACTATTTTACATTGCATCCTAATTAGGCTTCCCCATCCTCTGTAGCTTCGGGGAATCCAGCACTGGCTCCCCCAAAACATTACCCGATAAGCTTGACAAGGGTGCGCAGGCGTGGGCTATATTTACCTCTCTGCGATCCTGAGTAGGCGCACTAGCGGCTCTTCATTCGGGTAAGGCAGAAATAGCCGAACCCAATCAGACACAAAGGACTGGCATCTGCACAGTAGAGCAGATCCAGGTTTGGCTATTTCCGCCTTACCCGAACGGAGAGACACTAGTGCTCCTGTGCAGGATCGCAGTACGTAAGTATTTACCTCGCCACTGTTTGGGGGCTGCAGCGCTGGGTTGCTGGGACACCAGAGGATGGGGGAAGCCTCATTAGGATCCCCAGAGGCTTCCCCTTCCCGAGGTAGGTATCCTGCAGAGGGTTTTTTTCATTACAGGTTTTCTTTAAGCTAGATTTGTTTGTAATTGTCCCCTGGCCCGTATTTCTCAGACTGCTGTAAACTAGTGGAATGACAGTTGTGTATCTGCATATGTATGTATGCACATGCAGTGAAAATGTAATAAAATAAATTCAGGAGTGTATGCACTCAATAATAGCTGCATAACTGTTAGGTCAGTACATGTAAGAGTCCTCACTCTGTGGGTCTGATTTTTTTCACCTCAGGACTCAACCGTCTGGTACTAACCCATTTAGTGTTCCAAATTCAATGTCAGGACTTAGAGATAGACTGGTGCAAGGCTTCAGTCCACTCACCCTTCCTCAGGTGCCGGTCTATCTGTATGTTCTGACACTGAAGGAAGGGCAAAGTGGCCTGAAACATTGTACTGGTCTATCTATATGTTCTACCATTGAATTTGCTATTGAATTTGGAACAACAAACAAGATAATCCCAAAATGGTTAAGCCCTAGTCTGGACTGTTTTTTTTTTCCAATTACTTATGTTTAAGTGCGGTGGTGGCCATTATTGATCAGTACCTTACAAAAAGTTTGTGTATTAGAGGAGGCCTGAAGGATACTTCTGTTGCATTTTTTTTTTACTTACACCTAATCCAAACTAGCAAATCCGTTAACTGCACCAGACCTGCCACCAACTTTGTTAACCACTTGAGGACATTAGGGCTTTCTACCCCTTAAAGAGACTCTGTAACATTCAAAAGATCCCCTGGGGGGTACTCACCTCGGGTGGGGGAAGCCTCCGGATCCTAATGAGGCTTCCCACGCCGTCCTCTGTCCCACGGGGGTCTCGCCGCAGCCCTCCGAACAGCCGGCGACTGTGCCGACTGTCATTTCAATATTTACCTTTGCTGGCTCCAGCGGGGGCGCTGTGGCGGCTTTCCATTCCGAACTACACGGAAATACCCAATCTCATTCGGGTCCGCTCTACTGCGCAGGCGCAGGAAACTTGCGCCTGCGCAGTAGAGCGGACCCGACGGCGATCGGGTATTTCCGTATAGTTCGGAGCCGACAGCCGTCAGAGCTCCTGCGCAGGAGCCAGGAAGGTAAATATTGACGTCACCGCTGCCCGGACTCCACGGAGGGCTGCAGCGAGACCCCTGACGGATGGAGGACGGCGTGGGAAGCCTCATTAGGATCCGGAGGCTTCCCCCACCCGAGGTGAGTACCCCCCAGGGGATCTTTTCATGTTACAGTTCCTCTTTAAGGACCGGCCACTTTTTTTCCATGCAGACCACTGCAGCTTTCACGGTTTATTGCTCGCTCATACAACCTACCACCTAAATGAATTTTGGCTCCTTTTCTTGTCACTAATAAAGCTTTCTTTTGGTGCTATTTGATTGCTCCTGCGATTTTTACTTTTTATTATATTCATCAAAAAAGACATGAATTTTGGCAAAAAAAATGATTTTTTTAACTTTCTGTGCTGACATTTTTCAAATAAAGTAAAATTTCTGTATACATGCAGCGCGAAAAATGTGGACAAACATGTTTTTGATAAAAAAAACCCCATTCAGTGTATATTTATTGGTTTGGGTAAAAGTTATAGCGTTTACAAACTATGGTGCAAAAAGTGAATTTTCCCATTTTCAAGCATCTCTGACTTTTCTGACCCCCTGTCATGTTTCATGAGGGGCTAGAATTCCAGGATAGTATAAATACCCCCCAAATGACCCCATTTTGGAAAGAAGACATCCCAAAGTATTCACTGAGAGGCATAGTGAGTTCATAGAAGATATTATTTTTTGTCACAAGTAAGCGGAAAATGACACTTTGTGAGAAAAAAAAAAAAAGTTTCCATTTCTTCTAACTTGCGACAAAAAAAAATGAAATCTGCCACGGACTCACCATGCCCCTCTCTGAATACCTTGAAGGGTCTACTTTCCAAAATGGGGTCATTTGTGGGGTGTGTTTACTGTCCTGACATTTTGGTGGGTGCTAAATTGTAAGCACCCCTGTAAAGCCTAAAGGTGCTCATTGGACTTTGGACCCCTTAGCGCAGTTAGGCTGCAAAAAAAGTGCCACACATGTGGTATTGTCGTACTCAGGAGAAGTAGTATAATGTGTTTTGGGGTGTATTTTTACACATACCCATGCTGGGTGGGAGAAATATCTCTGTAAATGACAATTTGTTAATTTTTATAACACACAATTGTCCATTTACAGAGATCTTTCTCCCACTCAGCATGGGTATGTGTAAAAATACACCACAAAACACATTATACTACTTCTCCTGAGTACGGCGATACCACATGTGTGGCACTTTTTTGCACCCTAACTGCGCTAAAGGGCCCAAAGTCCAATGAGTACCTTTAGGATTTCACAGGTCATTTTGAGAAATTTCGTTTCAAGACTACTCCTCACGGTTTAGGGCCCCTAAAATGCCAGGGCAGTATAGGAACCCCACAAATGACCCCATTTTAGAAAGAAGACACCCCAAGGTATTCCGTTAGGAGTATGGTGAGTTCATAGAAGATTTTATTTTTTGTCAAAAGTTAGCGGAAAAAGACACTTTGTGAAAAAACACAATTAAAATCAATTTCCGCTAACTTGTGACAAAAAATAAAATCTTCTATGAACTCGCCATACTACTAACGGAATACCTTGGGGTGTCTTCTTTCTAAAATGGGGTCATTTGTGGGGTTCCTATACTGCCCTGGCATTTTAGGGGCCCTAAACCGTGAGGAGTAGTCTTGAAATGAAATTTCTCAAAATGACCTGTGAAATCCTAAAGGTACTCATTGGACTTTGGGCCCTTTAGCGCAGTTAGGGTGCAAAAAAGTGTCACACATGTGGTATCGCCATACTCGGGAGAAGTAGTACAATGTGTTTTGGGGTGTATTTTTACACATACCCATGCTGGGTGGGAGAAATACCTCTGTAAATGGACAATTGTGTGTAAAAAAATCAAAAGATTGTCATTTATAGAGGTATTTCTCCCACCCAGCATGGGTATGTGTAAAAATACACCCCAAAACACATTATACTACTTCTCCCGAGTACGGCGATACCACATGTGTGGCACTTTTTTGCACCCTAACTGCACTAAGGGGCCCAAAGTCCAATGAGTAACTTTAG
Organism: Hyperolius riggenbachi; assembly: GCF_040937935.1. Classification (NCBI taxonomy): domain Eukaryota; kingdom Metazoa; phylum Chordata; class Amphibia; order Anura; family Hyperoliidae; genus Hyperolius; species Hyperolius riggenbachi. The sequence goes on along the minus strand of NC_090651.1, from coordinate 265,489,924 downwards.
GATTTCACAGGTCATTTTTGTTTCAAGACTACTCCTCGCGGTTTAGGGCCCCTAAAATGCCAGGGCAGTATAGGAACCCCACTAATGACCCCATTTTAGAAAGAAGACACCCCAAGGTATTCCGTTAGGAGTATGGTGAGTTCATAGAAGTTTTTATTTTTTTGTCACAAGTTAGCGGACATTGATTTTAATAGTTTTTTTTCACAAAGTGTCATTTTCCGCTAACTTGTGACAAAAAATAAAATCTTCTATGAACTCACCATACTCCGTACGGAATACCTTTGGGTGTCTTCTTTCTAGAATGGGGTCATTTGTGGGGTTCCTATACTGCCCTGGCATTTTAGGGGCCCTAAACCGTGAGGAGTAGTCTTGAAACCAAATGTCGCAAAATGACCTGTGAAATCCTAAAGGTACTCATTGGACTTTGGGCCCCTTAGCGTACTTAGGGTGTAAAAAAGTGCCACACATGTGGTACCGCCGTACTCAGGAGAAGTAGTATAATGCGTTTTGGGGTGTATTTTTACACATACCCATGCTAAGTGGGAGAAATATCTCTGTAAATGACAATTGTTTGATTTTTTTACACACAATTGTCCATTTACATAGAAATTTCTCCCACCCAGCATGGGTATGTGTAAAAATACACCCCAAAACACATTATACTACTTTTCCTGAGTACGGCGGTACCACATGTGTGACACTTTTTTGCAGCCTAGGTGCGCTAAGGGGCCCAACGTCCTATTCAAAGATCATTTTGAAGCATTTGTTTTCTAGACTACTCCTCGCGGTTTAGGGGCCCTAAAATGCCAGGGCAGTATAGGAACCCCACAAGTGACCCCATTTTAGAAAGAAGACACCCCAAGGTATTCTGTTAGGTGTATGGCGAGTTCATAGAAGATTTTATTTTTTGTCACAAGTTAGTGAAAATGACACTTTGTGAAAAAAAACCAATAAAAATTAATTTCCGCTAACTTTTGACAAAAAATAAAATCTTCTATGAACTCGTCATACACCTAACAAAATACCTTAGGGTGTCTTTTTTTCTAAAATGGGGTCACTTGTGGGGTTCCTATACCGCCCTGGCATTTTACAGGCCCAAAACCGTGAGTAGTCTGGAAACCAAATGTCTCAAAATGACTGTTCAGGGGTATAAGCATCTGCAAATTTTGATGACAGGTGGTCTATGAGGGGGCGAATTTTGTGGAACCGGTCATAAGCGGGGTGGCCTTTTAGATGACAGGTTGTATTGGGCCTGATCTGATGGATAGGAGTGCTAGGGGGGTGACAGGAGGTGATTGATGGGTGTCTCAGGGGGTGGTTAGAGGGGAAAATAGATGCAATCAATGCACTGGGGAGGTGATCGGAAGGGGGTCTGAGGGGGATCTGAGGGTTTGGCCGAGTGATCAGGAGCCCACACGGGGCAAATTGGGGCCTGATCTGATGGGTAGGTGTGCTAGGGGGTGACAGGAGGTGATTGATGGGTGTCTCAAGGTGTGATTAGAGGGGGGAATAGATGCAAGCAATGCACTGGCGAGGTGATCAGGGCTGGGGTCTGAGGGCATTCTGAGGGTGTGGGCGGGTGATTGAGTGCCCTAGGGGCAGATAGGGGTCTAATCTGATAGGTAGCAGTGACAGGGGGTGATTGATGGGTAATTAGTGGGTGTTTAGGGTAGAGAATAGATGGAAACACTGCGCTTGGGTGGTGATCTGATGTCGGATCTGCGGGCGATCTATTGGTGTGGGTGGGTGATCAGTTTGCCCGCAAGGGGCAGGTTAGGGGCTGATTGATGGGTGGCAGTGACAGGGGGTGATTGATGGGTGGCAGTGACAGGGGGTGATTGATGGGTGGCAGTGACAGGGGGTGATTGATGGGTGATAGGTGATTGGCAGGTGATTGACAGATGATCAGTGGGTTATTACAGGGAAGGACAGATGTAAATATTGCACTGGCAAATTGATAAGGGGGGGTCTGAGGGCAATCTGAGCGTGTAGGCGGGTGATTGGGTGCCCGCAAGGGGCAGATTAGGGTCTGATCTGATGGGTAACAGTGACAGGTGGTGATAGGGGGTGATTGATGGGTAATTAGTGGGTGTTTAGAGGAGAGAATAGATGTAAACGCTGCGCTTGGGTGGTGATCTGATGTCGGATCTGCGGGCGATCTATTTGTGTGGGTGGGTGATCAGATTGCCCGCAAGGGGCAGGTTAGGGGCTGATTGTTGGGTGGCAGTGACAGGGGGTGATTGATGGGTGATAGGTGATTGGCAGGTTATTGACAGGTGATCAGTGGGTTATTACAGGGAAGGACAGATGTAATTAATGCACTGGCGAATTGATAAGGGGGGGTCTGAGGGCAATCTGAGCGTGTGGGCGGGTGATTGGGTGCCCGCAAGGGGCAGATTAGGGTCTGATCTGATAGGTAACAGTGACAGGTGGTGATAGGGGGTGATTGATGGGTGATTGATGGGTAATTAGTGGGTGTTTAGAGAAGATAACAGATGTAAACGATACATTTGGGAGGTAATCTGACGGCGGGTTTGCGGGCGATCTAATGGTGTGGGTGGGTGATCAGATTGCCCGCAAGGGGCAGGTTAGGGGCTGATTGATGGGTGGCAGTGACAGGGGGTGATTGATGGGTGATAGGTGATTGGCAGGTGATTGACAGGTGATCAGTGGGTTATTACAGGGAAGAACAGATGTAATTAATGCACTGGTGAATTGATAAGGGGGGGTCAGAGGGCAATCTGAGCGTGTGGGCGGGTGATTGGGTGCCCGCAAGGGGCAGATTAGGGTCTGATCTGATAGGTAAAAGTGACAGGTGGTGATAGGGGGTGATTGATGGGTGATTGATGGGTAATTAGTGGGTGTTTAGAGGAGAGAATAGATGTAAACAATGGATTTGGGAGGTGATCTGATGTCGAATCTGCGGGCGATCTATTGGTGTGGGGGGGTGATCAGATTGCCCGCAAGGGGCAGGTTAGGGGCTGATTGATGGGTGGCAGTGACAGGGGGTGATTGATGGGTGATTGACAGGTGATTGACAGGTGATTGACAGGTGATCAGGGGGATAGATGCATACAGTAAACAGGGGGGGGTGGTCTGGGGGGGGGTCTGGGGAGAATCTGAGGGGTGGGGGTGATCAGAAGGGGGCAGGGAGCAGGGGGGGGATAAAAAAAAAATAGCGTTGACAGATAGTGACAGGGAGTGATTGATGGGTGATTAGGGGGGTGATTGGGTGCAAACAGGGGTCTGGGGGGTGGGCAGGGGGGGGGTCTGATGGGTGCTGTGGGCGATCTGGGGTAAAAAATCAGTGTGCTTGGTGCAGACTAGGGTGGCTGCAGCCTGCCCTGGTGGTCCCTCGGACACTGGGACCACCAGGGCAGGAGGCAGCCTGTATAATACACTTTGTAAACATTACAAAGTGTATTATACACTTTGTATGCGGCGATCGTCGGGTTAACATCCCGCCGGCGCTTCCGTATGGCCGGCGGGATGTTGCGGCGGGTGAGCGGCGCCAGGCGGAGGCGGAGGATCGCATCACGGATGATGCGATCGCTCCGCCCATGCCCCTACAAGGACCGCCGCCATTTGTCAATACGGCGGTCCTTGCGGGGTGCACTTCCCGGCCGCCAATTGTACATACGGCGGTCGGGAAGTGGTTAATGGGTTTCACTCCTGTACCCGACTTGATCTGACCCACAAGTGTTTTAACCTGTTGCCAGACCAAATCTTTTTTTGCCCTTTACTTTTTTAAAATTCATCCTAGAAGGTTAAAATGTATATTTTTTATACTGAGTCACCAGAGGTCTTGGAAAGTAGAAAAAGCGGAAAAAATTCAAATAATAACAGTATAGTATAGAAACAGGTATGACAGTCCACAAATTATTCTGAATAAAACAGTACAACGGAATCATAGTTAATTTTGCTATTGGTGTTAATCAGGGTTGCTCGTAAACTACGCCAGCGCGAATCTACGCATCGTAGTACGCAACTACGCGTCGTAGTTCGTAGGCGAAGTTTAAGAACTACACTTACGCATTTCCGCGTAGTCGTAGTCCTGCTATGCGTAGCTTCGCCCGCTACGCGTAGTTGACGTATGTATTGCGAAGTCAACTACGCGTGCGTTAACTGCACTGATATGGGTCATTGCGCATGCGCAGAAATTTTTTTGCCCTTTGTACGCATACAATTTCGCATTGGATGTTGGAATGTATGCTTAAATTAGTTTGTGTATGCGCATAGTTAGCAGATTATTGCGGAAATTTTTCCGCATAAGGGCATAAGCGGTCGCATCAACTACGCTACGCAATACGTGAAGCTTGCGTATTTTAATGCGTAGTCTACGGTATGCTAACGTAGTGAAGTGGCTGATTTCGGAGCCGTAGATTGCGAAGCGTATTTGCGTAAAAATACGCGTAGTTCCAGCGTAGCGAAGTTGGCTGCCTACGACCATCCCTGGCACATTTTTGACCCTGTGGGCTCTAACTTAAATCTAATGTGAGGTCATGGCATCATAAAGGAAGGTAGGGACATCCATAAAACCTGCTTTAGAAATCAAAGCAGTTCACAACTAAAATTCCAAAAAACAGTTTATTATCCTACTAATATAATAAATGGGAAAGTTCGGATGTTTGGATGTTTGGATGTTTGTTACTCGATCACGCACAAATGGCTGAACGGATTTGAATGAAATTTGGCACACACATAGTACATTACCTGGAATAAAGTATAGGATACTTTTTATTCCCATAACCAAAAAGGGGCGGAGACAAATACAAATTTCACTGGAAAATGTAAACTGCAGCCATTCTTACACTGTTAATGGTAGGGTTCTCAAACTTTGCACAGTTGATCGTTGGGTGACTGGGATTACTATTCAGAAAGGTGGGTGGAGTCTATAAAAGCCAATCAAAATTAACCTATTGATTTTCAAGGGGAATATTTACATTGCTGCCATTCTTGCACTGTAAATGGCACAAGCCTCAAACCTGGTACAGTTGATAATTGGGTGACTAGGGTTTAATTTCAGAAAGGGGGTGGAGCCACAAACAGCTAATTAGATTTGTTTCATTTCAATGCAAATTATTGATGCCAAACACCGCAAAGATCACAAACTTGGTAATTGATTAATTGTGTGTTAGGGTTAGAAAAGTAGGCACAGCCTACACCAGCCAAATACATAAGCGGGCAACGCCGGGTCAAAAGTGGGTGGGGACAAACACAAATTTCACTGGAAAATGTAAACTGCAGCCATTCTTACTCTGTTAATGGCAGGGTTCTCAAACTTTGCACAGTTGATCGTTGGGTGAGTGGGATTAATATTCAGAAAGGTGGGTGGAGTCTATAAAAGCCAATCAAAATCAACCTATTGATTTTCAAGGGGAATATTTACATTGCTTCAATTCTTGCACTGTTAATGGCACAAGCCTCAAACCTGGTACAGTTGATCATTGGGTGACTGGGGTTCAATTTCAGAAAGGGAGTGAAGCCACAAACAGCCAATTAGAGTTGTTTCATTCCAATGCAAATTATTGATGCAAAACACTGCAAAGCTCACAAACTTGGTAATTGAGTCATTGATTAATTGTGCGTTAGAGTTAGAAAAGTGGGCACAGCCAACACCAGCCAAATACATAAGCGGGCAACGCCGGGTCATAAGTGGACGGAGACAAATACAAATTTTACTAAGAAAATGTAAACAACAGCCATTTTTACACTGTTAATGGTAGGGTTCTCAAACTTTGCACAGTTGGTTACTGGGTGACTGGGGTTAATATTCAGAAAAGTGGGTGGAGCCTACAAAAAGCAATCAAAAACTACCTATTGATTTTTCAGGGGAATATTTCATTGATGCCATTCTTGCACTGTTAATGGCACAAGCCTCAAACCTGGTACAGTTGATCATTGCGTGACTGGGGTTTACATTCATAAAACAGGGTGGAGCCACACACAGCCAATATGATTTGTTTAATTTTAATGCAGGTTATTGATGCCAAAGACCGCACAGCTCACAAACTTGCTCATTGAGTAATTGATTAATTGTGTGTTAGGGTTAGAAAAAGTGAGCGCAGCAAGCACCTGCAAAATACATAATCGGGCAAAGCCAGGTCATCAGTAGGTGGAGACAAATGCAAATTTCACTGAGAAAATGTAAACTGCAGCAATTCTTACACTTTTGATTGTAGGGTTATCAAACTTTGCACAATTGGTCACTGGGTGACTGGGATTAATATTCAGAGAAGTGGGTGGAGCCTACAAAAGCCAATCAAAATTCACCTATTGATTTTCAAGGGGAATATGTAATTGCTACCATTCTTGCACTGTTAATGGCACAAGCCTTAAAGAGACTCTGTACCAAAAATTATAACGTTTTGTCTACCATCCTACAAGTTCCTAAAGCTGTTCTAATGTGCTCTGTCTTACAGCAGCACTTTCTACTATAACTGTCTCTGTAATAAATCAATGTATCTTTTCCCTGTCAGACTTGTCGGCCTGTGTCTGGAAGGCTGCCAACTCTTCCGTGCTGGTCTGTTTATGCACATCCCTCCTGGCCCCTCTCTGCACACTCCAGTGTGTGTGTGTATTTACAGTGTGTGTGTATTTACATAAGCCAGCAGCGTCTCTGCTATCTTATCAATGATAGAAGAGAGCTGGATAAAAATCCTCCTCTGTTAGGCTGTGAAAGTAGCTGGCTGACACATACTGAGGAATTACAAACACAGGCACAGGCAGAGCTGTCTGCAGGAAGCCTGTCACGTCAGTGCATGAGAGAAGCAGGGGACAGAAGGTAAACACACAAATGATCTTTTGAGATTCAAAAGAAAAGCTGTATACAGCCTGCTTGTGTATGGATGTATTTTCTATGTGTGGACATACTGTACATCAATCTACTTCCTGTTTTGGTGGCCATTTTGTTTGTCTGTTTTTGACTACTTTTAATGCGGCGGGGAGTGGCGAAAATGTGACAGAGGGTAATAGGAGATGTCCCCTAACACACTAACACACTGGTATGTTTACTTTTGTGCGATTTTAACAATACAGATTCTCTTTAAACCTGGTACAGTTGGTTATTGGGTGACTGGGGTTCAAATTCAGACAAAGGGGTGGAGCCACAAACAGCCCACAGATTTGTTTAATCTCAATGCAAATTATTGATGCCAAAGACCGCAAAGCTCACAAACTTGCTTATTGAGTAATTGTGTGTTAGGGTTAGAAATAGTAGGCGGAGCCAACACCAGCCAAATACATACCTGAACAGTGTTAGGAAATAAGTGGGTGGAGAAAAATACAAATTTCATTGTGCAAATGTAAACTGCAGCCATTCTTACACTGTTAATGGTAGGGTTCTCAAACTTTGCACAGTTGGTCACTGGGTGACTGGGATTAATATTCAGAAAAGTGGGTGGAGCCTATAAAAGCCAATCAAAATCCACCTATTGATTTTTAATGGGAAAATTTAATTGCTGCCATTCATGCACTGTTAATCACCTGTACCTGGTACAGTTAGCCATTGGGTGATTGGGGTTCAAACTCAGAAAAGGGGTGGAGCCACATCCAATCAGATTAATTTTATTTCATTGCAAATTATTGATGCCAAAGACCACAAAGCTCACATACTTGGTCATTAAGTAATTGTGTGTTAGGGTTAGGAAAAGGGGGCAGAGCCACCACTAGCGAAATACATACCCGGGCAACACCGGGCGTCCAGCTAGTATGAAATAATTGTTTCTCATCCTCCTCTATCCACATAACTAAATACTACTTCTCCATTAGCAATCAAGTATCTAGATCCACAACATTTAAAAATCTACACTGGAAGTCACCTTCCTTGCTCTACCATTTATATTACAAATTATTGATTTGGTGTTTTTGTTTTTTATTATAACTGTGTTTTTGTTTTGTTTTTAATTTCCATTTTGGAAGCAGATAAGCATTTAGTGAACAGATGATTCCTTTCTTAGGACAAATAGTATAACAGATGACAATTTTACCATTCAGGCAGTCACACATTTACATACCTACATTTTTAAGTATGTTTTCAAGCATGAAACATGTGGCTTGAATTTCAAGCAATTGTTGAAAAACAAAAATAATGTCTACAATATTCAATCAGTTTAAATAGTATGATTAATTTCCTTTACCCTGATTGGACAGTTTAAGCTGGAATAAAGACAAATCATTTGTCAAAGTATCAAGTCAAGAAGGACACCACCTGCTGGATGTATTATGCAATTCTGGTAGACATACATATTAAACAATTTTTTTTATTAACTGTTGATGATACAGACCAATACCCACAGAATAATTACATTTTGCATACTTTTTTTATGAAAACCATCATCTATATAAAGAAACATTACATTTTGTGGGGAACTAAAAGAGAGCACACTCATCTGCTCCGGTATAGTAAGGTTTAATAATGTAAAACAGACACATAAAGTATGCACTTGCCACTTACTCCTAAATAAAGAAGGTAGTGCAGTGTACAAGCCAAAGGTACATCACCAGAGCTGAACACCAGGGTCAGCGGCTCCAATCTATCAGAGTTGCAAAACCAGAAGCAGAGAAAAAGTGACTAGTGATATAAAGTTACGAATATATTAACTCAGAAGGAAAAACAGTAGAGAATATGTGGATAGAGAACTGGTTAAGAGATAGAAGGCAAAGAGTGGTGGTAAATGCAACACATTTGAAATGGGAAACTGTTAGCAGTGGGGTACCACAGGGGCCAGTACTTGGTCCAATTCTTTTCAATTTAGTTATTAATGATTTACTGGACAGATTACAGAGTAATGTCATCTTTGCAGATAATACAAAATGATGCAGAATTCTCAACATTAAGATGGATAGTGACATCAGGGTCTTGATAACATGGCCATATGGGAAGGCACAGGGCAGATGCAATCTAATGTTGATAAATGTAAAGTCGTGCAACTTGGACATGCCAATGCTAGAGCAACATATAAAATAAATGGCATACAGCTAGGAACATCACTTGGAGAGGGACTTGGAAATACTGGTTAATGACTAGGTAAATAATTGCTACAATGCCAAGCAGCGGTAGCTAAAGCAAATAAAATTGTGTGATGCATAAAAAGGGAAATAAATCTTAAAATGCTAGTCCCTCAGTATAAATCACTTCTGAGGCCACATCAGGAGTATTGGATACAGTTTTGGGCACCACACTGTAGAAAGGACATTGACCTTCTATAATGTGCACAAAGACAGGCAACTAAATTAACCAGAAAACAATAGTTTGCTTCCTTAAAACAGAAAGTATTTGCAATTATTCAGGTTAGAGTGAGCTCTGAGATGTTTCCCAGTGCATCACTGCTGAAGTATGCAAATTCCCCATTGTTGGCCCTGTGACCTAAAGACACCTCCAGATCCGCTGGAATGTAATCTTGTGTCAACTTGTTAAATATACAGAGCCACAATAATCCAACATGCACACACACTGTTTCAGACTGGTTGGTCTTCATCAGTGAATGGCATGTTTGCATATTTCAGCAGTGATGCACTGGTAGATATCTCTGAGCCCACTCCAACCTGAATAACTGAAAATACTTTCTGTTTTAAGAAAGCAAACTTTTGTTTTCCATAGCATTTTAGTAAAAGGGCTTTTTGGTCCATTGTAGCCCCTTACACGCTTCAATGAGTTCTGGTTCACCATGAGCTTTCTGGGTACTCTGTAAATTAATTAGAGGGATTGAAGATGTAACTTTCCAAGAAAGGTTGGACAAACTGGATTTAATTAGCTTGGAAAAAAGGTGACTGAATGGTGACCTGATTAACATGTACACATCCATCAGAGTGCAATACAAAAGCTTGGCAGATGAACTTTCTGTTCCTAGGGTTGTACGATGGACAAGGAGACATGATCTGCGTATGGAGGAAAGAAGTTTTTGCCATCTATTTAGAAAGGGGTCCTTCCCAGGAAGAGTGGTTAAAACCTGGAATATCTTACCTCAGGAAGTAGTTATGACAAACTCTATATCTGCATTATTGGATGCTTTACTTGCATTGAAGGGCAACCACGGCTATAATTACTATGTAATTCCCAGGAGAGTTGATCCAGTGATTTATCTGACTGCTATCTGGAATTTAGAAGGATTTTCTTTCTCATTTAAAGGCTAATTGACCCCGGCCTGGTAAGGTTTATCACCTTTTAGGAACAGCTGGGATATGTGCGGGTTCAGGACAGTGTTTTTTTTTTCTGATTGAACTTGATGGACGGATGTCTTTTTCAACCAAACTATGTACTGTATGTCACAATGCCTTTCCAGGGCCTCTCCCTTTGTTGTATGTTAGTTACTACAGTCCGTATGGCCATTTACTAGCAAAGAAACTAATATCACCTTAAACCCTTCAAAGTGAAAACATAGCCTCCATTATTCATCATCAACGAAAAGCTAAATGATCATTAGTGTTTACAAACAAATAAAAAGAGTATATATACTAAACCCTGGAATTAAGATCTGATGATGTAACCTTGGTTTGTTTGCCACACCCCATTCTTAATCTAGGAGTAAGTGCATAGTTTATGTGTCCATTTTACATTATTAAACCTTATAATAACAGAGGAGACTGTGACACTTATATGTGGACACTATTTCAACTCCATTGCATATATATATATGGAGAATACCTCTGCAGAGAAATACCTCATTAACAGACTTTTACATTGTTTCACTTCTTCACTTAGGGATTGTGGGAAAATTAAAAAAGCAATGGTTCTGTGAATCAAAGCTCCTCCAGTTACTTTCCTTTTCTCTTGTAAAAAAAAAAAAAAAAAAGGTAGGGACACTAGGGACACAGACAGCAACCATAAAGAAAAATAGTTAGCTGGCTTGCTCTCATCAGTCAATATGGTACTGGGAAGAAGATGGCTTTGGAAATCTTAAAATGTTGGTTGCAAGGTTGGAACTATAAAAGGTGAGGCAAGTATAACTTTTTTTCTTCTGTCTGTGTCTCACAAAAATTTACAGGAAATTGGATTTAACTGATTTTTTTCATAACTCACCATGTACTCCATGCAGGTAAGAGGAACAGAATTTGCACAAAAATATATTTTTTCCAAAGTAGCTGTCCCTTGAAATAGGTATGATAATTCTGACGATTCTGACTTGAACTAATCCAGGTCCTCCCAGGTTGAAAGCCTTTCTTTGGATGAAAGATGCCTCGTCCAAATGCAAGAATAGTGTGAACACAATTAGGCTGCCCAGGCCCAAGCATGTAATTTGGGCATTGGCAACTGCTGGGTTACATGGGTGCTGCAGAGACTATAATATTAATTGCAGCTATAATGGTGGTCAGTACACAATTTCGGGCACTGGCGCCGGAGTTCGGCTGTGATTGTCAGCGAATGGTTGTGGTAGTATAGCAGAAATGGGGTTCATTTAGTTGCCGGTGACTTGCTGCAATAGACATACCAAAAAAATGGGTGCTCGGCTATACCATAGCCAAGAGCCAGAAGGTTAACAAGGATACCAGAAGAACATGCAAGTGCTTGGCTATAGTATAACTGAGCGCAAAAAATATCAGATACAGTGGAGCAAATACGGTTAAATATCCAAGTGCCTTCAGGGGTAAGTTAATTTAGTGTTAGGAGTAAGGGGGTAAGGGTAGTGTTAGGGGCAGATGAGGGGAAGTTATTGTTAGGAGTGGGGGGTGAAGGTAGTGTTAGGAGTAGGTGAGAGAAAGTTAGTGTAAGAATTATGTTAGTTAGGTGATAGAACAATATCAGTAAAATTACCAGTCTTGCACTATTGGTGATACCAGGCGGCTACGGTAAATTCTCAGACACTTTTTTAAATGTACGCATCCAGGCAGCATTCAGACAGCATCATTTGTATAGGTCCTTTCTGGAAATGCTTTTGAAAAGAATAAAGGAAGGTTTGAAAATCCTCTATGAGGATATGGACAGGCCACACTTTGTTAGACTTGTCAGATGAATAATAGTTATAAGTTACAGCAGTTAGGAAAAAAGTAATTTATAGTGTATATTTTTAGAAAGTAATTGCTAGTAGAACAGAGGCGCCAGCAGGATAAAAAGATCTAAAAACTTTAAAAATGCTTGGGAGGTAGTGGTGGACTTACCTCCAAGAACCAGACACAATGGCTGTCAGTTCAAACAAATACATTTATTGTATACTCCCCAAAAAGATGCAATGCATTTCACAGGCGTGGCCCACTCCATTAGGCAATAAAAATAGGGGTACAGACAGTAATTCATCAGGAACACGTGTAGCGCCTCTGTGATAGCAGAGGCGCTACACGGGGCTTTGCTATTACCCACTAAATATATATATTGTCTCGGGGCTTTGCTATTACCCGCTAAATATATATATATATATAGAGAGAGAGAGAGAGAGAGAGAAGAGAGAGAGAGAGAGAGAAGAGAGAGAGAGAGAGAGAGCGAGAGAGCGGTCGTAATTACGGCTCATATAACCCAGAATTACAGGCCACATTTGGCTGCAATTACGGGTGTATCCAAAATCATCATCCGTAATCGCAACAGATCGCGAATGATGATTTTGAGGTAGTAATTGCTGAAAAACGGCCTCTAATTTTGGTATAGCCATAATTATGAGGTCTTAATGAGCATCCCTGTTCCGTACTAAAGGGTCATTGGGATACAATTGTAGTGAGTGACTTAATTGATCATGATTAAGATTAGAGACGAAGAAGACAAGAGATGTCACCTTATCCATAGTATTAGAGCCCATCTGGGGTTTAGGAAGTAAACACATCTTCAAATCCTGCATTCTCCCAAGATAAAATGAGCCCAATCCAATGTATTTTTTCTCATTCGTTTTCTCCTAGGAGATCATGTTTCATTTGTTTAACCACTTCAGCCTACAGCTTCGAAAATCTTATGCATCCAAGCAATGTTCACCTCCCATTCATTCGCTAATAACTTTATCGCTACTTATCAAAATTAATTGATCTATATCTCGTTTTTTCCGCCACTAATTAGGCTTTCTTTAGGTAGTACATTTTGCTAAGAGCCACTTTACTGTAAATACATTTTAACAGGAAGATTAAGATAGAAATGGAAAAAAAACATTATTTCTCAGTTTTTAGCCATTATAGTTTAAAATTAATACATGCTACAGTAATTAAAACCCATGTATTTTATGTGCCCATTTGTCCCGCTTATTACACCATTTAAATTACGTCCCTATCACAATTTATGGCGCCGATATTTTATTTAGAAATAAAGGTGAATTTTTTCAATTTGCGTCGATCACTATTTACAAGCTTATAATTTTAAAAAATGTAATAGGATACTCTCTTGACATGTATATTTAAAAAGTTCAGACCCTTAGGTAACTATTTATGTAGTTTTTTTTTTTTTAATTGTAATTTTTTTTATTATTTTTTTTAATACAAAAATGTATTTGGGTAATTTTAGTTTGGGAGGTAAATAGCCAATTTTAGATGTAAAATAATGTATTTTTTATTCAATACAGGTATGTGGGTGCAGTTTACTATTTGGCCACAAGATGGCCACATTCAAAAAGTTCCTAGATGCGAACGATGTCGCATCTAGGAACTAAAATGAAGAGAAGTTGTTTCCTGGGGGCAGAAATACCACGCTCTCTGATGAGAAAGCGTCGGTATTTCTGCCGGGGACTTGGATCGGTGAATGGGAATTATATTCCCATTCACTGATCGGGGGGGTAGCGGGAGGCAGCGGGGGCGCGCGCGGGCGCGCGCCCGATCGCGCGCACCACACGGCTGCAGCACCACTGCCTATCTGGACGGATATATGCGTCCAGATATGGCGAAGTGGTTAAAATAACTTTTCAGCACTTTGCAATTGAAAAAATACCAAATGTAGGTTAAAAAGTACTGTCAAAATTATACTGAGTATTTCCTTGTCTGCTGATAGCCTAAAAGGCATTTTATCAGGGCCAGATTTACCATAAGGCACTATAGGCATGTGCCTACAGGCGCCTGATGATGGAAAGGCAGCTCATTGCTCTAGTGCAGGGGTAGGCAACCCGCGGCTCCAGAGCCGCATGCGGCTCTTTTTCACGTTTGCTGCGGCTCAGGTAGTGTGTGTCGTGTGCTGCCGCTGGCCGGCAGCCTATCAGAGAGGCCTCCGGACCGGACCAGTGCAGGGCTTCGGGCGGCCATTTTCCCGTAGCCCTGCAGTGTAATGCAGGCAGGACGTGACGTTGGGAAGGAAGAGGATCGTGGGAGTTGCACGCCACAAGGAGGTCGGGACCGGAGGTTGGAACAGGAGGAGATCGTGACAGGAGGTCTTCTGACTAGGTGAGTAAATGGGTTTTTCTTTTCATATCTGCTGAAGGATTGTGCATATTGGGGTCAGATCTGCTGAAGGATTGTGCATATTGGGGTCAGATCTGCAGAAGGATTGTGCATATTGGGGTCATATCTGCTGAAGGATTTTGCATATTGGGGTCAGATCTGCTGAAGGATTGTGCATATTGGGGTCAGATCTGCTGAAGGATTGTGCATATTGGGGTCAGATCTGCAGAAGGATTGTGCATATTGGGGTCATATCTGCTGAAGGATTTTGCATATTGGGGTCATATCTGCTAACGATTTGTGCATATTCGGGTCATATCTGCTAACGATTTGTGCATATTGGGATCATATCTGCTAACAATTTGTGCATATTGGGGTCATATCTGCTAACGATGTGTGCATATTGGGGTCATATCTGCTAACGATGTGTGCATATTGGGGTCATATCTGATCCTGTATATAGCATTAAGGTAAGAAACAATATATGCAGTGTTAGATTTGTTTTATAATGGTTTTGCGGCTCCCAGTTTTTTTCTCTTTTCGGAAACGGGTCCAAGTGGCTCTTTATGTCTTAAAGGTTGCAGACCCCTGCTCTAGTGCCTCCCTCCCTCCTTCCACATGCAGAGTCCCAGGCTGAGTGTAAAGGAGAGGTTACTCACCCGGGTCTATGCATTCCACTGATCAGAGCTCCCATCAGTCAGGGGCACCTCTACCTACTTAATACTGAGGTTCCTCTAGCTACCTAATACTTGAGGATACCTCTATCTACTTAATACCAAGGATAGCTCTAGCTACCTAATACTAAGGGGCACCTGTAGCTACCTATGATGGGCAAGGGAATTAAAGGAGAAGTGACAACTGGGACAGCCATCACATGTGCAGTGCAGTTCAACGGGTGTTTTTAGGTTCAGGTGCCGGCGCTAGCATAGAGACAAAGGAGGCAATTGCCCCAGGGCCCCAGAGCCTGTAGGGGCCCCTAGTGGCTACAAGAGGAAAAAAAATTGAAAAAAGACCTTATAGTTTTTGAGAGAATCGATTTTAAAGTAAAGGAAAAAAAATACACAAATAAAAACCCGCCGACTTTAGTGGTTAATAGAAAATCCACCTTAAGTGCTAGAAACCCTAAATTTGCAGGATATGTTAAGGGGATCATTGGGAATAAGAAGAAAAAAACAATTTTTCAAAAAGACCTTATAGTTTTTGAGAAAATCGAGTTTAAAATGTCAAAGGAAAAAAGTATACTTTTAAATGCGGTAAATGTCACTTTTACTCGCAAACCTAATGGTAGTGTAATTTTACATGCATCAAAAGAAAGAGCAATACATTTCCTGATGGGGTTTCCAGGGGGTCCATACGCAGCCGCAGCGCTTTGGCCAGGGATCGCTATACAGCCGCAATATGGCCCTGGCATTTTGGCATTTTTTCCTATTTTCCCGATTTTTTTTTGTATGTTTAGATTGTGGGAATTTTTTTTTTGTTAATTATATGGGGTCCCCCCTTCTGAAAATTTTTAACCCCTTTCCCCCCATGCAGGCTGGGATAGCCAGAATGTGGAGCTCCGACCGATTGGAGCTTCACACCCTGACTATGCCAGCTGCAAAAAAGGTCCCTTAATGTCGATTTTTGTTCCGGGGTACCTGTTGGGGGGCCCCCAGGTTTATTTAGCCATGGGGCACCATTGTTGCTTAAACCGGCCCTGTTTAGGTTCATGGAGAGCTAAGTCTAGCCTGCATTTTATTGATAATATGTGAAAATATCTCCTAGGAGAGGAGCAAAAATGTATTTGGTCAGGCCCATTGTCTCTTGCATTAAAAAGTTTGTATTTATCTTGAATGTGAATTTGAAGTAGGCTTCAACATTGTCATTGCAGACTACTTCTTCAGGGTTATGTTCTGTTTATAATTTTTACTTCAGTTAATGGTATGATGGGGTAAAATTTTAAGACGAGTTGAAGTGATTTGCAGAAGTCACATTACCACTTCTTTGGATATGCTTTTTAATTCTAAAACCAGGGACGGATCTAGACCAAATTGCGCCTGGGGCAAGGTCAGGTTTTGGCGCCTAAACTGCCATTCCCCATCCAGTTTTGGTGCTTAAAGGTCAGGTTTTGGCGCCTAAACTGCCATTCCCCATCCAGTTTTGGTGCTTAAAGGTCAGGTTTTGGCGCCTAAACTGCTATTCCCCATCCAGTTTTGGTGCTTAAAGGTCAGATTTTGGCGCCTAAACTGCCTTTCCCTATCCAGTTTTGGCGCCTTTTTAAGAATTCAACAAACTGCGCCTGGGGCAAGAGACCCGCTCGCCCCCCCCCCTAGATCCGTCCCTGTCTAAAACACATGAAGTGAGAGGGATATGGAGGCTGCCATATATATTTCCTTGTAAATAATGCGTATATTGCCTGTCTGTCTTGCTGATTATATGCCTCCAATACTTTCAGACATAGACTCTGAACAAGCATGCAGATCAGATATTTGATGGAGGTCTGACTGGATTTGCCGCATGCTTGTTTCAGGTGTGTGACACTATTCAGACACTACCAATGCAGGAAACATCATCAGGATGCCTGGCGACTGGTATTTTTTAAAATAAAATAAATATGGCAGCCACCACATGCCTGTCAATTCAGATGTGCTTTAAAGATGCATTTAAACCGTAAACTGATTTGAAAGTTACATATTTGTGTTTGTTTTGTTTAATACTGTTCCCAGACATGGATTGTAAAAAGAGCCATTATTTCAGTATGGTTTGTTTCTATGATAAATTAACGGTTTAGGTGAAATTCCTTTGTGACAGCTGTGAAAGAAAGCGGATTTGGAAACTAAGGAGCATTAATCCCATTCCCAGACTTCAGTAAGTATAAAAAGTGAGCCATCCTACCACTGTTGATTCAATGTCCGCCAGCAAGTAAGCATAAAAACATGGTGCAAAACTGAATTACAAAGCAAGTGACAGGTGACTGGCTGTGCAGCCCAACAGTGGTGTACGAATCACAAAGTTGGTTAGACATATCTTTTAGCAGGAAAAAATTGTCACATACATGCCAGCTGTGTTTTAAATACCTTCCGGGCATTCCTTTTTAGCAGCAGAAAATTGGTGACATTTTTTTCTTACAGAAGCTATTTAACCACTTCGCCGCCCGGGTACAGTGTATCTAGGCTCCTTTGGACTTCACTTCCCCGCCCAGAGCGTAGATATACGCACCCCCCGCCGCTACCGTTGCTGCCGCCGCTGTCCGCGCTCCCGCTCGCACGTGCGCACACTCCAGTGATCATTGTGAAAAAACTCAGTTTCCCAGCCTACCTTCCTGCAAGCGTCCTTCCGACACTTGCAGGACGCCTAAAAAAAATGTGGCCATCTTGTGGCCAAAAAGTAATACTACACCCATACATTTTTTTCACATACAAATACATTATTTTCACTATTCATTTTAACTAATTAACTCCCACACTCCCCAATTGTCACCAATATTTTTTTTTTTAAATATTAAAATAAATTAAAAAAAAATTACATTAGAAAAAAACTTAAATAGTTACATTAGGGATTGAAATCTTTAAATATTTATATCAAGAGGGTATAACACTGTTACTTTATAAATTATGGGCTTGTAATTAGGGATAGACACAAAACTGAAAAAAATGCACCTTTATTTGCAAATAAAATATTGGCGCCAAACATTGTGATAGGGACATAATTTAAATGGTGTAATAACTGGGACAAATGGGCATATAAGTTACATGGATTTTAATTATAGTAGCATGCATTATTTAAAAACTATAATGGCGGAAAACTGAAAAATAATGTTTTTTTTCCAAATGTTTTCCTATTTTCCCATTAAAACACATTTAGAATAAAATAATTCTTGGCATAGTGTCCCACCTAAAGAAAGCCTAATTGGTGGTGAAAAAACAAGATATAGTTCATTTTATTGTGATAAGTAATGATAAAGTTATAGGCAAATGAATGTAAGGGGCGCTGAAAGGAGAAAATTGCTCGGATGCTGACAGGGGCGTAACTAGAAATCACTGGGCCCCCCTGCGAATATTTGGATGGGGCCCCCCCCATAGGTGCCAAATAATCGTAATGGGGCAGCGTTTCACTGTAAATTAATTGTAAAGTGGGCAGCATTTTACCAGACAATCGTAATGTGGGCCAGAAAATCGTAATGTGGGCAGAGTTCACCAGAAAATCGTAATGTGGGCCTTTAGAAAATCATAATGTGGGCAGAGTTCACCAGAAAATCGTAATGTGGGCACCAGTCACCAGAAAATAGTAACGTGAGCAGCAGTCACCAGAAAATTGTAACGTGGGCAGCATTTACCAGACAATCGTAATGTGGGCAGCGTTCACCAGAATATCGTAATGTGGGACAGAAAATCGTAATGTGGGCAGAGTTCACCAGAAAATTGTAACATGGACAGCATTCACCAGACAATCGTAACTTGGGCAGTGTTCACCAGAAAATCGTAATGTGGGCCAGAAAATCGCAATGTGGGCAGCAGTCACCAGAAAATCGCCATGTGGGCAGCAGTCACCAGAAAATTGCAATGTGGGCATCAGTCACCAGAAAATCCTAATGTGGGCAGCAGTCACCAGAATATCGTAATGTGGGCAGCAGTCACCAGAAAATCCTAATGTGGGCAGCAGTCAGTCACCAGAATGTCGTAATGTGGGCAGCAGACACCAGAAAATCCTAATGTGGGCAGCAGTCACCAGAAAATCGCAATGTGGGCAGCAGTCACCAGAAAATCGCAATGTGGGCAGCAGTCACCAGAAAATCGCAATGTGGGCAGCAGTCACCAGAAAATCCTAATGTGGGCAGCATACACCAGAAAATCGTAATGTGGGCAGCAGACACCTGAAAATCGCAATGTGGGCAGCAGACACCTGAAAATCGCAATGTGGGCAGCAGACACCTGAAAATCGCAATGTGGGCAGCAGACACCTGAAAATCGTAATGTGGGCAGCAGACACCTGAAAATCGTAATGAGGGCAGCAGACACCTGAAAATCGTAATGAGGGCAGCAGACACCTGAAAATCGTAATGTGGGCAGCAGACACCTGAAAATCGTAATGTGGGCAGCAGACACCAGAAAATCGTAATGAGGGCAGCAGACACCAGAAAATCGTAATGAGGGCAGCAGACACCAGAAAATCGCAATGTGGGCAGCAGACACCTGAAAATCGCAATGTGGGCAGCAGACACCTGAAAATCGCAATGTGGGCAGCAGACACCTGAAAATCGTAATGTGGGCAGCAGACACCTGAAAATCGTAATGAGGGCAGCAGACACCTGAAAATCGTAATGAGGGCAGCAGACACCTGAAAATCGTAATGTGGGCAGCAGACACCTGAAAATCGTAATGAGGGCAGCAGACACCTGAAAATCGTAATGTGGGCAGCAGACACCTGAAAATCGTAATGTGGGCAGCAGACACCTGAAAATCGTAATGTGGGCAGCAGACACCTGAAAATCGTAATGTGGGCAGCAGACACCTGAAAATCGTAATGAGGGCAGCAGACACCTGAAAATCGTAATGTGGGCAGCAGACACCTGAAAATCGTAATGTGGGCAGCAGACACCTGAAAATCGTAATGTGGGCAGCAGACACCTGAAAATCGTAATGAGGGCAGCAGACACCAGAAAATCGTAATGAGGGCAGCAGACACCAGAAAGTCGTAATGAGGGCAGCAGACACCTGAAAATCGTAATGAGGGCAGCAGACACCTGAAAATCGTAATGTGGGCAGCAGACACCAGAAAATCGTAATGAGGGCAGCAGACACCAGAAAATCGTAATGAGGGCAGCAGACACCTGAAAATCGTAATGTGGGCAGCAGACACCTGAAAATCGTAATGTGGGCAGCAGACACCTGAAAATCGTAATGAGGGCAGCAGACACCTGAAAATCGTAATGAGGGCAGCAGACACCTGAAAATCGTAATGTGGGCAGCAGACACCTGAAAATCGTAATGTGGGCAGCAGACACCTGAAAATCGTAATGAGGGCAGCAGACACCTGAAAATCGTAATGAGGGCAGCAGACACCTGAAAATCGTAATGTGGGCAGCAGACACCAGAAAATCGTAATGAGGGCAGCAGACACCAGAAAATCGTAATGTGGGCAGCAGACACCAGAAAATCGTAATATGCCCCCCCCCCCTGGGGCCCGCTCGGAGTTTTGTGGGTGCTGGAGGGGTGGCAGCATGAGGGGAAAGCCTTGCCCACAGTCGGCGGGGAGAGGGGTAGTTCCCCCCTCTCCCTCACCTCGGGGCTCTCCCCTCTGTGCTCCCCTCCAGCTCGTAAGTGTCTGTGGGGCTGTGGTGGGCAGCGAGCGGCGGGCAGATACATACCTGCTTCCGTGCGTTCCATCGGAGACTTCTCCCTCTAGCGGCTGACGTCACTTCCGGAAGTGACGTCAGCCGCTAGAGGGAGAAGTCTCCGATGGAACGCACGGAAGCAGGTATGTATCTGCCCGCCGCTCGCTGCCCACCACAGCCCCACAGACACTTACGAGCTGGAGGGGAGCACAGAGGGGAGAGCCCCGAGGTGAGGGAGAGGGGGGAACTACCCCTCTCCCCGCCGACTGTGGGCAAGGCTTTCCCCTCATGCTGCCACCCCTCCAGCACCCACAAAACGGCCCCAAGCGGGCCCCAGGGGGGGGCCGGGCCCCCCCGCGGGCGCAGGGGCTGCAGGGCCTATTCCTACGCCCCTGGATGCTGAAGGGGTAAAACCCCTCAGTTGTGAAGTGGTTAAAGTGGTCTAAAACTCAGCATTACTTCTTTGCTCCAAAAGATTCTTTACAGCCTTAACCTCCCCGGCGTTCTATTGAGATCGCCAGGGAGGCTGCGGGAGGGTTTTTTTTTTATTAAAAAAAAACTATTTCATGCAGCCAACTGAAAGTTGGCTGCATGAAAGCCCACTAGAGGGCGCTCCGGAGGCGTTCTTCCGATCGCCTCCGGCGCCCAGAATAAACAAGGAAGGCCGCAATGAGCGGCCTTCCTTGTTTTGCTTAGATCGTCGCCATAGCGACGAGCGGAGTGACGTCATGGACGTCAGCCGACGTCCTGACGTCAGCCGCCTCCGATCCAGCCCTTAGCGCTGGCCGGAACTTTTTGTTCCGGCTACGCTGGGCTCAGGCGGCTGGGGGGACCCTCTTTCGCCGCTGCTCGCGGGAATCGCCGCAGAGCGGCGGCGATCAGGCAGCACACGCGGCTGGCAAAGTGCCGGCTGCGTGTGCTGCACTTTATTTGAAGAAAATCGGCCCAGCAGGGCCTGAGCGGCAGCCTCCGGCGGTGATTAAAGCAGAACAGCATTCAAACAGTTAAACACAGCACTTTGTGCTGCAGTGGAAAGCCCCTTCAGCTTATGATCCGCATCCAAAGAGGAAATAAGATCTTTTGTTTACATGTCAATATTGTTGCATTGTTTAGATTTCAATATAGCTGCATTCTTAGCTGTGCTGAAAATGAGCTCTCTATGCTTCAAGCATGCACACAGTTCAGAACAGCTCACTATAAGATTTTAAAATATAATAAAAAGCAGCTTGAATAAAATGCAATGGCAGCTTCAGAGTAAATAAACTGTACTTTGGGAACTTGTAATTTGTAAATGCACAATATTACTTGCACACAAAATTAAAATATGGTAATTGTATGAAGTAGGAAAACACATTTATATTGAATGTTATGTCAGTTTCAGACCACTTTAAGAAACATTTTGGGTTGAGATTTATAACTTTATATCTTCTCACAGAGATCACTTTCAGGGTAAATGCCATCAATATGGAATATGAAAATGGCAGCTTGATTGAGGCAGTGGAGAAAATCATATAGAAATTATTTCTCTAAATACGTAAGCTGGTGCTAATTCTGTATGCAAATTACATCTCTAGACTTTCCAGTTCATTCAGCTGAATATCTTTGAGAGCCAGTACAAGTGAATTACAAGTGGAATCAAATAAAGGAACTGTGAAAAAAAACATTCACAGATAAACAGAGTACTTCCAACTGACACACTCACAGCATAATCAGCATAATATTGTATGCTAACAACGGATACAATACATTATAGTGCAGTTAAAATGCATATATGGTCAGGTTTTTTTTTTGTTTTTTTTTCCGGTTAAAAACTCACTCCCTACTCCCAGTACAATTTTGTTTCTAATAAAAGAAAAATAAGAAAAGATAATTGGTCATAAAGCCTAAAGTGTTTTGTTTTTTAAGTTGTTGTTAGATAATAAAAGCCTGGGGGATGACCTTTAAGTTGTTGCTGGATAATAAAAGCCTGGGGGTGGGGGATGACCGGGGGGGGGGGGGCAGCAGCATGCTTGGAGCCCAAGGGTGTTGTGGGGATGTGGCAGGAGGACCCATAGATCCATGTCGGTAGGTATAGCTCAGGATGCAGAGTCCTATGGTTCTAAAGGGCTCTAAGTTCTGGCTGTACCAACCAGGGCCAGGCCGAGAAAGAGGCGAGAGAGGCTCTAGCCTCAGGGCGCAGTGTAGGAGAGGTGCACAACTCACTCAGCTATCATTCCCTGATTATGTTTAAAGCAGAGAGAAATAAGAAAAGAGTATAAATGGCAGTGACTGAAAGCCAGATAACTACAGATTAAGGTGTTGGGGGGGGGGAGGGGAGTCAGGGGCAAACAGGAAAATCTTACCCTCAGCTCAACTGCCTTAAATTCATGCACCAGGGAGTCAACCAGCTTACACCTGGACCCTTATTAGGTGTGTATGTGGACGGCAACAAAAGAAAGATAGCTGGGTCTCCACCTGGATTTGAGCAAAATGCTGTATTTTATTGCACCATAGCTACAAAACCAACACACGACGTTTCGGCCTGCGGCCTTTATCAAGTGTTACACAAAAACTGAGCTCATGCTCACATATAAATCACATATCACATCATAAAACACACCCCAAAGGGAGGGCACATACTTAACCACTTAACATCTCAGTCGTTTTCAGCTTATGCATCCGAGCAATGTTCACCTCCCATTCATTAGCCTATAGCTTTATCACTACTTATCACAATGAACTGATCTATATCTTGTTTTTTTCCGCCACCAATTAGGCTTTCTTTGGGGGGTACATTTTGCTAAGAGCCACTTTACTGTAAATGCATTTTAACAGGAAGAATAAGAAAAAAAATGAAAAAATTCATTATTTGTCAGTTTTCGGCCATTATAGTTTTAAAATAATACATGCCTCCATAATTAAAACCCACGTATTGTAATTGCCCATTTGTCACGGTTATTTCACCATTTAAATTATGTCCCTATCACAATGTATCGCGACAATATTTTATTTGGAAATAAAAGAGCATTTTTTCAGTTTTACATACATCACTATTTACAAGCTTATAAAAAAAAATACATAGATACATAGATATTTAAAAAGTTTAGACCCTTAGGCAAATATTTATGTGTTTTTTTTTATAGTAATGTTTTTTTTTTTTTAATTAAACATTTTATGTAGGCATTTTTGGGAGGGTGGGATGTAAAAGTGTTTTATTTGGGGAAATATTTGTGTATTGTAATGTTGTTTTTAATTTACTTGTAGTTTTACTTTTTGGCCACAAGATGGCAATCTCGAGTTTGTTTACATGACGTCACTCTAAGCGTACAATGTACGCTTAGAGGGACACAGCTTCAGAAAGAGCGAAGCTTCCGAGAGAAGCTGTCGCTTTTTCAGCGGGGGAGAGGAATCAGTGATCGGGCTCCATAGCCCGATACATTGATTCCGTGGCTACCGAATCCGCGGCCGGGAGTGCGCGTGCACGCGCGCGATCGGCCGCGGGAGCGCGCCTGTCCTCCTTGACGTTTTTATACGTCAAGGAGGACAAAGTGGTTAATTAGAGGGCTCTTAAAGTGACAGTACACCAGTTCATCCAGGTTATAGGAAACATCTCATAATACATTCCTCATTAAGTCCATTAGGTGCAAGGGTTTCCAACCTATTAATCCACCTACTTTCCCTTCTTAGGAGGGTTGTCACGTTGTCCATCTTTTCTCCTGTTTTAACTTTCTCCAATACACACCACCGTAAATCATTTACCATATGGTTGCATTCAAAATAATGTCTGCCTATAGGGGAATCAAAATTCTTATCAGGGTCATTATAATATTTTCTGTACAATCTTATATCGCTACGATGTTCATTAACTCTCACCCTAATGGGTCTGGAGGTCTATCCCACATAGCCTATCCCACAGGGGCACTTCAGAAAATAAATGACATTCGAAGCGACACAGGAAAAATTGCCATTAAGTTTTATTGCTGTGCCCCTCCTGGGATGTGCTAGGGAGTCACCCTTAATAATGCTAGAACAATTCTGGCAGCTCAGACAGGGAAATGTGCCTCTCTTGTGGCACATTTGTCTCCAACTGCTTTGGATTCTTTGTTAAATCTGCTCTCACCAGCTTATCCCTAATACATTTCCCTTTTCTGTAAACAAATCTAGGGGGGGGGGGTGAAAAACCTTAGAAAGCAAAGGTTCAGCACTGATTAAAGACCAATTATCTAATATACTCTTTCTCACCAATTGGGCGTGATTGTGAAAAGTGAAAATGAACTGTATATCATCCTTCTTCTCTTCCCTTTGTTTTTTCTGTCTCAAGGCTTTTCTATCTAATTTTTGTACCTCTAACGCTGTATTTACTAATTCAGCTCTTTCATAACCCCTTTCTACAAAATTCTCTACCAGTCTAACTGCTTGTGTGTGATAAGCCTCATCATTAGATGTAATGCATCTTGCTCGTATGAACTGGCTCTTACGAAGGCCCTTTATCAGGGGGCGGGGTGACAGCTACTTGCCAGTAAGGCATTATTCCGATCAGTATTCTTTCTGAACAGATTCGTGTGAAAAAAACCTCCTTCACACGTTATACATTCACATCCAGGAAATGCAAATTATGCAGATGAAAATCTAATGTGAGTTTAAAGGTTTCATGGCAGAGATTCAATTCCAGGAAAAATTCTCTCAAGCTCTCTTCTGGGCCTGTCCAACAAAAAAATAGGTCATCTATAAAACAACAGTAACCCTTTCCAAATTTCTTACAAATCCTATTGTCAAAAATAAATATTGATTCAAAATCCGCCATGAAAACATTAGCCAATGTCGGAGCATAAGGTGCCCCCATGGGAACGCCCCTGATTTGCAGGAAAAAAAATCCTTCTGCACTCTGAGATAATTTGACTTCAGGGGGAGGGGGGAGTCAGGGGCCCTGGGGCATCTCATAATCTAATGGTAATTGATCTGGGGTGCTATTTCTTGGAAATCCGCCGGCCAAAGATTTCCCTTCATGGAAGAATTAACAGCCGAGATGATTTAGGAATTTTGGGCAACCAAGTTCATCCTATGGTTCAAGAACTGTTTCTAGAGGGGAATGCCATCTTTCAAGATGATAATGCCCCAATCCATACAGCTAGAATTGTTAAAGAATGGCACGAGGAACATTCTAATGAAGTTGAGCATCTCATCTGGCCACCACAATCCCCAGACCTCAACTTTATTGAGCATTTATGGTCGTTATTAGAGATTCAAGTAAGAAGTCGATTTCCACCGCCATCATCGTTAAAAGAACTGGAGGGCGATTTAACAGAAGAATGGGCTAAAATTCCTTCGGAAACAATTCACAATTTGTATGAATCAATACCTCAGAGAATTGAGGCAAAAGGTGGACCTACACCATATTTAAATATATTTTGTTGATTTTCAAGGTGTTTCCATTATTTTATCCAACCCCTATATATATATATATATATATATATATATATATATATATATATATATATATATATATATATATATATATATATATGTGTGTGTGTGTCATTACTGGCATAAACAAGGTGCATTATTTTGCACAATGTAATGGTATTTTATTTAGAAAGCTTCATTCTGTAATTCTATACTTATAAACATATCACAGTGCTTACTGTCACCAAGGTCTTATCTGCTTTTTGCACATTGTCTATTAAGCTGAGATCAAGACTGTGGATCTCAGCTGTCCCTTTTAGGTACATTTCATTAACATTCTGGAGGTGTTTTTCTGGTATTAATTGGTTACCATCTCAAAGAAAAGCAACTTCAGAAGCCTATAGCAACTGTAACCTGAGCCTTCTCTGACTGACTGCATCCTGCTGTTTAACTAACAATTCATTCTTATTGTCTATCATGCCAGATTGGTTAACAATTTAGCAGCTGGAGGCTGCAATAAGTTCTGTCATTAAGGCAGCACAGTGAACTTCATCAAAAGGGTGTGCGATGTGTCTATAAATGGCAACTGCACATGATAAATTAGACTAAACCATTGCAGAAAATGTTCTGTATCTGCGGAGATCTATTTTAAGAAAAACATGGCATAGTATCTGGAATTGTGGCTCGTTACTTGTGGTACATACCTATATCACCCATTTTAGCCAGGGAGCATAGTGTTCTCTATGTCCTAAATAATTGGAGGTCTGGTGTATAAGTAGAATACCACTCATGTAGGACAAGCAGAGAAATTGAAATTGACTTGCAGAACAGAAAGTCGGCAGATGATGCAGAACCTCTCTGCCAGCAGTGGAGTTAATTACTTTCTAGCTGTTTGGAGATTGGCAGCCTGGCATCATAAAGTAGAGGGAGATTGACAGGCGATGTCCTGATGCAGCGTTGTTAAATGCCTCTCTGGTGGAAAAGCTGTTTGCAAGGATTTAATAAATTAATATCTCCCAGAATAAAAATGATAATAGTCTTTGAATGAAGAATTGGATTATTTTTCCCCCCATTGAACAGTCACATTTCTTCTGTTTGTCAGATGAGGAGGCACAAATACAAAAGAATTCTCATTGCTGGTGGTTTTCCACATATAGGATATGTAAAAACAGTACTTTAAAGTGAACCTGAGATAAAAATTTTAAAGTGGACCTGAACTCCTGCACAAGACAGAAGGGAAACATATAGAAATGCACCCTATATGTATTTAGAGAGTTTAGTCTAATTCCCCCTCATCTGAGGCTGTAGTTTGAGGCCATAGTTTGATCTCTCAGCTCTGTCAGCTCAGAAGGAATATCCTTTGCCACGGCAGAGCAGTTAATTTGTAAACACAGGATGTTAAAAATATATGTCTGCTTTCATGAAAGCAGGAAGTAAACAAACGGCAGGTTTATTGCAGGACTTGTATGTTGTGTATCTTTTAGAACAAAGAGTAGGTAGAAAAAAACAAAGTCTTGTAAAAGTAATACCTTTTAGAACAAAGAGGAAATTCTGATTCAGGTCCACTTTAAAGGCCCCAAACCCTCGAGTTCACAGATGATACTATCAGATTTTGACTGTGATAAATATATATTCACCCTCCACTACTGAACCTGAAAAGGTTATTATGAAAATCTTGGAATCTTAGGGTCTCAATATTCTGTGCAGTCATTTTATAGAGATGGCCCAAACCTTCGATTTTCGGTTCGCGAACTTTCGCGAAGCGCAATAGACTTCAATGGGGAGGCGAACTTTGAAAACTAGAAACACTTATGCTGGCCACAAAAGTGATGGAAAAGATGTTTCAAGGGGTCTAACACCTGAGTTTTTGCATGGACGAGTGGGATAGATGCCAAAAGTCCCGGGGAAAAATCTGGATTTGACGCAAAGCAGCGTTTTAAGGGCAAAAATCACATTGAATGCTAAATTGCAGGCCTAAAGTGCTTAAAACATCTTGCATGTGTATACATCAATTAGGCAGTGTAATTAGAGTACTGCTTCACACTGACACAACAAACTCACTGTGTAACGCACCGCAAACAGCTATTTGTGTAGTGACGGCCGTACTGGACTGGTGCGCACCATGGCGAGAGTGCAGGCCGTGGCGGTTTTCAAGCCCATATGGTCGCCGGGCTGTGGCAGCTCAACAATAAAACAACAGTAACTGTCCAGCTGATCAAATTTGGTCTGTCCACAATGAAGCAACGACCTTATTATTGTGGGTGTGCTCCTCCCCCGACACACTCATATAGCCATCGGTCATTGCTTCATTGTGATATGCAAGCCCCTTCACTGTGGCAAGGTAATGATCACGAAGGGGAATTGGCACATGTACATGCCTTTTGTTTTGTTCATATTGGGGGGGATGAAGTGAAAGGTATGCACTGACTTGACTAATATAATGTGCAGTCACACAGATGCAGTTAACAGGTATGCACGGAGTGGTATATCACACTGCATGCACTCATGTAGGTAGGTGGGTGCACTGAACACAACAGGTGATGGGTGTTACAAATGTGCACCTGTCACACACAGACAGGTACCGGACAGGCACAGTGACACTGCGTGTGCTCACGTAGGTAGGTGGGTTCACTGTGAACAACAGGTAGGTATATGCAGTGATGGGTATTATGATGTACACCTGACACACACAGACAGGTACCGGACAGGCACAGTGACACTGCATGCGCTCACGTAAGTGGGTGGGTGCACTGAAGTGAACAACAGATAGGTATATGCAGTGATAGGTATTCTAATGTGCACCTGTCACACACACAGGTAGTCACTGAATGTGCTGGGCCTGGCAGTGGCACACACAGTACGAATTACCAAGGCTGTCTATGCAACACAAGTGTCTGTGGGACACACACACAAAAAAAATAGATCACAAGAACAAGATTAGCTCTCAAAAGAGCTGTTGAGGGGTGCTTTTTTAGCAATAAGAATCAGCAAGGAGCACGCTAAGAAGCCTACAAGAGCCTAACTAAACTTTCCCTATAGGTCTCTGCACAGCAGCTCTCCCTTCTCTAATAACTGCAGGCACACAAGTGAGTGAAATTAGATTAAATGAGCTTAAAAACCAACTTAATTGGCAAAAATGAAGGAGGAAGTGTTGGTTTTACCTCCCTCAAGCAGACACGACAACGACTGCGATTCAGACAGTCAAACACATTTATTAGAAACTCCAACAAAATTGCAATGCGTTTCGCAGGCTCAATCCCGCTTCATCAGGCAATACAGGGAGGAGTATCAAGTGATCTGCACAACTTGAATCCTTCCAGAAATGTTCGCGTTCGCTCACCGAAGTTCGCTGGGAACCGTTCGCTGGTGAACGGTTCGGGCCATCTCTATCATTTTATTCAGAGATCCCTTAAAGAGATGGTATGGTATTGGTATTGACTATTTGAGAGTTACAACTCGGATCATAGGTGTCTTTGACAATGGATAAAACTGGATGGCATGTACAAAAACTAGAGGACCACAGTCATAAATGGCAACATATATATTTTATGCATTTATATATTCAGTTTGTAAACAATATATTTAAGAATACGAGGACTAGTTCTGTTGAAGGACAATTGAAGTGAGAAGAAAATGGAGGCTGCCATATTCATTTCCTTTTTAACAATACCAGTTGCCTGGCAGCCGTGCTGGTATATTTGGCTGCAGGAGTGTCTGAATAACACCAGAAACAAGCATGCAGCTAATCTTTTCAGATCTGACAATAATGTCAGAAACACCTGATCTGCATATTCTTATTCAGGGTCTGTGGCTGAAATTATCAGAGGCAGAGGATCAGCAGAACTGCCAGGCAACTAGCATTACTTAAAATACTAGTTCCCTGGCAACTCGCTTCATTTGTCCTTTAAACAATTTAAAAGATTCTCAAACCACCAGCAAAGTTTAGCTACCAGACAAATACAGGTAGGGTAATGTGGAGAATGTGACCCCCAAAACAGGCTTATGGACACAATGTTTAGAACAACTATGTTGTCTTTTTTTTTTTTTTTTTTTTTTACATATAACATAATCTCTAATTTTTAAAGCTGTCCACTTGTCTTCTACTGGATGCCCACAGTTAGAAAATTATGTGATATTTTAAATTTAGTGATCACAAATAACTGTTCTGCTGTAATTATGTGCAGCATGGAATGCAGCATATTGTCATCAGTGAATAAGTAAATAGCCATGGAAAACAATGGTCCTTTAACCACTTCACCCCCACGCGTACAAATTTCTCCGTCCCTTTTTCCATCCTTTCACCCCCAGGGACGGAGAAATCCGTACTTTCCGCGCTCCCGCCGCTGCCCGCGCTCCCGCTTGCTCTAGCGCGCACTCCCTAGGGTAAACACGATGCCCGCCACTCGCCCGAAGATCAATGAACGGGAAAATCCATTCCCGTTCGTTGATCTAAGCCCCGCAATGATCCGCTGCTTTCTCTGATCATTGTGGGAAAAAAAAACTTTCTCAGCCTCCTAGTACTTCCTGTAAGCGTCCGGAAGGTCGCATTAAACAAAAAGTTACTGTTGCCATCTTGAGGCCAAATAGTAAAACTACACCCTAAAGCATTTTTTACATACAAATAAATTAGTTTTAAACAAAAAAATAACTCATTACCTCCCACACTCCCCAATTTTTTTTTGTAATTAAAAAAAAAATTACAATTAAAAAAAATACATAAATAGTTACCTTAGGGACTGAACTTTTTAAATATTTATGTCAACAGGGTATAACACTGTTACTTTATAAACTATGGGCTTGTAATTAGGGATGGCCGCAAAACTGAAAAAAATGCACCTTTATTTCCAATTAAAATATTGGCGCCAAACATTGTGATAGGGACATAATTTAAACGGTTTTATAACCGGGACAAATGGGCAAATACATTTCATGGGTTTTAATTACAGTAGCATGCATTATTTAAAAACTATAAAGGCCGAAAACTGAAAAATAATAAATTTTTTCCCACATTTTTTCAAATTTTCCCATTAAAACACATTTAGAATAAAATAATTCTTGGCATAATGTCCCACCTAAAGAAAGCCTAATTGGTGGTGAAAAAAACAAGATATAGTTCATTTCATTGTGATAAGTAATGATAAAGTTATAGATGAATGAATGGAAGGAGCACTGAAAGGTGAAAATTGCTCTGGTGGTCAAGGGGTAAAACCCCTCAGTTGGGAAGTGGTTAAAAAAAAAATAATAATAATAATACGGATAATAATAATAATAATACATATCTGGTGATTTGCTTGTATAACTTGTTTAACAGTTTAATTTATTTGCCCTGTGCTTCTTTATTAGTGTCTATACATTAATACTTTATTGTTATTGGGCCTGGAGAAAACTCAGGAGAAAATGTTGATTGAATAGGTGTCCCGGTATCTTCTTATAATTTCTCCACATAATCATCTTCTTTATAGAAGCATTTTTCATGTTGTTTTACAAGGTTTTCAACCCTTTTATTGTAGTAGCATCACACTCCTTAACATCGAGTCAGAGGGATTGGGGATGAGGGCTTAATGTTAATGCTGCTAAGCAAACAGTTACTCTGCAGTTATGTGAAAAGTGGTGCAGGGAGAGATGAGAGTAACCTGACACGTACAAATTAAATGACACAGAAAGAATACCTTGTGTGGCAGAATTGCTGTTATTTTCTGGACAAAACTTGTAAATGTCTTCCTTCAAACCCATCCATGGAACCTGCAATTAGTGATGAGCATAAATTTTGCATGGGCGTAATTTCGCATCGAAATTTGCAAATACAGGTAGTCCCTGGTTAATGAACGAGCTAGGGTCTGTAGATTTGTTCTTAATCTGAATCTGTTCTTAAGTTGGAAAACACTGTGCCATCTCTGCTCCCTGTAGCTCCTCTGTGCCCCCGTGTGCCTCCAGTCTCCCCCTCTGTGTCACATCTGCCCTCTGTACCTGCTTATACAATTTTAAAAGCCATTTTTTCTTTGAATTTTTTTTAAATCGATTTTCTCACAGTCCAATTTGAAAAAAAATTATTTTGACTTGTTCCTATGGAAACACAGAATTCATGCCGTTCGTATCAGTGGGTCGTTCGTAAGTCAGGTGTTTGCAAGACGGGGACTACCTGTATGATAGGAGTACACAACAGCAATATGTCCGGGTAACACCTGGCGCCTCAGTATTACCCGGACATATTGCTGTCGTGTACTCCTATCCTTTATTGCCTGATGAAGCGGGTTTAGGCCTGTGAAACGCGTTGCGATTAACCCCTGGAGTGTACCAATAAACATACCCTGTCTTGAATACACAGCTTGTTGTGTCTGCTTGCAGGAGGTAAGTCCACCACTGCCTCCTAAGCATATTTTAATATTTTAATTATTGATTTTATTCTTTTGGCGCCCCTTTTCTCTTTTACAACACGTTTACTACCCACCCGTGGTGAAGGGGGATACCCCTTTTTTCTTCGCATCTACAGAGAGAGACTTCTTATTCCTGAGTGGGGATAGGGCAATCTCATCACCTGCTTATACAGTGGAGGTAACCCTGGTTTGTGAGTATTACTCTATACTCATTTCATTTGATCATTTCCTAGACGTACTACACTATATTGGGCTCTCGGTTCTCTCTTTACATATATTTTCTACTTGCTGTTCAGTACCTGCAACGAGAATCTATTATGGAGGGCAAGTCTGCCATTGTGACCATGATAATGGCCGGGGAATCAGGGTTCTATTCTGGTCCGGAGTGGGAGCCTGAGACCCATGCTGTATAAGTAATGTACCTGCCCTGACCGTGCTTTGCAGACCAGGCATCTGTGGTCAGATGGACCCTTGACCCAGCACAAGATGAACCAAATCGAAAGCATTTGCCAAGAATGTGTTAGGGAGGGCAAGTCTGCCATTCATTCAACTGTGTGAAACTTTCAATGGTACTTTCTCAGTACCATGGTGACCACGGGTAATGGCCGGGGAATCCTGGTTCCATTCCGGTCCGGAGTGGGAGCCTAAGAAACGGCTACCACCACCACACATCCAAGGAAGGCAGCAGACACGCTGTGGGCAAAGGAGCAGGAAGGGCTACCACCACACATCCAAGGAAGGCAGCAGGCATGGCATGCACGTCCCGAGGTAGTGACCAAAAATAACAATACAAGAGGACTTTTGAGGCCCTGCTGTATATGAGATGAATCAACTTTAAATCCTTTAACGAGAATCTGTTATAGAAGGCAAAGTTGACACCACTTGCCTTTAACGAGAATCTGTTATGGAGGGCAAGTCTGCCATCCATTCAAGTGAAAGGTATGCAATAACTGCCAGGTATAATACAATGTGCAGTCAAAGATGCAGTGAAAGGTATGTAGTGACTGCAAACAGCCATTTGTGCAGTGACGGCTGGGCCGGACTGGTGCGCACCATGACGAGAGTGCAGGTGATGGCGGCTTTCCAGCCCATATGGTCGCTGGGCTGAGGTAGCTGAATGACAGAACAGTGACTGTCCTGCTGATCAAATTTGGTCTGTCCACAATGAAGCAACTACCTTATTATCGTGGATGTGCCCCCCCCCGACCCCAACAGGTAGGTAGGTATATGCAGTACTGGGTATTACAATGTGCACCTGTCACACACACACACAGGTAGCGGATATGCACAGTGACACTGCGTGCGCTCAACTCACGTAGATAGGTGGGTGCACTGTGAACAACAGGTAGGTAGGTATATGCACTACAGTACTGGGTGCTGCCTGTCACACACACAGGTAGTTACTAAATGTGCTGGGCCTGGCAGTGGCACACACAGTATGAATTAACAAGGCTGTCTATGCAACACAAGAGTCAGTGGGACACACACAGAAAAAAAAATAGATCACAAAAACAAGATTAGCTCTCAAAAGAGCTGTTGTGGGGTGCTATTTTAGCAATAAGAATCAGCAAGGAGCAAGCTAAGAAGCCTACAAGAGCCTAACTAATCTTTTCCTATGAGATAGTCTGCAGCAGCTGTCCCTTCTCTATTTACTGCAGGCACACGAGTGAGTGTAATGGCCGGCGGTGCCTGCCTTTTATAAGGGTGGGAGTGGCTCCAGGAGGGAGTGTAGCCTGGTTGGCTACAATGTGCCTGCTGACTGTGATGTAGAGGGTCAAAGTTGACCCTCTTGATGCACTATGAGGGCGAACCAAACTTCCGGAAAAGTTCCTGGGTCGCCGTGATCACGAACCACGGAAGTTCGCTGGGAACCGTTCGCCGGCGAACCGTTTGGGCCATCTCTACATATGTAGCTATTTTGGTGACAATAGCTTGTATGGGGGCTTTGCTATTTACTGCCAAAGTTGGCACAAAATTACGTGAAAATTCACATGAATTAAATGAAAATAATTAGCACATCATAATTATGTATAGACGTAATTGTAATTAGCTGATTACAATCATCACTAAATGCCATTCAGATAATATACAATGAAGTGTCAAAGTGACAATGTACATAGAATATATCCTTCTGCAGTGACGGCTGTGGGGCAACATAAGGGCAAGATGGTCTGACTAGCAACCATGTTGTGCTTTGTACATCTTTAGATGCTTTCCAAGAGGCCTACATGTCAAAAAAAGTTGCCCAGTAAAAAGGGTACCAGAAATACAGTAGTCACTAGTAGAGTATTGGTGAAATAACAGATATTCCACTATTCAATTCCAATAGTAAAATATTGGTATCTTCAATTTGCTACCGCTATTTACAGCCGCAATTTGCACCCACTATTTTATCCGACGCCTCTGGGACCTAAATTACAGATTATAGCTGCTAGTTACTGGAAATAGAAATACTGCAATTGCTGCTTTTAACATTGACGCCCCTGGTGCTCTTTTTACCTGCTTTGTACTAAAAATTGTATTTATGCTTGATTACTACATATGCTGATATTCTGATGTAGTCAACACCTGATGAGCATTTCACATTTCAACAATCACTTCATCAGGCTTTTTCTTACATAATCCACAGCTTTTGCCAAAAACATTAAATCAGCTAAATTCTGGAAAACAAAACAGCAGGGAATCGTAGTAGAGCAAAACAGGAAAATTCCCTTTTTCTCCTAAGTTTTCTCCTAGGTGATAATATAAATAAAATGCCTTTTAAGCCACCAGCAAGCAAGAAAGCATTTAGAGATCAATTTTGACAGCACTTTTCACCTACTTTGAGGTACTTTTTCAGTTGCAGAGTGCTGAAAAGATGTTTTGAACAAAATATGTAAAATTATCTCCTATGTAAGGAAAAAAGGTGAATTGAATTGTGCCCAATATGTTTCTCAATACATCCAAAAAACATAACATTGGCAGGGATTACCCTTTATATGTATAAGGGGTATGTACTGAATGTACTGCTACTGTCCCAATCCAACAGGAAATTTCCCTTGGCAATGGCATTCTGTCTTTTTTAGAGTACATTTCTGCAGAATGGATTGTGTGAGTGATCTGGAGCCAAGAATAGAAAGACTCACTGATTTGAACATTACACCAGCTCTACAAAGGAACCATTATTACAAAGAAGCGGGTGCTGAAAATCAGACATCTAGTCATCTACAGTAAGCAGGCCAAGTGGCCGAGGTAAGCCCTACCAATTAAAAGTTTATACCAAAGAATCTCTCTTAGGCCCGGTTCACATTAGCGGTGGCCGTCCGGAATCGCCGTGCCGGAGCCGGACCGCTTGCAGAACGGACGGAACGGACGCACGGCAATAGCAATGAAAGCCTATGCGTCCGTTCACATGCGTCCGTTCTGCCGGACCGGAGCCGGACCGGATCCGGACCGGATCCGGACTCCGGCGTCCGTTCCAACATGCGCTATTTTTTGGTCCGGCTCCTCCGGCAGCCGTATCCGGGGCGGAGCCGGACTGCACCATCCGGCCAATACAAAGTAATGAGAACCGGAGAGCGCACAACACACTGGCTACAAAAACCGGACGTTCTACCCCACTTCCTATGCATTTTGGATGGGGACCACATGGAGTTCACAGAGTGGGGCAGCAGCGATTTCATGCTGGAGCTCTAGGCAGCAACATGCCTGATATAAGTCTGATAACGAGGAGGCGAACAACAGAGAATTCCCAGGTATACGAAAAATGCCTGGATCCATGGTCCCAACTGCAGTCTCTGTATCCACGGATGGTCTCCACACGTCCACCTGTCTCCAACAATGACCCCAGACCCTTCTGCTGACCTCCCAGACCCCAGGTATTTACAGGTTGTTATCTCCTTAAGAAACCGGATCCGGACCGCAACCGTGTTCACACCGCACGGAAACCGGATGCAAACGGACCGGATCCGGACCGGATCCGGATAGGAACCGTACGGATCAGGTCCGGTCCGGATACGGTGCGGTCCAGACATCCGGTGCGGTTTTGACAAAACCGCAAGTGTGAACGGGGCCTAAAAGTGCTATAGTGAAAATGAGAGCGAACACAGAGACCAGTGTTTCCATTTCTGATGATAAATGTATTTTTGAGAAACAGGGCTTAAATATGGTATTGTCCTACTCAGTGAACTGTTCAGTGATAGCATTTCTTTTTTCTTTTTATCTGAGAATTTGTTTTTTTTCTCCTACTTTAGCTATGGACAGAAATCTTGTAGTGTCCAGATTAAAAGTACTTTTTTCCAGTTCATGGAATTGTTATATGTTACAGAAAAATAACATAGTTTTTTTAACCTGCTGTTAGAAAAGTCTTATGGAGAATAACCAGAAAAAGTAATCCAAAAGCTATTTTCCTAGAGAAAGCAGGTATCATTAACCACTTCGCATCCAGACCTTGTTTTCAACTTATTGACCAGAGTAGTTTTGACAGTTTAGCTATGTCCCTATTTAATCAGAAATAACTTTATCCCTACTTATGACACAGAAATGAAATATATATTGTTTTTTTCAAGACAAACTAGGCTTTCATTGTATGCCATTTTTTTTCCCTCAAACAATTTTGTTTTCTATGAATTTTAATTGGAAAACACAGAAAAAATAGAAAAAACATGTATTTCTCAGTTTTACCAATTCCAGTTTAAAAATAAAAAGTGCTACTGTAGATAAAAAACACAAATTTTGCTTGGCTATTCTTACTTCTCATCACAAAACTTAGATTATGTTCCTGTCACAATTTATGGTGAAGATATTTGATTCTGAAATAATGCTACGGAGTGTGTTTTTCACTATGAAATGAGAAAATACAAGTATGTTTAATAGTAAAAATCAATCTCATTCGCTCAGGAAACTTATATTCCCATTCACCAATTAGTCCTGCATCAGATAGTACCAAAAATGTGCACAGGAGCAAGCCCAATTCTGCACAGCACTGCTTCTGCTACAAGACGTATATCTACTGACCTGTGGCTTAGATGAAGTCCCAGAGGACGTATATCTACTGACCTGTGGACAAAGTGGTTAAACTCTTGCCCCCCAGGCACAGGGCAATACATAACCATTTCATGCATGCAGAGAATACAGTTTCATCAGTAGATGCAGGAGCAAAAAAAAATATCTTTGTTCTAAGGAAAGAGATCAAGACTTTACACCTGAATGTTTCCATGTTGTAATGGTGCTAGAAAGAATGTAGAATGTGATTGGTGGAGGGACAAATGGGACATCGAGTTAGATAATCTAAAAACATAACAACAAAAGTTCTTTAGGTAATACCTTTAACCACCTCCCGACTGCCTAACTCCAATTGGCAGTGGGAGAGTGGCACTCTCAGGTCTCAGTCACGCCAATTGGCGTCACCTCGCTCCACGCAAGATTAGCAGGGAACAAGCGTTCGCTCAAGCCCGCGTTCCCTGCTGTCAACAAATCGGGGCTCTGTGATTAGCCTGCCAGCCTCGATCGTTGCTGGTAGGCTGATTTTAACTGAAAGAAGCAAATATATATGTGTACTGCCCTAGATCGCAGCGCTGCACAGGGGACAGCCCTTTCACTTAACTCACAATCTAATTCCTATCATAGGCATATGCCTATGCATTTGTAGTGTAGTGTATGGCTCGCAGCCTAGATCTTATTTGTGTGTGGGGGGGATAAAAAATATGTTTTTTTATTAAAAAAAAGGAACATTTTAATGAATACAAAAAAACTCACAGCAGCAATCAAATACCACCAAAAGAATGCTCTATTAGTGGGAAGAAAAGGAGGTACAATTCATTTGGGTGCTAATTTGTATGACTGCGCAATGAACTGTTAAAACTATGAAGTGCTGAATTGTAAATAATTACCTGGTTACTAGGGGGGTATAAACCTCTGGTCATCAAGAAGTTGATGACTAACTGTACAAGATTTCTTTGCAAGCTTTCAAAACTTTAGGTTTCTTTTTCAGGTATGTTCCAGAATTTGATCCAAACCATAAAAAGTAGTGTCACACACAGAAGTCTATATATGATTTTCTAGGGTATACAGCAATCTGACACCATCCCTGGGTTTTAGCAGACTGCCTGGAGGACTCTAATAGTGTCAGGTCTCTATAAATCCTTCTGAAACAAGTGCACTACATGTACTGTACACAGAAAAAAAGCACCTCCCTACTTTCTGATATCAGAGCCCCACACATGCCATCATCCTTAATACAGATGTAGGGCTCCTTCCATTAAAAAACAGCTTGTGTAGTGGAAATACAATTGCTGACTTGGCTTACAGCGTTATTTGATTTTTGTGCAAATTACCACATTTGTCATGAAAACCCACTCCTTTTATCAGCACAAGTGCATTCAATTAGCCATTTATCTATGATTTGCTCATCCTAACACAAACTTATTAATGCAGACCTAACACTGAACTTTAGGACTGTCATATAAATAGTGCATGATGTATTTTTCTACTGGTCCTGTGGAGCCTTTTTTTCTAAGCATGACCATGTGAAAAACCTTCACATTTCAGGTTATTGCTTAAAGCACATCCAAAGTGAGAGGAATATGGAGGCTGCCATATTTATTTCCTTTTTAACAACACACATATCTTGGCTATCCTTTTGATCCTCTCCCTCTAATACTCTTATCCATAAACCCTGTGGTGATGATGATCTGGTGCCCTGAAGTCTGACTAGGTTAGCCACATCCTGGTTTTAGGTGTGTGATTTAGAAATGACTGATGTCAGAAAGATCAGCAGGACACCCAGTAACATGGTATTGCTTTTTTTTTTTTTTTTTTTTTTTTTTAAAGAAATAGATACAGTGCATCCGGAAAGTGTTCACAGCACATCACTTTTTCCACATTGTTTCCCACTATCTTTTTAATATATCCTGCAAATTTGGTGTTGCTAGTAAGGGGCCTTTGCTATTAACTGCTAAAGTCGGCGGGAATTGTTTCACTAAGAACTGTCATTACTGCATTTAAATGTATATTTTTTTCCTTTGAAATTTTAAAATTGATTTTCTCAAAAACGAAAAAAAAAATGTCCCCTTGTTCCCACTGTTCTTCTGGCAAATCTGGTGTTCCTACCATGTAAAGGGGCTTTGCTATTAACTGCTAAAGGTGGCGGGAGATAATCACAAATTAATTTTTACCGTGATCCCCGCGATCACGACCGTGATTGCATTCCGAATATTTGTAATCACGGAATTTCCGTGGCCGATTTCCGTGATCCAGAATCGATCACACCATCGAATAACGTAGCCGAATAGTGAAAAAATGCTTGTGAATCACAGCTAATCCGTGATCACAGAAAATATCTGCCCATCACTGCATGGGAGGGGGAGATACAGGTGCGCTAAACAGGTTGCCATGTATATTTCCTCTTTGCAGCAGATGTGAGAGGAGGACACAGGGTGCAAGGGGCAGGGAGAGGAGCCGGGGACTACAGATGTTGAAACATGTTCGTGGATTGGCCGGCCAGCTCTTGTCTCCTCCTGTTTTGGCCAGCCAAAGTCCAAAACAGTAAGTGTAATGTAATTTGTTTTGCACATTGGCTCCATCAGTTGAGTACCCTACATATTGGCCGACCATAACCCAAAGTGGCCAGACTTGGGCACCCAAATTTCCAGGTGCCGTTTTTTGCATGTACGCGTTTGCACTCTGTTATACCTCCACTTCAAGCTTTTTGTTGATATTTGACGCAGACAATCCTGAAGCCAAAAGATCAGCGAGGCAGCCAGGCAGCGTCTATATTTAAAATAAGCTAAATATGACATTCTCCTGCATTCCTCTCAGTTCAAGTTTCAATTGCAAAGTGACATATACACACATGGAACAAGCCCAGGCAGCTAAGACATTTCTTGACATGCTACTCTAATTGCCTCAAGAAAACATAAATAAATGGAAAACAGCTTTTCCCAGGTGATAAAGCATCATTGTTATACTAAATTAAGAGCTGGGACTCAGATTGTTATAAATAACCACTTGTGTCTGAATCTCTTTGAAATACAGAGACATTTCTGTGCCTGAATGTGACCTTCTGTAGACATTACAGAATGCATTGACTCTTCCTTTTGGAGATTTTATTTTCACGCAGTATCTTATTGCAGCAGAAACAGAACTACTGTTCTTGCTATGGAATAGGGGAATGGGCAGAGCTGCTTTCTTCAGCATGGAGATCTCACCATCAGAGTTCCTGAGATAACTAAAATTTAAATCAGATGTTAGCGGGGAAGTTTAAATATCTACAACTGGCATACAAAATTAAAGGGACACTGAGCAGAGCTTTAAAATGAAAATCTGCACTTACCTGGGGCTTCCTCCAGTCCCCTATAGCCCACGAGATCCCTTAGTGTCCTCTGGGACCCCTCTGTGGTCCCGCTAGTGGCCCCGTTAGGCTGGCAACTTCAGTCAAAGTCGTGTGCAACTGCACATGTGCAGTTCAGTCTTTCGAGTATCGCAGTTGTGTGCAACTTCCCCAGGCTAATGTGGCTGCTAGCAGGAGCCCAAAGGGGGCGACGCAGAGGACACCAAGGGATCTCGTGGGCTACAGGTAAGTGCAAATTTTCAATTTAAATCTTTGCCAAGGTCCCTTTAAGTGGTAAACAAGCACTGAAAATGAATGTCTCATCACACCAGCATCCTTATGAGAGTCTGTGATATTTCATGTCTATACACTACAACAATACATTTCTGCTGTATATGGGGCTGATATCATTTAGAAAAGTACCGAACAAAAAGGCACTTATCCTGAGTATTAAAATGAATAATACCAGTGAATCACACGACATTTTCTGTGCAGTATTGTGAATTACTGTGCAAGTATCGACATACAATCTTTCTGAAATACCTGTGAATGTTGTGATATATTGCATTACCTTATATGGCACAAATTATGTGTTTGGCCTCTATTAAATTTTCACTGAATGAACAGGGCTACCCGGTGTCTGTTTTAATAAACGTTTGCAGATGCAATGGTTACATAAAATGATCCTACACTTTGGAGTGTCACACTTTTAATCATTGAGCTGAACAATACAGCTTGCCAAAACGTTAAAGCAGATCCAAGATGAAAAACTAACTATAACAAGTAACTTGTCTATACATCTTATCTAAAGTTTATATAGTTTACACAGCAAATCTAGCTGCAAAAAGCTTTAATAGAATATGATTATTTCTTCCTGTGATACAATGACAGCAGCCATGTTGTTTGTAAACATTACACAGAGGCAGGCTTATCTACATCTTGAGCAAAAAAACCTAATCCCCCTTCCTCCTCCCTCCTCCCTTCTGCCTCTGAAATCTCTGGCTAGTAATACCTCCCATTCTCCTCCTGCCTAGACTGAGCTCCCATGAGCCCTTGCTACTGTCTGAAAGTGCCTTGGCTCTCTGAAAACCTGTTGGCATGGCGTGTTTAGTTTATAGGGAATTGGAGTATTAAAACGAAAAAGTATTTGGCTTAAAGAATGCCCTATAAACAATAGGAAAGGAACACAATTATGCAATGAGTAAAAGTTCATCTCGGATCCACTTTAAGCTTATCTCACTTTCCGCAAATGCAAAAAAATCTCTATACCATTCAACTATTTCATCAAACTGTATTATATAGAAATACCTGCGGTTACTCTGATGTTTATTTGGGTCATTGCAGTAGCTCTGCTGTTTTTTTATTGAGGAAGGCTGAAAGCTTTCTTGCATGGCTTTCTTAGTTGTTAGTAAATAGGGAGTGATAGTTCCCGATTTTGAATACACATACCCAGCATCCAGGTGTAAAACAATAGCCTCATGGGGGGCAAGAGCTATGGGGGTCTACTTTTCTTACTTCCCCCTTACAGAGTGCAGTGGAGCTTCGTAATCTTTTTTGCATCCAGTCTCATCTTTCTCCCGGGAACCACTAGCTCTATGCTGCCCCCTCTGGTTCCTGATCACATGACATGCATTGGGAGTCTGCATGCAGCAGA
This sequence comes from Hyperolius riggenbachi, assembly GCF_040937935.1. Lineage (NCBI taxonomy): Eukaryota > Metazoa > Chordata > Amphibia > Anura > Hyperoliidae > Hyperolius > Hyperolius riggenbachi. The sequence goes on along the minus strand of NC_090651.1, from coordinate 265,447,616 downwards.
GTGACTGTCAGGAGAAAGAGGAGGCCAAATATGACAAGAGCAGGTAAATCAATTTACAAAGCTCTGCTGCACTTTGCAAAGGGAAAGGGAGAAGAAGCTAGCCCTGGTAGCACCCACGAGGGGGCTGTTTGCTGCAGGGGCCCCATAATTGTTAGATTTGCTACATTCCCATAGGGGTATAGACACCCCTATGCCAACATCCACATCCTAATACTAATAAGAACTAAGAACCTCCTCAAAAAATCAGTTGCAGACTGAAGTTGAGAATAGTAGGGTATTTGGTTACAAATAGTTATTCAAACAGAAAAAGACACATGTCCATCAAGTTCAACTTTACCATCCAGCTACTGTTTTTTTGGATCCCAGGCAGCTCATCTTCCTCAACAAAAATACTTTTAGTAATAATACATGGGGATATAACTGTAAGAAGACATTAGACATAAACAGGGTTAGCAAACCATTTTTTTTAAATACTGACACATCTACGTTACACAGGTTTTAGGGCTTCTAATGTATAATCAGTACCTTAAAGGGACACTTAAGCCAGGAAAAAAAATGAGTTTTACTCACCTGGGGCTTCTACCAGCCCCCTGCAGCAGTCCTGTGCCCTCGCAGCCACTCACTCATCCTCTGGTCCTCCACTGCCAGCTAGTTTCGTTTTTGCCGACATGCCCGTCAGGACTGGCCATGCGTAGCTTTTTCCGCAATCCCGACTGTAATTAGCGCTATGGCGATACGCGTTGCCGCATTACGCACGCATAGATATGCGACAACGCGTATTTTTGTACGCGTTGCGGCCCGCAATAGCGCTAATTACAGTCGGGAATGCGGAAAAAGCTAAGTTGAACTCTTCTGCTGGCCCTCCCTTTACTATTAAGCATATTCATCTTTGTGGTCGGATAGATGTATATCACAGCAGATAAAAACCACAAAATATTGCGGTTCTGTCTGCAGTTTGTGAAGAGACCACATAATAGGTTCGTGGTATGAATAACAGAAAGCCAATTATTAATTGACAGTTAACTAACTACACAGATATCTAGTAATCCAAAGCACCATTTATGGACATACAAATCAATTTCTTTAGATGGATTTTAAAGGCAACTGGAAGTATGAGGAATATGGTTGTGTAAGTTGCCTTACTGAATTCTTTCTAAAGGCAAAATGAGGTTAAAGGAATATGGACATTCTGATATTACATACCTGGCTGGTATTGGGCAGGGTCGGACTGGGACACTAGGGGCCCACCAGTAAAGTTTCAGCCTAGGGCCCACCAGGCTCAAACTTTCCTGGGCCACTCCATACCCCCCTCCCCCTTTTGAGCTCACATACACATGTACTTAAGAAATTTTGTGCAGATGTCAGTGCTATATAAATACACAGTAATTTGATAGGACATTAGACTGACTACGGTAGGGAATAGATTGTGAGGTCCCCTGAGGACAACCCATGACAGGGATATGGTTACATGTGGCGCCGCAGCAACAATGAGCATGTGTGACCAAGCCCCCCCTTTCTGTGCTACCACCCCCTCCTGTTGTTCGGTGTGGGGCCTGGAGAGGGAGGCCCCGGGGCCCACCGGGGATTGTCCCGCGCTCCTGCCGGGTCAGTACGAGCCTGGTATTGGGTCTTCTTATCTTCTTCTCCAGTTCGTAAAAATCAGCATTGCAACAAGTATAAAAAAAAAAAGATTATCCTAACCTCCTCAGTTTAACCACAGAAGCAGAATTTGGGGCTAGAAAAATCAATGATTAAATAATCAACACAACTGTTGGTTACATGTATCAGCTATTAGAAGCTTTAATTTGTTAATGTCATCTTTTGACTACTGGATAGAGGCTTTTATGAGCACATTTCACTAGCCTCTAAAAGCTAGGTCAAGACACAAGATTATCATGTTCATTTTTGGTCATTGGCTCAGAAAATCTAATTTAGAAAGTAAAAACTTGCAGGCAGCTCCCAGCATCCAGTGTAACCTCATTCCTGTATCTGAAGCGTAGCACAGAGATGAGTATGTCTCATCTTTTTCTTTTATTTACAGAGTACTCAGTAAGTTTGTGGTCAGTCTGACCCAGTACCATTAGGTATTTGTATAGGAGTAAACGTAAACCCCAAAACTCCTACAAAAAGAGCAATGCTAAATATAAGCATGTCTTCTGAAAACAGATGTTGACAATTATGATTGTCAACTGATAGATAATTAATTTATTCTATCTCAAGCAGTAGAAAACTCCATACTCCACAGTAGTAAGACTCCATTGAAGGATATACAGCTGATCTGCTTACTACTCCCTAAACACAGCTAACCTTCCCCTAATTATAGTCCTCACACCAAAGTTTCCAGAGAAGCCTAGATTCCTGATCTTATTACAGTCTGTTGTGCCATGCTGGGAATCCACGGCTCGATTCTGAGCCATTTTGATGGCTCGATCGATAATTTCCGACATGTCCGATCTTCGGCCCAATCGATTCCACATTGAAAACAATGCAAAAAGCTAAGAAAAAACAAGCAGAAGATAAAAGAATCGCCTGCGGAATCGAGCGGGGAATCGAGTGAGCGGGAAAATTGAGCAGCAAAATCAAGCCGTGTATGTCCAGCATTAGTTTACAGAAGATTCCAGCAAAGCCTAGCTAGTCCTGGTCTTATCTAAGGTCATCATGATAATATGTAAACAAGACTATAAACAACTCAGAATGCACTCCCTACAGCAGCACCAATACAAGATCTCAACAATATTAGCTGACATCCAAACACAACATTAAAAAAAAACATAATACATTACAGAAACTTTATAGAGGTGCACCCTGGGTGACATCACTGTCCATAAAATTGTTACTGACACCTTATCTTCAGTGGTGGGACCAAATTTTGCATATGCAAAATTTTGCATTGAAATTCACAATTATGCATCATAATCGTAATGCAAAAATTCGGAGAAAATCGTAATTAATTTTGTATGTAATAGTAGTGTTTCAAAATTTGTATAGTTTTTCGCGTAATTTCTTGCGAAATTTTGCATAATTTTGTGCCGAATTTAAAGGTTAATAGCAAAGCCCCATACATGCTATTGCTACCAACATTGCTACATATGTTGATCAGTGGGTAAATCGATTTTAAAAATGCAAAGAAAAAATGGTTTTTAAACTGTCAGTTTTCTAAGTTTAAAAACCATTTTTTACTTGCATTTTTAAAATGAGTTTCTCAAAACCTATAAGTCTTTTTGCAAAAAAAAATTTTTTTTACTTGTACCCACAATTCTCCTTAGAGAACAAGTGACACTCATGCTAGCCTAGAAATTAAAAACACATATATAAGTGTCACAAACGCTGTTGCTTCCTGCTTCACCTGCTGGTGTCATCACAAGTCACCAGCAGGTGGCTCTGTTTGCTTTTCATGGTTCTCTGCAGTTAACAGGTTCACCACTAGATGGAGTATCACAGGTTACACATGTCTCTGTTCAACAGGTGTCTGGCCAGGCTGCTGGTTTCTATTTAAGCTGGCCACTCCCTTTACACTTCGCAGATCCTCGTGTCAGTGTGACTTCTGCTTGTTGGTCCACTCTCTTGCTCTGCTCTGTGTTTCCCCTTTGTCTGACTGCCTGTGTAAGCCTCTGGCTTACATCCTATCTTGCCTTGCACTGTGATTCCAGTCTGTCTGTCTGTGTGAGCCTTTGGCTTGCGTCTTATTCTGCCCTGCTCTATTGCTCCTCTGTGTCCCAGATTAGCTAGAGTGTATTCATGTATGAATATCATAGGGGTCCTGATCTTAGTGTATATTGACCCTGGACTGTGTTTGATGTCGATTCTGCTTGATGATTCTGTACTGCGATTGTTATATTTGTATATATGTATATAGAACTGTTCATATTAAACACTAATTCATTGCATATCTGTGTCCTGACCTTTTGTATTTGCTACTAAATTTGATCAGCAAATACCCTGCTAGCAGGAAACGTGACAATAAATAGATAAATACTACCTCTACTTACATAACAGATGTATTGTGCTGTCCACGTAATGATTCCTGTGAATTTTACAAAGGAAAAGCAGAAAATCCTATTCTAGGTAGTGGCCATCTTGCCAAGCTAATGCTGACATCATATCCTCCCTGGCTCTTGTTTTCCCCCCTCCTTTCTCTTGCTCATTGTGTATTCATTAGATGCCCTCCTCCCAGAGTCTTTTTTTTATTTAAACATCCAATCACTGAGTCACCTCAGCCTTGCTTGTAAACACAAGTGATCAGCTAGGCAGGGAAATAAATGGAAGAGGAGGAATATATTATAGATAAAAAGAACTCCCAGCATTAAACTCTTTGGCACTGTTTGGCACTAGGACCAGTGCTCCTAAAGTACGTGATAACCCCAAACCATAACAGCAGAAAAAGTTTTGCAAGTTTTGAATGCAGGATTAGTACCTTTATCACTTAATACACTCAGACCAGTTGCTGTTGAAATTTGATTTTTATGGTGACAATACCGCTTTAACACATGTAGCAAATTTAATGTCAATAGAGTTGGGCTGAACGGTTCGCCTGCGAACGGTTCCATGCGAACTTCAGTGGTTCGCGTTCGCGTCCCGCAGGCGAACTTTTGCGGAAGTTCGGTTCGCCCCATAATGCACCATGAGGGTCAACTTTGACCCTCTACATCACAGTCAGTAGGCCCAGTGTAGCCAATTAGGCTACACTAGCCCCTGGAGCCACTCCCCCCCTAATAAAAGGCAGGCAGCGGCGGCCATTAGGCTCACTCATGTGCCTGCGTTAGTGAGAGTAGGGCGAGCTGCTGCAGACTGTCTCTCATAGGGAAAGATTAGTTAGGCTTAGCTTGTTCCTGGCTGCATACCTGTTCTGTTGCATACCTGTACTGTGAACCCACCACTGCATACCTGTACTGTGAACCCACCACTGCATACCTGTTCAGTGAACCCACCACTGCATACCTGTTCAGTGAACCCACCACTGCATACCTGTTCAGTGAACCTGCCACTGCATACCTGTTCTGTGAACCCACCACTGCATACCTGTTCAGTGAACCCACCACTGCATACCTGTTCAGTGAGCCTGCCACTGCATACCTGTTGTGTTCAGTGAACCCGCCACTGTATACCTGTTCAGTGAACCTGCCACTGCATACCTGTTCTGTGAACCCGCCACTGTGTACCTGTTCTGTTCAGTGAACCCGCCACTGCATACCTGTTCTGTTCAGTGAACCCGCCACTGCATACCTGTTCTGTTCAGTGAACCCGCCACTGCATACCTGTTCTCGCCATGGTGCGCACCAGTCCAGCACGTCCGTCACTACACAAACAGCTGTTTGCGGTGCGTTACACGGTGAGTTTGGTGTGTCAGTGTGAAGCAGTACCTTAATTACACTACCTGATTGATGTATACACATGCAAGATGTTTTAAAGCACTTTAGGCCTGTCATTTAGCATTCAATGTGATTTCTGCCCTTAAAACGCTGCTTTGCATCAAATCCAGATTTTTCCCGGGGACTTTTGGCATGTATCCCACTCCTCCACCTGGGGGTCCAGGTGTTAGACCCCTTGAAACATCTTTTCCATCACTTTTGTGGCCAGCATAATTTTTTTTTTTCAAAGTTCGCATCCCCATTGAAGTCTATTGCAGTTAGCGAACTTTTACGCGAACCGAACCTTACGCGGAAGTTCGCGAACCCGGTTCGCGAACCTAAAATCGGAGGTTCGGCCCCACTCTAAATGTCAATAGCATGTATTGGGGCTTTGCTATTCACTTCTAAATGCGGCAAGAAATTATGCAAAAGTTCCCGATATTTTATGCTAAATTAGGAATGACTACACAGGATCAATTGAATTTGCAAATCGTAATTACGTATGAGCATAATTGTGAAAATATATGCAAAATTTAGGGAAATCGTAATTTGTTGATTACGATCATCACTACTTATCTTCCACTTGGGCTGGCATTGTCTCAAGAATTCCAGAGCTCAAATGCATGGGGCTCTATCCATTAAACAATACCAATCCATCTGACTGGATGCTTTAAACTTCTCCCTCATTAAATTACACACTCTCAACCTTACCTCCTTTGTGCTGTATAATCACAGAAAAATAAACTCATAAAGAGAATCTGTGACTTTAAGTACTTGACCCCATTCATAACGTTTTCACAGCTTCCAGCTCCACCCAAAAACGGGAGTGCGGCATAGAGGGGGTGCATTTTTGGCTGTAATTTGGCAACACAGGCACTGGAAAGCACAGTGACATAGTGATTAGTGCTCTTGCCTTGCAGCGATTGGTCCCCAGTTCGAATCCCAGCCACAGAGTTTATATGTTCTCCACATCGGGTACACTTTAAGAAAGAATAGTTAAAGGGAACCTGAGTTGGGAGACATATGGAGGCTGACATATTTATTTATTTTTTATTAATGTGCATTACCTGACTGTCCTGCTGATCCTCCGCCTCTAAAACTTGTATTCATAGATCATGAACAAGCATGCAGATCAGATGATTCTGACAAAATATGACAATATTAGCTGCATGCTTGTTTCAGGTGTGTAATTCAGACACTTCTGATACCAGAAAGCTCAGCAGGACAACCAGGCAACCGGTATTGTTAAAAAGCAAATCAATTTGGCATACAACAACTCTGAGGAATGTAAAAATGGTCAAATAAGACCCAGACCAGGTTATAATATTCCCAAAAAATTAATAATCAGGGGTGTTTGGATACCACTTTTCAAAATCCGAATTGATCCGGATCCGGATACCCAGATATCCGGATCCGGATCGGATATCCGAATCCGAGCGTTCAGATATCCGCTTTCATGCAGATATCCGAACGCATTGTCCGGGCTATCCGGGCGGATTTGGATATCCAGATAGAAAAACCGGAAGTGCCCTTTAAATTGCTTTAAAAATGTTTTTTAGGGTAAATGAGGCATGTAGCATCATTATTTTTTAAAGGGGAACACTAATTGATGATGTGGGGACTTAAAATCCCCCCCCCCCAAAAAAAATAAATGTCTGTCAATTAACATTAGGCCTAGGTTCCAGACAGCGGTCGTGCAGCCCACATTGTGTCCAAAGTCCAACCGCACAACTGGGACATGACAGTTTTTAGCCAAGACACCACCAAAAAAGTACGCAGCAATTGTGTTTTGGGTTAAACATAGGTGATATCAGTGGCCTGTGGCACCCTGGCCTGGCGGTGGGAGCTGCACAGGCAGCAGGAGCAGGGCAATGCAGCAGCAGCAGGTGTAACGTGTGCCAGGAGCATGTCGGATGTGGCACGTGGCAATTGACACTTAGCACGTGTCACGTAGCACTTGGCACGTGTCACGTATCAATTGCCACATGACACTTGGCAAGTGCCACGTGACACGTGCCAAATGACACGTGCCAAGTGACAGTCAGATAGCAGAGGAGAAGACACTAGTGCACACTAACTGTCACACTGGCACTGCTCACAGCACAGCAGTTCTGTAGAAAGCTAACACAGTAGTACTACTACTCTAACAAATACTAGCACACTGACTGCAATACTACAGTACTAACTACACAATAACACAGTAATCCTCCTATGCCCTAATCCCTAACCTAACCTATACCTAAGGCTAATAGCTGGCCAGCAGGCAGCAGCTGGCCTGGTCTGTGCACAGAACCCACAGAGACACATAGCAGCTGCCTGCAGCACACACTCTGACTGTCATACAATGACATCAATCAAGCTAATTAATGATTTAACAATAGTATAGTGATAGTGAAGGGGTTAATCACTGAACAGCTTATCACTCTGTACAGCCCTTGCTACTAGGCCCAGCAGCACTGGAGCACACACTCTGACTGTCACACTATGACATCAATCAAGCTAATTAACGATTTAACAATAGCGTAGTGATAGTAGTGAAGGGGTTAATCACTGAACAGCTTTAGGTTTATAACTGTGTACAGCCCTTGCTACTAGGCCACCAGCGCTGGAGCATGTCTCTCAGTGAGCATTCAGCAAGCTAAGACGATATGTCTCATCATGGCAGCCCTAAATTATTATCCAGGGGGGCTGGCCAGTGTTCCTTTCTGTGATTGGGTGCCAGGGTTTAGGCTGGGAACCCTCTGATTGGCTCAATGAGGTCAGGTGGGGCTGGCCAGGGTTCCCCTCTGTGATTGGTTTCTAGGGCTTCTGCTGGGAGCCCTCTGATTGGCTCCAGGACGTCTTCTCCTAAGTTACAGTATTTCGGATCCGGATATCCGCAATATCCGCGGATATCCAGGCTATGTGGCCAAATATCCGCAGATAGCTATATTTCTAGAGAAATCTAGAATCCAGAATCTGATCTGGATAGCGTAAAAATGGTCGGATATCGGGGTTACCCGGATATCCAGAATCCGGATCAGCATCCCTGTTAATAATAACCGTGTTCTCATGCATCTTGCCAACATATGAATAAATTAATACAAAAAAAGAGAGAATTGGCGCTTTGGTCCATGAGAAATTACAAAATAGCTTTATTAATATTCAAAACCTAATATGAATTATACTAATCAAAAATACAAAATACAATACAAAAGGTATAAAGACCCCCTTTAAAATCAATAGCTCAGTCTCCCCAGACGGCACAAATACAGGGTAATGAGGCTGCAGTCCTCAGACCCCCAGAAAAAAAGAGTCCCACTCTGAAAAAACAGGGATCCAGTATAATGCACAGGATGATAAGTTATTTGCCACTGCAAATGTTGCTGAAGGTAATCCTAGAATCAATGTGTGTCTAGATTCAGGCATAGGATGGACACCAGCACAGGTTGACTGTGGCACAACGTGTAATGATGTATCTTGAAATCATCAATATCATGCAGTAGCAAACCCACATCATAAAGGGGCAGGTCGCAATTCATGCATATGAATCCACAAGCTAAGCCAGGCAAAGCAGATGCAAAGTCTTATGCTTATCATATAGATCTTGTGTAAACAGAGCCAAGCAGCAGATGAAAAGTGCATAGCAGCAGTTCATGTATTAGCATGAAGATGAAGAAGCTTGTCCACATATAAGTCCCTCAGTATCCTACAATCGCAGGGAACAGATGGGAATCAAAATGACATGATGTAAGGCCTTACAAGTGTGGTGAGAGTGCCAAACAAGTTATGCACATGCTGTGTAGTGGTCCATAGTTACCATCCTATTGTTTATGGAGCCAGGTGTACAGGTTGTAGAGTCCAGGGTGGCTCAAATGAGGATGCCGAGAGGAGACATGTGGCTGCCATCCACGCCTGACATGTTTCGCAGCACTAGCAACCTTTTCAATGACAGGCAGCGAGAGAATGAGCAATGTACACGCCTTAATGGCGTATTTCAACTGTGCCGCGTCCGTCCTGGCTCCACCCACTTCCGCCCATGCCATAGCACACGCCCACCAAAGCGTAATGCAGGCGTGTGGGTGGCGGCTCGCTGGAGCGAAAATACGCTCCATAGGGAACCAAACAGGAAGCGCCTAGCGTGTCACTGGAAGGCACATAGTGAGATGGCGCCCAGAGCGATGAGAGGGGGCGGGGCCAGAAAGCATGACACAGCTCGGGAGATGCAATATATTACATTAAACCAACATAAGCAAAAAAAATAATGATAAATCAAACAAAAAACAAACACAAAACATACACGGCCACATGGTCATGTATATTGTACATTTTGTATTGTATTTTGTATTTTTGATTAGTATAATTCATATTAGGTTTTGAATATTAATAAAGCTATTTTGTAATTTCTCATGCACCAAAGAGCCAATTCTTTCTTTTTTTGTATTCAAATAAATATGGCAGCCTCCATGTGACTTTTGCCTCGGGTTCCTTTTAACAATGTTTTGAAAAAAAATCAATGTATGCCACTTCTAGGCATGTGCTTTAAGCACCCACGGGTTAATCCAGCCATGATCTATACCCGGGCAAGAACCTGTAGAGCTGCAAGACTAGACTATGGTGCCCCTTACCATCATGACATAACAATTTTTATTTTCTCCAAATCTAGTTACCATTATTTAGTTGATTAATTCAAGACTACAGTAGTGATCACTGTTACAATGCTTAATCTGTATGTTGTGTATGTTATGAAAAATGAACAAGTGAATTAATGACGTATCTAGAAAATGTAGCCAACTAAAAGACCTCTGTAACATTCAGTTGGTGCCGGCAGGCTGCTATTCAGGGGTGTAATAATTCATAAGGTTCCCCAGCAAAACTTTGATGGGACCTCAAGCTCTATAATTGAGCTCCCAAAAAATCTTGCCATTTTGCTCTCAGCGTGATTGACTCTTTTTCATGTATGCCATTCTGCCCCCATGTCCACTCTTCCCCACCTAATGCAGGGGAGTTCTGGCACCAAATTTATATCTACATTTCACAGTGGGCACTGGGCAGTAATCCTCTCCTCCTGTCACCTTGTGCTATTTCTCCTCCCCTCCAAAATAGCCTTGTTGCAGTGCAGCACAGGTATGATAGCACTGGAGGGCTGGAATGGCATGGGGACAAGGCTGTGTGGACATACGGAGAGGGAAAGTGAGGCAGACAAGAGGAGAGAAGTGCTGTACGACACAAGAGGTAAATATAACATTTGTGCCAATGATTTCCAGAGTTATTTGCATGATGATTAATGGAGGAATATTGGACAGGAAACCAAACAGGTCCCCTCTCGCCTCAGGCCCCTTAGAGGCTGCAGAGTATGTTCCCCCAGCAATAATACCACTTATGCCATCTGTACTGTTTTGCTTATGATAGACACACCTGATTATACCAATGAAGATACCAGATACAAATTAACAAAATCACTACCTATGTAATTCTCACACTGGCAAGTTTTCACTGTAAAATGATATCTGCTCCACGATAATAAACTAGCATCTGTTTTCATCAGATTGTAATTACTGAATGCAGGAGCTAGCGAAAGAGATTTTATACCGATGCACTTATATCACCATGTAAGTAGAATGTCAGAAAATGTATATATATATATATATATATATATACTGTGTGTATATTTGTATATACAGTGGCTTGCAAAAGTATTCGGCCCCCTTGAAATTTTCCACATTTTACCACATTACTGCCACAAACATGCATGGCCGGATTTCTGGAAAGGCCAGCAAGGCCACGTCCTAGGGCGATAACATCAGATAAGATAAGAAGGGCGGCATGACTTGAAGAGAGAAGAGGTCATATGTCAAAGTAAATCATCTCTTCTGGTCCCGCAGCGCAGCCAGCCAGCACCCTGCTCTGCTGAATTCCAGAGTTCCCTAATCCCTGCTTCTCTCTCTCACATTTCCTGATGTGTTATAACAATCAGGATCAATCATAACTGTCACCATTCCTCTGTATGATGGACATACAGATGATGTGAGAAATGCAAGGGATTTACATTACAAAGCAGATAGAACTAAGTTAGGCTGAGTTTTAATGCAGGCATTCCCAAACATCCCAATACAACTGTTCTGTGAGGGCCTCAGAGGTTGTCTAAGAGAATATTGGGAGCAACAACACCATGAAGTCCAAAGAACACTTCAGACAGGTCAGGGATAAAGTTATTGAGAAATGTAAAGCAGGCTTAGGCTACAAAAAGGTTTCCAAAGCCTTGAACATCCCACGGAGCACTGTTCAAGCGATCATTCAGAAATGGAAGGAGTATGGCACAACTGTAAACCTACCAAGACAAGGCTGTCCACCTAAACTCACAAGCCGAACAAAGAGAGCGCTGATCAGAAATGCAGTCAAGAGGCCCATGGTGACTCTGGACGAGCTGCAGAGATCTACAGCTCAGGTGGGGGAATCTGTCCATAGGACAACTATTAGTCGTGCACTGCGCAAAGTTGGCCTTTATGGAAGAGTGGCAAGAAGAAAGCCATTGTTAACAGAAAAGCATAAGAAGTCCCGTTTGCACTTTGCCACAAGCCATGTGGGAGACACAGCAAATATGTGGAAGAAGGTGCTCTGGTCAGATGAGACCAAAATGGAACTTTTTGGCCAAAATGCAAAACGCTATGTGTGGCGGAAAACTAACACTGCACATCACTCTGAACACACCATCCCCACTGTCAAATATGGTGGTGGCAGCATCATGCTCTGGGGGTGCTTCTCTTCAGCAGGGACAGGGAACCTGGTGAGAGTTGATGGGAAGATAGATGGAGCCAAATACAGGGCAAACTTGGAAGAAAACCTCTTGGAGTCTGCAAAAGACTGGGGTGGAGATTCACCTTCCAGCAGGACAACGACCCTAAACATAAAGCCAGGGCAACAATGGAATGGTTTAAAACAAAACATATTAATTTGTTAGAATGGCCCAGTCAAAGTCCAGATTTAATCCAATCGAAAATCTGTGGCAAGATCTGAAAACTGCTGTTCACAAACGCTGTCCATCTAGTCTGACTGAGCTGGAGCTGTTTTGCAATGAAGAATGGGCAAGTATTTCAGTCTCTAGATGTGCAAAGCTGGTAGAGACATACCCTAAAAGACTGGCAGCTGTAATTGCAGCAAAAGGTAGTTCTACAAAGTATTGACTCAGGGGGCTGAATAATTACGCACACTCCACTTTGAAGTTATTTATTTGTAAAAAATGTTTGGAATGATGTATGAGTTTCGTTCCACTTCTCACATGTACACCACTTTGTATTGGTCTTTCACGTGGAATTCCAATAAAATTAATTCATGCTTGTGGCAGAAATGTGACAAAATGTGGAAAACTTCTAGGGGGCTGAATACTTTTGCAAGCCACTGTGTATATATATATATATATATATATATATATATATATATATATATATATATATATATATATATATATATATATATATATATATTTATTTATTTATTTCACTATGACTTTCATTAAAAGGACTGAACTGAAAAATGTTACAACTCAGCCTATTATTTATAACAAGAAAGCACAAGCTTAGAGTAGGTTCAGAGCACTGAACACAAATAATGTTATGGAGACGACCTTTCCCCTTAGCTACGTGAGAAAGCAACACAGACTCTGGTTCATAGTCTAATCTGTTTCTTTCACAGTCCTGCTGCAAAATTGTCATCATTCATCATATTTCCAATCTCTAGCATTTTTCCTCCTTCCCATAGTCTCCTCTCATAACTCCCTGCGGTATTTTGCTGTCACTTTCAACTTGTCACATGGCTACTTAGGTCATCATGTACATTTGGTGTTCCTTGGTTCCACTGTCTGTTTACAGTTTGCCAGTCTTGCTCACTGAGCTGTTTTGTTGCAGAAGATACAGTATTATGCAGACTTCATAAAGAGCTACTTTAAAAGGGGTCGACAGAAATGTTTACAATCCCACCAATACATTCTCACTCTCCAGACACATCAGAAAAATGTGTAATAAATAATTTAAAAAATACCTTCTTACAAAATTGAAGCTGATAGGCCAAAGACTGCTGGTGAAAACCAGTTTCATCTTGTGCACATGATTTAGAACCCATTGATCTAATTGCAGAGGACTTCCATCAGACAGAAAGTGGGATGTGATCCTTGTACCAAAAGCACCCTAAACTAGATCAAGAGGGATGAGCACATTTACTCAAATGTGGTTTGTGAAGTTTTTTTTTACAAAACTGCAATTTTTCCAAAAGTTAAAGGGGCACTATGGTGAAAATTATAAGCTATCCCCACATCAGTTATTTAATAGGGACAACATAAAATTCAACATAGACTTTGTGTCATTACCATGCTCTTTGTGTTGATGCAGCTCAGCTGTGTAGGAGGGCAGAATTAGTTAGAAGATACTTTTTCAACACAAGGTCTAGGTTAAAGGGATACTGTAGGGGGGTCGGGGGAAAATGAGCTGAACTTACCCGGGGCTTCTAATGGTCCCCCGCAGACATCCTGTGCCCGCGCAGCCGCTCACCGATGCTCCGGCCCCGCCTCCGGTTCACTTCTGGAATTTCTGACTTTAAAGTCAGAAAACCACTGCGCCTGCATTGCCGTGTCCTCGATCCCGCTGATGTCATCAAGAGCGCACAGCGCAGGCCCAGTATGGTCTGTGTCTGCGCAGTACACTCCTGGTGACATCAGCGGGATCGAGGACACGGCAACGCAGGCGCAGTGGTTTTCTGACTTTAAAGTCAGACATTCCAGAAGTGAACCGGAGGCGGGGCCGGAGCATTGGGGAGTGGCTGCGCCAACACAGGATGTCTGCGGGGGACCATTAGAAGCCCCGGGTAAGTTCAGCTCATTTTCCCCCGACCCCCCCCTACAGTATCCCTTTAAATTTATGGTGTCTATATTAAATACCGTATTTTCCATCGTATAAGACGCACTTTTTCTCCCCAAAAAATTGGGAGAAAAAGTCCCTGCATCTTACACCGCAAAGGCAGGGAATCCCCGACTTCCGAACGCCAGCTGATACGAATCGCCAACCCGTCACCATATTGTGGATTCCCTGCCTTTGTGTCAGCTTCCTTCTTGTGTCTCCTGGACCCCCGTGCTGCAGTGTATAGTGGCAACCTAATCAATGCTCCCGCGGTGATGTCAGACCTCTGCGCTCCCCACCCCCCCACCCCCCGCGCTACCCTTCTCTCCCTCCACCTTGTCTCTCCTAGCCCCCTGTGCTCTAATGTATAGCAGCAGCTTACCTTCCATGCGCCTGTGATGAATGCAGACATCCGTCTCGACTTCACTTCTCCCTCTAGTGTCCAGCTTGAACTGATCACATCATCAGTACAAGCCACCCACGTGAGTGAGAAGTAGAGTGGAGACGGATGCAATTGCATGGAAGGTAAGCTGCCGCTATACAATACAGCACAGGAGGCCAGGAGAGACAAGGGGTAGGGAGAGGAGGCTAGCAGGGGGGAGGAGCGCAGAGGTCTGACATCACTGAGTGAGCATTGATTAGGTAATTTGCCTCTATATTTGTCAAAATATGGTTTAGCGCTCAACTTTCAGTAATCCTAGATTTAATAATGAACAGTCCTCATATATATCAAAGTTCAACAGTCAGCTTGAGATTCCAAGATGCCTTCATTAGTAATATTGTAACTCCACAATGAAAGTAACTAGATTGCGCTCACCAAATCTCCAGGCTATTCTGTACAGATCAGCAGACACGCCCAGCCAGCAATAAATCTCCTTTTGGTGTTCTTATTCTCTTTGTAAACCTCAGACAGAAGTAAGAAATGCAAACACAATAGTGCAGTATCTTTGGTTGCAGTCACACCTCCAGTGCTCCCACACACTTCCAACCGCTAGTGTGAACCAACAGTTTCTGCTATACAATTTATACACTGCAGCATGGGGGAGGGGGGCAGGAGGCACAAGGGGGAGGGAGAGAAGACACATGGAGAAAAGGGGAAGGACAGAAGGGGCCACATGGGATGGGGGATAGGGGAACATATGGGGACACAGAAGGACACAATGGAGAAACAGAAGGACACATGGGAGAAACAGAAGGACACATGGGGGATACATGAGGACACATGGGAAGACATACTGGACACATGGGGCAGACATGGGTGACACAGGAGGACATATAGGGCATACAGTAGGAAACATGGGGGGATACAGGAGACACCATTTGGGGGAGAACATGTACAAGTCGCTCCTGGAACATGGACGCACCAGGTTTAGTATCTATATTTTTTCCCCTGGTTTTTGCCCTTTAAACCTAGGTGCATCTTATATTCCGGAGCATCTTACATGGTGGAAAATACAGTAACTGATGTGGGGATAATGGAACTAGTGATGACCGGAGCTGTTTTGCCGGTGAATTGTTTGCAGTAAACGTGGTGGTGTGTAGAGTCGGATGTGTGGAGATCTTGAATCAACTTAATGAAGATCACAAGATTAGACGATGTTGGCGTGGGACTTTTTCCGAGGATATTGGTGTGAAAAGAGGTTAACTAAGAATATTAAAGGACTTTTTGTTGTTGTTGTTATATCATTTATCCCTTTGTGGAAATAGATAAGAGGCACTTTGTACCCCTATATTCATTTCTGCTGAGAGGCGGCGGGCATTTGGGGTTCCCCTTTTTAAAGGGGCCTTTGTGTGCCACCATCCGCCCCCTATGGGCACCCTGCATCCATGGGAACCTCCCTGACCCTGCTACCACATCCATAGGGATCCACTGGAGTTCCTGTCTATACTCTCTGCACTAGAGTATAGATGTGAACTCCAGCACCTGGAACCATGTTGAGGTAAGTCTGTGTGCACTGCATTTATTTTTCCCCGCTAAGCTCTGTAATGCTGCGGGAGGAGCGGGGATGCTGCATGATAGAGGGTAAATTCAAGGTTATTATTATTATTGATGTAAGAGAAGTGCGCTCTCTACGTATTTCTCCGCCGGAGAGATACGTAGAGGCGCCCATTTCTTGCGCAGACTGGCCGCAATTGGCTGAAGTTACAGGACCCGGTACTGGAGCTGGAGAAGACTGAGGACAGCGGCGTGGGAGCGATCCATGCTTATTGGACAGGATAAAGCCCCAGGTCTGTATTACATTTTTATCTTTTATCATCTATGGTACACTTTAATTGACACTGCATATTTATGTGTTATGCTGCATTTTTTTTTTGGGGGGGGGGGGGTTTGTATTAATAGAGAGGGGGCTTCATCCAACATTTTTCTGGGTAGGCCTACTTAGTGTAAAGTTCTGTTAAGTTCAGGTAAATTTGTCTGCACCCATGACCACACCCACATTCCGGGGCATGACCACATCCATTTTTCAGCTGGAGTGCCCAAAAGTGCCCTGGATCTCTTAGGATCCTAGCAATGCCATTGATGTAAATATAGAATTGATGGGGGTGATAGCAAGAAAGAGATTATAGCCAGTGCTAGGCATACGAAGAAAAGGAGGTTAGCATTAAGTGCAGGAAGGGGGGGGGGGGAGTTATGGTTAAGCTGTTTGGGTGGATAAGAGCCACAAAATGTTAAAAGACCACTATTGCAAAAATCATAAAATTTTACATACATGTTAACACATACAAATAAGAAGTGCAATTTCTCAAGAGTAAAACAAGCCATATATTACTTTGCTCCTATTTTGCTGTCACATACAGTAGGTAGTAGAAATCTGACAGAACTGACAGGCTTTGAACTAGCCCATGTCCTCATCAGAGTTTTCTTTATTTTCAAAAGCACTTAGTGAATGACTGCAGGATAGTAGGAGGGTGATCGGCACTAGATGCTAACTGACAGCCTGGGCCTCCAGTTCAAGCTTAAAGAGAAACTCCAACCTGGAATTGAACTTTATCCCAATCAGTAGCTGATACCCCCTTTTACATGAGAAATAGAATGCTTTTCACAAACAGACCATCAGGGGGCGCTGTATGACTGATTTTGTGCTGAAACCCCTCCCACAAGAAGCTCTGAGTACCGCGGTACTCTGGGCAAACTGCCACAATGTAACAATGTTCACAGACAGGAATTAGCTGTTTACAGCTGTCTCTAACAGCCAAAACAGCTAGGAGCAGCTACATAACCTGCCCACAGTAAAAATGTCACCATGTAATAAATGTCAGAATGTAAATCGGGGAGAGGAAAGATTTTACAATGAGCAAACACTGACTAAATCATTTATACATAATTATGGTATAGTTCAAGCTTAAATTCTGTGCTGTAAGAGAAGAAAGGTCCGGGCACCAGCTAAATTGCAAACATCCACTGTTTATTTCATCCCCACCTGACAGAAAACACAGAAAAGGCAAGGTCTTGCCTTTTACAGAAAACACAGAAAAGGCAAGGTCTTGCCTTTTCTGTGTTTTCTGTCAGGTGGCGATGAAATAAACAGTGGATGTTTGCAACTTAGCTTAGTGAATGACAGTGCTCTCTCCAACTGTCAAAAAAGTGTGCAGCGAGCAGGAAGTCTTGCCAGCAACTTTTTATAAATCCTTTTCAGGGAGTGTCTTTATAAAGAATAAAGGCCATGCTGAGAATCCCCCATGAAGAGATGGACTGGTCCAAAAACCTGTTGTTTCTATCAGATTTCTACTACCTACTGCAAGTGACAGAAACATGGGAGAAAAGTAATTTATGGCTCATTTTACTCTGGGAGAAATGTATTTGTTATTTGTATGTAGAGATGGCCTGAACCTCCGATTTTTGGCTCGCGAACGTCCGCAAAAGTTCGGTTTGCGCAAACTTTCATGAACCGCAATAGACTTCAATGGGGAGGCGAACTTTGAAAACTAGAAACACTTATGCTGCCCACAAAAGTGATGGAAAAGATGTTTCAAGGGGTCTAACACCTGGAGGGGGGCATGGCGGAGTAGACGCCAAAAGTCCTGGGGAAAAATCCGGATTGGACGCAAAGCAGCGTTTTAAGGGCAGAAATCACATTGAATGCTAAATGACAGGCCTAAAGTGCTGTAAAACATCTTGCATGTGTATACATCAATCAGGGAGTGTAATTAGAGTACTCCTTCACACTGACACACCAAGCTCACTGTGTAACTCACCGGAAACAGCTGTTTGTGTCGTGACGGCCGTGCTGGACTGGTGCACACCATGGCGAGATTGCTCTTCCTTAGTGATATCAGGTAATGTCTGACTGCCTTATCAACTTTCGATGGTTCTTTCTCTACCATTGTTAAAGCTTAAATCTATTTTTTTTAAATTACATTTTCTGCTGGCTGTTCAGTACCTGTAACGAGAATCTGTTTTGGAGGGCAAGTCTGCCATTGTAAGCGACCACGGGTAATGGCCGGGGAATCAGGGTTCGATTCCGGTCCAGAGTGGGAGCCTAAAAACTGGCTACCACCACCACACATCCAAGTAAGGACCCATTTGCTGTATAAGTAATGTACCTGCCCTGACCATGCTTTGCAGACCAGGCATCTGTGGTCAGATGGACCCTGAACCCAGCGCTGTGTGCCAGAGATGACACCACTTGCCTTTAACGAGAATCTGTTATGGAGGGAAAGTCTGCCATTCGTTCAACTGTGTGAAACTTTCAATGGTACTTTCTCAGTAGCATGGTGACCACTGGTAATGGCCGGGGAATCCTGGTTCAATTCCGGTCCGTTGTGGAAGCCTAAGAAATGGCTACCACCACCACACATCCAAGGAAGGCAGCAGACACGCTGTGGGCAAAGGATCAGGGAAGGCTACCACACATCCAAGGAAGGCAGCAGGCATGGCATGCACGTCCCGAGGTAGTGACCAAAAATAACAATACACGAGGACTTTCTAGGCCCTGCTGTATATGACACTGATCGACTTTACTACCTGTAATGAGAATCTGTTATGGAGGGCAAGTCTGCCATCCATTCAAGTGAAGATATGCACTGACTGCCAGGTATAATACAATGTGCAGTCACAGATGCAGTGAAAGGTATGCAGTGACTGCAAACAGCTGTTTGTGTAGTGACGGCCCTGCTGGACTGGTGCACACAATGACGAGAGTGCAGGTGATGGCAGCTTTCCAGCCCATATGGTCGCCGGGCTGAGGTAGCTGAATGACAGAACAGTGACTGTCCAGCTGATCAAATTTGGTCTGTCCACAATGAAGCAACAAACTTAATGATCAAGGTAATGATCATGAAAGGGAATTGGCACATGTCCATGCCTTTTGTTTTGTTGTTGCAGCCGCAGTGCAGCCAGAAAAATTAGGCAGGCATGTACACGCACCAGAAAAATTATTATAGCGGCCGCTGCTAGGTATGCACGGAGTGGTATATCACACTGCGTGCACTCACGTAGGTAGGTGGGTGCACTAAACACAACAGGTAGGTATATGCAGCGATGGGTATTACAAAGTGCACTTGTCACACACAGACAGGTAGCGGAAAGGCACAGTGACACTGCGTGAACTCAACTCACGTAGGTAGGTGGGTGGGTGCACTGTGAACAACAGGTAGGTAGGTATATGCAGTAATGGGTATTACAGCGGCCTTAAAAATTCAGGAATCCATCTGGAGTCCTGGACCCTGTTGGTGGTGGCGGAGAAGGCAGTCAAGCGGCCTGCGGGCAGAAGTGCTGTGTGGGGAGCGACTTAGTCTTGGGGCAGGCAGTGCGCACAGCGTGCAGGCAGAGATGCTGTGTGTGGGGACTGACTTAGGCGACTTTTGCGACTTAGGCGACTTCTCTTCTCAGTGACAACGCCTCCAGCTGCGCTGAAGGTCCTTTCTGATAGGACGCTTGAGGCAGGGCAAGACAGAAGTTGGATGACAAATTGGGACAGCTCTGGCCACAGGCCAAGCCTGCACACCCAGTAGTCCAAGGGTTCATCGCTGCTCACAGTGTCTACATCCACACTGAAGGCCAGGTAGTCGGCTACCTGCCGGTCCAGGCGTTGGTGGATGGTGGATCCGGAAGCGCTAAGGTGAGGTGTTGGACTAAAGAATGTCCGCATGTCCGACATCACCATGAGATTGCTGGAGCGTCCTGTCCTTGCCTGCGTGGACATGGGAGAAGGATTACTGGCAGTGGTACCTTTATTGCATTCTGCTGTGACATCACCCTTAAACGCATTGTAAAGCATAGTTGCCAGCTTGTTCTGCAATGTACTTTCTGCCTTCAGGTGAGTTGGTAACATGTCCGCCACTTTGTGCCTATACCGAGGGTCTAGTAGCGTGGCCACCCAGTACAGCTCATTCTTCTTGAGTTTTTTTTATATAGGGGGGTCCCTCAACAGGCTGGACAGCATGAAAGATGCCATCTGCACAAAGTTGGATCCAGACGTACTATCCATCTCCTCTTGCTCTTCCTCAGTGACGTCAGGTAAGTCCTCCTTCTCCCCCCAGCCATAAACAATACAACAGGAACATTGAGCAGCACAAGCCCCCTGCGAAGCCTGCTGCGTTTGTTCTTCTGCCGCCGCCTCCTCCTCCTCCTCCAAAGAAACACCTTACTCATCATCCGAGTCTGGCTCCTCTTCCCCACACGACTCTTCCTCCTCCTCCCCCCTCTGTGCTGCCGCAATTGTTGAGGAAACATCTGGTTCTGATGCAAATTGATCCCACAACACTTCCTCCAATAACTGTTCCTCTTTACGCTCCTCCACAGCTTGATCCACCACTCTACGCATGGCACGCTCCAGGAAGTAAGCGTACGGGATCAAGTCGCTGATGGTGCCTTCACTGCGACTCACCAGGTTGGTCACCTCCTCAAACAACCGCATGAGTCTGCATGCATTTCGCATGAGTGTCCAGTTGTTGGGCCAGAACATCCCCATCTCCCCAGATTTTGTCCTTCTACTGAAATTGTAGAAGTACTGGGTGAAGGCTTTCTCCTGTTCTAGCAGGTGAGAGAACATAAGGAGGGTCGAATTCCAGAATGTCGGGCTATCGCAAATGAGGCGTCTCACTGGCGACTTGTTTCTCCGCTGAATCATGGCAAAGTGTGCCATGGCCGTGTAAGACCGCCTGAAATGCCCACACAACTTCCTGGCCTGCTTTAGGACATCCTCTAAGCCTGGGTACTTTGACACAAATCTTTGAATGACTAGATTCAGCACATGTGCCATGCAGGATACATGTGTCAGCTTTCCCAAATTCAAAGCGGAAATGAGATTGCTGCTGTTGTCACACACCATGTTGCCGATCTCCAGCTGGTGCGGGGTCAGCCACTGATCCACCTGTTTTGTTAAGAGCAGCCAGGAGAGCTGGTCCAATGTGACTCTCCGCTTTGAGGCAAGACATGTCTAAGATGGTGTGACACCGTTGTACCTGGCATGCAGCATAGGCCCTGGGGAGCTGGGGCTATGTAGCTGGAGAGGAGATCGCAGCACCAGTAGAGTTGAACTGCCACACAGCCAAGGAGGAGGAGGACGACGACAGCGAAGAGGATGTAGCAGGAAGAGAGGAGGTGGCAGCAGGCCTGCCTGCAAGCCGTGGAGGTGTCACAAGTTGGTCCGCTGCACAGCCACGTACTCCATGCTTGCCATCGGTCACCAGGTTGACCCAATGGGCTGTGTAAGTAATGTACCTGCCCTGACCGTGCTTGGCAGACCAGGCATCCATGGTCAGGTGGACCCTTGACACAACGCTGTGTGCCAGAGATGCACCACTTGCCTCTCAACTTCACGGTACAGTTTGGGTATCGCCTTTTCAGAGAGATAATTGCGGCCTGGCATCTTCCACTGTGGTGTCCCAATGGCCACAAATTTACGAAAGGCCTCAGAGTCCACCAGCTGGTATGGTAACAGCTGGTTAGCTAACAGTTCCGCCAAGCCAGCTGTCAGACGCCGGGCAAGGGGGTGACTGGCAGAAATTGGCTTCTTCCGCTCAAAGATTTCCTTCACCGACACCTGGCTGCTGTGGGCAGAGGAGCAGGAACCGCTCAAGGTCAGAGGTGGAGTGGAGGAGGGTGACTGTGAAGGTGCAATGGAGAAAGTGGCTGAAGATGACGTACCTGAAGGAGGAAGAGTAGAAGGAGGGTGGCTTTTCTTTTGTGTGCCGCTTTTGCTCAGGTGCTCTTCCCATTGCAGTTTGTGCCTTTTCTCTATGTGCCTTCATAAGGCACTTGTCCCTGCGTGGGTGTTGGCCTTTCCACGGCTCAATGTTTGGAGGCAGAGAGAACAGATGGCATTGCTCCGATCTAAGGCAGACACATTAAAAAATGTCTAAAACGCTGAGCCCCCCTGGGGTGATGGCACTATGGTGGCATCAGCAGCTGACGCTGAAGGGCATGTTGGCTGGCTGTACATAGGTGGCGATACATGGCGCCGGACACTGCCAACAGCTGTTTGTGATGACGAGCTCCCTCTGCTTCTTTCAGGAACTCGTCTCCTCCTACTCCTCTCTGACTCCCCCTCTGAACTGTCCCCCTGTTCATCTCCTCTATTGGGAATATATGTGGGATCCGTATCATATTCATCATCATAATCATCTTGCCCAGCTTCATTTGCCTCAGACACCTCCAAAACTGCACCAACAGCAGGTACTTCATCATCCCCCTCCGCACACATTACGTCCATAGTGTCACCGTCTAACTCGACATATGAGGTGGTGTAACTTGCTTAGCGCCTTCATCTGGTTGTAACAATAATGGCTGTGTATCATTGATTTCCCCACCAAATAACTCCTGCGAACTGTCAAATGTAGCGGATGTGGTACTTGGAGTAGTGCTGGTGGTGGCTACGGAAGATGAGGTGTTCTGTGTTAAATAATCAACCATGTCCTGACAATCTTGGGAGTTGATGGGATGCGCCTTCTTTTGAGCACTGTACTTTGGTCCAGGCCTGCACGAAATCACATCAGCACGACCTCGCACAGACCTGCAGGGTGACCTTCCTCTGGGTCTGCCTCTACCTCTGCCTCTACCTGTTTTGTCCGTTTTGTCCATATCGGGGGGGGGGGGGGGGGACGAAATGAAAGGTATGCACTGACTTGAGTAATACAATGTGCAGTCACACAGGTGCAGTTAACAGGTATGCACAGAATGGTATATCACACTGTGTGCACTCACATAGGTAGGTGGGTGCACTAAACACAACAGGTAGGTATATGCAGTGATGGGTATTACAAATGTGCACCTGTCACACACAGACAGGTACCGGAAAGGCACAGTGACACTGCGTGCGCTCACATAGGTGGGCGGGTGCACTGAAGTGAACAACAGGTAGTAGGCATATGCAGTGATGGGTATTACAATGTGCACCTGTCACACACAGACAGGTACTGGACAGGCACAGTGACACTGCGTGCGCTCACATCAGTGGGTGGGTGCACTGAAGTGAACAACAGGTAGTAGGCATATGCAGTGATGGGTATTACAATGTGCACCTGTCACACACAGACAGGTATCGGACAGGCCCAGTGCCACAGTGTGCGCACACGTAGGTGGGTGGGTGCACAGTGAACAACAGGTAGGTATATGCAGTGATGGGTAATGTACACCTGTCTCACACACACAGGTAGTCACTGAATGTGCCGGGCCTGGCAGTGGCACACACAGTAGGAATTACAAAGTGTCTATGCAACACAAGTGTCAGTGGGACACACAAAAAAAATAGATCACAAGAACAAGATTAGCTCTCAAAAGAGCTCTTGTGGGTGCTTTTTTAGCAATAAGAATCAGCAAGGAGCAAGCTAAGAAGCCAACAAGAGCCTAACTAAGCTTTCCCTAAGAGAGTCTGCAGCAGCTTTCCCTTCTCTAATTAATGCAGGCACACGAGTGAGTCCAAAGCCTGATGCTGCCTGGGGGGAGTGGCTCCAGGAGGGAGTGTAGCCTGATTGGCTACAATGTGCCTGCTGACTGTGATGTAGAGGGTCAAAGTTGACCCTCCTGATGCACTATGGGGGCAAACCGAACTTCTGGAAAAGTTTGTGGTTCTCCGCGATCGCGAACCCCAGAAGTTTGCCAGGAACCATTCGCTGGCGAGCCGTTCGGGCCATCTCTATTTGTATGTATTAACATGTATTTTAAATGTTAAAATTTTTTGCAATAGTGGCTCTTTAGCCACTTCACTAAGGAGGGTTTTTCCCCTGCTGTACCAGAGCAATTTTTACCTTTCAGCGCTCCTTTAATTAATTTGCCAATAACTTTATCACTACTTATCACAATGAAACAATATATATCAAGGCTTTCTTTGGGTGGTACATTTTGCTCAGAATTATTTTATTCTAAATGCATTTTAATGGGGTAAATAGGAAAAAATTGAAAAATAAGTTATTTCTCAGTTTTCCGCCATTATAGTTTTAAAATAATTCATGCTACCATAATTAGAACATACACATTTTATTTGATTATTTGTCCCAGTTATTAAAACGTTTAAAATATTTTCCTAGTAGAATGTATGGCGTCAATATTTTATTTGGAAATAAAAGTGCATTTTTTTCAGTTTTGCATCCATCCCTAATAAGAAGCTCATAATTTCAAAAAATAGCATTAATATACCCAGAGATGGATTAATATGTAAAGGGGCCCTATGCAAGATAGTAGATTTGGAACCACCTTGTAAGTTGAAGTGAAAATAGGTCAAAAAAAGTGGCAGGTGGGACCCTTGACACCCACTAGCCCCAAGCACCTGCTTAGGTTGCCTGGTGGATGATCCTGCTCTGAATATACCTCTTGACATAAATATTAAAAAAATTAAGTCCCTAAGATAACTATTTATGTATTTTATTTTAATTGGCATTGGTTTTTAAAGGGACTCCGAGCTCATCTAAAAAATAAAAGTTGTACTCACCCGGGGCTTTTTCCAGCCCAGTGCTGGTCGGGAGGTCCCACGACGGCGTCCTGGCTCCTCTCCTACTCCCCGCTCTGGAATGGCTGACCGGCCGCAGCCCAGGCGACACTCGGCCGAGTGTCGGGCTGCTTCTTCCGCGTATGACGCGGCTGACGTCACACGCCGGCCGCCTCGCGTCATCACGGCGGCCAGCGTGAAAGTACTGCGCATGCGCGATTAAAGCGTGCATGCGCGGTACTGACATGCCGGCCGCCATGATGACGCGAGGCGGCCGGCGTGTGATGTCAGCCGCGTCATACGCGGAAGGAAGGAGCAGCCCGACACTCGGCCAAATGTCGCCCGGGCTGCGGCCGGTCAGCCATTCCGGAGCGGGGAGTAGGAGAAGAGCCAGGACGCCGTCGTGGGACCTCCCGACCAGCACTGGGCTGGAAAAAGCCCCGGGTGAGTACAACTTTTATTTTTTAGATGAGCTCGGAGTCCCTTTAAGGCATATACTTTATTTGGGAAACTATGGAAGAATGTGGGAGGTAAGGTGTAAATTGTAATGGTATATTTTTCTATTTTTAATAAAAAAAATGTATTTATGTCCTTGCATACTATTTCCTGTTATCGTACCATTAGTACGCAAACAGGAAGTAATGTGTGAACATGTTACTTTGTTAGTTACCTTGAACACAGACATCTCATTGATGCTGGCGATCATTGACATGGGGACTTAGAGCAATGAATGGGAACAGTGTTCCTATTCATTGATCTCCCCACTAACGGGCTGCGGGCCAAAGGCAAGAACCATCTGCCACAAAAGACAATTATCTACGTTCTGGGGCAGGAACTGAAGTCCTGCTGGACATAGATAATCCATCTGAAACCACATGCGTGGTTCAATTGGCGCAGGGGAAATCAGGAAATTGGGTTTGTGCCATTTGTAGGGATGGTCGGAAATGCCAATTTCCGATTCCACGGTAAATACGCATTCCGCCATTGCCAAATACCGATTCCGCTTTCCGCTACCAATTTCCTCCGTCCAATGCGGAATTTCCGCCAGAAATCGCAGAAATTCCGCCCGACTTTAACATCGATTTTCTCAAAAACTATAAGGTCTTTTTGAAAACTTTTTTGCATCTTATTCACAAGATTCATTTTAATAAATCCTGAAAATTTGGTGTTTCTAGGACTTACGGGGGCTTTGCTATTAACCACTAAAGTCGGCGGATTTTTACTGTAATGTAAAATGCAGAAAATAGGCAGATGCAGGTTTTCTGCATTTTACATTACAGTAAAAATCCGCCAACTTTAGTGGTTAATAGCAACGCCCCCATAAGTCCTAGAAACACCAAATTTTCAGGGTTTATTAAGCTGAATCTTGTGAACAAGATGCAAAAAAAGTTTTCAAAAAGACCTTATAGTGTTTGAGAAAATAGATGTTAAAATCGGGTGGAATTTCCGCGATTTCCGGCGGAAATTTCCGCGATTTCCGGCGGAAATCCGCCTACAGCACTTGCATTACAGATTTCCGCATTCCGATGCGGAAATGCAATTTCCGATCGGAATTTTGGAAATTGCATTTCCGCGGAATCCGAATGAGCATCCCTAGCCATTTGCCCCAATATCGTTCTTCTTGTTAAACATCCCTGAAATACCGCTATCCAGTATACCCATACACTGTCTTCTACTTATGGAACATTTTTTATTATTATTTTTCACTCTATGAACTTTTGAGTGCTGGTCATAAACTTTGCTTTTAGTAACTGTGCAGGTGGAATTACTGCTGGTCACATCATAAAAGACTGTAAAAGAAAGCTTTGCAAAACAGAGAAGATGATGCTGTGATTTTATTGCACCATAGCTCTGGTCTTATAATTTATAAATGACTTACACCAGGAAAGGACCAGACAGTACATTACACTGTAATATATCTAAATTGATTTTTTTTCTTTTTCTTTTTTTTTTCTAACCAAATCAATAATATTTTATGTGAAATATGTCCAAGGCGCTGTGTCACATTACAATGGGAACATTAAGGAATGCTCCTTGTTCAAATGTAGTCTGTTGTCTCCAATCTCAGCATAGTTTTGTCTCTGCTTACCCATTTGACATAAAAAACAAAAACAAAACAAAAAAAAAACAAAGCAGAAATTAAGGTATTTCCTTTATCTTCCTTTAGGTTTCATATTTTCTTTGCTCGGCTTAAGGCTTGAAATGAACATTGCAATCTGTACGATAAAAACAATTGCTTCAATAACTCATAATGACAGTTTCCATGCATTTTCTATTCATTCAATTGAATTCTTACCTGAATTAATACGTTATTTTAAAGAGCATGTTCTGTATGGCCAGCTTTAGCTCTCTTAAATGTAACAAGTGTGACCACTAATCTCTAAAGTGACACTACTTTTTTAGGAACCCAAAGTAAGGGGTATATGGCAAGTAACTGCCACATTAATTTACCATTACACAGTTGCCTAGCAGCCTGTTGATGTTTCATGCATCAGTAGTGTCTGAAGTACATACCTGAAGCAATCACACAGCTAATCTAGTTAGAATCTAGTCAGAGCAGCTGATCTAGCAGAGCATGCTTGTTCAGGGTCTATGGCTACAAGTAATAGAGGCAGATGATCAGAAGGAGCACCCGAAAATTCTTATTGTTTAAAAGGAAACAAATGTGGCAACCTTCATTTTCCACTTACTTCCGCCGTACTTTAAATAAACCCCTGCCTTAGAAACGGGATACAATTCCAGTCACACAACTACTAATTCACAAACATATGTATGTATGCGTGAAATGAAGATGGCAAATCCTAACCACTTAGCACTGACAATCTCAGGATTGCTAAATCTTTTGTGATATGTCTACTTGAGATACTTTTCTCACACCAAAGCAATACGAGCAGACACATCTCGGAGACAAATCGTCTACCTAGTCACTTTGTTAAGTATATAGACTGGGGGGATAGGTCTCCGACCTAAATGAACATACTACTAAAAGAAAAAAGAACTGAGACCCCCACTGTTCTATAATAATTGGCTCAAGGCGATAGCCTAAATATAGATCAAGACACCTGAGTAAGTGACAAATCTTTATTCAAAACCAGCTCAAAAATATAAAAACAATTAAAAACAGGCAGCCAGACCTGGTATACAAGCCCCTAAATAACATGGGTACATAAACAAGTCAAGTGTATAATAAATGGATAGTTCTCCTGGGTATCTCTGTGATAAAGTATATAGTGATGTCCCAAAATATAAATAATCAGTAAAGTGCTAGAGACATCTGCTTCACAGACCAGTATCCCAGGAGAAATATATGACAATATATAAGATAAAAAATCCCCTATAAAGTTCCTTGCTCAATATAAGTGCTTATCAACCTGTGCTCAGCTGAAATAGTGAGATATCATGAAAAATGTCCCACAATATCTGTAGTGCAAATATACAAAGGATAAACCATATAAATGTAAACAATCAGATCATGTGCAATGAAAAAAGTTATTCCCCTGAAGGGAAGATCAGTAAGGTGGATAGTGCAAAATTAGATGAAACAAATATAAAAATAAATCAAACAGCAAGTGAAGGAAGATAGCAGCTATCAATTGGGCAAAAAGGTAACCGACAGTGTAAAAGATGAGCAGAGAAACAGACACGAGACTCACCAGATATAACAATGATAGGACCAGGAATGGCTGCACAGCGCTACCCACGCTGCCCCACTAGTTCCGCCGAAGCCTTGAGCCAATTATTATAGAACAGTGGGGGTCTCAGTTCTTTTTTCTTTTAGTACTTGAGATACTTTGATATTTCCAGACATGCTTTAGCAGTGGCGTAACTAAGGAGCTGTGGGCCCTGATGCAAGTCTTACCCCCAAGCACTCTATACATAACAATTGATATGGCACACCAAAACCTGCCAATGACAACTACAGTGTCAGAGGTGAAAGAAAGGAATGGGGCTGAAGCCTATGACAGCCAATCACAGTGATTGGCTGGCGGGGGAGAGAGGGAGAGACTATCCCCTCCCCCCCCCCCCCCCCCAAAAAAAAAATACCCAGAGGAAATGGATTAGGAAAAAATAGAAATAAATATTGACAAAAACAATTAAATAAACATTGGGGGGCGATCAGACCCCACCAACAGAAAGCTCTGTTGGTGGGGAGAAAATGGGGGGAGAATCACTTGTGTGCTGACATGTGCGGCCCTGCAGCGAGGCCTTAAAGCTGCAGTGGCCTATTTATTGAAAAACGGCCTGATCTTTAAGGGGGGGGGGGGTAACACTGCGGTCCTCAAGTGGTTAAAGGCATGATCCCGCATGTGAATTAAGTCCAAGCGGGCACTGATATTATGTTTGCATTCTTTAAAAAAATGTATATTTTATTTGGTTTCTCGTTTTGATATACATCAATTGACCAACACAGGAGTGCAGCAAGAACATCCACAAGTGTTACAGGAGAATAACCATAAAACAACCTACCCATCCCTTCCCCCAGCATCAGTGCATGAATACCCAACCTTATACTTTTATATTGCTATATCTGCAGTTTACCTAATGTTCCTTGCAGGTCAGCCAGTGCAGACCAGGAAGTATACTTAAAGTGAATCATAAGTTCCAGGATATCCTTGGTATATGTATTTATGATGAATTGTTTCCAGATAGAGAAGAAGGCCTTCATGGAGTTTTCTGTGTGCAGAAAAGTTTTCAGCAAATCCAGATATTTAACAAATTTTGGGTATACTAGCATAGATCCATTTGTTATAAATTAACTTTTTTTGCAGCTAATAATATGAGATGGGCTAACGTCATGCCCTCCTTTGGTTATGGTTAATGACAAGATCTGTGGAGACATCTGGAGATCCTTGTCACATAAATTGGTGGGTATATTCTCCTACTTTCCAGTTTCCACCAAAAGGATAATATAGCACTACATTTCCACATTCAACGGAAAAGATCTGGTTTTGGTTGTTTACATTTTGGGTATTCAGTCTTAAAATGTGGTGGTGGAAGTTAATATTGTATTTAATATTGTATTTAATATTGTATTTAATTAATGTATTTAATACTAGCTGATGACCCGGCGTTGCCCGGGTATGTATTTGGCTGGTGCCGGCTCCGCCCATTTTGTTTTAACCCTAACACACAAACAGTCAATGACCAAGTTTGTGAGCTTTGGCATACATAATGTGTATATTCCCATAGAAATTAAATAAATCAGATTGGCGGTTTGTGACTCCGCCCCTCTCCAGCATTTGAACCCCAGTCACCCAATGACCAATTGTAGCAGGTTTGAGGCATCTCCTATTAACAGTGTAAAAATGGCAGCAATTTAAATATTCCCCTTTAAAATCAACAGGTGAATTTTGATTGGCTATTGTAGGCTCCACCCACTTACCTGAATATTAATCTCAGACACCCAGTGACCATCTGGGCAAAGTTTGAGAACCATGCCATTAACAGTGTAAGAAGGCCTGCAGTTTATATTTTCCCAGTGAAATTTGTTTTTGGCTCTGACCACTTTTTGTAACCTGGACAGACAGTCACTCAATGACCAAGTTTTTGAGCTTTCGGGTTCCTGGCATCAAAATTGTAAGAATGGAAGCAGTTTATCCAGCAAATAAATCTCATTGTCTGTTTGTGGCTCCACCCCGTTTTCTGAATTTGAACCCCAGTGACCCAATGACCAACTGTACCAGATTTGAGCCTTGTGCCATTAACAGTGCAAGAATGGCAGACATTTTAATATTCCCCTTGAAAATAAACAGGTGAATATTGATTGGCTTTTTTAGGCTCCACCTATTTTTCTGAATTTTAATCCCAGCCACCCAGTAACCAGCTGTGCAAAGTTTGAGAACCCTGCCATTAACAGTGAAGAAGGGCTGCAGCTTACATTTTCAAAGGGAAATCTGTTTTTGACTCCACCCACTTTTTGTAACCTTGACACGCAGTCACTCAGTGACCAAGTTTGTGAGAACTTGGGTCCCTGGCATCAAAATTGTGTGAATGGAAGCAGTTTATCCAGGCTGTTTCTAACATTGACACAGTCACTCAATGACCAGGTTTATGAGCTTTGGGATACTTGGCATCGATAAGTTGCATTTCTCCATTGAAATTAAACAAATCTGATTGGCTGTTTGTAGCCCACCACCTTTTTAGAATTTAAATCCCAGTCTCCCAGTGACTGACTGTATCAGATTTGAGGCCTCTGCCATTAAGAGTGTAAGAATGGCAGAAATGTAAATATTCCCCTTGAAAATCAATAGGTGACTATTAATTGGCTGTTGTAGGCTCCACCCACTTTCCTGAATATTAATCCCAGTCATCCAGTGACCAACTGTGTCAAGTTTGAGAACCCTGCCAATAACAGAATGGCTGAAATCAATCTAACAAATCTGATTGGCTGTTTGTGGCTCCACCCCCTTTAGTGAACTTGGACCCTCAGTCACCCAATGACTGACTGTATCAGGTTTGAGGCCTCTGCCATTAACAGTGTAAGAATGGTAGCAATGTAAATATTCCCCTTGAAAAATCAATATGTGAATTTGGCTTGGCAGTTGTAGGCTCCACCCACTTTCTAACTATTAATCCCAGTCACCCATTGGTCAACTGTGCAAGTTTGGGAACCCTGCCATTAACAGTGTAAGAATGGTTGCAATTTATATTTTCCAATACAAAAAATGTAGTTGTTGGTTCCACCCACTTTTCCTGACCTTGATATATATAGTCACTCAATTACCAAGTTTATGAGCTTTGGGGTCCTTGGTATCAATAATTTGTATATTCCCACTGCAATTAATCAAACCTAATTGGCTGTATTTGGCTCCGCACCCTTTCTGAATTTGAACCCCAGTCACCTAGTGACCAACTGTACCAGGTTTGAGTCATCTGCTATTAACAGTGTAAGAATGGTAGCAATTTAAATATTTCCCTTGAAAATCAACAGCTAAATTTTGATTTGCTGTTGTAGGCTCCACCCATTTTACTAAATATTAATCCCAGTCACCCAGTGACAAACTGTGCACAGTTTGAGAACCCTGCCATTAACAGTGTAAGAATTTAACAGTGTAAGAATGGCTGCAGTTTATATTTGACCAGTGAAATTTGTTTTTGGCTCCACCCACTTTTTGTAACCTTGACACACAGTCACTCAATGACCAAGTTTGTAAGCTTTCAGGTTCCTGGCATAAAAAATGTGTGAATGGAAGCAGTTTATACAGCAAAGAAATCTGATTGGCTGTTTGTGGCTCCACTCCTATAGTGAATTTGGACCCCAGTCACCCATTGAT
This sequence comes from Hyperolius riggenbachi, assembly GCF_040937935.1. NCBI lineage: Eukaryota > Metazoa > Chordata > Amphibia > Anura > Hyperoliidae > Hyperolius > Hyperolius riggenbachi. Next base: position 265,415,259 of record NC_090651.1, on the reverse strand, counting down.
CGACTGTAGCAAGTTTGAATCCTCTGCCATAAACAGTGTAAGAATGGCAGCAGTTTAAATGGTCCCCTTGGAAATCAATAAGTGAATTTTTATTGGCTGTTGTAGGCTCCACCCACTTTCCTGAATCTTAATCTCATTCACCGACACCCAGTGACCAAGTGTGGCAAGTTTGAAAACCCTGCAATTAACAGTGTAAGAATGGCTGCAGTTTACATTTTCCCATTATAAATGAATGGCTGAAATTTGATTGGCTGTTTTATGTTCCGCCCGCTTTTCCTGGATTTGTAGCCAAGTGATCACCTGTGCCAAGTGTAGGGACTTTGGCTTGATTACTGTGAGAATGGCAGCCTTTTACATTTTTTCCATTAACATGAATGGGTGAAATCTGATTTGCTGTTTGTAGCTCCGCCCAGGTGTGCAGGGTGGACGCAAGACCCCCAGAACATATCATGCCAGGTAGTAAGGGATCTGTGTACCAAGTTTCGTTCAAATCGGTCAAGTCGTTTTCAAGTGGTCGCGGCACATACATACATACATACATACATACATACATACATACATACATACACACATCCGATTTTATATACAGTGTATAGATTGAAGGCATATTTAACCCCATGTAGCATCTTGAGATGAGAATCTCACCATCATTCACTAACCATAATTGTTCACACCACCATATTTTCTTCTATGCCTTTTGTTGGTTTATCAGGATTTTCAATATTCCAGCTCTAATAAATATCAACCAATTTAACCTCAGTTTTGCCTTTATGCACAGGGCTGGATTTGTAATCTACTCTTTACCGCCCAAGGCCACTATCACCAGCGGCCCCCTTCAGTATAGGTAGGGATATAACCCCTCCCCCATTCCCTCCAGTATAGGTAGCAAGCTGATCCCTCCCCCCTTCCCTCCAGTAGCCTGATGACTCCCCCAGTATAGGTAGCCAGATGACCCACTCCCCCTTTCAGTACAGGTAGCCAGCTCACCTTCACACTGCAGCAGCCATCATTGTCAAAAGTTATCCCGTTTAAATAGTTGATTAATTAAATATAAGATTATAAAAGTCCATGAAAAAAGACTGTCTGGAGTAATAAGCCACAGGGGAGGAATTACAGTAGATAGAGTTTTATGTAATGTCTTAGAATTTGCAGGTGGAATTTAATTATATTCAGGAGTACAGAAGGCAAATGGCCAATGTCCCCTCAAGAACTGATCTGCACGGGTAATGCCTAGTCTTCAATCTTAATTTATAAAGGTTAAAATATAGTGTTTTTTATACTTCACTGCTCTTTTGAGAGACTAATTATGCAAGACCAAGCTTGCAAAGGAGAAAGGTTGATTTGCTATCAAGGATAAAATGCCTATAGAAAGTTTTCGGATGTGATATATTTTATAGGTAACGGAATGATTAACTTCTTGAGAGCCTATTTCAACATTCTTTGCTACAATTGCCTCAATTGCCTCCTATGCATTTCAGTCATATGAATCAGTCCAAACTTACTATTTCTTTTTAGTTTTTATTTTATTCTTGGCTAGTTTCAGTACTTTGCTCTTCTGTGTGTCACATCTGGTTAGAGTACCTCCCATAGTCAATATCTATAATACCTATGATTCTAATGTGTGCCCCAGCATTATCAGTGATAAATAATAGACAAAAATGAGAAGCTAACATGGGTTCTGTCCCCTTTGGATTTACCATAAGGCACTATAGGCATGTGCCCACAGGCGCCTGTTGATGGAAAGGCGGCGTAATTTTCTTCCCTGAGTGCCTCTCTCCCTTGTTCCCTATGAAGAGTCCTGATGAGAGTGTACATGAGAGGTTACACATCCTGCTCTCGGCATTCCACTGATGAGATCTCCCTTTAGTCAGGGGCACCTTTAGCTACCTAACCATTTAATGACCGCTCCACGCCAATTGGTGTGGACGCGGCAGCAGCCCCAGAACCACCTAACGTCGATCGGCACTCAGTCCCGAGGGCGTGTTTTGCAGGACATTGCGTGTGCCAGTGTACGCACATCTCCGCTTAAATGACGCAATCTATGGCAGCGCTGTCCCCCTGACACCCACAGAGGTGATCAGCTGTCATAGGCTGATGCCTATGACAGCTGATCACGGTGATTGGGTGGCGGGGGGAGGGAGGGCTGGCCTTGTATAAAAAATAAAAAATGTTAAAATTTATTACACAAATAAACATAAACAAAAAAATAAATAAACATGCCGGTGGGGATCAGACTCCAACAACAGAGAGGTCTGTTGGTGGCAGAAAAGGGGGGGGGGGAGGAATCACTTGTGTGCTGAGTTGTATGTCCCTGCAGCGAGCCCTTAAAGCTGCAGTGGTCTAGTTTATAAAAAATAGCCTGGTCACTAGGGGGTTTAAGACCGTGGTCCTGAACTGGTTAATACTGAGGTTCATCTAGCTACCTAATACTTGAGGATGTGACAGGTGAGACAGCCAGCACACGTGCAGTGCAGTATAGTGGGACTTTGCATGTTCATGGAGGGTGAAGTCTAAGGTGCCAGGACATCTGTGCCTATAGGCTCCTGGGAGTGAAATCCCTTCCCACCGCATTATGCAAAGAAAAAAACTATAGAAAGGAGTATAAAGTACATGTAGTAAGACCTCACCTTTATTTTGACTTGACAATGACAAATAGTATAGCCATTATAATTAAGGCAAATGTGGTTTCAACCACTTGTAATACTGTAGTAAATGGGATGTCTATCACCTAGCAAATGATTGTCACTACCTAGCTACTGTTTCTTATGCTAGGCATACACGGCTCGATTTTGCCACTCGATTTTCCCGCTCGATCGTATCGCCGCTTGATTCCGCAGTCAATTCTCTTATCTTCCGCTCGTTTTTCTTATCTTTTTCCATTCACTTCAATCAGGAATTGAGCGTGAAATGATCGGGCGGAAGATCGGACATGTTGGAAATTATCTATCGAGCCATCTTAATGGCTCAAAATCAAGCCGTGTGTATGCCCAGAATGAGAGTCACTTGATCTAAAAAGTGGCCTGGGCCAATATATACCATAATAATTGTATGCATGTGAGAGTTTCTCATTTCAGTTGTTGAATACGCAGGTTATTGTACATTGTTCATTTAATCATTCAGATAATTAATACCAGTACAATTGAGCCCTACCTGGAGTGTAAATTCTGTCTTACCTAAATAATAGAGATGTGCCAAGCAAGAGGGTAAGTAATATGCACCCCTCTTGTCTCTTCTCGAATTGTTATTTTAATGCCTGGGGGTTATACTTTGACCACCCAGAACAACAAGGCTGGTAGCTGAATAATGGAAGAGGCTACACAGGCTGCCCAGAGCAACTGCAGCTCTGGGCATCCGATATCGCTACAAATAAGACACAATGGCAGCGCAGTGCAATGTTGCGCTGCCTTAGCTATAGCAAGCATTCAGATGGGTACAAGAAACGACTATAGATTGGAGCATAACTAGTAACAACTGCAGCTCACAGTCACATCCACAGAAGCAGAGCAAGCAGGCTAACAACAGTTACCAGCAAGCATCAACACAGGCAAGAATAAAGGAAAGAACGTAACTAATAGCAACCGCAGCCTATAGTTACATTCCCAGAAACTAGAGTAGCAGGAATACTACCAGTCACCAACGTGGTGATGGCAGAATCCAAGCTATCTGGATAATGGACTTCACTGACCCAGCACGGATGCAGTGAACGCCCATCAGGCATGGAAACTAGGCAATACACAATAATGCAGAAAAATAACAAACGGCTCAACTAACGGATAAATATATATTACCAAGTCTGCATATATATTTATCAAGAACTAGCTAAAGCACAAGTAATAAGGTCTCATTGAACTACAATAACAGATCTACACAGAGTAACAAAGTGCCCAGCAGACCACCGTACTGACCGCTATGTCAGGCAGAGTCCAAAATGGGAGGCAGACTTTTATGCCAGCATCAACCAATGGATGCAAGTATGCATATGTCCACACAGCTGAATGGTAATCATTCAATCCTGAGCTATCATGATTGCCATTTGCTAGCTGGCTGTGAATGCAAAGGACTCCCATAAGAAATACATGCATTATTATGTAACAACATGCATGCAGGAAATCCAGGGCTATCTGACCGCAGCTCGGCTGCAGCAAGAATTGGTGGAATGAGGACAGCATCCTGCGCTGCCCAGAACTGCAGAGCGGTTGCAAATGACAATGAGACTTATTGCGAATGCACAATCGAATGCAAGCAGATAAGCCAAAACTGTCCGGTTGCAGCTCCACTGCAATGGACAGAACACGCTATAGGAGGGATCATAACAGTACCCCCCTCCTTTAAAGGCGGCTTCCAGACACCTATAGAAACTGGCATAATTATCCTGAACCACCCAAACCAGAAAATCAGATGCAGAAAATCCAGCAAACTGATCTGACTGATAACTCATGAAGGTCGGGACAGCCCGACAAGACCAAATTCCAGAATCAGTCACACCAAGACTGAACCAATCTGAACCAGAACCTCCATAACCATGCCCATCAGTACTACAAGCCCCAGTGTGATACCCATCAGAACTGTGATTTTCAGGAAAAAGACCCCCGAAACTCTTCGAGCGATACCCACCACCTTCCAGGGACAGTCCAAAAATGCCAAACCTTTTAATGCAATGCCCACCGGAACTGTCCTTTCCAACACAGTACCCACTGTCGAACCAGTCTAAGGCACCAGGACAAGTTTCCTCAGAAATCTCCCAGAACACTTTAAAGCTCCATAGAGATCCCAAGAGGTTAGAACGCCCTTTAGGCTCACATGGAGAACTATCAAGAACCCCTATGAAACCTAGGGCAATTCTAGAGTCAGGGTTGCAAGGACAAACATCAAGATCAGGGCTTTCAGGGACCAGAACCATCTCTGGCAATGTCAGACCATGTCACTCACCACTAAGGAAGCATCTGAGTACGTTGACACACAAGACACACTTGGGCATTCTGGCACACAGAGCACATCTGGGCACACTGGTACAAGAGAAACTTCTGGGCATGTCAAGGAACTGTGGAAGCAATTGGTGGGATGATGACAGCATCCTGTACTGCCCAGAACTGCAGAGCGATTGCAAATGACAATGAGACTTATTGCGAATGCACAACCCTTATGGTTTTAACCTACGACCCACATGTCCTGAATTCTCTCATTAAATGTTGTAAGGTATTTGCTTATTAGAAAAGGTACTGTTTTGACCTGTCATTTTTACAGGAGACATACTTCTCTCAACACTCAGACCTGACATTTTTAAACAAACACTATGTAAGGTATATCAATGTCCCAGCACTTAAGATGTACAGAGGCGGTTATTACCACAATTAAAAACTCTTTATCACTGGAAATTGCATCCTTCATTGTTACAGACAATGAAGGATGATACCTCATAATATCAGGAAAGATCTGTGAGCAAAGTGTGTGACTAATTAATTCTTACTCAACTCCGGACGCAGTTATCTAAACCTTGTCACTAATTGCAGAAATGGTTTGATCAATTATGACATATTACTGTGGTGTGTGGTGTGGAGATTTACATTTTGTCTTGAATAATCTACATACATCTAATTTTACTTCAGATAGTCTAACAAAGACAAAAAGGATAATACTGTGCTAAATTAACTAAAACCTGCAATTAGCTGCCAGACATTTCCCTGTCAGAGGCTGTCCAGTTTTTCAGGGGCTTTTGATGGTAAAGGAGACTGTACCCACTAACACCTTGACTATCTTTGCTATTTCTATATAGGAAACACCTACACTTTTAAGTGTTATGATGGTTTGTCTTTCCTGGGCTCTTAAAGTGAACCTAAAGCCGGGGGAAAAAATGAGATTAACTCACCTGGGGCTTCCCTCAGCCCCCTGCAGCCGATCGGTGCCCTCGCAGCCCCGCTCTGACGCTCCAGGACCCGCCGGCAAGCACTTCCGCTTTGCGGGAACTTTTTCTCATACTTTTACAAACTCACTAGTGCTGATTTCTAGGACTCTAACAGGGTCAACTCACCTTGACAATATGTACTGGGTACTCTACTGCTTTGAACATTGCTCTCGCCTTCTTTTATTATTAGTTCAGGCTAGGTTCACTGTATGACGTTGCGTTGTGATGCAACGTTAAAGTCACAACGCAACATTACAATGCCACTCAACAAAAAAGTGGTAATGCACATTAACCACTTCCCGACCGCCGCATGTACAAATGGCGGCCGGGGAGTGGACCCCGCAAGGACTGCCGCACAAACGGCAGTCATTTTGCGACAGGTCATTTTGCGACATTTGGTTTCAAGACTACTCCTTACGGTTTAGGGCCCCTAAAATGCCAGGGCAGTATAGGAACCCCACAAATGACCCCATTCTAGAAAGAAGACACCCCAAGGTATTCCGTTAGGAGTATGGTGAGTTCATAGAAGATTTTATTTTTTGTCACAAGTTAGCGGAAAATGACACTTTGTGAAAAAAAACTATTAAAATCAATTTCCGCTGGGGGGGCGGAGCCAGCGATGGAGGAGTGAAGACGTGCTCCTGCTGAGCTCCCGGGCCCGCATGCTTTTATAGCGATTATAAAGCTGTTTACACCCTCCGGTTCTGGGTCAGATTGGTATGGAAAAAGGGAAGAGGAGCAAAGCCAGAAAGCGCCGCTCACAGAACTCATCCCAGAGACCAGTGACCCGTTATTTCCAACAGGCCACCACTAACAGAGAGGTTCCCAAGATGGCGGATCCGTCCTCCCCTACACCGCAGGCCTCTGACACCGCCACCAAGAGCTCGGTGAATGCGGGCAGCCTAGAAGATATATGGAGGTACTTGAGGAGTCTGCCTACCAAACAAGACCTCGATGAACAAACGGAATGGATAGTTTCCTCTACAAGGACGGAGATTGCAGTGATCCGCTCAGACATCACAGGCCTCTCAGACCGCGTGACAACCGCGGAAACCGATATTGAGCAACTCCGTGCAGAGATCGAGGCCCTTAAAGCAGCAGGGGAGAAGCAGCGGTCATCGAATCAGTCCATCCGCTCACAGATGGAAGACATGCAAAACAGAGGGCGGCGTAATAACATTCGGATCCGAGGCCTCCCCGAATCCGTACAAGCGGACGACATATTACCTACCTTGCGCACCATCTTTAATAGCGTGCTCAATCGCCCTGCAGACCAGAAGCTCAAATTCGATCGGGCGCATAGGGCCCTCCGAGCGGCACCATCACCTCAAGAGCAGCCGAGAGATGTTATATGTCGCCTACATAATTACGTGGACAAGGAGGCCATCATGTCCGCCGCAAGGGATAAAGGCCCGCTGTTCTGGGAAGATGCTACAGTCGTTCTCTACCAAGACCTGGCGCCATCCACTCTCATCCAACGCCGCGCACTACGCCCTCTCTTACAAGCCATGCAGCAATCCGGCGTGAAATATCGCTGGGGCTTCCCTTTCCAGCTGATAGGAACGAGGGGATCGACATCTAGCATACTCCGCCAACCAGAGGACCTGTCTTCCTTCACAAAGGCCCTCTCCCTATCTTCAATTGAGCTACCGGAATGGGACCCTGAAGCAGCGTATTCGGGTCGCCCGCAAAAGACAAAGAAGACCAATTAGGCCGAGCTGAACTGTGAGTACTTTCCACTGCCACCTCTTCTCCAGTCCCATGGAAAATATACTGTCCTCTAAACACGGCCTATAACTGTACCCAGGCCTAAACATCGCCCTCCTTTACGCCCGGGCCTCTGGGACCTGCACTGTTTGCAGAAGGGCATCTCCCTCTTCCCCCCCCCTTCTGTTTTCCTGGACCTCCTGAACTCGCGAATGGGTCCCTAGATGGGCCTTGTCCACCTGCATGGCGGGTGTCTCTCCCTGCCCCCCATCTTCCCCCCCTGGTACCCGATGATGGGCCGCCGTGCCTCTCTCCCATGATGTCTCCTTCACATGAAAATAGGACATGACTCCTCCATATATGCTAACCACTCATTCTATGATACTCTGACGTATGCAATGATGGATGGAAGGGCTACATATGCCTTCTCTTTTTTGTCCTTTTCTTTTCTCTACCTGAAGAAATGGAGAATACTCGATTTTAATGTTACATATTACTGTATTATCTCCTATGGGGATGTGGGAGCTGGCTTGGGAGGTGCGGGCAGAGACCTTAGGCCTGGGGGGGGGGAGCGGGGGGCGGCTTGTAGATAGCAGCATGCACCTCAGCGAAAGCTGGGCTAACCCACTTATGTCCGCGGGAGTCCCGGGTTTGGTGGGTGGGGGTGGGGGGGGGGGTGCCCACAGATAAGACTGAGGCAACATGCCTCCTCATTTATGGGATAGGAGAGATGCGGCTCAATAAGTGAGAGCCTGAAGCATGGCTGAGATCTGTCTAGCCCACTTACTCTTCAAAATATGGGACGTTTTACATACCAGGTTAATGTTTCACTGTTAACATAGAACTAGGTGTTTACTTTCATTCGAAATGCGCTCGCCCGGGGGCAAGGGGGCTCTCGCTGTTCGGTTGCGGGCTTTCTTTCACCAGGGCGATTCGCCAAAGACCAACGAGGAACCGGAAGTGTCCTCGTTAGAGAGTTAAATCTCACTCTAAGGTTGGCTGGTACTAGGCCAGACCGGCCCAGGTATAATGGCAATTAATGATAAGTTATTAGACCATCAAGTGTGGTTTCTTACACACATCTACTCTGTTCTATTGCTTTTCTCTTTACTATCCTTCCTTCTATCTGTCTCTTCTATCTCTCCTCTGAGAACTGTGTGCCTGCTCCCCGGGAGCCTGCTATCCAGGGTCTACATTCCAGCAGTTACTTAAATTATTTTCTTTGAACGCCAAGGGATTAAACGTTCCAGAAAAAAGGTCTTCACTGTTGCACTTATGCCATAAAGAACGTGCCAATATAGTGTGCCTTCAGGAAACACATTTCAAAGGCCCCTCTGTACCAAAGCTTTTAAATAGATACTATAAATCGGCCTTCTTTAGCACACCCCAAGAGTCTAAAACTAAAGGAACAGCCATCTTATTATCTAGGGATACTCCCTTTTCATTGATTGATCAGTATCAGGACCCACAGGGTAGATTCAATATGATCAAAGGCACAATATTCTCCCAGAAAATCACTATTGGCTCTTTTTATGCGCCTAATGTGCAACAAGTGCAGTTCTTTCAAGCCTTCCTGACAAAATTAGACTCGTTTGCTGAAGGCAGTATTATGTTGGGGGGAGACCTCAACCTTACTCTCGAACCGGAGATAGACTCCTCCTCTAAGAAATCCCCAATTTCTTATAAATTATTAAAGAAATGTAAATCTCTGCTTAAATCTATGCAGTTGATTGATGTATGGAGACTACATAACCCCACAGGACTTGACTACACCTTTTACTCCTACCCTCACAATTCCTATACAAGAATTGACTACATCTTCCTGTCACATAATTTACTCTCAATCTCCACCGCATCTAATATTGGTAATATACATCTATCGGATCATGCTCCTGTCACCGTAGATCTGAAATTGAACGAAAATAGGAAAGGCCCAGCCTCCTGGCGACTGAATAATTCTCTCATTGAAGATAGAAATATCTTTGCCAAAATCAAAGCTGAGATGGAAGAATTTTTCCAAATAAATACTACACAAGATACTTCCCCTATGGTAGTGTGGGAAACCCATAAATGTTTTGTAAGAGGGTTGCTTATCAGAGAAGGGGCTAGAAGGAAGAGAGAGCGTGATAAAGAAATTCAAGGAATCATAACTAACATTGGAAATTTAGAAATGAAACATAAAAGAGGGGGGTCTCCCTTAATTTTGACGTCACTCACTAAAGAGAGAGAACGTCTTAAATCACTGCTATTTTCTAAAGCTAAATATGCCGCCCTGCGATGTCGCCGCACTTTTTATGAGTTTGGCAACAAGTGCAGCTCCATACTGGCTAAGGCCTTGAAAACTCAACAAACGACTAATTATATCCCCCAAATCAAAGATAAACATTCGATCCTGCATCATAAGTATGAGGAAATAGCTGGGGTGTTCAGGGATTTTTACTCTGATCTCTATAACTTATCACCTAACCCCTCACAGTCTTCTAGGGAGGCTAGGCAGGCCAAAATTATAGATTACTTAAAACGCTCTAAGATGCCTAAGCTCTCCACAGAGGACATTGAGATGCTGGAAAGTCCCCTTACCGAAGATTGGGATACGGACCAGAGGCGCCAAAAAGAGTAAAAACAATACTAGGTTTAAAAACGTGGGGGGAGCAGTACTCACCACCCTCTCAACAGACCAAAAGCCAATAGAACCAACAATCTTTGGTCAAAATTCAACAATTTATTACTACTCCCAGGTGCTACGCGTTTCACGGGACTATCCCGCTTCCTCAGGCAATCAAACAGGAGTACAAGCAGTTGGGGGTCTGGAACGCACTATAGCGCACTATAGCGCCTCAAGGTTTGATTGCCTGAGGAAGCGGGATAGTCCCGTGAAACGCGTAGCACCTGGGAGTAGTAATAAATTGTTGAATTTTGACCAAAGATTGTTGGTTCTATTGGCTTTTGGTCTGTTGAGAGGGTGGTGAGTACTGCTCCCCCCACGTTTTTAAACCTAGTATTGTTTTTACTCTTTTTGGCGCCTCTGGTCCGTATCCCAATCAGAATGCAGTCCACCGCTGGTGGCAAGGATTTTTCCTAATTTCTTCTACAGAGCGCGACATCTTACACCTGAGTGGGGTCAGGTTCTAATTCTCCCCACCCGCATATGGAGTGGTTGCCTAGGGGCAACCCATGTTTGTGAGTATAAATCTAATTTAATTTATTGTATTTCTCCTGGTTTGAAATACTGCACCATTTGGGCTCTCGGTCTTTTGTTTTTGTCTTTGAAGTGCGCCCTTACCGAAGATGAGCTCCAGATCGCTATCTCCCAGACACCCTCAGGTAAAGCCCCCGGACCAGATGGCTTCACACCGGAGTATTATAAAAAATTTCGCTCCATTGTCTCGTCCCACATGTTGACGGCCTTCAATTCTACATCTGAGTCCTCGGAGGGCGGGGGGCCATTCTCTACACACATGCTCGAGTCACACATCTCGGTCTTACTTAAGGAGGGAAAAGACCCAGCTCTATGTAAAAGCTTCCGACCAATATCCCTCCTTAATGTGGACCTAAAATTATTCTCAAAGATGTTGGCTAACAGGTTGGCTCCCCTCCTCCCGGGGTTAATACACCTTGATCAGGTGGGCTTTATCCCTGGTCGTGAGGATAACACTATCAAAACTCTAAATGTACTGCACTGGGTGAGGTCACAGTCCGATCCAACTCTATTACTATCAACGGATGCCGAAAAGGCTTTTGATAGGGTGGACTGGGACCTCATCGAGGGCACTCTCAGGCATATTGGCGTGGCAGATGGGATGATGAAGCGAATACTAGCCCTTTATTCAGGTCCCACAGCAAGAGTTAGGGCAAACGGAGTACTCTCTGGCTCGTTCCCTATACATAATGGGACCCGCCAGGGATGCCCCCTGTCTCCTTTAATTTTCGCTCTTTCTCTAGAGCCCTTCTTGTGCATGGTAAGGGCAAATCCAGATATACAGGGAGTCACCTTTCCCAAGTCATCTTCGAAAATAGCAGCATATGCTGATGACCTCCTATTTTACCTAACCAATCCTCATATATCGCTACCCAATCTATTAGTAGAATTTAAGATCTATGGTGAAATATCCAATATGTCGATCAACTATGATAAGAGCGAAGCCCTGGGAATTCTCCTTCCGAGACCCCTTAAATTCTCCCTACAGAGCAATTTCCCCTTTAAATGGCCTAGTAAATCCCTGAAATATCTGGGCATCCAAATCACACCGAATCCACAAGATGTATTCCTCCATAATTTTCCCCCTGCCCTGGAACGCATTAAACAGGACCTTATAAACTGGGATAAACCCCAGTTCTCCTGGTTTGGCAGGAGCTGCATCATCAAGATGACAATTATGCCAAGACTCCTTTACCTTTTTCAAACGATAGCTATATGTATACCTTCCTCATATTTTAAACAGGTCGTCCAAGCCTTCTCTCGCTTTATATGGAAAGGCCGCAAACCCAGATTGAAATATATTATTCAGACGGCCCCCAAGGAGCTGGGCGGTATGGCAATACCGAACCCCCGACTATATCACGCAGCAGCAGTTCTTATTCGAGTCATTGACTGGCATAGACACGCAGTTCACAAACGATGGGTGGGTATTGAGGAGGAACTAATGGGAAACAAACTAGATCTAATACCCTGGTCGCTTCGTTCCCCTCCCGCTCCGACGATGGCCACGACTTTAATCAACCAAACCCTGAGAATATTCCTGAAAGTGAGAGAGAAATCAGCTATCTCACCATGGCCTTCTCCCCTCCTTCCCATTCTGGGCAATCCTAATTTTCCATTAGGTCTCAGTAATAATAGCTACCAGAAATGGCGATGGGACGCCCCTCTTAGGGCTATGCATTTGATACTAGGAGGACGGTGGGTAAACCTTGAAGAACTCCGGGTCTCCTTTAATGCCCCCAACCTCGATGCTTGGAGTCTCCTTCAGTTCGACCATTTTCTCATGTCACAAGGATCAAAGGCAAATTTTTCCAGACCCCTTTCACTCTTTGAAAAAACGTGCATGGACAGGGGGACGATAAGAGGCACTCTCTCCCTGGTATATTCACTACTAAATGACATGGAAGACCCCTGCTCCGCATACAAGGTCAAGTGGGAAAGGGATTTGAACACATACTTCTCTGATAAGCAATGGCACAAAATACTCGTCTTCTCTCATAAGTCCGCTATTTCCTCAAGGAGCCAGGAAGCAGGCTATAAAGTATTCACCAGATGGTATTTGACCCCTTCTAGGCTCCACAAAATGTACCCGTCCTCCTCCCCACTATGCTGGAGATGTGGGTTAGAAACAGGCACTCTAATACATACATTCTGGTCCTGCAGCAAACTGAGGCAATTCTGGGAAGATGTGAGAGAAATAATGCATACACTAACTGACTTCCTTCCCCCGACTCCCCCGCCTTTTTTCTATTACACCACAATCAGTGGTCGATCAAGAAATACAAAAAAAAACCTCACTAGACACCTGATTAATGCCGCTAAAATTCTGATAGCTAGAAAGTGGAAATCCCCGGAACCCCCCACCATACAGGAGTGGCTTAGAGAAATTGACTGGGTGGAAAAAATGGAAGATCTAACTGCTAGCATGAGGGAAAAACGGGATCAGTATTGGAAAACTTGGTTCGGATGGTTCGAATTTAAAGAATCACCCAGATATGCCTCTCTCACATCCACTTAGATCTAATATGCCCCAAACTCTCACCCCCATGGAACCACAAGATGAATACTACTAAATCCCCTTGGCTGGTAGACGTGTAGGGTGGCGGGCGCCTAGATGGAGCAGTACACATTCTCTTCATTCTCTTATTTCTTTCTTTTCTTCTTCCCTCTTCCTTTCCTGACTATATTATACTCATTTAATATAGATTGATATAGATTAAGCTTGCAGATGGCTACCTTGTTGGACTTCCAAGCTGAGTTGTTACATAGCTATAATGGTGTCCTGGGTGTATGTTCCCTATGGGCCCTGGGACCCCCTTTGTTGTATAGCTACGAGATAACTTGGCCGCTTTTGGCTTTATAAATTTATTCCAGGTTCATCTGTCTCTTACGATATCAGACGGTAGTTTAGTTAGAGCTGTAAAAAGAAAAGGTGCTTGATAGTACTGGATTGCTATCAAGACAATACTTGCACTGTACCAATGCTTCTATACACTTATGCTGAATGTATTATTCAATATGCATATTCTTATGTAATGTTTTCTACAAAATGTTCTTAAAAATAAAGAATCTTTAAAAAAAAAAATCAATTTCCGCTAACTTGTGACAAAAAAATAAAATCTTCTATGAACTCACCATACTCCTAACGGAATACCTTGGGGTGTCTTCTTTCTAAAATGGGGTCATTAGTGGGGTTCCTATACTGCCCTGGCATTTTAGGGGCCCTAAACCGTGAGGAGTAGTCTTGAAACAAAAATGACCTGTGAAATCCTAAAGGTACTCATTGGACTTTGGGCCCTTTAGCGCAGTTAGGGTGCAAAAAAGTGCCACACACGTGGTATCACTGTACTCAGGAGAAGTAGTATAATGTGTTTTGGGGTGTATTTTTACACATACCCATGCTGAGTGGGAGAGATCTCTCTGTAAATGGACAATTGTGTGTAAAAAAAATCAAACAATTGTCATTTACAGAGATATTTCTCCCACCCAGCATGGGTATGTGCAAAAATACACCCCAAAACACATTATACTACTTCTCTTGAGTACGGCGGTACCACACGTGTGGCACTTTTTTACACCCTAAGTGCACTAAGGGGCCCAAAGTCCAATGAGTACCTTTAAGATTTCACAGGTCATTTTGCGACATTTGGTTTCAAGACTACTCCTCACGGTTTAGGGCCCCTAAAATGCCAGGGCAGTATAGGAACCCCACAAATGACCCCATTCTAGAAAGAAGACACCCAAAGGTATTCCGTTAGGAGTATGGTGAGTTCATAGAAGATTTTATTTTTTGTCACAAGTTAGCGGAAAATGACACTTTGTGAAAAAAAAACAATTAAAATCAATTTCCGCTAACTTGTGATAAAAAAATAAAATCTTCTATGAACTCATCATACTTCTAACGGAATACCTTGGGGTGTCTTCTTTATAAAATGGGGTCATTAGTTTGGTTCCTATACTGCCCTGGCATTTTAGGGGCCCTAAACCGTGAGGAGTAGTCTTGAAACCAAATGTCGCAAAATGACCTGTGAAATCCTAAAGGTACTCATTGGACTTTGGGCCCCTTAGCGCAGTTAGGGTGCAAAAAAGTGCCACACATGTGGTATCGCCATACTCAGGAAAAGTAGTATAATGTGTTTTGGGGTGTATTTTTACACATACCCATGCTGAGTGGGAGAAATATCTCTGTAAATGGTCAATTGTGTGTAAAAAAAATCAAACAATTGTCATGTACAGAGATATTTCTCCCACTCAGCATGGGTATGTGTAAGAATACACCCCAAAACACATTAAACTACTTCTCCTGAGTACGGCAATACCACATGTGTGGCACTTTTTTGCAGCCTAACTGCGCTAAGGGGCCCTAAGGGGCCCAAAGTCCAATGAGCACCTTTAGGCTTTACAGGGGTGCTTACAATTAGGCACCCCCCAAAATGCCAGGACAGTAAACACACCCCACAAATTACCCCATTTCGGAAAGTAGACACTTCAAGGTATTCAGAGAGGAGCATAGTGAGCATAGTGAGTTCGTGGCAGATTTCATTTTTTTTTTGTTGCAAGTTAGCAGAAATGGAAACTTTTTTTTTTTTTGTCACAAAGTGTCATTTTCCGCTAACTTGTGACAAAAAATAAAATCTTCTATGAACTCACCATGCCTCTCAGTGAATACTTTGGGATGTCTTCTTTCCAAAATGGGGTTATTTGGGGGGTATTTATACTATCCTGGAATTCTAGCCCCTCATGAAACATGACAGGTGGTCAGAAAAGTCATAGATGCTTCAAAATGGGAAAAATCACTTTTGCACCATAGTTTGTAAATGCTATAACGTTTACCCAAACCAATCAATATAGGCTGAATGGGGTTTTTTTTTTATTAAAAACATGTTTGTCCACATTTTTCGTGCTGCATGTATACAGAAATTTTACTTTATTTGAAAAATGTCAGCACAGAAAGTTAAAAAAAATGGCAGCAGCAATCAAATAGCACCAAAAGAAAGCTTTATTAGTGACAAGAAAAGGCGCCAAAATTCATTTAGGTGGTACTGGTAGGTTGTATGAGCGAGCAATAAACCGTGAAAGCTGCAGTGGTCTGAATGGAAAAAAAGGGTCTGGTCCTTAAAGAGAACCTGTACTGAGTAAAATTATTTAAAATAAACACTCGAGGTAACTTCAAATGAACATTACATAGTTACCTTGCCGTCAGTTCCTCTCAGAAGCTCACCATTTTCTTCTGACAATAATCCCTTCCAGTTCTGACAACATTTTGTCAGAACTGAAATATATCAGTTGCTCTCAGTTATATATCAGTTGCTGTCAGTTACAGCTGAGAGGAGAACTGATGTGTCCATGTTTCCCTATGGCTCAAGTGGGAGATGTTACAGTTTAACTGTATGCTGATCAGAAAGCTGTCAAGGTGTAATGGCCATTTTCAAAATGGAGGACGGAGAATTTCATTGATCACATTGGACAAACCGGACGCAGGAGAGGAAAAAGAGATTGAGACGTAGACTACATAGGAGGTAAGTATGACTTGTGTATGCTTATTTTGACTTTTAATTTTCAGTTCAGGTTTTCTTTAAGGGGGGTAAAGCCCACGGTCCTCACGTGGTTAAGGTTGTGTTACTATCGCATAAAGTAGGTACACTAAAGCATACAGGCAATGAAAAGTATGCTTTCCTGTACCTTGTAACGTGTGCATTTACAGGTAACCCACTGCAGCAGTGTTTTACCAGAATGCTGTACGTTACAAAACAAAGCTAACGTTGCACTGTGAATGTCACATACACTTTTCATTGCAGTGCGGCCAGAAAGCTGTGTTCTAAGACTTAACCAGCCGGGCGGTATGGACGAGCTCAGCTCATCCATTACCGCCGGAGGCTGCCAGTGCCTGCCACTCAGGTCCTGCTGGGCCGATTTGCATGAAATAAAAAGCAGCACACGCAGCCGGCACTTTGCCAGCCGCGTTTGCTACCTGATCGCCGCCGCAGCGCGGCGTTCCGCCATGTGCAGTGGCGAAAGAGGGTCCCCCCAGCCGTCTGAGCCCAGCGTAGCCGGAACAAACAGTTCCGGCCAGCGCTAAGGGCTGGATCGGAGGCGGCTGATGTCAGGTAGAGTTGGGCCGAACCTCCGATTTTAGGTTCGCGAACCGGGTTCGCGAACTTCCGCGGAAGGTTCGGTTCGCGTTAAAGTTCGCGAACCGCAATAGACTTCAATGGGGATGCGAACTTTGAAAAAAAAAAAAATTATGCTGGCCACAAAAGTGATGGAAAAGATGTTTCAAGGGGTCTAACACCTGGAGGGGGGCATGGCGGAGTGGGATACACGCCAAAAGTCCCCGGGAAAAATATGGATTTGACGCAAAGCAGCGTTTTAAGGGCAGAAATCATATTGAATGCTAAATGACAGGCCTAAAGTGCTTTAAAACATCTTGCATGTGTATACATCAATCAGGTAGTGTAATTAAGGTACTGCTTCACACTGACACACCAAACTGTTCACTAAACAGAACAGGTATGCAGTGGCGGGTTCACTGAACAGAACAGGTATGCAGTGGCGGGTTCACTGAACAGAACAGGTATACAGTGGCGGGTTCACTGAACAGAACAGGTATGCAGTGGCGGGTTCACTGAACAAAACAGGTATGCAGTGGCTAGTTCACTGAACAGAACAGGTATACAGTGGCGGGTTCACTGAACAGAACAGGTATGCAGTGGTGGGTTCACTGAACAGAACAGGTATACAGTGGCGGGTTCACTGAACAGAACAGGTATGCAGTGGCGGGTTCACTGAACAGAACAGGTATACAGTGGTGGGTTCACTGAACAGTACAGGTATGCAGTGGCAGGTTCACTGAACAGGTATGCAGTGGTGGGTTCACAGAACAGGTATGCAGTGGTCGGTTCACAGTACAGGTATGCAGTGGTGGGTTCACAGAACAGGTATGCAGTGGTGGGTTCACAGAACAGGTATGCAGTGGTGGGTTCACAGAACAGGTATGCAGTGGTGGGTTCACAGAACAGGTATGCAGTGGTGGGTTCACAGAACAGGTATGCAGTGGTGGGTTCACAGTACAGGTATGCAGTGGTGGGTTCACAGAACAGGTATGCAGTGGTGGGTTCACAGAACAGGTATGCAGTGGTGGGTTCACAGAACAGGTATGCAGTGGTGGGTTCACAGAACAGGTATGCAGTGGTGGGTTCACAGAACAGGTATGCAGTGGTGGGTTCACAGTACAGGTATGCAGTGGTGGGTTCACAGAACAGGTATGCAGTGGTGGGTTCACAGTACAGGTATGCAGTGGTGGGTTCACAGAACAGGTATGCAGTGGTGGGTTCACAGAACAGGTATGCAGTGGTGGGTTCACAGAACAGGTATGCAGTGGTGGGTTTACAGAACAGGTATGCAGTGGTGGGTTCACAGAACAGGTATGCAGCCAGGGACAAGCTAAGCCTAACTAATCTTTCCCTATGAGAGAGAGTGTGCAGCAGCTCGCCCTACTCTCACTAATGCAGGCACACGAGTGACCGTAATGGTCGCCGCTGCCTGCCTTTTAGTAGGGGGGAGTGGCTCCAGGGGCTAGTGTAGCCTAATTGGCTACACTGTGCCTGCTGACTGTGATGTAGAGGGTCAAAGTTGACCCTCCATGGTGCATTATGGGGCGAACCGAACTTCCGCAAAGATTCGCCTGCGGGACGCGAACGCGAACCACGGAAGTTCGCATGGAACCGTTCGCAGGCGAACCGTTCGGCCCAACTCTAATGTCAGGACGTCGGCTGATGTCCATAACGTCACTCCGCTCGTCGCCATGGCGACGAGGTAAGCGAAACAAGTAAGGCTGCTCTTTGTAGCCTTCCTTGTTACTTCTGGTCGCCGGAGGCGATCAGAAGAACGCATCCGGAGCGCCCTCTAGTGGGCTTTCATGCAGCCAACTTTCAGTTGGCTGCATGAAATATTTTTTTTTTAATTAAAAAAAAACCCTCCCGCAACCGCCCTGGCGATCTTAATAGAATGCCAGGGTGGTTAATAACACAGCTCCACAACGTCCCACTGTGAACCCAGCCTCAGTGTTCTCATGGGTTTTCCATGACATTTTGGTTAATATTGCTGCTGCTTGTTCTCCAGAGACCAGAACAGACTACCAAAATTTTCCTTAGGCAGTCTTCAATCTTACCAGCTTTTGGACCAACTGAATTCCTGCAACATTTGGACTTGTTTGGCCCGATTTTCATCCATATGAACCATGACGTATTCAAGCAGCACTAACCACAAGGGTCAATTTACTATTTTATTTCTTTATAAATAATGAGGCTGCATTTTAAAATGTATATGTTCAATCTCTGTATTTGCAAATAGTCTAAAACAATGCATTAAACATGTCTCTGTACAGTAAACAAAATAAATTACTGAATTGCTGCATGGTAAATAAGGCTCCATGAGGATAATAGCACACATATGTATTGGAGTGAATAATCCTTCTGCAATAAGCTGCAAGAGTCACTGAAGCACAACTGTGCAGTCAGCCACAGTGGCTGAAGGAATATCAAGCAAGTTCTAGCTATTAGCCTAAAAACCCAACCAACCAAAGCAACATCTTTTGGTGGGATATCACACAATGATTTTGC
Source organism: Hyperolius riggenbachi (assembly GCF_040937935.1). Classification (NCBI taxonomy): domain Eukaryota; kingdom Metazoa; phylum Chordata; class Amphibia; order Anura; family Hyperoliidae; genus Hyperolius; species Hyperolius riggenbachi. Next base: position 265,395,830 of record NC_090651.1, on the reverse strand, counting down.
TTCAGTTTTACCTCAGTAATAATAAAGCCACATGAGCAGGCTGTATAGACAGCAAATGATCATGCAGATGTCAGGTTCCCATACAGCAGTGTTGGATGAGATGAACAAGATACCAGGAGAATTAATTATTCGGGTGAAGCTGCGCGCTTAAGCTACGGAAGAACATTACACATATAGGGCCCACTTGGTTCAGTGTTAGAAATGAGGACAGAGAGGAAATAAGAAGAGGTATTTCAAAAAAAGTAACTTCAGCAATATCCCAAGCCAAAAAACACAGGCAACCATAACCCATCTGAGATAGGATGCTGTTTTTAGAGGGGAAGGGGGCTCTGATTGGGAGGGGGCGCAATTTCTGTGTTTGCCATAGGTTCCATATTACCCAGATACTCCCCTGCTACAATAAAACACATGAGGTCACTGCTTGAGGCTTAGATAAAAGTATTTAATCTGCATTTATGAAATAGGTTTATCCTGGGAAGTTGTGGAAGATTCCTACCACTAATAGGGAAATGTGAGATTGAACAGAAATACAACACCCAGATCTCCAGTCAAATAGTGTTGACTGGTCATCATCACATCCTTAGAGTGAGCTCCAAGTGCCTTTGCTCCAGTTTCAGGATTCTCAGTCAGATGAAATTTACACTATGTGTAGCTACCTATACTACCTTCAGCCTTCACTAATGGCACCCATTCCCTTTGTTCTGAATTGCAGAACCTTTTTTACAGTTTAAGTCATTCATTCACTATAAGTGACTTTCATGTGAGTATTGACATTTGTGCTGAGAACCGGGCAGAATACGCCGCTTCCGGGACTTGACGCTTGACGTGCAGGCTGGGACACAGGCCGCACTTCCTGATAGGCGGAGGGCGCGTTCTCAGTATGCTCTCTGCAAAGGTAAACAATAGTCAGCTGACTGTGGTCAGCTGACAGCTCAAGCGTCAACTGACTGTGCGGCTGACACTTGGCAGGTGCATCTGCTGTGATTGAATGTGTGGAGGGTGGCCGGCCACTGATTGGATTAAAGTTGTATGTAAACCTGCAGAGTGCTCCCAGTAATCGCCCGTGATAAGCATAGCTGTGGCTAGTTGCTGGGTGTGCACTCATATTAACTGAACTATCTGGAATTGACCTTGGCTTGTATTTGACCATTCTTGTCTGCTGTTACTAACCCTTGCTTGTTACCTGGATACTCCTGCTTGCTGCCTGGACCGACCCTTGCTTGTTACCTGGACATTCTTGCTTGCTGCCTGGACCGACCATTGCTTGTTTCCTGGATAGTCTTGCATGTTACCTGACCCAACTCTTGCTTGTTACTTGGATACTCTTGCATGCAGACCTTGCTTGAACAATTTTGCTTGCTGCTAGGATCGACTACTGCCTGTTCCCTGAACTATCTGTCATTACCGGCAATTCAACACTGGGGGACTCATCCTCCTGAATCAAAGGTACTAGTCCTGTGTGATACTTATGAACTATTGAACTGTGTTATACTCGCCTCAGTAGGGTTCTGGTGGTTTATTGTCCTCTCTATTTCAGTCTGTATGCCTTGCACGTTAAGACCTGGGGGTAACCGTAGTCAAGAGACAAATAAAGTGTCCTGTCCATGTCTATAGGTGAAGACCGTGAGCCGGGCTCAGAGCCATGGCACTAGATTGGGGCATAGAGACTGATTGGGGACATAACCTGCCAAGCCTTACACCCACATTTTTAAACTGCCTGACCTGAAACCTGCTAGTAGCAGACTTTTGGATTTTTGGGGAGTCAACATTTGGTTGGTTTTATGTTAAGAATTAGTGAGGATTAGAGCAAAATTACAGCTTTGTGTTTGGTGGATGTATTGGGTTTGGCTAGGATTAATGATATTCAGTGTCAGAGAAACAAAATGAACAGGCTTTGGTAAAAAGTCGGGGATAGTGTCAGGAGCATGTCAGAGAAAGAGTTAAAAAGTAGATGTAAAATTAGCATTAGGACTCTTTGGAGAGGGGATCTTATAAGTAGGCAGTTAACATTAATGTTGGGCAGATAAAGATTAGGGTTAGGCATCTGCGGGGGGGGGGGGGGGGTAGGTTTAGGCATTGCAGGTGGGTCGTTTAAGTTAAGCATAAGTAGAGGGAGGATCTGCGTGAAAATATGGCTAGGTTTAGCTGTAGTAAGATATCTGTATCATTTACCAATATTTTACTATCAGAACTAGAACTGAAAAATAGTTGAATATTGGTAAATTTACGATGCTCAAATTTCCAGGCATGTATGCAGTGATTAGGTTAATATTAGGATAGGTTTACAGCATGTGGTCAAGTAGATAATGTGGGAGGCGAGACCTTTTTTACGATAATGTAATTAGTAAAATGAACACAAATGTCCTCTATCCAATTCACCAGGCACTAAGCAGATGGTACCAAAATAACTGCTCACAAGACTGCTATTTCTCTGACAAAGAACAGATATTTAAATCATTTATTACTAAGAATAAGGACTAAAACAGGATGAGCACTGTGAGCAGAGGAGTCAAAGCAAAAGGTCTCTGACTTCCTTCATCCATATTTTTCTCAGTTTGAAGGATAATTAGTGGTAACAGATGATAGTTATTAATGACAGTTGGTGTAATGTATGGTGATGAATGGTAGTAATTAAGGCTACTGTTAATATAATCACTAGTATTTAGCAAGAGATTTAATTGGATTTTCCGATTACTTTTTTCAGATTAGTCCTATTAAACTAAAATGGAATTTGATGGTCAATTTATTTGGATTACCCCACATAGCGTATAAATGACATTTGCATTTTTTATTATTAATATTTATTCTCTATAATAAAACCCCTGTGTGTGCTGTCTCTGTGTAGCTGGTTTGTGCTTTTTGCTACTGCGCAGTGCACAGCACTGACCCAGCCTCACAGAGACAGGAGGATGGGGCCAGGGAGCCAGGCGGGCGTGTGAGCAAGTTAAAGAGAACCTGTACTGAGTAAAAATATTTAAAATAAACACATGAGGTAGCTTCAAATGAACATTGCATAGTTACCTTGCCATCAGTTCCTCTCAGAAGCTCACCATTTTCTTCTCACAATAATCCCTTCCAGTTCTGACAATATTTTGTCAGATTTGAAATATATCAGTTGTGGTCAGTAAAATATCAGTTGCTGCCAGTTATAGCTGAGAGGAAAACTGATGTACCAGGTAAATGTCCATGTTTCCCTATGGCTCAAGTGGGCGATGTTACAGTTTAACTGTGTGCTGACCAGAAAGCTGTTATGGGTAATGTCCATTTTCAAAATGGAGGACGGAAAATTCCCTTGATCACAGTGAACAAACAGGACGCGGGACAGGAGAAAGACACTGAGGAGTAGACTACATGGAAGGTAAGTATGACTTGTGTATGCTTATTTTGACTTTTAATTTTCAGTTCAGGTTTTCTTTAAGCTCATTTGAAAGTACAGGATTTTAACAATATGTCTGCTTCCATGAATTAGGAAGTAGAAACAGTGCAGATATATTTTAGGATTTGTTTTAGAGCAAAGGGGACACTCTGAGTTCAGGTCTACTTTAAATTTATTTATTTATTGTATTTATAAAGATATAACGCTCCCCACCTCTTCTCTGTGTTCTACAGGAGAAAGCAGAGGGAGGAGGGTCTGGTGATCAGTTGTGCTGAGAAAATGCTATACTTTGTGCATAGATCTCATGGGTCATGTAAATAATGTTTCCAAAGGGATTTCTCTGGCACAGCTGCATCAAATTTGAATATTGTGTAAATAATGGCAAAGTCCCCCCCCTATTCACTTTTATTATTATTTCGTATTTATATAGCGCCAACATCTTCTGCAGCGCCAACATCTTCAGTGTTCTGCTCGCTGCAGTATATAGTCTTGTCACTAATTGTCCCTGGGAGGAGCTCACAATCTAGTCCCTACCATAGACATATGTCTATATTGTGTAGTGTATGTATTGTAGTCTATGGACAATTTAGGGGGGAAGCCAATTAACTTAATTGTATGTTTTTGGGATATGGGAGGAAACCAGAGTGTCCAGAGGAAACCCACGCAGACATGGGGAGAACATACAAACTCCTTGCAGATGTTGACCTGGCTGGGATTCGAACCAGGGACCCAGCGCTGCAAGGTGAGAGTGCTAACCACTATGCCACCATGCTGCCCATTACTAACAAATATATATTTCAGGAGGCTGAATAAGGTCTTTGATGAGAAGCATTTTTCAAGTGAACCTGAGGTAAGAGTGATATGGAGGCTGCCATCTTTATTATGTACCCCATTTTTGTTCCTTATTTTGCACAGCGCCACAGAATATGTTAGCGCTTTATAAATCAATAATAATAATCATAATATTTATTTCTATTTAAACAATACAAGTTGCCATTCAGCCCTGCTAATCTATTTGGCTGCATTAGTGGAAATAAATATGGTGGCCTCCATATTACTCTCACCTCGGGTTCACTTTCAATCTTTCTAGATAATATTTGACAACTACTGTAAATCTACTATCCTTATGATTTCATTACCCCAGTGCACATGTATGTTGTTTATATGCTTTATTAGCACATTAAGGGCTTGATTCACAAAGCGGTGCTAACCTACTTAGCACGTCTAAAGTCTTTAGACGCACTAACCAGGGTGCTAAGTAGGTTAGCACTGGATTTCTCAATCAGATCGTGCGCTAACTTTGCGCGCGCAAAGTTTTATGCGCGCAAAGTTTTACGCGCGCTAAGTCCCATAGGCTTTAATGGGCACTTCGCGCGGAGCGCCCTGTGCTCTGTGCAGTACGCGCGTAAAGTTTTACGCGCATAAAGTTTTGCGCGCGTAAAGCTTTATGCGCGAAAAGCTTGTTTAGACGTGCTAAAGGGGTTTTCACAGGCGTGCTAACAGTTAGCACCGCTTTGTGAATCAAGCCCATAGTGTAGTTAAAATAATTTCAGTAGGGTCAGTAGGCCTAGCTTTGGATATGCAAATGTATGCTGCTAAACAAAATAGGCATGCGGTAGTATGACCAATCATGGAAGCATACTTGAAAAAGCATGCCAGATTATGTCTAGGTGCAAAATATGGGAGGAGCTTGTACATGCCTGGCCGTTTAAATTCGCTCTCCCCAAGCCTGAAGGAGCTCCTGTGCTATTATGCAACTCGGAGTTGGCGTCTGCGCTGTGTAAGCGCTGAAACTACATGCTGGAGCCTGGCTGTAATGCTGGTCGGCTTCTTGTCCGCACTACACTTGGTCAGAAAACCGCGCAGTAACTGAAGGGCCCCAACACAGCCTGGTACTGAATGCTAAACAAGAAGCATCAGTTCATGGGTGAAGACGCTGGTGAGACCAAACCAAAGTTTTATGCAGTCATCCATTTGAATATAGCCGTGATATGGATATGTTATGCTATTAAGAAAAGTGTCTATAGCGTCTGCCTGTCTATCAGCTACGGGTGGTCTGTATTAGACCTTTAAAAGTGGACTGGAACTGTGCATTAGTAGGCCCTTTCCGTAATCCAGCGATATTTCTTTATGCTACGCTGCACAACTAGTTAGGCTAGGCTGCTTGGATGGGCTGAGTGGGATTGAGTGTTTGTTATACTGGCCGGCCAGGAATGTGTATAATTCAAGCTCTGCAACACATTTGATTTTAAAAGTTTGTTTTCTTTTTAAACCACCTTTTTGATATTCTAATACATTTTGATTTTTTTTGAGTAATACATGTGATACCCAATCTTTGTGAATTTATAATATTTGACAACTACTGTAAATCTGCTATCCTCATGATTTCATTACCCCAGTGCACATGTATGTTGTTTTTATGCTTTATTACTAGCACATTAATTGTAGTTAAAATAATTTCAGTAGGGTCAGTAGGCCTAGCTTTGGATATGCAAATGTATGCTGCTGAACAAAATAGGCATGCAGTAGTATGACCAATCATTGAAGCATACTTGAAAAAGAATGCCAGATTATGTCTAGGTGCAAAATATTTCACTGTTACATACACATTTTAATGTAAAAATGTAATGTAATGGGTTTGAATTTTGATGTGAGGTAGCATTAGAAAACAAAAAATCTAAATGCAATACAAAGTACATGAAAATGCTTCTCAACGTAGATAATATGGTATATAACCCTCACATCAAAATGCTTCTCAACTAAAATAATATAAAACAAAACCCATCTTAGCGTTAAAAGTTGGATGATAAAAATAGAAGTATAATATGTCTATGGCTCTGGTTACTTTTTTTTTTCCATTTGAAAAGGATATGACCCTACATGAAGAAATGTTTATTGACAATGTTAACATTTAGTGAGCACACCTCAAATATTTAGATCTTACCAAATTTCAAGAGAAACTGTAACCAAGAATTGAACTTCATCCCAATCAGTAGCTGATACCCCCTTTTACATGAGAAATCAATTCCTCTCCGCAAACAGATAGGGGGCTCTGTATGGCTGATATTGTGGTGAAACCCCTCCCACAGGAAAATGTGAGGACCATGGTCCTGGCAGTTTCCTGTCTGTGAACCTCATTGCATTGTGGGAGATAATTGTTTACAGCTGTTTCCAATTGCCAAAAAAACAAGCAGCATCTCCTTCCACTGACATCATGTGAGGCATCGCGGGAAAGCAGCCGCCTCTACTCAGCGTGAGGCGGCTGCTTCCCTCAAGGGCATGGCGGAGCGCGGAGAAACCGCCGCGTCTGACGCAGCGGTTAGCACGCATGGCCCTGAGACACCGCAGAGCGATGCTCGTGTGGCTGGGACTCATAGTCCCTCTAGATTCAGAGTGACACGCGTGTGCGTGGAGAGGCAGAGCATATATGGCAGCCAGAAAAAGGTCAGCTGACCTGCTCGGTCAGCTGACGACTAGGCCTCTTCTCATTGGTCCAGCACTTAGGGAGGTGCTGGAGAGATGCCTGTGTATATATACTGCCGGCTGTTCAGTTGCTGGTTGTCTGGTGTTGCGAACACAACGTGGTAGCACTCAGACCTTAGCCAGATCCTAAAGTGTGCCGGGACCAGCTGGAGCTGTAATCCTACACTTAGCTAGATTCTGTTGATAGCTTAAAGTACTAGTTTGATTGTGATTATCTGTTATGACCTTTTGGCTTGCCTGACTAATCTCCTGAACTCTGATCCTGTACCTCGATATTTCTGATACTCTGTTGCCGAACCCCGGCTCGCCCTAAGACTCTGCATCTGTCTCCTGATTCTGTACCTCGATATTTCTGATACCCTGTTGCCGAACCCTGCCTGTTTATTAAGACTCCGCATCTGCCTTCTGAATCTGTACTTTATCTGTCTGTGTGTTTACGACCTGGCTTGTCCGACCTCGAGAACCGACCTTACTGTTAGAGGCGGTTCCCAGTCCTGTTAGTGACACCTCCTCCTGAGTGTCACTATCAGAGAGTCCTTCCTCTCTTAGCCTGACTCCTCCCTCCAAGGAGAGTTCAGGCCTTCGGAAGGAATCCGTGCAGTACTCCTTACTGCCTTGAGGCCTAGGCCTCTTAGTGTTACAGTTACACCAAACACTACACACTACTCAGGTGTCCAGAGGTTAGCTAGTATATCGGATTATCGGTGATACTGCAGATCATCTATAATCTGGTATATATCTGTATTCCCAGTGATACTGCAGATCACCGGTAATCAGATCCTCTCTGTGTTACACCGATCGTTACACATCACCTGCCAACAGTAAAAATGTCAGCATGTGATAAATGTCAGAATGTAAATCAGGGAGAGGAAAGCTTTTTACAATGGGCAAATACTGACTAAATCATTTATACATAATTATTGTAAAAACGAAGCACTTTTTTATTACATTATTTTGACTGGAGTTCCTTTTTAAGTAAAAGAAATCTAGTCAAATATCTAGGGGACCTTGTGTGGAGAAGCTACCACAGAAACATATTAGGTACATTTTTCTCTGTAGAGTTCTTACACACAACTGATTGCCACAATAAATAAGGTATAAGAAGGCAATTATGTTGCACATCTTTTTAATTCTTAGGTTATGTTTTTAACTGTCACCACCTTCCAGCTCACCATGCCCCAGAAGGAGTTATTTTTTACATATAAAATGCATATGCCCTTATTACAGTTAAACTGAGAATTCTTTGTTGCCTCCCTCTCCCTATCAATAGTGTATTAACCACTTAAGGACCACAGGCTTACACCCCCTAGTGACCAGGCTATTTTGTACAATTCAGTGCTCTGCTCGCTGCAGAGCCATACAACTTAGTACACAAATGATATTTTTTTCTTGCCACCAACAGAGCTGTCTGCTGGTGGCATCGGATTGCTGCTGTGATCTTTTTTTTATTATTAATTTTCTTCTTTTTTTTAAATTACATTTCCCAATTTTTTCTTTTTATTTACTGCCCTCCCCCCTCCCGTCCTACCCCCGAGATCCAAGCAGTGATCACCTCTCATAGGCATCAGCCTATGAGAAGGGATCACACACATTGTGGGCCAATCAAGAAGACAGCTTTGTCACAAAGCTGTCCCATTACAGCGCTGTGCATAGATCACAGCGCTGTAAACAGAAAATTAAAAAAAAATTCTTCTGGCAGCCTGCTAGCCACGATCACGGGCTAGCAGGCTGTTTACAGAGCTGAGCTCCACAACCAAAGCAGGGATGTGCACGCGCAGAGCTCTTCTACTGACCACATATGCTATTACTCCATTGTTATTGCCTGATGAAGTGGGACCAAACCTGCAAAACATGTTGCATTTTCCCCCGGAGTATGTAAATAACCTTGTTCTGTTTGACAAATACATTGGCAATTTTTGTGTCTGCTTGGAGGAGGTAAGTCCACCGCTGCCTTGTCATGTGTTAAACTTTTTAGATACTTTTATCCTTTTGGCGCCTCTGTATCCATACTACACTATATCAAGTCCACCCCTGGTGGAGGGGGTTACCCTCTTTTTTCCCTCATCTACGGAGAGAATCTTCTTAAGCCTGAATGGGGTATGGTCTAATCTACCCACCTGCCTATACAGTGGTTGCCTTTGAGGTAACCTTGCTTTGTGAGTATAGCTTATTACTCTATCATACTTCATTTCAACTACCAGTATATAATCCTATATAATAATAGGCAACAAGTGTCTCTGTGCCCCATGTCCATGTGTGTGTGTGTTTTTTTAGTTGTGTGCATGTGCAGGGCAGCAGAGACACGGGCGAGAGCTGAGGGGAATGACACGTGGCGTGCGCGGGCACGTTCGTGCGCATCCTGCACGGGCGTGTGCACGAGCGGCATGCACGGGCATGTGTGGCACGTGCGCGCAGCTAATGTAGATGAGAGAGAGAGCAGAGTGGGGGGTCGTGGCCACAACCTAGCGCTGTTTTTAAAAGGGCCTGAGGCCTAGTACACTGTATTTGGCTCTTGGTGTCCCTACTCTGTAATTACACATCCCTGAAAGGGAATTTGAAGTGAAAATTAACTTATGAGATAATGATTTGTATGTGTAGTACAGCTAAGAAAGAGAGCATTAGTAGCACAGGTATTAGTCTTATATTGCTTCCAGTGCAGGAAGAGCTAAGAAACTTCAGTTGTTATCTATGCAAAATAGCTTCTCTGAGCTTTCCTACTAATTTAGTCAAAAAGTAATGCTATTTTCAGAAGCACTTACCTGTCTCTTACTGTTTCTTACTTATTTAAGGTTTTTCTGCCAGGAAGTTCAAAGGATCATTAGCTGTTCTTTGTTCCATCATTTAAAATACAGAGTGTAATTTGTAAACTGAAAATATTAGAGAATGATGCAATGTTACAGAAAAACAGCTAAATAACTGAAAATACAAATATGAAACTTTTTTCTTTGCAACTAATGTTCTATTGATTATCCGTACTCCACAACATAGAATTCATTATATCATAATTTTTTTTCTTACCTCAGTGTCACTTTAAATGGGCACAGAGAGCTCTGGTCTTAAAGAGAATCTGTAACCTAAAAACATTATATAAATATACATACCAGCCTGTAGGTTTTCATCTCCTGTCCCCCACTGTCACATTTTCGCTGCTCCCCACCAGGATCCTGGTCTAACAAAAGCAGCTTTATAAACTGTTTTTGTAAACAAGAAATATGGCTGCCAAACAGGAAGTTCATCATAATATTGCATGTTCCTGTAAACTGCATTACAGTTTCCATGAAAGGTTATATTATTGAACAATAAATTACGCCCTTTAGAGTGTATTTCATAGTTTAGAAGAAGTTTTACTTAGTAAAGAATGCTGCAATCTTTAGTAGTGATTACTGATTGCAGGTTCGTGTCTGCATTCTGCAATAGTCTATGAGCTATGCTTCTCACAATTATTAGCTTTTATCAGTAGATGATCTGCTCTGCTTTTCACAGTTTTCTGTGTGTGAAAGACTCAGAGCAGGGCTATCAGTGTAACCTCCTCCTGTCTGTAAACAATTACAGTCACTTCCTCTTTGGGCCGACAAGCCAGACAAAGAAGAGTACATTTGATTTATTACAGCAATGGCGCAACTAAAAAAGGCTGCAGTAAGCCAGAGCACTTTAGAATAGATATAGGAACTTGTAGTATCGTAGAAAAAAGGCTGAAGATGTTGTTACAGAGTCTCTTTAAAGTGAACCTAAAGCCGATAAAAAAAAATGAGATTAACTCACCTGGGGCCTCCCTCAGCCCCCTGCAGCCGATCGGTGCCCTCGCAGCTCTGCTCCGATGTCCCAGGACCCGCCGGTGAGCACTTCCGGTTTCGCCGTCACCGGCCGACAGGCATGGGAACGCGAGTGATTGTTTGCGTTCCCAGCCTGTATATCGCCCCCTATGCTGCTATTGCGGCCAGGAGCCGGTGACGGCGAGTGACGGCGAAACCGGAAGTGCTCGCCGGCGGGTCCTGGGACATCGGAGCGGAGCTGCGAGGGCACCGATCGGCTGCAGGGGGCTGAGGGAGGCCCCAGGTGAGTTAATCTCATTTTTTTTTATCGGCTTTAGGTTCACTTTAAAGTGGCCAGAGCCATCTGGTCCACAAAAGGTTAGAAAGACTACTGCATTGAGAGGCACATGCAAAGTGCAATTGCTTACTTCATTTACATATTATTATTTATTACACCACATGGAAAGGTAGAGTAATCAATATGTTAAAGTCACAAGGAGACCTATTGATTCTGCCTTTACTAATATAATTTTCACTGTCTTGAGTGGCAGACTCTAAAGGGATAACCAGGGCCGGATTTCCGCACAGGCCACCTAGGCCGGTTCCTAGGGCGGAAACCAGCCGACAGGAGAGCTGGGGCGGCTGTCGCACACTGTACACAAGGCTGCAGATCAGCTGTCCCCTGTCTCTGCTACGAACTGCACGGAGGAAAGCGCCCCTCCCCTCCTTTCCTCTCCACTCTGACACTGAGGGAGGAGGGGCTGAGCAGAGAAGCCAAGCCGCGAGATTCAGATTCAGGAAGAAGACGGGCGGCTACTCTCAGCACAGCATACAGGTATCTGTGCATGGTGGCAGCGCTAGCTGTGAGAGGGAAGGGAGGGAGTCGAAGTGTCTGCAGGACACTAGACTAGAATCACGATGTGCCTGCCTGATTCTGGGGAATGAGTGACCAGCTGGGATCCCTCTCTCTCCCCCTCCTTCTTCCTTCCCAGGAGTCTGACTAAAAACAGGGCTGCCTGGTGGTCCCCTCTGTCCTGTAGCCTGGCTTCCATCTCTTCTCTCCATACCACCGTCATTCCTTTTATCATTTGTTTCCCTTCTCCTCCCCCCACAGTCATTTGTCTTTCCATTGCCCTAGCACAGCTATTCACACTTGCTCCTTTTCTTATTGCACTTTTAGTCTTCTGAGATCACTGGTTCACCCTATTTTTTAAAGGATATTGGAGGTTAATTCATGACATGTTAGTGCGCTAAGCCACATGGGTTAAATCGGTGAGCGCACGCAATCAGCATAGCGAGCGCTCTTGGCTATGCGTGCTTCTTTGAAGTACAGTGCGATGGTATGTAGCACGACCGTCATACTTTACTAACGCAGCTGCTGTTACATTTAATGTAGCAGCGGCCGCACTAGTAAAGTATGACGGTGGTGCTACATACCATCGCACTGTACTTCAAAGAAGCAGCCAAGAGCGCTCGCTACGCTGATTGCGTACGCTCACCGGTTTAACCCATGTGGCTTAGCGCACTAACATGTCATGAATCAACCTAATTAGATCTATGTTTGAGCACCAGCACTTTCTCCCTGCAGCTACGTTATATGGTTAATAGCACTTTTGAAAGTTGACTACAAATGTATTACACTTGTTTTTATCTAATTGAACCTGCCTGATTAGTTTGTACCGCTCTTAGTACTTATGGGTCGTTGTTAAGGTGCGTACACACCTGCGACTGATGTCACTTGTCCGGGATAAAGATCCAATCCCCTTGGGTGACAATGCTGGACTGTACAGATGTGTCTCAGCTGTGTGAGGCCCAGTGCACACCAAAACCACTAGTAGATCGTCAAAACGCTAGCGGTTTTGGGTGCACACCGAGCGGATTTTGTATGTGATCCGCCGGCCGCATCAGCATCCGCGTGGCTAATGTATCTCTATGGGCTGGTGCACACCGGCGGTTTGAGGTTTTAAGCATACCGCAAGCGTGCAGCAGGAGGCACGTTTGCGGCTTGCTAAAAACCTCAAACCGCCGGTGTGCACCATCCCATAGAGATACATTAGCCATGCGAATTTTCAAGCGGATGCGGCCGGCGGATCCACCCAGTGTGCACTGGGCCTAACTGACAAGGCATTCTGTTGTCATGCTGGGAGGGAGAGGGACGTCACGCTGCAGGTGGGGAAGTGGCATACATATAATCCTACCATAGTCGTAGTCTAATGTCCTACATTATTATTATTATGTATTTATATAGCACTGGCATCTCCTGCAGCACATTACAGAGTGCATAGTCATGTCACTGACTGTCCCCAGAGGAGCTCACAATCTAATCCTACCATAGTCAGTCTAATGACCTACCATATTATTATTATGTATTTATATAGCACTGACATCTTCTGCAGCACATTACAGAGTACATAGTCATGTCACTGACTGTCCTCAGAGGAGCTCACACTCTAATCCTACCATAGTCATAGTCTAATATCCTACCATATTATTATTATGTATTTATATAGCACTGACATCTCCTGCAGCACATTACAGAGTACATAGTCATGTCACTGACTGTCCTCAGAGGAGCTCACACTCTAATCCTACCATAGTCATAGTCTAATGTCCTACCGTATTATTATTATTATGTATTTATATAGCACTGACATCTCCTGCAGCACATTACAGAGTACATAGTCATGTCACTGACTGTCCCCAGAGGAGCTCACACTCTAATCCTACCATAGTCATAGCCTAATGTCCTACCATATTATTATTATGTATTTATATAGCACTGACATCTCCTGCAGCACATTACAGAGTACATAGTCATGTCACTGACTGTCCCCAGAGGAGCTCACACTCTAATCCTACCATAGTCATAGTCTAATGTCCTACCATATTATTATGTGTTTATATAGCACTGACATCTCCTGCAGCACATTACAGAGTACATAGTCCTGTCACTGACTGTCCTCAGAGGAGCTCACACTCTAATCCTACCATAGTCATAGTCTAATGTCCTACCGTATTATTATTATGTATTTATATAGCACTGACATCTCCTGCAGCACATTACAGAGTACATAGTCATGTCACTGACTGTCCCCAGAGGAGCTCACACTCTAATCCTACCATAGTCATAGTCTAATGTCCTACCATATTATTATTATGTATTTATATAGCACTGACATCTCCTGCAGCACATTACAGAGTACATAATCATGTCACTGACTGTCCTCAGAGGAGCTCACAATCTAATCCTACCATAGTCATAGTCTAATGTCCTACCATATTATTATTATGTATTTATATAGCACTGACATCTTCTGCAGCACATTACAGAGTACATAGTCATGTCACTGACTGTCCCCAGAGGAGCTCACAATCTAATCCTACCATAGTCATAGTCTAATGTCCTACCATATTATTATTATTATGTATTTATATAGCACTGGCATCTCCTGCAGCACATTACAGAGTACATAGTCATGTCACTGACTGTCCCCAGAGGAGCTCACAATCTAATCCTACCATAGTCATAGTCTAATGTCCTACCATATTATTATTATGTATTTATATAGCACTGACATCTTCTGCAGCACTGTACAGAGTACATAGTCATGTCACTGACTGTCCTCAGAGGAGCTCACAATCTAATCCCACCATAGTCATAGTCTAATATCCTACCATATTATTATTATGTATTTATATAGCACTGACATCTCCTGCAGCACATTACAGAGTACATAGTCATGTCACTGACTGTCCTCAGAGGAGCTCACAATCTAATCCTACCATAGTCATAGTCTAATGTCCTACTATATTATTATTATGTATTTATATAGCACTGACATCTTCTGCAGCACTGTACAGAGTACATAGTCATGTCACTGACTGTCCTCAGAGGAGCTCACAATCTAATCCTACCATAGTCCTAGTCTAATGTCCCACCATATTATTTTTATGTATTTATATAGCACTGACATCTTCTGCAGCACTGTACAGAGTACATAGTCATGTCACTGACTGTCCCCAGAGGAGCTCACAATCTAATCCTACCATAGTCATAGTCTAATGTCCTACCATATTATTATTATGTATTTATATAGCACTGACATCTTCTGCAGCACTGTACAGAGTACATAGTCATGTCACTGACTGTCCCCAGAAGAGCTCACAATCTAATCCTACCATAGTCATAGTCTAATGACCTACATTATTATTATGTATTTATATAGTGCTAACATCTTCTGCAGCACTTTAAAGGACCGCTATTGTGAAAAAAGTAGGCAGTTAATATCTGACTGAACAACAGGTTTATGGCCAGTCCATCTCCTCATGGGGGATTCTCAGCGTTTTCTATGTTTTCAACAGCATTTCCTGAACAGCAGTTGCAAAGTGTAACTGACAAAATAGTGTGCAAGTGAGTAGGGAGGTTGGCTGGTAGATTACTATTTTGACAGTTAAACTGCTGTTCAGGAAATACTGTTGAAAACAAAGAAAACCCTGAGAATCCTCCATGTGGAGATGGACTGGCCCAAAACCGGTCAGATTGTAAATGCCTACTTTTTTCACGATAGTGGTCCTTTAATCACCTTAGTATTGTGATCAGCAAAGGTCCCCATACACACACATTACATTTCTAATTGGATTCCCTGCAGATTCGTTCACTCTGATCAAATCAAATGGAAATCAATTCCTTTATATTTCATTGATTTTGACCAAAAATGTATCTAAAGTATCAATCAAACAGGACGGCTGGGTCAATTGGGGGTGGAGCAGGAGTGGTAGATGATTGATAGGCCATAGCGTTGCGTTATATCAAACAGTGCAACGTTGGGGTTCGATCAGTTTTCAATAGATAACCTGCTGGAATCTATTAAAAATGAATGTGCTGTGTGTGGTAGGAATCAATTCCTTCTGAACAGATTCCTTTCAGAAAGGGGCCGATCGCTTTGGAAAATTGGGTAGAAATCTATAATTGTATGGCCAGCTGCATTTTAACCTGATACTCAATTTTAATCCTTTTCCCATAATGCTATTCTCAAATTCTTAGCCTCAACCTAAATTGCCAAAAGCCCTATTTTTTAATCTTTCCTAAGCCCTTTTTATTTATTTTTTTGTAAGTACTTAAACCTAATAACCTGATCTATTAGTATTTCTAACCTCCCCCCCCTTTTCTATGACCGATAACCCTATCCTAACCACGTTGTTGTCATGGGGCGGCTGGAGGTAATGGGCCTAGGGCGGTAAAAAGTACAAATCCGGCCCTGGGGATAACATTTGTTAAACCAGATTTGATATCTTTCTTTTTTGTTTCTTTTTAACAATTCATCTTCTCGATTTTGTATAGCGAAGGTTGCTAGAGCCTAGTAATCTTCATAAAATGTCAATTGCCAAGAGGAGGAAAACATTTAAGGCTGACTGCAATGAAACTGAAAATGTTATGCATTTTTCCTCTGTCATATTGTAATGCGAGTTTGCACTGTTTTCTTTGTGCATGAAGAATAGTGGATTTCAAAGGCTTAGCTAACAGCGAACACAGATTTATGCAATTTAAACAATTTATCAGCAAAAGCACATCCTATGATTTATTCATGAAGAACAGTCACTGCAAAGAAATCAGGTTTGTCTCTGTTTATTTTAATTGTGTACTCGTTTGTTTATTCACTTTTTTTTCAAATCCCAGGGTGCAAAAATGTTTTGGCAGTCCATCTCTTAACTCATTCTCTGCCATAGTCCAGAATCATATTATGCTTTAGCTTTTGAAGGCCTTTTTTTCCGCTTTTCCTGAATACCAATGAAGTGCACATTATTGACTTAGAGGATTCATATGTGCATTGGGTTTTCATGCAATACAGAAATGCACTAGCCAATAATTTGAGTGTGCCATTCACATTATGCACTTTATAATGTGCAGCACAAAATGCCTTGCCTTTTGTGTTCAACAGTTGTCCGAACAGAACCCCAAATAGCCATTTAGCAGCAACTACATACACAGTCTATGTGGCACAATTGGTTAGCGCATTTGGCTGTTAACCGAAAGGTTGGTGGTTCAAGCCCACCCAGGGACACCTTTGTGTTTTGTGAAGGGAACTAATGTACCCTTCTTAAACTTGAAGATTGTATACAAATTTAAGCAGACTGCAGAGTGGCGCAGCGGAAGTGTGCTGGGCCCATAACCCAGAGGTTGATGAATTGAAACCATCCACTGCTAGACATGATTACATTTTTGCACCTCGCTTTATCGCATGGGCAAAACGGTTTGGATAGCTCTGTAAGAGAAAGTGTAATAAGGGCCCTGCCATAACATAGATATTACGGTAGCTAAGACTAATCCTGGGCCTTTCTTGTAGTTGAAGAGATGAGTGAAATGGCTGGTTTCAGCCTGTAATGTTGGTTGACCTGGGTTTGATTCCCGGCCAATGGTGGTATAGTGGTGAGCATAGCTGCCTTCCAAGCAATTGACCTGGGTTTGATTCCTGGCCAATGTATGTGAGCTTGCTTTTGACAGCCTACATATCCCTGGAAGACAAAATTAGAGAGAGGGAGGAGGGGAGAGAGAAATATAAAAAAAAAAAACATACAAGAACAAGATTAGCTCTCAAAAGAGCTGTTGTGGGGTGCTATTTTAGGAATAACAATCAGCCAGGAGTAAGCTAACAAGCTTACAAGAGCCTAACTAATCTTTCTTTATGAGAGGCTACCAGCAGCTTTCCCTTCACTAATTACTACAGGGACACAAACGACTATAATGGTCAACACTGCCTGCCTTGTATAAGGGGTGGGGTGGCTCCAGGAGATAGTGTAGCCTGATTGGCTACAACTGGCCTGCTGACTGTGATGTATAGGGTCAAAGTTGACCCTAATGGTGCACTATGGGGGCGAACCGAACTTCCGGGAAAAGTTTGCCTGGAACCGTTCGCCGGCGGACCGGTCAGGCCATCTCTAGTCCCTAAGGTAACTATATATATATATATTTTTAAACAAAAGTTTTATTTGGGTAACTATGGGAGCATGTGGGAGGTAAGGGGTTAATTTTAAATGTATGTATAGGGGTTTTTTTTATAAAAAAAAAAAAGTGTGTAGGTGTAATTTTACTATTTGGCCACAAGACATCCTCATGAATTACTTTCCTCTGTGTACTATTAGTAAACACGAAGTAATGGACGTTGGACGTTTTAGTGAATGACTGAGGCATTTCATTGATGCCGGCATTCATTAACATGGGGACTTAGATCAATGAATGGGAACTGCTTTCGCATTCCTTGATCTCCCCCCAATGTTCGGTGGCGAGAAAGAGTGTGTGAGTGAGCACGGGAGTGCGTGGTAGCAAGGGACGAGTAGCTACATTCCTGGGAGCTGTAGCGGGATTTTGCAGGGACATAGAAACTTGTCCTGGGGGAGGGGAAGGGGTTAAAACCATGGCCAATATGCAATTTACTTTTTCTCTTTAGTTTTCTTCCCTGGGTTATATGTTCACACCTAATCAATAACATGCCTTTTAAGCCACCAGCAAGCAAGAAAATACTTATAATTAACCACTTAGGTCTATCTGGATGGATATATCCTTCCAGATAGCCTGCCCTGCGGCAGCTGAGGTGGGCATGCTCCCACAAGCGTTCCCGCTGCCTTCCAATGTCCCAGAGATCAATGAATGGGAACACAGTTTCCATTCATTGATCTATGTCTCTGTAAAAAAAAACAACGGCTTCTCTGAAAAGCCGCAATTTTTCTATATTTCACGTCATCCCTCCAATTCCTGTAAGCGAGAGCTTGTGGTCAAATAGTAAAACTACATCTACATACATTTTTTTTTTTAACATGCACAATCAATTACATGTAAAATTACCTGTTTACCTCCGCACTCCAAAAAAACTCCCCAAAAATGTTTAATTAAAAAACTTACAATAAAAAAAAAATAGTTACCTAAGGGACTAAACTTTTTTAATATGCATGTCAAGAGAGTATATTACTATATTTTTTTTAAAATTATAAGCTTGTAAATAGTGATGGAAGCAAATTGAAAAAATGCACCTTTATTTCCAAATAAAATATTGATGCCATACATTGTTATAGGGACATAATTTAAATGGTGTAACAACCAGGACAAATGGACATATAAAATACATGGGTTTTAATTATGGTAGCATGTATTATTTTAAAGCTATAATGGCTGAAAACTTAGAAATAATTAATTTTTTCCGCTCTTTTCTTAATGTTCCCATTAAAATGCATTTAGAAAAAATTCTTAGCAAAATGTACCACCCAAAGAAAGCCTAATTGTTGGCGGAAAAAACAAGATATAGATCAATTAATTGTGATAAGTAGTGATAAAGTTATTGGCAATGAATGGGAGGTGAAAGTTGCTTGGATGCATAAGGTGAAATGACACTAAAGGCGGAAGTGTTTGAAAAAAATCCTTTGATAGTACTTTTCACCTGCTTTGTGGTACTTTTTCAATTGCAAAATGCTGAAAAGTTATTTTAAAGAGAAGATGAATAACTATTTCCTAGGAGAAAATGCACGAGAAAAGTGAATTTCAGATAGGCTCATATGTGCTAAGGTCTCTTCCACATTACGATGTGCAGTACTGTGAATCATCTGATGTGCTTTCTTGTGTGCATTGGTGCCAGTTCTTTTTGTGCTGTGTACATTTTTCATGCATTTTCAGTCATTTATATTTAAATGCATTTTTTTATGTTGCATGTTGTGCTCTTAAAAATAAAACCCCATGAAAAAATATGAAAACACACATCTGGCTGGTAGTATTCCTCCCAATAGGATATTATATACAAGACTCTTTCAAAATTGCCATAGACACTGAACAAGAATGCATATCATATGTTTTTGACGTCATTCTGACTGGATTAGCGGCATTTTTGTTTGAGGTGGCTTATCCAGATACCACTGCAGCCAAAGAGATCAGCTGGTATTGTTTAACCACTTGAGGACCCAGCCCTTACCCCCCCTTAAGGACCAGCGCTTATTACAGAGATCTGTGCTGGGTGGGCTCTACAGCCCCCAGCACAGATCAAACATTTGGCAGAGCGACCAGATAGCCCCCCCCTTTTTTACCCACTAGGGGGATGATGTGCTGGGGGGGTCTGATCGCTCCTGCCTGCGTGTGGCTGGCAGGGGGGGGCACCTCAAAGCCCCCTCCACCGCAGGATTCCCCCTCTCCCTCTCATCCCTCCCTTCCCCGGAGATCGGAGGCTGCACAGGAACGGATCTGTCCTGTGCAGCCTCTAACAGGCTCCTGCCTGTCATGTGACAGCGATCCCCGGCCGCTGATTGGCCGGGGATCGCTGATCTGGTACAACGCTGCTACTGTTAGCAGCGTTGTACAAATGTAAACAAAGCGGATTATTTCCGCTTGTGTTTACATTTAGCCTGCGAGCTGCGATCGGCGGCCCGCAGGCTATTCACGGAGCCCCCCGCCGTGAATTGACAGGAAGCAGCCGCTTGCGCGAGCGGCTGTTTCCTGATTAATTAGCCTGCAGCCGGCGATGCAGATCTGCGTCGCTGGTCCTGCAGCTACCACTTTGCCGATGCGCGTTATGAGTGCGCGGTCGGCAAGTGGTTAAAAGAAGATACATATGGCAGCCGTCATATCCCTTTCAGTTCAAGTGTCCTTTAAGCCAAACCGGAAGCAAAAATAAACTTATTATATAATACATGTACAGGAGACTGTAGCAGACACCTAGCCATTTCCTGGTGTGCAGCAGTTAAAACTTCCGTATTTCTTTCAGTTTAAGTATCCTTTATAATTCTATATTTTCTATCACAATTATTTTCTTTTTACTACAATCAGCTCTTGCTGATGAAGCATGCAGAAGTCAGACAGATACCAAAGACATTAACATATGTGCTGAAAATAGCAGTCAGACTTGAGCACTATAATACACACACAAAAAAAGGGGACTTAGAGAGACTTGCTGTATAAGAGTCGTGGTGAAAAGATGAAAGGAAGGAAGCTAAGATAGAGAACCTAGATAAGAGGAAACCGCTGAGTTGTGCTTGGTACTGATACAAAATAATCTGAATAAATATATAATATGTGAATTAATGCACAACTGAAAGAAGTCCCAAGGAGTCTGTACTTGGCTTATGGAAGACATAATGAAAAGCTGAAAAACCTAAAAGGATCAAGTCAGATTGGTTAATGGGGAATAAAGAATTTCAGAAGGCCTCGATTCATAAACAGCAGTGCGATAACAAAAATCTTGTCGGGAAAATACCGCACTCGGTATTTTCCCGGTCTGTGTGCTAATTCATAAAGATTTCCCCAGCTGCCCTTGGAGGTCGGTAAATTACCGCAGCCCATTGAGCGGTAGAGTAGAGCAGTGTCCCGATTCCCTCTTTGCTCTGCAGAAATGAATCACAGAGACGGCTCTCTCTGGCTCTCCCACTGATGACTCAGACAGATGAGTCACACAGTCTTTCCCTGCCTGCAGAAATTACTCACACAGCCGGCTCTTACCACTGATGACTCAGACAGATGAGTCACACAGTCTTTCCCTGCCTGCTGAAATGATTCACACAGAGGGCTTTCTGGCTCTCTCCACAGATGAATCAAACAGACTTTCGGATCTCTGCACTTTGCATTAATCAGAGCTGTCAGAGCTGTCGGTAACTTGTTAAGACCTCACCAGAGGTGTCGGTAACTACCGCCAGGCTTACCGCATGTTGAAGGCTTTATGAATTGACATTTGCTGACAATTTACTGACATGTGTTGTCGGTAACTGCAGCCAAGTCGGTAATTTAGCTCCCTGGTCGGTAATGTCAGCTTTTCATGCGGTAACAGCCTTTATGAATTGACATTTTGCTAAGTGGTCGGTAAAGTCTGCTGTTTTCAGCATTACCGCATGAGGTAATGCTTTATGAATCGAGGCCTTAGGCTGGTTTCACAGTGGGACGTTACAGGCGCACGTTAGAGCAGCCTGTAACGCAGCCCACCGCACAGTAATGAAAAATCAATGGGGCTGTTCACAGTGCGGACGTTGCGTTACATTGTAACGCTGCATCACAAGACAACGTACTGCATGCAGTACTTTGGACGCGGCTGAGCCGCGTTAGACTGCTTGCACATGCTCAGTAATGTGGGGGAGGAGCGGAGAGCGGCCAGGCACATGGCTAATTAATATTCACTGCACGTTATGACGTGCAGTGTTTACTTCCTGGAGCAGCCGCTCTGTGCGGCGATTGGCCGGCGGGACCACGTGATGCCGCATGCGCACAAGAGTGCGCATCACGGCATCACTGACACCAGAGTGAGCTGCACAACGCGGCTCACTCTGACGTCCAGATCCAGCACCACCAGGCGTTCCATTAGGGGGACGTTATGCGACCTTAACGCCCCCTCTAACGCAAAGTCCTGGTGTGAAATTAGCCTTAAACAGCTAGTGTGGGAAAGGGGCTAAAGACTGAGAGAGAAGAATGTTTAAATGACATTTAAAGGACAGCTGTTAGGAAAGGGATATGGGGCTGCCATATTTATTTCCTTTTCGGTCCACACTAGACACAGTTGCAGGACGGACACTGCAGTCTGGATCAGGGGAAGATTAGGGGAAGTACCACCGGACTGCAAACTGATGAAAGTGCATCAGTTTTGCATCAGTTTTGCATCAGTTTCCGTTCAGTTTTTCCCTGACAAAAAACGTCTCTATCATTAGGAAGGAGTGGCAGGATTTTTTTGGGCCAATCATAAAGCTCAGGCTATCCGTTTTCACATCAGTTTTTTGCCGATGGAGCTGGAGATGTGTTTTCTCATTGCTTTTCACTACCCCTGCGTGTATCCATGGTCCTGATCCGTTGCGTGAAAATGCAGCAGATCCGGACCTTCCGTTCAAGTTCTGAAAACGGGTCCCCGTAAACGCAGACGGATCTGTTTTTTACTTGGGTGAGGCTGGCTGCTATTTTAAACATTAGTATCCGGGACTCCGTTTTTCATCAGGTTTGAAAAACGCAGCCACGGATACGTTTCCGGACCTAGTGTGGACCAGGTCTTAAACCAAACCATTTGCCTGGCTGTCCTGCCAATCATCTGCCTCTAATACTTTTAGCCATAGACCCTGAACAAGCATGAAGCATATCAGGCAAGATTATCTGCATGCTTGTTTCTGGTGTGATTCGAACACTAATGCAGCCAAACAGACCAGCATGGTTGCCAGGCAATTGGTATTATTTAAAAGGAAATACATATGGCAGCTGTAGAAATCAATCTTATGCATTGGATTCTTGCAGTAGAGAATCCCCTAGGAGCTTACGAGGACCGGGGTTTGGTCAGAGACTTTATATATACAGTTTATCTTTAAGAGACTGGATTTGCTGAGTGTCTCTTTAAATGACATTTCTAGAAGCACAGTTCTGAGTGTTGGAGGAACATTCTGTGTGTCTTCAACAAGGCCGTAGAGCAACAATTACAGCTCGTATGTCCAGGCAGCAGGGGTGTCGCTAGCCCTATTTTAGGGGGGTCCATGCCCGCATGTCCTTGGGTGCCCCCAATCTATTCCTAGGGGTGCCCCACTGCTCCCCCCCCCCCCCCCTGGCCGCCTGCTGCCAGACAGCCAGCAGCATCAGACCTCGATCAGCGGGCGACCACTAGTCCGGGCACTGGGACCTAGCGGACACCGCACTGATATGCGGAAGTGACATCATTAACTGCTCTAACTGGTCGGGTCGACCAGCTCTAACTGGTCGGGTCACCCGCTGATCGAGGTCTGACACTGCTGCTGGCTGTCAAGTGAGGGGGGCACCTGTCACTCACTACCTAACTGGGGGCCCCTGTCACTACCTAACCTGAGGGGTGCCTGTCACTCACTACCTAACTGGGGGTCCCTGTCACTACCTAACCTGGAGGGTGCCTGTCACTCACTACCTAACTGGGGGTCCCTGTCACTCACTGCCTAACCTGGGGGTCTTTGTCGCTCACTATCTAACCTGGGGGGCGCCTGTCACTCACTACTTAACCTGGGAGGCCTCCCCTCAGCCTCTCCGGCAACCTCCGCCGCTGGGTACCCTCCACTTCTGGGTTACTTCTCAAGTGGGCTCTTGTTGTTACCTCCGAACAAAATAGAACATGCTTCACATAGCGTAAAAGTGCTTAGGGAAGTTTCCCACATTTATTAAAACTTTAAAAAAAGTTAAAACCAAAAAGGGGCTATAATACATATGACAGCGTGCAGCTGCGTCAAGCTGGGAGATGGTAAGCAGCTATATGAGCTAGTGTGCCAGCTACCGAGAAGTAGCCCCAGCTTGCATGCATGTAGCAAATGCTCATTTGATCTAATTTTTAAAGGGAACATATAGTAAGAGGAATACGGAGGTTGCCATCTTAATTTCCTTTATAAACAATGTCAGTTGCCTAACTGTCATTTTGAGTTTTTAGCCTTAGTTGTTTTTTAGGCAAATATCTTGCAGACATTAGAGTCATATCAGAGTCACAGCATCTGATCTGAATGCTCATTCTTGGCCAGTGATGCAAAATGTTAGAGACAGAGCCTCAGCACAGAAGTCAAGCAGCTGGCATTGTTAATTAGAGAATGCATTTTACCAAAGGGTAACGCAACAGCAATGCAAACCAATGGGCCTAGTACACATGATGTGTTGCGTCACGTTGGAAGTGCCAGATCAGCTGCTGAGTCAATGCAGGGGCAACAGCTCACCCCCCCCCCCCATGGTATCCTACCTCCCATTAATCTCCATGCACTGTTTCCCGGGGCCACTGCACTTGTAGCATCTCATTAATCACTGACCTGTCCCAGTGCTGCTCCATCCATGCTGTCTTCAGCCTGCCTCTTCTTTATCCAGTACGTGTTATGTGTAGATAACATGCATCTTGTCATAGAGAAGAGGCAGACAGTGTGGTTGAAGATAGCATGTACAGAGCAGCATCAGGACGGGTGAGTGATAAATGTGAAGCCCCCGGAAAGCAGTGCAGGTAGACCACTTGGCACAAGTTGGTAGGGTCCAGTGGGGCGAGTACCCAGCAGAGGTCATGGGCCCCCTTTGCCTGAAAGGTCCCAACACCCGCTATTACAGTAGGACCACTTTTCAATAGGATGTTTTGTAATGCTGAGGGTTAAGGTTATGCGTTAATGAGGGGGGGGGGTAAGGTTAGTTTGGGGGGAGGTGAGGTTTAAGATTAATTGGGTTAAGGTAAGTCCCATACCAGGGGGGTTAAGGGCAGTTTCTCACCGGTTGGGGGGCTGTTAGTAGAATATTGGTATATTCTGCTACAGCTATACTGCACCCTTTTAAACAGGCTCTTTTTTCAAATGTATGGCTATTCTGAGCCTTATTTTTTCATAATTGTAATTCATTTTCAAATGTTATATGGATTTATATAGCTTCATTCAAGATTCTATTAAACAAAACAAAAAAACAAAAACAAAAAACATTGCCATATTGTTTGATAAAGTGTTTATTTAACTTATATCCTTTTTTTTTACATGGTAAATGAAAAAGCTAGCATACTGACAGCCATGCATGGTGGTTGCAAAATATCACCTCTATTTCTGTCATGCTGCCAGAATAATGTGGCTAGATCTTGAAAGGAATTAGCCTAATTATGCTCTTAACAAGGTAAAGGGCAATTCTTGGCAGACATTTAGTTACACCTGACAGAATCCAATCAGATGAAAGGATTCAACAAAACATAAAATAACAAAGAACTGAAAAGAAGCCCAATATTTTCCACTCTTTCACTTGTATAAAGACTGACTGCCTCCTGCAAGCCACAAATGATATGACACATATACCAGATGACATTACTTCATGCCCTTATTGAAAAGTAACTTTTATTTAATGAACAAAAACAATAAGGAATGCCTCATCATCCAACTGTATTTCCCTTACCCTTTAAATCAAGTTATCCAAAAGAATGGAAAACTCCAAAGACAAAAAATGGAAAATTACATTTAGAAAAAAAAATGTAGAAAACAAAACCTGAAATATGTGAAATGTGGAACATGCCATTGTTATTTCTTGCCAACGGTAATGGCCGTGGATTGGCTCTCATGTTGGTCTTTTGATTTAAAAAGAACCCGAGCCAGACGACTTTTGTAAAATATACCTGATCCAGGGGACTACGCAGAGTCGCATATCTCTACTCTCCATCACTCCTGCATCTTATTTTTCTTTCTAGTTTCAGTTTGTGAGGGAAAAAATGCCTGGGACCTGTGTCCGCTGCTTCTTATCAGAGAGCACAGAGGCAGGAAAGAGGCGGGAAGAGGCATGGAGAGATGCCTAACACCAGAGGGAGTGTTTTGCAGGAGTGCCTTTCCCATATTAGGCTGCTAACAAGCTGTGGATGGTAGATTTGGATTATATACACATGACAAAAAAAAAAAAAAAACATTCCTGAAAAAATTCAGATGTAAGACCTGGCATATCTCTTGCCTTCCTTCAGCTTCTATACCTTGATCTGTTTCCACACTCTTCACCTAAACGACAAGCCCCCACATGAATGGAAGACAAGTACACCTATGGTTGACCCATAAGACTTCAGCGTCCAAGGTATAGAGACTGAGGCCAGGAAGACAAGAGTCCTACAAGAACGTGCTACACAAGATAAACATTACTGGATGATATCAGGAAATAGTGCAGGGCCCACTTGTGGAGGAGACAACACAGATCACAGCAGGAGCAGTAGTCTAGAGACAGGGAGGAAGGTTGCTCAGAATGACCGCAGCTCTGAGCTTCCGATAACCACCACAATAAACAAGACTAGTGTAGCAGGTAGAGTAAAGAAACCGGCACTGCAGATAGTCAGGAAGCATGCATGGAGATAAATGTGAGGTGTTGAGGAGTTAGTATCGGGTAATGCTGTTGGTTGCGTGCTCAAACTGAGAAAAAACAGCAATTTCTAATATAGCAAGCAGTAGGGAAGCAGTTGGCACATGCAGTGTTACAGCATAAAAAAGCTTTGGTTTTTTATAACCCCTGGAGATTAGTCTACCCTGCTGGATATCTAGGATCAGATCTAGATAGATCTAGATAGGGCACCTGACTATCACTGTATTCGCAGGTGAACTGCATATTATGTTTGCCACTATTCAGGTAATTAAAAAACTCCATAAAGGTATCTTTTGTCCCGCTCCAGAACACCAGGATATCGTCCACATATCTGGACCATCTCCTGAGGCAACCGCCATGGGGAACAGCGGGACCGTACACATACTGGTCTTCCCACCAAGCCAAAAAAAGATTGGCGTATGTGCATGATACCGACGTCCCCATGGCCGTGCCCGACACCTGCCAATACCACCTCCCGTCGTATGTGAAGGCGTTGTGATCCAACACAAACATCAGGCATTCACATATAAAGTCCGCAGAACTTGTGTACCTGTATCCATTGTATAGCAATGACACATTTGCATATGGATACAGGTTAGCAACCTCCCTTTACTTTGCTGCCATCTAGTGGCTGTACTACCATCATGCGGACGCAATATCATTGTGCGCATGTGGCTACAACCAACGTGGAACGCTACAGCTTCCTGGCGGAACTTGTCAGATGATGACAACCTCCCGGAAGAGTAGACGCACGGCGGGGACACGCACGCTTAGCATCACGGGAAGTTCCCTTATTTTTAAATACGGCGAGAGCCGACGCTGTAACGTGCGCATTGCCTCTGAAGACGCTCAGGAGAGCGAAACGGTCGTAAGGCGACCCCCACCGCTCCCACCTCACCCCACAGCCATCTAAGTATCGGGTAGGATCAATTTTATATGGACATGTATGCTTAGCAATTTGCATGAAGCCAAATGGAATAAAGCTTTTTTATGCTGTAACACTGCATGTGCCAACTGCTTCCCTACTGCTTGCTATATTATAAACAAGACTAGGATGGTTGCTCAGAGCGACCGCAGCTCTGACCTTCTGTTGTCCACCACACTGAATAAGTTGTTCACATTATGAGTGATTTCGCTTATTTTTAAGTGCTGGTGATTTTAAAAATCCTCTTATTCTCACATAAGCGGTAAGCTTTCTATCCAATCGCAAACGCGCCTCCAGCACCATTTTCATAGCGTTTGCGATTCAATAGAAAGTATAGCAAAAGCACTAAGCACTTTAAAAAGTGCTTTGAAAAGCGATTTACTGAGCACTTTAATGAATAAATACATTGTATTTTTTTAATTTCCAGGTCAAAGAGTTCACTTGCTGCTTGACGTCAGAAAGTGAACAAAACATTGTTACACAAAACAATACACTTGGAAAAATGCTTTTCTATTGTTCTGAAAATTGTTCTGAGAAAAGCGCTTACAAAATCACTAACAAAATCGCTCAGCGATTGCGCTGGCAATTTACAATGTGAACTAGGCCTAAGACAAGGATAGACAGACAGGAACATTTACCAATCTAACGGCTACTGCAGCAAACGCAGACATCTACACGAGCCATCCAGGCACAAACAAGACAGAACAGGTAGGAGCATAACTAATAGCAATGCTGTATAGTAGCATCTACAGGAGATAAGCAGAAGTGCTTGCCAATCACTATCGCAGAGATGGCTGCATCCAGACTAGCTGGACTAGAAGGAACTTTGCTGTTTGCCCACGCAGGAACAGCAACTGTCTACAATGAAGCAAGACAAGGCAAATTAAAATCAAGACACAGGACCCAGCCAACAGCTATGGCAAAGCTGAAAGCTATGACAGGCCAAGTGTCAATGCCGGAAGAGGCTTTTATATAGATATCACCCAATGCGAGCAGGCATGCAAATTCCAACACAGGTGAATGGCAATTAATCACTCCTGTGCTGCTCTGAACTGGAGAGTGATTGCAGATAGAAATGACACTCATTGCAATGCAAGCAAACCTATGCAACTATATGTGTGTAGGGAAATTAGAACTGCCTGGTCCCAGTCCAGCTTCAACAAGCCATAGGTGGATTCATGATAGCATTATGTGCTGCTCTGAACTGCAGGGTAATTGCAGATGGCAATGAAAGTCAATGCAAATGCTAGCAAAACTATGCAACTGTATGCGTGCAGAGAAATCAGAAGTGCCTGGTTGCAGTTCAGCTGCAACCAACAGGACATGCCACAGGTGAGATCATGACATCAGATTTCCACGTAAATGGGAATATCAGCATTTTTGATATTCCGAATTTCTGTGGAATAGGAGATCAGCATTTCTGACCATCCCTAGACACAAATGCATACTGCAAATTGAAACATGTACGCAATTTTCATAGTATGAACAATTCCTATGCAATGTGTGTTAGTGTGTAATCCAGAAATGCACTGTAGGAAGTGTGTTAGAATAATGTGGTCCATTGCAATGTTCAGATGTGAACATGCCTATACAATTATATGGTGTTCACACAATGACCTTGATTCACAAAGCCATGCTAATTGCATAGCACGGCCGTGCTATGTGTGTAGCGTGCAATGTTACTTGCGCAAAGTTTTATGCATGCATATGTTTAGACGCGCGTGCTAACAAAGCTCTTCACGTGTTAACGTGGCACAACGTGCATATTGTGACGCGTTAACATGCAAAAAGCTTTGTTAGTGCACGCATGTAAAACTTTGCGTGTGTAAAACTTTGCGCAAGTAACATTGTGTGCTACCTTTATAGCACGGCCGTGCTATGCATTAGCACTGCTTTGTGAATCAAGGCCAATGTGTTCACATGTGCCAACACAGCATGAAGCAAGATACATAATATGAACTCAACCTAAGAGCCCTTTCACATTAGTGCGGTGCAGTGGGTCATTTTACTGCACCTCACCACTATGCCAATAAAATCCTATGGGTGCTTTAATACAGCATGCGGTGCGCCGGAAGTCACCGATCTACTGCAAGCTCATACCAACGTTACTGTGTGTCCTCTGTGACGACCTGCAGTGACGTGCGGCAGACTGGAAGTCATGTAAGTCATGCAGGGATTTAAAAAAGGATGGCAGCGGTATGGCGCGCATGCGCAGAAACATATTTTTTACATTACGCTTCGGTGCACTTCTGTATTTCTGAAACTTCCTGTTTGGATCAGAAGGGGATTACTGCATACTAACACGGTAATCACTGAAGGCCTGTATTTTGGAAGTATAATCCGGCCACCAATGCACAGTCTGCAGCCGGCCTAAAGCTACATAACTATGGCCACAAATCAGATAGTAAATTCCTTGTAGGTCATCATGTTTTTTTTTTTTATTATTATTATTTTAAATTTGGTATCAGTACTTTCATGATTGTTTTCTCACTTGCCACAACCATGATAAATCATGTCATAAGAGATTAGAGCCACAACAGTTATTTAAATAGCAGATATCCAAATAGGCACACGGGTTGTATGACTTCATGGCCAGATAAACAGGCCTTTTTACACATTCTACCATCCAATAGTGTTGCAGAACTGAACAAGAGGACCTATTAGTTGTACATGAGGTTTTAAACAGAAGAAAATTGGGAAGGGTTTTATTTTGTAGCCTTTTGTAGCTTAAATGTGATGTTGTCATATTACAACCCTGGGTCTCTGGGTTAAAAAGAACTTAGTGATTATGCCGTTTACTATTCTTCTTGATGTAAATTTTCTTTAAGCAGTTAAGCTTTTTGGACGTGACTGTCACGTCCAAAAAGCTGCTGCTGTGCACTCCTGCGCATGGTCCCATGCTGCCGCCCGTTAGCCTGGAGATCAATGAATGGAAACATAGTTCCCATTCTATGTCCTCAGTAGAAAGACCGACAGCTTCTTTGAGAAGCCGCAATCTTTCTGAAGAAAAAAGTTTCCCATCCTCCTTATACTTCCCGGAAGCAAGAGTGCTCGCTTCCAGGACTAAAAAAAAATTACAGTGGCCAAATAGTAAAACATACATACATTTTTTTTATTAAATAAACACACATTATTACATTATTACATTAAAATTAACTGCTTACCTCCCAGACCAAAAATTACCCAAATCAAAATTTTAATGAAAAAAAAAAATATAAAAAAACATAAATAGTTACCTAAGGGTCTGAACTTTTGTTAATATGTATGTGAAGAGGGTATATTACTAATATTTTTTTTTTAATTATAAGCTTGTAAATAGTGATGGACGCAAAACTGAAAAAAATGCACCTTTAATTCCAAATAAAATATTGGTGCCATACATTGTGATAAAGACATAATTTAAATGGTGTAATATAACCAGGACAAATGGGAAAATAAAATACATAAGTTTTAATCATGGTAGCATGTATTATTTTAAAGCAATAATGGCTGAAAACTGAGAAATAATGAATTTGTTCTATTTTTTCTTAATATTTCCGTTTAAAATGAAAAAAAAATGATTCTTAGTAAAATGTACCACCCAAAGAAAGCCTAAATGGTGGCGTAAAAAACAAGATATAAATCAATTCATTGTGATAAGTAGTGATAAAGTTATTAGCAAATGAATAGGAGGTGAAAATTGCTCGAATGCATAAGGTGAAAAACGACTGAAGGCTGAAGTGGTAAATATATCACTTCAGTTAAATTTATCTGATCAACCCTTTGCAATGAACATGCAATCTTGCAATGATTCTATGTTTCCATTGGTAACACCAAAGGCAGACAAAACGTGGCATCTGGCTTTTGTTGTAGGAAGTCCTACATGTGTGTAAATACTGGTAAGTAAGAAGCACTAATCTGCCCAGTGTCAATGGGCCTGATTCACAAAGCGGTGCTAACAGTTAGCACCCTGGTGAAAAGCCCTTTATCACGCCTAAACTCTGTTTAGGCATGATAAGTTTAGGTGTGATAAGTTTAGGTGTGATAAGTTTAGGCATGATAAGTTTAGGTGTGATAAGTTTTTAGGCGTGATAGGTTTAAGCACCAACTGGGTTAGCACCGCAGTGCACAGCTGATCAAAAGTTTTGGTGCACTTTGCATAGAGTTTAATGGCGCTGGTTTGCGTGCGGGACTTTGCATGCAATCTAAACTTATCTAAACTTATCATGCCTAAACTTATCATGCCTAAACTTATCATGCCTAAACTGAGTTTAGGCATGATAAAAATGGTTATCACGCCTAAAGTCTCTAACTGGGTTAGCACCGCTTTGTGAATCGAGCCCAATGTCTGCAGCCAAACACAGATGTGCTCGCGGAGTGACGGATTCATCCTACAATGCTTGAGTCAACAAAGATTCTGAATTTCCACCTGAGATTTAGGGGTGGGACCCCCCAGCAAAACTTTTGTAGTGCCCTCAATGTTCACACCCACAGCCGGGACAGGGTCCTCCAGCACCCAAGGCTGAGACATCAAAGTGCGCCCCTCCATCCCTCCCACCCCAACCAACCATCACACACTGGTTGATATTAGAATAAGATTCGCCCCAGGGCCCTCAACACCTTAACCTCTAGATATCTGGCTTGCAGTCACTGCCATGTATCCAATTTTCTTATTTCTCTTTGCCTCAAACACAATAGGGGAATGATAGCTGAGTGAGCTGTGCACCCCTCCTACACTACACCCTGAGGCTGGAGCCTCTCTCACTTCGGCCCATGAGCAGAAACTAGGCCAGTGCGAATCTATGCATCGTAGTCGCATCTAACCATCGTAGTTCGTAGGTGAAGTTTCAAAACTACGCTTACGAATTTACGCGTAAAAAAGTACCGCTACGCGTAGCTTACGCCCACTATGCGTAGTTAACATGTGTATTGAGTAGTGAACTACGAATGCGTTACTCGCGTCTAATTTTCCGTGTACAATTGCATGCTTACAAATTTACGCATTGGAAATGGGAATGTACGCATAGAAGAGTTCCCGTTATAAGCATTAAAAGAGGAATTAATGCGTAATTATGCATACGGGCATAAGCATCCGCATACACTACGCTTCGCTCTACACGTAATACCGTATTTTAACGCGTAGTCTACAAAATGCATACAAAGCGAATATTTGATTTCAGAGCCATAGTTTGGCGAAGTGTAATTGCGTAAAACTACGCGTAGTTCCAGCTTAGCGAAGTTGGCTGACTATGACCATCCCTGGTTCACACCCTTTCCCTTGCCTACCCCTTATGACCCATAGCCTGGGGGCTCATCTGAAGTTTAAATCCCCATCAATTATAACTCCCAGGCTATGCACATGATCAGAGCTGTGTAGATCCGTGCCTCCTATTCCCAGTGGTAAAGACTGCAAGTTAAGTTGTTTTGTTGTCATGCGCTGCCCTCCGATCAGAAGAACTTCCGTGTTTTTCTGCATTTAGTTACAGCCAGTTGTCACTCATATATTGCTGTAGTTCGCCTAAGCAGGCATTTATAGTTGGAGTTGGGTTTGTCACTCCAGGCTTGAAGGAAAGATATAGTTGGGTGTCATCAGCATAGCAGTGGTATGTCAGGCCATGTTTTTGGATTCGTTTTCCAAGCGGTAACATGTAAATCATGAAAAGCAGGGGAGAAAGGATTGAGCCCTGGGGTACCCCATACTTAAGTAGTACAGAGGTGGACAGGAAGGACCCCATAGACATTTTTTGGGTTCTGCCACTCAAGAAGGATTGGAACCACTTAAGAACTATGCCATCAATGCCGCAGTATTCCTGTAGCCTGCTTGTCAAGATGTTATGGTCAACTGTATCAAAGGCTGCAGAAAGGTCTAGCAGTATGAGGATCGAGCACTCTCCTCTGTCTCTTGCCATGAGCAGGTGGTTGCATATTTGGATGAGGGCAGTTTCAGTGCTGTGATGTTTCCTTAAGCCAGACTGGAATGGGTCAGAACTGTTGTTTTGTAGGATTTTGGCTTCTAGCTGGAGGTATCCAGCTTTTTCACCGGGCAGGTAAATTGGGAATATGGGAGAAATTTTGATAGCTATGAAGGGGTCCTACCCTAATGCTGCTTATGGGGGACTACTAAGGTTAATTTTGCCCCAGGGCCCCATTGTTACTAGAACCAGTCCTGACAATGCACATAGGGCTTGATTCACTAAAGTTTGATAACTGCTATCACGGCAGTCGTCACACCATCTGCCATGTGCTAAGGATTTTGCGGGTAAAGGATTACGCTGCATGATAAACGAAGGTTTGCGCGATATCACGCAAACCTTTGTTTACAAGTGAACGTAATCCTTTACGCGTGCAAACCTTTGCGCGTGGCAAATCGTGTAATAACTGCCGTGATAGCAGTTATCCCGCTTTAGTGAATCAAGCCCATAGTGTGAATGTACCCTTAAAGTGGAAGTCTGGGCAATCTGGACAAAAGCTGAACAATTGTATGGGCATGTTCACAATCTTGTACTATAATGGATCACGTTGTCCTAACGTACTGCCTGCAGTGCATTCCTGGATAATGTGTGTGAAAAAGCACATGTTCCATAGCAGTTCATCATGCTATGTAATAATGAAATTGGTATGTGCAGTGTATGTGTTGCATTTATTGCTTGAATTATTTTAATCCACTGCACGCTTCCACATCTCCAGAAAACAATCTTATATAGTGTAAACCTGCTTGGCTGCCATTATTAAAACATCACATCACTGTTATATAAGTAATGATTGACACCACAGGGTGGCACTGTGGTGTCTGTGATATAATG
The DNA here is from genome assembly GCF_040937935.1 of Hyperolius riggenbachi. NCBI lineage: Eukaryota > Metazoa > Chordata > Amphibia > Anura > Hyperoliidae > Hyperolius > Hyperolius riggenbachi. Next base: position 265,361,725 of record NC_090651.1, on the reverse strand, counting down.
GTTTGGGTTAAGGGTAGCATTGTTTTTGGGGAGGGGGTGGAGGGTTTATGCACATTGTGTTAGTATTTCGGGAAGTATTGGGATTCTAATAGATAGATTAGGAGTGGGTCCTGTATTAGTATAGAGAGGTTGCACCGAAAGCTTGGTACCGTTGCTTTATTATGTTTTAACATATTATTGTAATGGTGAGTGACAGCGGCAGGACTGTGGGCGGCGATAGTCGCAGTGGAGTGCTGACGTCACGTGGGGGTAGTATATGTGCGGCCAGCGTACTGGCAATGCTAGCCCCTGATGAGTCATGATGGCGAAACGCATAGGGCGGAGCCAGTACGCCTGATGCACAACGCGGAAGTCTTGGTAAGGTACTGGATGCTGGGTGTCGATCGAGCGGGACGCCACGGACGGACCTAACAGAAACACGTACCGGACCTTACAGACTTGCCGCTGTGATACGCCAGTGTATCCATATTGGAGTTTGTAAGTGTATGGCGTGCACGAGAAGTGCAGTGTGGTTTTATGTGTAACAAATGGGTTGCACTATGAAATTTTTACTTTGTTTTTATTGAGGAATAAAGGCCTATTTTTATGATATTGTGGAGGATGTGGATTACTGATGTGCCACGAGTTTCACATATTGAGCGAGAATTCCACCTGTAAATTGGTGGCTGCAATCTGGTGAGCCGCTCTTGTACTAGAGGTGGTGGGGATCACGAGTGGACATGTGTTTATCACCAGCACGTTGATGTGTGATGTTTTAATAATGGCAGCCAAGCAGGTTTACACTATGTAAGATAGTTTTCTGCAGATGTGGAAGCGTGCAGTGAGGTAAAATAATTCAAGCACTTTCTGAGAGGACCTAACACAGTGCACTCCATTGTTTGATTTGGACTCAAGAGTATATTTATATTTATATTTATGTGGTGATATTTATGTAGTGTTTTTTATTCAGTGTAATAGGTGGCGCATCATTGTTTGATTGATTAAGATTATGTGTTGCATTTGGCACACGTTGGAGGTGCAGGTGTTATGCAATGCACTTAGTGTGAGATCAGCATTGAATTCTGACTTAAATCAAAGCCACTGTTGTAGTTTTGTAATAGCTTGAAGGATTTTAACCTTCTTCAGGTATGAATGAACCTTCAGAAAGTAGGTTCATTGGGTAGGATCCTCTTCTTTTCTTTGTTACAGTTTCTTCTATTATTATTATTATTATTATTATTATTATTATTATTATTATTATTATTTATAATAGATAATAATAGAAGAAACTGTATTTTTATTATTATTATTATTATAAATAATAATTTACCTATATAAATTTGTAAATTGTGTTATATGCTATTTATTGGATATGGCTGCATACTTTATTGGAGCTCTATAAAAGATGAACATAATATAATACCAGTAATAATAATAACCTGTATAACTTGCCTAGTGACCATACCTGGTGATTGAAAACACTAGCGCACAAAACAATGGTCGGGACTGGAGTTCTGCTTTAAACCAGTTTCATGGAATGCAAATAAAAAAGTTTTGCTCAAATAATATAAAGTTTTAAAACTTATGTATGCCCTACACTTTTTACTTTACATAATAAAACATGCTATGCTTCCCTATTCAAAACCAAAATATTTCAGCGAAGCAATATTGGGATTTTTTTTTTAGAATATTCATTCTTCAACTAATGTGCATAAGGATAAAAGAGCCTAAGAAATGCTTTGACATTTTTTTTCAAATAATAACTAACACAATTCTCACAGAGATAGAATGACAATTCTTCCCTTTCTTAAGCATGTAATTGTCTCACATTTCCAATGACACTGATCATTCAGTACGATGACAGACAAAGATAATCTATTTTCTTTTGAAAAACAGCATGCTCTTGTATAACTTTGGAATCTGGTCTTATTTACTTTACATTGAAATATGTTTTGCATTCTTGTGACTTACCATTTCAGCTTCTGGTAAAATGCAGTCAACATTTAGACATACGAACTCAGACACTGTGTATTCCCTTTTTTTGTACTTGAACCTAAGATCTGGTCTAAGATTAAAAATAATGAAATAAATACATTATTCTCCTATCTGTCCCCAACTATCACCACCAGTGTTGGAAGGTGTGTAAAGTACACTAAGATGTTTAACCATTTCAGCCGTGGGTTGTTTTTACCTTATGGATGAATGGAATTTTCACATCTCAGTGCTTCTACCTTTCATTCTCCAATAACATTATCACTACTCACCCCAACAAAATGATCTATAGCTCTTTTTTTCTTTTTTGCCACCAACTAGGCTTTTGTGGGATATATATATATTTACATATATGCAATTAAGTTATTCTCTATGCATTTTAAAGGAAAGAAAATGACATACCGTATCAACAATAAGAATAACATATTGTTAAGTTTAAGAATTATATTGAATATAATGCGTATTTTTGTATGTAATTATTGCTTTGTATTACTGTCCTAATGTATATATGATGTAATATGTATTTACTCAGCGGCATGTGGATTACTAATAGATCGGCTATGGAACGCACGGAAGTCCGAACAGGGATGGAGCGGAGTTGCGTCATATGACGCGGTCCCGCTCCGCCCGACTTGGCCACGTCATACTGCACGAGGGTAGCGAGTATAATAGGGCTCCCGCCATTGCTCAGCGTAGCCTCCATAGAAGCAGCCGCTCACTGCGAACGCGCAAGGCGCAGTCCCCCAGTCTCTCCGCATGCAGCAACTTTCACAATAAATGGTAAGCACTTTGCACTTTTTTACTTCATCATAGCACTAGTGTGTTGGGAGCATTAACTTAATGACCTATTGGTTTTGTATCATCCAATATCACTGAGCATTGTTTTGCATTCGCTTTACACCATTTATTCCAGTTAATTTTATATTATTGTTGTCACAATTTTGTATGCTATATATTTCAATTATTTATCTAATTTATACACTAAGAGGTGTGTGTTTTTTGTATTTTTCTACTGGCATAATGCACATTGTATTTAATACTGCTGGAGTCCCATCTTTTGCAAATTAATTATATAGCACTAGTCACTTTTACCTTGCTGCTACGGTTGAATTCCAATTACCTTTGGATTAGGACAGGGGTTTTATTATTGTTTTTAAGTCATTTTTGTGATGAATGGATAAGTCCTTAAATAAATATTGTTTGATACATTGAGACGTTTTCAAGCATCGTATATTACTTTATTGCTGTTTTTGGGCTCCTTTTCTTGTGTTTGAATATACCGTAATTTTGACATTACCATCCACTGTGGTTTAAAAATAAACAATGCTACAGTAGTACGGTACGGTAATGCACAAGACATAGGCCTTAACCCAAAACCTCCCTAAAATCTATTCTACAACTTGTCAGGGTTAAAAGGATACCCCATATATGTCATCTGATAACTATCTGGGCATCTAGTATGCCATTAACTACGAAGTGCCCATGTGGCTTTGTGCAGGCCAATTTTTTCCAGCACCGTACTTTGTTTGCACAGCAACCGAAGAGTCTGGACAGCAGAAAAAGGCAGCAAATGTCACCATTATGGAAAGTTAACAACCAGGCCTATTCAAAAGTGGGCGTGTGCCCCCACTAGTGTCGTATACACGTGTCGCAATGCATGGTACATTGTAGCCATTAATTTGCAGTGCAGTAAAACATGTCTGATGGCACACATTACCCCTTGCATTATTACCACGGAGCCCAACTTACCCTGGGTTGCAAGATGCACTGAGGTAAATAGGCTCATTGTGGGATCATTGCAGTGTGTTGCTGTGTAATTGTAACTTACTGTATAAGCAGAATTTGTTATATGTTTTTAAAGGATTCCATTACGAAACTTTTCTGGTTTTCCAAGGTGAAACTGTACCACTGGAACTGACTTGGAAGAAAGAAATCTTATTTGCAGCTTTTACATATCCTTGTTTGAGTACCTGTCAAATTCAGAAGTGTCGTCTCATTAAGAATGCAAATTTGGAAGCCTTCTCTTATGTACAGCCGTCTGTTTTTGAATTGGAATTTTGGAAGACAGAATATCAGTTTTCATTACCAACTGAAACCTTTATTGATTGATTGTACTGAAATTGTATATAAGTACAAATAGGTGATTGATTGCCTCACATAAAATAAATAAAAGTACAGTTAGCAGTAAATATTTGTATATATATTGAAATTATTTATAGGCAAATATGCTCATATAACACAAGTAACAGAATGTATGTTTTATTAGCAATAGTGGCTCCTCCAATATTTTTTTCTATGGAAATGATTATTATTATTATTATTATTATTATTATTATTATTATTATTATTATTATTATTATTATTATTATTATTATTATTTATATAGTACTAACAGCTCTAGCAGTACTTATATAGAGAGAGTTTTGTCACTCACTGTACTTCAGAGGGGTTGACAATCTAATCCCTGTCATAGTCACATGTCCATTATAGTCTAGGGAATGTTTAAGGGGATGCCAATTAACTTATCTTTATGTTTGGGGTGTGTGGAAAGAAAGGGAATTACCTGGAGAAAACCCACACAGAGACAAGGAGAACATGCAAACTTTGTGTAGATAGTCCCCTAGCTGTTATTCAAATCGGGATCCACTACTGCAAGATGAGAGTGCTGTGTCGTATAAGCTATACATTATAGGAAGTGTGCACCAGCTACAATGTTTAGCCAGTAACTTACTACTGAAAAAATAGCAATCTACTTACATAAAGTGTGTAAAGACTGCATTTGGGGTACTTCAGCGATGGTCAATGAGACACAAATTAGCTTACATGCAAATGCTAGGCAGATTTAAAGAGGAACTCCAGTGAAAATAATGTAATAAAAAAGTGCTTAATTTTTACAATAATTATGTATAAATGATTTAGTCAGTGTTTGCCCATTGTAAAATCTTTTAAATCCCTGATTTACATTCTGACATTTATCACGTGGTGACATTTTTACTGCTGGCAGGTGATGTAGCTGCTGCATGCTTTTTGGCAGTTGTAAACAGCTGTAAACAGCTATTTCCCACAATGCAACAAGGTTCACAGACAGGAAACTGCCAGGAGTACCATGGTCCTCATAGTTTTTTGTGGGAGGGGTTTCACCACAATATCAGTTATACAGCGCCCCCTGATGGTCTGTTTGTGAAAAGGAATAGATTTCTTATGTAAAAGTGGGTATCAGCTACTGATTAGGATAAAGTTCAGTTCTCGGTCAGAGTTTCTCTTTAAGGCAGCTTAGAACTGGATCAAAATCAGCAGGAAGCCAAGTGCAACTGATTGGCCCAATTTCAAGCTGCATACAATATGCTTACAATCTCTAGTGTATCTAGTGTATATATGTATATATATATATATATATATATATATATATATATATATATATATATATATATATATATATATATATATATATATATATATATATATATACATACAGTGGGTTGCAAAAGTATTCGCCCCCCTTTAAGTTTTCCACATTTTGTCACATTACTGCCACAAACATGCATCAATTTTATTCTAATTTTACGTGACAGACCAATACAAAGTGGTGTACATGTGAGAAGTGGATCGAAAATCATACATCATTCCAAACATTTTTTACAAATAAATAACTGCAAAGTGGGGTGTGCGTAATTATTCAGCCCCCTGAGTCAATACTTTGTAGAACCACCTTTTGCTGCAATTACAGCTGCCAGTCTTTTAGGGTATTTCTCTACCAGCTTTGCACATCTAGAGACTGAAATCCTTGCCCATTCTTCTTTGCAAAACAGCTCCAGCTCAGTCACATTAGATGGACAGCGTTTGTGAACAGCAGTTTTCAGATCTTGCCACAGATTCTCGATTGGATTTAGATCTGGACTTTGACTGGGCCATTCTAACACATAGATATGTTTTGTTTTAAACCATTCCATTGTTGCCCTGGCTTTATGTTTAGGGTCATTGTCCTGCTGGAAGGTGAACCTCCTCCCCAGTCTCAAGTATTTTGCAGTCTCCAAGAGGTTTTCTTCCAAGTTTGCCCTGTATTTGGCTCCATCCATCTTCCCATCAACTCTGAGCAGCTTCCCTGTCCCTGCTGAATAGATGCACCCCCCCCCTCCCCCCGAGCATGATGCTACCACCACCATATTTGACAGTGGGGATGGTGTGTTCAGAGTGATGTGCAGTGTTAGTTTTCCGCCACACATAGCGTTTTGCATTTTGGCCAAAAAGTTCCATTTTGTCCAAAAAGTTCCATTTTGGTCTCATTTGACCAGAGCACCTTCTTCCACATGGTTGCTGTATCCCCCACATGGCTTGTGGCAAACTGCAAACGGGACTTCTTATGATTTCTGTTAACAATGCCTTTCTTCTTGCCACTCTTCCATAAAGGCCAACTTTGTACAGTGCATGACTAATAGTAGTCCTATGGACAGAGTCTCCTACCTGAGCTGTAGATCTCTGCAGCTCATCCAGAGTCACCATGGGCATCTTGACTGCATTTCTGATCAGCGCTCTCCTTGTTTGGCCTGTGAGTTTAGGTGGATGGCCTTGTCTTGGTAGGTGTACAGTTGTGCAATACTCCTTCCATTTCTAAATGATCGCTTGAACAGTGCTTCGTGGGATGTTCAAGGCTTTGGAAATGTTTTTGTAGCCTCAGCCTGCTTTAAATGTCTCAATAACTTGATCCCTGACCTGTCTTGTGTGTTCTTTGGACTTCACGGTGTTGTTGCTCCCAATATTCTCTTAGACAACCTCTGAGGCCCTCACAGAGCACCTGTATTTGTACTGACATTAGATTACACACAGGTGCACTCTATTTAGTCATTAGCACTCATCAGGCAATGTCTATAGGCAACTGACTGCACTCAGATCAAAGGGGGCCGAATAATTATGCACACACCACTTTGCAGTTATTTATTTGTAAAAAATGTTTGGAATCATGTATGATTTTCGTTCCACTTCTCATGTGTACACCACTTTGTGTTGGTCTTTCATGTGGAATTCCAATAAAATTGATTCATGTTTGTGGCAGTAATATGACAAAATGTGGAAAACTTCAAGGGGGCCGAATACTTTTGCAACCCACTGTATATTGATGTACAAACAGAAATATAAAAGATATATTTCATGGTACGCACAACAAAGGAAACAAAATGCAAATACAGAAAAAATGCATTTCTTTTAATAGCAGCTGGGAGAGGATTACTGTAGGGTGAATACAATGAAAATCAGGGTTAAATGCAAACAGTCAGTCACATTCAATGGTGTTTTTTTTCTTTCTTTTAATTTAAGTCTCAATTAAATTCCAATGCTAAAGGCTTGAAGGCACAGTTTCACTTTACCAGCCTTCAGTAAACATTATCCTTCGCTAATCAACCCCACAGTCTACTGAAATAATATGGTTAACACACAAAGACAATGACAATTGTATTAAACTAAATAGGATTTACATTAATATAATATAATATATATGCACATTTAGTGCAATTTCTGCATGGCTGATCTCCAGATGGGAAACACAGAAAATACTTGGCCTGGAGATACATTTGTATGCCCTTGGGAGCTGAGTAGATTTCCCTCTACCTCTCATGCATGCTGAAATTAATATGTTCTCCAATTACGCACACAAGTCTGCAGTGGGCACATTAACCCACTTGCTGGTAGCGTGGCATGTTGTCTTGTTATTTTTACTAAATGGTGTATTAAAGGTAAAACAGGAAGTATGGCATCATCCTACAGTCCAATCAGCAACAGGTTTATGGTATGTTAAACATTATATGAGGGAATTGAACCTTTATCATCTGAATTCCTTTTGTGTACAGTTAAAAAAAAATGGTGTGTCTATTTTATCTATTCTTTTTTCCCTTGAGTTCTAAATATAGTCAATCCCTTCATTGGATTATAATTATATTAGTCTGGAATTCCTTGATAATCCAGCCTACATATGGCCACACTACTAGTTTATTTTCACTATGGCGATGTAGCATTGCATTTTGTGAGCACATTCAGCTCCCTTCCTCAGGCTCATGTATATTGCTGGAACTGAAATTAGGTTCTGAGGAAGTTTGTCAAATGTGCTCATGAAATACTTTGCCACAGTGCAAATAAATTTGTTGAATCCCATTATTAGTGTAATGTTTGAGGTAAGCCTACTTGGGCTTGATTCACTAACTGGCGCTAAGTCAGTTAGTGTGCCTTATCTGAGGTTAGTGTGCCTTATCTGAGGTTAGTGTGCCTTATCTGAGTTAGTGTGCCTTATCTGAGGTTAGTGTGCCTTATCTGAGGTTAGTGTGCCTTATCTGAGTTTAGTGTGCCTTACCTGAGTTAGTGTGCCTTATCTGAGGTTAGTGTGCCTTATCTGAGTTAGTGTGCCTTATTTGAGTTAGTGTGCCTTATCTGTGGTCAGTGTGCCTTATCTGAGTTAGTGTGCCTTATCTGAGGTTAGTGTGCCTTATCTGAACTTAGTGCCCCTTAAAGGAATACTATCGATTCCCATATTTTTTTCAATTGACACAGAAATTGTTTGGGAAGTGCTGCTAAGTACTGGTGTATACATTTTAGTAGCAACTTCTTTGTTTACTGTTAACAAAATACATTCAAAGTTTACTGACGCCAAAACTGACGGCTGACTGAGCCATGAGGAGAGGGGAAATTCCCCTCACACTTGATCAGTTAACTCTATGTGTAGCTCTGTGTGTGACAGAGAGAGACAGGACACAGGAGCTGCAGCTGTTGGGAGCTCTGTTTCTGACTGAAGTGTCTGAAGAGAGCAGAGGAAATGTAACGAATTGTCACAGCTTTTCATATTGTTTTTGCTTTCAGAGTTTGATATGTCTGATATTTGCTTTCTGTAGTCTGATATGAAACTCTGGCTGTGCATTGAAGCAGACACCCCTTCTGCAATTGATTTGTCCCAATATAGCTAAATCCTACCCTCAATAAATTACAGCTTTTGCCTCTGATATTTAACATGAAAAGTAGGAAAATGTTTACATAGCTACTTAGACATTATTTGTACATTGTCATTTTAGAACACTTGGGTATCGATAGTATTCCTTTAAGTAGCTTTGTGCACACTAAAAGATGCACAAAGCTACATCGCGCACTGCACGATAACATCGCACCTGCTATACTGTACATGATGCGATCTTAAGGTCACATAGGATGTGACCTAAACGCCGCATCAGTGCACCGTTATCGTCGTATCCTATGCGACCTAATGGTTGCATCATATACAGTATAGCGGGTGCGACATTATCGTCGCACCGCATGCAAAGATCAATGCATTAAGCTGTGCGTGATGTGCGCGGTGCAGTGCGCGATGTAGCTTTGTGCATCTTTTAGTGTGCACAAAGCTACTTAAGGGGCACTAAGTTCAGATAAGGCACACTAACCTCAGATAAGGCACACTAACCTCAGATAAGGTTAGCGCTGTAGCTTGTGCCCTCCTGGGCACCTCTTTCTCCTGTTGTATCGCAAACCCTCTTCGGAGGTGGGGTGTCCCACCAACACCTTCTAGCGGATAGAATTCATTTTTCACATTGAGTAACTGATAAGCACAGAGAGACCTGCTGCTACTGAGTGGGGATGATAATTCCCCATTGGTCTAGGCAGAGGGGCAATTGGCACACAGTGCTAGAGAAGAGGAATGTGGCGAGTGCAGAGAAAGCATGTGGGAGCAAGCCACATGGTGGTAAAGATCTGTGTGCCATGGGGAGCTGCACGTAGTGTTCCAGGAACATGCCTGTGAGCTGGGGGAGCATATTGTGAGCGTATCTAACCTGTATTTGTAGCCCCTCTTGTTACAGACTACCCAGCAAGCTCATGTTGAATCAGAAGGAGTGTGTAAAGGGCTACAAAGGACCAAAAAGCCCTCTTACTTAAATGTTAAGAGGCATGGACCCATATGCAATTCACCTTTTCTCCTGAGTTTTCTCCTAATTGATATTTTCAAACCCATCAATAAAATGCCTTTTAAAGTGAACCTCCAGACTAAAAATCTACTCAGCAGCACTGAAAAGGCATGGTGTTTCTTTAGCAGTTTCACAGCATCAGAACTTTGTTTTTCTTACCCAAGCCTCATTTTTAGCTGGAAGAAAACTGCCCGGGCATTCTTCCCTTGATTCTGTGCAAAGCATGATGGGATTTCTGATGTTGCTGTTCTTATTATGCTGTTTTGGTGCAATTTTTTTTTTAATTTTGAATCTGAGATTTGAAGCCTGGCGTATGCAGCTGGAAGGGGTAATCAGGACACAGGACAGTTGGAACTGTGTCTCATGCTCCCTGTCACCTTCTTTCAACCAAAATGATGGCTGTCCCCATTAAAATGATGACTATCCCCATGAAATCACAAACATTTGCCTGTTCTTTTAAAACAGGGTGGGTAAGAAATGATATTACCTATCTATTTTAATTAACATAACTAATGAAACTTAATGGCAGTATGTTTGTTTAGGCTGAAGTTACCCTTTAAGTTACCAGCAAGCAAAAAAAAAATACTTACAATAGTTTTGAAAGTACTCTTCCACCTACTTTATGGTACTTTTTCAGTTGTAAAGTGCTGAAAAGTTATTTGAAATAGTAGATGACAAATTATTACCTAGGTGAAAACACAGGAAGAAAACTAATTGCATATGGGCCATCATATGCTCACTCCAACCTGGATTATTACAAATACCTTCTGTTTTAAGAAGGCAAACTTTTGTTTTGCTTAACATTTTAGTTAGAGGGCTTTTTGGTCCTTTGTAGCCCTTGCACACTCCTAGGAGTGCTGGTTCACAATGAGCTTGCTGGGTAGTCTTTAACTCTGGGTGTTTCAAGTCCTACTCCCTAGAGCCACATTAATCCATGAGAAGCACTGATGAGGATCAACCAATCCAAAACAGTCTGCATTCATGTTGGATTTTTGCGGCTCTGTACACAAGCTGACACATCATTGCATTCTAGTGGTTCTGGAGGTTTAGGTTCCATCTTGGGAGACATAATATGCTCAACCCAACCTGAATTACCGCAAATACCTTCTGTTTTAATTAGGCAAACTTTTGTTTTTCTTTTGTTTAGCCCCTCTTGCAAATACTTAGTATGGTGTGCAAAGAACTTCCTATTTCCTGCTTCCTTTATCGTGGGATTGCAGTACTTCCTGTGAAAACGGATTGTAGTGCTGTATTGTGTGAACTGGTACTGTCTATTCATATTCACTGCCACTGTGTCAAGTATCTATCACGTTTGTTTTTTGGATTAGAAAAATGCTTCACATCGGGACTGTCCATTCCATAAATGGAACAGACTGAACACAGAAGTGTGAACAGTCCCCTGAAAAACATTGGATCCCTTTTCTTGTACGGTATGTTACAGTATGTTATGGTACATTTCTTAGTAATATGTGAACCAGCACTAAGTCCATATCGATGCACCCAGTGTCCATATGAATTCACCATCCACCCACACCAGGCACTGAGAATAGGGAAGGAAAACAGGGACTATTTTTTCCTCAGTTAGTGTCAAAATTATGAAAACCCCTTAGAGGGTAACAGTGATAACCTTGCATCATTGTGGTATATTAATTAAACTGCAATGTCAATTTGCAACCGGTATGTACATAATGCGAGTTGCACTTTGTGTGCAACACGCGCTACATTTCTTTCATTAATACATTATTAATAAAATTACCATGTACTCTCTGTGTACTGTTGTTTCTTCATAGATAAGTGAACTTACCCCAGTATGGCCTAATCCATTTGAAAAGGGAGAAAAACAACACTTGTTAATCTTAATGAAAATCTTGTTTAAAGGAGTCATCAGGGAAAATGTAATAAAATAAGTGCTACTTACTGGGGGCTTCCTCCAACCCCAAGCTCCCAGCATGTCCCTCGCCGCAGCTCTCCTCACAGCCGTTCCTGCAGCTCCGTCCCAGTCCCCGGTGATGACATCAGGGCAACCTCCAGGTCAGTAAAGTGGGAGAAGGGGGGGATTGGAGTTAAGAGGGACCACGATCCTAATGTTCCTTGATTTGCTAGTAATTTTAGACTTGACTCACACTCTTGTAATTAGAGACAAACTAAACGTGACAAAGGTCTTGCAAAAATAGAAAAAGGTTGTTTTATTGTTTAGGCAAAGCTTAAAAAGTTGTGCAACAGGTCACAGTGTTAAAAGCAACAGCGCTGTTGTGCAGTACCACCACACGTCACACCAAGCAGACAGCCAACTCACCCAGGCATCCGCACACAAAAAAGGGGGTCAAAAAACTTTTTCCCTTCCCACCACTCCAGAGATCCTAACTAATCAACAGTCTCAGGGACTCCACAGCTGCAGAAATCTCAGGTATGCATAGCAAGAGCGAAGCAGGATTCACAGGCTCAAGCAAGCATTACATACTGTCCGCATTAGCAATAGAGATCCATGCGAAGCACTGAAGCTAGTTGTTTTATGGCAGAAATGGCGGTGGGGGGCCCCCAAGTAGCATGTGCATAGTCCTCACAGCCTTACTCACAAACTCCCGGAAGACACGGCAACAGGACTGATCCTCTTCTGAGCCAGACTCATCTCGCGCTATAGGGTTGGTGCTTGATCCACGCTGCGTCCCCTCTCCCAATACGGGACATACATCAGTGGTCACCCTTCTCGCGCTGCGTCCTAACGGCTCCGCTACCAACCACATCCGCTACCATGCACGTCTTTCATTGGGAGGGCATGCCAAACCGAACACGGAATCCGGCATTCTCAAACAGGCAGCATGGCTGGGGTCAGTTGGCGTCACGTCGGCTGCGTGTGCTGATTCGCCGACTAGTTTCGAACGTCACATCCGTTCTTCATCAGGGCGTGGATTGTACACGGCGGGCCAGGCATACATAGCACACCCTGGCTCCACCTACTACTCGTTGACTGGCCAGACCAGCCGTGATTCCACTACAGGGAGTGGCATACATCAACTCCGGGCACAGGTGCCCACACTTGCGTCCAAACAGTTACAGGCTTCAGTGAACAGGACCCCACGTGAGTTTAATCATTCGCAGTCATGGCTTCTTATAATCAGATGAGAGGTATAAACAGACTAGCATGCTGACATGCGAAGAAGGGATAAGCTGTGTACCCCGAGCAATGGTTGCTAGAGACCAATTTCTGCACTACATGAGGGCCCGTATTATTCCATATATACAGAGGAACATTCAGGCAGCACACAAAAAAAAACCTCCAGGTCAGCCTGTACTGCGGCTGCGCCTGCGCAAGCGGCGCTGTCAATCACAGCCACGTGGGCCGGAGCGGACTGCGCAGCTCGCTCCGGCCCACGTGGCGGTGATTGACAGCACCGCTCACGCAGGCGCAGTACAGGCCGACCTGGAGGTCATCCTGACATCATCGCCGGGAACCGGGACGGAGCTGCGGTGAATGGCTGCGGGGAGAGCTTCGGCGAGGGACATGCTGGGAGCTTGGGGCTGGAGGAAGCCCCCGGTAAGTAGCACTTATTTTATTACATTTTCCCTGATGACTCCTTTAATGAAAAATGTTTTCCAGCACCATATCCCATCCAGATGAAAAATGAATAGCCTTATTAAGTTGCTCAGTCAGCCAACTGACTAAGTGCAATTGAGCCCAGCTTTGGCATCAGTATAGTGATAAAAGTGATTGTTGCTTTCAAACCTGCAGGACAAATCCCAGGTTGTGATGCTCTTGATAAAATCATTTAGTGCAGTTAAACTCTTGGGAGTTTGTATCAGAATCGAAATAAAATCAGAGTACTCCATAGCATAAAATTGTCAAGGTAGTTATTCAAAGCTGTAAAAGTTCTGCTTACAAGCTTAAAAGCAATTGATCACATATCAAAATAATCCGGAAATGGATCTGAAGAAGGCGTGGTACTCCGAAATGCATAATGACGCTGGAGGCACGCCAGGAATAGGATCCACCCACACCCATGCACGCTGAGAGTCCATACGATTGGACACCACGCTGCTGGCCACAACCCGGGACAGGCAACTGCATTAAGGAAAGATGATCCATTTCCGGATTATTTTTTATATGTAATCAATTGCTTTTAATGTTGTAATTATAACTTTTACAGCTTTTAATAAATGCCTTGACGATTTTACGCTATGAAGCGCTCTGATTTTTGTTTAGATCGGTATAGTGATACCTGTACAGTGCAATTCCCACTGAATGGAGTTTACCATTACAATTAAAGTAATTAAAACATGGGTAGTGACGTATTTATATAGATAAACAAGGAAAAGGAGTAAACTTCTCCCTTACACATCGAGCTAGGTACAGAGAAGTTTATATTTCCTGTCAACTGTCTTGATTGATGAATTAGCTTACTCCCTATCCCAAGTGAATGAAGTATGTGAGTTCCAACTTGATTACCTACAATTCCATATTCTACTGGATGTTTTAACCTCTTGACGACCAGCTAACGCCGATTGGCGTAAACTGGTCGTCTGCGGGTTACCATGGAAACCTTTCCATGTCAGTTCACGGAGGGTGTCTCCGTGAACAGCCGGAGAGCCGCCGATGGCGGCTCGCCGGCAAAATGTAAACAGGCGGGGAAGAAATCCCCGCTGTTTACATCATACGGCGCTGCTGCGCAGCAGCGCCGTAAGGCAGATCGGCGATCCCCGGCCTCTGATTGGCCGGGGATCGCCGGCATATGATAGGCTGAAGCCTATCCTTCAATGCGCAGGACGGAAATCCGTCCTGCGCAGCACACAGGGGAAGGGAGAGGGAGGGAGCTGGCGAGAGGGCTGAAAGCGCTGCGGAGGGGGGCTTTGAAGAGCCCCCCCCCCGCTAAGCAACTGCAGCCGGCGGCGATCAGACCCCCCCAGCAGGACATCCCCCTAGTGGGGAAAAAAGGGGGTAGTCTGATCGCCCTGCTGCACTCCTGATCGGTGCTGCGGGCTGTAGAGCCCACGCAGCACCGATCAGTGTAAAATCCCCTGGTCGGCAAGTGGTTAACTAAGTGAAAACATTGCCAGAATAAAAACAAACTCTACAGTACATTACAGAGTTACAGAGGCACCAGAAGAGTAAAAACAATGCTTTAAAATGTTTAAAATGAAGTAGGTAGTGGTGAACTTACCCCTTCAATGCAGACACAAAAAGTTGCTGGTTTGAACAACAAAAATAATGTATTTACATACTCCAAAAAAGGTGCAACGCGTTTTGCAGGTACATCCCACCTCCTTTAGACAATACAAGGGAGCATATAACTCATGTGGTCTGTTTTCTTAGCTTAGTGCCTCTGTGTACAGAGACGCTAAGCTAAGAAAACAGACCGCATGAATTATATGTTCTCTTGTATTGCCTGAGAAACTGGGATATACCCGCAAAACGCGTTGCACCTTTCTTGGAGTATGTAAATAAATTATTTTTGCATGTTTAAACCAGCAACATTTTGTGTCTGCATTGAAGGGGTAAGTTCACCACTACCTACTTCATTTTAAACATATTAAAGCATTGTTTTTACTCCTCTGGCACCTCTGTACTACCGTATTGCTATTGAGGCCACCTTTGGTGGAGGGGACTTGGCCCCTTTCTTCTGATCTACAGAGAGCGACTTCTTAATCCTGAGTGGGGACAGGTCTAATTCTCCCAACCTGCCCTTACAGTGGTTACCTGGACAGTAACCCATGGTTGTGAGTATAAATTATACTTACCTTTTCATATTTACATCTCCAGTGCATAATACACTATATTGGGCTCTGGGTGTCAATTTTTATATCTATAGTACATAGCAAGGAACTTTTGCAGTAGTTTAGAACATATAATTGCAGCAATACAACCCCATTCCAATCTGCCTCTCCCTCATCAAAGAAAAAAATATATACATTCTTTGCAGTCCATAAAAAAATATATATATCTATTTTTATATAGGATTATATTTCCCTGCACATCCCTGGCCACCGATTGGCTACTGCTAAAGCTCAGGGCAGGATGATATGGCCTGCCACATTGTGCTGTCATTATCACTGTTACTGTTATTTGGTTCAGGCACTTCCAAAATAAATTTGCCATATTAAGAATTTCACTTTTTAATTCTCAATTCAATTTTATAAATTATCTCTTGAATGAAGTATAAATGGACATTTGTTCCAGAGGCTTCTGTCCATCAAACTAACTCAGTAAATGTGTTTCATACTAGCTTTATGTCGGTATGAAGTCTATAATTTCATACAACTATACACAGAGCATAACATCTTTGAGTAAACTTATGTCAGTTTTGCTTTTTTTATCAGAACAGTAACTATTCTTGTACTGCATTGTTTATTTTAGGCGTATTTTCTTTAATCTGGAATTAATGAGGACGGTAAAGTTCATGCTGTTTCTTTTGAATACTCTTTGGACAACAGGATAACTCTGCTAAACCGCCTGTAGCTTTAGAAAGTAGAGGGAACAGAAGATATACAAAAACATGGCCAGTTTTTTGATCTCTTCAGAAGTGCCTGTATGCTTTGATGATTTGAAGATGTTAAAGAAGCTGAACATTTTAATAAATAAAATTATATTCTGCAAAGATTTGGGTAATTACAGCACATGTCTTTTATCTCTTTCCCTTTAAGTTACACAGAGGTCATGCTCCTTAAGGTTTCTAATGCAGCTTTTTTATATGTTAGGAAAAACTTTGAACAAATAAAGAATCACTGCATTTTATTATTACAGCCTAAGGTTGAAAGCAGACCACACATATCTGGGCATGTATTATTTTGGTCAAGGGGAAGCTTTTAGGCAATGAAGTAGCTAAAGATCATGGGGCCCCATAGCAAAATCTTTATGGGGCCCACAGATGTAGGTACGCTTAAGCAATGCCACAGACAACTCAACTCCTAAGGATATGAGTTCATTGGGCAATTTACATTCTCATGCAATCAAAACTGCACATAGTTCATGGACACTGAGACAAAGCCAGAGGTAGAGACACACAAAAAGTTAATGGTCAAAACATTAAAGTGAACCTCCGGACTAAAAATCTTCTCAGCAGGACTGAACAGGCTTGTTTTTTTTTTAACAGTTTCACAGAATCAGAACTTTGTTTTTCTTACCAAAGCATCATTTTTAGCTGAATTTTTAGCTAAGCTCCACCCATCAAAGAAAACTTCCCAGGCTTTTTTTCCCTGATGCTGTGCAAAGCATGATGGGATTTCCTATGTTGTTATTCATGTTGCCTAGCAACTGGGAGGGTTGATCAGCACACAGGACAGTTGGAACTGTGTCTCCTGCTCCCTGTCACCTCCTTTCAACCAAAAAGATGGCTGCCCTCATAAAAATCAAACATTTGCCTGTTCTTTTAAAACAGGGTGGGTAAGAGATTATATTACCTATCTATTTTAATCAACATAACTAATGTAACTTAATGACAGTATGTTTGTTTAGGCTGAGGCTCCTCTTTAAGTACAGGTAGTCCCCGACTTACGAACGCCCGACTTATGAAGGACCCGCCAATACAAACAGTATGGATTCTGTGCTTCCATGGGAACAAAAAGAAGAAAACCGAGACCCCACTAGTGCAATATGTATTGGAAAAGAGAAGGTAATTAAAACGTAAGTATTATACTTACAAACCCGGGTTACCACAAAGGCAACCACTGTCGATGCAGGTGAGGAGATTAGACTTGTCCCCACTCAGGATTAAGATGTGGATAGGAGGAAAAGAGGGTGTACCACCCTTCCACCAGGGGTGGATAATAGGCTTGGTAAAAGTGTACAGAGGCGCCAATAGGATAAAACACGCAAAATTGCTTAAAACGTTCAGGAGGTGGTGGTGGACCAGCCACTCCAAACAGACAATGCTGTAGATTAAGGTAATAATAATTTATTCACATACTCCTTGAGACACTGGCAACGCATTTCACGGGTAGAGATGTAGCGAACGGTTCGCCGGCGAACGGTTCCAGGCGAACTTCGGGGGTTCGCGTTCGCCTGCACCAGGCGAACTTTTGCGGAAGTTCGATTCGCCCTATAATGCACTATGAGGGTCAACTTTGACCCTCTGCATCACAGTCAGCAGGCACATTGTAGCCATTCAGGCTACACTAAGCCCTGGAGCCCCACCCCCCCCCCCTTATATAAGGCAGCCTCCAGCGGCCATTACAGTCACTCGTCTGCCTGCTATTAGACAGACTAGGGAGAGCTGCTGCAGACTTGTTCTTCTAGGGACAGATTAGTTAGGTTCTTGGATGCTTAGCTTGCTCCTGGCTGATTGTTATTGCTTTTATAGCACCCCTCAATAGCTCTTGTCAGAGCTCATCCTGTACTTTTTTTTTTCTGTGTGTCAAACTGACACTTTTGTTGCATGCACAGCATTGCTAATTGATAGTGTGTGTGCCACTGCCAGCAGCCCAGTACATTCAGTGACTACCTGTGTGTGTGACAGGGAGCTGCACATTGTACTACCCAGTACTGCATATACCCCAGTACCTGTTGTGTATACTTAACCCACCTCATCACTGCATATACCTAGCATTGTGTTGAGAGAACCCAGCTCACTGCATCTAAATACCTGTTGTGTTGAGTGAGAACCCACCTGGCCACCT
This sequence comes from Hyperolius riggenbachi, assembly GCF_040937935.1. Taxonomy (NCBI): domain Eukaryota; kingdom Metazoa; phylum Chordata; class Amphibia; order Anura; family Hyperoliidae; genus Hyperolius; species Hyperolius riggenbachi. The sequence continues at coordinate 265,343,216 of NC_090651.1, read as the reverse complement.
CACTGCATCTAACTACCGGTTGTGTTGAGTGAGAACCCACCTCACTGCATTCTAAGTACCTTTACTGTTCAGTGGACCCAGCTCACTGCATCTAACTACCCAGTACCTGTTGTGTATACTTAACCCACCTCATCACTGCATATACCTAGTGTTGTGTTGAGTGAACCCAGCTCACTGCATCTAAATACCTGTTGTGTTGAGTGAGAACCCACCTGGCCACCTCACTGCATCTAACTACCGGTTGTGTTGAGTGAGAACCCACCTCACTGCATCTTAAGTACCTTCACTGTTCAGTGGACCCAGCTCACTGCATCTAACTACCCAGTACCTGTTGTGTATACTTAACCCACCTCATCACTGCATATACCTAGCGTTGTGTTGAGTGAACCCAGCTCACTGCATCTAAATACCTGTTGTGTTGAGTGAGAACCCACCTGGCCACCTCACTGCATCTAACTACCGGTTGTGTTGAGTGAGAACCCACCTCACTGCATCTTAAGTACCTTCACTGTTCAGTGAACCCAGCTCACTGCATCTAACTACCCAGTACCTGTTGTGTATACTTAACCCACCTCATCACTGCATATACCTAGCGTTGAGTTGAGTGAACCCAGCTCACTGCATCTAAATACCTGTTGTGTTGAGTGAGAACCCACCTGGCCACCTCACTGCATCTAACTACCGGTTGTGTTGAGTGAGAACCCACCTCACTGCATATAGCTAGCATCCCCCCGAGATGGACACAATGGACAAACCAGGTAGAGGAAGAGGTAGAGGCAGGCCCAGAGGAAGGCCACCAGGCACCGGCAGGTCTGTGCGAGGTGGTGTTGCTCTGATTTCGTGCGGACCTGCCCCAAAAATACAGTGCTCAGAAGAAGGCACGTGCCATCACTTCCTAAAATCGTGAGGAGGTGATTGAGTTTTTAACACAGAACACCTCATCTCCCGCAGCCACCAGCGCTACAACAAGCACCACATCCGCTGCATTTGACACTTCGCAGGAGTTATTTGGTGGTGGTGGTGAAATCACTGATTCCCAGCCACTACTGCCACAACAACAAGAAGGTGCAGGTACACCACCTCATACGTCTGAGTTAGGTGGCGATAATATGGACGTAACGTGTGTGGATGGGGATGATGGTGGACCACCTGAAGTTGGTGCACTTGAGGAGGTGTCTGAAGAAAGCACAGCTGGCCAGGAGGATTATGATGACGATTATACGGATACCACATATGTTCCCGGTAGAGGAGATGACCAGGAGGACAGTTCAGAGGAGGAGTCAGAGAGGAGTAGGAGGAGACGACTCCATGATAGAAGCAGAGGGAGCTCGTCCTCAGAAACAGCTGGGGGCAGTGTCCGGCGCCATGTATCGCCAGCTATGGCCAGCCAGCACACATGCCCTTCAACGTCAACTGCTGATGCCACCGTAGCGCCATCAGCCAAGGGGGGGCTCAGCGGTTTGGAAATTTTTTAACGTGTGTGTCTCAGATCGGAGCAAAGCCATCTGTTGTCTCTGCCAGCAAAAATTGAGCCGTGGAAAGGCCAACTCTCACGTAGGGACAAGTGCCTTACGAAGGCACCTGGAGAGAAGGCACAAACAGCTATGGCAAGAACACCTGAGGAAAAGCAGCACCCCTCAAAAGACAAGCCACCCTCCTACTCCTCTTCCTCCTTCAGGTGCATCATCTTCATCCACTTTCTCCCTTGCACCTTCACAGCCACCCTCCTCCACACCGCCTCTTCCCTTGAGCGGTTCCTTCTCCTCTGCCCACAGCAGTACCCAGCTGTCCGTGAAGGAAGTATTTGAGCGGAAGAAGCAAATGTCTGCCAGTCACCCTCTTGCCCGGCATCTGACAGCTGGCGTGGCGGAACTATTAGCTCGTCAGCTATTACCATACAAGCTGGTGGAGTCGGAGGCTTTCCGTAAGTTTGTGGCCATTGGTACACCGCAGTGGAAGATACCAGACCGCAATTATTTTTCACAAAAGGCCATACCCAAACTGTACCGTGCAGTTGAGAGGCAAGTGATGTCATCTCTGGCACACAGCATTGGGTCAAGGGTCCACCTGACCACAGATGCCTGGTCTCCCAAGCACGGGCAGGGCCACTACATTACATACACAGCCCATTGGGTCAACCTGGTGACTGATGGCAGCAAGCAGGGAGTACGTGGCTGCGCAGCAGACCGACTTGTCACACCTCCACGGCTTGCAGGCAGGCCTCCAGCCACCTCCTCTCCACCTGCTACCACTGCTTCGCTGTCGTCATCCTCCTCCTCCTCCTTGGCTGGTGCCACGATCTCCTCTCCAGCTACACAGCCCCAGCACCCCAGGGCCTATGCTGCATGCCAGGTACGACGGTGTCACGCAGTGTTAGACATGTCTTGCCTGAAAGCGGAGAGTCACACTGGAGCAGCTCTCCTGGCTGCTCTTAACAAACAGGTGGAGCAATGGCTGACCCCGCACAAGCTCGAGATCGGCAACGTGGTGTGTGACAATGGCAGCAATCTGATTGCTGCGTTGAATTTGGGAAAGCTGACACACATATCCTGCATGGCACATGTGCTGAATCTGGTCGTGCAAAGATTTGTGTCCAAGTACCCAGGCTTAGAGGACGTCCTGAAGCAGGCCAGGAAGTTGTGTGGGCATTTCAGGCGCTCTTACAAGGCCATGGCACGCTTTGCGGACATTCAGCGTAGAAACAACTTGCCGGTGAGACGCCTGATTTGCGATAGCCCGACTCACTGGAATTCCACCCTGCTGATGTTCTCTCGCCTGCTAGACCAGGAGAAAGCCGTCACCCAGTACCTGTATCATTACAGTACAAGGACACAATCTGGGAGGATGGGGATGTTGTGGCCCAACAACTGGACACTGATGCGAAATGCATGCAGGGTCATGGAGCCCTTTGAGGAGGTGACCAAACTGGTGAGTCGCGATGAGGGCACCATCAGCGACTTGATCCCCTACACCTACTTCCTGGAGCGTGCCGTGCGTAGAGTGGTGGATACAGCTGTGGAGGAGTGTGAATGAGAAGAGTTACGGCAGCAGGAGTCGTGGGAGCCATTTACACACGAACCCGATGTTCCCACAACACCTGCGGCAGCACAGAGGGGGGAGAAGGAGGAGGAAGAAGAGGAGTCGTGTGGGGAAGGAGAGGAGTCAGACTCTGATGATGGTGATGATGAGGAAGGTGTTTCTGTGGAGGAGGAAGAGGCGGCGGAAGAAGAATAACCGCGGCAGCCGTCACAGGGGGCTTCTGCTGCTCCACGTTCCCGTGGTATTGTTCGTGGCTGGGGGGAGGAAGAGGAGTTGCGTCCCGTCACTGAGGAAGAGCAAGAGGAGATGGAGAGTACGTCTGCATCCAGCTTTGTGCAGATGTCCTCTTTCATGTTGTCCAGCCTGTTGAGGGACCCCTGTATCAAAAAACTCAAGATGAATGACCTGTACTGGGTGGCCACGCTACTAGACCCTCGGTACAGGCACAAAGTGGCGGACCTCTTAGCAACTCAACAAAAGGCGGAAAGGATGCAGCACTTGCAGAACAAGCTGTCGATGATGCTTTACAATGCATTTAAGGGTGATGTGGCTGCAAAACGCAATCAAGGTACCACTGGCAGTAACCCTCCTCCTCCCAAGTCCACGCAGGCAAGGACAGGATGCTCCAGCGATCTCAGGGTGATGTCGGACATGCGGACGTTCTTTAGTCCAACTCCTCGCCATAATCCTTCCGGATCCACCCTCCAACAACGCCTGGAGCGGCAGGTAGCCGACTACCTGGCTTTAAGTGTGGATGTAGACTCTGCGAAAAGCGACGATGAACCCTTGGACTACTGGTTGCGCAGGCTTGACCTGTGGCCAGAGCTGTCCCAATTTGCCATACAACTTCTCTCTTGCCCTGCCGCAAGCGTCCTGTCAGAAAGGACCTTCAGTGCAGCTGGAGTAGTGTTGGGCGAACACCTAGATGTTCGGGTTCGCGAACGTTCGCCGAACATCGCCGCGATGTTCGGGTGTTCGCGCCGAACTTTCGTGCTTTGTAAAGCTTCCTTACATGCTACATACCCCAAATGTGCAGGGTATGTGAACCTTGGGAGTGGGTACAAGAGGGAAAAAAAATATTTGAAAAAGAGCTTATAGTTTTTGAGAAAATTGATTGTAAAGTTTCAAAGGAAAAACTGTCTTTTAAATGTGGAAAATGTCATGTTTCTTTGCACAGGTAACATGCTTTTTGTCGCCATGCAGTCATAAATGTAATACAGAGAAGAGGTTCCAGGAAAAGGGACCGGTAACACTAACCCAGCACAAGCAGCAGAACACGTGATGGAACAGGAGGAGGCGCAGGAGGAGAAGGCCACGCTTTTTGAGACACAACATCCCAGGCCTTGCATGAGGACAAATAGCGTGCGGATATAGCAATGCTTTTTGCCGCCATGCAGTCATAAATGTAATAAAGATGAGAGGTTCAATAAACAGGGACCGGAAACGCTAACCCAGCAGCAGCAGCAGCAGCAGCAGCACACGTGATGGAACAGGAGGAGGCGCAGGAGGAGAAGGCCACGCTTTTTGAGACACAGCATCCCAGGCCTTGCATGAGGACAAATAGCGTGCGGATATAGCAATGCTTTTTGCCGCCATGCAGTCATAAATGTAATAAAGATGAGAGGTTCAATAAACAGGGACCGGAAACGCTAACCCAGCAGCAGCAGCAGCAGCACACGTGAGGGAACAGGAGGAGCCGCAGGAGGAGAAGGCCACGCTTTTTGAGACACAACATCCCAGGCCTTGCATGAGGACAAATAGCGTGCGGATATAGCAATGCTTTTTGCCGCCATGCAGTCATAAATGTAATAAAGATGAGAGGTTCAATAAACAGGGACCGGAAACGCTAACCCAGCAGCAGCAGCAGCAGCACACGTGATGGAACAGGAGGAGGCGCAGGAGGAGAATGCCACGCTTTTTGAGACACAGCATCCCAGGCCTTGCATGAGGACAAATAGCGTGCGGATATAGCAATGCTTTGTGCCGCCATGCAGTCATAAATGTAATAAAGATGAGAGGTTCAATAAACAGGGACCGGAAACGCTAACCCAGCAGCAGCAGCAGCAGCACACATGATGGAACAGGAGGAGGCGCAGGAGGAGAATGCCACGCTTTTTGAGACACAGCATACCAAGCCTTGCATGAGGATAAATAGCGTGCGGATATAGCAATGCTTTTTGCCGCCATGCAGTCATAAATGTAATAAAGATGAGAGGTTCAATAAACAGGGACCGGAAACGCTAACCCATCACAGATGGTCATTGTTCATGTTACTTGGTTGGGGTCCAGGAGTGTTGCGTAGTCGTTTCCAATCCAGGATTGATTCATTTTAATTTGAGTCAGATGGTCTGCATTTTCTGTGGAGAGGCGGATACGCCGATCTGTGACGATGCCTCCGGCAGCACTGAAACAGCGTTCCGACATAACGCTGGCTGCCGGGCAAGCCAGCACCTCTATTGCGTACATTGCCAGTTCGTGCCAGGTGTCTAGCTTCGATACCCAATAGTTGAAGGGGGCAGATGGATTGTTCAACACAGCTACGCCATCTGACATGTAGTCCTTGACCATCTTCTCCAGGCGATCGGTGTTGGAGGTGGATCTGCACGCTTGCTGTTCTGTGGGCTGCTGCTGCATGGGTGTCATAAAATTTTCCCACTCCAAGGACACTGCCGATACCATTCCCTTTTGGGCACTAGCTGCGGCTTGTGTTGTTTGCTGCCCTCCTGGTCGTCCTGGGTTTGCGGAAGTCAGTCTGTCGGCGTACAACTGGCTAGAGGAGGGGGAGGATGTCAATCTCCTCTCTAAAGTCTCCACAAGGGCCTGCTGGTATTCTTCCATTTTGACCTGTCTGACTCTTTCTTCAAGCAGTTTTGGAACATTGTGTTTGTACCGTGGATCCAGAAGGGTATAAACCCAGTAATTGGTGTTGTCCAGAATGCGCACAATGCATGGGTCGCGTTCAATGCAGTCTAGCATGAATTGAGCCATGTGTGCCAGAGTCCTGCCAGAATCCTCATCATCCTCTTGTGAGCGTTGTGATAGTTGTTGTGATGCATCATAGTCGTCACCTTCTTCCTGGTCTGCTTCTGCTGACCATTCGCGCTGAATTGTGGAAGTCCAACGTGCACCGCTCTGGCCCTCGTCAGTGGTGGCATGAAATTCCTGCTCCAACTCCAGCTGTTCCTCCTCCTCTTCTTCGTCATAGCTGCTGGGGCCAGCGTTTCCTGATGCGGATGGCCTGATGTTGGTACCATCACGCTGATCGTTTTCTCCTTCAGATTCCCCCAATTGCATCATGACAGCTGTTTCCTTGATTTTCAACATTGACCTCTTCAGTAAACACAGCAGTGGTATGGTAATGCTGACTGAAGAGTTGTCACTGCTTACAAGCAACGTGGATTGCTCAAAATTTTGGAGGACTTGGCAGAGGTCCAACATGTTGGCCCAATCGGATCCACAGAAGCTTGGCAGCTGTCCGGATGCGCCTCGGTACTGCGCCGTCATGTACTGGACCACTGCACTCTTCTGCTCGCAAAAGCGGGCTAGCATGTGCAGCGTAGAATTCCAGCGCGTAGGGACATCACACAGCAAGTGATGTTGGGGGAGATTGAAGCACTCCTGCATCTTGGCGAGTGCCCCCGAAGCAGTACTGGAATTTCTGCCATGTTTGGCCACTCGTCGCACCTTCAACAGAAGATCGGCCACGCCTGGGTATGTCCTCAGGAACCGCTGAACTACTAGGTTCATCACGTGCGCCAGGCAAGGGATGTGTGTCAGCTTAGCCAACCTTAAAGCGCAAATGAGATTACTCCCATTATCACACACAACCATGCCCTGTTTCAGGTCCAGCGGTGCCAGCCACAAATCCGTCTGTTCCTTTATTCCCCTCCAAATTTCCTCCCCTGTGTGCTGCTTATCCCCAAGGCAGATCAGCTTCAGCAACGCTTGCTGACGCATGCCAACAGCTGTGCTGCACTGCTTCCACGATCCTACTGCTGCTGGGTTAGCGTTTCCGGATGAGGTACAGCTTTGAGATGCGTTGGAGGAGAAGGAGTCAGAGAGGTAGGTGCTGCTGTTGTTATCCAGTGGGAGGGACGGCGGTGCAGCTGTTTGCGGCGTGGGCAACACCCGCACCGTAGCAGGTGAGGAATCGCTGCCAGGCTCCACAAGGTTCACCCAGTGCGCGGTAAGGGAGATGTATCGACCCTGGCCGAACGCACTCATCCAGGTGTCAGTGGTGAGGTGAACCTTGCAGGCAACGGCATTCTTCAAGCTTCGGGTTATTTTGCTGACCACGTGCTCATGCAACTCAGGCACTGCAGAGCGCGCAAAGTGGTAGCGGCTGGGAACCACGTAACGTGGGATGGCCACTGACATCATGCCCTTGAAGCTGTTTGTCTCCACCACTCGATATGGCAGCATTTCGCAGGCCAGAAGCTTGGCTATGCTGGCTGTTACTGCCACGGCCCGGGGGTCATTTGCTGTCAATTTCCTCTTGTGATCAAACATCTCCGAGACAGACAACTGAATCGTAGGGCTGCACACTGAAGGGCTGTTGGTTGTTGTGTTTGATGAACACTGGGAGACCTCAGGAGCACTACTCCGGAAAGTGACAGTGTCAGCGTCTGATGTTTGTGAATGTTGTGAACCACGCAATGGCTGGGCTACTGCTGCTGCTGAGGCGGGTCTGGTGGTGAGTCTGGTGACCCCAAGGGAGGCAGTGTTGCTGGTACCCTGTCCTGCCGCATTTGCCCACAGAGTGGGATGTTTGGATAGCATGTGGCGGCTCATGCTGGTGGTGGAGAGGTTGTTAATACTTTCCCCCCTGCTTAGGCGGGTCTTGCACACCTTGCAAATCGCCATAGTACCATCCTCAGTGCAGTCTTCAAAGAAAGCCCAGACTTTGGAGCACCTGCCTTGCTGGCGATTTCTGTTTGCTCCTCTTTTGCCTCTCACTTGAACTTCCACGCTTGTGGTGACTGAAATTGCGCGCCGCCTACCTTGTGGCACAAGGCGAACTCGTGCAGCAGTGGGTTCTTCAACAGACTCATCTGTGCTGCTGCTACGACGGCGATGTTCTCGTTCACAAACAAAATCTGGGTCTCTGTCCACATTGTCCATACCCTCCTCTTCCATCTCCTGAAACTCGTCATATGTCATTGTGGGGGGCCGCCGCCGTGGAGTAGAGCTCCCCAGAACAACCTCTGCGCAGCTCACTCCAACGTCGTCTTCCAGATCTTCTCGGCCGACCCCCTGCAATTGCAACCCCTCCTGCCCAACTTGCTCTGGGATTTGGGTTTCCGAGTCCTCCTCGGACTCGCCTTGTATTTCAGTGCGCGGTGCATTTCCCACAGTTAATGGTTGTGAATCCGGGCACACCATTTCTGGCTGTTCCTCCATTGACCTTTGAAAGGTGGAAGTTTGTTGGGCTGGGAATAGCTCCTGCGAATACCCCATTGTGTCCTGAGGTAATTCATCGGACTGGTTATCTGGCAGTTGTGTGCGTGGTGACGCTGCCAGTTGTGTCAGCTTTGTGCCCACTGGCTCCTTGTAACTGGCTGAGGACTCGGACCTCGTGCGTGATGTACTGGTGCTGCTTAACCCACTGCTGGACGCTTGAGAGGTCATCCAAGTAATTATCTGGTCCTGTTCTTTTGGATTTGTGAGGGTTGTTGTCCTGGACAACATGGGCGGTATTGAGTGGGTTTTCTTGGGTGCTCCCCTGTGGCCTGTACGTGAACCGTCAGGGGAAACACCTCTTCCCTTGCCCCTCCCTCTTTCACCGGATTTCTTCCTCATTTCACTTATCCTTAAAGTACACGCTGACTGGCAGCAGTACAGTGGCAGTACAGAAATGCTATACAGTGGTGGGTGAGCGGTGTACCACTATTCCCAGCAGCGACACAGAGCACAATGCTATACAGTGGCGGGTGAGCGGTGTACCACTATTCCCAGCAGCGACGCAGAGCACAATGCTATACAGTGGCGGGTGAGCGGTGTACTACTATTCCCAGCAGACACAGAGTGGCAGTAAACAGAATGCTATATAGTGTGGCTGAGCGAGGTACACAGAGTGGCAGTAAACAGAATGCTATATAGTGTGGCTGAGCGAGCGGTGTACTACTATTCCCAGCAGACACAGAACAGTAAACAGAATGCTATATAGTGTGGCTGAGCGGTGTACCACTATTCCCAGCAGCGACACAGAGCACAATGCTATACAGTGGCGGGTGAGCGGTGTACCACTATTCCCAGCAGCGACACAGAGCACAGTGCTATACAGTGGCGGGTGAGCGGTGTACTACTATTCCCAGCAGACACAGAGTGGCAGTAAACAGAATGCTATATAGTGTGGCTGAGCGAGGTACACAGAGTGGCAGTAAACAGAATGCTATATAGTGTGGCTGAGCGAGCGGTGTACTACTATTCCCAGCAGACACAGAACAGTAAACAGAATGCTATACAGTGGCGGGTGAGCGGTGTACCACTATTCCCAGCAGCGACACAGAGCACAATGCTATACAGTGGCGGGTGAGCGGTGTACCGCTATTCCCAGCAGCGACACAGAGCACAATGCTATACAGTGGCGGGTGAGCGGTGTACTACTATTCCCAGCAGACACAGAGTGGCAGTAAACAAAATGCTATATAGTGTGGCTGAGCGAGGTACACAGAGTGGCAGTAAACAGAATGCTATATAGTGTGGCTGAGCGAGCGGTGTACTTCTATTCCCAGCAGACACAGAACAGTAAACAGAATGCTATATAGTGTGGCTGAGCGGTGTACCACTATTCCCAGCAGCGACACAGAGCACAATGCTATACAGTGGCGGGTGAGCGGTGTACCACTATTCCCAGCAGCGACACAGAGCACAATGCTATACAGTGGCGGGTGAGCGGTGTACTACTATTCCCAGCAGACACAGAGTGGCAGTAAACAGAATGCTATATAGTGTGGCTGAGCGAGGTACACAGAGTGGCAGTAAACAGAATGCTATATAGTGTGGCTGAGCGAGCGGTGTACTACTATTCCCAGCAGACACAGAGTGGCAGTAAACAGAATGCTATATAGTGTGGCTGAGCGAGGTACACAGAGTGGCAGTAAACAGAATGCTATATAGTGTGGCTGAGCGAGCGGTGTACTACAATTTCCAGCAGCGACACAATGACTGGGGGGACCCTGGCTAGCGTGGCTGGAGCGCGAACTACCCTGCCTGCCTACCCAAAGCTAAACCCACAGACAAATGGCGGAGATATGACGTGGTTCGGGTATTTATTTACCAGAACCACGTGACAGTTCGGCCAATCAGAGCGCGTTCGGGTCCGAACCACGTGACCCGTTCGGCCAATCACAGCGCTAGCCGAACGTTCGGGGAACGTTCGGCCATGCGCTCTTAGTTCGGCCATGTGGCCGAACGGTTTGGCCGAACACCATCAGGTGTTCGGCCGAACTCGAACATCACCCGAACAGGGTGATGTTCTGCAGAACCCGAACAGTGGCGAACACTGTTCGCCCAACACTAAGCTGGAGGCATAGTTACTGAGAAGAGAAGTCGCCTAAGTCACGACAGTGTTCAGTACCTGACCTTTATCAAGATGAATGATGAATGGATCCCGGAGGGCTACTGCACGACCGAAGACTAAGTCAGTCCCCACACACAGCATCTCTGCCTGCAGGCCGCATGACTGCCTTCTCCGCCACCACCAACAGGGTCCAGGACTCTAGGCGGATTCCTGAATTTTTAAGGCCGCTGCTAGCAGCGGCTGCTACACTAATTTTTCTGGTGCGTGTACATGCCTGCCTAATTTTTCTGGCTGCACTGCGGGCGGCTGCAACAACAAAACAAAAGGCATGTACATGTGCCCATCCCCCTTCATGATCATTACCTTGCCGCGGTGAAGGGGCTTGCGCATCACAATGAAGCAATGACCGCCGGCCATTTGAGTGTCTCGGGTGGGGGTAGGACACAAAAGATAATAAGGTCGTTGCTTCATTGTGGTCAGACCAAATTTGATCAGCTGGACAGTCACTGTTGTTCTATCATTGAGCTACCACAGCCCGGCGACCATATGGGCTTGAAAAACGCCATGGCCTACACTCTGGCCACGGTGCACACCAGTCCAGTACGGCCGTCACTACGCAAACAGCTGTTTGCGCTGCGTTACACAGTGAGTTTGGTGTGTCAGTGTGTAGCAGAACTCTAATTACACTCCCTGATTGATGTATACCCATGCAAGACGTTTTAAAGCACTTTAGGCCTGCAATTTAGCATTCAATGGGATTTCTGCCCTTAAAATGCTGCTTTGCGTCAAATCCAGATTTTTCCCCGGGACTCTGGGCATGTATCCCACTCCGCCATGCCCCCCTCCAGGTGTTAGTCCCCTTGAAACATCTTTTCCATCACTTTTGTGGCCAGCATAATTTTTTTCTATTTTTGAAAGTTCCCATCCCCATTGAAGTCTATTGCGGTTCGCGAACTTTTCCGCGAACCGAACCTTCCGCGGAAGTTCGCGAACCCGGTTCCCGGACCGAAAATCAGAGGTTCGCGACATCTCTATTCACGGGCGCAATTCCGCTTCATCAGGCAATAAATAAACGGAGTATCACACAGCTAGGAGTCCAATCTACGTTTGGCACCTCTGTGCCTCTGTGAGAACAAGTCAACTTTTTTTTTCAAATTGGACTGCATGTACTGCATGGGCCCACTATGCTCCAGGGGCCCATCGCCATTGCTATGACTGCTATGGCTATAGCTATGCCTCTGCTTTCAGGTTTGAGTCCAGATGAACAAACCAAAAAAATATTTAAACCTTAGCCTTGACATAAAATACAATTAAAACCCAGTGACCCATTAGTTAGAGTGATATATGCCAAATAGATTTATTTTTAAACATTGCCAATTGCCTGTCTGTCCTGTGTAAATCACACACATGACACCAGCATGCAGCCAGTAGGACTGGAGAGATAAGGGTTGGCTACCTTAAAAAAAAAGTAAGCACAGAGACAACAGGAGCCCAATAGTGTAGTATTTTCAGAGCATGTAGAATGCAATGTAATAAAGGAGGGTACTCACTAGATCAGGTTGCATAGAGGGCAATAAACCGAACTTGCTTTTGGAGAATAACCATCTCCACTTGGGACAATCTCTGTACACAGGTCACAACACATTGGGGGTTAAAAGGAGAAACCCAGAGGAAAGGGGGAAAAAACATTAAAATTGTTAAGATGTAAACTGGGAGGTGGCTTACCTCAAAGTGGGATAAAAGTGTGACATAACAATTAATATACTTGTATAAATATAGCCCCTGATGAGTCCAATGGGACGAAATGCGTAGGGCGGAGCATCTGACGTCATCATGTGATTCAGGAAACGGTTGAAACTAACAAGCAGCATAGTGGTCGGGGAGAGGGACATGGGACGCCGTATTCTGTACCAGATGGAACCAGACCAGATGCAAAGGCAGACCCCACTGTGGGCTCCTTGATGTGCTAAAATGCAAGACTGCAGACGTGAGTGGGCAATTGTTGCGCAGGTGTTTTTTTATATGTCAATAGTTTTATGCTATGTTTGGTCTTTTTTATGCTTTTATTTTTTAAATTTTTATTATTTATGCTTTTTGTATGTTTTATTTGTTTGTTTTATGGATTGGAATTCTAAACAGATTATTAAAGTGGAAGTGAAGACTTAAAGTGTCAGTGAGGTTATTGACTAAACGCAAGATCCACCTGTTGTCTGAGGTGGCCGACATCTGGTGAGCGTAAAACTTGGGAGTGTGAAGCAAGTGTATTGTCATGAGTGATGCACTGATCACAAACACGGGGTGTAGTGCATTGACAGAAATAGTTTTACGCAAAGTGCACAGTTCAGCACTTTACATTATTCAATATAAATGTGTTTCCTACTTTTTATTGCCCATACAGTTATCATATTTGCTTTTGTAGTAATATTGTCTGTTTACAAATTAAGGTACTATTCCGTTAGCCGGGGGCAACCACTAGGTGGCGTTAATTACTATTCTCTCTCCAGGCCGCCATGGATAGTAGGGAAAGATGTTACTCTGGTGGAGTTTTATCGCCACCTAGTGGGTGCGCCCGGCTAACAGAAAAGAACCCAAATTAAATATTCCTAGTGTAAGGCCTGGTAGATCTGTCGTTTTCCTTCAGCCTCTATACCTCAATTTAGTGCCGTAGCTCTAAACTCGGCCCACAGTCTTCACCTATATAGACAAGCCCCCGCATGAACAGGACACTGAATATGTCTCCTGACTACGGTTACCCCAGGTATTAACTTGTAAGGTATAGAGGCTGAGGCCGGGAAGGCAAGAGTACCACCAGAGCCCACAAGCAAGACTATGCAGCTGGGTAGTATCAGGTATTAGTGCAGAATGCACTTGTGGAGGAGTAACACAGATCACAACAGGAGCTATGAACTAGGGAGCAAGATTGCTCAGAGTGACTGCAGCTCTGAGCTTCTGACAACCGCCACAATAAACTAGACACATTGGTTGCTCAGTGCTACTGCAGCATTGAGCATCTGATGTCCACCACACTGAGTATACAAGAACAGACAACAGACAGACAGAAGGATTGTTTGCCAATCTAATCACTGCCCCAGCAATAGCAAACATCCACACGGGCACGGACAAGACAAACAGGAAGGAGCGTAACTAATAGCAACCGCAGCTATAGTTACGTCCACAGGAAAAGAACCAGCTGGAACACTAGCCAATCACTAGCCAATCACCACCATAGTGAGGCTGTGTCCAGGCTAGCAGACCTGTAAGGACTTCACTGTACCCCCGCAGGTAGAGCAAACGTCCACAAGGAAATACAAGGCAAGGCGAGACAAAGTAATTCACAATTAAAACATGGACCCCAGCAGACAGGTTTGGCAGAGTTGAACGCTATGACGGGCAAGGTGTGAGAGGAGGAGCAGGCTTTTCTATGGACATCCGCCAATGAGAGCAGACATGCAAAATCCCACAAAGCGGAATGGTAATCACCCAATCATGTGTTAGTCTTATTGAAAGCTGCTACCTGACAGCAGAAGGAAAGGATTATCATAACAAATGCAAGCAATATTATGCAACACTATGCATGCAGGAAATTCAGAACTGCCTGGCTACAGTTCCACTGCAACCAACAAGACAGGCTACCGAAGGCATCCTGACACCTAGTACAGTTTATCTGCTCTGAAAGCTGCTATTGCATTTTATTGCATGGCTGCTGTATTTATATATTAAAATCCATCTAGTGATCACTTCTCAACTCTTTCTACTTCTCAAATATTTGGTTGAACTCTATCAACACTAATTAATAAATGTGACTACTATTCAGACAGTCTTTCTTGTCTGCTTTATGGAGGTAAGTCCACCGCTTCCTCTCAGCAAATTTTAAAGTTTTTATCTACTTTTATCCTGCTGGCGCCTCTGTTCTCCTACTGCTCTATCAACAGTTTGTTGTGTCTACCTGGAGGAGGGAGATCCACCTCGGCCTCCCCTGACTTTTATCCTTTTGGCACCTCTGTTTGTTTTTCTATTTTATTTTTTTTTTGGGGGGGGGGGGGGGGGTACATTTTATGCTGTGAATAATCTTTTATATGTTGAGTTTCATAGCACTTTCATGACGACACAGGTAAAAAAAGAACTTCATCAGGCCAAATAAAAGTGCCACTCTTAAAATTAGGGCCTGGCATTGAGCACCACTGTCGACACTGTGTTGACAAAGTGCTATAGTTATTTGGTTCCCCTGTGGACTGTGTCTAGAACTAGGTGGACAAGCTGTTCTTCATTAGTCTGGGACTAATTATTCAGCAGGTGAGGCCAGCTATTCCCAAGCTCTTCCAGAACTCAGGCCTTGCCAGATTGCCTTAATTATGTGCAGGTCCGGAAGTTACCTCACAGGAGCCTATTAGCACAGATGTCCTAGCACATTAAGTAGCTAGAGGTGCCCCCAAGTATTAGATAGCAAGCAGAACCTCAGTATTAAGTAGCTAATGGTGCCCCTGACTTAAGGGACCTCTTGTCAGTGGAATGCCAAAAGCAGGGTGAGTAATCCCTCATTTAAACTCTCATCAGGACTCTGCATAGAAAAAGAGGGAGGGAGGCGCTCTAGGAGGGGAGTGAGCTGCCCTTCCATCACCAGATGCCCGTAGGCCCATGCCTACAGTGCCTTATGGTAAATCTGGCCCTAATTATGTGTACATTTCAAACAGTTATGTGTGTGGGGGTGTTATCATGGGTTAAAATGGGTGTGACTCTGGTATCAATATTCTGCTGCCAGTTTGTCTGGAACCTAAATCTAACCCCTATACCTATTAGGTCTTCTTCTAAGCCTAAGGGACATAGCTATACATCCTGTCCTGCGCAAGAACATAGATATATTGTACTACCTCATTAAAATCAAGTGGTTCATTAGCCTCAAAATTTTTTTGGCAGGATGTTTAATTAAATATAGCCTGCCCTTTAAAAGAAATTATAAGGGGGGGGGGGGGTTGAGTGTTACTTATCTGGGGCTTTTTCCAGCCCCCAGCAGTATCCAAGGTCTCTCTCGGTGTCCTTCCATTTCCTGCCATTGAAGCCCAAATAAAGACTATGGCACATGTGCTGTGACAGCCATGAACCTCATTCATTGCGTTTTCATGGTCATGAGCATTTTGTGTATGCACAGTTCATTAAAACTTGAAACTGTGCATGTTTAGAATGCTCCTGGCTATGGGAGCATAATCAAGGAGGTACGTGTCTCAGACTGCATGCGCCACAGTCCGTAACTCAGCCTGTCACTGAGTCTAGTTGAGGGGGCAGAAGCACAATGAAGAGAACCAGGAAGACACAGAGAGATATTATTGGGGGTTGGATGAAGGCCAAGATAAATAAGAATCAACTTTTTCCCAAGCATAAAGTTTCCTTTAAGTTCCTGTTTTTCTTGTCCTACTTTTTTCTTTTTTTTTAAGAAAATTGATTTGCCAAGCTAATTATGATAATGCTACAACATGGTTCTATGAAGTAATTAATTGACTATTATCGATAAACCTCAATACAATAGTCAATATGCTAATAGTTGAAGACTGAAAAAGTGATTGCTTTACATGATAGGTATTGTATGTACGGTATATGTTGACAACTGGGGACACCTGTTAATTTTTTGACTATGTTTAAAGTTTCAACCAAAACAAATTGTAAACAAAAGCCCAAGAGAGTTGTAAACTCCAGAACATGTTTTCATCATGCAATTAATGTTTTTTATCATCACTATTGTAATCAGCATTATTACCATTTTACAATCATCATAATCATCATCATATTCTTACTTTAGGATCAAACATAAATAGTTTTTTTTTTTTTTCTGGCTTTTTTTGTGAATAGCATGGAAATGGGGTAGAACTTCTTTTAGTGGTGTTATTGCTACCCATGTCCTTGTCAGGAGAATTACTCATCACATACTGCTCCCAAGAGTCGACTTCCACATCCTTAATAGGACTCTTTGTTTTGTATCTTTATGCAGGATCCACGGCAAGAATATTTTTTTTCTTGGATTTGGGTTTAATAAAATGTGTGTCTTATCAATTTCTAATCATGTAAAAATGGCAACAAAATCCTCCAGCATTAACACAAAAGCAGCATGCCCTTCAGGTGCGGAACCTAACTGGTTGAATAGAATTCTGTTCTTTGCAGATTATCGGTGCAGTTTACATAATATTATTAAATATTGTGGGGCTGAACAGGTACTTCTGTATGTCATTCATATTCAAGTCACTGCTTTGGGATCATTTTACATCTTGATGGTTTGACTAGCAATTTATATTATCTACATATATCTGTTGGAAGGGATTCCCTGATGAACCTTTGCAAAATTAAATTCCACACCACCGTTTAGTTCAGCTTTATTACATTTAAACGTATATCATGCCTTGCATTCCTTATTTCTTCTCACTAAATTATGATTCCCTGTACTGCAGAAACAGTTATACTGCAAAATATGAAGCTTTCTGACTTATTACAAAATATTCAATGCAATAGCCACCCTGGATATCATTTTTATGTGTTTTATAAATGACATGAAATATTTAATGAGGACAGAAGAGTTTTGTCCACTAAAACCTTATCAGCTATCCTTCCTCACACAGATAAAGTTGGTTTGATTTCCATTCACTTTTCAGGAATCTGGACTAAATTCGACAAGCTGCTAACCTCCCTGGCGGTTAATTTTTTTTGCCAAATAGGCAAAAATCCTTTTATTAAATTTTTTTTTGTTTCATGTAAAGCTACCAGAGTGGTAGCTACATGAAACACCACTAGAGGGCGCATGTGTCCCTCTAGTGCGATCGTCGCTGGCATCAATAGCAAACAGGGGAACGCGTATATAATGCGCTCCCCTGTTTGGCTTCTCCTGTCGCCATGGCGACAATCAGAATGACGTCATGGACGTCAGCCGACGTCCTGACGTCAGACGCCACTGATCCAGCCCATAGCGCTGCCCGGAACTCATTGGTCTGGGCAGCGCAGGGCTCTGGCAGGGGGGGCCCTCTTCTGCCGCTGCATGCGGGCGATCGCCACAGAGCAGCGGCGATCAAGCTGTATGCGCGGCTAGCAAAGTGCTAGCTGCGCGTACAGCACTAAATGCCCCAAATCTCCCCACCAGGGGCTGAGATATCTTCCTGCACGGCATAGCCTGAGCTCAGCTCGGGCTTACCGCCAGGAAGGTTGAATAAGCGCATTTGCGTAGATAACAACTTTAGTTTTCTTTAACACTTGCTGTACTGGAAAACAGAAAGGGACTTCTAACAGTTTCTTAGTAGGACTACAGTAGTACTGTGTACCTATGTTTATCCTATCATGTCACATGTCAGTTCTGGTACACTTTAGTGTTACATTACAGTTCATTACAACATTCTCAGTGTAAATCAGTCCTTAGAATACCCTTAGAATACCCGCTCCCCATGATGCCACCAACTAATTATAATTGATGTGGGGGAGACCTGCCAACTGATACTCTTTCAAAAGTGTTACTTTGCCCATTCACAAAAATGTTGTCTTGGGTGGAGCTTTGTGTAAGGTGCCTTTTGAATTTTGCAGTAATTATTGTATTTGACAGAACACTGAACATTCCTTGTCATGAATGTTACCCAGGATTGACCGCAAACATTATTGGTATAGTGTTGTTCACCGACATGATCTGCTCTAATACCTGATTTCAGTCCTCTTGTTCCATAAACATGAAGTTTGCTTGGGCAGACCAGTAATGGAGGAAACCTGGAGGTAAAACATATTGTTACTCTCAGTGGTTTCAGAAAACGTTATCATACACAATGATCCTTGAACATATTCACATAACAATGATTAATGAAAAAATAAAGGTGAACCTTATGGACAGGAACCACCACTTGAAAAAGGTCTGGCTTCCCTGGACTCAGAACGTTAGCACTACAGGTGTTTGAGATACCCTACTGAGATGTTAAATGTCTGGTTGTGGTTGTGAAAACCTATTATTATGACCGTGATCTATGTTATTTAAGTACAGAAATGCTTCTTATATGCTAATGATACCTAGTCTAAATTTGCTTATATTTTTATACTATGTGTCTGTCATGTTTCCATATATATGGTTGTCTTTTGACTTTTTTTTAGGGTCTGGATTATCTCCTACAATGCATTGTTTTATGTGTTTGACTTGACTACCTAATGAAAAAGTTTTTGAAATTAATAGCATGTAGTTACACTCAGATTTTACTACAAAACTAGTTTTGTCATGGAATATACAGTATCCTTAAAGGAACACAAACAGCATACAACATTAAAATCTAGTGTCTTTACTATATAAAATCATATATTTTATTGTATCATATTTTGGATTCAGAGATTTCCTAGCCTATCCTCACTTTGTTTGACATAGTGGCTGAAATGGGTCATTGCTGACTCTCTTTGTTGTATAATGTTTTCCCTCGTGAAATCTCCTAACAAGTCCCACTGCACACTTCTACATGTGAGCGAGAATGCATGATTTGCCATACAGGGCTGATACTACGAGATTGCAGACTTGGATAAGTGAACAGCAAGCAGTTCCAAGGCTGTGGAAATCTGATAATCTTTCCCTAAAGGGTTTCAGTGTAAGCTTCATTAAAATTGTTCTACTTGCAGTGCTGACATTCCATAGGGACAGAATCTGGTAGGTATTCAACCTACAACATTGCTAAGATGTTCAGTGTTAGGAATCACTTCTTAAGTGAGAAGCCTTTAATAACCCTTGAAATCCCTTTGTACTAGAATCCCTCACACACAAAGAAGAAAACAATGAAAATTATTATATCCTAAGGCAGTGTTATAACCCATGTGTATATATATATATGTTATACCACCATATGTGGTATGAATTACCTTTTCCATCACACATACATAGATAATAAAGCAGGCAGTGTATCAACATAACATTTGTAAAGTCCAAATTTATAGAGGTTTTTGCATCTGTATCTTGTATTGACTGCATGTTGTCAGCACAGCAGCAGGCATGCTCAGATGTACCAAAATTCGATTTGGGTACATTCGAGTTCGGGTCAGGAGGACATTTGGATTCGGATGCGATCGCGAAATTCGGTTTGGATTAGAATTCGGTTCGGGTGACGTTAACAAAATTCAGTAAAAATTTGTGTTCGGGAATTCGGATGTGTTTTTTTTTAAAGGGAAATCACATTTAAATAGGTGTGATTTAAAAAAAAAGTGACGTATGGCAGCAGGCAATGTATTCTGTGGAACCTGGCGGTGGGAAAACAGACAGCAGGAGGATAAATACAGCAGCAGCAGGAGGAGGAGGAGTGACATGTGACAGCAGGCAATGCAACGGGGCCATGGTACTTAGCATTGATACCACGGCTGTAAATAAACAGCAAGATCAGGAGGAGGTTCCGGACAGCAGCCGTGAAGCCCACATTGATTTTTTTTACAACAGTATACAGCTATTGTAGTGGCGTAATAGCTAGTGGCGCGTGGCAGCAGGCAATGTATTGTGTGGACCCTGGCAGTGGGAACACAGACAGCAAGAGGATAAATACAGCAGGAGGAGGAGGAGTGATGTGTGGCAGCAGGCAATGTATTCTGTGGACCCTGGCGGTGGGAACACAGACAGCAGGAGGATGAAAATTAGCGTGGCATAATATGTTGGCCCTTTATAAATACAATAAATACATAAATAAATTAATAAATTCATAAATAAATAAATAAATACAGCAGCAGGAGGAGGAGGAGGAGGGGTGACCTGTGCCAGCAGGCAATTTATTCTGTGGACCCTGGCGGTGGGAACACAGACAGCAGGAGGATGAAAATCAGCGCAGCGTAATATGTTGGCGCTTTATAAATACAATAAATACATAAATAAATTCATAAATTCATAAATAAATAAATACAGCAGCAGGAGGAGGAGGAGTGTCGTGTGGCAGCAGGCAATGTATTGTGTGGACCCTGGCGGTGGGAACACAGACAGCATGAGGATGAAAATCAGCGTGGCGTAATATGTTGGCGCTTTATAAATACAATAGATACATAAATACATTCATAAATAAATAAATACAGCAGCAACAGGAGGAGGAGTGAGGTGTGGCAGCAGCAGGCATGTCACGAGCCATGGTACCTAGCGTTAGTACTACAGCAACTAAAGAAAAACTGGGCCAAATTATCAGGACCCAGGGACTGAAGGTTGATGTCAAAGAATAATTCCTAGGCATCTCATGTCCTCCTCTCGCCAACAACAGGTGCCAGGAACGTGCTTTCAATCCAGGCCTGGTTAATCTTCAAAAATGTCAGTCTGTCCACGCCCTCTGGGGACAGACGAGAACACTTCTCGGTGACCAGGCCGCACTGAAGCACCTCTCGGTCAGCACGCTGGAGGGGGGCAAGACAATACTTCCAGGGCGTCCTGTGCCAGCTCCCTCCAGATGTGCAAGCGCTTCACCCAGTACTCCATGGGGTCCCCAGACTCCACGCTGCCTGTGTCAAGCCCACTGAAGGGTCCTTCATGTAGTCGGCCACCATCCGGGTCATGCGCTGGCTGTGACTTTCAGAGGAGGTGGCTGCTGCACGCACCTCCTCTCTCGGCTGCTCTACCGTCATGTAGAATGCCAGCGTCAATGACAGCAGGTCTCCTGGGCGCCTGCTGGCCACAGGCACCGGCTGCTGTGCTGGCTGGACAGGGACAGAGGGGGTGGAAGGCTGGGGGAAGGTTTCCTCCAGTCGCCTAACAAGGATCTCCTGCAACTCCCTTGTTCGCTGCTCACGGTCTCTAGCAGGCAGAAATTGATCCCACCTCCCCCTCAGCCATGGGTCCAGGATCATGCTGATGCAGGCATCCTCTCTCGCTTGCATCTGCTTGACCATGGGGTCTGTGCGCAGGCAGCACAGCATGTGCACTGCCATGGGGAACAGGGTGGCCTGTCCAAGAGAGACATCAGGGTCAGTGTCCTCCTCCTCCTCCTCTGGCCCCTGAGCCTCTTCCTCCTCTCTCCACCCTCACACCACTGCTGCTGTGCTCCAATGTTCCCCCCAGCAGCAACGTCCAGCACCTCCAACTCATTCTCCTCCGGGGACTCAAATACCTGTGCAGCAGTGGACTGCGCAGGCGGCTGCTGTTCCAGCTGCTTCAGGGCCTCCTCTCCCAAATTCACCAAATAGCCAAGTGCCCTGTCCAGCAGACAAACAAAGGGCACCCACTGGCAGAGGGATGCCTGTTGTTCGCTCACCTGGTTGGTTCCCTGCAGGAAGGGAGCCAACACCAAGCAGACCTGCTGCATCTGCCCCCACTGTGTGTTGGTGATTAGCTGGAGTTTGGTGGTGCTGCCGGTGCCGGCGGCAGTGGCATCATAGATGTAGCATTGGACAGCCCTCCTCTGCTCAACCAGCCGCTCCAACATCGCTAGGGTGGCGTTCCAGTGAGTTGGCACATCTATGATGAGGCGGTGTCGTGGCAGGCCCTCGAGCTGCTGGATGTCTGCCAGTTTTGCTGTGGCAGCAGATGAGCGGCGGAAAGTGCACACAATTTTCTGCGCCGCTTCTAACAGCTCCTCCATCCCCATTAATGCGATCCTATCAATATTGACCAACATTTCTAAAGAATGCTTTCAGCACCTTGTTGAATGAATGCCACGTAGAAATAAGGCAGTTCTGAAGGCGAAGGGAGGGGGGGGGGGGGTCAAATCAAACACCGTATTAGTATGGTGTTCCTAATAACCCTTTAGGTGAGTGTATATTTGAGGTTCATCCAATTGTGTATGACCAGCTTTAGCTTATATGTCTTTTTTATGGACTGGGTTGTTGATTGATTTGTTTGAAAATGTTATGCCTTTGAGTGAGTTATGTATATTGTTATAGCCTAATATTGCTTTACTACAGAAGATGCTGATCAGTACATGAATCAATAAGTAATAATGCAGCATAGTGCTATTATATACTCAATTTTTTTCCATGTACTGAACATTCATGTTGATGGTTTCAGGTTTTCAATAACCTCTCCTGATTCCAGTAGATATAGTTTTATACTTCTCTTCAGACAGCTTCTGAATCCCCTGCTGGCATGACATTTGCATTGTATAGTTTATAAACATAATTACTTTTATTATATGCCACACATAAGTACTTCATAGTGGCCATTATCATTAGAAAGGAGATAAAGCCTGCTGGACATAGCAGATTCCTATTTCTTATTACATTCATCATGAATTGCAAATCTCATCAGACAAAAGCTTGGCATCAATAATATCTTCAATATTTATTCAATAAAGCATGTGAAAGCCATACAGTGAGCACACTAGGAGAGCTAGGGTTTTAAATTGACTGCTTGCAGATCCATTGTGAAATTCCAGTTCTGCCAGCATGCCAAGCAGTACATCATTGTGAATCTAACAATACCCCACATCACCAAAAATACATAATAAAGTAATCTTCCATTAACAATTTCATGACTATAGGTATTTGTATTCTCTTGATGGTATCCTACCATTGTTTAATGAGCATAAGATCTCTGGGTTGTTGTACCCAGATGTGGGTACAGACTTGGATTAGATTTATATATTTTTTGTATCCCCCTCCCCCGCCTCCCTCCCCAAGGCAGTGCTATTATTTCATATGAGGAGTTTAAGCTGTTTATACTTTAGACAAGTTTGCAATAGTATAAGGCATGTCTGGAGATTCCATTAGGTAATTTTCTCCAGGTGAAGTTCAATGTATGTCTCATAGAAACAGTTGGTGGCAAGATGCCATCTGCAACTTGTGCACTATAGACGCAGAGCAAGAAAGCATTTATAGCACTTATCATCAAGACAAAGATGCTAACTAGAGAGACAGTAAAAAGGATTAGAGGACATGATCTGCGCATGGAGGAACAATGTTTTAGCCATTTATTTAGGAAAGGGTTCTTTACAGTAAGAGTGATTAAGATGTGGAATGCATTGCCACAGGAAGTAGTTATGGCAAATTTTATATCTGCATTTAAAGGAGGTTTAGATGCTTTCCCTGCGATGAAAGACAGTCATGGCTATAATTAGTAGGTAATGCCCAGTGGTGTTGATCCAGAGATTTTATCTGATTGCGATCTGGAGTTTTTTTCCCCTTTTGGGGCTAATTACACCATGCCTTGTAAGGGTTTTCTCCTTTCTCTGGATCAACAGGGATATGTGAGGGAGCAGGCTGGTGTTGTACTTTGTTTTCTGGTTGAACTCAATGGACATATGTCTTTTTTCAACTTTAGCATCAACTTTAACACTCTCAATCTGAGTCATTGCAGAGGTTCTGTGTACTTTTAAGTACAGACACAAGGTAAGATGAACTAATGTTCCCCCTTAATCTTAGTAATTTGTAGAGTAAAACGGAAGCGGTCACTTATTTTGAAGCAAAAATGGTAGATTCCTTGTGAAAAGCAGTAACATTCTGGAGGATTATGCGAAGCAATGTGTCTGAATGGAAAGGTGAATATCATGCATTCATGCATGAGTGAGCATTACGGTTGCAGAGAGGTAAGTATAGACTAAGGGAAGTACGACAACAGGTCTATGTCCTCATGTCCAGGGCCCTAGTGCAGTTGCAACCTCTGCATGCCTAGCTTTCCTTTATCTATTTTATTTTATTGTATTTTTGTCATATATTTAAGTTTAGGATTTTCAGCTACTAGATTTATAAGTGTGTATGGTAGAACTATGGGGATTGGTCAGTAAAATTGCTGTGCTCAGACAGCGACAGCAATGTTATCCATACTTAGGCAAGTGGAGCAGTGGATTAGCATGCGTTTTGCAATCAACACAACCCATGATACCCGAGTAAACCATGGGTTGCTATGGTAACATATGTTATGCTATTACCATAGAAACAAACATGTTACCCAAGTACCTTGGTTGTGTTAGTTGCACAACATGCTTAACTGACCTAAGTATTGGTATGCTATGCACTGTCTGCACACAGCAATTTTACCGACTTAAAGAGGAACATCAGCCTAAACAAACATATTGTCATTACGTTACATTAGTTATGTAAATTAAAATAGATAGGTAATATAATCTCTTACCCACCCTGTTTTAAAAGAACAGGCAAAAGTTTGTGATTTCATTGGGACAGCCATCTTCTTGGTTGAAAGGAGAGAGCATGAGGCACGGTTTCAACTGGTCTGTGTCCTGATCAACCCTCTCAGTTGCTAGGCAATGAGAACAAAAACATCAGAAATCCCATCATGCTTTGCACAGCATCAGGGGAAAAATGCCTGGGCAGTTTTCTTTGATGGGGCAGAGCTTAGCTTCTAAGCCGCTAAAAATTAGGCTTTTTTATGAAAAACAAAGTACGTATGCTGTGAAACTGTTAAAGAAACACCAAGCCTTTTCAGTGCTGCTGAGTAGATTTTTAGTCTGGAGGTTCACTTTAATGAATTGACTCCATGGTTTCTTATAAGGGTGAGGGGAATCTACGAAATAGAGAACGTTTTGCTTTATTTTCAGGTTCATAGCTATGAATCACCCTGTCCTAAGAGGATGGAGATTTTCTTGAAGTTGAGTCCAATTTAGAATCTTGTCAGAATTTTCTGTTTTACTTTTGTGATGCTCATTCAATTCCACCATTGGAAAGTAATGTTTTTCATCCCTGGAAGGAATTCAAAATATAACCAGTATTTCACATATTGGAGAAAGGAGTGACATACACTTTAATGTATGGGATGCTTTGAAAGCCTGCTAAAAAGAAAAGGAGAAAAGTTATTTAATCTACTGTATATCATGGGACTTTTCTATTTGGGTGCTGCTATTTTGCAATGTGCTGTGATCATATATTCTGGTTTAACTTCATGGTCCGCATCATCTCTTATTCTTTTTTTCTTTCCATAAAATGTTCTTTTCAATAAATCACAATCATGTTTCTGATAAGTTATATTTTTGGGCATAACCGCTTTAGAAAGTGCCCTTATGTAAAATGTACTGAATGTTTTGCTTATGCAAATCTCCTGTCTAATCATGCACAAAACTGACTTTGGCAGCCATCCCTGAGGATTGTGTATTTGCCATCAACAGTTTGATGCTTTAAAGGTATTGAAAGTCAGAACCAATTAAATGCAGCTCTCTAAGTCCCAGCGGAACTCTGTACCTGCTAATAGAGACAATTATATCATTGAAATTACTAGAGACGGAAAAAGTTAATAACCCCACAATAAAAACAGCAGTTTAGCATCTAAAGTCAACAAGTGCACTCAGCCAAAACTCATAATTTCTGGCAAAATGATTTTGCTCCCTATTCCCCAGCCTGCAAACCCAAAACTGCTAAAGTATGGATATGGCTAAACCTAGAAGGTTGATGTAGCTTCATTAGAACTCCCCTAATACCAGATGTCCATTTGTAGCATAGTTGCAGCATTTGAAGATTTTTTTTTTGTTTCATTAGTGCTATTACTGCAAGTCAAAAAAAAAGTTAATTGAATTCATCAGGCATGTAGTCTAAAATTATTTATTTAACCTCTTGCTGCAAACCAGACAATTACAATGTCCTGTTTGCAGCTGTTAACTGCACATAGTAACTTTTAATGCATTTCTTGAACCTCCTGCAACCATGCCACATGCGCCCACCAAGACTGACACATCTGTGATTGGAGAATGGGAACAAATGAAGCAAATGATCATTCCTGTAACAAGCACTGCTTGTGAGCTCTGAACTCTACACAAAGTAAAATGTGTGGAGACATCTAATCGTATGTATATATATATATATATATATATATATATATATATATATATATATATATATATATATATATATATATATATATATATATGTAAATACAGAGGGGCTGCAGCACACAACAGGAAAGCAGTGACAGCAGTGAAAAAAAAGTGTTTTTAAAACAAAAAAAGTCTACCTTCAAATAATTATGTTCAGTTATGCACTCAATACTTGGTCGGGAATCCTTTTGCAGAAATGATTGCTTCAATGCGGCGTGGCATGGAGGCAATCAGCCTGTGGCACTGCTCAGGTGTTATGGAGGCCCAGGATGCTTCGATGGCGGCCTTAAGGTCATTCAGAGTGTTGGGTCTTGCGTCTCTCAACTTTCTCTTTACAATATCCAACAGATTCTCTATGGGGTTCAGGTCAGGAGAGTTGGCAGACCAATTGAGCACAGTAATACCATGGTCAGTAAACCATTTACCAGTGGTTTTGGCACTGTGAGCAGGTGCCAGGTCGTGCTGAAAAATGAAATCTTCATCTCCATAAAGCTTTTCAGCAGATGGAAGCATGAAGTGCTCCAAAATCTCCTGATAGCTAGCTGCATTGACCCTGCCCTTGATAAAACACAGTGGACCAACACCAGCAGCTGACATGGCACCCCAGACCATCACTGACTGTGGGTAATTGACACTGGACTTCAGGCATTTTGGCATTTCCCTCTCCCCAGTCTTCCTCCAGACTCTGGCACCTTGATTTCCGAATGACATGTAAAAGTTGCTTTCAACCGAAAAAAGTACTTGGACCACTGAGCAACAGTCCAGCGCTTCTTCTCTGTAGCCCAGGTCAGGCGCTTCTGCCGCTGTTTCTGGTTCAAAAGCGGGTTCATGCTTCCATCTGCTGAAAAGCTTTATGGAGAGAAGATCTTGTATATATATATATATATATATATATATATATATATATATATATATATATATATATATATATATATTTATATATATATATATACACACACATTTAACAATACATTTTACATTACGTAAATCAAATAAAAATTATTTCTCTCCATAGTTACCATAATAAACTCTTGTTAAAAACAAAAACACAGTGTGAGCATGTAAAAAAAAAAAATACACAAATAGTTTACCTTAGGGAGTCTTATATATTACTGTTATTTTAGCAAATAAGGGCTTGTAATTAACGATAGGGTACAAAAAAAACACACCTTTGTTCCGAATAATATATTGTCGCCATACATTGTACTAGGAACATAATTGAAACATTTTATTAGCTGGGACAACTGGGCAAATAAAATGTGTGGCTTGTATCTACAGTAGCATTGTTTATTTTAAAAACTATAGGGGATGGCATTTGAGAACTAGTTTTTTCTTTTTTCATATTTTTTCCTGTTTTTCCCTTTAAAATGCATAAAAATAAAGTAATTACTGAAAATAAATATCACTACCAAAAAGCCTTATTTGTGGCAACCCCCCCCCCCCCCCCCCCCAAGATATAGATCGTTTAGTGGTGATAAGCAGTGATAAAGGGATTGCCAAATTTATGAGAAGAGTGGTGAAAGGTGAAAATTGTTGTTAGCAGGAAGGATAAAAAAGCCTGTGGAGTGAAGTGGTAAAAGCCGAATTACAGCCTTTTAGTGGATTTTAGATATCATCTATACCCATTATCAAATAACGTTAGCATAATTATTATTATTATTATTATTATTATTATTATTATTATTATTATGTTATTTCATGTATGTCTTTACATGTACTAGGTTGAGAGTATAATGTGTGAATATTTCTGTTGCTTTAATATTATTAATATGCCATCAGAGCTATTTTTCCAGTAATGGAAATGTGTGGGAGCATTAATTTTGTTAAAGCTTTACACAAAATGGGAGGAGGCAGCCCAATATAGTATGCAATGTGTGTAACTATACATGTTGAGTGGAGGACACACATAGAAGACAGAAGGACATACATGGGAAACAGAAGACAGGCCCCACATTGGGACAGAATGACACGCGTGTGGGCCAGAAGGTGACACATGGGGACAGAAGGGGACACAGAAGGACACAAGGGGGACACATGGGGGCACGGAAGGACACAATATTGGGGGAGAACATCTACATGATATTCTTGGATCATGAACGCACCAGGTTTAGAATTTTTTTTTCCTTGGTTTTTGCCCTCTAAAGTGTCTTATATGATGAAAAATATGGTAATATTGTATATCCAAGAACAGATGGGGAGCATTCTTAAGGACCACAATTAAAAGTTTGACAAAGTGTGGGCTTCATGGAAACTATATACTGAGCAGACCTGGGAGCTTGTATATGGAGGTTGGCTGAAAATTTTTGGGGTGGTCGAAAACCCATTTTGTTATTACACCCCTGCTGACTTGGTCCTTCCTTCTAACGTCTCTCTCAGTTCTTTTCCCTATTCTTCATTTCTTTCTTTTCTTCCCTACTTTTCTTCTTACCTGCACAGAACTGGACTATGAAGCTTTTTCCATACTGATGCTAGCAGTAGTATGACTTCTGATTTCCACGTTTTATGGACTACAAGGAATATGCACTACAAAGAATATTGGCCCATGAAAGTTCCATTTACCTGTTACCATTATTCTATGATAAAAACTACATTTAGTTGTTGGTAATGTGCCAACAGCAGTTTGCAGACCTGGAAAAATTGGATTGCAAAATGTATTGTTATACCTGCTATTTTGTTAATATGTCTTTATTAAAAACTTTGAAATACACAACAATTTATATCAATCTCTTCATAATTTCCTTATGACTGTAATGCATTTGATTACTAGATCCATCTACTTTCATGTTGGTACAATTGTGTAACCACTTAAGGACCGCCCCCAGCCGATGGGCAGTGGCAAAGACCGGGCCCAAACGACCGCAATACACCCATTGGCGGGGGCGGCTGCGGTCGTGGTTATGCGGCGATCGCGTCATTCCTGCCGCGATCAGCCGCCAGTGACTGGCTCCGCCCCCCTCGCGCTGTAACCCACCGGCCGTTCGGAAGCGCCGGCGGGTTACTAGTACCCGAATCGTCGCATGTACTTCATATAATAGGCTTTGTAATGTATACAAAGCCTATTATACTGGCTGCCTCCTGCCCTGGTGGTCCCAGTGTCCGAGGGACCACCAGGGCAGGATGCAGCCACCCTAGTCTGCACCAAGCACACTGATCCTGCCCCCCCTTCCCTCTGATCGCCCACAGCACCCCTCTAATCACCCATCAATCGCTCCCTGTCACTATCTGTCAACGCTATTTTTTTTTTATTCCCTAAACTGCCCCCTGCTCCCTCCTGATCACCCCCCACCCCTCAGATTCTCCCCAGACCCCTCCCAGACACCCCCCCCCCCTGTGTACTGTATGCATCTATCCCCCTGATCACCTGTCAATCACCTATCAATCACCTGTCAATCACCCATCAATCACCCATCAATCACCGCCTGTCACTACCACCCATCAATCAGCCCCTAACCTGCCCCTCGCGGGCAATCTGATCACCCACCCACACCAATAGATCGCCCGCAGATCCGACATCAGATCACCTCCCAAGTGCAGTGTTTACATCTGTTCTCTCCTCTAAACACCCACTAATTACCCATCAATCACCCCCTATCACCACCTGTCACTGTTACCCATCAGAATAGACCATAATCTGCCCCTTGCGGGCACCCAATCACCCGCCCCACACGCTCAGATTGCCCTCAGACCCCCCCCTTATCAATTTGCCAGTGCAATATTTACATCTGTTCTTCCCTGTAATAACCCACTGATCACCTGTCAATCACCTGTCAATCACCCATCAATCACCCCCTGTCACTGCCACCCATCAATCACCCCCTGTCACTGCCACCCATCAATCAGCCCCTAACCTGCCCCTTGCGGGCAATCTGATCACCCACCCACACCAATAGATCGCCCGCAGATCCGACATCAGATCACCTCCCAAGTGCAGTGTTTACATATGTTCTCTCCTCTAAACACCCACTAATTACCCATCAATCACCCCCTATCACCACCTGTCACTGTTACCCATCAGAATAGACCATAATCTGCCCCTTGCGGACATCCTATCCCCCTCCCCACACGCTCAGATTGCCCTCAGTCCCCCCCTTATCAATTCGCCAGTGCAATATTTACATCTGTTCTTCCCTGTAATAACCCACTGATCACCTGTCAATCACCTATCAATCACGCAGCAATCACCCCCTGTCACTGCCACCCATCAATCACCCCCTGTCACTGACACCCATCAATCAGGCCCTAACCTGCCCCTTGCGGGCAATCTGATCACCCACCCACACCATCAGATTGCCCCAGACATACCCTCAGATCACCTCCAAAGTGCATTGTTTACATCTGTTCTGCCATCTAATCACCCACTGATCACCCATCAATCAGCCCCTGTCACTGATACCCATCAGATTAGACCCTAATCTTCCCCTAGGGCACCCAATCACCCGCCCACACTCTCAGAACTCCCTTAGACCCCAGCCCTGATCACCTCGCCAGTGAATTGATTGCATCTATTTCCCCCCTCTAATCACACCTTGAGACACCCATCAATCACCTCCTGTCACCACCTGTCACCCCCTAGCATACCTACCCATCAGATCAGGCCCTAATTTGCCCCGTGTGGGCTCTTGATCACTCGGCCAAACCCTCAGACCCCCTTCCGATCACCTCCCCAGTGCATTGATTGCATCTATTTTCCCCTCTAACCACCCCCTGAGACACCCATCAATCACCTCCTGTCACCCCCCCAGCACTCCTATCCATCAGATCAGGCCCAATACAACCTGTCATCTAAGAGGCCACCCTGCTTATGACCGGTTCCACAAAATTTGCCCCCTCATAGGCCACCTGTCAGCAAAATTTTCAGATGCTTATAACCCTGAACAGTCATTTTGAGAAATTTGGTTTCCCGACTACTCACGGTTTTGGGCCCGTAAAATGCCAGGGCAGTATAGGAACCCCACAAGTGACCTCATTTTAGAAAAAAGACACCCCAAGGTATTCTGTTAGGTGTATGACGAGTTCATAGAAGATTTTATTTTTTGTCAACAGTTAGCGGAAATTGATTTTTATTGTTTTTTTCACAAAGTGTCATTTTTCACTAACTTGTGACAAAAAATAAAATCTTCTATGAACTCACCATACACCTAACAGAATACCTTGGGGTGTCTTCTTTCTAAAATGGGGTCACTTGTGGGGTTCCTATACTGCCCTGGCATTTTAGGGGCCCTAAACCGTAAGGAGTAGTCTAGAATCCAAATGCCTCAAAATGACCTGTGAATAGGACGTTAGGCCCCTTAGCGCACCTAGGTTGCAAAAAAGTGTCACACATGTGGTATCGCCATACTCAGAAGAAGTAGTATAATGTATTTTGGGGTGTATTTTTATACATACCCATGCTGGGTGGGAGAAATCTCTCTGTAAATGGACAATTGTGTGTAAAAAAAATCAAACAATTGTCATTTACAGAGATATTTCTCCCACCCAGCATCTGTATGTGTAAAAATACACCACAAAACACATTATACTACTTCTCCTGAGTACGGCGGAACCACATGTGTGGCACTTTTTTGCACCCTAAGTGCGCTAAGGGGCCCAAAGTCCAATGAGTACCTTTAGGATTTCACAGGTCATTTTGCGACATTTGGTTTCAAGACTACTCCTCACGGTTTAGGGCCCCTAAAATGCCAGGGCATTATAGGAACCCCACAAATGACCCCATTTTAGAAAGAAGACACCCCAAGGTATTCCGTTAGGAGTATGGTGAGTTCATAGAAGATTTTATTTTTGTCACAAGTTAGCGGAAAATGACACTTTGTGAAAAAACACAATTAAAATCAATTTCCGCTAACTTGTGCCACACATGTGGTATTGCCGTACTCAGGAGAAGTAGTATAATGTATTTTGTGGTGTATTTTTACACATACCCATGCTGAGTGGGAGAAATATCTCTGTAAATAGACAATTGTGTGTAAAAAAAATAAAAAATTGTCATTTAGGGAGATATTTCTCCCATCCAGCATGGGTATGTGTAAAAATACACCCCAAAACACATTATACTACTTCTCCTGAGTACGGCAATACCACATGTGTGGCATTTTTTTGCAGCCTAACTGCGCTAAGGGGCCCAAAGTCCAATGAGCATCTTTAGGCTTTACAGGGGTGCTTACAATTAGGCACCCCCCCCCCAAAATGCCAGGACAGTGAACACACCCCACAAATGAACAAATGACCCCATTTTGGAAAGTAGACACTTCAAGGTATTCAGAGAGGAGCATAGTGAGTCCGTGGCAGATTTCATTTTTTTTTTTTGTCGCAAGTTAGAAGAAATGGAAACTTTTTTCTTTTTTTTTTTTTGTCACAATGTGTCATTTTCCACTAACTTGTGACAAAAAATAAAATCTTCTATGAACTCACCATGTTTCTCACTGAATACTTTGGGATGTCTTCTTTCCAAAATGGGGTCATTTGGGGGGTATTTATACTATCCTGAAATTTTAGCACCTCATGAAACATGACAGGTGGTCAGAAAGTCAGAGATGCTTAAAAATGGGAAAATTCACTTTTGGCACCATAGTTTGTAAACGCTATAACTTTTACCCAATCCAATAAA
Organism: Hyperolius riggenbachi; assembly: GCF_040937935.1. NCBI lineage: Eukaryota > Metazoa > Chordata > Amphibia > Anura > Hyperoliidae > Hyperolius > Hyperolius riggenbachi. The sequence goes on along the minus strand of NC_090651.1, from coordinate 265,310,347 downwards.
TATACACTGAATGTTTTTTTTTTATCAAAGACATGTAGCAGAATAACTTTCTCGCTCAAATGTATAGGAAATTTTACTTTATTTGAAAAATGTCAGCACAGAAAGTTAAAAAAGTCATTTTTTTGACAAAATTCATGTCTTTTTTGATGAATATAATAAAAACTAAAACTCGCAGCAGCAATCAAATGAAAGCTGTATTAGTGACAAGAAAAGGAGGTAAAATTCATTTAGGTGGTAGGTTGTATGACCGAGCAATAAACCGTGAAAGCTGCAGTGGTCTGAATGGAAAAAAAGACTCTGGTCCTTAAGGGGCAAAAAGACTGTGGTCCTCAAGTGGTTAATTATGTTCTCTCTTCTACAATTTTCCTTTAATCTTTCAATACTAAAACTTTAATATGTTCAGAGCTTTTATTATGAACTCTAAAATATTCTAAAGAATTGTGTTTAACTAGTCCCTTTTTTTGCATCGATATTCTGTTCAGCGAACCTAATCTTCAATTTCCTGCATGTGCAGCCTATATACACTGAGGCCAATTTTACACCTGATTTTTGCCTTGTGGTGAGATGCCATGCTCCTACAGCATCCCAACGTAACGCAAAAAAATAGCACACATATGACCATGTTGCTGAGTGTGCTTAAAGGGTCATATACATGGCGCCACCCTCTGCTTAGAAACATACTACCTCCTAGACAGGAAGTACATTACCAGGATTCCTGTCGGTTTGCGCATGCATGCCACAAAGCACTGCATTGTTCACACTTACTTCATCGCCCTTGACTTCCATTACCCCAAGTACTGTGCATTAAGCATGACACTTTCAGTAATGACCTGGAGGCTGTGCGTCAGGATTGCGGTGGGATGAACAGTTCTGGTGCAACAAGACGCGGTAAGTGTAAAAGGCCCCACTGACTTGTGTTGTCATTGCATTGCCCTGCGGTATAACAGGGTAATGCCATGCACACTTGCAATGCAAGTGTAAAAGGGACCTCAATCATATAATCCTTGCTAACAGAATTTCATCCAATGGACTGCAGCATCGGAAAAATTGTACCATTGGCATAAGTAACAACCTCAGCTTTATTCAGATAATGAACTAAAAAAAAATGTACATACATATTTCTTCCGAGTGGAGAAGATACCATTAGGAGTAATATAAAAAAGGGGGCTGATACTAGGCTGAAAAAGCTGTTACGCACCCAGCACCAACACCCTGTGTATTCTTAACACTTATCTGAACTGATATGAGAAATTATTAGATAAATAGCATATATTAGAGTCTGGAACTTAACTAACCAGAAGTCTCAACCAACCAGCACAAATCACTGGAAGTATCAACAGTGATGAAGGTCTAATTCTTAGGCTTTTTGTGGACTCTGCTTAAAGACTGGGTTCCAGGACTCCCTCAAGGTTAATATACATTTAATTACTGTATTTTAACATTTAATACAACGTTCATGGTATGTATATAGAGTGGGGTATACTACTGTATTAGCTAGGTGTAAGGTCTGGGAGATTCCCTGCCTTAGGTTCGGTCTCTATGCCCCAATCTCCATCGCAGTCTTCACCCAAAGTGGCGCATCCCCGTTCAGCCTCTGGAGACAAGTTGTGCCTATCCAGCACACGGTTAGACCCATGCCTTATTGTGCAAGATACAGAGACTGAAGGAATGAAGACAGAGATATTAATTCACTAGAACCCACTAGACAATGAAAGCGAATGCTGAGTAATATCAGGAAGTACTTCAGGATGCACTGTGGAGGAGCCAACTCAGATCGCAGTAGGAGTAGATAGACAAGAAACAGGGAGGAAGATTGCTCAGAGCGAACTCAGCTCTGAGCTTCTGGTAACCGCCACAATAAACAAGACAAGACAGACAGGAAGGTATGTTTACCAATCCATTGGCTACCAAAAGTGATGGAAGGACTAGAAGGAGCATCTGGCAATCACAACCACAGTGATGTTGACATCCGGACAGGCAGGACTAAAAGGAGTGCCACCAATAGCAACTGCAGTTATGGTACATCCACATGAAAAGGATAGAGAGAATGCTGCTATTCACCACCGCAGGAATAGCATGCATTCATGCATGAACAATGCAAAGTAACAAATTGTTATCACACAAAATGGCCCAGTAATGCAGCTATGGTGTAAGCTGATTACGATCACCGGCAAAGGGATAGAGCAGCAAGAGGCTTCTATGTGGACATCCACCAATTACAGCAGATGTACAAATTCCAACACAGCTGAATGGTAATTACTCAATCCTGTGCTACACTGTTTGTAGACTGCAGGCTGATGGCAGATAGGACACTCATTGCAAATGCATGCAACACTTTGCTGCAGCATGCATGCAGGAAAGTCAGCGCTGTCTGGCTGCAGCTCAGCTGCAACAAACAGAAGATGCCACAGATGAGGGGCATTAGGCCTATTTTTTATATTGAGACTCAAACAGCCAGAAAGCAAAATGATCCGGCATCAGCCAAGCCAATTCTGTGCCAGATAACCAAGACACTACTGTATATACATATTTACATTGCAATTTTTACATTTAAATTTTTTGTTAAAAAAATAATTTTATCTAGATAAATGTATCTAGACAAATGAGGCTGCTGAAGAGCAGTCTAATGCAGCTCCATCTGTCCTGAAAAGTAAACAGAAGCCAAAACACTTCTACATGGTTAAGAAAAGACATGGCTATCAAGTTCAAATAACTATTATTTCTTTTGTTTTTCGGCTGAATGAAGCAGATTTTACACCACATTGTCATGACTATGTTTAGAATTCAGTCTTTCAAATTACCCGGTGCTGACGTCAACAGGGTAACACATATTGTGCATTTAACATGATACCTGGTACTTAGGTAACACAAATATTGCTCCAGTAATACGTAGTATGTTACTTGCTTAACCCGCTTTATCATGGTATTGCTCACATGTGCCACAGGTTGCACAGCACTAATTGTGCAATCCAAAGTACTCTACTAGTGTAAGTACCCGTAATATTGCCATGCCCTGCCTGTGCGTGACAATATTATTGTAGTTTGTGCATACGGCCCAAAGAGAGGTAAAAACAAGTTAAGACATACAAAATGAGGTAAACAGTGAGTTAATATGTAAGGAGGGATAATTCATGAAATAAGTTTTGTGGTTTAATCTCATTAGCAGCCACTGCCTGACACCATTCACCTGACCTTAACCTATCACATTTTTTAAACACCAGCCACCTAAATCCTGCCCATGGAATAAGACAGCATATTACAGTTGCTCTGAGACTGTCATGTTGATCCCAATGTTAACGTTAAAAACAAGTAGGACCTGAACACTTGCACAGGACAGAAGAAAAACATAGAGAAATGCACCCTGTATCCATTTAGAGAGTTTAGCTTGTTTTATTCTCCCTCATCTGTGTCTAATCACAATTTGTAATTTGATCTCTCCCTGTGTCATCTGACTGTCTTGGCAGATAAGGCAGATAAGATCATTTGAAAGCACAGGATGTTAACACTAGGGGCTCGATTCACAAAGCGGTGCTAACCCAGTTAGCATGCCTAAAAGACTTTAGGCATGATAACCATTGCACCACTCTGGTGAAAAGCCAGTTTAGGTGTGATAAGTTTAGGCAGGATAAGTTTAGGGGCTTGATTCACAAAGCGGTGCTAACAGTTAGCACCCTGGTGAAAAGCCCTTTATCATGCCTAAACTCAGTTTAGGCATGATAAGTTTAGGTGTGATAAGTTTAGGTGTGATAAGTTTAGGCATGCTAAGTTTAGATACGTTTAGATCGCTTGCAAAGTCCCACACGCAAAGCAGCGCCATTAAACTTTATACGAAGTGCACCAGTCTTTGCTAGCGTAAAACTTTTGATCAGCTGTGCACTGCGGTGCTAACGCAGTTGGCGCTTAAACTTATCATGCCTAAACTTATCACACCTAAACTTATCATGCCTAAACTTATCACACCTAAACTTATCATGCCTAAACTTATCACACCTAGGGCCTGATTCACAAAGCGGTGCTAACAGTTAGCACCGTGGTGAAAAGCCCTTTATCACGCCTAAACTCTGTTTAGGCATGATGGGCTCGATTCACAAAGCGGTGCTAACCCAGTTAGCACGCCTAAAATACTTTAGGCATGATAACCATTGCACCATGCTGGTGAAAAGCCAGTTTAGGCGTGATAAGTTTAGGTGTGATAAGTTTAGGTGTGATAAGTTTAGGCATGATAAGTTTAGATAAGTTTAGATCGCTTGCAAAGTCCCGCATGCAAAGCAGTGCCATTAAACTTTATACAAAGTGCACCAGTCTTTGCTAGCGTAAAGCTTTTGATCAGCTGTGCACTGCGGTGCTAACGCAGTTGCCGCTTAAACTTATCATGCCTAAACTTATCACACCTAAAATTATCATGCCTAAACTTATCACACCTAAACTTATCACACCTAAACTTATCATGCCTAAACTGAGTTTAGGCATGATAAAGGGCTTTTCACCAGTGTGCTAACTGTTAGCACCGCTTTGTGAATCAAGCCCGATAAGTTTAGGTGTGATAAGTTTAGGTGTGATAAGTTTTTAGGTGTGATAAGTTTAAGCACCAACTGGGCTAGCACCGCAGTGCACAGCTGATCAAAAGTTTTGCGCTAGCAAAGTCTGGTGCACTTTGCATAGAGTTTAATGGCGCTGCTTTGCGTGCGGGACTTTGCGCGCAATCTAAACTTATCTAAACTTATCATGCCTAAACTTATCATGCCTAAACTTATCATGCCTAAACTGAGTTTAGGCATGATAAAAATGGTTATCACGCCTAAAGTCTTCACCGCTTTGTGAATCGAGCCCCTAAACTGGCTTTTCACCAGAGTGGTGCAATGGTTATCATGCCTAAAGTCTTTTAGGCGTGATAACTGAGTTATCACCGCTTTGTGAATCGAGCCCCTAAACTTATCACACCAGGGGCTCGATTCACAAAGCGGTGCAATGGGCTCGATTCACAAAGCGGTGCTAACCCAGTTAGAGACTTTAGGGGCTCGATTCACAAAGCTGTGCTAACCCAGTTAGAGACTTTAGGCATGATAACCATTGCACCACTCTGGTGAAAAGCCAGTTTAGGGGCTTGATTCACAAAGCGGTGCTAACAGTTAGCACCCTGGTGAAAAGCCCCTTTATCATGCCTAAACTCAGTTTAGGCATGATAAGTTTAGGGGCTCGATTCACAAAGCGGTGCTAACCCAGTTAGCATGCCTAAAAGACTTTAGGCATGATAACCATTGCACCATGCTGGTGAAAAGCCAGTTTAGGCGTGATAGGTTTAGGTGTGATAAGTTTAGGTGTGATAAGTTTAGGCATGCTAAGTTTAGATAAGTTTAGATCGCTTGCAAAGTCCCGCACGCAAAGCAGCGCCATTAAACTTTATACAAAGTGCACCAGTCTTTGCTAGCGTAAAACTTTTGATCAGCTGTGCACTGCGGTGCTAACGCAGTTGGCGCTTAAACTTAGCATGCCTAAACTTATCACACCTAAACTTATCATGCCTAAACTTATCACACCTAAACTTATCACACCTAAACTTATCATGCCTAAACTGAGTTTAGGCATGATAAAGGGCTTTTCACCAGCGTGCTAACTGTTAGCACCGCTTTGTGAATCAAGCCCTAGGTGTGATAAGTTTAGGTGTGATAAGTTTAGGCATGATAAGTTTAGGTGTGATAAGTTTAGGCATGCTAAGTTTAAGCGCCAACTGCGTTAGCACCGCAGTGCACAGCTGATCAAAAGTTTTACGCTAGCAAAGACTGGTGCACTTTGTATAAAGTTTAATGGCGCTGCTTTGCGTGCGGGACTTTGCAAGCGATCTAAACTTATCTAAACTTAGCATGCCTAAACTTATCACACCTAAACTTATCACACCTAAACTTATCACGCCTAAACTGGCTTTTCACCAGCATGGTGCAATGGTTATCATGCCTAAAGTCTTTTAGGCATGCTAACTGGGTTAGCACCGCTTTGTGAATCGAGCCCAAGGTGTGATAAGTTTAGGCATGCTAAGTTTAGATACGTTTAGATCGCTTGCAAAGTCCCACACGCAAAGCAGCGCCATTAAACTTTATACGAAGTGCACCAGTCTTTGCTAGCGTAAAACTTTTGATCAGCTGTGCACTGCGGTGCTAACGCAGTTGGCGCTTAAACTTATCATGCCTAAACTTATCACACCTAAACTTATCATGCCTAAACTTATCACACCTAAACTTATCATGCCTAAACTTATCACACCTAGGGCCTGATTCACAAAGCGGTGCTAACAGTTAGCACCGTGGTGAAAAGCCCTTTATCACGCCTAAACTCTGTTTAGGCATGATAAGTTTAGGTGTGATAAGTTTAGGTGTGATAAGTTTTTAGGTGTGATAAGTTTAAGCACCAACTGGGCTAGCACCGCAGTGCACAGCTGATCAAAAGTTTTGCGCTAGCAAAGTCTGGTGCACTTTGCATAGAGTTTAATGGCGCTGCTTTGCGTGCGGGACTTTGCGCGCAATCTAAACTTATCTAAACTTATCATGCCTAAACTTATCATGCCTAAACTTATCATGCCTAAACTGAGTTTAGGCATGATAAAAATGGTTATCACGCCTAAAGTCTTTAACTGGGTCATCACCGCTTTGTGAATCGAGCCCCTAAACTGGCTTTTCACCAGAGTGGTGCAATGGTTATCATGCCTAAAGTCTTTTAGGCGTGATAACTGAGTTATCACCGCTTTGTGAATCGAGCCCCTAAACTTATCACACCAGGGGCTCGATTCACAAAGCGGTGCAATGGGCTCGATTCACAAAGCGGTGCTAACCCAGTTAGAGACTTTAGGGGCTCGATTCACAAAGCTGTGCTAACCCAGTTAGAGACTTTAGGCATGATAACCATTGCACCACTCTGGTGAAAAGCCAGTTTAGGGGCTTGATTCACAAAGCGGTGCTAACAGTTAGCACCCTGGTGAAAAGCCCTTTATCATGCCTAAACTCAGTTTAGGCATGATAAGTTTAAGGGCTTGATTCACAAAGCGGTGCTAACAGTTAGCACCCTGGTGAAAAGCCCTTTATCATGCCTAAACTCAGTTTAGGCATGATAAGTTTAGGTGTGATAAGTTTAGGTGTGATAAGTTTAGGCATGATAAGTTTAGGTGTGATAAGTTTAGGCATGCTAAGTTTAAGCGCCAACTGCGTTAGCACCGCAGTGCACAGCTGATCAAAAGTTTTACGCTAGCAAAGACTGGTGCACTTTGTATAAAGTTTAATGGCGCTGCTTTGCGTGCGGGACTTTGCAAGCGATCTAAACTTATCTAAACTTAGCATGCCTAAACTTATCACACCTAAACTTATCACACCTAAACTTATCACGCCTAAACTGGCTTTTCACCAGCATGGTGCAATGGTTATCATGCCTAAAGTCTTTTAGGCATGCTAACTGGGTTAGCACCGCTTTGTGAATCGAGCCCTAGGCATGATAACCATTGCACCACTCTGGTGAAAAGCCAGTTTAGGGGCTCGATTCACAAAGCGGTGCTAACCCAGTTAGCATGCCTAAAAGACTTTAGGCATGATAACCATTGCACCGTGCTGGTGAAAAGCCAGTTTAGGCGTGATAAGTTTAGGTGTGATAAGTTTAGGTGTGATAAGTTTAGGCATGCTAAGTTTAGATAAGTTTAGATCGCTTGCAAAGTCCCGCACGCAAAGCAGCACCATTAAACTTTATACGAAGTGCACCAGTCTTTGCTAGCGTAAAACTTTTGATCAGCTGTGCACTGCGGTGCTAACGCAGTTGGCGCTTAAACTTAGCATGCCTAAACTTATCACACCTAAACTTATCATGCCTAAACTTATCACACCTAAACTTATCACACCTAAACTTATCATGCCTAAACTGAGTTTAGGCATGATAAAGGGCTTTTCACCAGTGTGCTAACTGTTAGCACCGCTTTGTGAATCGAGCCCTAGGTGTGATAAGTTTAGGCATGATAAGTTTAGGTGTGATAAGTTTAGGCATGCTAAGTTTAGATAAGTTTAGATCGCTTGCAAAGTCCCGCACGCAAAGCAGTACCATTAAACTTTATACGAAGTGCACCAGACTTTGCTAGCGTAAAACTTTTGATCAGCTGTGCACTGCGGTGCTAATGCAGTTGGCGCTTAAACTTATCATGCCTAAACTTATCACACCTAAACTTATCATGCCTAAACTTATCACACCTTGGGCCTGATTCACAAAGCGGTGCTAACAGTTAGCACGCTGGTGAAAAGCCCTTTATCATGCCTAAACTCAGTTTAGGCATGATAAGTTTAGGGCCTCGATTCACAAAGCGGTGATAACCCAGTTATCACGCCTAAAAGACTTTAGGCGTGATGACCTTTTCACCACTGAGTTATCACCGATTTTTCCTGCTCTTCGCGCGAAGTTACCGCGCGTACGCGCGTTCGCGCGCAGCGCGCAAAGTCCCATAGGGCTTAATGGGAGCTTCGCGCGAAGCGTCGGGTGTTGCGCGCGCACTTACGCGTACGCGCGGCAACTTCGCGCGAGTTTCTTCTTATGGGGCTCGATTCACCAAGCGGTGCTAACCCAGTTATCACGCCTAAAGGACTTTAGGCGTGATGACCTCTTCACCACTGAGTTAGCACCGTTTTTGCCTGCACTTCGCGCGAAGTTATCGCGCGCAAAGTTTTGCGCGCGCACCCGCACAGGCGCGCGCGCAAAGTCCCATAGGGTTTAATGGGCGCATCGCGCGAAGTGAGGGGCGCTTCGCGCGCACGCACGCGGGAGCGCGCGCAAAACTTTACGCGCGGCAACTTCGCGCGAAGCCCTTCTTATCATGCCTAAAGTGACTTTAGGCGTGATAAGGGCCTTTTCACCACGGTGCTAACACTTTGCACCGCTTGGTGAATCGAGCCCCTAAACTTATCACACCTAGGGCTCGATTCACAAAGCGGTGCTAACCCAGTTAGCACGCCTAAAAGACTTTAGGCATGATAACCATTGCACCATGCTGGTGAAAAGCCAGTTTAGGCGTGATAAGTTTAGGCATGATAAGTTTAGGTGTGATAAGTTTAGGCATGCTAAGTTTAGATAAGTTTAGATCGCTTGCAAAGTCCCGCACGCAAAGCAGCGCCATTAAACTTTATACAAAGTGCACCAGTCTTTGCTAGCGTAAAGCTTTTGATCAGCTGTGCACTGCGGTGCTAACGCAGTTGCCGCTTAAACTTATCACACCTAAACTTATCATGCCTAAACTTATCACACCTAAACTTATCATGCCTAAACTGAGTTTAGGCATGATAAAGGGCTTTTCACCAGCGTGCTAACTGTTAGCACCGCTTTGTGAATCAGGCCCCTAAACTTAACGGGCCTGATTCACAAATCACGCCTAAAAGACTTTAGGCATGATAACCTTTGCACCACACTGGTGAAAAGCCAGTTAAGGCGTGATGGGCTCGATTCACAAAGCGGTGCTAACCCAGTTAGAGACTTTAGGCATGATAACCATTGCACCACTCTGGTGAAAAGACAGTTTAGGGGCCTGATTCACAAAGCGGTGCTAACAGTTAGCACGCTGGTGAAAAGCCCTTTATCATGCCTAAACTCAGTTTAGGCATGATAAGTTTAGGTGTGATAAGTTTAGGTGTGATAAGTTTAGGCATGATAAGTTTAGGTGTGATAAGTTTAGGTGTGATAAGTTTAAGCGCCAACTGCGTTAGCACCGCAGTGCACAGCTGATCAAAAGTTTTACGCTAGCAAAGACTGGTGCACTTCGTATAAAGTTTAATGGCGCTGCTTTGCGTGCGGGACTTTGCAAGTGATCTAAACTTATCTAAACTTAGCATGCCTAAACTTATCACACCTAAACTTATCATGCCTAAACTTATCACACCTAAACTGTCTTTTCACCAGAGTGGTGCAATGGTTATCATGCCTAAAGTCTCTAACTGGGGTAGCACCGCTTTGTGAATCGAGCCCCTGGTGTGATAAGTTTAGGCATGATAAGTTTAGGTGTGATAAGTTTAGGCATGCTAAGTTTAGATAAGTTTAGATCGCTTGCAAAGTCCTGCACGCAAAGCAGCGCCATTAAACTTTATACGAAGTGCACCAGTCTTTGCTAGCGTAAAACTTTTGATCAGCTGTGCACTGCGGTGCTAACGCAGTTGGTGCTTAAACTTATCATGCCTAAACTTATCACGCCTAAACTTATCATGCCTAAACTTATCACACCTAAACTTATCACACCTAAACTTATCATGCCTAAACTGAGTTTAGGCGTGATAAAGGGCTTTTCACCAGGGTGCTAACTGTTAACACCGCTTTGTGAATCAGGCCCGATAAGTTTAGGGGCTTGATTCACAAAGCGGTGCAAAGTGTTTGCACGCCAGTGAAAAGCCCCTTATCACGCCTAAACTCACTTTAGGCGTGATAAGAAGAAACTCGCGCGAAGTTACCGCGCGTACGCGCGTACGCGCGTAAGAGCGCGCGCAGCACCCGACGCTTCGCGCGAAGCTCCCATTAAACCCTATGGGACTTTGCGCGCGCGAAGAGCAGGAAAAATCGGTGATAACTCAGTGGTGAAAAGGTCATCACGCCTAAAGTCTTTTAGGCGTGATAACTGGGTTATCACCGCTTTGTGAATCGAGGCCATCATGCCTAAACTTATCACACCTAAACTTATCATGCCTAAACTTATCACACCTAAACTTATCATGCCTAAACTGAGTTTAGGCATGATAAAGGGCTTTTCACCAGCGTGCTAACTGTTAGCACCGCTTTGTGAATCAGGCCCCTAAACTTAACGGGCCTGATTCACAAATCACGCCTAAAAGACTTTAGGCATGATAACCTTTGCACCACACTGGTGAAAAGCCAGTTAAGGCGTGATAAGTTTAGGGGCTTGATTCACAAAGCGGTGCAAAGTGTTTGCACGCCAGTGAAAAGCCCCTTATCACGCCTAAACTCACTTTAGGCGTGATAAGAAGAAACTCGCGCGAAGTTACCGCGCGTACGCGCGTACGCGCGTAAGAGCGCGCGCAGCACCCGACGCTTCGCGCGAAGCTCCCATTAAACCCTATGGGACTTTGCGCGCGCGAAGAGCAGGAAAAATCGGTGATAACTCAGTGGTGAAAAGGTCATCACGCCTAAAGTCTTTTAGGCGTGATAACTGGGTTATCACCGCTTTGTGAATCGAGGCCTAGGCATGATAACCATTGCACCATGCTGGTGAAAAGCCAGTTTAGGCGTGATAAGTTTAGGCGTGATAAGTTTAGGTGTGATAAGTTTAGGCATGATAAGTTTAGATAAGTTTAGATCGCTTGCAAAGTCCCGCACGCAAAGCAGCGCCATTAAACTTTATACAAAGTGCACCAGTCTTTGCTAGCGTAAAGCTTTTGATCAGCTGTGCACTGCGGTGCTAACGCAGTTGCCGCTTAAACTTATCATGCCTAAACTTATCACACCTAAACTTATCGGGCTCGATTCACCAAGCGGTGATAACCCAGTTATCACGCCTAAAGGACTTTAGGCGTGATGACCTCTTCACCACTGAGTTAGCACCGTTTTTGGCTGCACTTCGCGCGAAGTTATCGCGCGCAAAGTTTTGCGCGCGCACCCGCACAGGCGCGCGCGCGCAAAGTCCCATAGGGTTTAATGGGCGCATCGCGCGAAGTGAGGGGCGCTTCGCGCGCACGCACGCGGGAGCGCGCGCAAAACTTTACGCGCGGAAACTTCGCGCGAAGCCCTTCTTATCATGCCTAAAGTGACTTTAGGCGTGAAGAGGGCCTTTTCACCACGGTGCTAACACTTTGCACCGCTTGGTAAATCGAGCCCATCATGCCTAAACTTATCACACCTAGGCCTCGATTCACAAAGCGGTGATAACCCAGTTATCACGCCTAAAAGACTTTAGGCGTGATGACCTTTTCACCACTGAGTTATCATCGATTTTTCCTGCTCTTCGCGCGAAGTTACCGCGCGTAAAGTCCCATAGGGCTTAATGGGAGCTTCGCGCGAAGCGTCGGGTGTTGCGCGCGCACTTACGCGCGTACGCGCGTACGCGCGTACGCGCGGCAACTTCGCGCGAGTTTCTTCTTATCATGCCTAAAGTGACTTTAGGCGTGATAAGGGCCTTTTCACCATGGTGCTAACACTTTGCACCGCTTTGTGAATCGAGCCCCTAAACTTATCACACCTAAACTTATCATGCCTAAACTGAGTTTAGGCATGATAAAGGGCTTTTCACCAGGGTGCTAACTGTTAGCACCGCTTTGTGAATCAGGCCCTAGGTGTGATAAGTTTAGGCATGCTAAGTTTAGATAAGTGTAGATAGCGTGCAAAGTCCGGCACGCAAAGCAGCGCCATTAAACTCTATGCGAAGTGCACCAGACTTTGCTAGCGCAAAACTTTTGATCAGCTGTGCACTGCGGTGCTAACGCAGTTGGTGCTTAAACTTATCGGGCCTGATTCACAAAGCGGTGCTAACAGTTAGCACGCTGGTGAAAAGCCCTTTATCACCCCTAAACTCAGTTTAGGCATGATAAGTTTAGGTGTGATAAGTTTAGGTGTAATAAGTTTAGGCATGATAAGTTTAAGAACCAACTGCGTTAGCACCGTAGTGCACAGCTGATCAAAAGTTTTGCGCTAGCAAAGTCTGGTGCACTTCGCATAGAGTTTAATGGCGCTGCTTTGCGTGCGGGACTTTGCACGCTATCTACACTTATCTAAACTTATCACACCTAAACTTATCATGCCTAAACTGAGTTTAGGCATGATAAAGGGCTTTTCACCAGCGTGCTAACTGTTAGCACCGCTTAGTGAATCAAGCCCCTAAAGGGCTCGATTCACAAAGCGGTGCTAACAGTTAGCACCCTGGTGAAAAGCCCTTTATCATGCCTAAACTCACTTTAGGCATGATAAGTTTAGGTGTGATAAGTTTAGGTGTGATAAGTTTAGGCATGATAAGTTTAGGTGTGATAAGTTTAGGCATGCTAAGTTTAAGCACTAACTGCGTTAGCACCGCAGTGCACAGCTGATCAAAAGTTTTACGCTAGCAAAGACTGGTGCACTTTGTATAAAGTTTAATGGCGCTGCTTTGCGTGCGGGACTTTGCAAGCGATCTAAACTTATCTAAACTTAGCATGCCTAAACTTATCACACCTAAACTTATCATGCCTAAACTTATCACGCCTGAACTGGCTTTTCACCAGCATGGTGCAATGGTTATCATGCCTAAAGTCTTTTAGGCATGCTAACTGGGTTAGCACCGCTTTGTGAATCGAGCCCATCATGCCTAAACTTATCACACCTAAACTGGCTTTTCACCAGAGTGGTGCAATGGTTATCATGCCTAAAGTCTCTAACTGGGTTAGCACCGCTTTGTGAATCAAGCCCCTAAACTTATCACACCAGGGGCTCGATTCACAAAGCGGTGCAAAGTGTTAGCACCATGGTGAAAAGGCCCTTATCACGCCTAAAGTCACTTTAGGCATGATAAGAAGAAACTCGCGCGAAGTTACCGCGCGCAAAGTTTTGCGCGCACAGCCGCGCACGCGCGCGCGCAACACCCGACGCTTCGCGCGAAGCTCCCATTAAGCCCTATGGGACTTTGCGCGCGCGCGCGAACGCGCGTACGCGCGGTAACTTCGCGCGAAGAGCAGGAAAAATCGGTGATAACTCAGTGGTGAAAAGGTCATCACGCCTAAAGTCTTTTAGGCGTGATAACTGGGTTATCACCGCTTTGTGAATCGAGGCCCTAAACTTATCATGCCTAAACTGAGTTTAGGCATGATAAAGGGCTTTTCACCAGCGTGCTAACTGTTAGCACCGCTTTGTGAATCAGGCCCAACATGCCTAAGCTTATCACACCTAAACTTATCACACCTAAACTTATCATGCCTAAACTGAGTTTAGGCATGATAAAGGGCTTTTCACCAGCGTGCTAACTGTTAGCACTGCTTTGTGAATCGAGCCCTATGTCTGCTTCCATGAATCAGGAAGTAGACAGTGCAGATTAACAGTATATTAGGATTTGTATCAGCTGCAACAAAAATGTTTTTCTTTAAAGGTTATTATGCTGTTGCCTATCTTTTATAAGCAGAGAGGAAGTTCTGAGTTCAGGTCCACTTTAAAAATAAAAGTAAACAAAACAAACAAACAGATAGATAGATAGATAGATAGATAGATAGATAGATAGATAGATAGATAGATAAAATTTGTAATTTTTTTAACTGACGGAAATGATGTGAGCAATAAACCCTTATTACGTCGCAGCACCTAAATAGTACCTCCACTTATGCGTTTTCCTGCTTTTTTGAGAACTCGTGTTCCTGGAATCATCCGTATAGACTTCACCTTTTTACGACCAAAGGCAAATTACTTTTCACAGCAACTGGGTTCTCTGAAGCATGAGCAAAGTGTATAGCACTTGTCTGTAGCTTCCCTTTGTAGAATTCGAGTTTTCATGTTTTCGTAAAAGATAGCTACAAGTGACCTGAAAACCCCAGAAAATGTGTTTCCCTAGGGACAGGCACAACTTTATTTTAAAAGACAATCTAGTGAAGAAACTGAGAATGGAAACCTCCAGCATGACAAAGCAGAATGGTAACATGTCAAGGCAAATTCCAGCAAGCTGTTTTCAGAAATCTAACAGAGCAGAAGTACTATCCACTTAGGAGGGTCAGGATTTTAGAACTGGGCCTTTGCAGCACTCAAATGAAAAAGACTAATTGTCCTATCATAGGGGAATAGAGCTGTACAAGATGACCAGCAGTGCATGTAAGGAGTTTATTTTGAAGCAATAAAACCTTGCAGTATCATTATTTATTATTATTATTTTTCTTATAGTTCTAAATGTTATTATTGATGAGCAAAGTGAAAACTTCTTTGCCTGATACCAATCTAAAATGTCAAATAAACAGATCTTCTTTTTAAAGTAAACCTGTGACTTAAAGAGAATGTGAGGTGGGTTTGAAGAATGCTATTAGGACACAGAGGCTCGTTCTGCATATAATCACCAACCTCTGTGTCTGTACTGTGTCCCCCCAGGCCCCCCCCCCTGCACTCTGCTGTCCCCCATGAATAAAACCGCCACGCTAGCGACATGCAGCTTGTCGCTAGCTGGCTGTTTACCTTATGTCTGCATGTCACCGCTGCTTCCCCGCCTCCTCTATATCGTGGCTCCCTGTCTGCATCCCCTCCCTCCCCGCCTCTGTAAGCTGATTGGAAGGAAAGGATGCAGGTGGGGAGCCGTGATATAGAGGAGGCGGGGGAGGGGCGGTGACAGGCAATATTAAGGTAAACAGCCAGCTAGCGACAAGCTGCATGTCGCTTGCGTGGCGGTTTTATTTATGAGGACAGCAGAGTGCGGGGAGGGGGCCTGGGGGGACACAATACAGACACAGAGGCTGGTGATAGTATTTAGAAACAGCTTCTGTGTCCTAATAGCATTCTTCAAACCCACCGCGGGAACTCTTTAACGGAAACCTGAAATACCTTTAAAAAAAAAGAGCTTCCCTTACCTGGGTCTACTGCCAGCCCCCTGCAGCCGCCCCGGGCGCATGTGTCCTCGTTTGCGCTCCCATCGCTGGAAGCATCCTGGGCAGGCACAGTACGAGAAAGCCTTGTACTGAGCCTGCACAGGACGCTAAAACATAGATCAGGTTTCAGCAGCTTCTGCTGAGAGGTGAGGTGATTTATCCTCTATTCCTCTTCTGAGCCTCTTGTCACTCTCAATTGCCCTCTGCCAACCAGCAAGGAGCAGGAATGTGGGAGGGAAAGAAGGGAAGATAACAAGGCTTTTTTTTAAACTTCCCTCTCCCTAGTAATGTATGAGAGAAGAACCAGGCTGACTGTGATACGATTTATTACAGCAGACACTTTTATGACTATATTACTATTCATATTTTTTAGTATTTATATAGCGCTGACATCAGTAGTAGTAGACAGAGTAAATAGTCTTGTCACTTAACTGTCCCTCAGAGGGGCTCACAATCTAATCCTTACTATAGTCTTAAGCTGCATCTACACACGTAGATGCGGCCGCGATGCTCCTTATCAATCGAGCCGCTGATGCGGCTCGATTGATAAGATCCAACAGGACGGATCTTGCTTCCGCCGATTCCCTGCTCGCTCCCCGCGAGGGGACAATGGCAGGGAATCGAGCAGAAGATAAGTGGAGCCGGCGGGGAGGAGCGGGGAGGAGCGAGGAATTGTATGCGGCGCACGTGCGGCGAGCGGGGACGCGGCGGGCACATGCGGGTACGCGGAAGAGGCAATCCCGCGGCTAATCGAGCCGCCGGATCGCAGCCTCATCTACACGTGTAGATGACGCTTTATGTCTATCGTGTAGTGTATGTATTGTAGTCTAGGGTCAGTTTAGGGGGAAGCCAATTAACTTACCTGTATGTTTTTTGGGAAGTGGGGGAGTATCCAGAGGAAACCACGCAGACTCAGGGAGAGCCTTCTTGCAGATTTTAACCTGGCTGGGATTCAAACTGGGGACCCAGTGCTGCAAGGGGAGAGTGCTAACCACTACGCCACCATGCTGCCCTATATTGGAATGCTTGCAATGCAGGGGCAGGTTGTAGATTGCATAATAAACACAGAGCAGTGGGTAATAGGAATTTAATTTTATGGATGACAATCCCACTTTAAAGTGGAAGGTGGTAAATCATCTAGTAGAGGATTTTTATGCCCCTTCAGCTTGCCATCATATCACCGGCTCTCATTTCAAGGATAAAAAACAAAACAGAATTTACTTGTCAAATTTTAACACAAATCCAGCCAAGGCATCAGTCATAGTTATTCAGACTCACTGCACGTTCCCCTGTTTAAATTCCCAGTCTGCACACAGCTAACATAATGCATTGCACACTGTATTTCTTCCCACAGTAAGTCAAAATTGTGTGCAATATTTATAAAGGTAAAGATGTTGTTATAGCAGTACAACCAGTCTTCAAAACTGTGCATTTTATTGCCTTCTTTTGTTTGACAGGACAGCACAGTGGATATTTATTGGTAGTGGAATGATTTATGGTGGTAGATACCTGACAAATTAAATTCACTCCCTGTACTTACTTTATGGAAGTAACAAGCCAGTGTGTATTACGTAGCTCTGCCCCATAGGTTTCTGTGCATCTGTTGGTACTACGGAAGTTCATTAAAATTAATGTAGAGAGTCGAAAGAAGCAAACGCAGAAAAATGCAACAACAGATCAGGGGCTTGATTCACAAAGCGGTGCTAACTGTTAGCACGCCTGTGAAAACCCCCTTAGCACGTCTAAACAAGCTTTTCGCGCATAAAACTTTAGGCGCGCAAAACTTTATGCGCGTAAAACTTTACGCGCGTACTGCACAGAGCACAGGGCACTCCGCGCGAAGTGCCCATTAAAGCCTATGGGACTTAGCGCGCGTAAAACTTTGCGCGCATAAAACTTTGCGCGCGCAAAGTTAGCGCGCGATCTGATTGAGAAATCCGGTGCTAACCTACTTAGCACCCTGGTTAGCGCGTCTAAAGACTTTAGACGTGCTAAGTAGGTTAGCACCGCTTTGTGAATCAAGCCCCAGATGTTTTGAGCAAAGCTATATTCTCTTCTTTTCAGGCTTAATATTGCTTCTGCTAGAGAGTTTTACTCAAAAAGACATTTAACCCTTGCTTTTTAACGGTTGGTAACAAGTAGACATAAGTTATTTCCTATGCTAAATTAGCCAACAAAAACTCATGTCTACTCTGTACAAGCGCTTGATGCCTGCTGTCTCGGTGACTTTGGTGCAAGTGAGGCTACTTTCACACTGGCACGCTGCGTTTGAACAATATAATTGCATTGCAAACAAAATGTGAGTATAGTGTCATAGGATGTTCTTACCAGTGTGTTAGAAGTGCAGTGTGGTGGATTCCAAAGGAATAATGCATGGTACTGGACAATGTGCACATTTAAGCATACATTTTATGTACTAGGCAACAATGGGTCCCTGGTTCAAATGCCAGCCAGGGTACTATCTGTACGAAGTTTGTATGTTCCCCTTTGTCTGTGTGGGTTTCTACATCCCAAAAACATACAAATCAGTTAATGGAGATGCTCAGTGTGACTTTTCCCTTCTGTTGTATTGTGTTTTTACAGGATGTGCAGTGAAACACCTCAGCGTCAGACTACTTTCCATTGATATAAATGTGTGCAGTTGCCTGAAAGTTTGTGTTTATGTAGATAAGTACATAACTTGCTTCACATGGTGCCACTGACTGCAGCTCAGGTACCAGAGCACTATTGTCACTGAACAAATTGCTTGTTCTCCAGTATGAGGAAATCAGCTTTGCAGAGGAACTTTTGGGATCTTAGTGGTGTTATGAAATAGGGATGAAGGGCAATAGTGCTCTCCATCTTCCTGACACTTCTGTCTTCACAGCAGGAAGCCAGGAGGACGTTTACATTGCATTCTATATACAGCCATCTAGACTTCCTCATCTTGCTTTGGTACCATAGCTACCCTTTCTAGGTAGCCCTTGGGTTAGACTCCCTAATGCTGGGCATACATGGTTAGATTTTCTCTTATCAATCGAGCCGCTGATGGCTTGATTGATACTTTCCGACATTTCCGATCACCGCGCGGATCGATTCCCCGCTCGATACCCGCGGACGGACAATAGCGGAAATTGAGCGGAAGATAATGAAGCGCCCGCGGGGACGAGCGGGAATCGATCTGGGAAGCCGCCGGGATGCGCGGGGACGCGCCGTGAGTCGATCTGGCAGCTAATCTAGTTGCCGGATCTAACCATGTATGCCCAGCATAACACTGCTACAGCCCATAGAGCATGCCCTAGTGGCTGCAGCTCTGGCTCTTTGAGTCCGCCAGGAGAAAAGCACAATATATATATTCTGTTTGTTGTCTTGTCTTTCTGGTGTGTATGTTTTAACAGCCATGGTGGTCTGGCTGTAGGCAGTAGCCATATTGGCCATTTACTGTACCAGCACAGTCCATTTATTTATTGATGTAAGTAGTTCAGCCCATTGCTCCCTGGAGATTTGAGACTGCTTTATCTGCATGTATGTGTTCCCTTTAAAGGTAGAACCTGATCGTGCCTCAGCATGAATCTCAGAGCATGAAATGTTTGCTTGCTTGCTGACAGCCAGGTATAGGTAGAGTAGGAACCCATTATATAGAGGGAATCTCTATGCTGGTGAAAGGGTCCAGTGCACAATATTGTTGCAGGCAATCCCTTTTGGAAGCTAATATCTTATATTTGTGCAAACAAATACAATTTTGCAACCTATCTTTTTTTAACTACCAGAGTTTCAGCTTGTTGTGAGGGTTTTGAGTGCAGTGTCAATTTGTATGTAAATTGATTACTCCCTTCAGCACCTACTTTCCCCTATAAAATCCTGGTTCCAAAGCAGGATGAACAGAACTACTCTTTCTTGTGTATACACCTGGTTTGCATACAGATCAGAGAACTGTAGGCACAGTTCTGGCCACAAATAGTTAATCTCTCAACACAGGGAAGAAGTTAGCCTGTTAGAAGTTTTAAATAAGTTTATTGTAAAGAGTACAAACATGCAGTGCACAAAATGTACTACTCTGTGCATTACAAAGGGGAGGTTGAAGGCTTCAAGCATCCCCGAGCATAGAGACTTTGTTTAAAAATGAATGTATACATTTTGTACTATCTGAAAAGAATAGAAAAAATAAACATACTCTAGTGGAAATATTTAAAAACTGAATATATTCATGAGAAAGTACCTTTTTGTATTCATCTATTTCTATTAAAACTTTGATTCTGTCTGTACCAAGCTGTGAATTTTCTGTGTGCTGTAATGTGTTTATTGTTAATGAGTACAATAAATATCTTACTTCCATAGCATTGCTAGGTGTTTATTGAGCTAAATAATGAATTGTCTAAATTCATTCACTGCTTTCAAACATAAACATGTATTCTTCTGACTTGTAGAATAAAGATAACATTTCTGTGTCCTCTCTCACACCACCAACCAACATTCCAACACATTTCAACATGAACTGGAATTCAATAAGAACAATGCTCTTTGATACAACATCTAACCAAGCTTTGTTGAGGATTAACAAAACCAAGTGTGTTAAAAGAATACTGTGTACATCAGTACGGAATGGAGAAGATCAACATATAATCTATCCTTTTGTAAAGGTTCAACATTATGTTCATGGCCTCTTTACAGAGAGCAATGAAGAATAATAGTTAACAACATAATACATGTACTTCATTGTGTGAAGTATGGTTATTACTTTGACATGGCCTTCAAAGGAGTTCAAAAAGCTTCAAACTGGAAACATAAACAATTAAATATGTAATAAAATAAAGAGAGTGCTACAAAATACACAGATAAACCTGTTAACCCTAAACTGACTGCTTCTTATCAAGTAATGTCGAACTTGCTGCAGAGATACTTCCTAAAGTGGTATGGAACTCAAATTTCATGTGTGATCTAAAGCATTACACACAGCATAAAACTAAAAGCAAAGGTGTAAATGATTTACAAGTTACTGGAAGGGGTAATACCGAAACATCTACTCAGAAGCTGATTAATAAGATTTATGTTGTACCAAAATTATCAGCTGATTGATAAGATTTATATTGTTGTACCAAAATTATCAGATTGACTGGAGTTATTATAAGCTGTGTAAAAATGCAGAACAACTTTAGATCTGTATAGGATGGCTATATGGGCACATACATGGCAGATGAAATTCAATGTTGACAAATGTAAAGTCATGCATTTTGGACGTGCTAATGGTCTAGCACCATACACAATAAATGGGATACAGTTGGGGACATCAAACTTGGAGAAGGACTTAGGAGTACTCATTGACAACAAGTTAAATAATCATACTCAATGCCAAGCCGCTGTAGCTAAAGCTTACAAAATTTTGGGATGCATTAAAAGGGAAATAAAAACTCGAGATGCTAGCATAATATTGCCCCTGTTTAACTCTCTAGTAAGGCAATATCTGGAATATGGAATTCAGTTCTGGGCACCACATTACAAAAAAGATATTGCAGTTTTAGAGCAGGTGCAGAGACGAGCAACAAAATTGATACGTGGGATGGAAGGTCTCACTTATCAAGAAAGGTTAGATAAACTGGGTTTATTTAGTCTAGAGAAAAGACGCCTTAGAGGGGATCTAATTAACATGTATAAATACATCAGAGGGCAATATAATAGCTTGGCGGATGAGCTTTTTGTCCCTAGGCCTTCTCTGAGGACTAGAGAACATGATCTGCGCATGGAGGAAAAACGTTTTAGCCATTTATTTAGGAAAGGGTTCTTTACAGTAAGAGTGATTAAGATGTGGAATGCATTGCCACAGGAAGTAGTTATGGCAAACTCTATACCTGCATTTAAAGGGGTCTTAGATGCTTTCCTTGCGTTGAAAGACATCCATGGCTATAATTACTAGGTAATGCCTAATGATGTTGATCCAGAGATTTTATCTGATTGCCATCTGGAGTCGGGAAGGAATTTTTCCCTTTAGGGGCTGATTGGACCATGCCTTGTAAGGGTTTTTTCGCCTTTCTCTGGATCAACAGGGATATGTGAGGAAGCAGGCTGGTGTTGTACTTTATACTGGTTGAACTCGATGGACGTATGTCTTTTTTCAGCCAAAATAACTATGTAACTATGTAACTATATGTAACTTCTGCTGTATTCAGGGGGAAACAGAGTACTTTCTCTAATATGTTTGCACAGCAATTACTTAATGTATTTTTTTAACTATAAGACTCACTTTTTCTACCCCAAAAGTGCGGAAAAAGGTCACTGTGTCTTATAGTCCAAATGCAGGAGGTTCCTGACTTGTGAACGCCTGCCAATACACCTTCAACTCCCAGTACTGTACCCATGCAGAGGAGGACACAGGGGGACAAATGGAGGATGCAGAGTGGGCACAAAGGGACATAGATGGGGACACAGGGGGAAACAAATGGGAATAGAGTATGATACAAGGAGGACAGAGCCAGACACATGGGGGACACAGGCGGACACAAAGGTGCATAGAGGACACAAGGGGACACAAAGGGACATAGAGGAGGACACAAACGACAGAGATGGACACATGGGGGCACAGGAGGACACAAGGGGGACAGAGGAGGGTACAGGGAGACACAAAGGGGCATAGAGTAGGACACAAAGGGGCATAGAGGAGGACACAAAGGGTCATAGAGGAGGACACAAGAAGGACAGAGGCAGACACATGGGGACACAGGAGGACACAAGGGGGACACAGGAGGACACAGGAATACACAAGAGGTAAAAGGGTGCAAAAGGTACAAAGGGGGCATAATCCACAAGATGCCCCTTAACCATGGACGCACCAGGTTTAGTATATATATTTACCCTGGTTTTTGTCCTCTAAACCTAAATGCATCTTATGGTCAGGAGCATCTTCCAGAAATACGGTAATTACAAGACATAATAATATGACCATTTGTCATGCAACTGGCAATGTTGTCAGTTAGCTATGATGAAGTGTAAATATGTCTTCAAGTGACATTATATCAGTCTTTTACTTTTCTTGTTTTGTTTTTTGTTTTTGTTTTGCTGTGTTTAATGTTTCAGACCAAGAATGTGTTTTTCAAAAAATAATGAGTAACTTGTTGAATAGGTAAAGAAATCACAGCTGAAGAAAAACACCTGAAAATATAATGAAGTTTGAGTTTAGAAAAGAAAATATTGTGGAACTAATAAACAATAAAGAAAATAAACAGAACCATCTCCACCTAACTGTCACCAGGTGATCCTGGGTAAATTAGCTGTATTCTGAGGTATTCCTCCTATAAGAGGATTATTATGCATGGGGGGGAACAGTGTAGTCCAGGACAAACCACTCAAACACAAAGAGGGGAGTGAAGAGTTACTATATGCCCATGTGTGATTTCAGGGCAGTGCAGCAGAATGTTTGGGAACCGATAGGACCCAAATGCAAGCACCACTGATATCAATTGGGACAAACTCCGGCAGATTGCTCTGGTTTCAGGAGAGTAACAAGTGAGTTCACCCCAACAGCATAGAACAGATCACAAAATGTAATTATGTTTTATTTAAAATTAGTAAAAACCAGCACTGGAAAAATATCTCATTAGCTAATAAAATATATTTTACTTTTCTTTTACTATCTGTTGCTAACAGAGTACAACAGCACATTACACTACTATCTCTTTTGTACCTTCATCCCATTTGGAGACCTCATTATTTATTTATTTATTGTATTTATAAAGCGCCAACATATTACGCAGCGCTGAACATTAATTTAGGTTACAGACAATATTTAGGGGTGACATACAGCAATATGACAATACAGGGATACAAGAAAACCAGATCACACACCATAGTATGAGTACCAGGTAATGCTTAGTCAGTCACTGGATGGAGCATGGAGATTAGGCAAGTTAGGTTCACTCAGATGCATAGCATGGGTTCACAGTAATGGAGGTGCAAGATCAGGTAGGACACAAAAGGAGGAGGACCCTGCCCAAAGGCTTACAATCTAGAGGGAGAGGTAAGGACATGAATGGTAGGGGACCAGAGTTCAGCTGTAGGTTTAGAGCACTTGTGAGGGGTAGTAGGCCAGAGTGAAAAGGTGAGTTTTGAGGGCTTTCTTGAAGATGTTGAAGGAGGGGGCTGCCCTAATGGGTGGAGGTAGGGAGTTCCATAGTGTTGGAGCAGCTCTTGAGAAGTCCTGGAGGCGTGCATGGGACTGGGTGATGCGGGGGGCGGTTAGGCGAAGTTCATTGGAAGAGCGGAGTGAGCGGCTAGGTGTGTGCCTCTGAGTAAGATCGGAAATGTAGGTTGGACAGGTTTTGTGGACAGATTTGTAGGTCAGACACAGTATCTTGAATCTGATTCTGGACTGGATAGGAAGCCAGTGGAGGGATTCTAGGAGGGGATCTGCCGTGGTGGAGCTATGGGAGCAGTGGACAATTCTGGCTGCCGCATTCATGATGGACTGCAGTGGGGCTGTTCGGGTCATAGGGAGACCAGACAGCAGGGCATTGCAGTAGTCAAGGCAGGAAATTATGAGGGCATGGATGAGGAGTTTGGTGGTGGCAGAGGTCAGGAAAGGGCGAATCTTACAGATGTTACGAAGGTGGAAGTTGCAGGACTTTGTGAGGTTTTGGATGTGGGAAGTGAAGGAGAGTGCGGAGTCCAGGGTGACACCCAGACAGCGGGCTTGAGAGGTAGGGCGAATGGTAGTGTGGTTAACAGTGACATGCACATCTGGGAGGTTCGTGAATGGCCGGGGTGGGAAGATCATAAATTCCGTTTTGTCTAGATTTAGTTTCAGGAACCTAGCGGACATCCAGGAGGAGATGGCTGATAGGCAGGAGGAGACCTTGTCTATGGTCGTGGTGGATAGGTCAGGGGTGTGGAGGTAGATCTGGGTGTCATCTGCATACAGATGATAGTTAAAACCCATGGAGGAGATAATAACCTTGCCAATGGAGGATGTGTATAGGGTGAACAGTAGGGGGCCAAGGACCGAACCTTGGGGGACTCCCACCGAGAGGTGGTTGGGGATGGACGAGGACTCATTGAAGGCGGTCGTGAAGGAGCGGTTGGAGAGGTAGGATGAAAGCCAGGACAGGGCGAGATCGTGAATGCCCAAGGACTGGAGGGACTGGAGGAGTATGGGATGATCTACTGTGTCAAAAGCTGCTGACAGGTCAAGGAAGAGGAGAATGGAGTATTTACCTTCAGCTTTAGCTAAGGCAAGGTCATTGAACACTTTGGTGAAAGCAGTTTCGGTTGAGTGGGCAGGCCGAAATCCAGATTGGAGTGGGTCTAGCAGTGAGTTGGCATTGAGGTACTGGGTCAGGCGTTTGTGAACCAGACGCTCAAGGACTTTTGAGGCAAAGGGAAGGAGGGAGATAGGATGGTAGTTGGAGGGTAGCGAGGGGTCGAGTGAGGGTTTCTTGAGCAGGGGTAGTACAGTTGCCTGCTTGAAGTCTGAGGGAAAGGTGCCTGTGGATAGGGAGAGGTTGAACAGGGTAGTGAGGACTGGGGCCAATTCCGTGAAGTGAGGCTGGAGTAAATCAGAAGGGATGGGGTCAAGGGGGAAGTAGTGGTATGAGAAGTCTGCAGTAGGTGGTTGACTTCCTCGGTGGTAGTAGGAGTGAAGCATGTGAGGGGAGGATAGGGTGGAGGAGGAGCTGGTTGGGAGGGGGTGGGAGGTGAAGATTGGAGATTGGATATTTCCTGGCGGATGGAGACAATTTTGTTGGTGAAGTGGGTGGCTAAATCTGTGGCAGAGAGGGAGGAAACGGAGGGTGGGGGGTGGGTTTAACCTCCTGCCGCCCGCGTCACGCCACTAGGCGTGGCCGCGGCGGCAGCCCCAGGACCGCCTAACGCCAATTGGCGTAAAGTCCTGGGGCTCTGTTTAGCATGAGATCGCGCGCATGGTGCGCGCGCATCTCATGCTCGGAGGGCGGAGCTCCGCCCCGCCTTCAGTCTCCGAGCGGCTATTGCCCCTCGGGAGACTGTTAGACGGCGATCACGCCGTCTATTTACTACGTGCAGCGCTGCGATGAGCAGCAGCGCTGCACTGGGGACAGCCGTGTGACACGGCTGTCCCCATGGGGGACAAGAGAGCGATCGGCTCTCATAGGCAGAAGCCTATGACAGCCGATCGCCATAATTGGCCAGCTGTGGGGAGAGAGGGAGGGAGGGAGGGAATAATTTAAAAGGAACAGGGTATTTTAGAAAAAAAAACGTAACAATAATATTTATTTAAAAAAAATAAACATGGGGGAGCGATCAGACCCCACCAACAGAGAGCTCTGTTGGTGGGGAGAAAGGGGGGGGGATCACTTGTGTGCTGAGTTGTGCGGCCCTGCAGCTTGGCCTTAAAGCTGCAGTGGCCAATTTAGCTAAAAATGGCCTGGTCACTAGGGGGGTTTAGCCCTGCAGTCCTCAAGTGGTTAAGCAGGGAGTTGAAGGTGGCAAAAAGACGCCGGGGGTTGGAAGCTTGTGCTCCAATGAGCTTGGTAAAGTATTCCTGCTTCGCATGAGCAAGGGCAGTGTGGAACTGCAGCAGGTTGGTCTTGTACTGTAGGAAATCCTGGTTAAGCCTAGTTTTTCTCCATTTCCGTACAGACATATAGGTCAGTTGCTTCAGATGTCACAAGATGTTTTTTTTTAACAAGTCACAAAGCTACTTTGAAGCCATTAATCTGTTTTATTGCAAAAGCAGCATGCCACAATCCTATACTTCCATGACATTTATCATGTAAATAATGACTTTGTTATAGTGTTTCATGTTGCAGGTACATTAACAGCTCCATATTTCAAGCCTGGAATCAATTATCTATGAAAGAGTCAGTTTTATGATTGCCTTGCCCATCCTTTTAGGAAATCCACTGATGAAGCTTTGACAGAACTTTATTCTAATTTTAACATTAAAAATAAGCATACGCTGTATTTAATCAAAATGTATCCTTTTTTTTTGAGGAAGGGCATCACTATTAAATATCACTTTTACAGAATGCCTGGCCTGATGAAAAATTCTTCTAAGTGTCACATTCTGTAATTCTTTCCACTTTGCATATTGCTGAATATGTAAGAAGCACTTCAGAATATCTATAGACAGATGCTCTAGACTGGAAAACATGCACCTTCATACCCATCACTGTCTTTACACGCAGAGTTGACAAATTCCGGCACCCACAGGAGGAAATTTGTCATTTGCATTTAATAAGCTCAAAGCACGTATTCCTTTTTATGAGTTTAAGAATAATGTTTCATAAACTGATGTAATATATGGAAGTCCATAAAAGCACACATTTTTTAATGCCAACCTCTAGTAAATACAGCTAAAATCCCAATCAAAGAGAAACAAAAACAGTTTGGATAGTGTAGAAAGAGGTCTTTTTTTTCCCTGTAGAGGCAGGTGTGAGTACATTTCTCAGACAGGAAATAATATGTTGCTTGGATACCCACCAATCATGAATTCAAGTAAATCCGGCCACGGCAGAATCCAAATCTGGATATGTCGTGATCATGATCTGAATTTGAATCAGAGCTCCGGTTTCGACTCGGATTTTAGCCGTGATTACATGTAGAACCCGTGATCATGGCATTGATCACGCATTTGACTTTAATGTTAATAGCAAAGGTCCCAACATGCTACAATCACCAAAATTGCATGGATTATAAAGGTGATTAGTGGCTACAACTTAAATTTTTTTTTCCAAAAAAACCTAATCCTTTCTGAGAAAATCGTTTTTAAAGTTTCAAATGAAAAAATTATTTGTGATTAAAAAACGCCAAAACCCGCCGCCCTTAGCGGTTAATAGCAAAGCCCCCTTACTTGCTAGAAACACCAAATTTGCAGGATATGTTAAGTAGTGGGAACAAGGGAAAACATTTTTTTTTTCAAAAAGAACTTATAGTTTTTGAGAAAATCGATTTTTCAAACAAACTTTCAAAGGAAAAAAGTATACATGTAAATGCAGTAAATACATTAACGTATTAAATGTTAAGGGGGGATGCTATGATTGGATATTAGGAACTAGGAAGGAGTTCATGGTAAGGGTGCTCAATACAGCCCTATTGTGGTAAACTAGCAACAACAAAAAAAGTTGATAAGGCTGTGCAGTATACATTCTTGCTACTTGTTCAGGTTTGTTTTGCCAAGCATACGGTTTTGATATGCTGTCAGATATTCTATGTATATATTACATTATATTATCATTATGTTATTTAAATATTAATTACTTTAGATGGTTGTGGCATTCATAATTAATTTATCCTTTATTCCTACACAAAAATTATAGCTTCAGATTAGTAACAAATATTTAAACACAATAGGAGGTGCCAACAGGTTAATTTCTATTTTTCTAAACCATTAAATGAACAAGAATAGCATAAACAGGTTCATTACTTGTATACTGTGTAAGGAATCAGACATGCTGTCAACAACTGCATTCTAAAATAGATTGTTTCACCAAGAAAATGGTTATTTGTTATGCATATACAGTGAAAAATGTATGACTCATGTTTGTTTTGTATCTGTTTGCATAGATATCACTAGCAATGAAGGTCAGAAGAGGAATTACACAGGGACACAACTGTGGAAAGTGATGCGGGAACAATGTGAAGCAAGGGAGGTGATGACAAAGGTTGACAAGTCCTCATGTTTAATGGATTCCCTTCCATAGTTATTCATGTACATAAATGATGTGCTACATCTCTATGTAAGGTCCAAGTCAGTCTGTGGTGTTAAAGACTCAGAATGATAATGTGAGGATGAAGTATTAGCTCAGAAAAGCAGAGTGATTCCTTTTGGTATGCAAGTGTTTCCCTTGGTCCAGGAATTTAGAAACCACGGCTTCTTGTTAACGTAAGAAAGAGAACAAGTTATTCTACATAAAAAAAGAGAGACAATATTCTATTCTAATTTGCAATTTTAGATACAATAATGGTATATAAATATACATTTCTGGTCTATCACTACTGTAATTATTACATACAGTAGGTACAGTAAATCATACAGGCAATTAAAAGTATGCAGTATGAAAGTTCCCCCTTGAAAATCAATAGGTGAATTTTGATTGGCTTTTGTAGGCTCCACCCACTTTTTTTAAATATGAATCCCAGTCACCCAATGACCAACTGTGCAAAGTTTGAGAACCCTGCGATTCACAGTGTAAGAATAGCTGCAGATTACATTTCCCCAGTGAAATTTGTATTTGTATCCACCCACTTTTTGGCTATGGGAATAACAATTATCCTGTATGTTACTCCAGGTAATGTACTATGCGTGTGCCAAATTTCATTCAAATTCGTTCAGCCATTGTTGCGTGATCGAACAACAAACATCCAAACATCAACTTTCCCATTTATAATATTATAATATTAGTGAGATAGCATATATTCAATTTTATGATTGCACAGGTATGTGGGAAGTGTA
This sequence comes from Hyperolius riggenbachi, assembly GCF_040937935.1. Taxonomy (NCBI): domain Eukaryota; kingdom Metazoa; phylum Chordata; class Amphibia; order Anura; family Hyperoliidae; genus Hyperolius; species Hyperolius riggenbachi. Next base: position 265,281,418 of record NC_090651.1, on the reverse strand, counting down.
ACAGAGTCTTCAATTATATGTGGATGGTGAGCAAAGACACGATGATGGCGCAAATGACAGTGTTGTTGACATGAAGACTAGATTAAAGATAGACCTTCATGTCTTGAACTGCCCAAACTATCTTTACCTGCTGTAATATGGTAAGGAAAAGTATAGAGACAAACTGGGTGCAATGGGGGAGGACCTAGAACACAAAAAAGTAAAAACAAAGTCAGCAGGAAGGGAAGAGGATGATACCAGAACATAAGGGAAAGTAACAGTGAAATAAAAGGTGCATAATAAACAGAACAAGTAACAGTGCCCAGAATAAAAGAAACACGAATCGGCAGGTGTGGCTGGAAGGCAATGAGAGCAGAAGCTAGAAAGTGCTGCTCTACTGATTCCGTTTACCAGAGTAATTATTAACAGCTGCAACAACATGGATGCAAAAGTAGGCTAAGGCAGAAATGTTGACTCATCAGACAAAAATCGGAAAACTTTTAAACAGCAGCTTGCAAAGATCAATGGGGAGAAAAGCCTTTCTGATAGGCATAGCTGTAAATCTACGATGGTGTCAGCTCCCTCCTCACCTGCTGACAGTGAGCCTGATTATATTCTACAATTCTGATGAAGTTATTGAATCTGACATGGAGGGGGAATGACTTGCTTACCATTTCTCTTACGTTGCTGCTTCATTTAAGAATGAACTGTAGTATAGCAGAAGTGATATATATTCTATACATGACAGAGGTATTCAAAGTGAGAGAGATGTGTACAATATATCATTACTTATTCAAAGTTCCTGGAATCTAGGAATTATGCTTTGGGGAAAGAAACTGCTCAGCATAGAAACCAAATTGATGGTCTTGAAGACAGGAAAGAGAAATATTAGTGAGTGAGGGGCTATCCAAAATACATTTCTAATTAAACCTCTACATATCACAATAGAGAGAGCACAACATGTGCTTAAACTTGGTAGGGCACCATAGGATTGTCTGAGAGACATTATTTGTGAAATTGAACTAAATACACAAAAGTTAACCTTCTTGGAGGAGACTAAGACCTAAACCGTAGCTTTGCTTGCGCAAGAGTGCCTAATGCTAAAGTGCATTCAACTATACAAACAATAACAGTTCACATATCACAGATTGCAGCCTTTTTGGCAGCCTTTTTAACGGTAACTTATGGAATCGGACAATGTCCATTCTCACTTGGCTGGCCGCTGCATACATACATTTTTAGTCACCTGCCACCATCACATTTGGGTCCTCTGCTGCTGCTGCTCGCACCAACACTGGGTCCACTGCACTTTTTGTTGTTGTCATTGTTGTTTGGTTTGGTTTTCATGCCCCTGTTACAATCACAGTCACTCATTTCAGAATACCAGTTTCCAGATTTGCATGTGCACTGAACTTACATTACAATTGCTCTCATAGAAAGTCCACTTCGTGTTGGCTCTTGCAGCTGGCTTCTGGGTCGAGCCAGCGTGGTGTCTCCAGGGCGTACGTGTGGTTGTGCCACCGGTAAGCTGGGCACAGGGCGAGCCAAATGATGGCACACCCTGCTGCTGCTCAATTCCCCGGCGGCGCTCAATAAAGGTGTAATTTGGGGTCACTGGATCCCTGAATTACTCTTGCATGGGGCACCCAGCATAGCACTAGTGCTATGACCACGCCCAGCTACGGCATTATTATTATTTTATGCAATCTTCGTCTCTGGTTCTCTTTAAAGAAACGAAAACATTTATAGCAGCACTTCTTTAAACATTGATAACAGGAAAAGAAAACATACAAAAACCACAAGCACAGTCACTGAAGGTAACAATGTATTTATCTTATTATGTTCAAATGTACTCAAATGTACAGAAATAATGTATTATTTTGCTAACAAAACAAAAGACGACAAAGGACACTACAATTCCACAGTGCATGGATAATTTGTGTATGTAGTGTTTGCATGCATTTGTCTTGTAAAAATGTTGAAGTTCAAGAAATATTTTAAAGTTTTTATTGTAACAGTAATGGCAGAAAAACTTAAAAAGTACATATACACATACAGTAACGAAACACATGGGGCTCGATTCACAAAGCGGTGATAACCCAGTTATCACGCCTAAAAGACTTTAGGCGTGATGACCTTTTCACCACTGAGTTATCACCGCTTTTTCCTGCTCTTCGCGCGAAGTTACCGCGCGTTCGCGCGTGAGAGCGCGCGCAAAGTCCCATAGGGCTTAATGGGAGCTTCGCGCGAAGCGGGGACGCTGCGCGCGCACGCGCGCGGTTGCGCGCGCAAAACTTTGCGCGCGGCAACTTCGCGCGAGTTTCTACTTATCATGCCTAAAGTGACTTTAGGCGTGATAAGGGCCTTTTCACCACGGTGCTAACACTTTGCACCGCTTGGTGAATCGAGCCCATGGGGCTCGATTCACAAAGCGGTGATAACTCAGTTATCACGCCTAAAAGACTTTAGGCATGATAACCATTGCACCACTCTGGTGAAAAGCCAGTTTAGGGGCCAGATTCACAAAGCGGTGATAACTCAGTTATCACGCCTAAAAGACTTTAGGCATGATAACCTTTGCACCACACTGGTGAAAAGCCAGTTTAGGCGTGATAAGTTTAGGTGTGATAAGTTTAGGCATGCTAAGTTTAGATAAGTGTAGATAGCGTGCAAAGTCCCGCACGCAAAGCAGCGCCATTAAACTCTATGCGAAGTGCACCAGACTTTGCTAGCACAAAACTTTTGATCAGCTGTGCACTGCGGTGCTAACGCAGTTGGGGCCTGATTCACAAAGCAGTGCTAACAGTTAGCACCCTGGTGAAAAGCCCTTTATCACGCCTAAACTCAGTTTAGGCATGATAAGTTTAGGTGTGATAAGTTTAGGCGTGATAAGTTTAGGTGTGATAAGTTTAGGCATGATAAGTTTAAGAGCCAACTGGGTTAGTACCGCAGTGCACAGCTGATCAAAAGTTTTGCGCTAGCAAAGTCTGGTGCACTTCGCATAGAGTTTAATGGCGCTGCTTTGCGTGCGGGACTTTGCAAGCGATCTAAACTTATCTAAACTTATCATGCCTAAACTTATCACACCTAAACTTAGCATGCCTAAACTTATCACACCTAAACTGGCTTTTCACCAGAGTGGTGCAATGGTTATCATGCCTAAAGTCTCTACCTGGGTTAGCACCGCTTTGTGAATCGAGCCCTTGGTGCTTAAACTTATCGGGCTCGATTCACAAAGCGGTGCTAACCCAGTTAGAGACTTTAGGCATGATAACCATTGCACCACTCTGGTGAAAAGCCAGTTTAGGTGTGATAAGTTTAGGCATGATAAGTTTAGGTGTGATAAGTTTAGGCATGATAAGTTTAGATAAGTTTAGATCGCTTGCAAAGTCCTGCACGCAAAGCAGCGCCATTAATCTTTATACGAAGTGCACCAGTCTTTGCTAGCGTAAAACTTTTGATCAGCTGTGCACTGCGTGGCTAACGCAGTTGGCGCTTAAACTTATCATGCCTAAACTTATCACACCTAAACTTATCATGCCTAAACTTATCACACCTGGGGCTCGATTCACAAAGCGGTGCTAACCCAGTTAGCATGCCTAAAAGACTTTAGGCATGATAACCATTGCACCATGCTGGTGAAAAGCCAGTTTAGGCGTGATAAGTTTAGGTGTGATAAGTTTAGGTGTGATAAGTTTAGGCATGCTAAGTTTAGATAAGTTTAGATCGCTTGCAAAGTCCCGCACGCAAAGCAGCGCCATTAAACTTTATACAAAGTGCACCAGTCTTTGCTAGAGTAAAACTTTTGATCAGCTGTGCACTGCGGTGCTAACGCAGTTGGCGCTTAAACTTAGCATGCCTAAACTTATCACACCTAAACTTATCATGCCTAAACTTATCACACCTAAACTTATCACACCTAAACTTATCATGCCTAAACTGAGTTTAGGCATGATAAAGGGCTTTTCACCAGGGTGCTAACTGTTAGCACCGCTTTGTGAATCGAGCCCCTAAACTTATCACACCTAAACTTATCATGCCTAAACTGAGTTTAGGCATGATAAAGGGCTTTTCACCAGGGAGCTAACTGTTAGCACCGCTTTGTGAATCAGGCCCATGCAGTGGACATCAAAAAGCACCCTGTTTAAATATTGATTAAAAAAACCACATAGGGCTTGATTCACAAAAGAGTGCTAACTGTTAGCACGGGCGTTTTCGCGCAAATTTTCGCATTGCACGCGATCGTGAATTTTCGCGTGAAACGATAACATTTTCGCGCGCAAACACGAATTTTCCCGCGAAATTGATATCGGTTTCGCACGAAAATTCTCGTTGGCACACGAAAAACGTTATAGCTTTGCACGAAAATTCGCGATCGCGCGAAATGCAAAAATTCACGTGAAAACGCCCATGCTAACAGTTACCACTCTTTTGTGAATCAAGCCCTAGGGCTCGATTCACAAAGCGGTGATAACCCAGTTAAAGACTTTAGGGGCTCGATTCACAAAGCGGTGCTAACCCAGTTAGAGACTTTAGGCATGATAACCATTGCACCACTCTGGTGAAAAGCCAATGTAGGTGTGATAAGTTTAGGCATGATAAGTTTAGGTGTGATAAGTTTAGGCATGCTAAGTTTAGATAAGTTTAGATCGCTTGCAAAGTCCCGCACGCAAAGCAGTGCCATTAAACTTTATACGAAGTGCACCAGTCTTTGCTAGCGTAAAACTTTTGATCAGCTGTGCACTGCGGTGCTAACGCAGTTGGTGCTTAAACTTATCATGCCTAAACTTATCACACCTAAACTTATCATGCCTAAACTTATCACACCTAAACTTATCATGCCTAAACTGAGTTTAGGCATGATAAAGGGCTTTTCACCAGGGTGCTAACTGTTAGCACCGCTTTGTGAATCAAGCCCATTGCGCGCAAAGTCCCGCACGCAAAGCAGCGCCATTAAACTCTATGAAAAGTGCACCAGACTTTGCTAGCGCAAAACTTTTGATCAGCTGTGCACTGCGGTGCTAACGCAGTTGGTGCTTAAACTTATCACGCCTAAATACTTATCACACCTAAACTTATCATGCCTAAACTTATCACACCTAAACTTATCATGCCTAAACTGAGTTTAGGCATGATAAAGGGCTTTTCACCAGCGTGCTAACTGTTAGCACCGCTTTGTGAATCAGGCCCCTAGGGCTCGATTCACCAAGCGGTGCAAAGTGTTAGCACCGTGGTGAAAAGGCCCTTATCACGCCTAAAGTCACTTTAGGCATGATGGGCTCGATTCACAAAGCGGTGCTAACCCAGTTAGCATGCCTAAAAGACTTTAGGCATGATAACCATTGCACCATGCTGGTGAAAAGCCAGTTTAGGCGTGATAAGTTTAGGTGTGATAAGTTTAGGTGTGATAAGTTTAGGCATGCTAAGTTTAGATAAGTTTAGATCGCTTGCAAAGTCCCGCACGCAAAGCAGCGCCATTAAACTTTATACAAAGTGCACCAGACTTTGCTAGCGTAAAACTTTTGATCAGCTGTGCACTGCGGTGCTAACGCAGTTGGCGCTTAAACTTAGCATGCCTAAACTTATCACACCTAAACTTATCATGCCTAAACTGAGTTTAGGCATGATAAAGGGCTTTTCACCAGCGTGCTAACTGTTAGCACCGCTTTGTGAATCAGGCCCGATAAGTAGAAACCCGCGCGAAGTTGCCGCGCGTACGCCCGACGCTTCGCGCGAAGCTCCCATTAAGCCCTATGGGACTTTGCGCGCGCTCTCACGCGCGTACGCGCGAACGCGCTTACGCGCGGTAACTTCGCGCGAAGAGCAGGAAAAATCGGTGATAACTCAGTGGTGAAAAGGTCATCACGCCTAAAGTCTTTTAGGCGTGATAACTGGGTTATCACCGCTTTGTGAATCGAGGCCCTAAACTTATCATGCCTAAACAGAGTTTAGGCGTGATAAAGGGCTTTTCACTAGCGTGCTAACTGTTAGCACCGCTTTGTGAATCAGGCCCATAGGGCCTGATTCACAAACCGGTGCTAACAGTTAGCACGCTGGTGAAAAGCCCTTTATCATGCCTAAACTCAGTTTAGGCATGATAAGTTTAGGGCCTCGATTCACAAAGCGGTGCTAACCCAGTTAGCATGCCTAAAAGACTTTAGGCATGATAACCATTGTACCATGCTGGTGAAAAGCCAGTTTAGGCGTGATAAGTTTAGGGGCTCGATTCACCAAGCGGTGCTAACAGTTAGCACCCTGGTGAAAAGCCCTTTATCATGCCTAAACTCAGTTTAGGCATGATAAGTTTAGGTGTGATAAGTTTAGGGGCTCGATTCACAAAGCGGTGCTAACAGTTAGCACGCTGGTGAAAAGCCCTTTATCATGCCTAAACTCAGTTTAGGCATGATAAGTTTAGGGCCTCGATTCACAAAGCGGTGCTAACCCAGTTAGCATGCCTAAAAGACTTTAGGCATGATAACCATTGCACCATGCTGGTGAAAAGCCAGTTTAGGCGTGATAAGTTTAGGTGTGATAAGTTTAGGTGTGATAAGTTTAGGCATGCTAAGTTTAGATAAGTTTAGATCGCTTGCAAAGTCCCGCACGCAAAGCAGCGCCATTAAACTTTATACAAAGTGCACCAGTCTTTGCTAGCGTAAAACTTTTGATCAGCTGTGCACTGCGGTGCTAACGCAGTTGGCGCTTAAACTTAGCATGCCTAAACTTATCACACCTAAACTTATCATGCCTAAACTTATCACACCTAAACTTATCACACCTAAACTTATCATGCCTAAACTGAGTTTAGGCATGATAAAGGGCTTTTCACCAGCGTGCTAACTGTTAGCACCGCTTTGTGAATCAAGCCCTAGGGGCTCGATTCACAAAGCGGTGCTAACAGTTAGCACCCTGGTGAAAAGCCCTTTATCATGCCTAAACTCAGTTTAGGCATGATAAGTTTAGGTGTGATAAGTTTAGGTGTGATAAGTTTAGGCATGATAAGTTTAGGTGTGATAAGTTTAGGCATGCTAAGTTTAAGCGCCAACTGCGTTAGCACCGCAGTGCACAGCTGATCAAAAGTTTTACGCTAGCAAAGACTGGTGCACTTTGTATAAAGTTTAATGGCGCTGCTTTGCGTGCGGGACTTTGCAAGCGATCTAAACTTATCTAAACTTAGCATGCCTAAACTTATCACACCTAAACTTATCACACCTAAACTTATCACGCCTAAACTGGCTTTTCACCAGCATGGTGCAATGGTTATCATGCCTAAAGTCTTTTAGGCATGCTAACTGGGTTAGCACCGCTTTGTGAATCGAGCCCTAGGGGCTCGATTCACCAAGCGGTGCAAAGTGTTAGCACCGTGGTGAAAAGGCCCTCTTCACGCCTAAAGTCACTTTAGGCATGATAAGAAGGGCTTCGCGCGAAGTTTCCGCGCGTAAAGTTTTGCGCGCGCTCCCGCGTGCGTGCGCGCGAAGCGCCCCGCACTTCGCGCGATGCGCCCATTAAACCCTATGGGACTTTGCGCGCGCGCCTGTGCGGGTGCGCGCGCAAAACTTTGCGCGCGATAACTTCGCGCGAAGTGCAGGCAAAAACGGTGCTAACTCAGTGGTGAAGAGGTCATCACGCCTAAAGTCCTTTAGGCGTGATAACTGGGTTAGCACCGCTTGGTGAATCGAGCCCCAGGTGTGATAAGTTTAGGCATGATAAGTTTAGGTGTGATAAGTTTAGGCATGATAAGTTTAAGCGCCAACTGCGTTAGCAGCGCAGTGCACAGCTGATCAAAAGTTTTACGCTAGCAAAGACTGGTGCACTTCGCATAGAGTTTAATGGCGCAGCTTTGCGTACGGGACTTTGCAAGCGAACTAAACTTATCTAAACTTAGCATGCCTAAACTTATCACACCTAAACTGGCTTTTCACCAGAGTGGTGCAATGGTTATCATGCCTAAAGTCTCTAACTGGGTTAGCACCGCTTTGTGAATCGAGCCCCTAAACTTTCTTTTCACCAGCGTGGTGCAATGGTTATCACGCCTAAAGTCTCTAACTGGGTTAGCACCTCTTTGTGAATCGAGCCCATAGTCTTCAAGCCAGTGCTGGGCATAACGGAAAAAGCTACGCTTACGGATCATTACGCGTAATTTTACGCTATTACGCATTACGGAATTACGCTTACGGCGTAGACATTGAATTACGGTACATGTCTGTAATTACACATAGCCCTTACGCAATTACGCGTAAGAATACCGTAAGTCAGGTTGTTACGTTATAGGCTTACGCGTAAAATTCTACTAGCAATTAATGCGTAAGGTCATGCTGCCAAGCGGAAAAGTTGACGCATGGATCAATGTTAGGTAGCCGCCGACTTTAAGTGTTAATAGCAAAGCCCCCTTAAGTGCTAAGAGCCTCAAATTTGGAGAATATATTAAGGAGATCAGAAGGAATAAGAGTAAAAAAATTTTTTCAAAAAGATCTTATAGTTTTTGAGAAAATCGATGTTAAAGTTTCAAAGGAAAAATTTATACATTTAAAAACCCGCCGACTTTAACGGTTAATAGCAAAGCCTGCTTAAAATTTAGTAACACCAAATTCACAGGATATATTAAGGGGATCAGTGGGAATAAGAGGAAAATTTTTTTTTCAAAAAGACCTTATAGTTTTTGAGAAAATCGATTTTTAAATTTCAAGGACAAAAATGTCTTTTAAATGCGGAAAATGTCAGTTTTTTTTGCACAGGTAACAATAGTGTTTTATTTTCATAGATTCCCCCAAGTGGGAAGAGTTTTACTTACTTCATTCTGAGTGTGGGAAATATTAAAAAAAACGACGTGGGGTCCCCCCTCCCAGACCTCTTTAACCCCTTGTCCCCCATGCAGACTGGGATAGCCAGAATGCGGAGCACCGGCCGCGTGGGGCTCCGCACCCTGACTATACCAGCCCGCATGGTCCATGGATTGGGGGGTCTCGGAAGGGGAGGGGCAGCCAAGCTTTCCCCTCCCCCTCCGAGCCCTTGTCCAATCCAAGGACAAGGGGCTCTTCTCCACCTCCAATGGGCGGTGGAGGTGGAGGCCGCGATTTCCGGGGGGGGGGGGGGTTCATGGTGGCATCTGGGAGTCCCCTTTAAAAAGGGGTCCCCCAGATGCCCACCCCCCTCCCAGGAGAAATGAGTATAGAGGTACTTGTACCCCTTACCCATTTCCTTTAAGAGTTAAAAGTAAATAAACACACAAACACATAGAAAAAGTATTTTAATTGAACAAAAAACATAACCACAAAAAAAGTCCTTTAATATTCTTAATTAACCATTAATACTTACCTGTCCCTTTAAATAAATGATCCCTCGAAATAGCCTCGGAAATGTTCTATCAGGTACAATGTAACAAAGTTATTACAATGTAACAACTTTGTTACATTGTAACTACGCTGCACCCGACGTCACTCGCCGCCGCCGCATACGCGTCCGCGCTGCACGGACCCGACAGAGCTCTGAGCTATATAGCTCAGAGCTCTCTAAAGCATCTTTGTATTTTGGCTCCAAGGAGCCCCATTGGTCCTTAGCAGACCAATGGGGTTCCTTCAAATCAGAAGGAACCCCATTGGTCTGCTAAGGACCAATGGGGCTCCTTGGAGCCCAAATACAAAGATGCTTTAGAGAGCTCTGAGCTATATAGCTCAGAGCTCTGTCGGGTTTAGGACGCTAAGTCCCGCCGGCTCCGCTGCCCTCCCCGCTGCCCTCCCCGCCTCTCCCACATGTCACCTATATACATGCTGGCACCCATGGGTGCCAGCATGTATATGGGTGACACGTGTGGTCGGGGTGGACGGCGGGAGCCGGCGGGGACTTAGCGTAAGTGTATGCGGCGGCCGGCGGGTGAGCGGCGAGTGACGTCGGGTGCGGTGGTGTTACAAAGTAACAAAGTTGTTACATTGTAACAACTTTGTTACATTGTAACTGATTAGTATATTTCCGAGGATATTGCGTGGGAACTGGCTTTTAAAGGGACAGGTAAGTATTAATGGTTAATTAAGAATATTAAAGGACTTTTTTCGTGGTTATGTTTTTTGTTCAATTAAAATACTTTTTCTATGTGTTTGAGTGTTTATTTACTTTTAACTCTTAAAGGAAATGGGTAAGGGGTACAAGTGCCTCTATACTCATTTCTCCTGGGAGGGGGGGTGGGCATCTGGGGTACCCCTTTTTAAAGGGGACTCCCAGATGCCACCATGAACCCCCCCCCCCAGGAAATCGCGGCCTCCACCTCCACCGCCCATCGGAGGTGGAGAAGAGCCCCTTGTCCTTGGATTGGACAAGGGCTCGGAGGGGGAGGGGAAAGCTTGGCTGCCCCTCCCCTTCCGAGACCCCCCAATCCATGGACCATGCGGGCTGGTATAGTCAGGGTGCGGAGCCCCACGCGGCCGGTGCTCCGCATTCTGGCTATCCCAGTCTGCATGGGGGACAAGGGGTTAAAGAGGTCTGGGAGGGGGGACCCCACGTCGGTTTTTTTTTATATTTCCCACACTCAGAACGAAGTAAGTAAAACTCTTCCCACTTGGGGGAATCTATGAAAATAAAACACTATTGTTACCTGTGCAAAAAAAACTGACATTTTCCGCATTTAAAAGACATTTTTGCCCTTGAAACTTAAAAATCGATTTTCTCAAAAACTGTAAGGTCTTTTTGAAAAAAAAAAATTTCCTCGTATTCCCACTGATCCCCTTAATATACCCTGTGAATTTGGTGTTCCTAAATTTTAAGCAGGCTTTGCTATTAACCGTTAAAGTCGGCGGGTTTTTAAATGTATATATTTTTACTTTGAAACTTTAACATCGATTTTCTCAAAAACTATAAGGTCTTTTTGAAAAAAAAATGTTTTCCTCTTATTCCTTCTGATCTCCTTAATATATTCTCCAAATTTGAGGCTCTTAGCACTTAAGGGGGCTTTGCTATTAACCCTTAAAGTCGGCGGCTTTTTTATATTATACGGGAGCGTAATATTACGCGATTACGACACACTGTGTAATTTCAATGGGAGTTTACTGTCTTACGCGTAATTTGTTACGCGTAATAACGTAACCTACGGTCTACGCGTAATTAATTACGCGTAATACCGTAACCTTACACGTAACGCTTATGGTGCATTTGTAGTGAATTACGATGCGTAATTACGCTAATGCGTAATTTCGGCCCAGCACTGCTTCAAGCAATGTCACATGTAACATAAAAGAGTGGCAAAAACCACTACAATGTCTCTTTGGAGGGAATTTGTGTGTGTAGTATTTAAATGTATGTGTTTGGAAAAAAAATCTTGAAATTCAAAGCAATATTTTGAAGTTTTCATTTTATTAGAAATTACAGAAAAAAATGAAAAAAGTGCATATTTTTCATATGCAGTAGCAATGACACAGTGGCAGTGGACAACAAAAAGCTCTATAGAACCCTGCAGCAGTTTTGCCCTTGCTTTATTTGCTTTATTAATATGGTCTAAATACAGCTGATAGAATTTTGTCAAAATAACTCATTGGTCATAACAAACACACTTTTCCAACAGCCCAAAAGGCAACTCAACACATGGATATCACCAGATTATTAATACTGAAACCAGATTGACGTTATACTCTGCAGCTATGGATGGGAAAGTTCTATACAGTCAGCAAAAACAAGACCTGACGGTGGCTCAAATGATCAGAAACTCCTTATTGCAAAATTAAAACTTAAACTACAAAGAAAGTATGCAAAGATACTAGACCATACAAGTATGACCTAAATAATGTCTCTTATGGATATGCAGTGGGTGTAAAAAATAGATTTATGAGATCTGCTAGACAGCATAGCTGAATAGTTATGGACATAGGTTCATAATATTATGCAAGAGGCAGCAACAAGAAACATTTCAAAGCACAAGAAGAGCAAGAAAGCAAGTAAGCCTCTATAAATAGCGGGACAGATACAGGAAAGAAGAGAGGCAAAAAAGCAAAGGAAACAAAACAATGTCGTCAACTAAAAGCAGATTTCCACAGTGGGAAAAACAAAAGATCTCTTCAAAAAAAATTAGATATATCAAGGGAACATTTCACACTAAAATGGACATGATAAAAAACAAAAATGGTAGGGACATAACAGAAGTGATTAAGAAAGGTAGCAAGAATATATAGAGGAATTGTACAAACACGATTTTTTCACTGATAACCCTCATGGTATGATGTTTGTCCCCTCTGTGCATCCCCTTGTGCCCTTCTGTTCTCCCTGTGCCCCCTCTTGTGTCCCTCTGTTCCACTTGTGCCACTCTGTTCCCCTCATTTTCCCTCTGTAACACCTTGTAGCCCCTGTGTCACACCGCCACAACACACAGACACTGCCTGTCCCACCACAACATGCACAGACACTGCCTGTCCCACCACAACACGCACAGACACTGCCTGTCCCACCACAACACGCACAGACACTGCCTGTCCCACCACAACAAGCACAGACACTGCCTGTCCCACCACCACAACACACACAGACACTGCCTGTTCCACCACAACACAAACAGATACTGCCTGTCCCACCACAACACACACAAACACATAGAGACTGCAAGTTAGGTTAAGAGAAAAGCTTTGTGAAATAATCCAATCATATTTTCAGTGCTCTGAAACTGAAAGTCACAACTTTCTCTACCCCTGCCTGCTGTCCTTCTCACCTGCCTGCTGTCCTTCTCACCATCTTTGCCTTTCAGATGCCTGATGACTGGGAGCAGTGGGAGATATCTGCCAGCTAGCTGCCTGGGACTAGTGTTGGGCGAACACCTGGATGTTCGGGTTCGGGAACGTTCGCCGAACATGGCCGCGATGTTCGTCATGTTCGGACCGAACCCCGAACTCCCCGAACATCCTGCTTTTGAGGGCCCTATGGGGTCGCAGGCATAAGGGGGGAGCATGCCCCGATCGCGGTGGGGGGGTTGGAAATTCCCCCCACCCCCTCCGCTAGCGCTCCCCCCTCTGCCCGCTTCCCCATACAAAAGTTTAAGGAAAGTAAAATAGTACCGGTGGTAGTGGCTGGCAGTGGCACTGTGAAGTGAGTGAGGAGGAGGAGTCCGGAGAGTGACGCGTTGAGGGAGGCCGGGCAGCGGGCGGTTCAGCGGTAGTACCCTTGTGGTACTTCCGCCCTTTCTCTGACCTCACGTCCTCTGCATATGAGGGTACGCGTCACGCGTACCCTTGTATGCGTCATCACGCAGAGGACGTGAGGTCAGAGAAAGGGCGGAAATACCACAAGGGTACTACCACTGAACCGCCCGCTGCCCGGCCTCCCTCAATGCGTCACTCTCCGGACTCCTCCTCCTCACTCACTTCACAGTGCCACTGCCAGCCACTACCACCGGTACTATTTTACTTTCCTTAAACTTTTGTATGGGGAAGCGGGCAGAGGGGGGAGCGCTAGCGTAGGAGGTGGGGGGAATTTCCGACCCCCCCCCCGCGATCGGGGCATGCTCCCCCCTTATGCCTGCGACCCCATAGGGGGGCCGTATTCGGCCGAACAGGGCCCTGTTCGGCCGAACAGGGGCCCTGTTCGGCCAGGCATTGAGCCGTTCGGGCGAACCCGATCAGTTTGGCCGAACACCACCAGGTGTTCGGCCGAACTCAAACATCACCCGAACAGGGTGATGTTCTGCAGAACCCGAACAGTGGCGAACACTTTTCGCCCAACACTACCTGGGACTGATGATACAGAGAGGAGGCGGTTCATGCAGGAAGGGGTAACATGAGAGGGTGTCAGATGGCCCTTTGAAAAGACACTGGAAATGCCTACTCTCTGGAAATGCCTGCTCTGGAAATGCCTGCTCTCCTCTCCTGATTCTTCATGCTAAAGCTTATATTCCTGCTGGGATGGGAGGAGAGGGCATAAAGTGCGGGGAAATAGCCAGAGCAGACACAGGCAATTCAATGCTGCAGGAAGCATGGGCTGCTTCCGTTAGAGCAGAACCCGGTTTCCTGCTGTTGCCTGGCAACACACAGCCACAGCTCAGCAGCGTCTGAGGGCTAAACTATTAACTGAAGGGGGGAGAAGAAATTTAGCAGTTAAATATGTAAGCAGCTCTGGTTTCCAGCATCCTCCCTCCCCTCTGCAGCAGGACCACATGAGCCTTGCTGTTTTTACGAGCCAGCAGCTAGGATATTAGGGCCAGATTACATGCTGATGGGGCCCCTTAGACTCTGCTGGGGCCCCAATCAGGTGATTGGAATGATTGGTGGGATAATCCGGCCCTGATCAGAAGAGCAAGCTGGCAAAGAGGCAGATATCAAATTACCAACCTTTGCTTTTTTTTAAGGCAAAAACTATGGAGTTTCAGAAAAACATACATTTTTATTGATTGCAAGTAGAGATGGACCCAAACAGTTCGCCTGCGGACAGTTCCTGGCAAACATGAGCTGTTCAATGTTTGCATTTAACACAATTTTTTGTAAAAAAATTATGTTCTCATTTTTTACACTAAAGTCACTGGCAGCCGACTTTAGCAGTTATTAGCAAAGTCAACGTACATGCTAGAAACTCCAAATGTGCAGGGTACATGAAGGAGGACAGTGGGTATAAGAGGGGAAAAATTCTTCCTGATCCCCATTGGTTTTTATTAGACCAATGGGGAGCCTTGGAGCCAATATTCAAAGATGCTTTGGCTCTAGCTATACTTAGTATAGCTAGAGCCAGCTCTGTCCTCCCTCCTGCGTGGCTTTCTGCACTCCTTCCCACCCACCACACCTATAGCTAGAGATGGCCTGAATGGTTCGCCAGCGAACGGTTCCCGGCAAACTTCGGTGGTTCGCATTCGCGGAGAACCGCAAACTTTTCCGGAAGTTCGATTCACCCCCATAGTGCATCATTAGGGTCAACTTTGATCTTCTACATCACAGTCAGCAGGCACATTGTAGCCAATCAGGCTCCACTCCCTCCTGGATCCACCCCCCCTTATAAAAGGCAAGCAGCGTCAGGCATTGGACTCACTCGTGTGCCTGCAGTAATTAGAGAAGGGAGAGCTGCTGCAGACTCTCATAGGGAAAGCTTAGGTAGGCTGTTGTAGGCTTGTTAGCTTGCTCCTTGCTGATTCTTATTGCTTTTTTTTTGTGGCCCACTTGCATTATATACAGCCCTGTCAGTCAGTCGCAGCTGGCCTTTGGTGTAATTCCTACTGTGCCACTGCCAGGCCCAGCACATTCAGTGACTACCTGTGTGTGTGTGACAGGCAGCTGCAGATTTGTAATCCCATCCCAATCACTGCACCTGTTCATTGTTCAGTGCACCTACCTACCTACCTACGTGAGCGCACGCATTGTTAATACCACCAGTCATTGCACCTGTTCATGGCGGTACCTGTGTTTGTGTGTGTGTGAGACAGGTGCACATTTGTAATACTCATCACTGCATATACGTACCTGTTGTGTTCAGTGCACCCACCTACCTACGTGAGTGCATGCAGTGTGATATACCAGTCCGTGCATACCTGTTAACTGCACCTCTGTGACTGCACATTGTATTAGTCAAGTGAGTGCATACCTTTCACTTCATCCCCCCCAATATGGACAAAACAAAAGGCAGAGGCAGGCCACCTGGCAGGTCTGTTCGAGGTCTCGCTATCGGGATTTCTTGCGGCCCTCAACCAAAGTACAGTGTACAGAAGAAGGCATGTGCCATCAACCGCCAATATTGTCAGGACGTAGTTGACTATTTAACACAGAACACCTCATCTTTTTCAGCTTCCGCACAGAAGCATGACATATCTTCCTCCTCCTGCTCTGATTCTGGCACCCCACTTAACACTTAGTCGGCCGCCACCACCAAAGTGCCATCACCCCAGCTCAGAGGTGTGGAATTTTTTTTGTGTGTCTGCCTCAGATGAGAGCAATGCCATCTGTACTTTCTGCCACCGAAAATTGAGTCGTGGAAAGACCAAGACCCGTGTAGGTACAACTGCCTTACGAAGGCACATGATTACAAAGCACAAACTGCAATGGGATGACCACCTGAGGAAAAGCAGCACACAAAAGCAAAGCCACACACCACAGTGGAAGATACCAAGCCGCAATTTTTTCTCAAAAATGGCGATACCTAAACTGTACCGTGATGTTGAAACTTGAGGCAAGTGGTGATCTCTCTGGCACACAGCGTTGGGTCAAGGGTTCATATGACCAAAGATGCCTGGTCTGCAAAGCACGGTCAGGGCAGGTACATTACTTATACAGAAAATGGGTCCTTACTTGGATGCGTGGTGGTGGTAGCCGGTTCTCATGCTCCCACTCCGGACCGGAATCGAATTCTGATTCCCCGGCCATTACCCGTGGTCACAATGGCAGACTTGCCCTCCATAACAGATTCTTGTTACAGGTACTGAACAGCCAGCAGAAAATGTAGTTTAAAAAAAAAATAGATGTCAGCTTTAACAATGGTAGAGAAGGAACCATCAAAAGTTGATAAGGCAGTCAGACATTACCTGATATCACTGAGGAAGAGCAATCTCACCATGGTGCGCACCAGTCCAGCATGGCCATCCCAACACAAACAGCTGTTTGCGGTGCGTTACACAGTGAGTTTGGTGTGTCAGTGTGAAGCAGTACTCCAATTACACTCCCTGATTGATGTATACACATGAAAGATGTTTTAAAGCACTTTAGGCATGCAATTTAGCATTCAATGTGATTTCTGCCCTTAAAACGCTGCTTTGCGTCAAATCCAGATTTTTCCCCGGGACTTTTGGCATCTATCCCACTCATCCATGCAAAAACTCAGATGTTAGACCCCTTGAAACATCTTTTACATCACTTTTCTGGCCAGCAGAAGTGTTTCTAGTTTTCAAAGGTCACCTCCCCATTAAAGTGTATTGCGGTTCGCAAAACTTTGTGCAAACCGAACTTTTGCGGAAGTTCACGAACCTAAAATCAGAGGTTTGGGCCATCTCTACCTATAGTGCCCACCCATGCCGTCACCCTGGGGCACCCATAGCTCCCTGATATCAGGGATAAGGGGTTAAAGAGGCTTGGGAGGGGGGGGGGCATGTCATTTTTGTTTTCGTATTTCCCACACTCTGAACATATCTAAAATATCTAAAAATAATAAATACATTTACAACATTATCTGTCATTTTACCGCAGTAAATTTGCTCCTTTTTTCCTCTAAATTTAACATTGATTTTCTCAAAAACGATAAAGTCTTTTTGAAAGAAAAAAAGTCCTCTTGTACCCAATCTACTCCTCAAATTACCTTACAAATTTGGTGCTTCTAGCACATAAGTGGGTTTTGATATTAAACACTAAATTCGGCTGCCGTTCGCCTGCCATTTAAGTTTATGGAGCCTGCCGCGAACAGATGGTTCACAAACATTTGCGGTAAATTTGTGAAATTTGATGTTTGCTACATCACTAATTATAAGCCTTTGAATGTGTGGATCACAATAAATGCATTTAGTAAGTTCTTAAAGAGATGGGAGTACCGGATCACCTAACATGTCTTGTGAGGATCTTGTATGCAGGTTAAGAACCAACTGTGAGAATTAAACATGGTTCAATATTGGAAAAGGAGTGAAACAAGGCTCCATATTGTCACCCTATTTATTTAACTTATAGCAAAGTTTATTGTAAAAAAAAACCTGAAATGGATGAAGCAAAAGCTGGAATTAAGATTTTTGGAAGAAATAATCTCAGATATGCAGATGATACAACCTTTATGGCAAAAAGTAAAGAAGAATTAAAAAGCTCTTGACGAGGGTGAGAGAGGAAAGTGCAAAAAGTTGGCCTAAGGCTCGACATTAAAAAAAAGTAAGATCATGGTATCTGGACCCATTCCCTACTGGCATATAGAGGGAAAATAAAATAAAGCAGAATCTATTAAAAATTAAAAAGTGACTTTCTCAAAAACTGCAATGTCTTTCCCCTCTTGATCCTCCTGTTCTCCTTAACATACCTAGCCAATTTGTTGATTATAGCATGTATGGGGGCTTTGATATTAACCACTAAAGTCGTCGTTGCCATTTATAGCAATGCAATTTTGATGAAAATTTAAATTGTAGGCAAAATAACTTGCAACCCTGTGGGAAAGTTTGGTGAGCAAAATTTCTGAGATTCACTCCGAGACCAAACTTGAAAAAAGTTTAATGTTTATGAAATGTGCTATTTTATTATGATTTAGTATTTATATACTGAAGTGCCAACATCTTCCTCAGTGCTGTACAGAGTATATTGTCTTGTCACAGAGGTACAGACTAACCAACCAGCTCATGGTGAACCAGAACTCATTGGAGTGTGTAAAGGGCTACAATGGTCCAAATAGCCCCCTTACTAAAATGCATGGAAAACAATAGTTTGCCTTCTTAAAACAGAAAGTATTTGCGATAATTCAGGTTGGAGTGAGCTTGAGATGTCTCCCAGTGCATCACTGCTGAATATATGCAAATTAACCATTGTCATCCTTAGAAGCTAAACACACCTCTGGACAATTGCCCTGGCTGGGATTCGTACTGGGGACCCAGCACTGCAAGGTGAGGAGTGCCACCCACTACGCCACCATGCTGCTATTGATATTTAGTGCTTGAAGATCTGTAGATTTTTTTTTCATATAAGGGTTACTTTTGGTATTTATCTTCATTTAATACTGGTAGTAAATTTATAAATAAATTGTCCTAGAGCTGAAACACTTTCACAAAGCAGCCCCCGTGCCTTATAAACAGTGCAAACTGAACAATTATTACAAGAAGCAACGTATATCTAAACAGATCAATAAACCAATTTAATTTAAAGCAAATCACAAAGTGCTTTCCTAACTCAGAAATGGCTCTTTGCAATGCTGGAAAAACAATATGTTTGGTTTTCAAGACTAAATTGCTGTTACAAACGGTTTCTATATTTCTGCATTACTGTATTCCCATGAATGCCTTAGATATTTTTGTTCTCATGAATAAGTCTATATATTTTTTTTCCCAATAAACTAATGTATTCAAGGACAAATGAGCTTATAATGTAAATAATAGTGAACCAGCTAAAAATTTCCTTCTGATTGATGTCATTATAAAATATTACAAATTTTGTCCTCCAGAAGAGACCTCAGAACTCTCTGGTTGCCCATTGTTTAGACGTGTACCCCTGTTACTAGCAATTTTCACACCTTCATCAAAACTACAGGCTTCAAATGTACGTTTTGCACAAGGTATTTTGCAATAAACCTTATTGCACCATATTCTGGTTTCAATCTCAGTATCAGTTTCAATCTCAATATCTAGTAATGTGTCCACCACTGCTACCAGGGCCATATGGGCAGCCTGGACAATAGTACCAGCCGAGTGCTGGTGTTTCCCACCAGGTCTCCCCCAACTTGTACTCAAAGGGGCTCCTGCAAAGTTTTGGGCAGCATGGCAACTCACTTGCCCCTGCTGGTGCACTGCTCCATTAGACCATGTGCTTTTGTCTTCATCTTCATCTGGCTGCACCTCTCAGTGACCTGATGCATGTCATTACATAATAACATGCACCCGTTGCCCTTATGAGGATGACGATGCATGCAAGTGCATGGACTAATGAAGCAGCGCACCAGCTAGGGCAGGTGTCAGAAACTAACCTGCGGGATCCAGCAATGCAGCCATCTCCACTAAGGGTTGGCTGGATCATTTCACGTCCAGGTCCGGGCAATCTTTGCGTGCACACGGCGACCTCAGTGTACCTTCTAGTGGGGCCATGCACGCATGCTCTTGGGCTAATGGAGGATGGACCCTAGTGACTATGCATCTGTCCTATCCACTTAAATGCCGGCGGAATTCATATTTATGGAGCTGTATGACTGAGCACTGATTGGGAGAGCTGTGTGTGGCCGGCCACTGATTGTTGAGTGCTTGTTTTAAAGCCTCACTTTGTCTTATATTTACTGCCCATGATAGTGTTAAGTTGCATTAGGGTTACTGCTGGATGCACAGTCATTTGCTATTGAACTCTGTGTTTGACCTTGATTGTTTTCTTGACCTCCCTTTGGATTGCTGCCTGTACCGACATTGAATTATATCTGACCTTGCCTTTTGTTTCATCCCTGTGTACTGCAATATTCTGATCTACTGTGTATGACCTTGGATGTTTCTGGATTAGCCTTTGCTTAATGCAGAGGCTTGGCTATAAGTGAATAGCATGGATATATATTGGGGTATAGGGACTGAAAAAAGACAGGAGATCGGCTAAGCCTCACATTATCACAGGCAAATGAACGTGAAGGACCTACAACATCAGAAGGAACTACAACATCAGATATTGTTGCTAACAGGTGCAGTTAATCAGCTTACAGAGTTGATTACAACTCAAAATACTCAGCAAGTTGGGCCACTTGCTCCTGCTGATGATATGGTGGCTCTACAGTCAGAATGTCTGTTTCTGAACCAAAACTCAATTTTCCAGAGAAATGTTTAGGTTTAGAATCTGTTTAGTAATGTTATAAATAACTGCTTAATGTACTTTCGGGTTTACCCCAAGGCCTCAAGGTTAGAAACCCAGAAAGTGGCTCTGATTTATTTCCCTTTTACAAGGGGGTCCTTAGTCTTGGGCCTTTGGTCTTCCCCAAGATCACTTGGCACTTTCTTCTGTAGAAAATCTTTTTAGGGCCATGGCAGTCCTTTATTCCAATCCTGATTTGGCGACCACTGAAATTACAAAAAAGTACAAAAATTAAGGGAGTTATGACAAGGTCGTCGCCCAGCTGAGGAATATGTATGCTTCAAAATTTCTTAGATGGGCAGCATTTACAAAATGGAATGATCCTGAACTTCTTAATCAATTTTTATTTAATCTGTCTAATACTGTAAAACAGAGTTCCCCAACTCTATCCTCAAGGCCCACCAACAGTACATATTTTTCAGAAAACCACAAACATACACAGGTTGGGTAATTAGTGTCTCAACAGAACTGATTAACTACCTCTGTGGATTTCCACAAAACATGCACTGTTGGTGGGCCTTGAGGACAGGTTTGGGGAACACTGCTGTAAAAGATGTCCTGGTCAGTCATCCAGTTCAGTGGCTTAGCAATAGGGGAGGCAGAGGTTGCACTTGCAACCACAATGGGCCCCTTGGACCAGAGGAGCCCACTAGGGGGTCTTCCTTTATCCATCCATCTTATTAGCTTTTTATTGGTGCTGTGTTGATATTTAACATCTCTATATGCACACCAAATAGTGGTAATCTTTAACAAGCTATTTTCTCACTTTGATTACACCTCTCTGACACTGCAGTTGTGCTTGGTAGGTTTTGGAGCTCCATATGCTTGGGGACCCAAGTAAAAATCACACTGGGGCCCCAAGCTACTTTATTACGCCACTGATCTAGTTCCTTCCTCCCTTGAAGAAGCTATCACACTGGCCATCTGCGTTGAGCGTCAGGTTTACCAGAGACATCAAGGTAAAACATTACCTGCTCTTCCTCCTTCTCTGAATATTCCTACCGTGTTTCCTCCTGAAGAACCCATGCAGATAGCTTTTTCTGAACTTTCTCCCGCTGAGAAATTAAGGAGATGCTCAGAGGAGCTATGTCTATATTGCGGCAGAGCTGGTCATTTATCTCAAGTCTGTCCCATCATAAAGAAGCTGGAAAACTTCAGCGCTTAGGTGAGGTCAAGGAAACTCACCTAAGTGAGCAAGTATTTGCTTTCAAAATAGGAACTTTTTTTTAGTTTGTTACCTATTTTTATTTCATGGGGTGATAATATACATAACTTTCAAACATTTGTTGACTGTGAAACAGCTGGGAGTTTTTTGGATGCCTCTCTTGCCTCAGCCTCAGCCTTGTCTGAAAAGATTTGTATGACAGTTATAGATGACACTCTTTGCAGGCAAGTCAACCAAAGTCTGTTGCTTCTGAGGTGTCAATCAAACTTCGCCATTTCATGCTGAAACAATGAAATTATTTTTGTTAAAAATGTCATCTAGTCCTGTGGTGTTTAGGCTGCGATGGTTAAAGTTACATAATCCTATGATTGAGTGACAGATCAGACATTTACACACTGCAAAAAAAAAACAAAAAAAAAAACGCTGTTTAAAATGTCTTACATTGTATAGTGTTGATTTTGTTAAAGATAAGATTCCTTCAGTTTATCAAGAATTTTCTGATATGTTTTCTGCACAGGGTGCAGATAAACTTCCTCCTCTTAGGTCTTAAGACTGTCCCATTGATATCTGTCCCGGTACCATGCCACCTCATGGCCGTCTTTATAATCTGCCGGGTCCCAAAGGTAAGGACATGAAAGATTGCATCATACAAATTTTGAAAAGAGGTTTATTCGACAATCTTCTTCTGCAGCCGGAGCTGGGTTTTTCTTTGTTGAGAAGAAGGATGCCTTAGACCCTGTATCAACTATATGGGATTGAAGAAAATTACATTAAAAAGTCGCAATCCACTGCCCCTCATTCATGACCTGCCTGCCATTAGAATCACCTGATCACTACCTAGATGCCACTAGACTCTACCTATTACATCCTACCTGTCACTGGTAGCTGTGATTAATATTGTCCACCTGCTATTAGTAATATCTGTATGCCATTGATATTTGCTTATCACAGGTATAATGTGCCCTTTTCTTTCATCTGCATTTTTTCTTCCTCATGTTATTCTTCATATCTTAAAAGTGAAGCCTTTGGAGTACCTGAAAATTGTATTATAAGATCTTTTAGTCAACAAAGTAAATATATTTACATTTTTCATTTATATGTCTGGTACCACTATGTATCACTGTATAACGGCGGTGGACTACTGCAATGCCTTCTGTGCAGGGTTCCCAAACTAGGACCTGTACAGCTTGCAACTAGTACAGAATGCTGCTGCCAGACCAGCCTTGCCACTGTCACAATACACCAATCCTTTGCTCCCTGCACGGGCTAGTGGCTACCTGTAAAATGGAGAATGCTTGTCAATATTGGACTGTTTCCATTCAAATCCCTGCACAATTTGGGCCCTGGATACACGAAGGACTTGCTTAAAACTGCACCACACCTCTCACAACTTCAGACCAGCAGGATCCATAAACTTGGTCACTCCCAAAGTGCACCTCATAACCTTTAGAGCCAGAGCTTTCTGTCACGCTGCCACTACCCTTTGGACTATTCCCCATCACACCCAGTAAAGACTCCATCCCTGGAGTTATTCAAATCCAGACTGAAAAGCCACCTGTTCAGCCTGGCATTTGCAGACTTAAAACATTCTTCCTCTGTACCACATGTAATTACTGGTCTGAACCATGCTTATGTGCGCTTTACAAATTGTATTTGTTGTGTGTGTGTGTACATATATATGTATATATACATTCATTGGAATAGTCCAGTGGGCTCTGCTTCACAAAATTCTAATGTTGAAATGTATAATTTCTTACTTTCTCAAATGAAACATATAGAGAAGGGAATTTTATTCTAGTTAATTTAATTGGATTAGGTCAGTTCAGGAGTCAGAACCACGGAGAGTTTCTAAGCAGCTATGTAGTTGTAAGGTCTTTGTTTTAAAATTGAAATCCACCATCATATGGCTCTTTGCACTGTTTAATTTGAAACCCCTCACATCAGAGAGTGATAGCAGAGCTTGCAGCCTGCTGCGGTGTGAGAGGCTCAGCACAGTCACTGGCCTGGTGCTCTTTGCAGTTCCACTGTCATTCATCTATTCATCTATCTACAAAATTAAAGTTTTACAGACAATCCATGCAGAGAATGAAAACTCATTTAATATTATTTTGTTCCTAATAAAGAATCAAACAAATATAGCATAATACACATGGAAATATCTGTTCACAAAGAAGCTTTTATTGAGAAAAGCTGTGCTTTGCCTGGCAGTCAGAATAAGGTAGCCTAAACATTAAAGTGTAAGTATGGTATTCAATAACCCACAATTAAAAACCCTGTCTCTCACCTTCTTCTTATTAGCTAAATAGCTTCCCTACACACAAACTGTACATTAAAGGAGGCGGGGTTTAAGGACTGTATTATAGTTAAAACATAGCTTAAATTGCACAGTGCTTCAATGTCCCAAGTAGATTCTCCATTTCATCTAAAATCGCGGTCATATTTATACATAGTATATACAATAGTATGTTCTGGTGTGTGTAAGTACTACAGGCAGACCTCTATTTACAAGTTACTCAAATTACAACGTTTCAGAGATACAAACAAAGTTGTGTTCATGTACAAATTACTGGTATATGTAGTTTAAAACACTTTAAAAGCACATTAAAAACAACAGCTAAAATACATAGTTTATACTCGTATTTGGACATACATTTGTATGTCCAAATCTAGAGCTGTCTGAAAGTAAGTCATCTACCCATGTTTCACCATGTTTAACACAGGCTTCAACTTATCAACAAATTCATTTAACAATCATTCTCCCGGAATGGAACCTGTTTGTACGTAGTGGACTACCTGTTCATCAACTTATAGCTGTAACGCTCGGTGAAGCACAGAGAGGTCTGATTACCGGTGACCTGCAGCGTCATGGGGAATACAGACGTATACCAGATTATGTGTGATCTGCAGTATCACCGATAATCCAATATACCAGCTAACCTCTGTTCACCGGAGTAGAGTGTAGTGTTTTGGTGTAACAGTAACACTTAGAGGACTAGGCCTCAGTACAGTAAGACGTACTGTACAGATTACTTCCGCAACCCTGAGCTCTCCAAGGCGGGAGGAGTCAGACTGCTAGCAGGAAGTATCTTCTGAAAGTCACCCTCAGGCGGAAGGGTTACTAACAGAACGAAGAACCTCCTCCAATGATGAGGTCGGTTCTCGAGGTCGGACAAGCCAGGTCGTACACACACAGACAGATAAAGTACAAGATCGAGAGGCAGAGACGGAGTCAAAGTACAGGCAGGGTTCGGCAACGGGGTATCAGGTATATCGGGGTACAGAATCAGGAGGCAGAAACAGAGTCTAGGAGCGAGCCGGGGTTCGGCAACGGTGTATCAGAGATAACGAGGTACAAGATCAAAGTTCAGAAGAGTAGTCAAGGCAGGCAAGAAGTCATAACAAATATCACAATCAAACTAGTACTTTAAGCTATCAACAAATCTATCTTAGTGTAGGATTACAGCTCCAGCTGGTCCCGGCACACTAACGGATCTGACTAACGGATCTGGGTGCTCCCACGTATGTGAACGCAACGCCAGACAAGGAACAAATGAACAGCCAGCAGTATATATACACATATCCCCTCTCCAGCACCTCCCTAAGTGCTGGACCAATGAGGAGTGAAGCTATGGTCAGCTGACCTGCCTGGTCAGCTGACTCTCCCCTGAGAGTAATAAATTATGTTTGAGTGCGCGCGCGCGCGTCACTCTGAATCTTGTGGGACTATGAGTCCCAGCAACAGCAGCCCCGTTCTGCGGTGTCCCCGCAGCGGGGATCTGCTGGCTATCTGCCGCATTCAGCGCGGCGGTTTCGCCGCGTTCTGCGGCCTGATGCACGGAGGCAGCCGCCTCATGATGCGAGGAGGCGGCTGCCTCTCCGTGCGAGAAGTTCCTGTGTGCGGAAGGAGCCGCCCGCCGCTGGCTCATGGCGGCGGCTCCTCCGCGCTTTCTCACAGTACCCCCCCCCCCCCCCGAGGAGTGGACTCCGGACAGCTCCTTCCAGGTTTTTCTGGATGTACAGTATGAAATTCTTTCACTAACTCGTCCGCATGCATGCGATTCCCCGGTACCCATTGTCTCTCCTCAATGCCGTACCCCTTCCATTGTACGAGATACTGCACCGAGTTCTGTACCGTACGTGAATCTATAATCTTTTCCACTTCATACTCGGGTTGGGCATTGACTAAGACAGGAGGAGGGGGGGCGGGACCCACCTGGACTGCAGGTTTGAGAAGCGATACGTGGAAAGACCTCACTCCACGCATACTGGTGGGAAGATCAACGGAGTATGTGACATTGTTAATCTTCCTAGTAACTGGAAACGGACCCACGAACCTGGGACCAAGTTTGTCCGAGGGTTGTTTCAGGGTCAGGTGACGGGTTGACACCCAAACCAAATCTCCTGGTTGGAATTTCCATTCCAACGAGCGTCTCTTGTCAGCCTGACTTTTCTGACTCTGGAATGCCTTTACAAGGTTATTTTTGATGATCCACCACATGTCCTTAAATGATCTCAGCCACATCTCCAAGGCTGGGAACGGAGTGGCCGCAACTGGCAGTGGGGAGAATTTAGGCAGTTTACCGGTCACAATCTGAAATGGGCAGAAACCTGAGGACGAACTCTTTAAAGGGGAACTGAAGAGAGAGGTATATGGAGGCTGTCATGTTTATTTCCTTTTAGACAATACCAGTTGCCTGGCAGCCCTGCTGATCCTCTGCCTCTATTACTATTAGCCATAGTCCCTGAACAAGCATGCAGCAGATCAGGTGTTTCAGTGGTTCAGACTTATAAGTCTGATCTGACAAGACTAGCTGCATGCTTGTTTCTGGTTTTAATCAGATACTACTGCAGAGAAATAGACCAGCAGGGCTGCCAGGCAACTGGTATTGATTAAAAGGAAATAAACATGACAGCCTCCATATACCTCTCTCTTCAGTTCCCCTTTAAGTTATTGTGGGCAAATTCTGCATAAGGTAAATATTTCACCCAATCATTCTGTGCCTCAGCAACGTAGCATCTCAAAAATTGCTCCAGCGACTGGTTGACCCTCTCCGTCTGGCCATTTGTCTGTGGGTGATACCCTGAGGAAAATGACAATTTCATGCCCATCAAGTGACAAAATGCCCTCCAAAATTTCGAAATAAACTGAACTCCCCGATCAGATACTATGTCTTCTGGAATGCCATGTAGCCTGAAGATATGGATGATAAATAAATCGGCCAGTTCCTGGGCCGAGGGGAGTCCTTTCAAAGGCACGAAGTGGGCCATCTTGCTAAAACGGTCGACCACCACCCAAATAACTGACATGCCTTCAGATCTGGGAAGCTCCCCCACGAAATCCATGGACAAATGGGTCCATGGTTCGCTCGGGGTGGGTAAAGGCTGCAAGGTACCTACAGATGCCAGCCGGGAGGGCTTGCTTCTTGCGCACACCGCACATTCCCTGACAAATTCTTTACAGTCAGCGGCTAGCGAAGGCCACCAAGCACATCTGGCCACAAGATCCTGCGTCCTAGATGCTCCTGGATGTCCCGCATTCTTATGGGAGTGAACCATCTCCAAGATCTGGAGACGGAAGGGTAACGGAACAAATAACACCCCGTCTGGTTTCCCCTCTGGGATATCCTGCTGAAAAGGACTCAAAGTCTCTTCCCAGTCCTCCCAAGTCTCGGTGGCGGCTAAGACCACATTTCGTGGGACAATGGTTTCAGGAACAGGGGGCTGTGCTGTCTCTGGCTCAAAACACCTAGAAAGAGCGTCTGCCTTGGTATTCTTACTCCCTGGCGTATAAGTGATCAAAAATGTAAATCTCGAGAAGAATAGTGACCATCGAGCCTGCCTTGGGCTCAATCTTTTAGCCCCCTCGATGTATTCTAGGTTCTTGTGGTCGGTATAAACTGTGATAGTGTGCTCCGCTCCTTCTAGCCAGTGACGCCACTCTTCGAAGGCCAACTTGATGGCTAAGAGTTCCCTGTTGCCTATGTCATAGTTTCTCTCTGCCGGAGAGAACCTTCGGGAAAAATAGGCACACGGGTGTAGTCTACCCTGGAGACCAGAACGCTGGGACAGCACAGCCCCCACCCCGATCTCTGAGGCGTCCACCTCAACAATAAATGGAACGGAGGTGTCAACGTGTCTGAGTATGGGAGCTGAACAGAACAACCCCTTTAACTTAGAAAAAGCCTGTACTGCCTCGGGAGGCCAATGAGTGGTGTCTGCCCCTTTTCTAGTAAGGCTAGTGAGAGGAGCGACCACTGTGGAATACCCCTTTATAAACCTTCTATAATAGTTCGCAAACCCCAAGAACCGTTGCAATGATTTTAACCCCACCGGCTGTGGCCACTCCAGGACCGCGGAAACCTTGGCAGGGTCCATAGACAAACCTGAGGTGGAGATTATGTACCCCAAAAACGCAACCGACGTGACCTCGAAAATACATTTTTCGAGCTTGGCGTATAACAAATTTTGCCTCAGTTTGTCTAACACCATCCTGACATGGGTTCTGTGTTCCGAGAGGTTGTTAGAAAAAATGAGAATGTCGTCAAGATAGACTAGAACGAACTTTCCCAATACCTCCCGAAACACCTCATTGATGAGTTCCTGGAAGACGGCCGGGGCATTACACAACCCGAAGGGCATCACCCTATACTCGTAGTGCCCATCGGGGGTATTGAAGGCCGTCTTCCATTCATCGCCCTTCCTTATACGCACCAGGTTGTATGCCCCCCGTAAATCCAGTTTAGAAAATATGCTAGCCTCAGTGACCTGTGTGAACAAATCGTCAATAAGTGGTAACGGGTAGCGATTCTTCACAGTGATTTTATTGAGACCTCGATAATCGATGCAAGGCCGTAACCCCCCATCTTTCTTTTTGACAAAAAAGAAACCTGCCCCAGCGGGCGACCGGGACGGCCTAATGAAGCCCTTTGCCAAGTTCTCACGAATGTATTCCTGCATGGCAAGTTTCTCGGGGCCAGACAAGTTATATAAATGACCTCGAGGAGGCACACAACCGGAACGAAGATCAATGGGACAGTCGAAGGAACGATGCGGGGGCAACTTATCCGCGGCCTTGGGACAAAATACATCGGCATAATCTGCATATTGCTTTGGTACACCTTCCACCTGTACCTTGGTTAGACCCAACGTTAGTCTCCCCAAACACTGCTGGAAACAGTGAGGTGACCATGCCGTCAACTGTCCTGTGGCCCAGTCTATCTGTGGGGAATGTACCTGCAACCAAGGCATGCCTAGGATAATAGTGGAGGTGGACATCTGCAACACATAAAACTGTAACTGCTCCCCGTGTAAAACCCCTATGGTGAGTCCCACAAACGGAGTCTGTGACAGGGGACAGTTCCGCTGCAAAGGGGAGTCGTCAACTGCCGTGACCTGGATGGGGGGTCTCACGGGAGTGAGTGGTAACCCCAACTCCTGAGCAAACTCAAAATTCATAAAGTTAGCCGCTGAGCCGGAATCAATGAAGGCTTCAGTGGCAACAGATTTATCTTCCCATGTGACCGTACAAGGGAGAAGTAATTTTTTTTCCCTAAGGGGTGAAGTTTGTGTGCCTAGGGTGTCACCCCCCACTACTCCTAGGCAGACCCGTTTCCCGCCCTATTGGGGCAGTTTCGCACCCTATGCCCTGCCTCTGCACAGTATAGGCACAGTTGTTCCGTCATCCTCCGCCTTCGCTCCACCTGGGTCAATTTTGAACGACCAATTTGCATCGGCTCTGGTGGAGGCAAGGCCAGAAAGGGTGAGACAGGCGGAGGTGCTGGTTCAGAGGCTGCAGCAACCGGTGCCGTATACGAAGTCACCCTGACACGGTGACTTCCCCTAGCCTGCTTCTGATGGCGTAGCCTGCGATCTACACGAATGGCCGATGATATGGCCTCATCAACTGTCTTGGGCTCTGGTACTGTCAACATTAAGTCAGAGACCTCCTCCGTCAATCCAGACAGAAAATAATCCATAAGAGCGAAGTTATCAAATCTAGAGGTGATTGACCACCTACGGAACTCCGCCGCATAATCCTCGACCGACCCTCTGCCTTGCCGCAAAAGCTTGAGTTTCCGCTCTGAGGTCACAGCAAGGTCAGGGTCGTCGTAGATTATGGCCATGGCCTTAAAGAACTCGTCTACCGAAGTCAGAGCGGTATCGGTAGCAGGCAGGTTATATGCCCAGGACTGGGAGTCCCCAGTCAATAAGGTTTTAATAAAGATGACCCGTTGGGCCTCAGTCCCCGAGGATCGGGGTCTCAATTCAAAATACGACAATACTCTACTCCTGAAATTCCGGAAGTCCGACTTGTGGCCGGAAAATTTCTCAGGGACAGGCATACGGATGTCGTCACTAGGAGGGGATCGCACTGAATCGACTGATGTCTGGAGGGTTCTCACAGAGCCTGATAAGGCATCAATTAAGGCTTTGTGCTGACCTAGTGCTTGATGGATGCTATCCACCGAAGTGGCAAGCACAGTCAGAGGATCAGTGCGTTCCATCGGTATTTTTGGTCTGGCGTTCTGTAACGCTCGGTGAAGCACAGAGAGGTCTGATTACCGGTGACCTGCAGCGTCACGGGGAATACAGACGTATACCAGATTATGTGTGATCTGCAGTATCACCGATAATCCAATATACCAGCTAACCTCTGTTCACCGGAGTAGAGTGTAGTGTTTTGGTGTAACAGTAACACTTAGAGGACTAGGCCTCAGTACAGTAAGACGTACTGTACAGATTACTTCCGCAACCCTGAGCTCTCCAAGGCGGGAGGAGTCAGACTGCTAGCAGGAAGTATCTTCTGAAAGTCACCCTCAGGCGGAAGGGTTACTAACAGAACGAAGAACCTCCTCCAATGATGAGGTCGGTTCTCGAGGTCGGACAAGCCAGGTCGTACACACACAGACAGATAAAGTACAAGATCGAGAGGCAGAGACGGAGTCAAAGTACAGGCAGGGTTCGGCAACGGGGTATCAGGTATATCGGGGTACAGAATCAGGAGGCAGAAACAGAGTCTAGGAGCGAGCCGGGGTTCGGCAACGGTGTATCAGAGATAACGAGGTACAAGATCAAAGTTCAGAAGAGTAGTCAAGGCAGGCAAGAAGTCATAACAAATATCACAATCAAACTAGTACTTTAAGCTATCAACAAATCTATCTTAGTGTAGGATTACAGCTCCAGCTGGTCCCGGCACACTAACGGATCTGACTAACGGATCTGGGTGCTCCCACGTATGTGAACGCAACGCCAGACAAGGAACAAATGAACAGCCAGCAGTATATATACACATATCCCCTCTCCAGCACCTCCCTAAGTGCTGGACCAATGAGGAGTGAAGCTATGGTCAGCTGACCTGCCTGGTCAGCTGACTCTCCCCTGAGAGTAATAAATTATGTTTGAGTGCGCGCGCGCGCGTCACTCTGAATCTTGTGGGACTATGAGTCCCAGCAACAGCAGCCCCGTTCTGCGGTGTCCCCGCAGCGGGGATCTGCTGGCTATCTGCCGCATTCAGCGCGGCGGTTTCGCCGCGTTCTGCGGCCTGATGCACGGAGGCAGCCGCCTCATGATGCGAGGAGGCGGCTGCCTCTCCGTGCGAGAAGTTCCTGTGTGCGGAAGGAGCCGCCCGCCGCTGGCTCATGGCGGCGGCTCCTCCGCGCTTTCTCACAATAGCCATGTTTTATTTCTTATAATATAATAATAGTAATAGTTCTCATTGTCCAGTCAATGACTACCCGTTCTATCTTTCAAGAATGTTATTACATGTATACTATACATCAATACGTTATATTTTCACAGGGAAGTTCTAAAATTTGACTTAAAGAGGAACTCCAGTGAAAATAATGTAATAAAAAAGTGCTTCATTTTTACAATAATTATGTATAAATGATTCAGTCAGTGTTTGCCCATTGTAAAATCTTTTAATTCCCTGATTTACATTCTGACATTTATTACATGGTGACATTTTTACTGTTGGCAGGTGATGTAGCTGCTGCATGCTTTTTTGGCAGTTGGAAACAGCTGTAAACAGCTATTTCCCACAATGCAACAAGGTTCACAGACAGGATACTGCCAGGAGTACCACGGTCCTCAAAGTTTCTTGTGGGAGGGGTTTCACCACAATATCAGTCATACAGCGCCCCCTGATGGACTGTTTGTAAAAAGGAATAGATTTCTCATGTAAAAGGGGTTATCAGCTACTGATTGGGATAAAGTTCAATTCTTGGTCGAGGTTTCTCTTTAAAGGACTTCCGAGGTCAAATAGACAAAACATTTTTTTACCTGTTTAATTTTCAAATCCAAGGCCATGACCCTCCGCGCCCTCCACTCCATTCCGCCGCCAATACATCTATTTCAATGTCCCCAGGTTGGGTGCCGACCCCACCACACGGGTCGTGCACTATTCCACCTCTAAGATGGCTGCGGAGAGGAGCTGCGGCTGCGCAGTACGCATGGACACTAGTGCGGCTGTGCAGCCTTTAGCCCTCCTCCAGCCGCTTGATGTGAGTGTGCCCGATGTACGCTCAGGAGGATGCCGAGACCCAGTACGCGGCTGGAGGAGGGCTAAAGGCTGCGCAGCCGCACTAGCGTCCATGCGTACTGTGCAGCTGCGGCTCCTCTCGGCGTCCATCTTAGAGGTGGAATAGCACACGACCCGTGCAGTGGGGTCGGTACCTGACCTGGGGGCATTGAAATAGATACATTGGCGTCAGAACGGAGCAGAGGGCACGGAGGATCTCCACCTTGGATTTAAATATGATACAGGTAAAAAAATGTTTTTGTCTATTTGGCCTCGGAAGTCCTTTAAGTCAGCAATACTAGCTGTCAGAGCCTCTATTGAAAAAGATCAAGACCATGAAATGCACATCAGGCTAATTGTACTTAGGGTTATCCTTTTGAAGAGCACGACCTATGCATCAAGAGGCCAGCCACTTACACAAGTGTGGGACAGGTGTTCCCCACATGTGCTTGAAGTTGCTGCTATCTAGCAACACAGGTTTTTTGTGAGTAACTTGTTTTTCTACATTTCACACACTTCACATATTCTGACACACCACACTATATTTGGCTCCCATTCTTCTTTGTGTGCATTTTTCCCATCAAGGTCGCTTGATCCACCTCTTACATCAGGCTAATGTACAAGTGTTGTTTGATAATAAACTTGATATTATGTACAAAAGTATGCTGTGAAATATTGGTCTTAATAAATAGTTTCTATTAGATTAACCATTTTAGCCTTTTGGACATTACTGTCACGTCCGAAAGGCTGCTGCATGCTCGTGTGCTCCCGTGCCGCCCCCGTTAGCCCGGAGATCAATTAATGGGAACATAGTTTCCAGTCATTGATCTAAGTCCCCGATAGAAAGACAGACAGCTTCTTATGAGAAGCCGTGATCTTTCTGAACAAAAAAAAAGTCACATCCTCCTTATACTTCCTGTACGCGAGAGTGCTCACTTACAGGATGGAATAGTAAAATTACATATACATACATTTTTTTTCACACAAAACACAATAAATTACATTTAAAATTATCTGTTTACCTCCCACACCCAAAAAATATCCAAATAAAACTTTAACTAAAAAAAAAAAAATAAAGAAATAAAATAATTACAATTTTAAAAAAACAACATAAATAGTTACCTAAGGGTGTGAACTTTTTTAATATGCATGTCAAGAGGGTATATTACTAATATTTTTTTTAAATTATAAGCTTGTAAATAGTGATGGACACAAAACTGAAAAAATACACCTTTATTTCCAAATAAAATATTGGCACCATACATTGTGATAGGGACATAATTTAAATGGTGTAATAACCAGGGCAAATGGGCAAATAAAATGTGTGGGTTTTACATATGGTAGCATGTATTATTTTAAAGCTACAATGGCTGAAAACTGAGAAATAATTTTTTTTTTCAATTTTTTTCTTAATATTCCTGTTAAAATGCATTTAGAAAAAAATAATTCTTAGCAAAATGTACCACCCAAAGAAAGTTTAATTGGTGGTTGAAAAAATAAGATATAGACCAATTCATTGTGATAATTAGTGATAAAATTATTGGCGAATTAATGGGAGGTGAAAATTGCTCGGATGCATAAGGTGGAAAATGACTTAAGGCTGAAGTGGTTTAATGCTTTTTAACCACTTAAGGACCGCCCCCAGCCGATGGGTGGCGGCAAAGTCCGGGCCCAAACGACCGCAATACGCCCATCGGCGGGGGCGGCTGCGGGAGTGGCTATGCGGCGATCGCGTCATTCGTGACGCGATCAGCCGCCGGGGACTCGCTCCGCCCACCGCTCGTAGTAACCCGCCGGCCGTTCGGAAGCGCCGGCGGGTTACTAGCACCCGGATCGCCGCATGTACATAGTATAATAGGCTTTGTAATGTATACAAAGCCTATTATACTGGCTGCCTCCTGCCCTGGTGGTCCCAGTGTCCGAAGGACCACCAGGGCAGGCTGCAGCCACCCTAGTCTGCACCCAAGCACACTGATTTCCCCCCCCTGCCCCCTGATCGCCCACAGCACCCCTCAGACCCCCCCTGCCCACCCCCCAGACCACTGTTTGCACCCAGTCACCCCCCTAATCACCCATCAATCACTCCCTGTCACTATCTGTCAACGCTATTTTTTTTTTATCCCCCCCCCTGCCCACTGCCCCCTCCTGATCACCCCCCCACCCCTCAGATTCTCCCCAGACCCCCCCCCCCCCCAGACCCCCCCCGTGTACTATATGTATCTATCCCCCCTGATCACCTGTCAATCACCTGTCAATCACCCGTCAATCACCCGTCAATCACCCGTCAATCACCCGTCAATCACCCCCTGTCACTGCTACCCATTAATCAGCCCCTAACCTGCCCCTTGCGGGCAATCTGATCACCCACCCACACCAATAGATCGCCCGCAGATCCGACATCAGATCACCTCCCAAGTGCAGTGTTTACATCTCTTCTCTCCTCTAAACACCCACTAATTACCCATCAATCACCCATCAATCACCCCCTATCACCACCTGTCACTGTTACCCATCAGATTAGACCCTAATCTACCCCTTGCGGGCACCCAATCACCCGTCCACATGCTCAGATTGCCCTCAGACCCCCCCTTATCAATTCGCCAGTGCAATATTTACATCTGTTATTCCCTGTAATAACCCACTGATCACCTGTCAATCACCTATCAATCACCCCCTGTCACTGCCACCTATCAATCACCCCCTGTCACTGCCACCCATCAATCAGCCCCTAACCTGCCCCTTGCGGGCAATCTGATCACCCACCCACACCAATAGATCGCCCGCAGATCCAACATCAGATCACCTCCCAAGTGCAGTATTTACATCTCTTCTCTCCTCTAAACACCCACTAATTACCCATCAATCACCCCCTATCACCACCTGTCACTGTTACCCATCAGATTAGACCCTAATCTGCCCCTTGCGGGCACCCAATCACCCGCCCACACGCTCAGATTGCCCTCAGACCCCCCCCCCCCCTTATCAATTCGCCAGTGCAATATTTACATCTGTTATTCCCTGTAATAACCCACTGATCACCTGTCAATCACCTATCAATCACCCCCTGTCACTGCCACCCATCAATCACCCCCTGTCACTGCCACCCATCAATCAGCCCCTAACCTGCCCCTTGCGGGCAATCTGATCACCCACCCACACCAATAGATCGCCCGCAGATCCGACATCAGATCACCTCCCAAGTGCAGTGTTTACATCTCTTCTCTCCTCTAAACACCCACTAATTACCCATCAATCACCCCCTATCACCACCTGTCACGGTTACCCATCAGATTAGACCCTAATCTGCCCCTTGCGGGCACCCAATCACCCGCCCACACCTCAGAACGTCCTCAGACCCCAGCCCTGATCACCTCGCTAGTGCATTGCTTGCATCTATTTCCCCCCTCTAATCACACCTTGAGACACCCATCAATCACCTCCTGTCACCCCCTAGCACACCTACCCATCAGATCAGGCCCTAATTTGCCCTGTGTGGGCTCCTGATCAC
Source organism: Hyperolius riggenbachi (assembly GCF_040937935.1). Taxonomy (NCBI): domain Eukaryota; kingdom Metazoa; phylum Chordata; class Amphibia; order Anura; family Hyperoliidae; genus Hyperolius; species Hyperolius riggenbachi. The sequence goes on along the minus strand of NC_090651.1, from coordinate 265,245,815 downwards.
TCGGCCAAACCCTCAGATCCCTCTCAGACCCCCTTCCGATCACCTCCCCAGTGCATTGATTGCATCTATTTTCCCCTCTAACCGCCCCCTGAGACATCCATCAATCACCTCCTGTCACCCCCCTAGCACTCCTATCCATCAGATCAGGCCCAAAACATCCTGTCATCTAAGAGGCCACCCTGCTTATGACCGGTTCCACAAAATGTGCCCCCTCATAGACCACCTGTCATCAAAATTTGCAGATGCTTATACCCCTGAACAGTCATTTTGAGAAATTTGGTTTCCAGACTACTCACAGTTTTGGGCCCGTAAAATGCCAGGGCAGTATAGGAACCCCACAAGTGACCCCACTTTAGAAAGAAGACACCCCAAGGTATTCTGTTAGGTGTATGATGAGTTCATAGAAGATTTTATTTTTTGTCAAAAGTTAGCGGAAATTGGATTTTTATTGTTTTTTTCACAAAGTGTCATTTTTCACTAACTTGTGACAAAAAATAAAATCTTCTATGAACTCACCATACCCCTAATGGAATACCTTGGGGTGTCTTCTTTCTAAAATGGGGTCACTTGTGGGGTTCCTATACTGCCCTGGCATTTTAGGGGCCCTAAACTGTGAGGAGTAGTCTAGAAAACAAATGCCTCAAAATGACCTTTGAATAGGACATTGGGCCCCTTAGCGCACCTAGGCTGCAAAAAAGTGTCACACATGTGGTATCGCCATACTCAGGAGAAGTAGTATAATGTGTTTTGTGGTGTATTTTTACACATACCCATTCTGGGTGGGAGAAATCTCTCTGTAAATGGACAATTGTGTGTAAAATAAATCAAAAATGTGTCATTTACAGAGATATTTCTCCCACCCAGCATGGTTATATGTAAAAATACACCACAAAACACATTATACTACTTCTTCTGAGTACGGCGATACCACATGTGTGACACTTTTTTGCAGCCTAACTGTGCTAAGGGGCCCAAAGTCCAATGAGTACCTTTAGGATTTCACAAGTCATTTTGAGACATTTGGGTTCAAGACTACTCCTCACGGTTTAGGGCCCCTAAAATGCCAGGGCAGTATAGGAACCCCACAAGTGACCCCATTTTAGAAAGAAGACACCCCAAGGTATTCTGTTAGGTGTATAATGAGTTCATAGAAGATTTTATTTTTTGTCACAAGTTAGCGGAAATTGATATGTATTGGTTTTTTTTTCACAAAGTGTCATTTTCCGCTAACTTGTGACAAAAAAAAAATCTTCTATGAACTCACCATACTCCTAACAGAATACCTTGGGGTGTCTTCTTTCTAAAATGGGGTCACTTGTGGGGTTCCTATACTGCCCTGGCATTTTAGGGGCCCTAAACCGTGAGCAGTAGTCTAGAATCCAAATGCCTCAAAATGACCTGTGAATAGGACGTTAGGCCCCTTAGCGCACCTAGGTTGCAAAAAAAGTGTCACACATGTGGTATCGCCGTACTCAGAAGAAGTAGTATATTGTGTTTTGGGGTGTATTTTTACACATACCCATGCTGGGTGGGAGAAATCTCTCTGTAAATGGACAATTGTGTGTAAAAAAAATCAAACAATTGTCATTTACAGAGATATTTCTCCCACCCAGCATGGGTATGTGTAAAAATACACCCCAAAACACATTATACTACTTCTCCTGAGTACGGCGGTACCACATGTGTGGCACTTTTTTGCACCCTAAGTGCGCTAAGAGGCCCAAAGTCCAATGAGTACCTTTAGGATTTCACAGGTCATTTTGCGACATTTGGTTTCAAGACTACTCCTCACGGTTTAGGGCCCCTAAAATGCCAGGACAGTATAGGAACCCCACAAATGACCCCATTTTAGAAAGAAGACACCCCAAGGTATTCCGTTAGGAGTATGGTGAGTTCATAGAAGATTTTATTTTTGTCACAAGTTAGCGGAAAATGACACTTTGTGAAAAAAAAAACAATTAAAATCAATTTCCGCTAATTTGTGACAAAAAAAAATCTTCTATGAACTCACCATCCTCCTAACGGAATACCTTGGGGTGTCTTCTTTCTAAAATGGGGTAATTTGTGGGGTTCCTATACTGTCCTGGCATTTTAGGGGCCCTAAACCGTGAGGAGTAGTCTTGAAACGAAATTTCTCAACATGATCTGTGAAATCCTAAAGGTACTCATTGAACTTTGGGCCCCTTAGCGCAGTTAGGGTGCAAAAAAGTGCCACACATGTGGTATCGCCGTACTCAGGAGAAGTAGTATAATGTGTTTTGGGGTGTATTTTTCCACATACCCATGCTGAGTGGGAGAAATATCTCTATAAATAGACAATTGTGTGTAAAAAAAATTAAACAATTGTCATTTACGGAGATATTTCTCCCACCCAGCATGGGTATGTGTAAAAATACACCCCAAAACACATTATACTACTTCTCCTGAGTACGGCAATACCACATGTGTGGCACTTTTTTGCAGCCTAACTGCGCTAAGGGGCCAAAAGTCCAATGAGCATCTTTAGGCTTTACAGGGGTGCTTACAATTAGGCACCCCCCAAAATGCCAGGACAGTGAACACACCCCACAAATGACCCCATTTTGGAAAGTAGACACTTCAAGGTATTCAGAGAGGAGCATAGTGAGTCTGTGGCAGATTTAATTTTTTTTTTGTCGCAAGTTAGAAGAAATGGAAACTTTTTTTTTCTTTTTTTTGTCAGAAAGTGTCATTTTCCGCTAACTTGTGACAAAAAATAAAATCTTCTATGAACTCACCATGCCTCTCACTGAATACTTTGGGATGTCTTCTTTCCAAAATGGGGTCATTTGGGGGGTATTTGTACTATCCTGGAATTTTAGCCCCTCATGAAACCTGACAGGGGCGCAGAAAAGTCAGAGATGCTTGAAAATGGGAAAATTCACTTTTGGCACCATAGTTTGTAAACGCTATAACTTTTACCCAATCCAATAAATATACACTGAATGGTTTTTTTTTTTATCAAAGACATGTAGCAGAATAACTTTCGCGCTCAAATGTATAGGAAATTTTACTTTATTTGAAAAATGTCAGCACAGCAAGTTAAAAAAGTCATTTTTTTGCCAAGATTCATGTCTTTTTTGATGAATATAATAAAAACTAAAACTCGCAGCAGCAATCAAATAGCAGCAAAAGAAAGCTGTATTAGTGACAAGAAAAGGAGGTAAAATTCCTTTAGGTGGTAGGTTGTATGACCGAGCAATAAACCGTGAAAGCTGCAGTGGTCTGAATGGAGAAAAAGGCTCTGGTCCTTAAGGGGCGAAAAGACTGTGGTCCTCAAGTGGTTAAAGAGACTCCGTAACAAAAATTGCATCCTGTTTTTTATCATCCTACAAGTTCCAAAAGCTATTCTAATGTGTTCTTGCTTACTGCAGCACTTTCTGCTATCACCATCTCTGTAATAAATCAATGTATCTTTCCCCTGTCAGACTTGTTGGCCTGTGTCTGGAAGGCTGCCAAGTTCTTCAGTGCTGTGGTTCTGCTATGAACTCCCCCTTCCAGGCCCCTCTATGCACACTGCCTGTGTATTATTTAGATTAGGGCAGCTTCTCTCTTCTCTCTTATCTTTTACAAGCTGGATAAATCGTCCTCTGAACTGGCTGGGCTTTCACATACTGAGGAAATTCAGACAAGGGCAAAGCTGTTTGCAGGAAGAAAAGAGCAGTCTGAAACTTCAGTGCATGAGAGATGCAGGGGGAAAGAAACACACAATGATCTCTTGAGATTCAAAAGGAAGGGTGTATACAGCCTGCTTGTGTATGGATGTATTTTCTATGTGTGGGCATACTGTACATCAACCTACTTCCTGTTTTGGTGGCCATTTTGTTTGTTTATAAACAAACTTTTTAAAACTGTTTTTAACCACTTTTAATGCGGCGGGGAGCGGCGAAATTGTGACAGAGGGTAATAGGAAATGTCCTGTAACGAACTGGTATGTTTACTTTTGTGCGATTTTAACAATACAGATTCTCTTCAAGAGTCCTCACCAGGCCCATATATTTTTATATATTTGCCTTGTAAGCCAGATGGTGTCTTCACATCAGTATCATTGTGGAGTCTGTCTACTAAAAAACTCTTCCCAAACTCTCCCCAATGCAAAATGTTGCAGTTGGGCTCCCATCAGGTGTGAACCAAACACCTGTATGGTTGAAATAAATGTGATTGTAACAGCAGTTGTCTTGTTGTGTAGTGGAACCAACAGATCACAATCAGTTACAAGTTAATAAATCTTATTGTAGTAAAAGATGCTTATCAGTGTAAATCACAGGTCTTAAACACTAATGCTTGCTGTTTCCCTCTGAAGCCACCAAACTGGGTACTGCTGCAAGGTGGGTAGTGAGTAACTTGCCTTTGGTGCTCTCACTCCATCCACCTGTGCTATGCTGAGCATTGAGTACAGGAAACAAGATCCCTTTCTAGATTCCAGGGAGGGGTTTCCTGTGGCTGGGCATGTTAACGGGGTGATGCCTTTTGCTCTTAAAACAGCATTACTACTACCTATTTGGATAGACTCATGGTAATCAAAATACTACAAAGTCACCCTCTTACATGATTTTAACACAATTCTATGAAGTTCATACATTTTTTGAAGATTTTTACATGAGATGAGTCTTAAGAAAGTATGTATATTTTAACAAATTGTGTACATGGTACGACTAATTACAGGTCTCCGTCATACCATATAATGATTAATGTATGGTTTTAACACTGTTTTCTTGTGTGTATATACACTCACCAAAAGGATTATTAAGAACACCTGTTTAATTTATCATTAATGCAATTATCTAATCAACCAATCACATCGCAGTTGCTTCAATGCATTTAGTGGTGAGGTCCTGGTCAAGACAATCTCCTGAACTCCAAACTGAATGTCAGAATAGGAAAGAAAGGTGATTTAAGCTATTTTAAGCATGGCATGGTTGTTGGTGCCAGATGGGCCGGTCTGAGTATTTCACAATCTGCTCAGTTACTGGGATTTTCACGCACAACCATTTCTAGGGTTTACAAAGAATGGTGTGAAAAGGGAAAAACATCCAGTATGCGGCAGTCCTGTGGGCGAAAATGCCTTGTTGATGCTAGAGGTCAGAGGAGAATGGGCCGACTGATTCAAGCTGATAGAAGAGCAACGTTGACTGAAATAACCACTCGTTAAAACCGAGGTATGCAACAAAGGATTTGAGAAGCCACAACATGCACAACCTTGAGACAGATGGGCTAAAGCAGCAGAAGACCCCACCGGGTACCACACATCTCCAATACAAATGGGAAAAAGAGGCTACAATTTGCACAAGCTCACCAACATTGAACAGTTGAAGACTGGAAAAATGTTGCCTGGTCTGATAAGTCTCAGTAGAGTAAGAATTTGGCGTAAACAGAATGAGAACATGGATCCATCATGCCTTGTTACCACTGTGCAGGCTGGTGGTGGTGGTGTAATGGTGTGGGGGATGTTTTCTTGGTACACTTTAGGCACACTTTAGGCCCCTTAGTGCCAATTGGGCAGCATTTAAGTGCCAAGGGCTACCTGAGCATTGTTTCTGACCATGTCCATCCCTTCATGACCACCATGTACCAATCCTCTGATGGCTACTTCCAGCAGGAAAATGCACCATGTCACAAAGCTCGAATCATTTCAAATTGGTTTCTTGAACATGACAATGAGTTCACTGTACTAAAATGGCCCCCACAGTCACCAGATCTCAACCCAATAGAGCATCTTTGGGATGTGATGGAACAGGAGCTTTGTGCCCTGGATGTGCATCCCACAAATCTCCATCAACTGCAAGATGCTATCCTATCAATACAGGTCAACAATTCTAAAAAAATGCTTTCAGCACCTTTTTGAATCAATGCCAATTAGAATTAAGGCAGTTCTTAAGGCGAAAGGGGGTCAAACACCGTATTAGTATGGTGTTCCTAATAATCCTTTAGGTGAGTGTATATATGTATAATTGTAATTATAATTGTAAATTAAAGTCGCCATTCTGAAGATTAATAAAGAATTTTGGATCTGTAGCTGTTTACATTTTTCACAATTTCTTTGTTTTTTATGAAGTCCTTGAGGGATAACCTTGGTGGAATTACGTTTAAATGCCTCATCTTCTTCAATATATTCCCATTATCTTTCTCAACAGATAAGATTGTTGTTTATACCACCATTAATTAACTGTAGAAGCCCAGCAAAATCTGTAGTAAAAGCATTTTCTTACTCCACTACTTTTCATATATATTAGACATCTGTTTAGTGTATGCCCTTCTTTCTTAGAACATTTGTTAAACAGCGTGTTTGTGAATATTAAGTAGTTCAGTCTAGTGCACACTAACACACTTTGGTACCTCCATCAAGTTTCACTTTCAGTTGATATCTCTTCCCTAAATTTTATCTAATTGATAATCATATTAGGTCACACAGCCAGAGAATTAAAATTCAAACAGCTTTAAAGAGAGTCTGAAGCCAGATTAAAAATGGCTTTTTAGCTTATATTCAGCAGGGACATGTTTGCCCCTGCTAAAACGCTGCTATCCCACGGCATAACGAAGAGCCTTTACCCCTCAAATCCCCCCTGCAAAATGTACGACCAACTTGGTCGTGGATTTTGCTGACCCTGTGCGCTTCCATGTGAGGCCGGGCTATGAGCTGCAGCCCTGCCTCACATGCGTCTGTCAGCACGTATCTCCGCCTCTCTCCCGCCCCTCTCAGTGAAGGCAGACTGAGAGGGGCAGGGGAGAGACGGAGATACGCCACTGATAGACACGTGTTAGGCAGGGCTGCAGCTCATGGCCTGGCCTCACACTGAAGCGCTCCCCGGAGGTAGCAGGTGGGATTTGGGGGGTAAAGACCCCTCGTTATGTCACGGGATAGCGGCGTTTTAGCAGGGGCAAACATGCCCCTGCTGAATATTAGCTAAAAAGCCATTTTTAATCTGGCTTCAGACTCTCTTTAAGGGGAAGGGAAACCAGTTGCAAATGTTTCAAAAGTAACAAAAGTAAGTAACATTTTGTACCACCTTTTTCTACAGGCATGATTCAGAACTGGATCAATACAATAGTAATGTGACATACTGATCCGATCCAGTACAATTTTTCTCCTAAGCTTTCTCATAGTTGATATTTTCACATTTTATAAATAAAATGCCCTTTAAGCCACCATTTACTTAGAATAATTGACAGTACTTTTTCACCCAGTTTTTGGTACTTTTCAAATGCAAAGTGCTGAAAAGTTTTTTGTTTTTTTAAACAGAAGATAAAAAATGATCTGCTACGAGAAAACGTAAATTGAATCGGGCCCAATGTCTTTTAGTCACACAGTCTTACCTTCTTTGAAATGAAATAGACCCCACCAGTACTTAGACCTACTGAACCCTGAAATTATTTGACAATCAAGTTAGACACCAACAATAATCAAATTAAGTATCATCCAGAGAGAACAGCAATAGGAAATAAAAGATTGGGACATGTGAAGAAGTCAACCAACAAGTCAGCCTGTCCTGTAATCTTCAGAATAATTTGTTGTCAAATTTATTGTCAAATGCCCTCAGGGATCATTCTACACACCGATGGGGTCTTTTACATTTCAAAAGAGGTAACCGTGTGACTAAGGGCTAGTTCACACTCGGTGCTTGGAGCGCCGCTAGCCCGCAATCGCGTTCAGCTCCGCAATTTGCAGCTAGAATCTTGCAATTTGCCTTGATTTGCGCTTGTGATTCCCGTTCAATAGAACGAGAATCACATCAAATGCTGCATGCAGCACATTTTCAATTGATTGAAATCGCAAACGCTGCAGTGTGAATGTATCCATAGAGATACATTAGCAGCAGTGCTTTGCTGATCACCGGGGATCAGCAAATCGCTGAAGAATTGCCAAGTGTGAACCAGCCCTGAAAGGCACAGGTCCATGTTCAATTAACTTTTTCTCCTAAAGTATCTTCTAGGTGATATTTTAACAACTTATCAATAAACTGCATTTTAAGCCACCAGCAAGAAAGAAAATACAGTAGATTCCCTTCATAGTAAGTCCCAAGAGACCAGGAAAATTAGTTTATTATATCCGAAGTTAACTACATCAGAATTGGTCATACATTGCATATTTATACACACGCATATGCTGAGTTAACTATATCCAGAGGTTTACTATATTCAAGTTTACTATAACAAGATTCTTCAGTTCTCAGAATAATGTTGACAGTAGTTATTCACCTACGATTTGACAAAAAGCTGTAAACTTATTTTAAAGAGAGGATAAAAAATTCCTGTATCTCCTTGGAAAAAACTTAGGAGAAAGGGGGAATTGAAGAGGGGCCATAGTGTCAGATTGCTGAATAAGCCTACACAATCACAGCCTTCATAATCACATATGTTACATTACTTTTGTACATTTCAGATCCAGTTCTGTAGCATGTCTAAATTAGAAACTTAAAATGTCAAAAGCTTGCACAGAAATTCTTGTAGAGCTAGTCATTAAAGATATTACCTAAACAATTTGTGTTCTAATGTTCTTGTCTTTAGATTCCCTCACACGTTCTTCCTTCCCACCCGGCCACTTGTCACTCATGATTCAGACTTCTGGCAGCTTGGCCCACCAAGTACTAACAGGGTGAGGCTGCCTCCAATGTCTACAAGCTTGCCTAAAGCCAATTTTGGATCTGAGTTTTCTTTAGTTAGTGTTTGATGGCTTAACACATCTCTACAAGGCAGCAGGTTTTTCTTGTTAGGGTTTACTCCCATTGGTCCTTCTGGTTTCTCACCTTGGGAATTCTTCATCATCTTCTGCAAAGAAAACCTTAATCAGTTCTAACCTTAGCCCAAGTGAGCAAGTCCTTATTTGATGGTGTCAAGTTGCTATATCACCAGTGAGAACCATGGTATTCGATGTATGTGAGCCTGCAAGACCACAACCTCTCTATACCATGTTATTGCTGCCACTAAAGTTCAGGAATGTTTGGTAGGGCTCTATTAGTCTTGGGTCCTAAAAAGACAAACAATAAGTAGGACACTGTCTTTTGGAGACATCTTAATAGAGCCATCAGAAAATCAAGAAGAGAATGAGTTTTGATACAAAAATGTATGCAAAATTGTAATGATTATACAAAATCACTTGTATTTGCAAATCGTAATTATGTATAGGTGTAATTTAAAAAAAGTATGTGAAATTTCAAGTAATCGTAAGTAGTTGATTACAATCATCACTAAAAATAACTATCCTACGAATCAAATCTTCCATTCTGCGTTTGGTCAGTCCTATATTTCTGTTTATGTCAGATCTACTAACACAAAGTGACAGTGTTTTTTTTTTCTGTTTTTTTTTCTGTTATTGTTTGGTTGGTTGGTTGTCTTTTTTAGTCATGCCCCTGCTACAATCACAGCCAGTCATTTCAGAATGCTAGATTTGCATGGGTACGGAACTTACATTTTGATTGTTCCCATGGTGAATCTGCATCTGTGGAGAGTCAGCTCTTGTCTGGATGGAGACAGCTGATTACGAACCTCACTAATCTTTATGAACAGAAGCAAAATTATAAATTACTTTTAATATCTAAGGAAAATAATGTTGGGTAAATATTTCTGAAGAAATAGCTTATTCATTTTGCTCCTATCCCAACAACGGCTGTCCCTGTGGCACATGTGCAGTAGCACAAACGCAGGGACACACACACACACACACACACACACCACACACACACCACACACACACCACACACACACCACATGCACACACACACACCACACACACACACACACACACACACACACACACACACACACACACACACACACACACACACACACACACAGCATAGGACGCAGAGACACTTAGGTAGGATACACAGGTAAGTATGCTCAAACAGTCCGTCCAACGGTAATTTAAATCACAGCTTATTACATTTTAAAACTCCCTCTCTTGGTCTCCACTATTCAGCATGCTTTTCTTAGTTCAATCAGGCCCATTTTTTGGGGACGGCGAGGCGGGTTGCGCAGAGACAAAAGGGGAAGCAGTGAGAACAGAACGAGGAGAGGAGAATGCTAAAGGCACAGTGGAGCAAAAGCACCATCCTTGCTGGTGGAGTGAAGCACACATGATTCTTTTATCCCCCTCTTCGGCATCCTGTCTCCATAGCTGCAGGATGCCAGACAGAAGAATTGTGTGTGTCTCATTCTGCTGGCCAGGATGGTGCGTTCGCTCTGCTGTGCCTTTAGCAGGTGAGGCTTTGGCTGTACTAAATTGTGTGTGGGGAGGGAGAGGGGATCTGGCTGCCTATATTTTGGGTGGGGTTTGGGGATGGAGGGGGGTTGTGGCTAGGCTAAATTGTGTGTGGGGAGTGGGGAGGGAGAGGTGCTGTAGCTGACCAATATTGTGTGTGTGTGGTCGGGGGGTGGAAGGGAGGGGGTCTCTGGAGGCCTATATTGTGTGCGTGTGTGTGTGTGGGGGGGTCTCTAGCTTCCTATATTGTGTGTATGTGGGGGGGGGTCTCTAGCTTCCTATATTTTGAGTGGGGGGGTGGAAATCTCTTGCTTCCTATATTGTGTGTGTGTGTGTGGAGGGGGGAGGCCTGCCTATATTGGTTGTGGGGGGCACTGGCTGAACTATATTGTGGGTGGGAGTGGAGGGAGGGGACTCTAGCTACCTATATTGTGTGTATTTTTTCATCTGGCTACTTATATATTTCGCCTAGAAACTGCCCTGAGTTTAAAGAGAAACTCGGACCAAGAATTGAACTTTATCCCAATCAGTAGCTGATACTTTTACATGAGAAATCTATTCCTTTTTACAAACAGACCATCAGGGGGCACTGTATGATATTGTGGTGAAACCCCTCCCACAAGAAACTCTGAGGACCGTACTCCTGGCTAGTGTTGCTCGGATACCCCTTTTTATTATTCGAGTTTGGTCGATTTCGAATAGTAAATTATTCGAATTCAGTCGAATATTCGAGTCGAATATTTTTTACTATTCGATTCGACCTCGGACTTCGAGCTCACTATTCGAGTCGGTATTCGAGCTCATTATTCGAGCTGACTATTCGAATTGGCCTTAAATAGCTTCCAACACTTGTTTAGAGGGTGAATGATGCAAGAAACATCTTTTTTTCCAAGTAACAACAGCAAGTGATTATGTGGGGATGTTCCTTTAAAAAAAAAAGGTGGAAAGAGAAGTTGTGTCCAGAATTTTGTTCAGTACTGTATATACTTCTTCTTCTTCTTCTTTTTTATCTTCTATATCTTCTTCTTCTTCTTCTATATCTTCTTCTTCTATATCTTCTTCTTCTATATCTTCTTCTTCTATATCTTCTTCTTCTTCTTCTTCTTCTATATTGTCTTCTTCTTCTTCTTCTTCTTCTTCTTCTTCGTCTTCTTCTTCTTCATCTTCTTCTTCTTCATCTTCTTCTTCATCATCATCTTGTTCTTCATCTTCTTCTTCATCTTCTTCATCTTCTTCATCTTCTTCATCTTCTTCTTCTTTATCTTCTTTTTCTTCTTCTTCATCTTCATCTTCTTCATCTTCTTCATCTTCTTCATCTTCATCTTCTTCTTCTTCATCTTCTTCATCTTCTTCTTCTTCATCTTCTTCATCTTCTTCATCTTCTTCTTCTTCATCTTCTTCATCTTCTTCTTCTTCATCTTCTTCATCTTCTTCATCTTCTTCTTCTTCATCTTCTTCATCTTCTTCATCTTCTTCTTCTTCATCTTCTTCATCTTCTTCTTCTTCATCTTCTTCATCTTCTTCATCTTCATCTTCTTCTTCATCTTCTTCTCCTTCTTCTTCTTCTTCTTCTCCTCCTCCTTCTTCTTCTTCTTCTCCTTCTTTTTCTATATCGTCTTCTTCTTCTTCACTTATTTCTCTTTTATATTTTTTTTTTAAAGAAATGCAGCTATTTTTGAGCGTAATAAATAGCTGGTGGCGCACACATGTTGGAAGCGCCATTGTATGTGCTACCTGAAAGGACTGGTCACTTTTCAGACCCAACTGACCCTCAGGATGACCTAGAAATAATACTCTGTGATTCCTTTACCAGTACTGGCATTGAATCTGGTCAGCCCCAATTAACGACACACACAGACAGTTTGTGGTTGACAAAACAGATTGATTGTATTGCCCTCAAATCATTATATTTATGCAGTAATTTGTACAGTCTGCACAGCCGCAGTAGACATAGAAATTCCAGCAGATTTACATGATACTGATTTACATGATAGGACTTTCCCAGCATAACATATGACATATCTCAGCAGGTGTTATTTTGACAGTTAGGGTGGCACATTAAAAGTTTCCTGTAAATTGAAGAGATAGACAAAGATAGAACAGAATTGGAGAAGTGAGAATGCAGTGTTGCATGACAGGTACAATCTTCAAGCTCTAGCTAGCTAGAAACTTACTACTTTATACATGGATTCTAAGATGGCTGCAGAAGAGACAAAATGGCTGACAGTGTATATGCTTATATACTTATGCTTATGGTTAAAATTCCTTACAATTCCCTTCTTTTTAGACATTTTCCAAAGGAAAAATGGCTACACAGACTATGCTAGTGTTGTCCCCCAAGGATTAGTATCCTGGGGGATGCCAATTCGTGCTTTTCTTGATACAATCTAATTGTATTTTCATGAGAAAAAGATAATCATATCAATGTCAATTATTTAGCCTTATACAGAACTAACATATCAGTGGGCAAAATTCTGGTCACAGTCCTCCAATGAGATAATGGACATAACATGAAAAGTTGTTTGCAAAATTAACTCTAGCACAGTACATGATTAGCAAACTAATCTTGAACAACCACTTAAACAATGGTCAACCAACTCAGACTAATCATGAAAGAACCAAATCAGAAAGTACCTCAGGAAAAAACCCAACAATTATTTTTCCTGATGCAGATCAGACCTAAGAACACCTCTCTTTCCTGATGTAATCTAACAAAAATCTTATGCGTACCACATGTGAGGGTACACTCATGTGTATAACTTAGCCTGCAGCAGGAATATTTCCCTTAGATCAGTACAAGAAAGAAACTGTCTTATATCAGCACTTACTCCAAGAGAAGCTTCCATCTGCTCCTGTCTAGAAAAGGCTTGTCTAAATACTAGGCCTCAGGTAGGCCAGGGTCAAAAACCCTTATGATGGCAACTAACTCATGCATAAGGTGGCTATATTTGGGAGAGGGTGGTCTTGACTCTACAATTTAGTTCACAAATCGTTTGTGAGGCATGGCAGACCACTCATCCTCCATCAGCCACTGTACTCCAAGCTATCATCCTTTACTCAAAGTCACACACTCCTGTTAACCCAGGGGGTGGACACCAACCCAACTACAATCATACTCAGGTCTTAATGCCCAGAGTACAGAAGCTGAGGTCAGAAATACAGGAGTACGCCCAGAACTCACCAAGCAAGTCAAACCGTAGCTACAGGCCTCAGTCCAGGACATATTTATGAGAGGGAATACAGATCACAGCAGAAATCTAGGGAATAAGGCTACATGAGACCCTCAACATCTCTGGCCTTCCAATTATCCCATATTAAATATACCAATCCGGTTGCTCAAGGCAACTGTGTTGCTGTAAAATTGTAGTCCATCACACCAATCATACTGACCAAAGCCTGTTATGCTTGCTTCAGACAAACAGATACAGCTCTGATTTAACAAGGGAAGGGAATGTTAACTAATTGACTTTTTACCACAGTAATGGTAAATATCTATACAGACACACTACAAATCAAAGCAGAAAAAGATGTAACTAATAGCAACCGCTGCCATAGATACTCTTTCAAGGTCAGGACTAACAGGACAACTGTAATGATGGCTACCTTCAGATTTAACCATACTAGAAGGACTCTGCTAATCACACATATGGACACTCACCAACTATATTCACAATCGGGATAGGACACAACACAATAGCAACATGGACCCTTCACAAAACAATTATGGCCAGATTGAATCTACTGAAGACCAAGGTATCAGAGAATAGGAGACTTGTTCCCTGAAAATTGCCCACTGAGATCAGGCCTGCTGAATTATATGTGTAGTAACACATATGCGTATGTAAGTATATATATATTTTACTGTCTGATAAATATACAATTTTATAGTTATCTGGGTTGAAGAAAGATGTGTGTACATAAAGTTTAACCAAAAACAAAGCACCACACCGGCCCATTTCACTGCTGATCCAGAGGAAGGCAAAAACCCTTATAGGGCATAGTGTAATTAGCCCCAGAAAGGGAAAAATTCCTTCCCGACTCCAAAATGGCAATCAGAAAAAATCCCTGGATCATCAGCACTTGGCCTTATTTAGTAATTGAGATAAAAAATATCAGCTCATTACATATCAACCCATTATCTAACTTACAAAAAACCCTAATTCTAATTTTTCTTAAAGAATGATATAGCAAAAATAAAGGCTTTTACTATTCAGAAAACAGTAACCCATAATGTGACTTCCAACTAACTCTCTTTCTATAATATCCTTAATATAGTGACCCACCCCTCATAGCAGCTGATTTAATCATTGATCTAAGATCGGCATTGAAAATATCCAATCCTTGATCAGACAAGTGAACCCTATCCGGGCGGAATAAGTTAGGCCGGGAACCCTCAAGCTTATTATGCCAATAAGAAAAACCCCTTATAGCTGGCAGAGATCTAGATAATGCCCTATTAATGAATGTCTTAATGGCCCTTAATCTATCTTGGGGAAAAATCCACACCCGTCTGGGAATGATTTCAGAAAAAAACAACACACATTGGGGAATGATCTCATGAATGCGCATAAAATCATATTTCATGCAGTGTAACAAATCAATAGTGTTAGCTTTACCCACGTCGTTCCCACCCAAGTGACAAATAAGGATGTCTGGCATAGGAAATTTCCGCATTAAAGAAGTAACCCTACCAAAAAACATATTCCAAATCATCCCTCTAATACTGAACCAATAGATAGAGATGTCGCGAACCTCCGATTTTCGGTTCGTGAACCGGGTTCGCGAACTTCCGCAAAAGGTTCGGTTCGCGGAAAAATTCGCGAACCGCAATAGACTTCAATGGGGAGGCGAACTTTGAAAAATAGAAAAAATTATGCTGGCCACAAAAGTGATGGAAAAGATGTTTCAAGGGGTCTAACACCTGGAGGGGGCATGGCGGAGTGGGATACATGACAAAAGTCCCGGTGAAAAATCTGGATGTGACGCAAAGCAGCGTTTTAAGGGCAGAAATCACATTGAATGCTAAATTGGAGGTATAAAGTGCTTTACAACATCTTGCATGTGTATACATCAAACAGGGAGTGTAATTAGAGTACTGCTTCACACGGACACACCAAACTCACTGTGTAACGCACCGCAAACAGCTGTTTGTGTAGTGACGGCCATGCTGGACTACTGCGCAACATGGCGTGATTGCTCTTCCTCACTCAGTGATGTCAGGTAATGTGTGACTTCCTTCTCAACTTTCCATGGCATTGTTAAAAAGCTTACGTTTTGTTTTTAATTTACATTTTCTACTTGCTGTGTACTTGTTCAGTACCGCTACAATGAGAATCCTGTGGAGGCGGGCAAGTCTGCCATTGTGACCCCGGGTAATGGCCGGGGAATGAGAGGTTTGAATCCGGTGTGGAGCCTGAGCAACGGCTACCACTACACATCCAAGGAGGGCAGCGGGCAGGCATGCACGCCCGCCCGCCCCGAGGTAGTGACCAAAAATAACAATACAGGAGGAGGACTTTCGAGGCCCTGCTGTGTATTTGAAATGAATGTACTTTAAATCCTTTAACGAGAACCAGTTATGGCGGGCAAAGATGACACCACATTCCTTTCACGAGAATCATATGGAGGCGGGCAAGTCTGTCATTTGTGACCCCGGGTAATGGCCGGGAAATGAGAGATGGAATCCGGTGTGGAGCCTGAGAAACGGCTACCACTACACATCCAAGGAGGGCAGCAGGTAGGCATGCACGCCCGCCCCGAGGTAGTGATCAAAAATAACAATACAGGAGGCGGACTTTCGAGGCCCTGCTGTGTATTTGAAATGAATTAACTTTAAATCCTTTAACGGGAATCCGTTATGGAGGGCAAGTCTGCCATTGTCACCGCGGGGAATGAAGGTTGGATTGCGGCCCGAAGTGGGAGCCTGCTGAGACCCATGCTGTAGCTGCCCTGACAGTGCTTTGCAGACCAGGCATTTGTGGTCAGATGGACCCTTGAGCCAGCGGAAGACAAACCAAGTCGAAAGCATTTGCCAAGAATGTTTTACGGAGGGCAAGTTTTTTTGCCCTTTTTTTTAAATTTTTTGAAAATGATAGATGGTTGTATTTTTAAATTGTTTGAAAGTTTAGATGGTTGTATTTTTAAATTGTTTGAAAGTTTAGATGGTTGTATTTTTAAATTGTTTAAAAGTGTATCCATTCTTCCTCCCCCCCAGCCACGAACAATACCATGGGAACGTGGAGCAGCAGAAGCCCCCTGTGACGGCTGCCACGGTTGTTCTCCGCTGCTTGTCTTTTGAGGGGTGCTTCTTTTCCTCAGGTGTTCTTGCCATAGCTGTTTGTGCCTTCTCTCCAGGTGCCTTCGTAAGGCACTTGTCCCTACGTGAGAGTTGGCCTTTCCACGGCTCAATTTTTGCTGGCAGAGACAACAGATGGCTTTGCTCCGATCTGAGACACACACGTGAAAAAATTTCCAAACCGCTGAGGCCCCCTGGGGTGATGGCGCTACGGTGGCATCAGCAGCAGCTGACGTTGAAGGGCATGTGTGCTCCCTGGCCATAGCTGGCGATACATGGCACCGGACACTGCCCCCAGCTGTTTCTGAGGACGAGCTCCCTCTGCTTCTATCATGGAGTCGTCTCCTCCTACTCCTCTCTGACTCCTCCTCTGAACTGTCCCCCTGGTCATCTCCTCTACCGGGAACATATGTGCTATCCGTATAATCGTCATCATAATCCTCCTGGCCAGCTGCGCTTTCCTCAGACACCTCCTCAAGTGCACCAACTTCAGGTGGTCCACCATCATCCCCATCCACACACGTTACGTCCATACTATCGCCACCTAACTCAGACGTATGAGGTGGTGTACCTGCGCCTTCTTGTTGTTGTTGCAGTAGTGGCTGGGAATCAGTGATTTCACCACCACCACCAAATAACTCCTGCGAAGTGTCAAATGCAGCGGATGTGGTGCTTGTTGTAGCGCTGGTGGCTGCAGGAGATGAGGTGTTCTGTGTTAAATACTCAATCACCTCCTCACGATTTTGGGAAGTGATGGCACATGCCTTCTTCTGAGCACTGTATTTTGGGGCAGGTCCGCATGAAATCACAGCAACACCACCTCGCACAGCCACAGACCTGCCGGTGCCTGGTGGCCTTCCTCTGGGTCTGCCTCTACCTCTTCCTCTACCTGGTTTGTCCATTTTGTCCATCTCGGGGGTATGCTAGCTATATGCAGTGAGGTGGGTTCTCACTCAACACAACAGGTAGTTAGATGCAGTGAGCTGGGTTCACTCAACAGTAAAGGTACTTAAGATGCAGTGAGGTGGGTTCTCACTCAACACAACAGGTAGTTAGATGCAGTGAGGTGGCCAGGTGGGTTCACACTCAACACAACAGGTAGTTAGATGCAGTGAGCTGGGTTCACTCAACAGTAAAGGTACTTAAGATGCAGTGAGGTGGGTTCTCACTCAACACAACAGGTAGTTAGACTTAGATGCAGTGAGCTGGGTTCACTCAACACAACGCTAGGTATATGCAGTGATGAGGTGGGTTAAGTAAACACAACAGGTACTGGGTAGTTAGATGCAGTGAGCTGGGTTCACTCAACAGTAAAGGTACTTAAGATGCAGTGAGGTGGGTTCACTCAACACAAGGCTAGGTATATGCAGTGATGAGGTGGGTTAAGTAAACACAACAGGTACTGGGTAGTTAGATGCAGTGAGCTGGGTTCACTCAACAGTAAAGGTACTTAAGATGCAGTGAGGTGGGTTCTCACTCAACACAACAGGTAGTTAGATGCAGTGAGGTGGCCAGGTGGGTTCACACTCAACACAACAGGTAGTTAGATGCAGTGAGCTGGGTTCACTCAACACCACGCTAGGTATATGCAGTGATGATGTGGGTTAAGTAAACACAAGAGGTACTGGGTAGTTAGATGCAGTGAGCTGGGTTCACTGAACAGTATACAGTAAAGGTACTTAAGATGCAGTGAGGTGGGTTCTCACTCAACACAACAGGTAGTTAGACTTAGATGCAGTGAGCTGGGTTCACTCAACACAACGCTAGGTATATGCAGTGATGAGGTGGGTTAAGTAAACACAACAGGTACTGGGTAGTTAGATGCAGTGAGCTGGGTTCACTCAACACAAAGCTAGGTATATGCAGTGATTAGGTGGGTTAAGTAAACACAACAGGTACTGGGGTATATGCAGTACTGGGTAGTACAATGTGCAGCTCCCTGTCACACACACAGGCAGTCAGTCACTGAATGTGCTGGGCTGCTGGCAGTGGCACACACACTATCAATTAGCAAGGCTGTGCATGCAACAAAAGTGTCAGAAAAAAAATGTACAGGTTGAGCTCTGAAAAGAGCTGTTGCTGGGTGCTTTAAAAGCAATATTAATCAGTCAGGAACAAGCAAAGCAGCCTAGAACCTAACTAATCTGTCCCTAAGAGAAAAAGTCTGCAGCAGCTGTCCCTTTCCTCTCTCTAGCAGGCACACGAGTGACTGTAATGGCCGCCGGAGGCTGCCTTATATAAGGGGGGGTGGGGCTCCAGGGCTTACTGTAGCCTGAATGGCTACAATGTGCCTGCTGACTGTGATGCAGAGGGTCAAAGTTGACCCTCATAGTGCATTATGGGGCGAATCGAACTTCCGGAAAAGTTCGCCTGGCGCAGGCGAACGCGAACCCCCAATGTTCGCCTGGAACCGTTCGCCGGCGAACCGTTCGGTACACCTCTACCAATAGATCATGAAGTTATTTTTAGATAACCCAAGGTTTTCCCCATAGTCACTATTAATAGCTTTCCTATGAGCCCAATACACATAAGAATGTCCCACAATCCATACAATCTTCCTGGGTCTGAGATCCAGATCTTGTTCCATTCTTCAACAGATGACACACGCAACTATGAAACTGATGAAAAGTCTCTTTTTGGGATTCAGGACTTAGTCGAACTATTCCACCCAAAACAGTGGATCCAGTAGAAAATCCTTCTGTAAAGATAACCTCAGGATAGCTTCTGGTCAGAGACTCCCTCTGGATGGATTCCTCTGGATGGATTACTTCCGGATGGACTCTGGTCTTATCCTCCTCAGGATAGATGTCTGGCAAGTTGTTTCTGAAAGAATAAAGAAAAATGTGCGAGCATCATATTTTTCCCAAAAATCCAATAAGTCATTTATTTTTCCTAGTACTTGTAATACTAATATGATTCATACTCTCCACCATGAACTTCAAAACATACTTAGCGGATCTTTCTATGACCCTAACGGATCTCTCGCAATACCCCGTTCGCATGACGTCGTGTCGCTGTACCCGTGCGAGTATGTGACTCCATACATGGCAGAGAGGATAAATTCCCAATGAATTTTTACACCATAATGAATTCCCATTTTTCATTCTTCCATTACAAGTCACACTCTCATTCCATCATACCTTCCACAATCAATGTATTTAAAGAACTTAGGTGGCCCTAGTGCAATATCTACCTCACTACCCCTTCTTACTACACCACTACATGGAATGACATGACACAGATCACTAGGCCTGGGCAGGGCTGGACATGTGTATAGACAACAAACTAACATGACCGTTCCATATACCTCCTTTCCCCCATTTGACCATACATTAAAGTTATTTCAATGTCTGGTCAGAGTTAGTAAAAGGCTATATGGCATAATATGAGCAGGGTCACAGTACAGCGGAACAGTGGCCAGCACTGTCTCCCTGTAATAGGGTTGGGTCCCCTTTCAGATTTAAAGCTACAGACATACAAAGAACATCTATAGTGTCCTTTTCCCCACAGTGTGCTTAAGGTAGACACACTTCTATAGGCACACATACAAAGAACAGCACTGGAGAGACTAGGCTGAGGCCTCCTTACTAAATAGACACTGAACTACAGAACTGAAATTAAAATCCTGTCAGAGGTAAAGCTTCTAATCAGTACACTATAAAATTAAACAGTGTATTTTTTTCTCTCTCTGGAGTCTTCAGAACAGTGAAAAATCCATAAAATAATTGTCATACCAACATCAAATGATTCTGCAGTTTGTTAAAAAGTTCAAGCACTAAAATAAGCTATTTTCCTAAGGATAAAAAAATGTACTTATTTTCCTATGCTGAGTGTAAAGATTTAATTTAATTTAATTTAAGGGTTTTGGGCTTAAAAAAAAACATATATTCTTATTAAATACAGGAGATGACCACAAGAATGACTTGGACCCATATATGAAGCCTTAAATGGCGTTTCTGCTAAAGTATTATGCAGTGACAGCATACTACCCACAGAAACTCAGATACAGGAAATTCAGTGTTTTTATGCAAATCTTGCTGACGGATCTCAAAATTGCGTTCATAGTTTTACAAATCTACGATCAGATACAATATCTCCGTAACAGTGATACTTAGAATCATTTGAATCAGAATGTAGGCAGTTGCATTTTATTTTAACAATGTGGCTTTTTTTCTTCTCTCTGTGTGACGAAGAGAGATAGATTTATTTATAATGAGGACTCATTTCCTGTACTGGCGGAACAGACCAGCCAAACGTGGAGGATTTTTATCAGAGGCTTTACAGAATAAGGCAGCATTTCAACAAAAAGTAGGTGTGTTTTTATATAAGATATCTATCTGTTAGGAGTTTTATTTAAAACATTCCCTATCAACATATGAGCAAAATTTTTTCCTCAATGTGTCTAGGAATGATCCGCATTGAACCACCAAATCTAATATATGAATCCTATATGACTCTGAAATATGTTATTTCAGTAGTCCATAGAAATTCTGTTCAAATGAACACCACTATTACCTTTAAAAAAATGTGATACAATTTCTAACTCTAATTACACATATTATGGGTCCAAGTGACAATTGCCGCCATATCCATAAAGTTATTAAGTTGTACTAAAAACTCAATTCATTTTACACAACAAAAACTATACTACCACGGTGGTGTAGCAACCAGTACTTTCACCTTGCAATGTTACTCAAATCTCTGCCTGGTCAACATCTGCACGGAGTCCGCATGTCCTCCCTGTGTCTGCATGGGTTTCCCCCAGGCACTCAGTTTCCTCACCCAAAAAAAACACAGACAAGTCAACCAGCTCCCCTCCAAATTGGCCCCAAACTATGATATATGATCTCACTATACTACCTATGAAAAAACATCAGAACCTCTTTTGGACACGATATAAAAACTCCCAAAAACTATTCTGCAGTATGGGAAACTTCTTTCACATACATATAGACTTGGGTGACAGTTGGTATCAGTGAATTAATCTAATTTAATCTAAGGACACTAAGTTTCAAGAAAAAAAATCATTCTCATTAAAACTTCCTATACTAGACTTTACTATACTAGACTTTTGGACTTATTTAGAGACTGCCACGTGTGTAGTGAACACAGGAGCAGGTATATACAAGAAAGATAGGGACAAAAGGAATATATATATATAAATTATTCACTGTTCCAAATACTCCAATAATATATTCATAAAGGCTCTTAAATGCTCTAAGCTCTAAAGACTCTTCAGCAGTAGTACGTTTAAGTTAGTTCCTCATTTTACTTCTGGTGGCATAGCTTCTCAGAGAAAAAAAACCCCACTCTTTAAAAAATGACATTTAACCCTTTCCAGACTCTGCCACTATCAAGTATACATCCGTATATATGCGGAAATCATTATTAACAGAGAAAAAGAGATAAAAATACTACTATTTCATAAGGTTTTTAAGAGCGGACTACCTGACATTACTTCATACATACGGACATATATGTTCTTAATTAATCTAATGTTTAATGTTAAACCCTATTAAATTAAAAGTAATAAACTTTTTACTTCCTCATTTCTCTCCTCATTTTACTTTCCTGTCACTGAAGAGGAACCCACACAGATGTTGGCGGGCGTAGATCACTTAAAAATGACATGTCCTCATTTTTAACCCTTTCAAACTTAAAGGGGAATTCTAACACTTTTTATTAAACCAACTTAAGTATTTCTGACTATTTCAAAATTACATCTGCATTTATCTAAAAATCATTACCCATAGCCCTGCAGTATCTATCTAATTAGAATAACTAATTTAAAAAAGTAATCTCCTAATGAGAAAGAAGAAAATCTATTGTATGAGGCATAGTTTCAACACATACTTACATGGGTGAACTAAGGAGCTGCGGGCCCTGGTGTAGGTTTTACATCAGCCCCCCCCAAGAATTCTATACATAGCAATTGATACAGCACATTAAAACTTGCAAAGGACAAACACAGTGTCAGGGGTGCAAGAAGGGGATTGGGAACAGTGTGTTAAGGATTGTTACTGTTCAAAACATCTATAGAAGTGATTATTACCACTACAGGACTAATAGAGAGTTAATACTGTGATAGAGATTGGACCCCTCGGGGCCCCTCTGAACCAAGGGCCCTGGTGTGGCCACTACTCTGTACCCCCTATTGATACGTCCCTGCGGATATTACCTCTCTACCATACATATCACAAGCATGTATTCAATACAATCTCTCAATTTACACACATATGTGTCAATTTGTACACAATACATATGAATACAATATGATACATGTTATTCTATAACTATACCCAAGTTTGCAGAAACATTACTATATTTCTGAAAGGTTTCTCTTACAGAAAGACATATGCAAAATGATACATCCATAATTCAGATAATTTCTGACGGTCAATGTACAAATCTCAGTATAACCAGATATTTGTTAAATATGGCATCTGAAACCAGTTTTGTACGTACATAGAATTTATACTGTAGATTTTGATAAGTGACCGTTCTTATCCGAATTACATGAGTGTCTTTAATATTACTAATCATCTCTTTAGAAATCTTCAGAAAATACAGTAATGATCTTATAACACTTTATATAATGCTCTATCATCGCTGGCGCAACCAGACGGAAAACATACATAAAACACACATTACTAGTCAACTGTTCGGTAAAAGTAATGAGGGGCAAATTTCAACCAATTCTCAGCCCCTTGATACATATATTCATAGTCCCAGTTAGTATTATGTGACAAATCTTTTTTTTCCTTTAAACATAAGTTTTTAATCAACTCCATATGGATTAGGCTATTACTTCCAATTAAAGGAAATTGTGGACTAAAATTTATTTCTTTTGTCTTCTCCACAATTTTTTCTATCCAGGGATGAACTAAATATCTTTTTCCAGATACTCTTATAACAAACTCTACACATGACTCAAAACTCATAGGCGTAGGGGCAGGAATTAACTTAACAATGTCCTGGCCCATTGGACCCAATTCAAGTTTATAATAGTTTATAATATACTTTCTTGGCCATCTATTAAACTTACTGTATTAATAGAGAAATATATTATTCAAGTCTAGGGATTCTTTTTAAACCCAATCTATTATTTTTATTACAGAAGACCAACCAGACACGTATATATGACAAATTTCATACCACAAAACACATAGAAGAAATCACAGACTTATTTTACATAATCAATGTAGATGTCTACGTGTAAACAACACAATACAGTGAAGTCAAAATCACTCTATATAATGATTTTGGGCTTGAACTTCCACACAAATGAAAAACAAAAACCAACAAATTATCTTATATTTCTATGCAACAGATGTAACATAAACAGACAAATAGACAGAACATATATTAGAAATCACAAAGTATTTGAACCCACATAATCAATATGTACTATGGCGCCTATCAAAACCCTTATAATTCTTATGGCCTATATTCCTTACCAAAAGGAATTATTTCTATATCTATAGAAAATGTTCTTCTTCCCTAAAGAAGCTTATTTACTGAGTTGATCAAACCCAGAACATATACTTTGTCAAATCTCCCAAAACTTGACACTCAATTCATTCAGACTTTTACCTAAAAAGTCCGAAAATTTTTAAATTTAGACTTATCAAAAGTCAAACCTATTCCCTATCCCCCCGTTTTTTTTTCAAATTAAGGTCTATATATTTAAACTATACTATCAAAAATTTAGACCCTGAATACTATTCAAACCTGAGTTGCCTGCATCGACATTCATGTCAATTCACACAAGTAATAAAAAGTCCTCAAGACAAAGACATAATTACTACTTACGTGAATTGAAGAAGTGAGGTGTTCGAAGAATCCAGGACGAGATCCCCCAACTGAAAGGACTGTTCACTTTTCAGACCCAACTGACCCTCAGGATGACCTAGAAATAATACTCAGTGATTCCTTTACCAGTACTGGCATTGAATCTGGTCAGCCCCAATTAACGACACACACAGACAGTTTGTGGTTGACAAAACAGATTGATTGTATTGCCCTCGAATCATTATATTTATGCAGTAATTTGTACAGTCTGCACAGCCGCAGTAGACATAGAAATTCCAGCAGATTTACATGATACTGATTTACATGATAGGACTTTCCCAGCATAACATATGACATAGCTCAGCAGGTGTTATTTTGACAGTTAGGGTGGCACATTAAAAGTTTCCTGTAAATTGAAGAGATAGACAAAGATAGAACAGAATTGGAGAAGTGAGAATGCAGTGTTGCATGACAGGTACAATCTTCAAGCTCTAGCTAGCTAGAAACTTACTACTTTATACATGGATTCTAAGATGGCTGCAGAAGAGACAAAATGGCTGACAGTGTATATGCTTATATACTTATGCTTATGCTTAAAATTCCTTACACTACCTGGCAGTGGAAACACACAGACAGCAGGAGGTAAATTCAGCAGCAGGAGGAGGAGGATGATTGTGTGGCAGCAGGCAGTCAATGAGGCAGGCAGCGAGACATAATAGGCTGTGTGGTACCTAGCGGTGGTACCAGGCCGTAAATACACAGCATGAGGTTCCAGCCAGCGGTCGTGAAGCCCACATCATGTCCAATACACAACTGGGACAACACAGTTTTCAACTCGGACACCTCTAAAAATAATATCACACAGTATTAATAAAAAGTATATATATATTTTTAGTTTTTTTAAAGAAATGCAGCTATTTTTGAGCGTAACAAATAGCTGGTGGCGCACGCATGTTGGAAGCGCCATTGTATGTGCTCCCTGGCAGTGGAAACACACAGACAGCAGGAGGTAAATTTAGAAGCAGGAGGAGGAGGATGAGTGTGTGGCAGCAGGCAGTCAATGAGGCAGGCAGCGTGACATAATAGCCCTGGTACCTAGCGGTGATACCAGGGCTGTAAATAAACACAGCAGGCAGGAGGTCCCAGACAGCGGTCGTGCAGCCCACATCGTGTCCAATACACAACTGGGACAACACAGTTTTCAACCCGGGCACCTCAGAAAAATTAAACCTTTTTTTTATGGTTTTTTGGTTTTGTTTGTAAAACAAATTACACAGATATATAGGTATTGTTTGACGTAATAGCTGGTGGCAGAGTGGCAGCAGAAGGTAAATCTGTGTACCCTGGCATTGGGAAACACAGACAGCAGCAGCAGCAGGAGGAATGGAGGAGTAATTATGTGAGCAGCTATTGTTTGACGTAATAGCTGGTGGCAGAGTGGCAGCAGAAGGTAATTTTGTGTACCCTGGCAGTGGGAAACACAGACAGACAGCAGCAGCAGCAGGAGGAATGGAGGAGTAGTGTGAGTGTGGCAGCAGGCAGGCAGCGTGACATAATAGCCCTGGTACCTAGCGGTGATACCAGGGCGTAAATAAACACAACAGGAGGTCCCAGACAGCGGTCGTGCAGCCCACATTGTGTCCAATACACAACTGGGACAACACAGTTTTCAACCCGGGCACCTCAGAAAAATCAAACCTTTTTTTTTTTTAATGGTTTTGTAGTTTTGGTTTTACAACCAATTACACAGATATAGCTATTTTTTGACGTAATAGCTGGTGGCAGAGTGGCAGCAGAAGGTAAATCTGTGTACCCTGGCGTTGGGAAACACAGACAGACAGCAGCAGCAGCAGGAGGAATGGAGGAGTAGTGTGAGTGTGGCAGCAGGCAGGCAGCGTGACATAATAGCCCTGGTACCTAGCGGTGATACCAGGGCGTAAATAAACACAACAGGAGGTCCCAGACAGCGGTCGTGCAGCCCACATTGTGACCAATACACAACTGGGACAACACAGTTTTCAACCCGGGCACCTCAGAAAAATCAAACCTTTTTTTTTTAATGGTTTTGTAGTTTTGGTTTTACAACCAATTACACAGATATAGCTATTTTTTGACGTAATAGCTGGTGGCAGAGTGGCAGCAGAAGGTAAATTTGTGTACCCTGACAGTGGGAAACACAGACAGACAGCAGAAGGGCAGTACACAGCAGCCCACTGTAGGTGTAAAATGTGTGGCTGCAGGCGACGTAATAGTCAAAGTGAACCAGGCTGGCTTAGTGAGCAGGAGCCAGGAGGTGGTAAAGGGTGGTAAGGCACATTAACGATGGTTCTTCAGTTCATGTCCCCCTCTCGCCGACAACAGGGGCCAGGAACTCGCCTTCCACCCATGCCTGGTTTATCTTGAGAAACGTCAGTCTGTCCACAGACTTGTGAGACAGACGTGAGCGTTTCTCGGTGACCACGCCACCAGCTGCACTGAAGCAGCGCTCGGACAGCACGCTGGAAGGGGGACAGGACAGCACTTCCAGGGCGTACTGCGCCAGCTCGCTCCAGATCTCCAGGCGCTTGACCCAATACTCCATGGGATCAACAGGGGCATCGCTGTCAAGCCCGCTGTAGGACCCCATGTAGTCAGCCACCATGCGGGTCAGGCGCTGGTTGTGACCGGCGGAGGATGCTGCTGCATGCACCTCCTCTCTAGTCACTGCTGCCGGAGCCTCTACAGTCCTGTAGAGCTCGTTGCTGAGAGACAGCAGGTCTGCGGGGCGCTTGCTGCTGGATGCAGGCACCTGCTGCTGCCTCTGTGCTGGCTGGACAGTGGGGGTGGTAGGCTGGGGGAAGGCTTCCTCCAAGCGCTCAACAAGGGCCTACTGCAAGCTCCTTATTTGTTGCGCTGGGTCTCCTCCTGCAGGCGGCAGGAACTGGCTCAACTTCCCCTTGAGGCGTGGGTCCAACATCATGCTGATCCAGATGTCCTCCCTCTGCTTCATCTGGATCACCCTGGGGTCCTTGCGCAGGCACGTCAGCATGTGCGCTGCCATTGGGAAGAGGCGGGCCACGTGTGCTGGCACATCGGCGGCAGTGCTGTCCTCATCCTCCTCCTCTCCCTCCTCAGCCTCATCCTCTCTCCACCCCGCACCAACTCAGCTGCACTGTGCTGATCCCCCTCATCAGCAGCAAGGTCAGGGACCTCCACCAAGTCCTCCTCCTCCTCCCCCTCAGAGGTGGACTGTGCAGCTGCTTGCCGCTCCTGCTGGTCCAAGGCTGCTGCTCCCTGTTCCAGCAAAGCATCGACGGCCCTGTTCAGCAGACAAACCAGGGGCACTCACTCGCAGACCATAGCATGGTCCCTGCTCACCATGTTAGTGGCCTGCAGAAAGGGAGCCAGCACTAAGCACACCTGCTGCATGTGCCTCCAGTCATCATCGGGGATGATTGACGGGATGTTGCTGGTCTTGTCCCTTCTCTGAGCGGCGGAAACAGTGGCCAGGGCAAGGTGCTGGTTGACAGCGTGCTTCTGTTCAACCAGACGCTCCAACATCGCCAGGGTGGAGTTCCAGCGAGTCGGAACGTCAAGGATCAGCCGATGGCGTGGCAGCTCCAGCTCCTTTTGCACGTCTTCCAGGCTTGCACAGGCTGCAGCCGAGCGCCGGAAGTGACGCACAACGATTCTTGCCGTTTCCAGCAGTTCGCCCATCCCCTGGTAGGTGCGCAAGAACTTCTGCACCACCAGGTTCAGCACGTGGGCAAGACAGGGGATGTGGGTCAGGTTTCCCCTGTCTATTGCGGCAACCAGATTGGCCCCATTGTCGGCCACTAGAGTTGGGCCGAACCTCCGATTTTAGGTTCGCGAACTTTCGCGAAAGGTTCGGTTCGCGTTAAAGTTCGCGAACCGCAATAGACTTCAATGGGGATGCGAACTTTGAAAAAAAAAAAAATTATGCTGGCCACAAAAGTGATGGAAAAGATGTTTCAAAGGGTCTAACACCTGGAGGGGGGCATGGCGGAGTGGGATACACGCCAAAAGTCCCCGGGAAAAATCTGGATTTGACGCAAAGCAGCGTTTTAAGGGCAGAAATCATATTGAATGCTAAATGACAGGCCTAAAGTGCTTTAAAACATCTTGCATGTGTATACATCAATCAGGTAGTGTAATAAAGGTACTGCTTCACACTGACACACCAAACTGTTCACTGAACAGAACAGGTATACAGTGGCGGGTTCACTGAACAGAACAGGTATGCAGTGGCGGGTTCACAGTACAGGTATGCAGTGGTGGGTTCACAGAACAGGTATGCAGTGGTGGGTTCACAGAACAGGTATGCAGTGGTGGGTTCACAGAACAGGTATGCAGTGGTGGGTTCACAGAACAGGTATGCAGTGGTGGGTTCACAGAACAGGTATGCAGTGGTGGGTTCATAGAACAGGTATGCAGTGGTGGGTTCACAGTACAGGTATGCAGTGGTGGGTTCACAGAACAGGTATGCAGTGGTGGGTTCACAGAACAGGTATGCAGTGGTGGGTTCACAGAACAGGTATGCAGTGGTGGGTTCACAGTACAGGTATGCAGTGGTGGGTTCACAATACAGGTATGCAGTGGTGGGTTCACAGAACAGGTATGCAGTGGTGGGTTCACAGAACAGGTATGCAGTGGTGGGTTCATAGAACAGGTATGCAGTGGTGGGTTCACAGTACAGGTATGCAGTGGTGGGTTCACAGAACAGGTATGCAGTGGTGGGTTCACAGAACAGGTATGCAGTGGTGGGTTCACAGAACAGGTATGCAGTGGTGGGTTCACAGTACAGGTATGCAGTGGTGGGTTCACAGTACAGGTATGCAGTGGTGGGTTCACAGAACAGGTATGCAGTGGTGGGTTCACAGAACAGGTATGCAGTGGTGGGTTCACAGAACAGGTATGCAGTGGTGGGTTCACAGAACAGGTATGCAGTGGTGGGTTCATAGAACAGGTATGCAGTGGTGGGTTCACAGTACAGGTATGCAGTGGTGGGTTCACAGAACAGGTATGCAGTGGTGGGTTCACAGAACAGGTATGCAGTGGTGGGTTCACAGAACAGGTATGCAGTGGTGGGTTCACAGTACAGGTATGCAGTGGTGGGTTCACAGAACAGGTATGCAGTGGTGGGTTCACAGAACAGGTATGCAGTGGTGGGTTCACAGTACAGGTATGCAGTGGTGGGTTCACAGAACAGGTATGCAGCCAGGGACAAGCTAAGCCTAACTAATCTTTCCCTATGAGAGAGAGTGTGCAGCAGCTCGCCCTACTCTCACTAATGCAGGCAGGCAGTGGCACACGAGTGACCGTAATGGTCGCCGCTGCCTGCCTTTTAGTAGGGGGGAGTGGCTCCAGGGGCTAGTGTAGCCTAATTGGCTACACTGGGCCTGCTGACTGTGATGTAGAGGGTCAAAGTTGACCCTCATGATGCATTATGGGGCGAACCGAACTTCCGCAAAAGTTCGCCTGCGGGACGCGAACGCGAACCACGGAAGTACGCATGGAACCGTTCGCAGGCGAACTGTTCGGCCCAACTCTATCGGCCACCACCTCTCCGACTCTGAGGCCTCTGGGGGTCAGCCAAATCCTCTCCTGCTCCTGGAGTTTGGCCAACACATGGGTTGCCGTCAGCTTGGTCTTCCCAAGGCTGACCAAGTGCAGCAGCGCTTGGCAGTGGCGGGCCTTCACACTGCTGCTGAGGGGGTTTGGCCAGGTGTGCCGGAGGATGGCAGAGGATCGGAGGAACCTGCTGCAGTTCCCCTGACCCTGCGGGGTGGCACCACCCACTGTGTTGCTGCTGCTACTGTGCCCGCTGCTGCTCTCCCATCCTCACCCCCTTCCACCAAGCTGACCCAGTGGACAGTGAAGGACAGGTAGCGGCCTGTCCCGAAGCGGCTGCTCCAGGAGTCCATGGTGACGTGGACCCTTTCACCAACCGTGTGCTCCAGCCCTCGCTCCACATTGGCCATCACAAAGCGGTGCAGTGCAGGAATGGCCTTGCGGGCGACGAAATGTCTGCTGGGGAGCTGCCAGTCTGGGGCTGCACAAGCAAGCAGCGCACGCATGTCGCTCCCCTCCTGCACGAGCGTGTACGGCAGGAGTTGGGAGCACATGGCACGTGCCAGCAAGCCGTTCAGCTGCCGCACGCGACGGCTGCTGGGAGGCAGAGCCCTAACCACCCCCTGGAAGGACTCGCTCAAAAGGCTCTGGCGTGGCCTTTTGCTGGCACGGGAATCAGCAGACACAGCAGAGGAGGCCACTGAGGACTGGCTGCCAGAACAGGCCTCAGTGTCGGCGGCAGGAGTTGCAGAGGGGGGAGGAGCAGTGCGTTTCCGCACTCCTGCTGGTGCTGCTGGAGGAGCAGGAGGGCGGGTGGCTGCTGTTGCTGCTGCTGCTGCTGAAGGCTGTGCAGTGATGGGTGTGGTGCCAATGCCAGCACCAGATGCCTTCAGCCTCTGGAACTCCTCATGCTGGTGGAAATGTTTCACAGCAAGGTGGTTGATGAGCGAGCTGGTGCTGAACTTCAAGGGGTCTGCACCTCTGCTCAACTTCCGCTGACAGTGGTTGCAAGTGGCGTACTTGCTGTCCACAGTGGGCATGGTGAAAAAGCGCCAGATTGGTGACATAAACAACCCCCTACGGCATGGAACCGCTGCTGCCTGTCTCCCTGTGGTGGTTGGGGGGGGAACTTGGGTGCAGCTGGTGGTGGTACTGGCAGATGCTGCTGCTGCTGCTGCTGAGCCTGAGACACCAGCAGGCTGTGGGACCTGCCTACTGCTGCCAATGCTTGCAATGATGCGCCTCCTTGCAAGGCCCACAAGCGCATCCTCCTCCTCCTCCTCCTCAGAGCTGCTGATGACGACATCCCCTGGAGCTGGTGGCACCCAGTCTCTGTCTGTCACCGTGTCATCATCATCCTCCCCCTCCTGAAACATGTCCTGCTGGGATGATGACCCCCCAAACTCCTCTCCTGATGCATGGATGGGCTGCTTGACTGTCGCCACAGTCTTGCTGTCCAATCCCTCATCCCCCAAAGTGCCCATCAGCATCTCCTCCTCCAAATCGCCAACAACAGCAGACAATTGACGCATCATGCCTGGGGTCAAAAGAGTGCTGAGTGACAGGTCGGCGACTGACGGTGAACTGGCCTCCTCCCCAGGCCCTGCTGGGCGGCTGCTGCGAACAGGGGTGGTGGTGGTGAGGGTGGAGGCCTCGGATGCAGAGCTGATGGCGGGCTGCTCATCCTCCGTCATCAGTTGCACCACAGTGTCTGCATCCTTTTCCTCAATGGGACGTTTCCGACCCGACTGGAGGAAAATCGGAGCAGGTGCTACACGCTGCTGCTGCTGTGTCTCTGCAGCGTGAGTTGCAGATGCTCCTGCTGGGCGGCGCCCAAGGCATCCACGGCCAGTGGCTATAGGAGGAATGTTAGCCACTGACGCTGCTGCTGCTGCTGCGGAACTGTGCATGGTGGCGCGGCCGTGGCTTGCCACAATGCTGCTCCCTCTCCTCCTGATTCCCTTGCTGCCCTTCCCCTTGCCCAAACCGCGCTGGCTGCCACTTCCAGACATCTTAGATGTTTTGGGCGTAAACACAAAAGTTTTTTAAAACTGCGGGTGAAAAGTGGGGTACTTTAATGGAGTGGGTTGTTGGGTGAGGTGACACTAATCACTAAGTGATTAGATCGCTAAGTGATTATTACAGTACAAATACAAAATACAAAAATCGGTAATCAGTAAGTGTGAACAGTGAACAGTGAGTGTGTCCCCTAGTACACTAACTAGAAAATACACTAATCAGTAGTAATCACAAGGAAATAGAGTGTGTGTACACTACAGACAGTGAGTGCACGAACGCGCAAACACGCGCAGGAGCTAGCCTATGAACAGTGACTGAGTGAGTGTCCCTACTACAGTAAGTAAGTAGTAACAGTCAGGAAGTACAACTAGCAGTTACAATAATCAGTAGTAATCACAAGGAAATAGAGTGTGTGTACACTACAGACAGTGAGTGCACGCACGCGCAAACACGCGCAGGAGCTAGCCTATGAACAGTGACTGAGTGAGTGTCTAGTACAGTAAGTAAGTAGTAACAGTCAGGAAGTACAACTAGCAGTTACAACAATCAGTAGTAATCACAAGGAAATAGAGTGTGTGTACACTACAGACAGTGAGTGCACGCACGCGCAAACACGCGCAGGAGCTAGCCTATGAACAGTGACTGAGTGAGTGTCTAGTACAGTAAGTAAGTAGTAACAGTCAGGAAGTACAACTAGCAGTTACAATAATCAGTAGTAATCACAAGGAAATAGAGTGTGTGTACACTACAGACAGTGAGTGCACGCACGTGCACACACGCGCAGGAGCTAGCCTATGAACAGTGACTGAGTGAGTGTCCCTACTACAGTAAGTAAGTAGTAACAGTCAGGAAGTACAATTAGCAGTTACAATAATCAGTAGTAATCACAAGGAAATAGAGTGTGTGTACACTACAGACAGTGAGTGCACGCACACGCAAACACGCGCAGGAGCTAGCCTATGAACAGTGACTGAGTGAATGTCTAGTACAGTAAGTAAGTAGTAACAGTCAGGAAGTACAACTAGCAGTTACAATAATCAGTAGTAATCACAAGGAAATAGAGTGTGTGTACACTACAGACAGTGAGTGCACGCACACGCAGGAGCTATGAACAAACAGTGACAGTGAGTGTCCTAGTACAGTTACTGTATATAACTACAATACAAAATACAATCACTCAGTACTAAAGGACAGCAGAAATACTGGTATAGATGAGAAATAAACTAACAGAGGACAGGAGAGAACAGCTGCCCACACAGGCAGGCCCTGAGGCCTAAAGCTGTAAGCCTGCAGCAGCTGTCTCTATGTAACACAAAAGCTACTAACTAAAATACAATGTCTATCTAACTAATAACAATATAGGAGGTGTATGTGAGCAAAAACGCTAGGTGATTGACCACAATAAAGCTCTTGCTAAGCCAACGCACAAAGGAGCAGATCTCTCTGTGTACAAAGTCAGGCAAGGACGGAAACACCTAACATGGCGGCCGCTATTTATAGGGTAGGGGCTGGCCAGGGTCCCCCTCTGTGATTGGCTGCTGTCAGAGGGCCTGGGAGCCCTCTGATTGGCTCTAAGGACATCAATCTGGGCTATGACGCTATTCGAGCTCGGTATTCGAGCTCGAATAGCGCTGTTAGCTCGAATAGCTCGAATAGTGAATGGGCTATTCGAGTTCACTCGAATAGCCCATTCGAATAGCTCCAGCTATTCGGAGCTCGAATACCGAGCTCGAATAGCTGAAAAAGAGCTCGAATATTCGAGCTACTCGAATATTCGAGCTCTGCTGAGCACCACTGCTCCTGGCAGTTTCCTGTCTGTGAACCTTGTTGCATTGTGGGAAATAGTTGTTTACAGCTGTTTCCAACTGCCAGAAAAGCATGCAGCAACTACATCACCTGCCGACAGTAAAAATGTTACCATGTAATAAATGTCAGAATGTTAATTAGGGATTTAAAAGATTTTACAGTGGGCAAACACTGACTAAATCATTTATACATAATTATTGTAAAAATGAAGCACTTTTTATTACATTATTTTCACTGGAGTTCCTCTTTAATCATCATATAAGTATAGCTATTAGAGACAGTTTCTTTTAGGATGCAACCTTACAGCAAATTTCCTTCAGCAATGCAACAGTTGGATGAAGGCAGCAGTGTGTCAATGCACGTTTAATACCAATCTTTCAGTCTACACAATAGTTCTCATTTTCTGAAACCTACACAGTCCAGCAGTTACATTTTATAATTAAAAAGGAAATGCGACCAATATTACATTAGCATTTCCATTGTAACATACTCATTTCCGTCTCCATTAATTAGACCGCCAGCCTGGTGAGGCGTTCGAGGAGGGTTTCTGATTTCCAGTGGCTTAAAGGTAACCGGACTCCCTGCTACTTCAATTAGGAGCAGTGCACGATAAATGAGAACACAGCGTAGTACGGGAAAACATCTTCTTACACAGCAATTGTGAATATCTGTTTCTTTGTTAAATAAACTAATGTCAATCCCAATTTTGTATTTCGGTATCTGTCATACTGCTAACAAGCTAGAAGAATTAAAGATGCAGCATTATGCTTGTCTAGCTGGATACTGCAGTTGTCAGCAAGCAAGAGGTCATCTTTGCACAGGTTAGCATGGGCTGAATAAAGAAACAGTTAATTTTGACTGGTTGGTATAAGTTACAGTTTAACACCATTGTGCACCCTAAGCAAGTTTGAACTAATTAAAGGGAATCTGAAGTGAAAATAAATTAGTAGCATTAGAAGCAAGGATATGAGTCTCATAGTGTTTCCAGTACAGGAAGAGTTAACAAACCTTAGTTGTTCTCTATGCAAAAGAGCTTCTCTGAGCTCTCCAACCCAACTTGGGTCAGCTATAGTGCTATTTTCTGAAGCACTTTTACATCAAAGAAACAGTGAAATACAACTTCATATAAGGTTTTTACAGCAGTGAAGCTCAACGGGTCATTAGCTCTGCTCTGTTTCATAGTATAAAATACAGAGTGTTGTTTGTAAATTGCAAATATTAGAGAATGATGCAATGTTATATATAAAAAAGCTGTATAGCTGAAAATAAAACTACGAGACTCTTTTCTTTGCTACTAATGTTCTATTAATTATCTGTACTATACATACAATTCATTATATCATAATTTTACTTTTATGGTTTTTTTTTTTGCTTCAGTGTCACTTAAAGAGACACTGAAGCGAAAAAAAAAAAGAAAATTATGATATCATGAATTGGTTGTGTAGTAGAGGTAATTACTAAAACATTGGTAGCAAAAAAATATTCTCATATTTTTATTTTCAGTTATACAGCTTTTATACATTGCATTATTCTCTAATATTTGCAGTTACACATTACTCAGCATTTTAAATGTTTTTAGCGAACAGGCAGTGGACTTTTGACCTGTCCTGACTTGTTCTCTGCAAAAGAAAAACACAATACAGTTGAGATAACCTAATCAGAAGTCAGAGCTCTCTGAAACTTTCAGTCGTGGAGCTCAATGGCTATTTGCATGGATAACAACTGGAGATTCTTAACTCTTCCTGTACTGGAAACAAATATTAGACTTATGTCTCTGCTCCTAATACTTTATTTCTTAGCTGTACTACGCAACCAATTCATTATATCATAATTCTTTTTTGCTTCAGTGTCTCTTTAAGAAACGTTATGATTCTCCATCAGTTGCATATAACATACATCAGCTAGAACAAATCTAGCTGTCTTTTGACTAGATTATGTACACATTGGATGAATTAAGTAATAAAAACAACACATTAGAAAGGAGATTAAATATGACATTCCCAAATCATAATTGCAAACAACATTTAAAGGTTAGTCATAGATGTTTTGTTGATAGTCAGTTGGCAGTGTGTGCTTGCTGCATCAATGATGTTCCCTCACAAAGATTCCTCAAAGTGGACCTACATAAATTATAAATGTAAAATTAGCCAGAATGACACTTATTATGACTATTCCCACTCTTTTTTTTTTCTTTACCTAATGTAGCCATGGTGTAAAAATTGTAGCAGCTCTGGAATGCAACATACTGTGTCTGGCACTGCATTACTTTTCTCTTCCCCTCTCCTCTCTGATATAGGCTGGATTAGCTGGCACATTTCTTCCTGCTATTGCCATGCCATAGTAATCCAGCAGGTTAGGATGAGCAAAAATTTCAAAATAATGTATTGTAAAATTGTTGTGACAATGCTATATTATCACAAATGCTTGTGAAAGTGTTGGCGAATATTGTAGATATGCATTTGAATATGTGAAGATTTTCTTATGAACTTGTAACAAATATGTGTGTGCAAAACTAATCTGTGGGAGGAGTACACTGTGGGATGTAAAAATGGAAATAACCAACTTTTGCCTCAGGCCTAGTTCACAGTGACCAGCTGCATTGCGTAACAATTCTGCATGTCAACTCACTGGCCATACAATTCTATGGGCCTGTTCACAGTAACAAATCGCATTATTCTAACTTGCTACATGCAGGCTTTGCATTAACCACTTGAGCTTAACAGGACAAACATTTTCATCCAGTTAGGCTGCGCACACTCCCGCGGGTCGCGTGCGCTCCCCCGGGTCCCCCGTGCGCGCTCCCGCCGTCGGCCGTTAGCCCAGCGATCAATGAAAGGGATTATAGATCCATTTCATTGATCGGACCCCCCGGAGAAAAGCCGACAGCGTCTCTTTAGACGCTGCGACTTTTCTGAGCTAAAAAAGTTCCTAGTCTTCTTTCTTCTTCCTGGGAGCATGATCGATCACTCCCAGGACTTTTTGACTGTGGCCATCTTATGGCCAAATAGTAAGACTACACCCCAAACCACATTTTATTAAATAAACGCATGTTTAAACATTTAAAATCCCCTTTTTTCAAAACCTACTCCCTATCTATGCCTAGCACAGTATCAACATATTAAATAAACAACTCAGGACAACTCTGTTATGATTGATTTTTAAAAGTGTATTCACCAATATGTATAAACACACCTACATCTATACAGAGTGTTCTATTCTATTGCACACACCCACTATACCCTCAAATTACCCATAGCATGATTATTTGGAATGATTGTATATATCAGCGCTGATTTGAACCAATTTGGTATTGTTATTGCACTGTCCCTTTAATAAGGTTTTGAAAAAACTTCCTCATATGCCCTTCTGAGGTAAATGTTCCAATCCACCAAATAATTTATAGCTTTGATGAAGGCCTTTGCTGGGGTAATTGTTAAAGTGATAAGATTTTAAATGCAAGAAAAAAAAAGAGTCCATAAAATCAAATATCTGGCCATTCATAGAGACCTTGCCGGGTATTTTTTCCTCCACGTTCATTAGTGTCAGCCACTCGATAGTGAATAAATTGCCAATCTTACCAGTCTGCGTAGTGTTCTGGGGCAAGGACCGTTCGTGGGCGTCCCCACTTACTTTGAATAGGCACCTCTAGCTACCATCTGCAAGGTAAGATCCATTGCTCGTGGCTGTCGGCTGTTCCTCTGCCGCGCTCTCCACCTCTAAGTTTATTGTGCACTTTCGCTGGCTTGAAACGCCGAACTCCCGGACTTCCGCGTCAGTCTCTACGGTGGCTCAAGTGGTCCAAACTTAGCGTTTCACTCGTTTACATGCGTTTTTTCAAGGCAAAGACCATAAATTTGACCTTCAGCGCCATCTAGTGGGCTTAAATAGGCACAGTTCATGCATATTCATATATTTCATCTACTCATGAGCACCATCTTGTGGACCTTAGTAAAATTACTACTTCACTGTAATTATTCTTCCATAAAGTGCTTTCCGATGCCATCTTGTGGTTGTTTTTCATATAGAACACCAAGTTCTTTTAACTCAATGGATTTTCTCATAAAATATCCAATATGCCTTATGTTAATATAACATTGTTAACCTATAATTGGCCACTAAGTCATTTTATGCATCTTTACATGAACTTATATCTCTATGCACTTCGTGTCGAGGGGGGCCCTGGGAGACACCTCCCACTTCTAAAAATGGGATAAATAAAAGGGTCCCCTCCAAAAGGAAGAGGCTCGTCACTAAAGAAAATAACTTAAATTACCTACAATATTATTCTTATCCCAAGATTTTTCCTATTAGGGACTCATAACAAATAGAGAAGAGGGAAAGAGACCATTTCATGATTTTCTACAAAACCACCCCAGATTGAAATCCGCATTGATTCCATATGGTGCCATGGTATTGCACTTATAGATCCACATACACTGTTTTTGGAGCAATAACCTATCAAAGTCTCCTCTTCTTAGACTAATTTTAAGATTATAGATTCCTCTAAACCTAAAGCCTCTTGTGCTCCCCCCTTGACATTCATTAAAATGGACAGCTACTGCACTTTCCACCTTTTTATTGTTTATATTGTTTAAATGTTCTCCTATTCGTGTACTTAGGTCTCTTCCCGTCTTTCCTATATAAATTTTGCCACACGGGCAGATCACCTGATATATAACTTTAGTAGTAGCACAGGTTATAAAATCTCTAATCTTATATTCCTTACTTCCGGAACTATCAAAAAAAGAATCACCTTCCACCACATATCTGCAATGTGAGCAATTTAGACACTTAAACATTCCTTTACATCTTCTATTCTCTTTTTTCAACTTGGCAAATTCACTAGATACTAACATATCTTTCAGGGTGCCACAACGTTTAGCCATCACATGGGGTCTTTCACCTACTATAGAGGCTATTTCCTTATCTAAAGTTAATACCACCCATTTTTTCTCCAAATTTTTCTGTAAATCTGTAAAACTTACCTTGCAGATGGGAGCTAGAGGTGCCTATTCAAAGTAAGTGGGGACGCCCACGAACGGTCCTCGCCCCAGAACACTACGCAGACTGGTAAGATTGGCAATTTATTCACTATCGAGTAGTTGGCACTAATGAACGTGGAGGAAAAAATACCCGGCAAGGTCTCTATGAATGGCCTGATATTTGATTTTATGGACTCTTTTTTTCTTGCATTTAAAATCTTATCACTTTAACAAATACCCCAGCAAAGGCCTTCATCAAAGCTATAAATTATTTGGTGGATTGGAACATTTACCTCAGAAGGGCATATGAGGAAGTTTTTTCAAAACCTTATTAAAGGGACAGTGCAATAACAATACCAAATTGGTTCAAATCAGCGCTGATATATACAATCATTCCAAATAATCATGCTATGGGTAATTTGAGGGTATAGTGGGTGTGTGCAATAGAATAGAACACTCTGTATAGATGTAGGTGTGTTTATACATATTGGTGAATACACTTTTAAAAATCAATCATAACAGAGTTGTCC
The DNA here is from genome assembly GCF_040937935.1 of Hyperolius riggenbachi. Lineage (NCBI taxonomy): Eukaryota > Metazoa > Chordata > Amphibia > Anura > Hyperoliidae > Hyperolius > Hyperolius riggenbachi. The sequence goes on along the minus strand of NC_090651.1, from coordinate 265,206,605 downwards.
TGAGTTGTTTATTTAATTTAAAATCCCCTGTTTACCTCCCACACCAAAAAATACAAACAACAAACACAAACAAACAAACACTGAACATTTATATTGCGCTTTTCTCCTGGCGGACTCAAAGCGCCAGAGCTGCAGCCACTGGGACGCGCTCTATAGGCAGTTGCAGTGTTAGGGAGACTTACCCAAGGTCTCCTACTGAATAGGTGCTGGCTTACTGAACAGGCAGAGCCGAGATTCGAACCCTGGTCTCCCGTGTCAGAGGCAGAGCCCTTAACCAGTACACTTCCCAGCCACATAAATACCCACATAAAAGTTTTAATAAAAAATAAAATAAAAAATTACAATAATAAAAAAAAACATAAATAGTTACCTAAGGGTCTGAACTTTTTAAATATTCATGTCAAAGGAGTATATCAATATGATTTATTAAACTATGGGCTTCTAAATAGTGATGGATGCAAATTGAAAAAATGCACCTTTATTTCCAAATTAAATATCGGCGCCATACATTGTGATAGGGACATAATTTAAATGGTGTAATAAGCGGGATAAAGTGGTAAATAAAGTACATATTTTTAATAATGGTGGCATGTATTAATTTCAAACTATAATGGCCAAAAGCTGAGCAATAATGATTTTTTCCATTTCTTCCTTAATATTCCTGTTAAAATAGATTTAGAATAAATTAATTCTCAGCAAAATGTATCACCCACAGAAAGTCTAATTGGTGCTGGAAAAAACAAGATATAGATCAATTCATTGTGATGAGTAGTGATAAAGTTATTGGCAAATGAATGGGAAGTGTAAGTTGCTCAGATGTAAAAAAATCTCAACCCTGTAGGCTGATGTGGTTAAAGTCTATGTCCAGTCTCTACTGCAGTTCACACATATTTTAACGTGTGCATTATGCAACTGACCACTGTGAACATAGCCTCAAGGCAAATTTAGGCTGTGAATTTGTAAAAATGTTGCCTTAATTTTCTGTTTTTGTGGCAAAAACACATAACAAAATACACTTGCTCAGTGTGTGTTATTTTATACAGGTTTGTAACTTAAAAGGTCAAAGGCTAAAACTAAAGCTGAGACCTGAAATACCGAAATACAATACACTTCAGGCCTGCAGTGTTATTTGGAAGAGTAAACCAGCTTGACTGGTTATTAGACACTGGGGTCCTTGGTATGCAGTACAGCTTCAGCAAGTGTAGTTGAGCCCTTATGGTTAAAGAGAGGTAATTCAAGCACTGCCTGAATTGTTCTTTGTAGCACACTTTTTAAGCATTATAGCAAAATTGTCAAGTGTATAACTGTGTGCCATAGGCAGCCTGTTTTATCTCTCCTAAGACCAGTTTAAAAACTATGGCTCAAGGGTGGATGTTTGGGAACTTACTGGAGCTTAACTGAACCCTAGGGAATACTAGTCACAAGGAGATGCTGACTATCTTTCAAATAAACTGAAAAAGTGGTTGAGGAAAAAAAAATAATTACCAGGAAAGGTACAATAACTTGCCAAAGTGTATGAATGTGTTATAATTGGAGAGCTTTCTGCGACGTTAACTGAAATACACAGTGCTACCTCAACTAATGGTGATTGAGTTGGTAATTGTGAAATAAGTGCCTGTAGCAATACAAACAATTCACTGGATGATTCTCTGGTGCTGAGAGAGTGCATGATGATTAAGGGCAAGAACTGGTAAGTGCCTCCTTAAAGGAGCACTATTGCAAAAAATTGTAAAATATTAAAAATACATACGTGCAGCACAGTGGCGTAGGGGATAGCATTTTCATCTTGCAGCGCTGGGTCCCCAGTTTGAATTCCAGCCAGGGCACTATCTGTATGGAGTTTTTATATTCTCTCCATGTTTGTGTGGTTTTTTTTCTGGGTACTCCAGTTTCCTCCACATACCAAAAACATACAGATTAGTTAATTGGCTTCCTCCTAAAATTGGCCCTGGCCTAGACAATAATACATACACTACACTATACATAGATATATGACTAAGCTAGGGATTAGATTGTGAGCTCCTCCGAAGGACAGTTAAGTGACAAGACAAGGGGCCTGATTCACAAAGCGTTTCTGTTTAATTATCTCACCTTATTTATTAACTCCCAATTTACCTCTCCTTAAATAACTTAACGCATGATTTACCTCTCCTTATCTAACTTAACTCATGGTTTAGCTCTTCTTATTTGACATAACTCATGGTTTAGCTCTCCTTATCTATTTATCTCGTGAATTATCCCTCCTTATTTGATTATCTCATGCATTAGGGTGAAAAATAAGTAACCTTTGTGAATCAACCCCAATATACTCTGTACAGCACTGCAGAAGAAGTTAGCGCTATATAAATGCTAAATAATAATAATACTTATAACATGTACATTTCTCTTAGAGTCAAATGCAGTGGCATAGCAATAGGGGGTGCAAAGGTTGCGACCGCATCGAGAGTTCTCTATTGGTTCGGTGATGGTAATAATCACTTCTATAGATGCTTTGGATAGTAGTAATCGTTAACAAGCTGTTCCCCATTCACTTCTTGAACCTCTGACAGTGTGGTTGTCCTTGGCAGGTTTTGGTTTTATGTATAGAGTGCTTGGGGGCCCCAATGTAAAACTTACACTGGGGCCCACAGCTTCTTAGCTACGCCACTGGCCAAATGTACTATAAACTAGTTTTCTACTATGTTGCTGTCTCCTACAGAAGGTAGTAGAATTCTAACTGTACAACAACAAAGCACATAAACTTCGGGCCTCAGTATCAAACCTTTTCCTGCTGGGATCGATCAAGCCTCTAAAATCAAGTCCAATCAATACAGTACCAATCTGGACTCAACCAATCATATTGAGAAGATTCTTCACAATATCATATTTATTTGCAGTGGTTATATAGCACATACAGATCAGCACAACGTTTCGGGCGTGAGGCCCTTTATCAAGTCAGAATTCTAACTCTGCCAGGTTTTAGACTGATCCAGCTTCTCAGGTGGAATTTCAGTATCTTTTTTATTCTTTACTAGAAATATTCTGTGGAAAGGATCTATGCAGAGATGTTGGCCAGCCTCCCTAGGTGCTTGCACACCATTCTGGGAGTTGAACTTGGCAACTGCCATTCAATGAGGGGTTTTGAAAATGAAGAGAACACTAAGAATCCCCCATGAGGGGATAGTCTAATCCAAAATCTGTCATATTTGCAAAAAATGTACTACCCACAGTAAATGACATAGGAAAAAAAATTAAGTTATAGTGCATTTTACTGTAAGACAAATTAACATTTTACATGAATGTATTTTAAATTTACATTTTTTTTTGCAATAGCTCTCCTTTAAATATGTCTCTGTTTGTGGTGGTCTGGCGAGCCGACCAGTGCTTCATGTTAAATGGTTAAGGGGTACATTCATAGAAGATGGATGCTTCCGCAATACATACTTTCTCTTTGCCATCTCGGTAGGCTTGTAAATTACATTTTTGGGGGAATTACTTTCATTTAATTATACTTGCAGATTTCCAATTAAGATTGGATACACATATTTTCCTGAAAAGATTACAGCACGAAGTGAAAGCTCATTAAAATGATTAGTCTACATTAATCCCTGGTAAGAACCACCTTTAACCCACAGAATGTCGTTTTCAGTAATATTCCTGAATGCTCTTAAACTGAATCTGCATTGAAGCAAAGTACCTCCGAGGCTAAATGCTACTCTTGGGGCAGTGATGTAACCTGCAGTGAAGCTAAACAGGTGCCTGGATATATTTCTCTTTCTTCCATTAAATCTCATGTAGCATACAATTAACTAGCTAGATCCCGGGCTAAGAGATGCATGATCGTGGTGACAACACTCCATCATCATTTCAGCCGCCAATGTAGGCCACACTAATTAGAAATGACAGAACAGCTAAACACTGGCCTGTATAGGAAGTAGACAGGTTGTCATCCATCAAATGCCTGAAATGTGGCTGGCCTTCTTCCCTTTGGAGATAGTAACTCTGGATTGTATATGTCACTTCCATGAAACTGCTACTGCAGTTAATGACCCTTTTCTAATTAGATTGATTGGTTGAGCTGTCAGTCATTATGCAAGCATTCTTGCAACTAATACGGAAGGAATGAGAATGTAAGCAAACAAGATGTTCTTGCAGAAATGGGAATCACACAGCTAGAATCACAGCTGGAATCTACAGTACGTGGACATGCACTCTGTATGAATGCAGTGATCACTCTTTAAGTAATTTTAACATGTTCTGTATTTTTATACTTTGTGTGACCAGGTTCTTAAATTTTCACATGTTCATATTTGGACATTTGCCACATCAGAGCTATTGATTTTTGCTTTCACATAAGGGACACATACGATTGTCTGCTGGCGTATGCACTATTATCATGTCACTCTACCTGTCAGAGTGGGATCATTTGCAAAGATGGGAGTTTAATAATGAAGAAGGAACCAGCAGAAGTGGTAAGTATAACTCTTCTCCTAAAACAAAGATTCATATATGGAGTAATCAAGTGGTGTGTGTGTGTGTGTGTGTGTGTGTGTGTGTGTGCGTGTGTGTGGTGTACGTGCGTGCGTGTGTGTGTGTGTGTGTGTGTGTATGTTGATTATTGCCCAGCATAGATAGAGAACTCATCAGGCACTCAGGTGACAATTCAGGGACTGATGCTGTATAGACCCATCTCTAGCCTTTAGGCTAGCGATGCATTCTGTAGCTATGGATGGAGCGGGAGGATGGGGTGGTTTCACTTGATAAGGGGGAGTGAAAATAACATTGGGATTAGTAGTACTCAGGCATTGGAGGTTGTAAACAATCTGACATGTCGGATGTTTTGCCTGTCTGGACTCTGGACTCTGCAACTGGCAGGTACAGACAACTAAGCTATGTACATGCAAGCTTAACCAAGAGCTCACATGGTCCTGGGAGGGAAAAAGAACAAGGCAGTCTAGAGTAAATCAGTAGCCATTTCCTAAAAAAAAATGGCCTGTTACTTTTCCCTTGAGCACTGTCAGTGCAAAAGCTTAGGATTGCCTGTAGAAACATGAAACAAACTATAAACAGTTTTTTTTTTTTTTTTAGGAAAATGTAAATTGTCTTCTACAAATATGATAAATGAGGTTTATGTTAGTTTTTAAACCAATGTAGTTTGTAAGTGAAATAAATGTAAATGGCAAAAGTGCTGTATTGCATTTGAGATGGTAAAAATAACTAATACCATATGGCCATATGAAATACTATTTAAACCTATATGATTATCCATATTCTGTTTTTTTACATTGATGTGAAGACAGTGTCACTGGAGGCATGCCACCTGCACTCCCAGTACACAGAGAGCATCAGGCAGGTTTCAGATGAAGTCAGGAAAGTAAAAGAAAATCTTTTTGGGCGGGTGCATGGAAAAAGGGTGCCAGGAAAAATGGACCCAGTTGCACCAATATTTATTTGCATTAGCACTTATGGTGGCGCCCAAATAGTTCGTTAGCCAGAGGTGCCCAAATTCGATGCTTCCAGGCTATTAGGGTTAGGCATTAGGTGGGGAGTTCATTTTCAGCACTTGGGCTAAGGTTCAAGTGAGAATGCATGAGTTGGGCACAGCTTCTGTGCACCCAACTCGTGCAGCGATGACACTATATGTACTGTACACACACACACACACACACACACACACACACACACACACACACACACACACACACACACACACACACACACACACACACACATACACACACACCTACGTACACACATATTGAAGTTTACTATTCTTATGTTAGTTGCAAGTTTTACCTAAACACTTGCTAAATGTTCGAATATTGTTTGTGTTTTTATTTCTAGCTGGTCACATAATATTTAGATATTCCAACTTAAGAAACACATAGACAGAAACAAGAAGAGCATATATAAAGAACAGCTCTAGTGACCACCTGCTGTATCCCCTTATATGATCAATAAAGCATAACAGGGCTTATTTCTAATAAAACAAAGGCCTCAATACAGAGAATCTTGAGAGTTAGCACTAACTTCAAAGACATACTTGTCTAATTTATACATGTGATCTGTGTTTGGGTAATATTGTCCCCCTATATCTTTGAGCAAAAACTCTCTGTTTGATGCTGGGAAATGTATCATAAACATGATCCTGAGGATATACCCTGCCTACCATATCTAAAACATAGGTTTTATAACATTTGAATTAAACTTAGTGTGGAAATAGTAGATGCTTAGAAATGAAAACGGTGTCCCATAATCATCCCAGCTGAGACAACTCTGAGCCTGGCTCTGACTTGGGCTAGCATGCTGCAATTACACTGCTACATCTAACTGCACTTTATTATTTTTCTTCATTGGTGGGGGTGTACCATCTATTGTTTTTGCACACTTGTTTGATACTCCTGATGAAGCCTGTTTAGGGTGAGTTATTAGTTGCACTTTATCCCTTCTTCTTACTTAAGCACCTTGTCAGGACCAGTGCACACCAAAACCGCTAGCAGATTCTCAAAACGCTAGAGGTTTTTGGAGCAGATTTCAGAACGATTCTAGGCATGTTTAGAGATGTTTTCTAAACATGCCGAGCGTTTTTTGGAGCGTTTTTGTGTAACAGATTACAAATATTGTTACAGTAAAAGCTGTTACTGAACAGCTTCTGTAACAAAAACGTCTGGAAAACCGCTCTGATCTAGCGGTTTCCAGGGCGGTTTGAGCTTTTGCTATACTTTACATTGAGGCAGAAACGCTTCTGCAAACCGCAAAAGTGCTGCAGGACCCACGTTTGCAGTTTGCTAAAAACCTCACACTTCCGGTGTGCACCATCCCATTGAAATACATTAGCCAAGCGTTTTCACAGGCGGAAGTGGTTTGGAAAACGCTACAAAAACCGTTCGGTGTGCTACAGGACTCAGTGTCTCATTCTGCAGATGGAAACCACATACCACTGCAGGTGAGATTCCATGTGCTAGTCTTTGTATTATTGTCATAACAGGCTAATGGTGGCTTTTTCTGATGGCGATCTGATACACTTAGCACCATTGAGGGTCTGCCCTTTCCATTCTACTGCAATATACCAGCAGGAATATGCAGAGTCATTTTAACTGGCCGATTACGGAACATCGAGTTCAGTTCTAAGTAGCTATTATTCCACAGATATAAGTGAAAGACCAGATTGAAAAGCAAAAATTACATTGTTGGCCTGCTATCTGATGAGGTAAATGCCAATGAAATTGATTCTCAGCAGGGAGACTTCAAGGATGAATCCAGTATGGCTTATAACATAGCCACCAACATGTAATAAGTTTCAGCTGTTAGTGATTGACATAGTATCTGTATTTGGCATCTTGTTTGTGCTTGAATGTGTTGAAAGATGCCCAAATCACGGACAAGGTGTGGAGCAGCTGAAGGGAACAACAGCCAGCTTGGATGTGCTCCATGCTCATTACATAGTACACACAATGGGCTTGATTCACAAAGCCGTGCTAACTGTTAGCACGCTGGTGAAAAGCCCATTATCACGTCTAAACTCAGTTTACTCAAAGTTTTGTGCGTAAAGTTTTACGCACGTAAAGTTTTAAGCGCGCAAAGTTTACATGCGCAACACCATTAAACCCTATGCGACGTTTCGCGCGCATCGGACTTTGAGCGCGCAAAGCTTTGTGCACGAGTTTTTCCCTCAAAGCGGTGCTAACCTACTTAGTGCAATGCTTATCACGCCCAAAAGTCTTTAGGCGTGCTAACTAGGTTAGCACCGCTTTGTGAATCAAGCCCATTGTATGCTTTAGCTTTGGGTCTTTAATTGCTACTCACATGTGTGGTCTGGAGGTGGAATGTAGTGAATATTTGGCAGTGTTGAGCAGTGTATTAGCTACTAGGAATAAGAAAAACTCACTTTTGTCTTTCGTGAAACTGAACTGGCCTGTTAGTGGCCGCAGGCCTTAGCAGAGAACTCACTTATGTTGGCCCCTCTTGCCGCTACTCTTCATGCTGCTCTCCATCTTCCCAAACACTTCTGCCTTCACAGCGCAGCAGCAAGAGATGGCGCCATATGTGAGTTTACCCTCTGTGCCATGGCCAGCAACCACTAACAAGCTGGTTCAGTTTTGCAGAAGGAGAAACTGAGTATACTACCCCATTCAGCATCTACATCATGAAATAGAATATCACTAGTTACAAAATCTAAAGATCTCTATGTTTAACATAATATAGTAGTCACACCAAAATGTTAAAATAACATAAAAAGTACAGACCTATTGGAAATTAAAATACATGACAAATGCACTGCTTTAATATAACGTACAGATATTTTCAGTCAAGACTCTGTATTAGAATGGAGAATAGATTGTGCAGGTTACCAGTGCCACCACCCACTCAAATCCACCCACCAATCCCTAATAACTTCAGAACCAGCCATTAATTTACCACTGAGATCTATAGCTGTCAGGAGAGAAGCTAGCTAGCACTCCCCCATTCATGTGATCACTGAGATTAAGTAATAACATTAATGGCAAGTGCAGAGAGAGGACAGACAGTGTTCCAAGGCTATTCTCTCCTGTAAACTCTGAAGTGAAAGGAAAGATAAGGCTGTTGGCAACAGCATTTGTGTTTATTGAGGAGAAAAAAAAATCCATTATTATAGATAATAATAATAATAATAATAATAATAATAATAATAATAATAATAATAATAATAATAATAATAATAATAATAATTATTATTATTATTATTATTATTATTATTATTATTATTATTATCTATGTCAGATAAACCATATGGAGTGAGAGGTAAGAATGAAGAAGTGTTACACAATGAAAATAAAGCAAATACAAATAAAATACATTTTTTGGTACAGAGAGATATTTGTACCGGTGGTACTGAAGTTGTTGAATATAGTCAGGTGTTGCTTACAATAAAAATTGTTAGACTTTCCTGTATCTCTGATTTCCATTTTGTGTTAACAGCAGCTTGGTCCTCTTACAAGTAAAATGGGACACACACCACAGGCTGTTCGCTAGTCAACAGATCGGATTTTTTTCTGACTTTCAATAGTGTCCACTGTACAGATATTAAAGGACATCTGAGGAAAGAGATGGCAACAATTAATTGGCTTCCTCCAGCCCCTGGCAGCCGATATGTCCCTTGCCGCAGCTCCAGTGTCCCAGGGTCCCCTCCGTTGCAGATGCCAACCTCACCAGGTTGGCATCCTCTGTGCCTGCGCAAGCGTGTGGCCACATCGCTCAAGGTTGGGCAACACTCAAGGTTCTTCATGTGTGCAGAATGCTCCAGGCCACGTGAGTGTAGGCGCAAAAGATGCCGACCTGGCAAGGTTGGTATCTGCAACAGAGGGGATCTCCGTAAACCGAAGCTGCGGCAACGGACAGATGCTGGAAGAAGCCCCAGGTAAGTAGATATTGTTTTTTTTTCCTCTGACCTGTCCTTTAAGGATACAAACCTTACTTGCACTGTTTATGTCCTCTATAGGCAAACAGGGACAAAGCACCTGGCCAAACTAGCAACCTCAGTCAGCTCTGTAAGCTGCAAAAGGACACAGTTTTTTTTCTAGTTTGACATAATCTTTAACTACCTTGTATCGTGGTTAACCTTGTTCCCCCAAAAAAAGAAAGGTTGTGTAATTCACTTTGCTTAGATTTTGCAAACAGGATTACATTATTTCAGTGTCGTTGGGGGTAATAAAGTACCGTAGAAATTGTTTAGAATGATGATCGTAATGTGCTAATTTCATTTACACTGAGTTTTGTTTAAAATTTCACAATTCTAATCTCATGCCCATGATTTTGATTTTGAAATTGAATTAATTTCACATAAATCCTTTGTAAATTTTTCATGTTAAAAATTACAAATGTGGCAGTCTGAAAAGATTTTTCTCATAAATTGCAAAAAAGTTTGTGCAAACCAGATGCATCTATAGAGCATGTTGAAGGCTGTTGTCTTTAATGCTTGACCCATTGCTACAAAATCATTAAGGATCATTTGTATTAATGTAATAGCAACAAGCAGCTAAGCAAAAACAGGCTCCTATGTGTATAGTGATAGCATCATGTATCCCTTCTTGCCACAATAAAAAGAAAACCTTTAAAAACGGTATTGCAAATGCTTTATAATACCAAACCCTCATTTGTAGATGTCAATATAGACGTAGTTATAATGCCAAATAGGTTATTAACCACTTGCCAACCGCACACTCATACCGTGCGGCGGCAAAGTGATAGCTGGAGGACCAGCAACGCACATCTGCGTCGCCAGGTGCCTCCCTAATTAATCAGGAAATGCCGCTTCCTATTAGATCACGGGGCGGGTCTCCGTGAATAGCCTGCGAGCCGCTGATCGCGGCTCACAGACTAAATGTAAACGCAGGAGACATTTGTCTCCTTTGTTTACATTGAACGGCGCTGCTGTAAGGCAGATCGGCGATCCCCGGCCGCTGATTGAGCCATGTGACAGAGGACATCCTGTCATAGGCTTCACAGGATGGATAGCGTCCTGTGCAGCCCCGATCACCAGGGGGGACAGGTAGGAGAGGGAGGGGGGGAATTTCGCTGCGGAGGGGGGCTTTGAGGTGCCCCCCCCCCCCCCCCGCAACATGCCAGCCAGCAGGAGCGATCAGACCTACCCCTGCACATCATCCCCATAGGGGGGAAAAAAGGGGGGCGATATGATTGCTCAGCATGCACCCTGATCTGTGCTGGGGGCTGCAGAGCCCACCCAGCACAGATCACAAAAAACAGCGCTGGTCCTTAAAGGGAACCTAAACTGAGAGGGATGTGGATTTTTCCTTGTAAACAATAAAAGTTGCCTGGCAGCCCTGCTGATCTCTTTAGCTGCAGTATTGGCTGAATAACACACCTGAAACAAGCATGCAGCTAATCCAGTCTGACTTCAATCAGAGCACCTGATCTGCATGCTTGTTCAAGGGCTGTGGCTGAAAGTATTGGAGACACAGGATCAGCAGGGAGAGTCAGGCAACTGGTATTCTTTCAAATGGAAAAATCCACAACCTTCTCAGTTTAGGTTCCCTTTAAGGGGGGGTAAAGGCTGGGTCCTCAAGTGGTTAAACAACTGCAGCCGATAGAAGGGACAAACATTTATAGGTCCCCATATAAGTCAGTTGGTAGACAGGATGCTATATTTTTCAATGCAGTCATCACTACATCTTCACCAGGGACCACTGCTTGTTTATACGGTTATACACAACATGGGTTGTGAGTAAACAAAATCTTTGGGTGATGGGTAACTCTACAGCCCAGTGCATGTGACAATTGAATAGAAATTGCCAGTGACTTTGGATATATCTTATGCAGCTTATGGTGCTTGTAGTCTGCCCCAGGCAGAGGATTGCAGATTATAACCAACCCACACAATACCATCAGAGAGGTTTATACCTATTGGAGACTGAATTTGTTATTCTGTATCGTATTTTATCCTTTTGTCTGCTGTCTGCTTATTGTACCTTATGGGACATCTGTGTTTACCTCTACAAAATCATCACCAGCATCTAAATGGAAAAGGCATGTTGCTGTTCAGAAATAAATATGTGTGACCTTGTCCCTGCCATGATCAGATATAAATTATAATCCACTCATGAATTCCCACACTCTTGCCTCATCAGTTGGTTTTGTGTGTTTAACAATTCATTTGCCATATCAATTGATTAATATTGGGACCTATAAACTTCTCTCAAAACTATCTGCTGTGATTGTTTATTAACCTCTTATTGCTGTATAACTACTTGTGTATTGACATTGTATGAGGTTTTGGATATTACACTACTTGAGTGACCATTTTAAAAGCGGCCCTTTTTATGGTGGAGATACTTTAGTTCAAGGGAAAATTGAATTTGGACTAATACATTATTTTTTACATAAATGATGTTTAATACCTTAGTGCACATAGGAGTCTGTTTTCTTTGCTACACTCACAATCTAATCTCTACTATACTCATATACTCATAGTCTAATGTGAATGTCACAGTCTTAGGTCAATTTGGGAGGCAACTTACATATGTGCGTGTTGTTGACATGTGGGTGGAACCTGGAGAGCTTGGTTGAAACCCACGCAAACACAGTGGTACATACAGGTGGTGTCCTAGCTCAGATTTGAATTTGGAACCCAAACGCTGTTAGGCAAGAGTTCTATCTGTTATGTTAGCATACCATTTGCATGATGCAATGAAAAACAAAACAAATGTAAACTGAGCCGCTGTAAGCCACAACTTTTCAGGGGGCACGATATGGAGGGGACTGGCACTATATGTGAAAACACTATAAGATGGGCACAGTAGTGGTGCTATAAGTGAAGGAGGGGTCAGGAGTTAGATCACCATATGAGAGATTGTTTTGGCGAGCACTGTTCTGATGGCACTATAACAGTAGGCACTGAAGTGGAGAGACGTGGGATATGGGGTATGTAATGTGACAACATTATAAAGGTGATGAAAATGACAATAAAACATAGTGGCTATTAAAATGATAAACTATTTACCTAATAGCCACCTCCTTTAATCATGTCCTCTTTAGAGGTCAGACTCCCTAAATAGCCAATCACTCTCCCTATTAACCTAATTTTTATTTTTGTAGTTCTCAAAATTTGTAAAGCTAATAACATATATGACTTATTACCACTGGTCCGGCAACTGTCAACCTCCTTGTCTATCTTTGGGAACAGCATCACTTTTAGAGCAACTGGCAGCTATCAAACATAAAATGAGATGATAAATAAACAAAAAAGGTCCATGTTGTAAAGTGTATCACTAATGTGATTACTGACAATAAATACTAATACTTTATGCTGGCTGTTAAAGGGGACCACACTCTGATTGTCCAGTAAATACTGGATAACCAGATCATCAGTTTCACACCTGAGGCAAGTGTTCCAGGGTCATATGCATAGTGCCGCCCCCTGCATGCCCCTAGTATGCACCATATACGCCCTTCGCTGCATATCACCGACCCCTCACCCAGTGATGTACTCCCTGCTGGACAGGAAGTATGTCACTGGCATTCCTGGCTTCCCTGACGTATTTGCGCTGTTCCATGCATGTGTCCCACCAACAAATTTAAAATTTCTGTGTCGCTCCTTAACTACCATGCATTCCGCCGCTGCTGTGTCACCATGGAAGTTGCATGGTAATGCTCTGTTGACTTTACAGTGAGTCCAGAACTTCAGCGCAACAGTACACAATGGGGTAAGTGTACTATGCCCTATAGACTTTCTTTGCTGTTGCGTTATCCTGTATGCAGAAAGGGTAACACAATGCAAAGAAAGTGGCCAGTGTAAAAGGAGCATCAAGTTACCAGCAGGTGCTGGTTATCCAGTTATTACTGCTAAAAGTACAACCAAAAAAATAGGTGTTGCTTCACTCATTATACAGTCTCTGCCTATACCTTGGAAAGATCAAGACTTTGCAGGATGGTAGTATAATGTCTGAGCTCTAGCAAACAACTCCAAACACAGCTGCCCATACTGCCAAAATACTGTACAAAGTGATGGTGGAAACCCTGTTTGCATTGATGCAAAAAAGAGGGAAGGTTAGGGCACAAATCCTTAAAGGTGGCAGGCTTTATCCTAGACAATCAACGGATGGCAATGTCTCTCCACCATAACAAGCACTACCTGAACACACACACACACACACATGCCAATGTTCTAGACTGTAAATCTGTATTTAAAACACAAAATTATATATGTTTTATTATTATTATTATTATTATTATTATTATTATTATTATTATTATTATTATTATTATTCCAAGACAAAGCGGCAGTATTTTTTAAAAAGGTCACCATCCATCAACCCTGAAATGCAAAATGTAGCTGAAAAGATATACATACAGTGCTGCATGCACATAATTATTCATACCCCTGGCAAATTTTTTGACAGGAAACGACATAGGTGCAGTGCTGGTCGTAATGGAAAAAGCTACGCTTACGGATCATTACGCGTAATTTTACGCTATTACGCATTACGAAATTACGCTTACGGCATAGACATTCAATTTCGGTACATGTCTGTAATTACGCATTGCCCTTACGCAATTACGCGGAAGAATACCGTAATTCAGGTTGTTACGTTATAGGCTTACGCGTAAATTCCTACTAGCAATTAATGCGTAAGGTCATGCTGCCAAGCGGAAAAGTTGACGCATGGATCAATGTTAGGTAGCCGCGGACTTTAAGGGTTAATAGCAAAGCCCCCTTAAGTGCTAAGAGCCTCAAATTTGGAGAATATATTAAGGAGATCAGAAGGAATAAGAGGAAATTTTTTTTCTTCAAAAAGACCTTATAGTTTTTGAGAAAATCGATGTTAAAGTTTCAAAGGAAAAATATATACATTTAAAAACCTGCCGACTTTAACGGTTAATAGCAAAGCCTGCTTAAAATTTAGAAACACCAAATTCACAGGGTATATTAAGGGGATCAGTGGGAATAAGAGGAAAAAATGTTTTTTCAAAAAGACCTTATAGTTTTTGAGAAAATCGATTTTTAAGTTTCAAGGGCAAAAATGTCTTTTAAATGCGGAAAATGTCAGTTTTTTTTGCACAGGTAACAATAGTGTTTTATTTTCATAGATTCCCCCAAGTGGGAAGAGTTTTACTTACTTCGTTCTGAGTGTGGGAAATATTGAAAAAAAAACGACGTGGGGTCCCCCCTCCCAGACCTCTTTAACCCCTTGTCCCCCATGCAGACTGGGATAGCCAGAATGCGGAGCACCGGCCGCGTGGGGCTCCGCACCCTGACTATACCAGCCCGCATGGTCCATGGATTGGGGAGTCTCGGAAGGGGAGGGGCAGCCAAGCTTTCCCCTCCCCCTCCGAGCCTTTGTCCAATCCAAGGACAAGGGGCTCTTCTCCACCTCCGATGGGCGGTGGAGGTGGAGGCCGCGATTTCCTGGGGGGGGGGGGTTCATGGTGGCATCTGGGAGTCCCCTTTAAAAAGGGGTCCCCCAGATGCCCACCCCCCCTCCCAGGAGAAATGAGTATAGAGGTACTTGTACCCCTTACCCATTTCCTTTAAGAGTTAAAAGTAAATAAACACACAAACACATAGAAAAAGTATTTTAATTGAACAAAAAACATAACCACGAAAAAAGTCCTTTAATATTCTTAATTAACCATTAATACTTACCTGTCCCTTTAAAAGCTAGTTCCCACGCAATATCCTCGGAAATATACTAATCAGTTACAATGTAACAAAGTTATTACAATGTAACAACTTTGTTACTTTGTAACACCACCGCACCCGACGTCACTCGCCGCTCACCCGCCGGCCGCCGCATACACGCTAAGTCCCCGCCGGCTCCCGCCGTCCACTCCGCCCACACCTGTCACCCATATACATGCTGGCACCCATGGGTGCCAGCATGTATATAGGTGACATGTGGGAGAGGCGGGGAGGGCAGCGGAGCCGGCGGGGACTTAGCGTCCCTTCACCCGACAGAGCTCTGAGCTATGGCTCAGAGCTCTCGAAAGCATCTTTGTATTTGGGCTCCAAGGAGCCCCATTGGTCCTTAGCAGACCAATGGGGTTCCTTCTGATTTGAAGGAACCCCATTGGTCTGCTAAGGACCAATGGGGCTCCTTGGAGCCCAAATACAAAGATGCTTTCGAGAGCTCTGAGCTATAGCTCAGAGCTCTGTCGGGTGAAGGGACGCTAAGTCCCCGCCGGCTCCGCTGCCCTCCCCGCCTCTCCCACATGTCACCTATATACATGCTGGCACCCATGGGTGCCAGCATGTATATGGGTGACAGGTGTGGGCGGAGTGGACGGCGGGAGCCGGCGGGGACTTAGCGTGTATGCGGCGGCCGGCGGGTGAGCGGCGAGTGACGTCGGGTGCGGTGGTGTTACAAAGTAACAAAGTTGTTACATTGTAACAACTTTGTTACATTGTAACTGATTAGTATATTTCCGAGGATATTGCGTGGGAACTAGCTTTTAAAGGGACAGGTAAGTATTAATGGTTAATTAAGAATATTAAAGGACTTTTTTCGTGGTTATGTTTTTTGTTCAATTAAAATACTTTTTCTATGTGTTTGTGTGTTTATTTACTTTTAACTCTTAAAGGAAATGGGTAAGGGGTACAAGTACCTCTATACTCATTTCTCCTGGGAGGGGGGGTGGGCATCTGGGGGACCACTTTTTAAAGGGGACTCCCAGATGCCACCATGAACCAGGATGCCACCAGGAAATCGCGGCCTCCACCTCCACCGCCCATCGGAGGTGGAGAAGAGCCCCTTGTCCTTGGATTGGACAAGGGCTCGGAGGGGGAGGGGAAAGCTTGGCTGCCCCTCCCCTTCCGAGACCCCCCAATCCATGGACCATGCGGGCTGGTATAGTCAGGGTGCGGAGCCCCACACGGCCGGTGCTCCGCATTCTGGCTATCCCAGTCTGCATGGGGGACAAGGGGTTAAAGAGGTCTGGGAGGGGGGACCCCACGTCGTTTTTTTTTTATATTTCCCACACTCAGAACGAAGTAAGTAAAACTCTTCCTACTTGGGAGAATCTATGAAAATAAAACACTATTGTTACCTGTGCAAAAAAACCTGACATTTTCCGCATTTAAAAGACATTTTTGCCCTTGAAACTTAAAAATCGATTTTCTCAAAAACTATAAGGTCTTTTTGAAAAAAAATTATTTCCTCTTATTCCCACTGATCCCCTTAATATACCCTGTGAATTTGGTGTTTCTAAATTTTAAGCAGGCTTTGCTATTAACCGTTAAAGTCGGCGGGTTTTTAAATGTATATATTTTTCCTTTGAAACTTTAACATTGATTTTCTCAAAAACTATAAGGTCTTTTTGAAAAAAAAAATTTTCCTCTTATTCCTTCTGATCTCCTTAATATATTCTCCAAATTTGAGGCTCTTAGCACTTAAGGGGGCTTTGCTATTAACCCTTAAAGTCGGCGGCTTTTTTATATTATACGGGAGCGTAATATTACGCGATTACGGCAGACTGTGTAATTTCAATGGGAGTTTACTGTCTTACGCGTAATTTGTTACGCGTAAAAACGTAACCCACGGTCTACGCGTAATTACTTACGCGTAATACCGTAACCTTACACGTAACGCTTACGGTGCATTTGTAGTGAATTACGATGCGTAATTACGCTAATGCGTAATTTCGGCCCAGCACTGCATAGGTGTCTCCCAAAAGATAATAAGACAATATACAAGAGGAATTATTGTGGGGAAAAAACATTTCTCAGCTTTTATTTACATTTGAGCAAAAAGTGTACAATCCAAAATTATTCATACCCTTCTCAATAGAAAAGCCTTTATTGGCTATTACAGCAATCAAATGCTTCCTATAATTGAAGAACAGTTTTTTGCATGTCTCGACATGTATTTTTGCCCATTCATCTTTAGCAATGAGCTCCAAATCTTTCAAGTTGGAGGGTCTTCTTGCCATCACCCTGATCTTTAGCTCCCTCTGCGGATTCTGAATTGGATTCAAGTCAGGACTCTGACTGGGCCACTCCAAAACATTAATGTTGTTGTCTGCTAACCATTTCTTCACCACTTTTGCTGTGTATTTTGGGTCATTGTCATGCTGGTGCCCACTGCTCACGGCCAAGTTTCTCTGCAAGACTGCCTGATGTTGTCATTGAGAATCCTCATGTTTTGCTCTTTTTTCATGGTGCCATTTACTTTGATTAAGCTCCATGGTCCATTGGCTGAAAAACACCCCCAAAGCATGAGGTTCCCACCATGATGTCTAACTCTGGGGATGGTGTACTTTGGGTTGAAGGCTTCTCCTTTTTTACACCAAATGAAGGAAACATCATTGTGACCACACAATTACATTTTTAGTTTCATTTGACCATAACACAGAAGACCAGAAGTCTTCTTCTTTGTCCAGATGAGCATTTGCAAAGGCCAAGCAAGCTGTTGTGTGCCTTATCTGGAGAAGTGGCATCCTCCTTGGTCTGCATCCGTGGAACCCAGCAATGTGTAGTGTCCGTTGGATTTTTTGCCTTGAGAAATTGCCACCAGCAGAGCCCAGATTCACCAGGATGGCGTTGATGGTGATCCTTGGATTCTTTTTCACCTCTCTCACTATCCTTCTGGCCAGCACAGGTGTCACTTTTGGCTTCTGACTACATCCTCCACATTGCGGAACATCTTGTATTTTTTAATAATACTCTGCACTGTAGTCACAAGAACTTGAAACTTTTAGAAATGGCCTTGTAGCCCTTTCCTGACTTGTGAGCAGCTACAATGTGCAGCCGCAGGTCCTCACTGAGCTCCTTTGCAGAGCCGGATTAAGGCCAAATGGGGCCCTAAGCAAAGTGGCAGATTTGGGCCCCCCCTCTCCCAACACCCCCCCCCCCCCCCCCGCCCCAATGCCCAAACCGCGACCCAAAATCAACTTATTTATCACAGAGTGCCAACACAGAAATTTTATACTGGGTACGGTGGTGGTTTTAGTTAAGAAAAAACTCCTAAATTACAGGCCACTCTACATTTAAAATGCAGCAATTACTGCCATATATGAAATGCAGAAATTACCCTCATATATAAAATGCAGAAATACCCTCATATATAAAATGCAGCTGTGCCCCCACATATGAAAAGCAGCAATTACTACATATGCATGACCGCAATTACCCCCAAACACATTTAACACATTTAAACATGCAGCAATTACCCTACAAACCCCATTTAATTTATCATCTCCAGAAATGAAATGCAGCAATGATCCACATATATAGAAGGCAGTATGGTGGGTAAGTAGCTGGGGCTGGGCAGGCGAATGGATGGTAGGTAGCTAGATTAGGTAGGTGGTAGGTATGGAGGATAGGTAGCTGAGGTGAGCTGTATTGAAGTTAGGTAGCTGCAGTAGGTAGGAGGGAGAGTAGGTATTGCAGTGGGGAGGTAGACACTGTCTGTGCTCGCTTGAAGCAAAGAAGTTAAAAATTGACTCACTTCTTAAATACAGTACAGATAGTATACCTTATATGCTGAAGTATGTCCTTTTCAAATACAGAACACTACAGTGCCCAGTCCCTTGTAGTTTACTACAAAGGGATTTTAGGTGTGTGTGTGTGTGTGTGTGTGTGTGTGTGTGTGGGTTGGGGGGACTGGGGTGTCAAGTGACAAGCATGGTGTGTGCCTATGATATCCACTGCCCATGCTAGCAAGTATTATTGCTCTTAATGAGCAACTACGTACTCGCAGCTACTCGGAATCAAAATTTAAATTAGACAGCTGTGACCTGGGAAGGGGGTTAATTTACACATGCGATCATCTGATCTGATAAGTTCCATTTGCGGCACTTGTCGCATACCACGTCACAATTTCTACTTCCAGGTTGAAGGAGGAAGCAAGGGAGTGACGTGGTATGCAACGTGTGCCGCAAATGGAGCACATCAGATCAGACAGCTGCATGGGTAAGTTAACCCCCACCCCCCTCTCCCATGGTCACAGTTGTCTAATTTAAAGAGAACAAGAGATGAATAAAGAATAGATTTTATACGTACCTGGGGCTTCCTCCAGCCCCATACGCATGGATCGATCCCATGCTGCCGTCCTCCGCTGCCTGCAACTATGAGAAC
Organism: Hyperolius riggenbachi; assembly: GCF_040937935.1. Classification (NCBI taxonomy): domain Eukaryota; kingdom Metazoa; phylum Chordata; class Amphibia; order Anura; family Hyperoliidae; genus Hyperolius; species Hyperolius riggenbachi. The sequence continues at coordinate 265,187,059 of NC_090651.1, read as the reverse complement.
CGGCTCCCATCACTGCCGGCAGTCGGAGCCAGTCTAGCGTAGGAGAAGTGTGCTCCTTGTGTATCTCTCCAGCAGCTGCTGGTGAGATACGTAGAGGGCGCACTTCTCCTGCGTAGCCTGGCTACGATGACGTCAGTGACGGGAGCCGGTTCTCGTAGTTGCAGGCAGCGGAGGACGGCGGCGTGGGAGCGATCCGTGCATATGGGGCTGGAGGAAGCCCCAGGTACGTATAAAATCTTTTCTTTATTTCATCTCTGGTTCCCTTTAAATCTATATTTCGAATAGCTATAAGTACGTAGCTGCTCGGTAAGAGCAACAATACTAGCAAGTGCCTGGACGATGAACTGGTGCGTGCAGCTGGCAGGCGGTGAGCTCACCATCTTCAGCTGCTCACGGAAGAAGTACCTTAGTCTTTCAAGCATCACTGTACTATATACATATATGATATATATGCATATACATGTACACACACACACACACACACACACACACACATATACATGAATATATATATATATATATATATATATATATATTTATATATATATATATATATATATATATATATATATACATACATACATACTGTTCATATATATATGTATGTAATGATCATGTCATTATTTCACTGCTGAATGGCAGGTTCCTCTGCTCACGTACACTGACCTGCCTCAGCCTGCGCTGTGCACGCTCTCTAACTACTGAGCAAGGAGGGAGGCAGAGAGCGAGGGCCAATGACGTCAGCAGCAGCTGACGGGATGACGAGGATGAAATGAGGATGCCGGCGCACGCTGATTCACTCGCTCGCTCGCTAAGGACTGGACTGGAGAACGTCTGTTTGCCATGGCAATGGCGACGCTCAGCCAGCCAGCCTCAGTATTTCTTCTGTAGGCAGAGTGGAGCGCCGCGAGCGGGCACGGCGCCGGGCAGGAATAATTGTGCACTCACTGATTAACTGGCTCAGCGCAGCATGCTGATGCTGGTGATGGGGCCATCTGATCCACATACAGCATGGCAGCCACAGCATTCTATGCGGCTCAGAGGGGGGCCCTTTAGACACCGCATGGGGCCCCAATCAGGTGCTTGAGGTGCCTGGTTGATGGTCCGGCTCTGCTCCTTTGTCTTAGCCATGACTGTCCACAAACCACCTGCAGAGAGCTGCTGTTTTTCACCTGTTAAGTTGATTAAAACAGTGGTTCCCAATTAATCAGGCTAATTAGGATGCTTTAGAACAGCTTGGACTATTTGGAATGGTATAGAACTTTGGATTTTCCCACAGACTGTGACAGTTTGAGAAGGGTATGAATAATTTTGTACTGGACACTTTTTGCTCAAATGTAAATAAAAGCTGAGAAATGTGTTTTTTTTCCCCCACAATATGCCTCTTGTACATTGTCTTATATTTTGGGAGATACCTATATCATTTCCAGCCAAAAAATTACTTGCTGGTTGAATAAACGTAACTATAAGTCAAAATTTGCCAGGGATATGAATAATTCTGGGGCAGCACTGTATGTATTTTATGCATGGTGTATTCCACTGCATACCTCCAACAGCCTCCTGAGCCTGAAAGTCTCATAACATAAAAGCTAGTTACTGTTATATATAAAAAGCAGGAAATCTTGCTTTCTACCCATTAAATATAATTTAGTTGCTGAGTAATAGCTACATTTTTTTCATTTTCATTATTCTATATTATCCCTGGACACTATAACTGTGCCAGCAAATAGGCTTATACTTTTCCAATTTTATATGTCCAAGTCAGATGTATCTGTACATCCCTCCACATATAGTTTATCTAATTTACCCTGCTGTTATGGCTCTAATAAGATAGAATATAACCAGAACATCATTCTACCATCTTGAAGCAAAATCATTTTCTGTATGGTAATATGCATTTAACAAGTACTCACCTTCATTCTTTGGCAGCTGCTATTAGACTGTTTAGTCTTCAACTGCTAGAACTCATGGATGTGAATGTTTTAGCACATTGAGCAAAGGAAGTAAACACAGGACGTTTACCCGTGAACAAGTTATTCAAGAATTTTTGTGAAAAGTGGAAAACATAAATAAATATATTGCAAAGTGAGAAGTTAAACAATAGAAGAGAGTTCAATAAATTATTGATATCATGCACCATGTAATTTGTTTGATCCACAACCAGCCTGCATGTAATCATCTTTACTACTGGCAGACATAAAAAAACAGACTACACCAACTGCCACTATCTATAACAACACCCCCTAACAATGCAATAGACGAAAAGGTTTTTTTTTTATGGATACATATGTACAGAGGGAGATACTGGTTGCTTGGCAGTTATGGGCATTTCGTAGTACTGGTCCAAGCCCTATCCCATAGAGCCGTATCTATCCCTGCCATGCACTGATGACGACCAGAAAGTCCAAACCAGGCTGTCTGCATGTTGGGTTGAAATGGCTCTGTAAAAGCCAAGTTGGAGCATTTAAAGAGGGGCCACCGCAGCATTCAGAAGGGGAGCACCACTAAGATTATGGGGAAGACGCACCAGGTATAAAACTCTCATTTTTTTTTGTTTTTTTTTTTAAAGTTATTCTAAGTTCCTAATATTACACCTGCACCATGCAATAAAGTGAACCCGAGGTGAGTGTTATATGGAGGCTGCTGTATTTATATCGTTTTAAGCAATACCAGTTGCCTGGCTGTCCAGCTGATCCTTTGCCACTAATACTTTCAGCCATAGACCCTGAACAAGCATATGCAGATTAGATGATGTTCTTATGGAGAAAGAAAAAAAGTATGTGCGGCACTGAACAGAACAGGTATGCAGCCAGGAACAAGCTAAGCCTAACTAATCTTTCCCTATGAGAGACAGTCTGCAGCAGCTCGCCCTACTCTCACTAACGCAGGCACACGAGTGAGCGTAATGGCCGCCGCTGCCTGCCTTTTATTAGGGGGGAGTGGCTCCAGGGGCTAGTGTAGCCTAATTGGCTACACTGGGCCTGCTGACTGTGAGGTAGAGGGTCAAAGTTGACCCTCATGGTGCATTATGGGGCAAACCGAACTTCCGCAAAAGTTCGCCTGCGAGACGCGAACGCGAACCACTGAAGTTCGCATGGAACCGTTCGCAGGCGAACCGTTCGGCCCAACTCTAAACACTACTGTAGCCAAATAGATCAACAGGGTTACCACCAGGCAATTGGTATTGTTAAAAAAGAAACAAATAGCCTCTACATCACTCTCACCTCAGGTTCACTTTAAGCATTTTCCTGGATGTAAGCCTGGTTTCAGGGGCATAAAAAATAATTTGCTTATTCAGTAGCAGTGCATTGTGGGTAACCACAAATGTTCACTTAAAGCTGAATTATCGCAAGTACCTTCTATTTTAAGAAGGCACATCCCACCAAGCATTGCTTTTTAGTAGGAAGACTTTTCGGTCTCTTTTAGTCCCCTGTACTTTATTAGTGGTTTTGGGTCACTTGAGCTGCTTGGTTTCTCTGTTAAGCATTTTTCATAAGAGTTTTCTTTTAAACTGAGAAGATGTGCTTCATATTTTTGGAAACATTCTGTAATTTTATGTTTTTAGTTCTAAAAACAATTATATTTGCATTCTGCAAATGTTGTCTATGATGGAATGCAAAATACCATTAGTTTGAAGGCATACTATTTTGAAGTGATTGCTGAGTCATGGTCTTTTCCTCTTGTTCAGTCATAAGTTCCGATAAACTTTTGGATATGTAATACTATGCTGGGTTTCCACTCGCTCTATTGCTGCTTAATTGTGATTTGTGACAACAAACTAACAATAATAGGAAAAGAAGTATCTGAGCATAATACAATAAATATCACAGCTGACGGGAGGCTAGCTAAATTGCTGTTCTTTGCAAAAGAGAACAGCTGTTCTACTATCTCCACAGAAACTACCATTCTTAGTAAACAAGATACCTGCTGGCTAATGGTCCCCTGGTTCATTGCCTACTGGACCTCTTTGAGTTGTCAATCACATCATTACGGATTATTTCCCTTCAGTGAGGACTCATTCAGCACACAGTCAACGGTCAGCATTTTTTCGGTATTGCCTAGAATCCTGGATTCCATTCATTTATTGTGATATCTTCATTTCCTCTCTATGTGCTGCACCTGAAGACTCTGTTTCATTTCCATGTCTGTGGTTTTGCGTCTGTACATTTAGTTTAGTTATAATTGATTCATACCAGCTTTCCTCTTGCTCACAGTTTTTAAAAGTATGCCTTTGGGATGTAATTGGCCACATCTAGCATTCAAATGTCTGCACTTCGATTATTGTTCCTAGAAGCTTTAACTAGATTGCATACACTGAATACCAAGGTATGTTTAGAAAGAAAGCCTCTTTCTGTTTATTCACAAACTTTGCAAGACAACACAATAGAATGTGTGTATAATGGAATATTTTACTAGAGTGACTTAGATGCTTGTTTGTACTGTTCCAAGCATATCTAAATGCTTTTTAAATCCTTTTGTTACTGCATTGTGCCTTAAAGAGAAACTCCGACCATGAATTGAACTTTATCCCAATCAGCTGATCCCAATCAGTAGCTGATACCCCTTTTACATGACAAATCTATTGCATTTCACAAACAGACCACCAGGGGGCTCTGTATGACTGATTTTGTGATGAATCCCCTCCCACAAGAAACTCTGGTACCGTGGTACTCTGGGCAAACTGCCACAATGTAACAATGTTCACAGACAGGAAATGGCTGTTTACAGCTGTCTGTAACAGCCAAAACAGCTGGGAGCAGCTACATAACCTGCCCACAGTAAAAATGTCACCATGTGATAAATGTCAGAATGTAAATCTGGGAGAGGAAAGATTTTACAATGAGCAAACACTGACTTAATCATTTATACATAATTATTGTAAAAATGAAGCACTTTTTTATTACATTATTTTCACTGGAGTTCCTCTTTAAGAAAACTGGAACTAGAATAATCAGCCTGTAAATAAGGTAACAGAATAGGTGCAACACAATAACTGTTATGGATTATTCTCCTAACATCTTCCCAGCATTTATTAGCAGGTTTGGTGTTGTATGAAAATGCAGATGCAGCCCTTAAAATGGGCTTTGTATGCTTATCACTATAGAGCACAGTCACAAAAGTTTGGTAAAGTTTCCATGCTCAAGAAAGGCCCAGCAATGTACTATTAATCACTCTGACAATATAGTGTGCAATGCACAATTATTGTGATCTGCATTGCCTAGATAATGCAAGTATTGCTAGGGTAATAAACATTACAATAACAACGCCCGAGCTTCCTAGTAGAAGCAGTAGAGTGTTGTACCGTGTTAGCCATCAGTAAAAGAAAGAAGTTTTGAATCAGGATGATACTGTGTCCAATGTATATAAGCTGTATTCAAAGTTTTTGTATACGGGAATCAGTCTGACAAAGGCTTCATAACCCGAAAGCTTGCTGCTTTTCTTCTAAGTTAGCCAATAAATGGTATCATCCGGATTCAAAACTTTAGGTTACCTAGGTAATGTGGGTTGCACTAACTGCGCAACACACACTTCCCTATCAGCTTAATATGCAGTGAAATTGCCTTGCACTTCCTGGGCACAGGAACTTTATTGGACTTTTGTGAACATGCCCCTATGTCCTTTACATGTAGCTGATATTACTCACATGCATAGTTTCACAGTTTCTCGGTTACAAGTATTAGCAATTATTTTCACCTAAGCACTCTGCATGCAATCTTACTGGTAAATACACTGTTTTTAGTGTCAGTATGTCAACACTATATTTTGTTTATTTTTTGCTGAATTGTTCTAATTTTTGGACTGAGGTACTGGCATTGAAAATGAACTCATTTAGTGCAAAACTGAGCCATCAAACTGAATTACCTTAAACCTGATCCAAAAATAAACTAAACACTTTCAAAAATAAATGTCAAGAGCTGTTGTTTTAGCAACAATGGCCTCAATTCACTAAGCAGTTTAGACTAGTCTACAGATGGTTTTTAGTTTACTGATGGTTTGGTCAGTTGCATCAAAGGGGAATTCGCTATTACAAAATGTTTTAGACCTGTTTTAAAACATTTGTTAATTAGGTCGGTAGAGCAGGGGAAATGATCAAAAGATGCAATTCACAAATGAGTAGCTATGACTGACATGCTTCTCCTTTGATGAGCTCTCCTCTGCATACAATTAAACTCCTGCGTAATTAATTCAAAATGTTCCATCCTCACATCTAAAATGCCTCACAGAATTACTTTACAGACAAAAATCAGCTGGCTTAATCTCTGTCAGAGAAAGTGGGCATGGTTACTTCTTGTTTGCCTTTGTAATTTGTGTAATTACTGAAGGTTAGACCAGGTCTAAAAACAGGTCTAAAACACAACACCAAACCATCAGTAGAATAAAAACCATCTGTAGACTATTCTAAACTGCTTAGTGAATTGAGGCCATTCTTTGAAAGATCATGGTATAGATACATTACCTGGCTGCCTGTTCTGCTCTCCGGGGAGGGGAGGTGGGAGCAAGGGAAGCCCTGCTGTGGGAAATATGACAGAAGAACAGTAGTGGTCAGTCACATGTATCCAATGTGAAGCCAACCACATTAGTGACACCAGTACATACACCACCTTTCTGAACAACCTTTCCACAAAGATCTTTATGGGTGACAATTAGAAAATGAAGATCTAGCATTCCTTTTCTTCTCTAACTTATGCCTAACATTAACTTTAAGGCTGACCTGAAGTGAGAAAATTCTATTCAGGTTTATTATTACCTTAGTAGAGGAAAGGTTCTGGATACGAGCCTTTCTATTCCTCCATCCACTACATTGTTCCAGCACTTTCCTCGACCATAGCTATTTGAGCTGCTGGGTCTTCGGGACTCGTGTCCCTGAGTAGGTTCTGAAGATGAACGCATCCCTACTGGGCATGCACGAGCCTGGTTCAGGCATGCCCAGTAGTGAGGCACACATCCTCAGAACTACTTGGGGAAAATAAGTGATTCTGAAGAGCTATTCAACCAATGTGCTTAATAGCTACACCGTAATCTGCTGTAAACACAACGATCGTCGGCTGAAGCAGTCATTATCAGCCGTTTCAGCCGACAGCTATCGCATGTGTGTATATAGCTTAAAGAGAATTTGTAAAAAATAAAAAAAAATAAAACCTGGGTGAAGCCTCTGGATCCCAATGAGACTTCCCCTGTCCTCCTCACCTTCCGGGATTCAGTGCTTGCAGCTCCCCAAACAGTGGCGAGGTAAATTTTTACCAACCGCGATCCAGCACAGGCGCAGTAGCAGCTTTCCGATCACGCTCAGGGGAGATAGTTGAGCCCAATTGGGTCTGCTCTACTGCACAGGCAAAGGCGTCAGGGCCTATCGAACAGCTGGTACTGTGTTTGTGCTGAAGCCTAGAAAGGTAAATATTGAAAGTGCTACTGCCCTTGTCAGCTGTGTTTCGGGGGCTGCCAGAGCTGGATCACTGAGGCTTAGGAAGATGGGAAGGCCTCATTAGGATCCAGAGGCTGCCCCCTCCCGTGGTAAGTATTTGGGGGGGAGGGTGTTACAGATCCTCGTTAAGGCTGACTTTCAGTGGGATAAGCTGCAGCAGATGTTAAAGAATCAGCATAAAATGTGATTAGACATTCCTTTGAAAGCCAAGAAAATACCAGCCATATTCATCAAGTATGCCAGGTTGAAACTATCCTAACGATATCTATATAGCTTAACCTCCTTAGCGTTAACCCCGTGCTGGACACGGGGTAAGCCACTGCGGAGGATTTCTCAGGCCCTGCTGGGCCGATTTGCATAATTTTTTTTTTTAAACACGCAGCTAGCACTTTGCTGGCTGCGTGTCACTTATGATCGCTGCCGCTCCGCGCTGATTTGCCGCTACCCGCCACGTTAGAGGATGCACCCCCCCAACCCCCGAGACCCCGTGCGCTGCCTGACCAATCAGTGCCAGGCAGCACTGAGGGGTTGATCGGGACTCCCTCTGATGTCACGATGTCGATGACGTCATTGCACCCGTCGCCATGGTGCTAGGCTAGCTACATGATTTTAAAAAAAAATATTAAATTAGTGCTGCGCCGCCTCCATGGTGAATTTAATTGACCGCCAGGAAGGTTAAGTTACTAAAAGGCTTGATGCCACAGATACTGGTTTATATACTGAAAAAGATAGACAAAAATAATTGATGCAAGATGTTTCTTACATGTATATTCCCAAGACTCCAGAAATTAGCAAAAGTACTTCAACCAACTCCCTACTGCTCTGTACTACAGAAGATATTCATTGTAACAGACAAGTCAATAAGAAGAAAATCACAGAACAGGATCTATGCTGCTAGCACTGATAGAGTGAGATAAAAAATGGAAAGGTAGCTGAGTTTTGATGCATGTAAATTAGGCATTCCTTACACATAAAGCTTCCAGGAACGAGGAGGATAAAGGGGATAGAACTGCATATATGTATAGAAAACATACATGCAATGCACAGCCACAAAAGCCAACCAGTCCTGCACTTGAATAAATGTGCTGTAGGAGGTAAGCAATGTTTTTCAAGAGCTGCTTTTTGCTGCTGTGCATGACTTGCTAACAATCTGTCTCCTCTTGTCAGCTGGAATAAATTCCAAGGAAGCATGAATGTCTTCTGCACAGCTGCTATCATAAGTATAATGATGCCCACATGTTCATCAGCACAGTCATTATGTAAAGTGAATTATTTCACATTATCAACAGATCCTACTCCTATGTGGACGTTTGTTAAGTTTTGCTTCATTTTATTTCAGGTGAAAAAAAAAAGAAAGAAAATCTGTTGGACAGGCTGAAAAGTCAAAACATTTGGAGTGTATGTTTTCTTTTAAAGTGACACTGAAGCAGAAAAAAAAACCTTGATGATATAATGAATTGTATGTGTAGTACGGATAATTATATAGCCTTTGTTTTTATAACATTGCATCATTTTGGTATTTGCAGTTTACAAATAACAGTCTGTATTTCAAACTATAAAACAAAGCAAAGCTAATGACCCTGGGTTCTTCTAATATAATGTAATTGACCAAACACAAAAATAAAAAAATCCCCATACATCAGTAACTTATACAAACACCCCAATCTACATAAAAAATCCCAACATGTTTCGTCCGTATATTTACTAAGGCTTCATCGGGTAAGCAAATAAATAAGTAAAAGTACAGCGCTAATAATGAGCATAAATCATAGTGACATTGTAATAGCCCAAGTCAGAGCCAGACTTGTGTTGTTACTATGTCATTATCTCAGGCTATGTTACTATCACAGGCTCATATGCAAACACCAATTTACTGAAATTCTTATAATAATGCTAACATTTGTATAACTATTTTGTCCTGTCTAATTTATATCGCTTAAAAATTGCAGCCATCAAAGAGAAAGTGTTTAGGTCTGCTTCAAAAGGAAACACAAACTCACATTGTGGGTCCATGCTCACTGGACCCTTTTGCATTAAAACACATCAATACACTATTGCACAACAATAACCAGTAAAGTGCCAAGTGCTAAGAAAGTCCCCAGAGTGTAGTTCATGTTTTCTTTCAATGACTTTGAGTTGTGGCAATAAAATGTACCCGCCCTATGTATGAATTAAGTACCTATATGTTTTTTGGTGATGGTCATTATCCCGACAGAGCCTGCCGCAACAAACTGCACTGCAATCCATGTGCTAGCTTCATTATTGCAACATATATCATTGCAACGCATTGTGATGAATCACATATAGCATACAAAAAGCCTTAACCTAATATTCTTTTGCACATGTACACCTTTTTGCCTTTGTATTGATACTCCTGGGAGGGAATTGTAACGGTATAATTTTTATAAAGTATTTTTATAATAGATCATGTAAAATCCCCATCCCCTGGCACCATTAACTGGTACAATACAGACTCACACACACACAAAACACACACAACACACTCACACACACAATTTTATTTTCACACATTAAAGCGGTTTAAAACCCGGACATAATATTCAATAAAAACACGTTTTCCTACTTTTTATATGCCATACGTTTATCATATTTGCATTTGTGCATAAGTATTATTATTCATTTGTGAATTATAGCTTACCAAAAGTACAGTTTTTTGCTTTATGAGCTGACTTTGCATTTTATTAATAACTGATTTTATTCATTCATTCATTCATTCAAGCAGACATGGTTTGACTCTCTCTCTGTGTCCGGGAGCTCCTGCACAGTCAGAGAATGTGTCACATTCCACACTTGATACACAGGGCCGGCCTTTGACCTGAGCGACCGGAGCGATCGCTCAGGGCGCCGACTTCCAGGGGGGCGCTCTTGCCGCCCTGGCAGCATATGCCGAGCTGGCTGCAGCCTCCGGGCTCTGGCTGGGTCCTTCTCGCATGGTAGCTCCGCCCCCTGGTGCCGCTGGGGGTGATGGGGGCGAAGACCAGGAAGAGAATTGGTGACACTCATTGGATACACCACCACGCCCCCTTTCTTCCCGGCTGCTTTCGAAAGTAGCAGCATTCTGCGACTTCCCAGGCCAGGCTGCTAGAGGGTGAGTTTACAGCTTGGTGAGTGTTCTTATCTATATAGGCATCAGGACCTGCTGCAGAGTGTGTCATCTCCAGACACTGCAGAGAGCATCGGATTTCATCATGTCCAGTGACTGCTGCAGCCATACTATCTGTATTGCAACCTGTCACGGATAATGATGATGACTGCCCATAGTGGAGACAGCAGGAGTCCTGATGCCTATTTAGATAAGTTGATTTGCCAGAGTTGCAGCCAGCTAAATGCTCCCTGTCCTGCGGACACCCCATGTGATTGCTGTAACCATCTCTCTCCTCTCCCCTTCCTCTTGTTTTTTTTCCCTAGTGCAGGCTATCTGTGCCTGCTGTGTGTGACATGACCCTGCTGCCCCTGCACAGTACAGCTGACTAAAACTAAATTCATGTTGCTGTTACTAACTTTCTCTCACCTGCCTCTCCACCACAATACTCTCTCTCCCAATCCTCTCTCTCTTTTTGTCCTCCCTTCTCTTTCCCATTTCCCTGTCCTCTCCTTTCCATAGCTCTGTGTGTCTCTATCTCCTTTCATCTCATGCTTTACTTTATCTTTTCTTACCCTCCCTCACTCTATATTCTGCCTTTCTGCCACACAGTCACTCTTCCCTTTACATTTTCTGCTTTCCTACAATCTCTATTTACGGTTACTTACGGTTACTCCTTTCCATCCTCCCACCAGCTCCCTCTCTTTCTCTCCTTCCCTTCCTTCTCTTGCTCTCTCTCCTTTATTCCTCTCTTTAGCAGTCTTTCTCCTTTCTCCTTTCTACCCCTCTCTCCTTTCTTTCTTTTCTTGCTCTCTCCTCCTCCCTGCTCCACTCTCTAGCTTTTGCCTTCAAATCTGCCTAAAAGCGGACCTGAACTCAGAACGTCCTCTCTGCTCTAAAAGCATAACCATCTTTACAGAAAAACATTTCTTTGTTACAGCTGATACACAAATCCTGCAATAAATCTGCAGTCTGCGTACTTCCTGCTTTCATGGAAGCAGTAATACTGGTAATATCCTGTGTTTTCAAATGAGATTATCTCATCTGTGAGATCAAATTACAGTTAAGAAAAACGCAAAATGATCACAAAATCACTTTATGCGGCGACTGTGTTTTTAAGAATAAATACATTGTATTTATTATATTCCGAGTCAAAGAGAAATCTCCGGGAAAGGGGGAAAAAAGCGTCAAAAAAACACCCAACACAAATTGTAATCACAAGTTGTAATTTGATCTCAGCGGAATCGCCTCAAAAATGGTCCATGAAGCGTTTCTCTGAGCAGATCGGAAACAAACTGTCTCATAGGGAATCAATACACAAGCGCTTTCAGGGCAATTTTAAAAAATCGCCAGCGCTTAAAAAGTCCAAAAGCGCCTCCAGTGTGAACGAGCCCTAAAGGGTATCTGACTATATGGGGGGGGCACCAAAATCTGGTTATGCCCAGGGCGCTGTGAAACCTAAGGCCGGCCCTGTTGATACATTTAAGTAAACACAAGATTGTTTAACTTTCGGAAGCGGCCAGCTCTGAAGGCATTGAAGCTTCTAAAGCCTGTGTTAACCCTTTGCATGATGTTCTAGTAAAAAAAAGATGCTGGTTGTATATAATATGCTGTGAATAATGTATTGGAGCGAAGAAGAAATTCTGGGTTATATTCCGCTTTAAATAAACTTTAACAAAGACAAACTTATTTTCGTAGAATATTGTAATGGGAGAAAGTTTGACTAAAGTTAAGTACTTTTTCATTTAATTTTTTTTATATATTTTTCTGAGAGTAAAAGTCAAAGGCAATTACAGAGCTGAAGTGTATATTCCGGTTTATATAAGCTATCAGTCAATACATGGGAAGGTGCCACTTACTGTATTATTGTTTAGTACCTACTGCTATTTTCTGAAATGGACCCTTGAATATAAATCCCAAGCCAGAGACATAGAAAATCCATAATATTCTGTTGTTAATGGAAAACATTTTGCAATGTCCAGTATGAGATACCAGAGCCATTGTATCCTTTGGAATGAATAACAGTGCACTTACACTCAGCTGTTTTCCTGTTGCAGCAGTAATCAATAGCATTATATATTGTAGTGCTTATCATATTCTTTACAGTTTTTACCTAAGACCTCGGAAACCTAAAGCACTGAAATAATGTGACCTTGAATGTTGCAGATTCATTTATCTACCTAAAGTACACTGCCACTCAAAATTATTTACATAAGACATCATTAGGAATTCTAGATCTTGGGATAGGTTGTTAATTACAAGAAAATATGACCATATAGTTCGTGTTATAACTAAAAAAAAATCCTCTCCAAATATTCAGGAGGTCAACACCTCTGCTGACGCTGTTACAGCTTCCTGCACTGAAAAGCAGTAATGTCTGCCAGTGTGTTGCAGAGATTAATTAGTTTGAACTTACAAGAAGGCCTGTTGCACTTTGGGACCTAAGAGCTGACCAGTGATGCCTGGTTACAATAACTTGTTAGAGAAATTCTGCCTGTGTTATGCAGATCAAGTATGGAGGCCAGCTTGTAGTCACAACAAATCTCATATTGGTTCATGTATAGTAGCCTCAGCCTGTTCAAAGGGTGTGAGTATTTTACAATACTACAACATGAATAGGCACTGATTCCGCATAATGTAAGTTAGCTGTGATGTTGTTCCACCACTTGTATGCTCTTGTAGTTAAACTGACTACTTGTCTTTGCTTACATAGACAATGTACCATGTGCTGGCTGGGTAGTGGCTGGATAGTGCACTGGTTAAAGGCACTGCCTTTGACATAGAAGACCAGGGTTTGAATCTTAGCAAAGATTAGTACCTGTTCAGTAAGGAGTTCTGGGACAAGACTCCCCAACTTTGCAGTGTGGCTTACTGAGTAACACAATGTGCATAGTATGCAAAGAGACAAGGGCCCTGTGATTTTGGTCTATGCCATTTTCATCTCAGTCATAATTTGCAATATTTTGTTGAAGCAAAACTCTAAATTAAACACAATGGACCACACATTGGCCTCAATTCGCTAAGCTTAACTCCTGTCTTTAATAACTCTTCTAAACTGTTTTACAGTTATCACAATTATATCACCATGGTGATATCTGTAAAACAGCTCAGAAGAGTTATTAAAGACAGGAGTTAAGCTTAGTGAATTGAGGCCAATGATTAGTGATGGTTACTTTTAATCAGTTTCATGTTATTTGAGACCCAGTTCTTGATTCTTCCTTTTTTTCATAGAGGGAGTATGACCCAATGCTATTATCGTTTTTTTTTTACATTTCTCTATTATCCCAAAAAACATCATCATCATAAGTTAATTGGGTTTCCCCCAAAACATGGCTTTAGGCTTTAGGCTATAATGGCCATACGATTAACCTCCTGAGCATTACGACGCTCAGGAGGTTTTGCAGCCTAGAGTCCCCCAGTATAAATTTAACAGATTGCCAGCCTGTAAAAGCTTTAGCTAGCACTAGGCTAGCTAGTACAGGTTGTCGTCACCTTCCGATCGCTGCTGATCCCCTCAATCCCCCCGCTAATACATTACCCAGCCTGGATCCAGCGATCGGCGCAGCCTCCCTGCGCAGCTCCTGTCTTCACTATGGCGAGGATCGCACATGACGTCATGATGTCGCCAACGTCATGACGTCATGATGTCGCCAACGTCATGACGTCATTCGCAAACCCGATCCTCCCCATAGAGAGACCGGAGCTGTGCGGGGAGGCTGTGCGATTGCTGGATCCAGGCTGGGTAATGTATTAGTGGAGGGATGGGGGAAATCAGCAGGGAACGGGGGTGCCGGCAAGCTGTACTAGCTAGCCTAGTGCTAGCGAAACCTTTTACAGGCTTGCGATCTGTTAAATTTATACTGGGGGACTCCTGGAGCCAGCGAGCGGTATGCCTGACACAGTGTCGGGCATACCGCTAAGGAGGTTAAGGAATGGACAGGTTTTGTGCCTCTCTGCGATGCAGATAATAAAAAGATTAACCACTTAAGCCCACAGGGTTGAATTTTTTTTGCATCTGAGCAACTTTCACCTCCCATACATTTGCTAATAACTTTATCACTACTCGGCACAATGAATGGATCTATATCTTGTTTTTTTCGCCACCAATTAGGCTTTCTGTGGGTGATACATTTTGCTGAGAATTAATTTATTGTAAATCCATTTTAACAGGAATATTAAGAAAGAAATGGAAAAAAAATCATTATTCCTCAGCTTTTGGCCATTATAGTTTGAAATTAATACATGCTACCATAATTAAAACCTTTGTACTTTATTTACCAATTTGTCCCGCTTATTACACCATTTAAATTATGTCCCTATCACAATGTATGGCGCTGATATTTAATTTGGAAATAAAGGTGCATTTATTCAATTTGCGTCCATCACTATTTAGAAGCCCATAATTTAATAAATCATATTGATATACTCCTTTGACATGCATATTTAAAAAGTTCAGACCCTTAGGTAACTATTTATGTTTTTTGTTTTTTTATTATTATTGTAATTTTTGTTTTTTTTTTATTTAAACTTGTATGTGGGTATTTTTTGGTGTGGGAGGTACACAGGTTTTTTTTTAATGTATTAAAATGTATTTATTTAACACACAATGGGCCTGATTCACAAAGCGGTGCTAACAGTTAGCACGCTAGTGAAAAGCCCTTTATCACGCCTAAACTCAGTTTAGGCATGATAAGTTTAGGTGTGATAAGTTTAGGTGTGATAAGTTTAGGCATGATAAGTTTAGGTGTGATAAGTTTTTAGGCGTGATAAGTTTAAGCACCAACTGGGTTAGCACCGCAGTGCACAGCTGATCAAAAGTTTTGCGCTAGCAAAGTTTGGTGCACTTTGCATAGAGTTTAATGGCGCTGCTTTGCGTGCGGGACTTTGCCCACGATCTAAACTTATCTAAACTTATCATGCCTAAACTTATCATGCCTAAACTTATCATGCCTAAACTGAGTTTAGGCATGATAAAATGGTTATCACGCCTAAAGTCTTTAACTGGGTTATCACCGCTTTGTGAATCGAGCCCAATGTGTTTTTGGTGTAATTTGCTATTTGGCCACAAGATGGCCACAGTCAAAAAGTCCTGTGAGCGATTGATCTCACTCCCAGGCAGAAGAAAGGAGACCAGAGCTCAGAAAAGCCGCAGCGTCTGAAGAGACGCTGTCGGCTTTTCTCCGGGGGGTCCGATCAGCGAGAGGGATTTATAATCCCTTTCACTGATCGGTGGGCTAACGGCCAGCAGCAGGGGCGCGCACGGGGGGGCCCGCGGAAGCGCGCGCGACCCGTGGGAGTGCGCGCAGCCTAACTGGATAAAAATTTTCGTCCAGTTAGGCTGAAGTGGTTAAATACGAACAGGCTGCTAAAAATGTCAGCACTATATAGCGTATCTTTCAGAATATAAGACACGCTTTTTCTCCCCAAAAAATGGGGAGAAAAAGTCACTGCATTTCACTGCATCTTATATTACAAATATGACTTATGAGCACCCGCCGATACAAACCTCCAACTTGCCATGATGTCAGGGACTCCCGGTATTGTCCCCGTGTCCTCCTCCATTCCCCCATGTATAAATAAATGCAGAGGTAGCCCATGTCTCACCTCATCCATTAAAGCCCATGGCAATAAGAGACCTGCACAATGATATATTAAAAAGACGCGCAGGTGAATAATTTCTTTAAAAAATTGTATAACTTTATTATACTTTCTCTCAACAAATAATATATATATCATGCCAACACACACCAAACATACATGGGAGTCTAGGTGGTGCCATTGTCATTGGGCACCACCTAGACTCCCATGTATGTTTGGTGTGTGTTGGCATGATATATATATTATTTGTTGAGAGAAAGTATAATAAAGTTATACAATTTTTTAAAGAAATTATTCACCTGCGCACCTTTTTAATATATCATTGTGCAAGCTACTTGAAAGTGGGGTCAAGGGGCACACCCACTGTGTAATAGGTAGCTGCAGGTGGGAAGAGGAATATTTAGGAGTCACAATTTAGTAACCTAGAGAAACGGCGCCATCTAGTTTTTTATAAAGCAATAAGAGACCTGTCCTCTCCCTCACTGCTCCCCTAGTGCTGGTCATGTGTATTGATACAACCAGCAGAAGCCAGCACTAGGGGAATAGTGAGGGAGAGGAGAGGTCTCTTATTGCCACGGACTCTGTTGAATGGTGTGAAAGACGCGGTGCTGCTTTTATTTATACAGAAAGAGGACATGGTAGGGCAAAGGAGACAAGGGGGACAAATAAGGACACATAGGGGATACGTGGGAAACACAGGAGGACAAATGGGGGACAAAGGACACATGGGGATACAGGGGGGATGCACAGGGACGCATAGGGGACACAGGAGAATGCATGTGGACACAGGAGGACACATGGTGAACACATGGAGGACATATGGGAGAAACACAGGAGGACACATGGGGGACACGAAGTACAAGGGGGGCACAAAAATTGGGGGAGGGGACATGTACAAGACGCACCTGGACCATGGACACACCAGGTTTAGTATATTTTTTCCCCTGGTTTTTGTCCTCTAAACCTAGATGTGTCTTATAGTCTGGAGCATTTTGTATAAAAAAAAATATGATAAATACTAGATAAATAAATAGTATTTTTTTGGACCATATACAATTCTTTTTAGAACCACAGGGCATGTCAAGCGCATAGGCTCAGGTAAAAATGTCATTGCATTTCTAGATGGTATGTACACCTAATATGATACAGTTCTACTTATTTGTGAAAACTACACAGGGCGCCAAATAATTCCCAGGCTTCAGGCATTGATTCTGTGGAAAATGATAATGACACTAGTCACTTTACAGTCATTTTCAGAAACAAAAGAATCCCAGTAATTGCTTAAAATAATGGCTTCTTTACAGAACCCATCACAATTTTCACTAAGAGGAATGAACAGAGAAAGCTGTCATCAAAATATTTTGATTATTTTGGAATTACTCTCTACTCTCAAATCTGCATGGTGACATTTATCCAGGGATTTGTGTTCACGGCTGTCTCAATACATCGCACTGCTTATGTAATGTGCATCTGCGTAGGTGTTCAGTACAGGCATTGGGAGACCTTAGAGCCTTCAGTTTTATAGAAATTGCTACTGTAACAGAACATTCTTAGATGTGCATTGCTTTTTTTCTCAAGTGAGTTGACTCAAGTTGACTCAGTTATTCATATGCATTAATTTGTTCATGATGAAAACTTAACGGTCACGTTTTTCATTTAGTTGTGCTGTAAGTACTTAATGTCAAGCAAGCAACCACTGCAAAAGTAAATCTATCTTGCTTTGTATTTTAACAAAGTTGGAAAAACTCATGCATGTAATGTATTACCTTGTGCATATCATTTGTCATTTGTAAGTTTACTCTTTGAATAGAGAGTAGATTATTGGTCAACTGGAATGCAAACAAGGTATAGAACATTTAAAAAGTGTACAAAAGTAAAATTACAAAAAAGGATACCGATTATTGCTTTATAGGTTTGAAAGTGGTCATTGTAATAAATATGTGTTGGTTGCTATGGGCAACAACACTACAACTTTGTCCGGCACCATTTTATAGAAAGTGAGTTAACTTAACACTCATCACAGGAATAGCACAGGAGATAGAACTGCTTAGATGTCGTCAAAGGTTAAGGTGTTTATTCGGAAAACATAGATACAGATGTGTTCAGCAGCAATCTTATCTTTGTTATCTCAGCAAAGCAATCAGTCTGTAGTAAGTCTACTTAAGCATTCCATGCAAACTTGGTCTATGCCTTGTAAATAGATCAGGCTTTCTCTTATGGTACAGTGGCTGGATGGTGTACTGGTTAAGGGCTCTGCCTCTGACATGGGAGACCTGGGTTCGAATCTCGGCTCTGCCTGTTCAGTAAGCCAGTAATTCAGTAAGGAGTTCATTGGGCAAGACTCCCTAACACTGCTACTGCCTACTGAGTGCGCTCTAGTGGCTGCCTCGCAAGCGCTTTGAGTCCGACAGGAGAATGGCGCTATACAAATACTGCCATTATTACTGCCATTATTATCTATGCTAGTTGCACTTATGCCTATATACAGCATACAGGTAGATAACTAGAAGTAACGTGAAAGTAGAAGTGAAGTCTAAAGCTAGAAGGTGGAAACGGGAAGTGAGCTCTGGAGCCCACATTGACTATTTTATACTAGCCACTAAAGAGTTAAATGTGACATCACTCAGCAGGGATAGATCAATAACCCATCGCCTGCTATTGGCTGATAAGAACACATGATAGCATGACAAGAACAGTCTTTACTCCATTTTCCAATGGCCTGCACATTTCATTTTCCAATGACCTATTCCCTTATTCTTAGGAGAACACTGTTCCCTGGCTATTGTTTACCTTTAGGCAGAGACTGGGGCGGCATAGCATCCCATGCAAAGCAGAGCTTCCGACAGTTTTGCCCGCTTCCGGCTTCCTCAGGGGGCATGGCTTCTCATACAGGGCATGCACACAACATTAAAGGTCTCAAGGGACCAATCACATAAGAGAATGCAAGTGGAATGGGGGCAGGTGGAAAGAGACCAACAGTGACATGATCCGCGGTCACCTGACCGCAGAGGGAAAAACAAAGGACATTAGTTCACTGCACATAAAAGAAAAATGCCACCCAAACATTTGAGAGCGGCAGTGCCAACCAGGCTAAATAACAAGTATGCAGCAATGGTGTGAGATAGATAGACAAGTGACTACTTGCCCCATCACCTATTCAGAGTACCCAAATAAGAAAAGAGGACAGGGAAAGAAAGAAGAATATATTCAGCCTATTTAATGCGTAAGTCTAATGGCAATTGGCTATCAGAAAATCAATTGAAAACATTTTAAACTAAATTATTGACTAAAATAGATATCCGAAACAAATTACAATAAAAAAACAGCCAAAAGAACAGGCATAAATAATGCACCGTGATGTGCATACATCAGATGGCTGTCATGAGGTCCTTACAGTACTAAAAATAACAATTGCACAGTATACTACTACAGGGACAAGCTCTATCATTCCATTTCTGTAGATGATATAGAGGAATCACAGGGAAATGAAAAACTTTTATGCACACAGGATACAGTCACAGGCACATATTGGCAAAAATAGCAGAGAGAACCTAAAGCAGCAAAAATAGTTCATTCGTTCATTCAAGCCAGGCTATAAGTTCGCAAATCCATCTCAATTCACATCGCAACAAAAGTCTATCAAAATTCCCACCTCTGATTGTGGGATGAATGCAATTCAAACTGATAAATCTAAGCTGTGGTGCTAGCATGGCACTGTGAAAAATGTCAAGCGACAGGAGACGGATTCTTGTTTTTGTTTTTTGTTGGTTTTAGCATAAAGATTTCAAAAACTGTGCTGATTTAGCTGATAAAAGGGTAACACAGAGGAGAATTAATTAACATACTTCAATTTACCTAAGGTCAAGATGCAGTTTAGAAAAAAAATAGTATTAACAACAAACAAAATCTCGAAAAAGGCAGTTTTAACTAATCTTGGTGGAGGGCTGTTTCACTTCACTGCTGGGAATTGTGAGCACTGATTATAATACATTGCTGTTGTTTGTAAATTGTGTTTTGCTGCTGTGATATCTGGTGGCTTGTGCATTGCGGTTCATCTGATATCTAGCAGCAAGTGTCAGTTTTTAAAAGTACATTTTTTTCTTTTTCCCTCTAGTTTGCTTAGCAGCAGGCAGGCAATTAGCTAGGGGGAGGGATTAGCTGTAACAGGAGGTATTTGGACAGCATCAGGACTCAGTACCTGAGCTTGCTCAGTCTGTGGCTTGCTCACTAAGTGGCTTCGACACAAGTGGCATAGGCGTTAAAAACAGGCGTTAGAACACAGGCACAAAGAGAGAGGCAAGAGGAAGCAGGTAAGGACTAAAAAAAAAAACAAAAAAAAAACCCTTCAACCAATATTGCGTTTTTTTGCATTGGTTAGAGTCCCAGTGGATTGGCGTACAGCCCACGTTTTCCCATTATTTAAGAAGGGCAAAGAATCAGATCCAGGAAATTATAGACCTGTAAGCTTAACATCAGTTGTATGCAAACTATTTGAGGGGTTACTAAGAGATACTATACATGACTTCATAGTAGAAAATAATCGTATTTCTCAGCATAAACGTGGGTTTACTAAAGACAGGTCCTGTTTGACTAACATGCTCAGCATTTATGAGGTAGTGAAAACTAATGTGGATATTGGCAATGCTGTAGATGATATATACTTGGACTTTGCAAAGGCCTTCGACACAAAAGTCTGGTGCAAAAGTTGAGGATGCAAGGACTGGGGAAGAGTCTGTGTGCATGGATAGGGAACTGGCTAATGGACAGAACACAAAGAGTAGTGGTCAATGGATCATACTCAAAATGGGAGACTGTTAGCAGTGGGGTCCCACAGGGGTCTGTACTGGGTCCAGTGCTCTTCAATTTATTTATTAATGGCCTAGTAGATGCAGTAGTGAGCAATGTTGCTATTTTTGCAGATGATACAAAATTGTGCAGAATCATCAACTCTCAGGAAGATAGTGTCATATTGCAACAGGATCTGGATAGGATGGCTGTATGGGCACATACATGGCAGATGAAATTCAATGTTGAAAAATGTGAAGTCATGCATTTTGGTCGTACCAATGGTCTAGCACCATACAAAATAAATGGGATACAGTTGGGGACATCAAACTTGGAGAAGGACTTAGGAGTACTCATCGACAACAAGTTAACTAATCGTACTCAATGCCAAGCCACTGCAGCTAAAGCTAACAAAATTTTGGGATGCAAGGAAAAAAAAAACTCGAGATGCTAGCATAATATTGCCCCTGTTTAACTCTCTAGTAAGTTGAATAATAGGTTGTAACAGAGGCGCTAAATTAGGATAAAACAGTTAAAAGCCGTTTAAAAGGGGGGGGTAGGTGGACACCACCCTCAGGTATATATTGATCAGCCAACGAGTCGTTGTAAATAGACAATTACATTTATTACAAGTTCTCCAAGTATGCAACGCATTTCACGGGTCAACCGCCCGCTTCATCAGGCAATCAAAATTCGGAGGTACACTGTTAAAACAAACAAAAACAATACAATATACTACCAGACACTAGGTACATAGTTTAGCAAAATTGAGTGCAAAAATCTGTCTCGAGTATGTATATATAAAATACAATATACCCAGTGATAAACATAGAAAATAGCTTATCCTCTAAAAATGTTTCTAAAAAGGAATTAGCTTATCCTCTAAAAGCTATTTCTCATAAGTTGATATGGATGCGTATTGATTTCTATTTAGGTCTATACATTTGTATCATAGCTAAGAAAAAAGTTAGGTATCAAACCAAATAGTACATACAGAGCACTGCACACACCAGTAGACTACTAAAGGTCTATTAATCATGAGATCTTACAATCTTACAAACGCTAGTTGTATGTCAAAAATACATACTGTAGATGCATTCATTTAGAAAAGCATAGCATGTTATCACTTACCAATGCTGTATCAGTCTATGGACCAGCGCCTACTGTAGACATCTGGTGCGCCTGGTGTACTAAATATAGTAACACTGGCGCCAAAGTGACTGGTCTCCTGCGCCGGACGCATCATTACTGACAGTTTCTGGCAGCCAGGAATTGCAGGAAGGTAGCCCGATGTGTTGCTACGTCGCCCTGATTGTTGCATACACCAGGGGGCGGATTGCCTTTTGATTGCCTGATGAAGCGGGCGGTTGACCCGTGAAACACGTTGCATACTTGGAGAACTTGTAATAAATGTAATTGTCTATTTACAACGACTCGTTGGCTGATCAATATATACCTGAGGGTGGTGTCCACCTACCCCCCTCCTTTTAAACAGCTTTTAACTATTTTATCCTAATTTGGCGCCTCTGTTACAATTCAACTATCTAGTCCACCCTCTTTGGAGGGGTGTATCCCCATTCTGTGCGGTAACCCAGACTTGTGAGTATAACGTTCTAATTTTTGCATCACGTTCCTTTTCCTTGACATACTACACTATATTGGGCTCTCGGTTTGTTCACCTTTTGTATCCTTCTAACTCTCTAGTAAGGCCACATCTGGAATATGGAATTCAGTTCTGGGCACCACATTACAAAAAAGATATTGCAGTTTTAGAGCAGGTGCAGAGACGAGCAACAAAATTGATACGTGGGATGGAAGGTCTCACTTACCAAGAAAGGTTAGAAAACCTGGGTATATTTAGTCTAGAGAAAAGACGCCTTAGAGGGGATCTAATTAACATGTATAAATACATCAGAGGGCAATATAATAGCTTGGCGGATGAGCTTTTTGTCCCTAGGCCTTCTCAAAGGACTAGAGGACATGATCTGCGCATGGAGGAAAAACGTTTTAGCCATTTATTTAGGAAAGGGTTCTTTACAGTAAGAGTGATTAAGATGTGGAATGCATTGCCACAGGAAATCGTTATGGCAAACTCTATACCTGCATTTAAAGGGGTCTTAGATGCTTTCCGTGCATTGAAAGACATCCATGGATACAATTACTAGGTAATGCCTAATGATGTTGATCCAGGGTTTTTATCTGATTTTATCTGATTGCCATCTGGAGTCGGGAAGGATTTTTTTTCCCTTTTGGGGCTAATTGGACCATGCCTTGTAAGGGTTATTTCGCCTTCCTCTGGATCAACACGGATATGTAAGGGAGCAGGCTGGTGTTGTACTTTGTTCTCTGGTTGAACTCGATGGACGTATGTCTTTTTTCAACCAAAATAACTATGTAACTATGTAACACTCTACCCATGCAGAGGAGGACACGGGGACAAACGGAGGACACAGGGGGCACAAAGGGGCAGAGAGGAGGACACAAGGAGGACAGAGAAGGACACAGGGAGACACAAGAGGTACAAGGGGGCATGAGGTACAAATGGGACATAATTCACAAGATGTCCTTTCACCATGGATGCACCAGGTATATAGTAGTATATATTTTTCCCCTGGTTTTTGTCCTCTAAACCTAGGTGCATCTTATGGTCAGGAGCGTCTTATAGTCCAGAAAATATGGTACATACTATCCAGCATCAAGTATAAAGTTTGACTGTGAGAGAACGCGGAAAAGCCGCCGCGTGTGCTGATAGCAAGGCGGCTGATTCCGCGTCTGGCGCTGTGGTTTGCACGCGGAAACGTGCGTCTGATAATCTGAAAGAATGCAGAAAAGCCGCTGCATGTATGGACAGCAAGGCGGCTGGTTGCACGCAGCAGTGTGCATCTGGTGTGGCTGAGTCTGTTAGTGCACATAGGTTCAGGAATACGCGCACGCGCGCTGAGAGGCAGAACTTTAATGATGGCCAAGGAGGGATCAGCTGACCAGGCTGGTCAGCTGACCTCAGAGCTGGTAACCATTGGTTCATCACTTAGGGGTGGCGCCTGAGAGCGCTGCTCTATATATAGTTACTGCTAGCCACTCACAAGTTGTCTGCCGTTGCAAACACTACGTGGAAGCACTCAGACCTTAGTCAGATCCAACAGTGTGTTTGAACCAGGAGGACCTGGGAATTCACACTGAGCCAGATTACTACTATTGTTATCATTCTGTTATACTTCAGACTAGTTCCAGGGTGTAGAGACCACGGACCTCACACCCAAGACTAGGGAACTTGTGTTATCATTCTGTTATACCTCAGACTAGTTCCAGGGTGTAGAGACCACGGACCTCACACCCAAGACTAGGGAACTTGTGTTATCATTCTGTTATACATCAGACTAGTTCCAGGGTGTAGAGACCAAGGACCTCACACCCAAGACTAAGCATTGTTTGATATTGGTTATGACCTATTGCTTTCCTGACTATTCCTCTGCTCTCTGATTTGGTACCTCGCATATCTGATATTCCGTTGCCAACCCCTGCCTGTCTTGGATACCGAATCAGCTTTCTGTCTTTGTACTTTGTCTGTCCGTGTGTTGCCGACCTGGCTTGCCCGACCTCGAGAGCTATCTCTCCCCTTAAGAGATAGTCTCCAGATCCGTCAGTGACATCCACCTTCAGGTGTCACTCACTCTCTGGTCCTTCCTACCTTCAGCCTGACTCCACCCCTTGGAGAATTTCAGGCTGCTGGGAG
Organism: Hyperolius riggenbachi; assembly: GCF_040937935.1. Taxonomy (NCBI): domain Eukaryota; kingdom Metazoa; phylum Chordata; class Amphibia; order Anura; family Hyperoliidae; genus Hyperolius; species Hyperolius riggenbachi. The sequence goes on along the minus strand of NC_090651.1, from coordinate 265,162,417 downwards.
GTTTCTGTACTCTCTAAGAGCAGTATTGCCCATACTGCCTAAAATCACCTGCTCTGCAGGTGCGTTATTCAAAGTCATACTGTTACACCAAACACTCACGATTACATACAGGTGTCCAGAGGTTAGTACTATATCTGTATTATTGGTGATTCTGCAGATCATCCATAATCATGTATACATCTGCATTCTTGGTGATACTGCAGATCACCAATAATCAGATTCTCTCTGCGTGCTGACACCGATCGTTACAGAACGGCAGACCAAACCCAAATGGGCGCACTCAACAGCCGTCTGAATGTACTCACCACCTCGGTGAAGAATTTCATCCAAGTGCTGGACAATCATCAGACCCATATCAATGCCTTGTCTGGGTCTGCGCAAGTCCTACAGACGGCTGTGGATACAGTGCGATCTCCTCCAGGGACAGATTTACGTATGCCTGTGCCCGAAAGGTTTTCTGGCCACAGATCTGACTTTCAGAACTTTAGGAATCGAGTGTTATCGTACTTTGTGTTGAGACCTAATTCTTCAGGAACCGTAGCACAAAGAATTACATTTATTAAGACTCTATTGTCAGGAGATTCTCAGACCTGGGCATATAATCTCCAGCCCGGGAATGAGGCTTCAGCCTCGGTTGAGGCATTTTTTAAAGCTATGGCTATAATTTATGACGATCCGGACATTGCCTCTACTGCTGAGCGGAAGCTCAAGATTTTACGGCAGGGCAGGGATCCGGTTGAAGTGTACGCATCTGAGTCCAGAAAATGGGCAGTTTCAGCTAGATGGGGCCCATTCGCACTTCTAGACTGTTTTTTTGTCAGGGCTGTCAGACGCGGTCTCAGAGCTAATGTTGGGTCATCCTAAGCCGAAATCTATCGATGAGGCTATTTCATTAGCAGTCAGGGTTGATCGCCGCCTACGTTACCAAAGACAGACTCAGGGTAGGAACAATGTGAGATATGTGTCCTACGCTGCACCCCCATCTGTTTCCTCTCCACCCGTTTCGCCTCCACCAGAACCAATGCAGATTGGTCGGTCAAGATTGTCCCGGGTGGAGCGAAGGTGCAGAGAGACAGAGCAACTTTGTGTATACTGTGCAGAAGGGGGTCATAGAGTGCAGAATTGTCCCAAAAAGTCGGGAAACGATGCTGCCTAGGTGTAGTCGGAGGTAATACCCTAGGCGCGCAGTCGTTACCTCTAGATCATAAACGTTTGCTTCTCCCTTGTACCGTAGCTTGGAAAGATAGGGCTGAGACCACTGAGGCCTTCATTGATTCTGGCTCAGCAGCCAACTTTATGGATTACGAATTTGCGAAGAAATTGGGGATTCCAATTTCCCCGTTGCAAAAACAGATTCTGGTCACTGCAGTGGATGACTCCCCCCTGCAGAGTAACCACCCTCTGTCTCAGACTCCAGAGTTAGGGGTCACGGTGGGGGTGTTACATAAAGAGAATTTACATTTTCTGGTTTTGCGAATGACCACCTCCACGATCATTCTTGGTATGCCATGGTTACAACTTCACTCGCCTCAGATCAATTGGGCTACAGGTCAGCTAACGAGCTGGTCTACCCATTGCTATCATCATTGTCTAGCGAAGGTAACCTTAGGTAAAACCAAGATTCACATGGAGGGATTGCCAGATCAGTATTCAGAATTTGCGGACGTGTTTTGTCCCAAATTGGCAGATAAACTTCCTCCACACCGTCCTTCAGATTGCCCCATTGATCTCAGGTCTGGTTGTATGCCCCCTAGAGGTCATCTCTATAATTTATCTGGGCCAGAAAAATTAGCCATGCAAGAATACATCCGAGAAAAATTAGCTAAGGGCTTTATTCGTCCTTCTCGGTCCCCAGCAGGGGCAGGTTTCTTTTTTGTGAAAAAGAAGGATGGAGGCCTCCGCCCATGCATTGATTATCGGGGCTTAAATAAAATTACAGTAAAAAATCTTTACCCTCTGCCCTTGATAGACAATTTGTTTACTCAGGTCACCAATGCTAAGATTTTCTCGAAGCTGGATTTGAGGGGTGCATACGAGCTTGTGCGTATCAGTGACGGTGATGAATGGAAGACGGCCTTTAACACACCCGAGAAGCATTATGAGTACCTGGTGATGCCCTTCGGGTTGTGTAACGCGCCGGCCGTCTTCCAGGAGCTGATTAACGAGGTCTTCAGAGAGGTATTGGGCAAACTCGTCTTGGTGTACTTGGACGACATACTAATTTTCTCATCCAACCTCTCGGAACACAGGAAACATGTTAAGTTTGTGTTACGAAAGTTAAGACAAAATATGCTGTACGCTAAATTGGAGAAGTGCATTTTAGAAGTGACCTCTGTCACCTTTCTGGGGTACATAATTTCGACCTCTGGCCTCTCTATAGACCCTGGAAAAGTCTCAGCTGTCTTGGAGTGGCCTCAGCCTGTGGGACTGAAGGCTCTCCAGAGATTCCTGGGGTTCGCCAACTACTACAGGAGGTTCATAAAGGGGTACTCCACGGTGATTTCGCCTCTCACCAGTCTCACCAAGAAAGGGGCAGATACTCACCACTGGTCCCATGAGGCCCATGCTGCTTTCTCCACTCTGAAGAAACTGTTCTGTTCTGCACTCATACTGAGACATGTTGACGTCACCTTTCCCTTTATCGTGGAGGTAGATGCCTCAGAGGTAGGGGCTGTGCTGTCTCAGCGTTCTGGTTTACAGGGAAAACTGCATCCTTGTGCCTATTTCTCCCGTAGGTTTTCACCCGCAGAGAAAAACTATGATATAGGCAATAGGGAACTTCTAGCCATCAAATTGGCCTTTGAGGAATGGCGACATTGGCTAGAAGGAGCAGAACATACCATTAATGTTTACACTGACCACAAACATTTGGAGTACATTGAGGGCGCTAAGAGACTTAGCCCCCGACTGGCCCGGTGGTCTTTTTTTTTTTCAAGATTCAGATTTGTAATCACATATACCCCTGGTAGTAAGAACATCAAGGCTGATGCCTTATCCAGGTGTTTTGAGCCTGAGACAGCACAGCCCTCGGACCCAGAGACCATTGTCCCTCAGAAAATGGTTCTGGCAGCCACTGAGATCTGGAAAGACTGGACGGTCACGTTGGGTCCGTTCCAACAAGATGTACCAGAAGGGAAGCCTGAGGGGGTCATGTTTGTACCATTTCCTTTTCGCCTACAAATATTGCAGCTGTTCCATTCCCACAAGAATGCTGGGCATCCTGGGGCCACCAGAACTCAGGATCTCATTGCGAGATGTGCTTGGTGGCCGTCATGGGCAACAGACTGCAAGGAGTATGTGAGAGAATGTGCAGTGTGTGCTAGGAGCAAACCCTCCCGTCAGGCACCTGTTGGAACGTTACAGCCTTTGCCGGTTCCGAGTGAACCGTGGACCCATTTGTCCATGGATTTTGTGGGCGAGCTCCCCGGGTCTGAGGGCATGACGGCCATTTGGGTGGTAGTCGATCTATTCAGTAAGATGGCCCATTTTGTCCCCCTGAAAGGACTCCCCTCGGCCCAGGAATTCGCCAATCTCTTCATCCAGCATATTTTCCGCCTACATGGCATTCCGTAAAATATAGTGTCAGATCGGGGAGTCCAATTTGTTTCCAAGTTTTGGAGGGCATTCTGCCATCAGTTAGACATGGAGCTTTCTTTTTCATCAGGCTACCACCCACAGACCAATGGCCAGACCGAAAGAACCAATCAGTCCCTGGAACAGTTTCTGAGGTGTTATGTGGCCGATGCACAGGCCGACTAGGTCAAATTCTTGCCGTTTGCAGAATTTGCACACAACAATCTGAAGAGTTCTTCCTCAGGATTTTCCCCATTTCAGGTGGTGACAGGAAGGTTACCTAAGTTCACCCCATTGCCAGTGGCTTCTACTCCATTTCCAGCCCTGGAGAATTGGCAGAGGTGTTTGAAGCAGATTTGGGGAATGGTTAAACAAAATCTGAGGAAGGCCTTTCAGAACCAGAAGAAACAGGCTGACAAGAAACGTTCCATAGAATGGGAGTTTCTTCCAGGAGACTTGGTCTGGATGTCCACACGACATTTGGCCTTGGCCTTAAAGGGATACTGTAGGGGGTCGGGGGAAAATGAGTTGAACTCACCCGGGGCTTCTAACGGTCCCCCGCAGACATCCTGTGCCCGCGCAGCGACTCAGCGATGCTCCGGCCCTGCCTCCGGTTCTCTTCTGGAATTTCTGACTTTAAAGTCTGAAAACCACTGCGCCTGCGTTGCCATGTCCTCAATCCCGCTGATGTCACCAGGAGCATACTGCGCAGACACAGACCATACTGGACCTGCGCAGTATGCTCCTGGTGACATCAGCGGGATCGAGGACACGGCAACGCAGGCGCAGTGGTTTTCAGACTTTAAAATCTGAAATTCCAGAAGTGAACCGGAGGCGGGGCCGGAGCATCGGTGAGTGGCTGCGCGGGCACAGGATGTCTGCGGGGGACCATTAGAAGCCCCGGGTAAGTTCAACTAGTTTTCCCCTGACCCCCCTACAGTGTCCCTTTAAGGCAACTGTCGCCCAAGTTAGGTCCCAGATTTGAGGGTCCTTTTCCAGTGACCAAGAAAATCGAAAATGTCACTTATGCCATTGATCTCCCTACCAGCATGCGAGGTGTGAGATCATTTCATGTGTCCTTGCTCAAGCCGGCAGTGCAGTGCCCTCTCTGTGTTGATTGATGACCAACCTGAGTATGAAATTGAGAAGATTCTGGACTCACGGCTTGTGCAGAACTCCGTGTAGTATTTGGTTCACTGGAAGGGATATAGCATAGAGGAGAGAACTTGGGTGCCAGACTGTCGTATGCACGCAGAGGAATTAAAGAAGGAATTCCATAACTTGCATCCTGGAAAGCCTGGTGGGAAGTGTCCGGAGTCCACTCCTCGGGGGGGGGGGGGGGGGAGAGGGTACTGTGAGAGAATGCGGAAAAGCCGCCGCGTGTGCTGATAGCAAGGCGGCTGATTCCGCGTCTGGTGCGGCGGTTTGCATGCAGAAGCGTGCGTCTGATAATCTGAAAGAACGCGGAAAAGCCGCTGCATGTATGGACAGCAAGGCGGCTGGTTCCTCTTCCAGCGCGGCGGGTTGCACGCAGCAGCATGCATCTGGTGTGGCTGAGTCTGTTAGTGCACATAGGTTCAGGAATACGCGCGCGCGCTGAGAGGCAGAACTTTTATGATGGCCAAGGAGGGATCAGCTGACCAGGCTGGTCAGCTGACCTCAGAGCTGGTAACCATTGGTTCATCACTTAGGGGTGGCGCCAGAGAGCGCTGCTCTATATATAGTTACTGCTGGCCACTCACAAGTTGTCTGCCGTTGCGAACACTACATGGAAGCACTCAGACCTTAGTCAGATCCAACAGTGTGTTTGAACCAGGAGGACCTGGGAATTCACACTGAGCCAGATTACTACTATTGTTATCATTCTGTTATACTTCAGACTAGTTCCAGGGTGTAGAGACCACGGACCTCACACCCAAGACTAGGGAACTTGTGTTATCATTCTGTTATACTTCAGACTAGTTCCAGGGTGTAGAGACCACGGACCTCACACCCAAGACTAGGGAACTTGTGTTATCATTCTGTTATACATCAGACTAGTTCCAGGGTGTAGAGACCAAGGACCTCACAGCCAAGACTAGGCATTGTTTGATATTTGTTAAGTGTTGTACCGTGTTAGCCATGAGTAAAAGCAAGAAGTTTTGAATCAGGATGATACCATTTATTGGCTAACTTAGAGATGGATAAGCAGTGAGCTTTCGACTTATAAAAAGCCTTCGTCGGACTGGTTCCTGACCAAAACTGAAAAACACAGCTTATATACACTGACATAAGGAGGAGAAACATTCTTTAGCAAACATGTAATTAGATGCCTTAACTGTTACTGAGGAGGCTTTCCCAGGCATTTATGACCTATTGCTTTCCTGACTATTCCTCTGCTCTCTGATTCGGTACCACGCACATCTGATATTCCGTTGCCAACCCCTGCCTGTCTTGGATCCCGAATCAGCTTTCTGTCTTTGTACTTTGTCTGTCCGTGTGTTGCCGAGGTTTCTGTACTCTCTAAGAACAGTATTGCCCATACTGCCTAAAATCACCTGCTCTGCAGGTGCGTTACTCAAAGTCATACTGATACACCAAACACTCACGATTACATACAGGTGTCCAGAGGTTAGTACTATATCTGTATTATTGGTGATTATGCAGATCATCCATAATAAGGTATACATCTGCATTCTTGGTGATACTGCAGATAACCAATAATCAGATTCTCTCTGCGTGCTGACACCGATCGTTACATTGACTTATGCAAATTAATTAATATGGTAAGTTAGGAGAAAAAATAGTGATGGCTATGCACATTTATATTTTATTGCAGTCTTCAGTTTAAATCCCAAAATAATCTAACAGATAACTGATTTATAGAGATAGTTTGATGTAATTAGAAGATCTAAATGTTATGGCTCTTCTGTTCAAAAAGAAAAAAGAAATGATTGCAAGTAATCAAACATTCTCAAGTTGTCAACTAGATTTTGCATAGATGTGAATGCTTTATAGAATTGAAAGTGCCATCAAGTGTTTGTAATTGAAATGTGTGTTGCATGCTATCATTAAAGTCCCCACTAATGGTTTTCAGGGAAGAATCAACCAATTGATCATATAAATGCAATCAAATTGGCAGAAAAGAAACCTTGCTGATGTCTCTAATCAACTATAAATAATTTTAATAGTGATTGTTCTACGACAATTTTGATCAGAAAAACAGTTTTTATAATCGGTTGTGAGGAATAGGATTGTTTCTTTGATGGTGAAATAATCAACAAAATACAACATTTTCATTACATTACATTGCATTTATCTGATCTTCGGGCGATTCAACACTGGAGCTTTGACTGCAACTCAGCATAACCAGATAGGTGTTCTAGAGCTTTTGGGAATGTATATGAACACGCTGATACATTTTTACATAGAGTGTTGGAGAGTTAATAGTCCAATTTAAGGACAGTATTTCAAAACAGTATATTTTTTTATACTAAATTCCCATTAAAAGCAACACAAGGAGAAAAAATCTAGGGCCAATCTGCTCAATGAATTATGCTGCACTTGAAAAAATAAAATGTAGAGTTAAATGGGACCTGGAAGTTTACAATAGCAAACTTTCAAGACAGCTCAGCTAGCTGTCAGGCATGGTATGAACCATCAAGTTCAATCCAATCTGATTGAGATTTGATGGAGTGACATGACTATTAGAGATTCTTTTTATATTTTTTATTCACAGCAGTATTCTGCATCTCTGTCAGGGTCAGCACTTCAAATAAAGCAAAAAGGGGAATGGCCCCAGGGCTTCTACCACTGCCAGGCCAGACTCCCCAGGCAGGAATGGCCCCAACTGCTCCCAAGTCCCCTGTTTGATGTGTGGCTGCATTGTAATAACTCACCTCTCTCAGCGCACTGCCATTTGTGCTCCATGTGCCGCATTGAGAAGAGGTGGGCAGCAGAGCTGAAGACAGAGCATGGACGGACATCATGCAGGGGCCCTGGGGAGCAGTTGGGGAGGGGTCACCCAGAGGGGGTTTCTGCAGCCAGCTTGGGGGCAGCTTAATTGGCACTGATCTCTGTTCCGGTGGAACTGCCACTGACAACCCCTTTAAAAACCTGCTGCAACCAAAACACTACCCAAATATTGGGAAACATGGTTTTAAAATGCATAGCCAGGTAAGCACCTACCCTTAGTTGCCACTACAAACTTTCACAGTAAAAATACTGGGGTTTAAATGAACTTGCTGCAAGTGGAAGTATGGGTGTAAAGGTGGGTGGGGGTACAGATGTCATGTTAAACATATAACAACATCATAGACGTATGCATTTCATGTTTCCATGTTTCAATGTTTCCACCTTTGAAATATTTTGCCATAGGATACTTCAGTTACTGTATACACAAGCTATTTTCAAAAATGTGTGTACAAAAAACTATCAATATCTGCCCCTTAAGCATTAACTTCTATTGGAAGTAATTAATGTCACCGTTGCATTTGCACTTTTATGGAAGTTAAAGTAAGTTTTTAAACCCATCACTAATTTATGACTTGCTCAGTGTACAGAGTGATGCTGATTATTATCACATGGTGGCTGGATAGTGTAATGGTTAAGGGCTCTGCCTCTGACACAGGCAACTTGGGTTTGAATCTTGGCTCTGCCTGTTCAGTAAGCCAGCACCTTTTTCAGTAGGAGACCTTGGGCAAGTCTCCCTAACACTGCTACTGCCTATAGAGCACATCCTAGTGGCTGCAACTCTGGCGCTTTGAGAAAAGTGTGATATAAATGTTTTATGTTTGTTTGTTTTTATTAACTAGGAAGAGCCAAATAGTCATCCTCTTAGATAAACATTTGTACAACCTTGGTTTGTTTTTCTGAGTTTTACAACCATGCACTTGAACAATGTCTGCTTGCCTTTTTCTTTTTTTTAGTTTTCACTAATCATATACAAAAGGTGCACAGACAGTATAAGCATTTGATCCTGCTGTCATATTTTAAATATTTCTTAACTCCCACTTTCACAGCATGTTTATTCTGTATATCAATGCAAAAATCAAATTAACTAAAGCTGTTAGTAGTTGTGCAAGCTGCTGAAAGGACAGCTTTATAACCATCCCAGCAGATGCAATGCTCCACCCGGACTAGGGCAAGTAGCACACAAATAATATCCTCCCTTATGTAGTATTGATAAGAACCAAAAGAGGAACCTTAATGCCATACAGAAGAATGTAATAAACGTTTTGAGGATACTCATTTACCTTGATTATGCAGTTTTTGTGACACAAACAATGCTAATATCTGTTTATTGTTGTATATTGGTATGTATCACTGACCGATCATTAATGCTTAGCCCAGGGTATGATCTTATGCAGTCTTCTCTCCCAGAGCACTCTGGGAGATGATGTGATGTTCTTGCCTACTTTACAGTGAAAAAAACATCCCACAGTGATTCCCCTTGCCAGCAGTAAAGATGTTGGATTATCAAATAAATTTAAGAAAAATGTAAATCAGGATGTGGTAAGAATTCCTAGTGGACAAATATTGACAAAATAATTTATATGTGAAAATCGTAAAAAAAAAAAAAAAATCAAAAAATAAAAAAAGCTATTTTATTCATTAAGTTATATACAGTAACATTCCTCTTTAGGGGGGTGGGGGGGGGGGGACAGTTCCTGCTATGAGTTGCTCAAAAAAATATGAAGTACTTTTCCTGCAGCACACTCTGAAGAAGGTTGCACTGAAATACTGCATGAAAGAATAAAGCCTGAACATTTAATAAAGTAAAAGGTTGTCATCTATGGTACATAAGTTAAAAACTAGAGCTAAAAACTACCAAACTCCAGGTATACAATGTAGTTCAGATCCTAGTTTCTGTTCTGAGCAAAGTCTGAACAGGCTGAAATTACCAACTACTGTACAGCACGTGAAATAGAAAGGAAATATATATGGAAAAAAAAATAGTTAATACAGTTTATATACATTTTCCCTACTGTAGCGGTGAAGCTCTAATTATAATTGCAAAGTTAACAGAAGTAGTCTAAGTATGGGGTGCCTGAATTCCCGGATAGATAATTAGTTTCCAAGGAGGAGAGAAGTTTAAAGTGGCAGATTATTCAGGAGTGTATTAATAGCTCCATTTTAACATTCAGTGTTATAGTAATTAAGGCTAACAAGAAACTGGTGGAAAATATATTAAAGGGACAAAAGAGCAAAATGTACTTAGTGCTTATTTGAGGTAGTGCATAACGTCAGTGTGAGTTTACGTGTCACTGGTAGATGGAAACAGGATGAGGCACTAGTGTATAGCAGGAGCTGATAATTCAGCAGGTACAGGGAGCCTGGAGCATGCTGTAATATAGATGTAATATACCATTTAATAACAGTACTATTGTACTATCTGCCTCTAAAGAAGAAAGCCTAGCTTACGAATCAGCTGTCAGGCTTTCTGCCACCCCCACTGACTGCACCACTGTATCTACCCAATTCAGTAGCTATTCGGAAGGCAGGGCGTTTTTATCCCCATATGTTTGACTCCTGGGCTCTTGGCATTTTCCCATGAAAATAAGAAAAGGAGTACCATTTTTGACTCACCACATGGGGGCTACTGTGGCATAGTCGGTGAGCATGAACACATTTACTAATGAAACCTGCACACATTTAATTGGCTGGGGGAATAGCAGGGACACCTAAGAACATTACAGTGGCTGGAGAACACTGAACTAGCACCTGGGAACCAGGAGACTAATGCAAGGTTCCTTATATGTGTCTGGTGTTTTTTTGAGGAGGAGCAAACTATGGAGAAGTCCCGATTGCCTCTAGGTTACTATTGAAAGCTGTGGTGCTGTCTGTGAGCCAGGGCAGATACCAAACAAGGTGAGTGTGTTATCTAGCTGACTTTGCTTGCACAGGGTGGAAGTTGCAGATCTCCAAAGAAACCACAGAGGATTCTAGACACAAGGTGATGGACCCCTGTTTTGTATGAAAACAGCCAGCACTATGATGTGCTACATTTGCTTTTATTTTCCATGAATGGAAGATTGATCTATACTGCGTGGATCATGTACTATCATATACTGTGCAGATCTAAGTTATCCAAAATTACAACAGCACCTTCATAGATGTGCATGACGTGGCACTGAGGACTGCAGTCACAGTCTTTTTCTGGAATGCCTTTCTAGAGGAGAGTGGCTGGAGTACTTAGTAGGGATGGTCGGAAATGCCGATTCTGCAGAAATTTCCGCCAGTGCCCATTACCAATTTTTGTTGTCTTTTTTTGGCATTCTGTGATTGGCCAAATACTTCAGAGTATACTCGACATTCTCTGATTGGTCCAATGCTTCAAAGTTCTGTGATTGGGATAAAATTACCAAATTGCAGTAAAGCGATTTCCATTTTCCGAATTACCGATTGGAGATTTCAATTCCGTGAAATCCAAATGAGCATCCCCATGTAAGAAACGAGGCAGCTGCGGTGAACAGCACCGCCGCCGCAGCTGCCTCCATGCGGCCATCCGTCCGTTCGGCGTCCAGGACGCTGAGGACGGAACGCTCTCCTGTGCAGGGGGCTGCCATAGCGCGCGGGCGCACGCACAGATGGGACCTTTATGCGGGGAGGAAGCCCGTCAGCTGACCTGCTGGTCGGCTGACGTCAGAGGAGACCCACGGCGCCCAGGATTGGCTGATGAGAGGGGGGCGTGCCAGTGGGGTCTCCTCTGCTTCATAAGCCTCCGGGCTGCATTGCTACTTTGTCTGTTGTCGTGAATACTTGCGTGTTAGCGCGCAGACCTTGGGCTAGTGCCCTGGTGTTGATGCTAAGGATTTCACACCTAGTCTAGGATATTGCTGATTTGTTATTGTTCATTGTAGACTAGTTCTCGGGTGTTGATGCCACGGATTTCACACCCAGACTAGGATATTACTACTGTATTGGTCTCCTGTGTATAACTCTTAGCTATTCTCTCTGACTCTGATTCTGCCTTCTGATCCTGTACTTTCGCCTATCTGCCTACCCGTTGCTGAACCCCTGCCTGATTACCGTTTACTCTTTTGTCTCACGATTCTGTACCGATACGCACCTTCCTGTTGCTGAACCTCTGCCTGATTACCGTTTACTCTCTTGTCTCACGATTCTGTACTGATACTTACCTCTCTGTTGCCGAACCTTGCCTGTCTGACCATTCTACTCGCCAGTGGGCGCTCGCCACTGGTGAAGTGTTAACTACACCAGCTCTGCTGGTTAGAAGCTCTGCTAGGCCATAGTTTAGCCCTAATTACCTACTAAGTAGGTACCTGTCGTTTTAGTATCTGTGTCTTGTAGGCTGCAGTAGAGTCTAAATCACCCACTCCTCGGTAGATTCAACCTCTTCAGTATTGTTCCTCCAGCTGGCTGGAGGTTGTACGTTAGTACACCCTCAGTGTACTGTTTAGACCTCACCAGCCCCTCTGGTGGGGCCTCATTAAAAGCATTGAGTTACTGTTGCACCAAACACTAAACACGCTATAGGTGTCCAGAGGTTAGCCATACTTGTATTATTGGTGAATCTGCAGATCACTAATGATCAGGTGTACATCTGTATCACTGGTGATACTGCAGATCACCAGTGATCAGATACTCTCTGTGTGCTGACACCAATCGTTACACCCTATTGTTTGTTGCAGTGCTGTTTCTGGCCTTTTTGGTGAGGCAGGTCTTTTTAACACACGCTCTTCCCTTACCTGGGCGTTACCATAGACATAATGTTTTCATGTCTATGGTCACTTAGCAGTGTAATTAAGGAGCCATCGATCGCTACGACTCAGAGGGGGAATAGTAATTGACACTGCCCATCATTTAAACAGCAGTAGGGTGAGCCGTCATTCAGTTCAGCCTGTGCCAAAGTGACTGGGTGGCGAAAATCCGTGTACTTTTTTTGTGCCCCAGGCAAAGCACATTTTTCCCTTTCCCAATCTTCTAAATAGGAAGATCTTAAACTACAAACATTTTTAATTTTGCAGCCACCTGAAACGGCGTATATTATTTCGGCGCTGGGCAGTTCGATGCAGGGCGAGCCGTATGATGGTTCTCCCTGCTGCCGATAAACTCCCCAATAACATTAAATACTATTCCCCCTCTGAGTTTTAGCAACTTGGAGGTAGATGTAATTTGTGGTCTGGCAAGCAGCCGGGGCCCCCGAATTACCATTATGCGGGGTGCATAGCATAGCATTGCTGCTATGACGGCGCCCAGCTTTGGCGCTCGGCACTCAGCGCCGGGCAATGAAATGAACTGATCCACCTAAAACAAAATTTTACAGTATATAGAGAAATGATAGTTTCCAAAAATACTCTATAAAAGATATACAGGTTATCACCAGGCCAGATGTACCTCACTGCCCGAAACTTCCTGAACCCAGATAGCAAACTTTTCCTATAATTGTTAGGAGGGATATGTATCCACATCATAAAAAAATGATAATCTTTATGGAAACTACAGTCTTGGTCTTTAAAGGTTTGAATACTGCACACTGTCCTGGAAATTAAGCAGTCATTAGAAACCAGATCTGAATCAATTACAGCTTAATTGGCATAGTAATAGCACTAAACCATATCATTGTTATGCTATTCAGGCCTCATTTGTTATGCAAACTTGCATAGGAAACTTGACAAGCAGCCTATTGGGCCAATCAAAGTGTGGGGATAATGTCCTTTAATGTCCTTTAAATCCTGCCTCAGGGCAGGACGAGTGGAGCTCTCATCATTGCCAATTAGCAGGCATAAGTTTGTAGTGCTCGCTATGCTACTCTTATAAGGAATGTTAACTGATAAGGCACGCTTTTTTATAGTGAATCAACCCCTATGTGTGCAAGCTAAATGACAAACTGCACAACATGTCTGCATTCAAATTGCATTTAAACAGTTGTTCAAAAGATTTATACACACATTCCAACCTGAATGATAGTTGGGCAGATTGATCCACCGATATGATCTGGCAAACAACCTGTTATCAGTTGGTCATCTGGTTGTTTGCCAGCTGTACACACGCGCCAATGTATCTTCCAACAGACAGTTGGAAGTTTGGAAGATACTGTAGTTTGGAAGATAGTTGGACAGATTGTTGGTACGTGTTTTGAGCCTTAAGCATAGTCTGCTAGGAGTAGCTCTTTGGTGTTCCCTCCTGCAGGAGTCATTCTAGGTATTTTCCTGGTTTGTCTTTACCTAAAAATAACACTGGCATGGCACATGCACTTTGCTAGAAATACTGGTAGGTTGTAGGATTGCATTTGCTATAATAATTGTGATTTAGACATCTGTTGCTAGTTGCTACTGCTGTTGTTTTGCTGGTCCTAAAAGGGAGAAGATCAAATGACAAGGGACATTTGAAAGAAGAGTTGGAAAACCCCCAGTGCTGGAAAAGACATTATTAGCACTCTGATCTCCCCCCCACATCCCCAAAACATACTGGTAAGTGAATTGGTTTACCTTCAAATTTGACTTAAAGGATACCACAACTGACATGTGGCATAATGAGATAGACATGGGTATGTACAGTGCCTAGCACACAAATAACTATGCTGTGTTCCTTTTTTTCTTTCTCTGCCTGAAAGAGGTAAATATCAGGTATGTAAGTGGCTGACTCAGTCCTGACTCAGACAGGAAGTGACTACAGTGTGACCCTCACTGATAAGAAATTCCAACTATAAAACACTTTCCTAGAAGAAAATGGCTTCTGAGAGCAAGAAAGAGATAAAAAAGGGGGAAATCCTTATCAGTGAGGGTCACACTGTAGTCACTTCCTGTCTGAGTCAGGACTGAGTCAGCCACTTACATACCTGATATTTACCTCTTTCAGGCAGAGAAAGAAAAAAAGGAACACAGCATAGTTATTTGTGTGCTAGGCACTGTACATACCCATGTCTACCTCATCATGTCACATGTCACTTCGGGTATCCTTTAAGCTGGCCACTAACGGTCCAATTTCTAGCGAAAAATCGTTCAAGCGATCAGAAATTCTGATCGGATTGGTTGTAAATAATCTCCATTGGTGGACACAATCGATTATGAACGAGTGAAAAAAATGTCGCCCGAATGAATTTTCGTCGAACGAAAATTTGGATTTTCTTGGTGGTAGTGATAGATGGGAAGCAAAGATTGGTTAGTTGATGGTGTAGTGAATGATTTTTCATCCGATCAGAATTTCTGATCGCTCGAACGATTTTTCGCTAGAAATTGGACAGTTAGTGGCCACCTTTAGACTATGGTAGTGATATTAGACTGTGATGTAATGTTGGTAGGTAGGGATTAGATTATGAGAGCCTTGATGGCGAGTTGATGACATAAATATTTCAATGCATTATGGAAAAGATCAGTGCTATATAAAGTCACAATAACAGTAATAATCTGCTGAGTTATCTTAAAATTGGCATTATCCTTATTCCACAGTTGTTGTTTTAAATGATGGATAACACTGTGTTTATCAGTTCTGCTTCCACATTTCTACCAAAACTAAAAAAAGAAACAGACCAAATCTTTTCACTGCTCACAATGTTTATTATTGCCAAATTACATGATGTTATTGTGTACATCTTATGGAAATGATAGTGTATTTAAAGCACCTATATTTTTTAATTATTCTATTGCTTCTGGTGGGATTACATGATTGTGCAGATACACTAGCAATAAGAAAAGCAAATCAGTAAAGTGGCAACATTGTACCTATGTAAACACTGAATTTATAGGACAAAACAATTAAACTGTCTTCATGTTGATACATAATTCCAAAAAAACATACACAAATGCATTTATAAAACATTTACACACATTGCTGATAAGTTGATCAACAACATTTGTTAGTGGTAAACCTAATAAATAAGTAAAATGAGTTAAAGTAAAATAAAAAAAGCACTTTTCAGGTACATCTCAATTAGAATGTGATAAAAAGTTAATTATATTGAGTAATTATGTTCAAAAAATGAAAACCATATATGATATAGATTCATTATCATTACACACAAAGTGATACATTTAAAAACTTTTATTTATTTTTCATGTCCTTGTGCTGCTTATGGCCTACAGCAGGCAGTAACAACCCGAAATTCAGCATCTCAGAAAATTAGAATATTGTGAAAAAGTGTAATGTTGTAGACTGTCTCTCCTTCCACTCAGCTACCATATATACTTAGCTATGAGTCAAGAAATGCAGGTCTGGTTCACTATGGATAAGTGCAGTGGCGTAGCTATGGAGCTATGGGCCCCGGTGCAAGTTTTACATTGAGCCCCCTAAAGCACTCTATACGTAACAATTGATACAGCGCAACAAAACTTGCCAAGGACAGCCACAGTATTAGAGATGCAAGAAGGGGATGGGAAACAGTTTGTTAATGATTACTGCTTTTCAAGGCATCTATAGAAGTGATCATTACCAGCACAGGAACAATAAACCGCTAATACTTTGTTTGAGGAAGGGCCCCTCTGGCCCAAGGGCCCCGATGCGGTTGCTACCTCTGCACTCCCTATTGCTACGCCACTGGATAAGTGCAGGGGTCAACATATCTGTGATTCAGACCTAAATTTCGAACTTATAGCCGGGATGGGAGGCTGGGGGGCATTCCTCTCTCTCTCTCTCACCCTTAGGAGAGGGGCGAGGTAATATGTTGGCTGCATTTGAGTGAGAAACTGGCTTTACTAAGGGGTGGGGGAGGGGGGAATTCAATAATCGCTGCACTTGGGGTCAAAAGGGGTACTGGCTGCAAATGGGGGACAAGGAGGAGTTAATAGCTGCAAAACGTTATGTAGTGCAGCTGATAACCCCTCCTGGTCTCCAAGTGCAGCCATTCATTTCTGGTCCCCAAATGCCCACATTATCTCCTTCTGTTCTATTGCCTCATCTACACGATACGATTCTTTGGGCGATTCTATTACGATTCTATTTACGATCCGATTAAATCTGACATGTCCGATTGAGATTCGATTCAATTTGATTTGCCATTTTTTTGCAATGGCAAATCGAATTGAATCAAATCGAATCCCGATCGGACATGTCGGATTTAATCGGATTGCAAATAGAATCGTAATTAAATCGCACAAAGAATTGTATCATGTAGATTGGGCTTAAAGGTACAGTCATTAACTTTCCCATATAGACATATTTATAACATTTTAAAAAAATCAAGCTTTAGCTTGTCAAATATTGGGCTTGACATATAGTACTGAGTGTGTACATGGACTTACAGTACTTTTCAATATGCCATAATCTCATATTAAATGTATTAAATATGATTTATTTTTTTTTGGTCTTAAGTAATTTTCTAATTTTCTGAGATGGCGATTTCTGATTTTTTATTTCCAGTAGGCCATAATTAGCAAAATAAAAAAAGAAATAAATACTTAAAATATATCACTCAGTGTGCAATGAATCTAAATAATATGTAAGTTCAACTTTTTAAATCAAAATATTTAAAATAAGTCAACTTGTTGATAATATTCTAATTTATTTAGATGCACATTTACATTCCATTTAAAGAAAACACATACATTAAATGTGTTTGTTAGTTAGTTAGTTTGTTAGTTTCAATGGTAAAAACAAAATACAAAAAAAAATACATTCTATTTTTTTTAAAAACTAACTATATGTAAAATTTTACCTGGAAACATTGCACAATTTTAATGTAATTATATACATTGTAAATCACCCCCATTTTACTGTCATCACACTGTACATGTCAACACAGAGCTGTAAATAACTCATTAATTCCTCCTATCTTTCTGCAGTCATATAATATATGAATAAGGCTGCCACTTCCCAAATTTTACATGCTTATTGATGCAGACACAAGGCTAACGTGTCAGGACATGCAAAACAGGTCTTTCAATTACATCAATGGAATATCAGTCTAGGCAGCAAGCGTATATACTCACCAGCAAGTGATGTATGTGTCCAGCTTGTAGGGTGCTCCATACTCGCTTACTGAAGAGTAAATAGCCTTGCTGTCTGGACTGATGTTCTATTTATGTAACTGAAAGACCTGTTTTGCCCTGAGTAAGGGACCTGCGTGTTCCAAAACATTGGCTTTGTGTCTGCATCAAAAATATGTATAATATGGGAAGTCTCAGCCCTTTTCATATATTCTATGGATTACAAAGGGGTTGCTATCAGTCACCCCAAACATTTGGCTTGAGCATGCCGATATTTGATTGGCATATACTAAGGTTGTGTGGGTAATGGCTAAAGTACTGCACATGCAGAATATCTATTCACATGTTATATGTAACTACAAGTTTTTTTTTTTAAATCTGTTTTAAACTAATCTTAATTAACAAATAAAATGTAGATATAAGGAAGCCTCATACTTTACAGTAAAGGAAAATTTGACAGGACGGAAACTCATTCAAATACTGTATCACTCAACTTGCTACAATATTCTAGGACATAAAAAATAAAATTGGAAAAAACTGGAGGAACCGGAGGAAGAGAAAAACAACTAATACCCAATCACATTTTCTTTTTATTTCATTCTAGAACCTGTCACCTAATGTCTAGGTGGTTGCTCTTTTCAGCCTTGACTTACCTCCAGTTATAATGCAGCAGTCACACTGCCTCTTTCTTATCATTTTCTAAGCAATATGATTGTGAGTGTGTACAATTCTTGTGTGTTTTTAAAATCCATAATTCAAACAAGGTCAACTGCTCCAGCAAGGAATAGCATTTGGGTAAATTACAGTAATTTAAAGCATTCAAGTGTGTATGTGTATGTGTGTGTGTGTGTGTGTGCGTGCGTGCGTGCGTGCGTGTGTGTGTGTGTATTTATGTGTCAGGTAATTATGGTAATATGTTTGTAATATTGTACCTTGAAAAGCTTCATATTAACAAATGACAAACATGTTAATATGAACAATTTTACATTTTGCAGGGGTTCTATACCTACCTCTTGTCACTTCAGGATAGTAGAGTAGGTGAAATAAGCAAATAACAGCTGTCTGCCACTCTGATTATAAAATTCTGTCAATTTAATAAGCTATAAACCAACAGTTTTGGATGTACCACTGGCTTACAAGGACATAAATAAATGGTTTGAATCTGCATTTGCATCTACCCTCTTGAAGTGCTTTTCACTCACAAGGAGGGAAATCTTCCAAATATATTTTATTTCAAATTCGGATTTAACATCTTAAACTAAAATTGAAGTACCTACTCTTAGGTACATAAAAGAACATTTGAAAGCATTCCCTGTACATAAAAAAGTTAAGATCCAATGTGGAGAGCAGTAAAGTTTAAAGTGTTGGAAGGATGGCATGCAGCATGGAGTTCCACAGCAAGGGGACATCTTTCAGACAAAGTAACCCACTCTGTTATGGTCCTTCCTTGGACCCGAGTGGGTACAGTTTGGCATCTTGCAAAACTGTGCTCACTCATCCTTACTTTGCAGTGCTTTTAAGTGTGCATGTAAAGGGGAAGAGAATTGTTTGGGCCTATTAAAAAAAAAAAACTCTGGTGATTGTAGTTGTCCACAATGTTTACAGAAAAACAAAGAAACATAACGTGAAGTTATTTAAGTGGAAGTATTTGCAGTCAGATAAAGTTAAAATATGAAGACTTGTTAATAGCATTAAAAAATATCACTAGCATATAAAACAAAATGGCTGAAAAACAGTATGCTTTAAGTATAGCCTAAAGCATGTTTTAGGGCCATACATTCAACATGTGTTTATCCAGAAATCTGTGACCTTCACAAATGGAGCACATGGCTGAAATAAGAACAAAGAGTAATCCAGTTAAGCAGTGCAGAGAAATTTTTCTCAGTGATCTAGTTGTCCACCAGTTGTGAAATAGTGTCCACCACCACCAGTAGCATGCCAACTTTGACAGGGCAAAGTGCCCAAACCTTGACACAACTGAAGTAGTAAAAATAAAGGTTTAATGTTATTATTAAAACTTTAAATGTTATCTGCTTGTCAATACTTATATAATTGTTCACCCCAAATAACCTCACTGCATGAACCTTATTTGCCTGTAGATTCATAAATTAAGTCTTATATTGATGATTAATATACTTAGGTATTTTAACTTATAATTATGTGATATTTGCTATAAAAAGACCTAAATCTAATACTGGAATCAGCATGCATTGCACTTTACAGTTAGAGCTCCAATGAGCATTACAGTTCAATCAGGACCCACAGTAGAAAATTAAAGAACGCAATTGACAGGTGTGCTAGATGCATCTGAGCTGCACTAAGTATTTTAACTTCTCTCTACGGGAATTTCAATAGACCATCCACCTGTTTTATTGCATAATATATTAGTGACATGTGGTGGTAAGAAAAGAAGGATATAGGTTTAAAGAGGAACCCAGGATTGAACTTCATCCCAAGAAGTAGGAAATACCCCCTTTCCCATGAGAAATCTTAACCTTTTCTTGAATAGATCATCAGGGACATCAGTATGGCTGATATTTTGGTAAAACCCTTCCCACAGTGTGATGTCATGACAATGATCCTAACAGTTTGTTGTCCGTGAACCTTGCTGCATTGTGGCAAATAACGTGGGAAATAATGTTTGTTTCCAACTGCCAAGCAAGCAGTATCTCCCTCTGTGCACCGAACTTTCAATAAATGAACATTCCACAGAGGTCACCTGATAGGACTAAAGATGTTGCCATCTGTGATACATTTTACAAGGGGCAAACGCTGAGTAAATCATTTATAAATGAATATTAAAAAAAACAATTGTATTCATTACATTATTTTCACTACAATTCCTCTTTAAAGATAGATGCAGATTAAGGTTGCTTTCATTGTAGCCATTTCTCAGCCCTAACATCCTAAAACTAAAGATGGCCATACACTCGTTAGATTAGCAGCAGATAGATCATCAGATAGATTTCTGATCTATCTGATGTGTTTAGGAAATTTTTTTACTAGGAACAGATTTCCAATAGATTTCAGTTTGAAATCTATTGAAAATCGATCTGATGGCATTTTTTTGCCATCAGATTTCCATTTGGGCCAATGCAAAATGATAAGCAATCTCAACAAATCGACCTAGATTTTCCAGCCTTCCAGATCGATTGAAATCGATCAAATTCGGCCACAAATCGATCGATTGGTCAATCGATTTGCAATCGACCAATCGATCGATCGATTTTGATCGATCAATCGGCCAAAAATCGGCTGAGTGTATGGGCCCCTTTAGTCCTTGTGGTGAAGAGTGCTCTGGTGCTAACTGTTCCTATCCAGTTACTTCTCCCACTGCAGAGCTGCTAGAACACAACAGAGTTATCCCTTAACCTTATGTGCTTACATGGTGAGGAGCATAATGTGTATGGAAAAAAACAAAGGATGGCAAACTTTACTGTGCCAAGTCTTCACAACAGAGTTCCAGAATACAGGTTAATAATGACATACAGCCTAAGATACTACAAATGCCTTCTTCTCAAATCTGAATTTTTTGAGCTTAGGGGTGTCTAGCTTTAAGAGAAGGAAAAAATAATGTTCTTTATCAAGAGGCAAGAAAGGCTCACAAAAGCTTATTAGTCTATACACATTCTGTAAGGTTTGTAAAAATCACCCTTTTTTTAATCACCCAAGGTTAGTTCTTGGAAGTTCAAGTATGGTCCGAGTTCCTCACTTATCTCCTCTGAGCTGGCAGAAGAAGAATCTGATCCACTCTCTAGTAGATTGACTATGCTGTGTTTGTGATTCCTAACTGCTAGCTGCAAGGGTGTGCAACCACTACTGTCCTCTATAGTCTGTTTGGCATTAGCACGGAGAAGAGTTTTTATGATGGCTGCATTTGCATTCAGCACTGCCACATGTAGTGGAGTCCAGCCAAATTTATTTTGAGCATCTACATTAGCCTTCTTCTCAATTAGTTTGATAGCACTGCAGAATGAGCCCCGCTGCACAGCAAGGTGCAGTGGTGTCCAGCCAGACATCTCAGTAACATTTGGATCAGCACCAAAATCCAAAAGAAGGGAAATAACGGAGTCTTCACTGTAACGTACGGCCAAATGGAGTGGAGTCCATTTCATATCTCCTTCAGCATCTAACTCTGCATCACTCTCCTTAAGTAAATTTACTATTTCATTGTGGCCCTTAAAAACTGCTAGGTGCAATGGTGTCCAGCTCTGTTTAGTTTGTATGTTGACCAGTGCACCATGCTTTATGAGGAGTTTACAGATCATGCTATGACCTTTCACCGCTGCCATGTGCAAAGGACTGTAATTGGTCTGATCAGTGGAGTTCACGTATGCTCCTTTTTGAATCAAATGCTGTATTACTCGGAAATAACCTCTATCTGCCGCAATGTGAAGAGGAGTCCTGAGGTTTTTCTGTTTTGCATCTAGGTTAGCCCCTTGGCTAACCAAAAGCTTAACAATTTTGTAATGACCAAAATAAGAAGCTATGTGAAGAGATGTTTTCCCATCTATTTCCTGACAGTTTGGGTTAGCCTGACGAGTGAAGAGGACGCGGGCAACATTCTCAAAGCCGTTTTGGGAAGCCAGGTGAAGTGGTGTCCAATTATCTCGTTCCTTTGCATCCACATGAGCACCATTGTCTAAAAGGAGACGTGCTATCCTGTCATCTCCACTCTGGGCTGCGAAATGCAGTGGTGACCATTTATCTTCATCTACAAGGTTCACATCGGCACCGTTTTCTATTAAACAAGCACATATGTCAGGTAGCTTTCTCTGCACTGCCAAGATGAGCGGAGTATATCCACTCACTGTACGGCTGTTCACATTAACATTCAGGATGAGAAAATGGTTCACTCTTTCAAGGCTTCCCTGAGCTACCGCAAGGTGAAGCAGGGTGAAGTTGTTTTCATCTACCCATGAGATGTTTTCACTGTTGTGTTCTAAAATGTTGTTAATGAAGAGCTCTATAAGAAAAGAAAAACAGTTTTAAGCTTAATAAAACTCTTTAATGCACACCAACTTTTCCCATTAAAGAGGTACTCTGTGCATTTTCTAACATTTATATAACTGATAAGAGAAAAATGTATACTCACCTTGGGGTCGATACACTCAACACCACTAATATTGCCATGTGCAGGTAGCGCACATCAATATTACCACTACTACTGCCAGCAGTGTACTGCAATTTATGCTATCAGCATGACCTGCTGTATATGATTAACCACTTAATGACAAGCTGACTTATAAAAACGTCCTGCTAGAGCCTCTTAATGGCTCCAGAACATTTTTATAAGTCAGACAGTGTGGGTTTTATGCACAGTAGCAGTGTGTATATTAAAACTATAGGGGATGGAATTGGAGAAATAGTGTATTTCTTCATTTTTCCTTGTTTTTCCATTTAAAATGCATAGAAAATAAAGTAATTACTGAAAACAAATATCAACCCCAAAATGCCCAATTAGTGGTGAAAAAAACAAGATATAGATCATTTCATTGTGATTAATAGTGATTAAGCTATTGGCAAACGAAAGGGATGAGCACTGAAAGGTGAAAATCGCTCCTGTCTGCTAGGGTAAAAACCCCTTTGGGGTGAAGTGGTTAATGTGAATTTAGCTATGGTAATGTGCATTATGGAAGTAGCACATAACACTCACATGGGTCCTGCTGATAGCATAGCATACTGGTGGTGGTATAACTTTTATAAGTTTTTCAGTAGTACCACTGAAAGCTATTCCTATTATCCAGCCTCACACAGGTCTTCCACTGATAATGTTTAGACGGTTCATGATAGTCTCGCAACCTGTTCCATACTGACTGCTGCATTTCTCTCTTTCTAAATAAGCTCAAATTGAAGTAGTTTTTCCCAAAGCCATGTCCACTTGCCATATTTTTAGAGGGATAATTTCTAGGAATTTCAGCAGATTGTTGCAGTGTTGCCAAAAAGGTGGCTTGGGTGATGAGATGAGACAAAACCATATGTAATGCCCTGCCAGAGATAAGGTAAATATTGTCTTTTGTTTTACCAGGCCCAATTTTTCATGGTTTAAATTGTCTTGTATGTTTTAACATTACTGTTTCCGTAATATCCTAATCTTTTAAATTCAAAGTCTACAGCAGACATTTTACTTTACACCCATAAAAAGATACTGTATATTCAAATTTCTTTCAAGTATAAGGAGAAATCTTTTGACACACTGAATATATTGGAATGAAGAAATGGATCAGGCCTCATTATTGCACTCTGAAATCAGAAATCACATAAAGCATATAGGGGAGTTAAAGAGCAAATCCAGTGTTATTTTTTACATTCTATTGATCCTCTTCAAATAAAAGTTATAACTACTACCTGCCATATCTCAAATTCCTCCCCAAGGCCAGTGCCTGCCAGCCAGGGGTGTAACAATAGACCCTTCAAGGGATGCAGCTGCAGGGGGGCCCAGAAGCAGCAGAGGGCCCCATGGGGGGAGAATGTTCTTTTCCTAGTCTTGAGGGACTGACAACTAAGGGCACAGAGAGAAAAAAATCTGCTCTCTGCACAATTGTTCTAATGACTGCATCTGTTCAGCAACTGATAAGGAATCCTACAAAGACAAAGATTTGTAGACAGTCCCTATTCAGTGTGTAGCAGGGTCTTGTGTACAGGCCCTGCCTCCAACCTCTATACCCCTCCTCAAGTGCTCTATACTGTAGTGATGCTGGAGAAGTCTGCAGAGCCAATTCTGCTCCATCAGAGGAGGAGAGAGTGAGTATAATTAACTGACTCTAGAAGCAAACTCGTCTGTTAGTTTTCTGTATGTGTTTTCTGCACACCATGTGTGTCTGTATGTGTAAAAACATGCACGTTTTATCACAAAGCTAATGTAATTGATAGAGAAAATGTGTGCAGTACTTCACTGCTGTCTGTGTTTATCTGTATGGGGAAAATATATTCAAGTGTGCACTAGCCAATTGAATAACATTGGTTCTCAGTTTACCTGTGCAGAAAGCGAGGGGGGAGGGCAGGGGCAAACGCAGGATTTTTAAGGGGGGGATTCCTGAAAGGTCCAGAAGCAATTATGTCCCCGAGTGCTTCCGAATACAGGTGGCTCCATACTGCCCATGCACAAAAGTGCGCTGGCGTATTACGGAGCAGCCTATCTTTGGAAGTACTCAAGGACACGAGTGTTTCTGAGGGCTTCTGGTAGCAGAACATTTGAACAGGGGAAAGCACTGGAACAACTCCCCGAGAGAGGAACGGGAGATAGACTTAGTTTGGAAGATTCAGTGGAATATGCCACACAGTGTCACATAGCGCAAGCGATACCCATATGATGCAGGGATATATGCATCTGCGGAAGATGGCGGCGCTATATAAATACTAAATAATAATAATTTGCCTCACCAGGATTGCACTTTTATTTAGCTTTCCTTTATGACAAGAAGACACAGCCAGCCAACACTAGGGAAAGAGGGAAACAAAGGTGAATGAGGGAGCACTGGTGCCAACCAAGAGGGCTTCTGAGCGTTTTTTAAATCGACCGTGATTTGAAAAGTGCTTGGCTAATGTTACCCTATGAGGGTGTTCCCACAGCAGCGTTGTGATTTTTTCAAAATCACAAGTATACCCAGGGCCGGCCCGTCACTTTTTGCCGCCTGAGGCAAATTTAGCAGAGCTGCAAACGCCGCCGCCCCCCCCCCCCCCCGGCCCGTCGGGGGGGGGGGGGGCGGCCGCCGAGCCAGAGGGGTAGCGGGCAGGTCGGGGGTATTGGGCCTAGCGGTGGGGAGGGGGGTCGGACCCCCCCTCCCTCGCCTGGGTCCCCTGATCTGCGCTCCCCTCCAGCCTGTAATTAGTAAGCTGCTGCCAGATCGTAAGAGGCACGGGCGGGGAGGACTCACCTTTTCCGCGTTCCATCGTGCGCTCCATTGACGTCACTTCCTGCATCGCCGTCCACTTACAATACAGTGGGCGGCGATGCAGGAAGTGACGTCAGTGGAGCGCTCGCTGGAACGCGGAAAAGGTGAGTCCTCCCCGCCCGTGCCTCTTACGATCTGGCAGCAGCTTACTAATTACAGGCTGGAGGGGAGCGCAGATCGGGGGACCCAGGCGAGGGGGGGGGGTCCGACCCCCCTCCCCACCGCTAGGCCCAATACCCCCGACCTGCCCGCTACCCCTCCGGCTCGGCGGCCGGCCCCCCCGGGCGGGTGCCGCCCTTTGAAGTTTGCCGCCTGAGGCAAATGTTTCACCCCGCCTCATGAGCGGGCCGGCCCTGAGTATACCGCATGTAGCATTTTTTGAGCGATTCATTCAGAAATCGCTCTGAAAATCGCTTCACAAAATCGCACTCACTAATTGCTAGCGATTGCTATTGTGATTTTGGCATTGCACTAGCCCAGAGAGAGGAGGAGTTGAGAGAAATTGAGAATAGCCCGAGATGGAGCAGAGAGCTTATCCGTATTGCAGTGTAACATCACACAGAGGCTACTTGCCTGTAATAGGACTCCTGTCCCTACTGGTCTCTCACACAAGTCAGAAAGCAGCCCTCCTGGAGTCTAGGGACTGTCAAAAACTTTTCAGCTTGTTTAACACCTTATCCACATATGCAGTCATTATAACAATGAGGAGAGACCAGACAGATTTTTACCCACGGACGCTCCAGGAAAGCTCTGCATCATGCTGTAATATTTACCAGCTTGCCTGCCCTTTAATTGCACTTTTATCAGCTAGCCTAGTATTTTACATTGCCTTACAACAACAAACCTGATTACACCAGACACTGGACCAGCCCTAAATCACTGAATAAAAAAGGGGGCCTGGGGGAAGATCGCTCCCCTTCCAGCCAGCACTAGGGGAAGGGGGGGAAACAATGGTGAATGCAGAGAGAGGAGGAGTGGAGAGACTGAGATAGAGCAGATAGCTATCTGTATTGCAGTCCCACATCACACAGGCTACTTGCCTGTAATGTGTCTCCTGTCCCTGGTAAATTGGAAAAGGAGGGGAAAAGACTTTGCCTCCTTAGTATTGCTGCTATCTCACTTGGTTGGAGTAGCCCTATCTCTCAACTTCATTCAAACCACCTTATATAGAAAAATGTGAGAGGCACCAGAAATTACCATAAAAAGAATCACCTTTTATTCATCAAAAGTTCTCAAATGTTACACTGACAAAAATTGACAATTCATGATTTTCTCACATACACTCCACTCACAATAACCCTCCACATCCACACTGGGAGTATGCTGATGAGCTTTCCAAAAAGAAAAATAAGAATGTAAAACATTTTAAAAACATCTCTTTGTCAGTTGTAAAAATTACATATATGTATAAAACTGAAAAATCTCTGCCTCATTCACAAGAGCCTCCACGACATATACAGTCTTCCTGATGCATTTGATTTTGCGGGTCAGGGTTCAGACAGTGAACATTTTAAAAGATGGCATAATTGTCAGGTGAAAGATATTATTTTCATTGGGTTGGAAGTGATCTCTAGGGACCCGAGGGGCGGGGATTACATTGCCAAGATGTCCAGAGCAGAAAGCAAATGGATGTTTAATCTAGATACCCTGGCCCCCAAGGGTCTAAATGAAGAGATGGAACTCTGTTTTTTTGTAATAAAGAAATAACTGAGTGGGTGAGTGATATGTAGTAATGTGGGTGGGTTTTGGGAAAGTTGCTGATGAGCATGGGAGAGGCTGATGGCATGTACCCATAACCTCTAATGAAAAGCAGCAAAAGAAGGATAATCCGCTACACCATGGGTAGGGTATAAAAGATTTCTTCAACTTTATTAACACATCAGAAGATACACACAAGGCTCACACATATCGGAGCTCAAAATGACTCCTTAATCATAGCCAACATACACAGAGTCATCACAAGTTTTAAGTAGTCAAATGCCCGCCCACAATGGGTGTGGCCAATTGCTCTTAAAGTGACAAGTACAAATACATAAAAAATGGCAGTGCCAGTATACAAAAATAGAAAAATGATTTAAAAAACAGTGATGTTATGGTTCAGCAACAAGACATATAGACAAATTGAATGTATATACGATGAATCTCAGATAGCAAAGACAAGGTGGCCATCAGAAAGGGTGATTAGGCGAGAGAGGGGGGGGAGGGGGAGGAAGGAACGGGCTATACATGTGCAAGGATTTAATTCCTGATATCATAAGTTTGACTGACATTGAGTCTCGAATTTAAACCTGTGGGTACATGCGTGCCTAACCTCCAAATCCATAGGGCCTCTCGTTTTAATAGACACCTACGTAAATCTCCTCCCCTGGGGGAATGTGCTAGTCTGTCAATTCCTTGAAAGACAAAACTGCTCATATTGCCCCATGCACCCTCAAAAAGTGCCTGGACACACTAGAAACCTGGGTCACATAAGCCTCATTCCTAATGCACCTAGTCGGTCCGTTGTAATGTTCTGAGATCCGCTGCCTCAGGGGGCGGGTGGTGCATCCCACATATTGTAATCCACAAGCGACACAGGTAATGAGGTAAACAACATTATTGGAATTACAATTAATATACTGCTTCATGGCAAAACTAGTGCCTTCTGTAAGCGATATAATTTCCCGTGTCTGGTTGTGAACACAACAATATCTGCAGGTGCCATATCCGCACCTAAAAGAACCCCTGCAGGTGAGCCAAGTAGGAGTCGGTTTAGGTGTGCTGGAGAAAAAAACAGGAGAAAGACGCGTCCCCAAAGTGGGTGCTCTGCATGCAGAAAATGCACATCCATCATTCAGAATCCTTCGGAGTTTGGGATCCGAGTGCAGAACTGGCAAATATTTTTTTATAATATTAACTACCTTCTTAACTCCAAACTGAAGGGAGTTGTAAAAGTCAAGTTCCTTTTTTGCCTCGTTCTGCTCTCGGCATTCATCCCCAGAAGGTCTCGACGACCCCTATGTGACACACGTTTGCGCGCATCGCGTATCACATGAGCGGTATACCCCCGTTCACGAAGTCTCCCCTCCACCACATGCATTTTGCTGCATGGACTGAGACCAGATTTCCTGCTCCCCTGGGTTTTTGCAACAACGGTGACAGCGTTTCCATCTTTGTCTTCTAATGAAAAGCAGGTAGAAATGCAATTGAATATATATAGTAAAGCTATACTTTGCTACATGGAAAAGTAAAAGAACTATCATGAGGAGAAATTTTTCACCTCCTGTTTTTGATTTTCTATTTTATTTTTTATTATTTTTTATCTTCATTTTGGACTACAAATAAGATCTTATTACAAGGAAGTAGGAATGAACAAAGAAATGTGCTATAGAGAATCCTGTCACCTTAAGGAAGGAATAAGGGGAGGAGACTGTATACGATAAAAAAATGGTGAACTTTGCTCTGTGTAATTCCTATTCATTCTGATGAAGACACCCGAGAGTGTCTAAACATGTTAATGAGATCGTATTGGGGCGCCCCATAAGATCAATTGGAAACACGGTGCAAAATTGTGAGTATTTGTGAGCAGGACTAACGCACAATCCACAGTTGATGAGAGCCGGAACGCAAGGAAGCCGACAGTGAGATGCAAGGAAGTGACATTACTGTCTGAACCCTGAACCAGAAGTATTAGCGGCGAACGCCGCGGAGCCTGAGCAGCCAGGAGACTGGGACTGGCCTACACGAACCGGCATACTCGCTGTGCAGAGAGGCTGGTGAGTTGCGCCGGAGTGGCCACCCTTCATGCAGCTCATTGCCACGGAGGCCGAATCAATGAACAAAATTGACCGCCACTGCAGCTGAGGAGCGACCAGTGGGTAACCTGACGGGAATTAGTAAGTAGTCACGATACTAACACCTTTTTGGATTCTTTTATCTAACAGCCATATATTTTTTAACAAGAGGCTAAACACAGACCCTGTGGCTAAAAGGAATAGTATCAAACTTCATCAATTTCTGGCAGTAGCATATATCAAATTTCAATCAACACTCTGATGGAACACAGCATATCTTTTTGCTGTGCAGTGTCTTATTTTATTTATTTTACCTTATAGATTGCATCCCCTGAGAAAATGACGGCGACGGGGAATGGGACAGCTCATTATATGAGAGGGGATTCCTCTATGACAGTGTAGCAGTGCCTATCCTACTTTCCCCACATCATAGCGCATTATTCAGCGCGTGACCCGCCTAAGTAGCCTGCTATGCGGAGCGAGAGACAAGACAACCTCTCTCGCTCCTACTCTGCCCAGCCAATCTGCCCCAGGAGGCTTCTGTGTGTCGGGCTCGGGCTGCCGCCACCGCATCGTCATTGCTGTTTGCTACGGAACGGCAAACACATTAGCTGGAGGAGGGCGTGTCATGAGCCTTCCTCCCCTTCCGCTCCTGCTTCCAATGCTTTCAGGAGCAATGACACGCCCTCCTCCAGCTAATGTGTTTGCCGTTCCGTAGCAAACAGCAATGACGATGCGGCGGCGGCGGCAGCCCGAGCCCGACACACAGAAGCCTCCTGGAGCAGATTGACTGGGCAGAGTAGGAGCGAGAGAGGTTGTCTTGTCTCTCGCTCCTCATAGCAGGCTACTTAGGCGGGTCATGCGCTGAATAATGCGCTATGATGTGGAGAAAGTAGGATAGGCACTGCTACACTGTCATAGAGGAATCCCCTCTCATATAATGAGCTGCCCCATTCCCCATCGCCGTCAGTTTCTCAGGGGACGCAATCTATAAGGTAAAATAAATAAAATAAGACACTGCACAGCAAAAAGATATGCTGTGTTCCATCAGACTGTTGATTGAATTTTGATTTATGCTACTGCCAGAAATTGATGAAGTTTGATACTATTCCTTTAAGACTATCAGTATTACACAAAATCAAATGCATCAGGAAGACTGTATATGACGTGGAGGCTTTTGTGAATGAGGCAGAGATTTTTCAGTTTTATACATATATGTAATTTTTACAACTGACAAAGAGGTGTTTTTAAAAAATTTTAAATTCTCATTTTTCTTTTTGGAAAGCTCATCAGTGTACTCCCAGTGTGGATGTGGAGGGTTGTTGTGAGTGGAGTGTATGTGAGAATTACATGAATTGTCAATTTTTGTCACTGTCCAATTGATTGCTCCCTTACAAAGGAAGGTGATGAGATAGTTACATGGCAATGGTTGAAGTGAGGAGAGCTGCATCAACCTGCTGATAACTGCTTTATTTTTATCCAAGGTCAGGGATTACAGGTGTAACTGAGTGTCCCAGGTAGGTGAGTGGTCCGGGTGACTGAAAACAAACAGCTGACGGCTGTTTTGTGTAGTCTGTATGCTTGTTCATAACTGACGACATGATAGTCGTGAAGAAGCAAACAGACTATGCAAAACAGCTGCGCACTGTTTGGGTTCAGCCAGCCTGACCACCCACCCACCTGGGACTCTCAGCTACACCTGTAATCCCTGACTTTGTTTGAAATTAAAGCAGTTATCAGCACATTGGTGCAGCTCTACTCTCTCGACCACTGATACACCTGCCTCTTTCTACACAAACTTGCACAGTTTGACACAGTGTAATCCTCTGTGGATATCAAAAGGAGTTTGCAGGAGTCCCTTTGTTTTCTGCCCAGTTGTATGCAGTTTCCACAAGTGTACATGACCTGAGGTGTGAGTTTCCACCTTTACTTATTACAAGAGTCATAAGTCACCCCTATTCATTTATTCACATCTCTTTTTTGGGGGACATAAAGGTTGGGAAGAGCCACTTGTCCCTCAACATAAGAACAAGAGTGCTTTGCAAGGTGCGTGAGGACTTTAGAATTCTTCTAACGTGTCAATAAAAAATTAGATTACATTTGGACAAAGCTTACCACAGCTTATGGAACTGGGAGATGATGACTGGTAACTGCCCTGTAAAGATGAGAGTTGCATGAAAAAAACATTTTTCACAATTGCATATTAAAATATCATGCTATATCAACATCCACCGTCATTGTTTTGAATCCATTCTACTTAGGAAACAGTAAATCACTTCTGATCATTCTGATCAATTTTGTAGTTGACAATCTATTAGGCAGGAACATCAAATCAATGTACGTACATAGTAAACTGGCTTTTCCATCTGATCTTTTGTTCTTGGCAAGTTCTAGTGTACTGCCTCTGTTACATTTTAGTATTCATCAGTCATTTTCATATCCACATGGCGTGGTGTGCAGCACCACTCTATAAACACCACCATGTCTATTTACTTTATTAGTAGTTTCTGATTGATTGGCATAAGGGTTCCTTTTCAAACAATGAGCAGTTGATAATTTTACCTAAAAGTGAATATTGGCTCATGTGTACAAGTTTTTAGACTTGAAAGAAATGGATTATGGCTTGCTGTAAAGGCCCATATGGGCATGGGTATGCTGGTCTGAGGTTGGCTGTGGCAGATGATAACAACCACCATGGCCTAGAATCATGTGGTCAGACCAGTTCATCGGCCGCAGGACAGTCGCTTAAAGAGGAACTCCAGTGAAAATAATGTAATAAAAAAGTGCTTCATTTTTACAATAATTATGTATAAATTATTTAGCCAGTGTTTGCCCATTGTAAAATCTTTTAAATCCCTGATTTACATTCTGACATTTATCACATGGTGAAATTTTTACTGCTGGCAGGTGATGTAGCTGCTGCATGCTTTTTTGGCAGTTGGAAACAGCTGTAAACCGCTATTTCCCACAATGCAACAAGGTTCACAGACAGGAAACTGCCAGGGGTACCATGGTCCTCAGAGCTTCTTGTGGGAGGGGTTTCACCACACTATCAGCCATACAGAGCCCCCTGAGGATCTGTTTGTGAAAAGGAATAGATTTCTTATGTAAAAGGGGGTATCAGCTACTGATCGGGATGAAGTTCAATTCTTGGTCACGGTTTCTCTTTAAGATCCGTCATGTTGGATCTTTACCAATGCATGATGCCTGAGCACAGCACAATGTCATTGTTTTCACTGCTCCCCCACCTGCTGGCTGCTGGAAGCCGCTCCATCACACACGTTCGCCCTCCCTCATTCCCCACATAGAAACATACATGTCGTCAGCCAAAGGCTGACGGCAAGTATGTACAGCATTGTGTGTGCTCTGTCGCCCTGCAGGGATTGCTACCTGATCCCTTGGGTGACGGTGATCTAGCAAACTTCGCCATGTGGTCGGTAGGCAAGTATGTAGCTTACGACCAGATTCTGACAATGTAGACAACAAGTAACTTGGCTAATGCTGAGATATTTACTACTGAAGGAAAAGTTAAAGAAGAACTACAAGGTGTGTTACATAAAAGTGTCCCTCTATTACATAAATTATTGTCATTGCAATTATTTTTCCTTAGCTTCTAATATAGCTTGAACAAAGTGTTGAAAACATTATCTCTGCTATTGAAAACACTGGCTTTAGTTTATCAAGACATGGGATTGGACGTATTAATCTATTTCCTTAGTGCTGTTATAATGACTAAAGCTATAGAAGAGCAGTAGCATGCTGCCCAAATTGCAGGTCACCACACTTTTAGAGCTAAGGCAGCTGCTGCTGCTGCACATAGACCCATCGAGCTGTGCATAGATCCATACACTGACAGTGGCAGGTGGCAGCCTTCTCTACACATTTATCAAAATAACGTGTAGGGGTTGGGCAGCATGATGGCTGGTGGTGTCACTATGAGTGATGCAATGTGTAAAAAACAGAAGTTAGAAAAAAAAGGACATTTATTAACTGAAAATAAGGGAATCGGAAGTGAGAGGGATACGGAGGCTGACATGTTTATTTAATTTTAAACAAACAAAGCAGACAAATTGTCTGGCTGTCCTGCAGATCCTCTGCCTCGAATCATTTTAGCTATAGATCCCAAACAAGCATGCAAATTAGATGTTTCAGACAAACAAATCTGGCAAGATTAGCTGCATGCTTGTTTCAGGTGTGTGATTCAGACACTACTGATCCTAGAATAATAATGTGTACCTAAGAGCTCTATAAAATCCTAATCCGAGTACTGGTGCTCGGTGCTGTAGTCTACACTTCCTTGCATTGATTGTGTATTGCCGTGAGCATGGTATGCTGGAACTGGGGAGCACCATAAGCGTGATTTGCCAGCCTGCACTGAGTGCCATACACTTGTTTGCACCTTTCTTATACTTGCAATAAAATAGATACACATTTCCTTGCTATTTCTGTCTACAGCAGCGTCTTGCATTTCTGAAATCTGCACGGATTCTCTAGCACAGACATGAAACAGCATCATTGGTATTTACCATTTTCTAAAGCTATATCTGTGCCTCTCTGTTTCCTTCTCTTTCTATATAAAATATGTTTTATTTTTGAAAATATTTCCGCCCTAAGTAAATGATTCCTGACATTATGGACACTGTGGACATTACACTTGAAATATTCCACTTTAATATCTGCCTTGTAGCGGTTGAGTCGGTGCAGATTGAAGTAATGGGATTCCTGTCATGCTTAAGTGGTAGGTTCAGGCAGAGAGCCAGACCTTAAAGATTATCTGAAGGGAGCATTTGGCTGGGCATTCACAGCTGAGAATATGAATTAAAGGGCCAGTATCGTGACAAATTGTAAAATTTGAAATACATGCATGTGCATACATATACAGTAAGACGTCCATTCGTCCCAGAGTAAGATCCTGCTATACATTTTTCATATGTTGCTGTCACTTTGGGTTGTTTCACACCAAAAAGCACTAGTGATTTTTGAACAATTTTAGAGCAATTTATTGTGAAATAGCTTTTAATTGTGAAATAGGATTTAATTTTCAAAGTGCTTTTCAAAACACTGAAAGGAGCTGGTGATCAGAAAAGCTCTTTAAAAAGGTGGGAAACAGACCTTACAGGTTTGGACTGGTCCATCGTCTCATGGGGGATTGTCATGTTTTAGGGTTTTATTTAAGTTCAAAAGCACTTATTGAAAGGAAGTTGGTCAGTCTAATTAGCAATATAGGTCCTTTCCAGGGATGTCTTTTGTAAACAATAAAGGAAATATTGAGGCTGATTTCACACCAGGACATTGCGTTAGAGGGGGCGTTAAGGTCGCATAACGTCCCCCTAACGGAACGCCTGGTGGTGCTGGATCTGGACGTCAGAGTGAGCCGCGTTGTGCAGCTCACTCTGGCGTCAGTGATGCCGTGATGCGCACTCTTGTGCGCATGCGGCATCACGTGGTCCCGCCGGCCAATCGCCGCACAGAGCGGCCGCTCCAGGAAGTAAACACTGCACGTCACAACGTGCAGTGCATATTAATTAGCCATGTGCCTGGCCGCTCTCCGCTCCTCCACAAGATTACTGAGCATGTGCAAGCAGTCTAACGCGGCTCAGCCGCGTCTAAAGTACTGCATGCAGTACGTTGTCTTGTGACGCAGCGTTACAATGTAACGCAACGCGGGCACTGTGAACAGCCCCATTGATTTTTCATTACTGTGCAGTGGGCTGCGTTACAGGCTGCTCTAACGTGCGCCTGTAACGTCCCACTGTGAAACCAGCCTGAGGGTTGAACTAGTTCAAAACCTGATAGAAATGTCAGATTAATAATATCTGTTGTAAGTGACAGCAATATAGGAAAAGGGTGTTTATAGTGAATTTTTACTCTGGGGCAAATACATATCCTATATGTATGCATACACATGCATTTTAAATTTTTATTTTAAAAATATATGCATCCACTTAAAAGTGTGAACCAATGTGTTTTACCAGGGGAAAATAATCCCCAGTGTAATGATTCGCTCAGCTGGCTGCACAGGCAGACAGCTGTTTGACCATTCCTTGAGTCTGTGGGATGCAGGTCTCTGGATAATAGACCTGTCTTTGCTTTGCAAACTTCAGACCTGCTCTGCTGCTGAGGAATTTGCATATACTGATTATGCAAATTGCCTAGTCGCCTCCCTTGAAGGCTTGCAGCATAAATACCATGTGATCCCACAATCATTTGCTGGTCATCATGGTTTGTTACTGTTGAAACACTCCTGGAGTGTCAGCCTTGCTATTGTTTGCTAAAGATTATCTTACAGTATTCCTGGGGACTGCATTAGGCATCCCTCTAGTACAGTCAGGTTGTATTATTTGTATTGCCTGTTCTGTCTTCTGTTTGTCCTTGCGATTGCACTGTCACCAGCGGTTGGCGATGGTGAATCGTTTGTTCCAGAACCTGGATCACACTTGCTCTGGCAGAAAGAGCAGTGGATCCTACTAGCTCTGTTTCTGTACTTGGATCACACTTGCTCTGGCGGAAAGAGCAGTGGATCCTGCTAAGCTCTGTTTCTGTACTTGGATCACACTTGCTCTGGCGGAAAGAGCAGTGGATCCTGCTAGTCTGCTTCTGTACTTGGATCACACTTGCTCTGGCGGAAAGAGCAGTGGATCCTGCTAAGCTCTGTTTCTGTACTTGGATCACACTTGCTCTGGCGGAAAGAGCAGTGGATCCTGCTAGTCTGTTTCTGTACTTGGATCACATTTGCTCTGGCGGAAGAGCAGTGGATCCTACTAAGCTCTGTTTCTGTACTTGGATCACACTTGCTCTGGCGGAAAGAGCAGTGGATCCTGCTAACTCTGTTTCCCTACTTGGTTCACACTCGCTCTGGCGGAAAGAGCAGTGGATCCTTCCTGTCCTGTCCCTGAACCTAGATCGCACTCGCTCTGGCGGAAGAGCGGTGGATCTTATCTGACCTATTCCTGTCTCTGTTCATTTGTCTGTCTGGATCGCACTCGCTCTAGTGGTAGCAGCAGTGGTTCCTTTTGAACTCTGTCTGGGAGTGTAGGCCAGAGCTGCGGTTGCTGCTGGCTGCTCCTTCTCTCTGTCTTGTCTGATACAAACGCTTGCTGTAGGCTCGGTGGGGTAACCGTTAAGCAAGCGTTCACGTTCTCTGTTTCGTGTTTGTGTGGCGTTGGTTAGTTAGGGTGGTGTGCTTGTCTCTGTTACCGCGCCGTAAAAGCGTTCACTGTTGCGAATGAGTGCGGTGTTGGCGTTTAGCTAGCGTTTGTTATTTTCCTTATCTTCTCATTGTTGTTTGCCTTTGCTACTCTCGTGCTCTGTCTTGCTCAGTCTCGTGTCACTTCTGGCAATCGCCTCTCTCGCGATTGCGTTCCTACTTTGTTTCTGCTGTTGTTTGTTCACCGTCGCGGGTTGGCGACTAGATTGGTGCACACACATACATTCTGTCCCTGTGCTCATTCTCATTGGCAATCGCATCTCTTGCGATTGCGTTCTCACTTGGTTTCCACTGTTGTATGTTCACCGTCGCAGGTTGGCGACGAGATTGGTGGACATACATACATTCCT
The DNA here is from genome assembly GCF_040937935.1 of Hyperolius riggenbachi. Classification (NCBI taxonomy): domain Eukaryota; kingdom Metazoa; phylum Chordata; class Amphibia; order Anura; family Hyperoliidae; genus Hyperolius; species Hyperolius riggenbachi. The sequence continues at coordinate 265,125,754 of NC_090651.1, read as the reverse complement.
TCTCTGTGCTTATTCAGTCTTGTGTCGCTGTTAGCAATCACTATCTCTTGCGATTGCTTTCCCACCTGATCTTCACGGTTGTGGGTTCATCGTCGCTGGATGGTGACTAGATTGGTGGACACACATACACCCTGTTGCTGTGCTCTCTTTCTTTAAGGGCTATCTTGCCCTGCATTGCTTCCCCTCGTACAATTCCTATCTGGCATCTGTGGCTGTGCAGAGGATCTGTTCCTCTGCACTCCACGGCTCCATCTGCCGGCAGGAATTCCCCTCTACAGGTGCATTGCACCTTTTGCTGGGTTCTCTCAGATTATACGCTTGTGGAGGATTTCCGCAGTGTCAGCGCGCATCCTGTGCGCTGACCATGGAAAGAATTCCACAATCGTTACACCCAGTCAGATAATTCATTTTTAGACTTCAAATTTGTAACTCTACATTTACCCTTAATTTCATAATGATACAAAATACTCCATCATTTAAAAATAAATCTTCCATGAATTATGTTAGACTGCAAGGTTTATTTCAGCTGCATAGTTACAGATAGCCCAGCAAGCTCATTGGGAACCAGAACTCCTACGAGTGTGTAAAGGGCTGAAAGAGACCAAAAAGCTTCCTTCACCATAGAGCCTTATTAATCCATGCCATGTGCACTGATGAGGATCAACCAATCTGTAATATTAACACATGACACATCAATGCATTCAAGAGGTTCTGGAAGTGTGGCTAGTGTACAGGGACAACAAAGAAATTATTTGCATATTCAGCAGTGATGCATTGTGGGACGCCTCAGAGCTCACTCCAACCTGAATAATCACAAATACCCTTAGTCTTAAGAAGACAAACTTCTATTATTCATCTGCAAAAACATACCTGGGAAGCCTAGTACATCTGACATCTATATCACTTTATAAGCCAGTTTGAAGCATACCTTGAAGAGGAACTCCACAGAAAATAATGCAATAAAAAAGTGCTTCATTTTTACAATAATTATGTATAAATGATTTAGTCAGTGTTTGCCCGTTGTAAAATCTTTTAAATCCCTAATTTACATTCTGACATTTATTACATGGTGACATTTTTACTGTTGGCAGGTGATGTAGCTGGTGCATGCTTTTTTGGCAGTTGGAAACAGCTGTGAACAGCTATTTTCCCCAATGCAGCAAGGTTCACAGACAGGAAACTGCCAGGAGTACGTACTCAGAGTTTCTTGTGGGAGGGGTTTCACCACAATATCACTCATACAGCGACCCCTGATGGTCTGTTTGTGAAAAGGAATAGATTTCTCACGTAAAAGGGGGTGTCAGCTACTGATTGGGATAAAGTTCAATTCTTGGTCAGAGTTTCTCTTTAAGTGTGCTAAAATTTAGATCACCCACTACTGACAAATCCTCCTACTAAAAGATGCACATGCATTTCTAAATAGCTTGTGCATGGTCATGGGCCTTTTAACATTGTAGTGCTCAAGAGTGGCCGAACTCCAGTGCAAAGTAGCCTTCGATTAGTGTTGGTATTAGGTAGGGACTGAAAAAGGCTAAAATCCTAAAGGGTGTGGGAGGTGTCATCATAATTTATAGAATACTAAAGGATTACATGGATTTTCTTAAACTTCCCAGGTGACATTGCCCCATTTCCTTTGAGGTGTATCAACAAAAATAATTAAAAAAAACAACTCTTTTAGCCTTATTCAGAAGCCCAAAAACCAAAGGGGAGGGATATGATAAGAATTAGATAAAGTTGTGAATGCTTAACACAATATGAAAATGAGGACATACAGTGGGTTGCAAAAGTATTCAGCCCCCTTGACGTTTTCCACATTTTGTCACATTACTGCCACAAACATGCATCAATTTTATTGGAATTCCATGTGAAAGACCAATACAAAGTGGTGTACATGTGAGAAGTATATTGAAAATTATACATCATTCCAAACATTTTTTACAAATAAATAACTGCAAAGTGAGATGTGCGTAATTATTCGGCCCCCTGAGTCAATACTTTGTAGAACCACCTTTTGCTGCAATTACAGCTGCCAGTCTTTTAGGGTATGTCTCTACCAGCTTTGCACATCTAGAGACTGAAATCCTTGCCCATTCTTCTTTGCAAAACAGCTCCAGCTCAGTCAGATTAGATAGACAGCGTTTGTGAACAGCAGTTTTCAGATCTTGACACAGATTCTCGATTGGAATTAGATCTGGACTTTGACTGGGCCATTCTAACACATATATATGTTTTGTTTTAAAGGGAACCAGAGAGGATGAAGTATACATACCTAGGGCTTCCTCCAGCCCCATACGCACGGATCGCTCGCACGCCGCCGTCCTCCGTTGCCTAGAACCGCCGATACCGGGTCCCGTCATTACCGCCAGTCGGCCAGTCGGCCAGTGGACGCGGCCAATTCTCCGCATCACAGGGCGCTCCCTCCATACAGATACGCATGTGGCTGCCTACTGCGCAGCCGCATGCGTACGGGTATGGCGGGAGCCCCTGTGATGCGGACAATTGGCCGCGTCCGCCGGAAGTGACGGGCCCGGTACCGGCGGATCCAGGAAGCGGAGGATGGCGGCGTGGGAGCGATCCAGGCTTATGGGGCTGGAAGAAGCCCCAGGTATGTATAAACTCTTTTTATATTTTATAAAATCCTTCCTCTCTGGTTCCCTTTAAACCATTCCATTGTTGCCCTGGCTTTATGCTTATGGTTATTGTCCTTCTGGAAGGTAAACCTCCGCCCCAGTCTCAAGTCTTTTGTAGTCTCCAAGAGGTTTTCTTCCAAGTTTGCCCTGTATTTGGCTCCATCCATCTTCCCATCAACTCTGACCAGCTTCCCTGTCCCTGCTGAAGAGATGCACCCCCTGAGCATGATGCTGCCACCACCATATTTGACAGTAGGGATGGTGTGTTCAGAGTGATGTGCAGTGTTAGTTTTCTGCCACACATAGCGTTTTGCATTTTGGTCAAAAGTGTTCCATTTTGGTCTCATCTGACCAGAGCACCTTCTTCCACATGGTTGCTGTGTCCCCCATATGGCATGTGGCAAAATGCAAACGGGACTTCGTATGCTTTTTGTTAACAATGCCTTTCTTCTTGCCACTCTTCCATAAAGGCCAACTTTGTACAGTGCATGACTAATAGTTGTCCTATAGACAGAGTCTCCCACCTGAGCTGTAGATCTCTGCACCTCGTCCAGAGTCACCATGGGCCTGTTGACTGCATTTCTGATCAGCGCTCTCCTTGTTCGGCCTGTGAGTTTAGGTGGATGGCCTTGTCTTGGTAAGTTTACAGTTGTGCCATACTCCTTCCATTTCTGAATGATCGCTTGAACAGTGCTCCGTGGGATGTTCAAGGCTTTGGAAATCTTTTTGTGGCCTAAGCCTGCTTTAAATTTCTCAATAACTTTATCCCTGATCTGTCTAGTGTGTTCTTTGGACTTCACGGTGTTGTTGCTCCCAATATTCTCTTAGACAACCTCTGAGGCCCTCACAGAGCAGCTGTATTTGTACTGACATTAGATTACACACAGGTGCACTCTATTTAGTCATTAGCACTCATCAGGCAATGTCTATAGGCAACTGACAGCACTCAGATCAAAGGGGGGCGAATAATTATGCACACACCAATTTGCAATTATTTATTTGTAAAAAATGTTTGGAATCATGTATGATTTCCGTTCCACTTCTCATGTGTACACCACTTTGTATTGGTCTTTCATGTGGAATTCCAATAAAATTGATTCATGTTTGTGGCAGTAATATGACAAAATGTGGAAAACTTCAAGGGGGCCGAATACTTTTGCAACCCACTGTATAGCTAAAAATACATTTGGAATTATGTTCTACTTACGTCACTGTCTCTGTTGTTGATTATTAAAGCAGAAGATTTGATGGGATCTTTTTCAGCTTTGGACCACATGCTTGTATGCTCTGGCAATGGGCTTTGTACTAAACACACTAACATGTGTGATTCAACAATGATATCTAAACAGGAAAAGCAAATATAGGTAAGCAGCACAAAAAATAAATAAAAACACACGCAATCACTGTATACTGTATTAAATATTAATACTAAATACAATGCCACAGGACTAATGATGATCAAACAACATTAATCTACAGAAACTCAGACATTAGATTGTGTTGTAATCCAATTTGTAATGCCAAAATTTATTAAGGTTGTGTGCATATTAAACACATTTTAACGATCATTAAAAAAAAGTGTGAAAAATTACAAATCTTCACATGATTTTGTGTGTGTGTGTTTGTATGCATTTTGTACTCATTTTCATGGCCGGTTCAAGTAACAATTGGGCCCTAGGGCAAAATTAGCCTGAGGCCCCCCAACAGACACCCCCGACCAAAAAACGTCATTAGAGGTCCTTTGTTGCAGCCAAATTTCCCTCCTGGGCCCCTGAGCTGGCTACTGACCCTCCCCCAATCACCTCCCAACTTAACCAGTTCGGCCTATCTGGACGAGCTTCCTCGTCCAGATAGGCACTGCTGCTGCCGGCTCGTGCGCGCGATCGGGCGCGCCCCCGCGCGCGCTCCTGCTGCCCGCCGCTAGCCCCCCGATCAGTAAATGGGAATATAATTCCCATTCACCGATCTAACTTCCCCGCAGAAATACCGATGCTTTCTCTCCAGAGAGCGCGGTATTTCTGCCCCCAGGAAAAAACTCCTCAGCATTTTAGTTCCTAGATGCAAGCTGGTTCGCATCTAGGACATTTTTCACTGGCCATCTTGTGGCCAAATAGTAAACTGCACCCACATATATTTTTGATTAAAAAAAATATTATTTTACATTTAAAATTAGCAGTTTCCCTCCCACACCAAAAATTACCCACATACACTTTTTTTTATTAAAAAAAAAAAAAACAATTAAAAAACAAAACAAAAACAACATAAATAGTTACCCAAGGGTCTGAACTTTTTAAATATGCATGTCAAGAGAATATGTTATTATATTATTTAAAATTATAAGCTTATAAATAGTGATGGACGCAAATTGAAAAAATGCACCTTTATTTCTAAATGAAATATCGGCACCATAAATTGTGATAGGGACATCGTTTAAACGGTGTAATAACCGGGACAGATGGGCAAATAAAATACATGCGTTTTAATTACGGTAGCGTATATTAATTTCAAACTATAATGGCCAAAAACTGAGAAATAATGAATTTTTTCCGTCTTTTTCTTATTCTTCCTGTTAAAATGCATTTACAGTAAAGTGGCTCTTAGCAAAATGTATCACCCACAGAAAGCCTAATTGGTGGCGGAAAAAACAAGATATAGATCAATTCATTGTGATAAGTAGCAATAAAGTTATAGGCGAATGAATGGGAGGTGAACGTTGCTCGGATGCATGAGATTTTCGGCACTGCGGCGCTGAACCGGTTAACAGACTCTGCAGAGTCCCTGGGAAGCAACAGTTAAGATGGGGGAGGGACACCTTGGGGGGCCCCTACAAGCTCTGGGGCCCTGGGGCAATTGCCCATTTTTTTCTATGGTAGCTCCGGCCCCGCTCATTTTCACATTTCTTTCACCACAGTGGATACACCAAAATGACTCCTGCAATAGGTTTAAGAAATGCACCTTTTAGATCTTATATAATGTGAATTGTGCTAGTGAAATGCACTGGATGTGCTTTTATTGGGATTTTTTTTATTGTTATGATAACACGTACAGTGTTCAAGAAAACCTAAATGACTTTAGTGGATACATTTTTTTTCAACTTTACTTTTTATTAAACATAATATATAACACAGTCAAAAATGGTAATACCCTATGCAAAATGTTCAGGGGATATGGATACAGCAACCATTAGGGAACAGCCGTCAAAAGAGATAGATATAATATATTATAGAACATCCGTCAAGTTTGACTAAAGTGTTATCAAGGTTTCAACACAAAACAACGCAAAAAATAAGGGTAGCTTAATTGAAAGAGGATAAACGGAGACGGCCCAATAAAAGACCATGGGTGAGAACAAAGACCAATGGGAAAACGTTCAGGACGACCAGCGGCCCCACACTTTGAGGAAACTGTCCGGTTTATTGGTAGAAGAGGAGGTGATATGCTCCAATTAGTAAATCTTAATTTTGAGAATCAGGGCAGATCGGGGAGGAGGAGAGCTTTTTCAGGTGTAAGCCAAAAGGGATTTGGCAGCATTACAGACTTGGGCAATAAGAGCATTAACATATTTAGAAATAGGTGGATTGTGTCTGCTCAAACTTCAATCCCCAAGACCTCTGATATAAGGTGAAAACACATGAGCTAAAAGGTACAGACAGCTGCGCATCCCCACCAGCAATTGAGATGATCAGCACTCTGACCACAGCCTCTAAAACACTTGTAAGAAAAGATCAAGCATCATTGGTGCAATTTAGAGGTGGTGTGGTACCAGTCATACAGGATTTTATAAGATCTTTCTTTCAAAATATTGTTAATTGAAGATTTTGCCATGCTACTTAAGATGGAGGTCCAACCCGCATTGTCGAGAGTGTAGTTTGATCTATCTTTCCATTTTCACATGGCAGGTGCGACAATCTCCAATGTCTGATAACGCACAACATATCAGATATACTGTAAGTCCTTTTTTGCTCAACTCACTCAGGAAATCTTTTTCAATGTTATGGAGCCTTAAAGGACACATTTTAAGGATATGACGGCCGCTACGGAGGGGACAGCAGAAGATCAGGTGAAAGCAGAACTGGGGAAAGGAACACAGAGACACAGGAAGAAGCCCCTGTAAAGATGGATTCCTTTTTTTCGCCTCATGCATCCTTTAAGTAGCTTAAAGTGTACCTGAGACAAGAAGCATCTTAGTTACTATACTTACCGGAGGCTTCCTAAAGCCCCCTTAAGGCTACCCATCCCTCGCCATCTCCCGAGTGGCTCTGGTCCCCCAAAATTCAGCCCAAAAGCCTGGCCGAGTTGCGCTTAATCGCGCATGCGCGGCCTGGCCAGGCACGATCCCCGTGTGCACTCCTATGGCTGAGAGCGTTCTGCGCTTGTGCAGTACTACTGCGCAGGCACAGAATGCCACAGGGACGGGCAATGGTGGAGCGCGCCTGGTCGGGCCGTGCATGCACGATGAAGCGTGACTCGGGCAGGCTTTTAGCCTGAATTGCAGGGGACTGAAGCCACCCGGGGAGACAGCGAGGGACAAGCAGCCTTAAGGGGGCCTAAGGAAGCCCCAGGTAAATATAGAACCTGAGACGCTTCTCGTCTCAGCTACACTTTACAGCCCAAGCTCAGGCTTTTTTTTTTCTATTGTATTAATACATTCCACCTAAGTTACTTAGCCTGAGAGTACCAAAAGTAATCCATCAGCTTAATTTGATGCCACATTTGTGATCCCAAGGCAGGATGCATTACCACCACGAATTGGATGGCTGACCAGAGTATAGCTCTGCACATTAAAAGATAATTGGTCCCATTGAAATGTAACGGTATTGTGTACATCCATGCACTTCTTATTATTCATCATTGAGCATAACTCTGTATCATAGGACATGGTGGTATTATTCATTTAAAAATGCCACACAAATTTAAAGGACCTCTGTCGCAAAAATCTTAAAATTTAAAATATATGTAAATATACAATTAAGAAGTATGTTTCTTCCAGAGTAAAATGAGCCATAAATAACTTTTTTCCTATGTTACTGTCACTTACAGTGGATAGTAGAAATCTAATAGAACGGACAGGTTTTGGACTAGCCCATCTGCTTAATGGGGGGTTTACAGGGATTTCCTTATTTTCAAAATGCACTTAACGAATGGCAGTTGCTCCATCCAATTCCCAAAAAAGTGTGCAGCGAGCAGGGAGGCTGGCCAGCACCTTTGTATAAATCTTTTTCAGGGGGTGTATTTGTAAAGAATAAAGATCATGCTGAGAATCCCCTATGGAGAGATAGACTAGCCCAAAATCTGTTGGTAATGTCAGATTTCAACTACCTAATGTAAGTGACAGCAACATAAGAGAGACGTAATTTACAGCTCATTTTACTCAGGAAGAGATGTACTTATTTCTATGTGTTTTAAATTTTAAGATTTTCGCGACAGTTCCTCTTTAAAGGATAAAAAGTGGCTGCCTACTGAGTGCACTCTAGTGGCAGTCTCGCAAGCAATTTGAGTCTGACCGGAGAAAAATGCTACACAAATACTGGAGTTATTATTATTAAATGGTGAGAGCAGGTGCAGCCCCTACAACAATGATTGTGTCGTTGTGTTGGCCATGTTAGTGCATTACTGCAGTGTTGGGGGGGGGGGGGGGAGACAGGCTGTAATAAAAAGCTGGAATATGCACTTTATTTTTCCTGAAAAGAGACCCTTTAAAGACAGAATTGCATATGCTCTAAAGATGAAAAATGAATACATGCATAAAGCATTCTTAAAAGGTAATTGAAGTGTTTTTTTTTTGTTTGTTTTTGGGTTTTTTTTCAAATTAGACTATTCTGCAATTTTGTGTTAATATCTACATACCATAGCCACTCCAGAGGTTCTAAACTTTTTTTTTTTTTAATGCTGAGATTATGTAGCTATTTTAGCTTGATGTATTAGTAATGGGAAAACTGAATGCGTGGCTCAAGGGATATTAAGGATTCAGTATGCATTTCTTGCTAAGGAGACCTGAAGACTCAGCTTTCCATAGTTAAATGTGCACCACTAAGGATTTCCTAAATAGATGCAGCCAGTGCTGCAACTGCGGTGACCACGTTTGCTCCACGGCAACATCTCAACATTTTTCAGTAGATACAATAGCTATTAGCGCAGATGTAAGCATAAAGGGAAAAAAAAGGAAATATACATGTTATTTGTGAAGCTGAACGTTTTGCTTTTTAGCCTTACCATTTTACATTTCCTAGTATTCAATTTAAAGTGAGCCTGAACTCTTGCACAGGACAGAAGGAAAACAAATATAAATGCACCCAGTATGTAATTAGAGAGTTTAGTCTGTCTAATGCTACGTACACACATGCGGCAACAATCGTTCGTTGAGAACGACGAACGAACTTTTAATTGATGAAAGAACGACCTAAGTAAAGTTAGTTTTAAAAGGTGTGTAACGATCTGATCGTTAGAACGAACGTTACATCACGTAAAGCAACTATTGCGCCTGCGCATAAAAATGAGAAGTTTCAGGGAGAAATAGTGAAATGCACATGTCAAGCCTAGTACGAACGACCGTCTCCAACGATGTACTACTTTTGCAAACGATCGTCGTTAGTTAAAATCCGCCGAGACAGAACTTTCTTTTGTAGCGATTTGGCTCGTTCGTCGTTTGCCTTAATAGTCGGTGGTTCGTTTTTTGTAACGATCGTCGTTGGTAAAGATCGGAGAACGATCGTTACAAACGACTATAGTCGCATGTTTGTACGCACCTTAATTCCCCCTGTTTTGTGACTAAGCACAAGTTGTAATTTGATTCCTCAGCTGTGTCAGCTGACTGCCACAGAAGAGATAAATTAGTAAACACAGGATGTTGGCTGCAACAAATCTTTTTTTCTTTAACGTGTATTATGCTGTTGCTTATCTTTTAGAGCAGAGAGGAAGTTCTGAGTTCAGCTCCACTTTATAGCCCCTGTCCAGATAAACGTTTCATAAGTCTAATGCTTCCCTCCCTTGGCCACTACACTTTTGGGGTTCACAATTGAGGTAACATGTCCAGCACTTCTTATAAATGAATGATAGTGTAACTTTCCTTCACATTGATACATTTGGTAGAGTGGTTAAATTGCATCTTCCATGCCCCTCACCCATATCTTGATTGGGAGAGTATCTATGCAAAAAAGGCAGGAGGAAAAATAGATGCTAAATAATCATAAAAGAATATTGGTAATTGCCACATTCGAACACTAACACTACTCAAAAGTTGAAACTATATTTACATTATGGAGATCAAAGCTGAATTTGAAAACAAATTCAAATTTTGACTGATTTGATCATCTCTAAATTCCCTTCTATTCTGTTCTATGTAAACAGAGCTGCTGATGGCAAAAGTGTACCAGTAACATCTGGCCCCATATGCAATTAACTCTTTTCTGAGGTTTTTCCTGGGAGATAAGTTTTCATGTTCGATTTAAAATAACTTTCCAGCACTTCTAAACTAAAAAAGTACAAAAAAGTAGGTGAAAAAGTGACATCAAAATTATTTTGAGTATCTTCTTGCATTCTGGAGGCTTAAAAGGCATTTAATTGACAAGTTTAAAAATATCACGTGGGAGAAAACTCAGGAGAAAAAGTGAATTGCATATGGGCCCTGGGGCCATACGCAATTCCTTTTTTCACCTGAGTTTTCTCCTAGGAGATACTTTTTCATCTTCAATTTAAAATAACTTTCCAGCACTTTTCAACTTAAAAAGTACCAAACAGTAGGTGAGAAAGTACTATTAAAATTATTTTGAGTATTTTCTTGCTTGCTGGTGGCTTAAAAGAAATGTTCTTGGCAAGTTTAAAATTATCACCTAGGAGAAAACTCAGGTGAAAAAGTGAATTGCATATAGGCCCTGGTATCAGGAAGGATTTTTTTCCCTCCTTTTAGACTAATAGGTCCAAGCCTTGCCTTCCACTGGACCAACTGGGATATGTAAGGATGCATTCTATTGTTTCTGTTATGCTAGTACTATACTTTCTGGTTTAAATCGATGGATAGATATCTTTTTTCAACCCAGCTGTGTAACATTAGTACCCACCAGAAAAGCTTGGTCTTTTATTCGGACTCTGATTCCAGCATCTCTGCATCAAGTCAATCATCTGCTGGCATTCCACAGGAGCATCTTCAGAAATATCCTGTAATGGAGGTCGCTGACCAGCTGCTACTTTCACTATGACAGTCATCATGCTATTACCTACACAGAGTCATATATATGTAATTATTACATTTCAAGCATTGAGCCAGCCAAGAATGAAATTTTCTGATCTCATTATATGGTTCAGTGAAAGTTCACAAATTTTCTAAGACCTTTTTCTTTTCTTCGAAAAAAAAAAAATACAGGAAACTATCATTTTCACTTCTCATCTATTTTAATTGCTAGTTGCCGTTTTTGGGCAGATCCCTTTGTATTGTGCTTTTAAGGTGATCTTTGACTTTTCCTGGAACAGGAAGTATGGGACATGAGAGCGGTTTAACTTATTCTTTATGCTACAGAAAAAACATACTGTTATTCAGATCTACAACTCTTCCTGTCTGGAAAAGTTTTATGAAAAATGCTTTCCAGTGCCGACACAGACAATAAAACAGTCAGGAAAAGTGTTAGTGGCCACTCACTCTGGATGGAGGATCTCAAAAGAAAATCTGATGATAAAAAGGTGCAGCAGTTACTCTAGGAACTGCATCCTAAAGTCAGTTAGACCTACACTCTCTTAAACCCTTAAGCACAGCTGCCTGATGCTAAAAATAATCCTAGGATAGTCCTTCCTCATGGTAACCTATATAGTACATATAGTGCTAGCCCTACTACAAAATTGTCTGAAGTCATTTTCTGTCTTACTATATAGCACGTATTAAAAAAAAAAGCTAGAGCAATTGTCCATGCAAAAAAGTCTGTTGAAAAACTTGTCAATTTTAGTCCAGTTTCCTGAGAAAAGGCTTCTAATTAAGGTTTTAGAGCTGGAAAGTTCAAAGGGTCATTACTTATGTTTGTTTTTCGGATCAGCAAAGCACATTTGTCTCTGCTGCTGTTTAGAATTCAATCTTAAAATGGAGCCCTTAAACTGAAAATAACTATACAGGCTCAGTTCCATGTTCTATTTACCTTTATTGAAACAAATACAATTAATCACCTCATAAGTTTATTTTCACGTCAGGCTTGCTTTAAAGGTTTTTCCTCTTCTCTCCCTCTCCACAGTGATCACCTTGATTATCAGCCATGCTTAGAAGTTAAAACACTTTATTAAAATGAATAGTAAAACAAAATATTCATACTGAGGGTCCTAAAGACAATAGCACCCAAAGTGTATTGTCCATTCTATAGAGGGGGTTCTATTGTCTGCAGGATCCTCAATATGTGTAATTCAATTCACCATTCATTTTGATAAAGTGGTTTGTGGTTTTAATCTCTAAACACTGAAGAGCGGTTTCCCTTATTTTCCTCCACATGTGCTTGGCTGGTAATTGAGGTGATCACAGATAAATAAAAACCTGAAAGAGGCTTTGACTTATTTTCCACAATGTCCCAAACTAAACAAAAAACATTGTTTGGAACTAAGACTTACTGCAAGCTATTTTTGATATTTTTTATATAACCGATCACATTCGTAAGTGTAACACCAGCATGCAGATGTGGCCATACACATCAGAAGCTACAACCAAACAGGACAGTAAACCAAACACTGTCAGGGATTTTAGTATTCTGGTCTGTTTATAACAGGAACATTCAATTGTTAATTGTTTCTCTATTCTTTCTCCTTCTAAATCTCGTTAACCCTACCTTACTCAATTTTTTCACTTTTTGCAACCCTTACCCTTCCCTAACACTGACTTAAACTGTAACACTAACCTCATACAGCCCAACGCCTCCAAAACCCGGATACAGGTTCTCTGGATAGAAAGTCTCCAAGTATTTAATCCAGTTTACTGTAACTGCTTTGAAGTTCACACCTATGCTAAAAATAGCCAGGTAAGGATTGTTGTCCTATCTTTGGCAGATCTTATTTGTGAATCTGATTAGTAATTAAATACATCTCGAGCTCACTCCAACCTGAATTATCGCAAATTCTTTCTGTTTTAGGAAAGCAAGTTTTGTTTTTCTTAACATCTCAGTAAGGGGGCTCTTAGGACCATTGTAGTCCCTTACACACCCCAATGAGTTCTGGGTCACCATGAGCTTGCTGGTTAGTCTGTGCCTAATTAAATATGTAATTGGGATTGCCGTGTTTGCTCATTAAAACAAAAATAGCAGCCATGGTAGGAACTTAGGAAGTGATGGGAAAAAAAACATACACAGAGGTTTTTAACACTGTACTGTTCTGTAAAGCACTTAAAGAAACAGGCCCATATGCAATTAATTTTTTTCTCCAGAGTTTTCTCCTGGGTGATATTTTTAAATGTGTCAATAAAATGCATGTTAAGCCATCAGAAAGCAAGAAAATGCTCAAAATAATTTTGATAGTCCTTTTTCACTTACTTTTTCTTTATTTTTGTAGTTGAAAAGTGCTGAAAATGTATTTTAATGTGAAGATGAAAAATTATCTCCTAGGAGAAAACTCAGGTGAAAAAGTGAATTGCATATGGCCCAAAGCCTCATTACTTCAGTTCAGTGTAGCATAGTTTTAGTTAGTCTACAATCATCATTTTCTGTAACATGTCTATGATCACCTGTACATCTTACGCACTCATTTTGGACTCTCTACAATACAATAACACGTCATCAAAATACAGTGCACCCTCTATCATATGGAGAAGCTTCTTTTGTCTGCCTCACTGGTATACTATTTTGCACTGTAGTTTATATGCACTTTGCCTTCACTTTGCTGAATACATATGATCTTGATACAAAAGGAATAAAAATCACTTCTACCTGTAAATGGTTTCTTCTGCGTTAGAATCTCCCAGATAACAATGGAGTAGCTGGAAGAAAGAATGGGAAGATATTACTGATGGTTTGTTAGACAGTTATTGTGTTTTTCCTCTTTGTGTTGGGATTCCTTTCAGCACAGGTCAATAATGTCAGCCATTTCAAGCATGAAAATGATAGTGTTAGTTTTGCCAGGATTCTTGCTTTAGGCAGATCTTGTATGTCTTACCGCATAACAGATGAAAAGCTGAATCAGATTGATTGTAATCATTAGATTTTAATCAGGTCAAGCTCCCGAGTTAATTATTCACTTTACACAAGATACAGGGCTCGATTCACAAAGCGGTGATAACTCAGTTATCACGCCTAAAAGACTTTAGGCATGATAACCTTTGCACCGCTGAGTTATCACCGATTTTTGCTGCTCTTCGCGCGAAGCTCCCGCGCGCAAAGTCCCATAGGGTTAAATGGGCGTTGCACGCGAAGTTTTGCCCTCTTTCATTTTTTTGTAGCAAATCAATGCCCCCTGGGTTGTCCACATATTCTAATACAACATTTTAGCCTGTATTTAAGTGCCTCCAGACCATGGTAATTTAAAGTTACGCCCCGTTTATGGCTAATTATACCTGCCAGGGCGTAGATTTCAATTACCATGCCACACGCACCTGTCGCTATTGCCAATCACGCTGCTCTCCCGTTGCTGCAAGCCACTCGGTCTGCTGTTGCTATGACGGCAGAGCTCTGTGAGCCAGTCAGGAGCTATTTCATTGGTCCATGACTCCGTTATCACTGTGAGCCAATCTCATTGGGTCACAATGATCACAGGGTCAGGAGCCAAAGAATTTGGGTCCTGACTGGCTCACAGTAGTGTTGGGCGAACAGTGTTCGCCACTGTTCGGGTTCTGCAGAACATCACCCTGTTCGGGTGATGTTCGAGTTCGGCCGAACACCTGGTGGTGTTCGGCCAAACTGTTCGGGGTTCGCCCGAACTGCAGAATGCATGGCCGAACAGGGCCGAACAGGGCCCCTGTTCGGCCGAACAGGGCCCTGTTCGGCCGAATACTGCCCCCCTATGCCCCCTATGGGGTCGCAGGCATAAGGGGGGAGCATGCCCCGATCGCGGGGGGGGTCGGAAATTCCCCCCACCCCCTCCGCTAGCGCTCCCCCCTCTGCCCGCTTCCCCATACAAAAAGTTTGAAACAAGTTCAATAGTACCTGGGCTGGTGGCACTGGCTGGCAGTGGAGTGAGGAGGAGTCCGAGTAGCAGAGTGACGTTGAGGCCGGGCAGCGGGCGGTTCAGCGCTAGTACCCTTGTGGTACTTCCGCCCTTTCTCTGACCTCACGTCCTCTGCATACGAGGGTACGCATCACGCGTACCCTCGTATGCGTCATCACGCAGAGGACGTGAGGTCAGAGAAAGGGCGGAAGTACCACAAGGGTACTAGCGCTGAACCGCCCGCTGCCCGGCCTCAACGTCACTCTGCTACTCGGACTCCTCCTCCTCCTCACTCCACTGCCAGCCAGTGCCACCAGCCCAGGTACTATTGAACTTGTTTCAAACTTTTTGTATGGAGAAGCGGGCAGAGGGGGGAGCGCTAGCGGAGGGGGTGGGGGGAATTTCCGACCCCCCCCGCGACCGGGGCATGCTCCCCCCTTATGCCTGCGACCCCATAGGGCCCCCAAAATGGGCATGTTCGGGGGTCCCATTGACTCCCATTGAGTTCGGCGTTCGGGCCGAACATGCCGAACATCTGGCCCATGTTCGGCCTGTTCGGCCCGAACCCGAACATCCAGGTGTTCGCCCAACACTAGCTCACAGAGCTGTACCATCATAGCGAAATCAGAGTGAATGGACTTCAACAACAGGTGAGTGGAGCAAATGGCGAGAGTGGCAGGTCGGTGCAGCGAGAAGTTAGTAAGCCCGTATTTTGGTGCCAGCAGTTTCTGGTCCTTAAGAAGCCAGAGACTGCTGGTACGCAAGTGGTTAAACACCCGCTGCAGGCAGGGAAAAATACAGTAGTAAGTAAATATTTTGAGGAACCCAGTCTTACTGTTGGTCTTAATGTTTTCATTTAAAGTGGAATCTTACTAAATGTTACTTATTAAAATTGCTTACATTTTACAATATTCATTAATACATTATTTAGCTAGTGTTTGCCAATTGTAAAGTCTTTCCTCATCTTGATGCATATTCTTAAATGTATCATAGGTTATGACATCTTTACTGCTGGCAAGGAGCATCACTGCAGATTGTTTGTTTGTAGTTGTGTCCCGGAGTGAGTAGAAACAACACCTAGTCTCCCAGAATTCTCTGGGGCAGAAGGTTGTGTTACATCATAGTCTAGGCTAAACATCACTGGAAGGGCAGTGTTACAAATCTATATACAGATATAAGAACGGTTTCTGATGCTGAAAGCAGGATAATTAATGTAAAATTGGGTCCTGAATAATGCATTACATTCTACTATGTGTTGCTGCAGGGCCTTCTCCAGTTCAGATCCTTCTAAAAATTCGAAGGACTTGATTCAATAACCGGCGCTAAGCCGGTTTGTGTGCCTTATCACTTAGTGGGTGCAAACTATGGCACTAAGTAGTTTGCGCCCACACATCAGTCTTAGTACCGTTCACTGCGCGCACAGCGCGGGTGCAAGGATAACGTTATTCGTCGCACCAGGTGCAACGTTTAAAGAGAACCAGAGACGAAGCACCCTCATGTATTTTATTACATTTATCAGTGGGAACATGACAGTAAACACCTACCCTGCTTTTAGTTTTATTCTTCTCAGTCTAATCTATCTGTTATCAACTGTGATAAGAATCCACCGACTATTCAGTCGAGGTTTGACCTGGAATCATTATAGCTGAGTCACTCTTCTGTGGAGTGTTTTCAAGCCCAAGCCTGCCCTCTCCTGGCTCAAATTTCATGCTTTACATACTGTGAGCTGTTATGACATGGGATGGGGCTGCTGCTGCAGGAAAAATCTCTGTCTAACAGACAAGTGTGGCTGTGTGATCTGTATGCTCTGTCTGTGCAGCCAGTCATCAATATTATCTACTGTATGCAGTTTCATTACTATGAGAGACACTTCCTACAGGCAGCCACACAGCATACCAGAATATGAAGTTGAAAAACACAGATGAAAGCCTACAGCACAGCAGCCCTGCTTGTCTATAGTCTCATATAGCCTAGACAGCACATCCAGAACACCTTATAACCTGGAAGCAGAAGGAATATGAGCCGGCGGCCATATTGGATATTTCCTGGAGCATAATGCATAAAAAACACTCAAAAAGGCACACCAGAGTGGCAAAATTATCGGGTAGAGCATTTATTCTTTACAAGCTATCAACTGATATGTTTATTTTGTGTGAATCGTTCATCTCTGGTTCCCTTTAGGAGCAGTGGGTGCGACGTTGTCGTCGCACCGCGCACTAATATAGGCACACCCGCTCTGTGCGCGCAGTGAGCGGGGCTGCGTGCAAAGTAGCTTTGCGCGCACTAGGGGCAAAAAATGGCTTTTCAGACCGGCGCTAACATTTAGCGCCGGTTAGTGAATCAAGCCCATAATGTACTCAGAAGTCAACGTACTCAGACTCAGTATGTCCTAGTTAAATTTGGCAAACTGGTTATCATACCTGTACACATCATATTTGGTGCCGAGAACTCGGCTACTCTGCAGGAACATTTCCGGGGGAATGTAGTTCAAGGTTCCCTTGATGGCTGAGCGTTCTATATATTGTTTCCGTGTTGAGTTTTCTTTCCATTTTGACAGTCCAAAGTCTGAAATCTGAAACAAAAAAATAGCACATACACACTGTAGTCAGGTGTTTATCTAATCGGGAAATTTACATTGCTCGGCGCTACACCACTTACAATAGAGAAGAGAGTACAGTGCTTGAAGGACCACTATCGCAAAAAAAATTTTAAAATTTAAAATACATGTAAACACATAGAAATAAGAAGTATGTTTCCTCCAGAATAAAATGAGCTATAATTTACTTCTCTTCTATGTTGCTGTCGCTTACAGTAGTTGACTGACTGACTGACAGGTTTTGGGCTAGTTCATTTCCTCATGGGGGATTCTCAATATTTAATTTATTTCTTACAAAAGCACTCCCTGGTAAGGTTCTGTATAAAGATGCAGGACACCCCCCCCCCCCCCCCCCTTGTTTGCATGATATTTTGGCAGTTAAGTGCTTTTGAAAATAAAGATATCCCTGAGAATACCCCAGGAGGAGAGTCAGTTCTGTCAGATTGCTGCTTACTACTGTATGTGACAGCAACATAGGAAAAAAGTCATGCATAGTACATTTTGCTTTGGGAGAAATGTACGTTTTAGTTATGTGTTTTCATGTATTTTAAATTTCAATTTTTTTTGTGGTAATGGTCCTTTAAATGTACTGTATATAAATTAATGAATGTAAATACTTATTTTACAGTGTTCATTTATAAATTATTTAGACATTCTTTGTTCATAGTACAATATGACCTCACCTTGAATTACATTCCTACATTTACAGTTACATTTCTTACAGTTTTGACACATGATGAATAACCACTGCTTTTGCACTTCTGAATTGTTTTCTTGTTGGCTGCAAAGCCAGATGCTCATCCAGTGGTGTAGCTAAGGAGCTATGGGCCCCGGTGTGAGTTTTACATAGCACCCCCCCTCCCCCCCAAACAGGATATACATAACAATTGTTACGGCACACCAAAACCTGCCAAGGACAACCACAGTGTCAGAGGTGCAAGAAGGGGATTGCTTGTTAATCATTATTATCATTCAAAGCATTTATAGAATGATCATTGCAAGCACAGGACCAATAAAGAGCTAGTACTACAATTGAAATAGGGCCTTACGGGGCCCCTCTGGCCCAAGGGCTGCAACCCCTCTGCTACACCACTGTGCTCACCTGAAAACAGTTGTGCATGTAGGGAAACTATCACCCCACACTGGGGCAGATAAGTCAAGCTAGTGAAAGGAAAAACATGAGCACAGCTGGGGCAAAACTCGAGAAAATGTCCAGATAAGGGATTTTGTTTAGTTGCTCAAAAACTGTTCCACTTCTGCACATGTTTTAACACAGATTTTCTCAATTTCTCCATGTATTGCTTTTGATAAATCTACCTCACAGTCATTAAACCAAAAATGTGCCTTTTTATAACAGAAGATATTTACAATTATTCAGGTTGGAGTGAGCATATGAGGTTTGCCACAATGCGTCACTGCTGAATATGCAAATTGCCCCTTTGTTGTTCCTATAAGCTAAACACACCAATTGTATGCATGTTGGATTATTGTGGTTCTGTACAAATAACAAGCTGACACATCATTACATCCCAGTGGTTCTGGAGGTGTGTTTTGCTTACAGGGACAGGAAAGGGATGATTTGCATATTCAGAAGTGATGCATTGTGGGAGACATCAAATGCTCACTCCAACCTGAATAACACAAATACTTTCTGTTTTAAAAAGGCAAACTTCTGTTTTGCATAGCATCTTAGTAAGAGAGCTTGTTGCTCCTTTGTAACCCCTTACACACTCCTAGGAGTTCTGGTACACCATGAGCTTTCTGGGTAATCTGTAGCCATTAAACATTTGTGGAAACTGGCTGCATTATTGCCCTGCTACCACAGGAACTTCTGTCCAAGATACAGTGGGATGTGATAGTTTGGGTAATGATGTTAATCATCATTATTTTCCTGTATAAATCGTTGGTTGTTACGATAAAAAATGTCAGTTAAATATATCATATATAGGAGACACACACAGTGATATTTGAGAAGTGAAATGAAGTTTATTGGATTTACAGAAAGTGCGCAATAATTGTTTCAACAAAATTAGGCAGGTGTATAAATTTGGCCACCACAAAAAAAAAAAAAAAAAACGAAATCAATATTTAGTAGATCCTCCTTTTGCAGAAATCACAGCCTCTAAACACTTCCTGTAGGTTGCAATGAGAGTCTAGATTCTGGTTGAAGGTATTTTGGACCATTCCTCTTTACAAAACATCTCTAGTTCCTTCAGGTTTGATGGCTTCCAAGCATGGATACCTCTCTTTAACTCACACCACAGATTTTCAATTATATTCAGGTCTGAGGACTGAGATGGTCATTCCAGAACGTTGTACTTGTTCCTCTGCATGAATGCCATAGTGGATTTTAAAGCAGTGTTTAGGGTTGTTGTCTTGTTGAAAGATCCAGCCCCAGCGCAGCTTCAGCTTTGTCACTGATTCCTGGAAGATGGTCTTCAGAATCTGCTGATACTGAGTGCAATCCATGCTTCCCTCAACTTTGACAAGATTCCCAGTCTCTGCACTGGCCACACAGCCCCACAGCATGATGGAACCACCACCATATTTTACTATAGGTAGAAGGTGTTTTTCTTGAAATGCTGTGTTTTTTTTCCTCCATGCATAAGGCCCTGGACTGACTGTTCTCACCATTCGTCTCTTCTGTGTATCCGATATTTTTCTTGGTCTGCCACTTCAAGCCTTTACTTGAACTGAGCCTGTGGTCGTCCATTTCCTTAATATGTTCCTAACTGTGGAAACAGACAGCTGAAATCTCTGAGAAAACTTTCTGTATCCTTTGCCTAAACCATGATAGTAAACAATCTTTGTTTTCAGGTCATTTGAGAGTTGTTTTGAAACCCCCATGTTTTTACTCTTCAGAGAAATTTAAAAGAGGAGGGAAACTTACAATTGACCCCCTTAAATACTACTTCTTATAAATTGATTCACCTGTGAATGTAGGTCAGGGGTCACTGAGCTTATTTATTCATTATTTATTTATTTATTGTATTTATAAAGCGCCAACATATTACGCAGTGCTGGACATTAGTTTAGGTTACAGACAATATGTAGGGGTGACATACAGCAAAATGACAATACATGAATACAAGAAAGACCAGATCATGCAGCACAGTATGAGTACAAGGTAATGCTTAGTCAGTCACTGGATGGAGAATGGAGATTAGGCAAGTTATGTTTACTCAGATGCATAGCATGGGTTCACAGTAATGGAGGTGCATGATCAGGTAGGACGCAAAAGGAGGAGGACCCTGCCCAAAGGCTTACAATTTAGAGGATTACCAAGCCAATTTGAGTTCCAATAATTAGTTCTAAAGGTTTTGGAATCAATAAAATGACAACAGTGCCCAAATGTATGCACCTGCCTAATTTTATTTAAACAAATATTTTGCACGTTCTGTAAATGCAATAAACTTCATTTCACTTCTCCAATATCACTGTGTGTGTCTCCTACATGATACCGGTATATTTAACTGACATTTTCTATCTTAACAACCAACGATTTATGCAGGAAAATCATGACGATTAACATGGTTGCCCAAACTTTTGCATCCCACTGTAATTGCCTTCTATGTTCTGTCAGCCTGTAGTCTGTCTGTAGTCTGTCTAATGATCAATGTTTTGATGTCATTGAATAAAAAACCCTTCAATATGCATGTTTATTAATGTCAACTTTAATTGTCCTGCTGCGTTCAAAGCCAGAGTACCAGGCTCATTCTAAATGTTTTCTGGAATACCCAGACAGCTCATGGTGACCCAGAGCCACCTAAAAGGTATAAATCAAGTATAAAAGTCAGTAAAGAGACCTTGGGCTAGACTCCCTAACACTGCTACTGAGTGCTTTGTATCCGCCAGGAGAAAAGTGCAATATACTGTAAATGTTATTTGTCTTGTCTTGTCTAAAAAGACTAGAAAGTACTATATAAAAAAGCAACAAAATGGAAAACCAAGAGCCCCCAATAGTGTAGTATGTTAAAAACAATTTTCAGTGTGGTAATACACTAAATAAAACTCACAAAGAAGAGTTTAAACTTGACCCCGTTCAGGTTAAGAAGTCTCTCTGTAGACAGGAAATCACAGATAACACCCCTCCACCAAGGGCTGACCAAAATGTAACACTAAGTGATTAAACAAATGCACCAAAAACTTTTTTAAACTGATTTTAGCTAATTTTATTCTTTTTTGGCGGCGCCTCTGTTCAAACATGTACTGCAGTATTCAAAAGCAATGCTAAATGTAATCTTGTATTAAAACAGAAGAGGGCCTCAATTCACTAAGCTTTAACAAACACTTTATCAAACGTTTGATAATTTACCTCATGGGTAAAATCTCATTTTGAATTCACTATGGTGTTATAGATTTATTGAACGTTTTATCAATAAAAAATGTGATAAATATATAACACCTTAGTGAATTCAAAATTAGATTTTAACCATGAGGTAAATTATCAAACATTTGATAAAGTGTTTGATAAACCTTAGTGAATTGAGGCCCTTAAGTTGTTTGCATAAATTCAGCTGTCACTGAGCAACTGTGGTTTCTCATCATGCAACACTCCCGATTAGTGATGAGCGAAAATGCTGATATTCTTTTCACATTAATTTTCCCGAATATAATGTAAAATTCGACTTTTGAGCTAAAATGCCTTTGAAAACCATATTGTAAGAAGTTAATGATTTTTCGCAAATTTTCACACTAAAACAATAAACCGTTTTTGCACTCTTTGCAAATTTTCATGGTAAAAAAAGAGTTTTTGTGATTTTTCACATCGGAAAAAAAAATTAAATTTTTTTGACCATGATGTAAAAATGCAATGTATTTTTGCAAACATTTCTCAAAATCAAAAATAGCATTTTCATTTTGAAACTGACTTTGGCAAAAATGTACAAGCAACACTCCTCCCTAACATGTAAAATTCAATAGTTACAGGCTCACTATACACCAGCAGTTTTGGATGTGCAGCCTTGCTTTCAATAGCATAAAGAGATGATTTGCATATTTAGGAGTGATGCATCATGGGTTTTAAGACGACAGTATTACATCTAAATGTTTTTGGGTATGACCATCGTGCATGTGATTACATATAAACATATGCATATAAACCATCAACAAAATTATGCAAAGTTTGAAATGCCTAAACATAATTTCCTCTCATACTGCCCAACAGATTACATATATTTATTAGGATATTTATCAAATATTTATAGCCTCACACTGCTACTCGTGGTAATCTATTTAACAGACATGCCTCCCAACTTTTTGAGAAAAGAGAGAAGAACACTTTAAGACACACCCCTGCCACACCTCTAACCACACCCCCACCACACCCCATGCCATGAATACCACAAATAATTCAGAAGAAAACTATGTACTATAACTGCTTAGGGACAGCAGTTATTTAAATCTATGCCTTATTTTGATACCCCAATACCTGTCAGGGCCTAAATTTCATCTCACCGCTGCCACGCGCTCTGGTCGCTCTTGTTACTCTTGCCGATCACATCGCTGTCTCCCCGCAACAGATCACTTGTCCTGCCATCTCTATGACGGTAGAGCTCTGTGAGCAGGTCAAGCCTCAAGTGCTGATTTCATTGGCTCCTGACCCTGTCGATCAATGTAAGCAACTCCCATTGGATTACATTGATCACAGGGTCAGAAGCCAATAAAACCGGCTCCTGACCATCTCACAGAGCTCTGTTGTCATAAGAGACAGCAGAGTGGGTGGCCTGAGTTGATGGGTGTGCGGTGTGGATGGTGGTTGCAGCGGGTATGTGCAGCAATTTGTCGGTATCCAGCGGTTTATGGTACCAGCGGCCTCTGGTCCTTAACGGGGCAGAGACCGCTGGTACTTAAGTGGTTAATCATTCAAACCATGCTGGTCCTCTCTATCATCATTAGTTTCTATTTGAAAAGGGCGCCTGGAAAAAAGGGCGCCTGGTGTAGCCTATATATGCCAAATTCGGCTACAAAAATGGCGCCTGGTGTAGCCCATATACCAACTTTGGCTACAAAGGGCATCTGGTGTAGCCCATATATTCCAAATTCGGCTACAAAGGGCGTCTGGTGTAACCCATGTATGTCAAATTCGGCTACAAAGGGGCACCTGGTGTAGCCCATATATGCCAAATTCGGCTACAAAGAGTGCCTGTTGTAGCCCATATATGCCGAATTCGGTTACAAAGGGCACCCGGTGTAGCCCATATGCCAAATTCGGCTACAAAGGGCTCCTAGTGTAGCCGAAAAAGCTAGTTTTAGTTTATAAAAAGGGTGCTGTTATAAGCAAAATTTGTTGGGCTATAAAGGGGCTCTAGATATAGCTGAGAAAAGTGATTAATATGACCTAACTTCTCCCTACTCTCACACAGAACCCTCCCCTGATGGTGCCTAACCCTAACATCTCTGGTGGTGCCTAACCCTAACCTCTCTCTGGTGGTGCCTAACCCTAACCTCTCCCCTGGTGGTGCCTAACCCCTCCCTGGTGGTGCCTAACCCTAACCCCTCCCTTGTGGTGCCTAACCCTAAAACAGCCCCATTGTGATTACTATGACCTAACTTCTCACTACTCTCACACAGAACCCTCAGTGGTGGTGCCTAACCCTAAGATCCCCCAGGTGGTGCCTAACCCTAAGATCCCGCAGGTGGTGCCTAACCCTAAGACCCCCCCCCATGTGGTGCCTAACCCTAAGACTCCCCTGGTGGTGCCTAACCCTAAACCCCTCTAGCGGTGCCTAACCCTAAGTCCCCCCTAGTGGTTCCTAACCCTAAGTCCCCCCTGCTTGTGGTGCCTAATCCAACCCCCCCCCCCCCCCATGCACCCCTGAAACAAAAATCTTGGCTATAAAAGGGTGCCCTTTTGTAGCAGAATCAAAAACCTTGTAGCCAAAAACCTTGTAGCTGAATAAAAAATATGGGCTACAAAGGGGTGCCCTACTGTAGCCGAAAACCTTGTAGCCGAAAAAATATGGGCTACAAAGAGGTACCCTACTGTAGCCGAAAACCTTGTAGACAAAAAAAATATGGGCTACAAAGAGGTACCCTACTGTAGCCGAAAACCCTGTAGACAAAAAAAATATGGGCTACAATGGGGTGCCCTACTGTAGCCGAAAACCTTGTAGCTGAAAAAAAAAGGGCTACAAAGGGGTGCCCTACTGCAGCCGAAAACCTTGTAGCCAAAAAAAATATGGGCTACCAAGGGGCACCCGCTTGTAGCCTATATCTAAAATCGGGCGCCCTTTTCACCACCGTGTAGCCGATATTTGCAGAAATAATATTGATGTCTATGGAGGTGCCCTTTTTATACAGGCAGCTCAGGCGCCCTTTCAAACGGATCCCAGTTTTCCTTCAGTTTAACATCTGAAAATAGGAAATATATAAATTCGCATGATGGAAATAATGTTTATTTAAAGATTAAATAACATTTTTCAGTTGAAAAATAATCTATTTACACAAATCTGTACATCAGTTCTGAAAGAGGGACAAATGAAGAAAAAACAGTTCACCCAAATTTACTCGTAATCAAGGTATTTTCAATCTAGCTCCACATCCCCTGAATTAAAGACATGAGGTTGGTTTATAAAATGGCAGTGTGGACATCAGTTTCTTGTAAAGCAAAGTTATTTATGTAACTTGGTGTCCGGTTAGTAGCATCAAAAGGCATAAGTATAATTTAAATGCAGGGCCGGTTCTAGATGTTTTGCTGCCTGAGGCAATCGTATGTGTATGCCAGCCCCCTCCCCCAATTTGAAATGATCCCACAGCACCCAACAATTTACTTTGCTTCATTTAATGTTCTCAGCCAGCAAGGGAGCATATACAACAACTTGAGACATGACATGCTGCAGCTCAACACAACATACTGGCTGACTGGCTGGCTGGCTGGCTGGCTAGGATTCTGTGACAAACAAACTGCTCACCCTCAGCCTGTCGGCATGTTTATGTTAGGAGGCATTCTGTATCTCACAGTGATGCTTGTTCATGCTGCTCAGCTCTTATTGTGACAATCTCAGTGTGTTATATATACATACTTGCTATATGCCTGTTATATTATATGATATGTTTTCTAGCTTTATGTATTATCACTACATGTGCTTATTACATATCTTCTGATTATATCATACTCAGGGGTGCAGCTAGCCCCGGGTGAACTAAGTGGCCACCCACAGCAGGGGCCTCCCGTGCTGCCAGGTGCCGTCTCTGCGTCCCTATTCACTCATGCACAGATAGCAGCAATGCAAACAGAGGAAAGAGCGGCGCAGTGACCACACAGTACACTTCAGATGCGGAAGTGAGATCATTGCTAATTTCCTGTATTTGAAGTGTGTCACATGGTTACTATGCACTGCACTGCAAATTAAGTGCCACTTGTAGCCACAAAAACTTTATCCGCACTTTCTTACTTTCACCTTGCCTTTTCTATTAATTTCAACAAACTGCAGGCATTTGATTAGTCTCTTTGTTCAGAAAAGAGGGAGGTTTAACTGCCTGCTTACTTGCACATGTGCCTGGGGCACATGTGTATAAGTGAAGGCAGGACACAAACCTATGCATACAAATGAAATAAAATCATATTGTATCACCCATTTCCACAAAGAGTTAAAAATGCAATAGAAGCATAATCACAAAAAAGTATTTGAATGTTCTTTATTAACCATAAATACTTGGCTTTAATTAATTCTCCCTAATATACCTCGCAAATTTGGTGACAATGGCATGTATTGGGCTTTGCAATTAACTGTTTAAAGGACCACTCCAGCGAAAAAAGTAAGCAGTTAAAATCTTACAGAAGTGACAGGTTTTGGAATAAAAACAAGGAACACCAAGAGCCCCAATAGTGTAATATGTACTGGTAAATGGTTACTAGATAGAGTAAATAGTAATACTCACAAACCAGGGTTACCACTAGGCAACCACTGTAAAGGCAGGTGGGGAGATTTTCCTGCTTCCACTCAGGAATAAGAAGTTGCTCTCTGTAGATGAGAAAAAGGGGGTTCAACCCTCCACCCAGGGTGGACTCAATATTATGCAGGAGAACAGAGGCGCCAGAAGGATAAAAGGAAGCTAAATGAGCTTAAAAACCAAATTCTTGGTAAATAGAGGAGGTAGTGGTGGACTCACCTCCTCCAAGTAGACACACAACGACTGTAGTAAACACAGTCAATATATTTTATTTATGAACTCCAAAAATGCAACGCGTTTCGCAGGTTTGATCCTGCTTCTTCAGGCAATAACAACGGAGCAATAGCATATGTGGTCAGTAGAAGAGCCAGGCACCTCTGTGGGACTACAGTCGTTGTGTGTCTACTTGGAGGAGGTAAGTCCACCGGTACCTCCTCTATTTACCAAGAATTTGGTTTTTAAGCTCATTTAGCTTCCGTTTATCCTTCAGGTTTTGGAATAGTCCATCTCCTCATGGGGTATTCTCAGGGTTTTCTGTGTTTTCAAAAGCAATTCCTGAATGGCAGTTTAACTGGCAAACTAGTAAGATACCTGCCAGCCTCCCTACACATATGTACAGTATGTACACGTCGCCGGTGAATTGGGCACCCGGAGAGCCAAATGACGGCTCTCACTGCTGCCGAAAAAAATCCCCGGCGGCGTTAAATACTGTTCACTCTCCATGTTGTCGTAACTTGGATGGAGATGTAATTTAGGGTGCGGCAACTGGAGTCGCAAATTACCATAACGCACCCCAGTGTAGCATTACAGTGCTGCTATGGGGCGACTGGTTTTGGTGCACGGCGATAAACCACCTGCTTCACTCCCTACTCCCTTGCACACTATTTTATCAGTTAGACTTAGCAACTGCCATTTAAGAAATGCTTATGAAGACAAAGAAAACCCTGAAAATCCGCATGAGGAGATGGACAAGTCCAAAACCTGTTGTTTATGTCAGATTTTAACTGCTTACTACCATCATAACAATTTTAGAGTGAGAATTCAGATTGGCCATAGAAAAAAAAATCCACTCAGGACTAGTTCTCTTGCATGCTTGGTGCATAATGCATTTAATAATTAGAATGATAAAGGGCTGATATTAGTATACAGTAGCTGTGGATTTTACATTCACCTTAAAGAACAGAGCACAGAGAAACAAGCTTATGAAATAAAGGGTGTCTAGGGCAACAGTGGGAGGAAAAGAGGGCAACATTTCTGACAGTACAGTTATCTTTTCATTTTACTTTCCCTTTGTTTAGAATCCATAGAATAAAGCAGCAGAGCTGGAAGGAGGGCTGTTTAATAGACAGTACAAAAGAGCAAAGTACAGTAATCTATTATTACTACACATCGCAGTATATAGCACTGGCACATTTTGTTCTGCATTTTACAAAGAACGTTCAAGAATTCAAATCACTATGTGTCCCTCAGAGAAACTGACCATGTAATGTTCCCACCACAATCATAGACTTTTGTCACTACCATAGTTATGGGGTCAGTGTGGGTGCAACCCATGCCAACATGGGAAGAATATTCAAACATGTCCTGGTCAGGATTTAAACATATGAAGAAATTAAGAGAAAGAGATCTAGAGTAGTATTTTAATGCCAAGGGAGGGGTTTAGAAAAGTATATACATTTTATACTGGTGGGTGTAGGTTACCCATTAAGCAACCACTTTTCAGACAAGAGGGGAACTTATACCCATCCCCTAAAGGGTTTACAATGGCGCTCTCTGTAGATGGGGAAAGGAGATAGTGAGGTAGACCCCTCCACCAATGGTGCACTTGATGTATTGTATATGATAGGAAGAGACACCAAAAAGGATTATATATATATATATATATATATATATATATATATATATATATATATATATATATATATATATACATATATATACATACACACTCACCTAAAGGATTATTAGGAACACCTGTTCAATTTCTCATTAATGCAATTATCTAATCAACCAATCACGTGGCAGTTGCTTCAATGCATTTAGGGGTGTGGTCCTGGTCAAGACAATCTCCTGAACTCCAAATTGAATGTGAGAATGGGTAAGAAAGGTGATTTAAGCAATTTTGAGCGTGGCATGGTTGTTGGTGCCAAATGGGCCGGTCTGAGTATTTCACAATCTGCTCAGTTACTGAGATTTTCACACACAACCATTTCTAAGGTTTACAGAGAATGGTGTGAAAAGGGAAAAACATTCAGCATGCGGCAGTCCTGTGGGCGAAAATGCCTTGTTGATACTAGAGGTCAGAGGAGAATGGGCCGACTGATTCAAGCTGATAGAAGAGCAAATTTGACTGAAATAACCACTCGTTACAACCGAGGCATGCAGTAAGGCATTTGCGAAGCCACAGCCTTGAGGTGGATGGGCTACAACAGTAGAAGACCCCACTGGGTACCACTCATATCTACTACAAATAGGAAAGAGAGGCTACAATTTGCACAAGCTCACCAAAATTGGACAGTTGAAGACTGGAAAAATGTTGCCTGGTCTGATGAGTCTCGATAGAGTCAGAATTTGGCGTAAACAGAATGAGAACATGGATCCATCATGTCTTGTTACCACTGTGCAGGCTGGTGGTGGTGGTGTAATGGTGTGTATATAAATATATATGATAAAAACAAGGGGAAGTAACACTTATCTCTCCAATGAATGTTCGGCATAATACGGTCATCAAAAAAAAGTTTTTAATATAGTTATACTCCAGAAGTATCGCAGTGCTTCGTGAGTCACAGCCCACTTCTTCAGCATTCAGCATTGCAACTTCTGGAGTATATAATAAACGTTTTTTATATATTTGTAATGACAGTATTATGCTGACTCTTCAATGGGGAAGTATATATATATATATATATATATATATATATATATATATATATATATATATATATATATATATATATATATATATACAGTATACACACACACACACACACACACACATATATGTTATCCTTTTTGGCATCTTTGTTCCTATTGTATACAAGGATTTAAACATAGGATTCTAGTGTTGCAAGGTGAGTGCTAGTCATCATCCCACTATATTACCCATCTATAGCAGTATATTAAAGGAATCCTTTAGTAAAAATGAAACCACCCTGCGCCGACATAGTGCAGCCGCACTACTCACATGGGAACACGGCGACTCCTGGCACTGGAATGGCGAGGTGGAGAGAGACAGGGAAGCCCCTGGGGGATCTACCTCTTCTGAGGTAAGTGTCTGTTTGTCTCGCTTTTTTACCTCACAGGCTTTCTTTACAGTAATTAGGAATATTGCAATGGACCCTGGTTAGTTAGTATTGGTAATGTGTCCTCAGCATTTCCTCTTGTTTCTTGTAATACTACAATGAATGTAGCTGTCAATGCCTTTGCAGAACGCATAGTCTGCAAATATCTTTTTTTTCTTTCAGATTCCGGATCAGGTTATAGCTGGGTCCAATGCGAATTCTACTCATAAAGAAGATTATTCTATCCAGAAAATTGTAGTTACCGGCAGCGGATAATGTGAATTCTTATCATTACCTGGTATGACAAGAAAGAATCCCGCTTGCTCTACGCTGCTTCCATACAGACTTTTTATTGTACAAAGCTGAAAGTATGTGGAATGGAATGGCACCTCCTGTGTCCTGGCTTTCATTGCAGTAATAATCCCACAATATGAGTGTCAGAAATGGGATGGAGCCTATATGAGAGGGACACACTATATGCGTGTGACTAGCATACACTGAACCGAACCAAGGAACTCATTTTACTACTGGATGCTGTGAATATATGAATACATGTGGTTATGCATTCATGAATATGTGCAATTGGGATTAGTGTGGTGCAGTGCTTAGTTTTGTAGGTCATCCCCACCTTTACCTCAAAGTATCAGTTTTCTGATAGAATTCTTAACGTGAGCATATTTAAAATGTTGTGCTGCTGGCGTAGCCCAGGGGACTAGTATGTACACCAGAGCTTTAAAAATGCATTGTATACTATCTGGCAATATTATTATTCACTTCAATGCCATTTAAAGGACATCTGCCAGTAAAATGAGACATATTAAAAATATAGTGGTATGCAAATTGTGTGATGTGGAGAGAAAAAGAGATAGATGATAGACAGACAGATAGATATTATTATTATTTATATAGCGCCAACATCTTCCGCAGCACTGTACAGAGTATATTGAACTATCAGGGGGCTCACAATCTAATTCCTACCATAGTCGTATGTCTATGTATGTATCCTGTAGTGTATGTATTGTAGTCTAGGGACAATTTAGGGGGAAACCAATTACTTATCTGTATGTTTTTGGGGATGCAGGAGGAAACTAGAGTGCATGGGGGAAACCCACTCACACGTGGGGAAAACATACAAACTCTGTGCAGATAACACCCTGGCTGGGATGCAAATCGGGGACCCAGCACTGCAAGGTGAGAGTGCTAACCACTACACCACCATGATGGATGGATGGATGGATGGATAGATAGATAGATAGATAGATAGATTGTAATCTCGCAAGGGCAGGGCTCTCTCACCTTTTTATGTCTTGGAATTTGTTATACATTTTATTTATCATGTTACTTTTGTCACTGTAATTACCAGTTCTGTATTTTGTACCAAATCTGTATTTTTGTAACAATTCTGTATCTTGAATATTGGTGTATACCATTTTCTGTATTATGTATACCATGTTTGTTTATTACTTTATACAACACCACCGTATATGTTGGCACTTAACTACTTGCTGCCTGCGTCACACCAATGGGCGTGGCTGCGGCGGCAGCCCCAGGATCGCCCTACTCCTAAAGTCCTGGGGAAGTGGTTTGCAGGAGATCACGCGTCCCGATGCGCGCACATCCCGCTTGGATGACAAAGCTCCACTCCGCCTTCAGTCTCCCAACGGTGATCGCGTGTGACACGGCTGTCCCCCTGGGACACAGGAGAGCAATCGGCTCTCATATGACAGTCAATCGCCACTATTGGCTGGCTAGGGGAGGGAGGGAGTTTAAAAAAAATGAAATAATTAAGAAAATGTATTTAAAAAATATTAACATAAATATTTATAAAAAATAAATAAAAATGAACATCATGGCAGGGATCAGACCCCACCAACAGAAAGCTCTGTTGGTGAGGGGAAAAGGGGGGGTTCACTTGTGTGCCGAGTTGTGTGGCCCTGCAGCGAGGCCTTAAAGCTGCAGTGGCCTATTTGTTGAAAAATGGCCTGGTCTTTAGGGGGGTTTAACACTGCGGTTCTCAAGTGGTTAAAGTGAACTACAGATGAAAATAAACTAAATAAGATAAACAATTGGATCTATTCTTCTACTCCTAAAAATGACTCTTCTGGATATCTCAAGGTTTTCATTTATGTATAAATATTTACAAAGCATATTTAATGTTTCATAGTCTCTGCTCTATTGCAGTGTCTCAAGAGTCCTAGAGTGAAAATACATGAACTATTGACCTTTTTATCTTTTCCTCTCACAGTAAAAAGCCCAGTTATTTGCTTAGGAAAGTGTTTTATAGCTGTACTTTGTTATCATTGATCCGACTGAGTCCTGACTGGAGAAAAACTGTCAGTTCCATAGCTAATTATAAACTCTTTCAGGCAGGGAAAAAAGAAAAGGAGCACAGCATAGGTGTCAAGTAGTGTTGGGCAAACACCTAGATGTTCGGGTTCGAGAACGTTCGCCGAACATCGCCGCGATGTTCGGGTGTTCGCGCCGAACTCCGAACATAATGGAAGTCAATGGGGACCCGAACTTTCGTGCTTTGTAAAGCTTCCTTACATGCTACATACCCCAAATTAGCAGGGTATGTGCACCTTGGGAGTGGGTACAAGAGGAAAATTTTTTTTGAAAAAGAGCTTATAGTTTTTGAGAAAATTGATTGTAAAGTTTTAAAGGAAAAACTGTCTTTTAAATGCTGAAAATGTCATGTTTCTTTGCACAGGTAACATGCTTTTTACCGCCATGCAGTCATAAATGTAATAAAGAGAAGAGGTTCCATAAACAGGGACCGGTAACGCTAACCCAGCACCAGCAGCACACGTGATGGAACAGGAGGAGGCGCAGGAGGAGAAGGCCACGCTTTTTGAGACACAACAACCCAGGCCTTGCATGAGGACAAGAAGCGTGCGGATAGCATGCTTTTTACCGCCATGCAGTCATAAATGAAATAAAGAGAAGAGGTTCCATAAACAGGGACCGGTAACGTTAACCCAGCAGCAGCAGCAGCACACGTGATGGAACAGGAGGAGGCGCAGGAGGAGAAGGCCACGCTTTGAGACACAACAACCCAGGCCTTGCACGAGGACAAGAAGCGTGCGGATAGCATGCTTTTTACCGCCATGCAGTCATAAATGTAATAAAGAGAAGAGGTTCCATAAACAGGGACCGGTAACGCTAACCCAGCAGCAGCAGCAGCACACGTGATGGAACAGGAGGAGGCGCAGGAGGAGAAGGCCACGCTTTTTGAGACACAACAACCCAGGCCTTGCATGAGGACAAGAAGCGTGCGGATAGCATGCTTTTTACCGCCATGCAGTCATAAATGAAATAAAGAGAAGAGGTTCCATAAACAGGGACCGGTAACGCTAACCCAGCAGCAGCAGCAGCACACGTGATGGAACAGGAGGAGGCGCAGGAGGAGAAGGCCACGCTTTGAGACACAACAACCCAGGCCTTGCATGAGGACAAGAAGCGTGCGGATAGCATGCTTTTTACCGCCATGCAGTCATAAATGTAATAAAGAGAAGAGGTTCCATAAACAGGGACCGGTAACGCTAACCCAGCAGCAGCAGCACACATGATGGAACAGGAGCAGGCGCAGGAGGAGAAGGCCATGCTTTTTGAGACACAACAACCCAGGCCTTGCATGAGGACAAAAAGCGTGCGGATATAGCAGCAATGCTTTTTGCCGCCATGCAGTCATAAATGTAATACAGATGAGAGGTTCAATAAACAGGGACCGGAAACGCTAAACCATCCCAGATGTTCATTGGTCATGTTACTTGGTTGGGGTCCTGGAGTGTTGCGTAGTCGTTTCCAATCCAGGATTGATTCATTTTAATTTGAGTCAGACGGTCTGCATTTTCTGTGGAGAGGCGGATACGCCGATCTGTGACGATGCCTCCGGCAGCACTGAAACAGCGTTCCGACATAACGCTGGCTGCCGGGCAAGCCAGCACCTCTATTGCGTACATTGCCAGTTCGTGCCAGGTGTCTAGCTTCGATACCCAATAGTTGAAGGGTGCAGATGGATTGTTAGACACAGCTACGCCATCTGACATGTAGTCCTTGACCATCTTCTCCAGGCAATCGGTGTTGGAGGTGGATCTGCACGCTTGCTGTTCAGTGGGCTGCTGCTGCATGGGTGTCAGAAAATTTTCCCACTCCAAGGACACTGCCGATACCATTCTCTTTTGGGCACTAGCTGCGGCTTGTGTTGTTTGCTGCCCTCCTGGTCGTCCTGGGTTTGCGGAAGTCAGTCTGTCGGCGTACAACTGGCTAGAGGAGGGGGAGGATGTCAATCTCCTCTCTAAAGTCTCCACAAGGGCCTGCTGGTATTCTTCCATTTTGACCTGTCTGACTCTTTCTTCAAGCAGTTTTGGAACATTGTGTTTGTACCGTGGATCCATAAGGGTATAAACCCAGTAATTGGTGTTGTCCAGAATGCGCACAATGCGTGGGTCACGTTCAATGCAGTCTAGCATGAATTGAGCCATGTGTGCTACCAGAATCCTCATCATCCTCTTGTGAGCGTTGTGATAGTTGTTGTGATGCATCATAGTCGTCACCTTCTTCCTGGTCTGCTTCTGCTGACCATTCGCGCTGAATTGTGGAAGTCCAACGTGCACCGCTCTGGCCCTCGTCAGTGGTGGCAGGAAATTCCTGCTCCAACTCCAGCTGTTCCTCCTCCTCTTCTTCGTCATAGCTGCTGGGGCCAGCGTTTCCTGAGGCGGATGGCTTGATGTTGGTACCATCACGCTGATCGTTTTCTCCTCCAGATTCCCCCAGTTGCATCATGACAGCTGTTTCCTTGATTTTCAACATTGACCTCTTCAGTAAACACAGCAGTGGTATGGTAATGCTGACTGAAGAGTTGTCACTGCTCACAAGCAACGTGGATTGCTCAAAATTTTGGAGGACTTGGCAGAGGTCCAACATGTTGGCCCAATCGGATCCACAGAAGCTTGGCAGCTGGCCGGATGCGCCTCGGTACTGCGCCGTCATGTACTGGACCACTGCACTCTTCTGCTCGCAAAAGCGGGCTAGCATGTCCAGCGTAGAATTCCAGCGCGTAGGGACATCACACAGCAAGCGATGGTGGGGGAGATTGAAGCGCTCCTGCATCTTGGCGAGTGCCTCCGAAGCAGTACTTGAATTTCTACAATGTTTGGCCACTCGTCGCACCTTCAACAGAAGATCGGCCACGCCTGGGTATGTCTTCAGGAACCGCTGAACTACTAGGTTCATCACGTGCGCCAGGCAAGGGATGTGTGTCAGCTTAGCCAACCTTAAAGCGCGAATGAGATTACTCCCATTATCACACACAACCATGCCCGGTTTCAGGTCCAGCGGTGCCAGCCACAAATCCGTCTGTTCCTTTATTCCCCTCCAAATTTCCTCCCCTGTGTGCTGCTTATCCCCAAGGCAGATCAGCTTCAGCAACGCTTGCTGACGCATGCCAACAGCTGTGCTGCACTGCTTCCACGATCCTACTGCTGCTGGTGCTGGGTTCGCGTTTCTGGATGAGGTACAGCTTTGAGATGCGTTGGAGGAGAAGGAGTCAGAGAGGTAGCTGCTGCTGTTGTTATCCAGTGGGAGGGACGGCGGTGCAGCTGTTTGCGGCGTGGGCAACACCCGCGCCGTAGCAGGTGAGGAATCGCTGCCAGGCTCCACAAGGTTCGCCCAGTGCGCGGTAAGGGAGATGTATCGACCATGGCCGAACGCACTCGTCCAGGTGTCAGTGGTGAGGTGAACCTTGCAGGCAACGGCATTCTTCAAGCTTCGGGTTATTTTGCTGACCACGTGCTCATGCAACTCAGGCACTGCAGAGCGCGCAAAGTGGTAGCGGCTGGGAACCACGTAACGTGGGATGGCCACTGACATCATGCCCTTGAAGCTGTTTGTCTCCACCACTCGATATGGCAGCATTTCGCAGGCCAGAAGCTTGGCTATGCTGGCTGTTACTGCCACGGCCCGGGGGTCATTTGCTGGCAATTTCCTCTTGCGCTCAAACATCTCCGAGACAGACAACTGAACCGTAGGGCTGCACACTGAAGGGCTGTTGGTTGTTGTGTTTGATGAAGACTGGGAGACCTCAAGAGCACTACTCCGGAAAGTGACAGTGTCAGCGTCGTCTGATGTTTGTGAATGTTGTGAACCACGCAATGGCTGGGCTACTGCTGCTGCTGAGGCGGGTCTGGTGGTGAGTCTGGTGAACCCAAGGGAGGCAGTGTTGCTGGTACCCTGTCCTGTCGAGTTTGCCCACAGAGTGGGATGTTTGGATAGCATGTGGCGGCTCATGCTGGTGGTGGAGAGGTTGTTAATACTTTTCCCCCTGCTCAGGCGGGTCTTGCACACCTTGCAAATCGCCATGGTAACATCCTCAGTGCAGTCTTCAAAGAAAGCCCAGACTTTGGAGCACCTGCCTTGCTGGCGATTTCTGTTTGCGCCTCTTTTGCCTCTCAAAGGAACTTCCACGCTTGTGGTGCCTGAAATTTCGCGCCGCCTACCTTGTGGCACAAGGCGAACTCGTGCAGCAGTGGGTTCTTCAACAGACTCATCTGTGCTGCTGCTACGACGGCGATGTTCTCGTTCACAAACAAAATCTGGGTCTCTGTCCACAATGTCCATACCCTCCTCTTCCATCTCCTCAAACTCGTCATATGTCATTGTGGGGGGCCGCCGCCGTGGAGTACAGCTCCCCAGAACAACCTCTGCGCAGCTCACTCCAATGTCGTCTTCCAGAGTTTCTCGGCCGACCTCCTGCAATTGCAACCCCTCCTGCCCAACTTGCTCTGGGATTTGGGTTTCAAAGTCCTCGGACTCGCCTTGTTGTATTTCAGTGCCCGGTGCATTTCCCACAGTTAATGGTTGTGAATCCGGGCACAACATTTCTGGCTGTTCCTCCATTGACCTTTCAAAGGTGGAAGTTTGTTGGCCTGGGAATAGCTCCTGCGAATACCCCATTGTGTCCTGAGGTAATTCATCGGACTGGTTATCTGGCAGTTGTGTGCGTGGTGTCGCTGCCGGTTGTGTCTGCTTTGTGCCCACTGGCTCCTTGTAACTGGCTGAGGACTCGGACCTCGTGCGTGATGTGCTGGTGCTGCTTAACCCACTGCTGGAAGCTTGAGAGGTCATCCAAGTAATTATCTGGTCCTGTTCTTTTGGATCTGTGAGGGTTGTTTTCCTGGACAACATGGGCGGTATTGAGTGGGTTTTCTTGGGTGCTCCCCTGTGGCCTGTACGTGAACCGTCAGGGGAAACACCTCTTCCCTTGCCCCTCCCTCTTTCACCGGATTTCTTCCTCATTTCACTTATCCTTAAAGTACACGCTGACTGGCAGCAGTACAGTGGCAGTACAGAAATGCTATACAGTGGTGGGTGAGCGGTGTACCACTATTGCCAGCAGCGACACAGAGCACAATGCTATACAGTGGCGGGTGAGCGGTGTACTACTGTTCCCAGCAGACACAGAGTGGCAGTACACACAATGCTATATAGTGTGGCTGAGCCGTGTACACACAGTGGCAGTAAATAATGCTATATAGTCTGGCTGAGCGGTGTACACAGAGTGGCAGTACACACAATGCTATATAGTCTGGCTGAGCCGTGTACACACAGTGGCAGTAAACAATGCTATATAGTCTGGCTGAGCCGTGTACACACAGTGGCAGTAAACAATGCTATATAGTCTGGCTGAGAGGTGTACACAGAGTGGCAGTACACACAATGCTATATAGTCTGGCTGAGCGGTGTACACAGAGTGGCAGTAAACAATGCTATATAGTCTGGCTGAGCGGTGTACACAGAGTGGCAGTACACACAATGCTATATAGTCTGGCTGAGCGGTGTACACAGAGTGGCAGTACACACAATGCTATATAGTCTGGCTGAGCGGTGTACACAGAGTGGCAGTAAACAATGCTATATAGTCTGGCTGAGCGGTGTACACACAGTGGCAGTACACACAATGCTATATAGTCTGGCTGTGCGGTGTACACACAGTGGCAGTACACACAATGCTATATAGTCTGGCTGAGCGGTGTACACAGAGTGGCAGTACACACAATGCTATATAGTCTGGCTGAGCGGTGTACACAGAGTGGCAGTAAACAATGCTATATAGTCTGGCTGAGCGGTGTACACAGAGTGGCAGTACACACAATGCTATATAGTCTGGCTGAGCAGTGTACACAGAGTAGCAGTAATCAATGCTATATAGTCTGGCTGAGCGGTGTACACACAGTGGCAGTACACACAATGCTATATAGTCTGGCTGAGCGGTGTACACAGAGTGGCAGTACACACAATGCTATATAGTCTGGCTGAGCCGTGTACACACAGTGGCAGTAAACAATGCTATATAGTCTGGCTGAGCGGTGTACACAGAGTGGCAGTACACACAATGCTATATAGTCTGGCTGAGCGGTGTACACAGAGTGGCAGTAAACAATGCTATATAGTCTGGCTGAGCCGTGTACACACAGTGGCAGTAAACAATGCTATATAGTCTGGCTGAGCGGTGTACACAGAGTGGCAGTAAACAATGCTATATAGTCTGGCTGAGCGGTGTACACAGAGTGGCAGTACACACAATGCTATATAGTCTGGCTGAGCCGTGTACACACAGTGGCAGTAAACAATGCTATATATAGCGTAGCTGAGCGAGGTACACAGTGGCAGTACACACAATGCTATATAGTGTGGCTGAGCGAGCGGTGTACTACTGTTCCCAGCAGCGACACACAATGACTGGGGGGACCCTGGCTAGCGTGGCTGGAGCGCGAACTACCCTGCCTGCCTACCCAAAGCTAAACCCACAGACAAATGGCGGAGATATGACGTGGTTCGGGTATTTATTTACCCGAACCACGTGACCGTTCGGCCAATCAGAGCGCGTTCGGGCCGAACCACGTGACCCGTTCGGCCAATCAGAGCGCGTTCGGGGTCCGAACCACGTGACCCGTTCGGCCAATCACAGCGCTAGCCGAACGTTCGGGGAACGTTCGGCCATGCGCTCTTAGTTCGGCCATGTGGCCGAACGGTTTGGCCGAGCACCATCAGGTGTTCGGCCGAACTCGAACATCACCCGAACAGGGTGATGTTCTGCAGAACCCGAACAGTGGCGAACACTGTTCGCCCAACACTAGTGTCAAGTTGCCACTGTATATACACCTGTCATCTATGGTACACTTTAAAGATAGTTAGATAGATAGATAGATAGATAGATAGATAGATAGATAGATAGATAGATACTGTAGATAGTCCATCTCTATGGCCCTTGCACAATTTGGCACTATTGCACTCCTCTCAGTTTTCATTTATTTATTCAACAGACTTTTCCCACGCCTTATTTATATGGTAGCTTTTTTTAAAAAGACTTTCCATGTAAACACTCACAAATTAAAGCAAATCTAAAATGCAAATAAACTTATGAGATAATTACTTGCAGGTGTACCTTAATAGTAATGGTAAATGAACATATGAAAATCCAGAAAAGTTATATTTTAAGTTTAAGGGTAACATTTCTATTTTAAACATATTGCATTTGCACAAGAATAAGTCACAGCATATCAAGCAGTGAGCAGCTACACACATAATATTAGTCCACAGAGATAGGTCAGCACCACCAAAAGTAGTTTATAGCTCTTTTATTGGCAAGGCAGCAAAGAGCTATAAACTACTTTTGGTGGTGCTGAGCCATCTCTGTGGACTTATACTGTGTACCCCTGGAGGTTCTGGGGTAGGAGTCGAGCACGCCGCCTTGTCCATTTGCTGCTCCTTTGCTGCTTCATTGTACACACATAATATTAGGCACTCAGGCTTTTAGGGCATATCAACAATTGCAAACATACAATATACTATTGAACACATGCAAGCCGTCTCCCTGAGACACACACACACATATTACTACAACACCATCTCTATGGCCTGCCCACTGTCTGGCTCCATTCCTGTCCATTATGAGCTCCCCAGCATTGCTCTTGCTTGTTCAAGATCCTAACTCTCACCTACAAAACACTCTACTGTTTCACCTCTTCCTACTTAAAGTAAACCTGAAATGAACTCATGAGAAGGATTTTTACTTATCTGGGGCTTTCTTCAGCGCCCTTTAGTCTATCAGCTTCCTCTGACTATCACCCAATATTGGGTCACTTCTGCTACCTATACTTTGAGGGGGGTTCTATCTAATCCATATTGGAAGATATTGGAAGCATCCCTGCTACTTATACTGGAGACTGCTACCTAATACTCTGGAAACATCTGCTACTTATACCAGGGGACTACCTAATACTAGGGGCATATTTGACTACTTATACTGGGAGAGGGAAACATCTGCTACCTATAATGAAACAGCTATTCACAGTGTGTGTGTGTGTGTGTGTGTGTGGGGGGAGGGGGTATAATACTTCTCTTGTCATGTGACGCAGCAGGCCCCACCAGCCAGCCATTGTGCCCCTAAAACATCTAAAGCGGGAGTTGACAGTGCTTGTAACTGTATCTACTGTGTATTCTCTATTACAAAGCACCACACAAGATGCTGGCACTGTATAAATCATAAGGCAGTACGGTAATAATATTCCCATTTTTTTTAGGCTTAATTACCAGTTCCTTCTTTTATAAATGAGGTCTTCTAATTAAGGTCTTCTAATTCTGGATTTGAACTGCAGAGAACAAAAAAACTAAATCTAAAACTCAGATCGTTACCTTCCAGGACTTTTTTTTTCTGATTTTAGTAGTAACAACTGAATGTGGTTTCTTCAGAGATCATTTATTAAATTTGGAGCACAATAATTTGATTACTCATAATTAACAAGTAAGGACAATGCCAATCTCCCTAACAAGACTTACATCACTCACTTATCCCCCTCGTTCATGATCTTACAGGTATATTACTATTGTCTATCTTAAGACTAGTCATTTATCCTGTGTAGAGAGTCTAGCCTAGTCTAGTTACCCGTCTCTACACACCTACGGGATAAGATCAGAGTAATTTTGTAGTCTAATACTGGTATAGTGAATAGAAAGAAGATGGAGGATTAAGAAAAGATAAGTGGTGATAAATACAGAAAGAGATGGTATATGTCAGAGCACAGATGAACATAGATGAACAGGATGATGGGAATTCATAGTGACATGGTGGCTAAGTGGTTAGCAATGGCAAAATAGTAGTGAGACAAGACACAGAACATTTATTTGCGTTTTTCTCCTGGTAGACTCAAAGCTCCAGAGCTGCAGCCACAAGGTCGTGCTCAGTAGGCAGTAGCAGTGTTAGGGAGTATTGCCCAAAGTCTCCTTACTGAATAGGTGCTAACTTACTGAACAGGGAGAGCATAGTTTTGAATCCTGGTCTTGTGTGTCAGAGGCAGAGCCCTTACAGGGAACTGAACACCCTGTCTTTACCTGGAAGGTCTCCTTTTTTGTAATAGCTATAAGAGCTGCCTTGTCCCCCCCCCCCCTCCCCTTCCTTATTTACAGAAATTGCAGATGTTATCTTAACACATTCCCTCTAGGTAAACTTTTCCTAATTACCCACCCCCTTTGTTCATGAAAAGGTATTGTTTACTTCTTGGTAATGAGTGCAATAAAGCAATTACTTAACTCCTTAGCTGCCTGAAATCTCTGCAATGGGCCGGACGGGCAGGCCTGCTGAAGTAGACTAATAAAATCTGTGCTAAACTTTAAATGTAAAATTAAAAGGTAAAAAGTAAGTTGTTGTTTTTTTTGTTTTTTTTTAATAATGAGACATATTGTTGGCATGCGTATTTAATGTGCTATTGAGATGCCCTGGGTGCTACAAATGGTGCTCGGTTCACTTTAACCAGTACACCATCCAGCCACTACTACAAGGGCTTGTTAAAAAAACATCAGGGACCGCCAGTTATTTTATCAGGCACCTCCCGCAACCAAATTTCCAGTTATAGCCACTGTGGAAGAAGAGAGGAGTGAGGGGGGCATGTGGCTCCACTGGACAAAGGTAATGTATGCGGCTGCCCCTGCCCTGCACTTTCCCACAGGACCAGGCCAGCTTAGCTGACCACAGTTTTTTTGATGTGTACAAGGCCTAAGTTATTTACCTACCTTTACATGCAGATGTTCATCCAGAAGAATGTTCCCAGGTTTTAGATCCAAGTGCAGCAGAGGTGGGTTCATTATATGAAGGAAGTTCATTCCAAGCGCAATCTCATGGATGAATCTAAACTTCAGCTGCCAGCTCAGGGTGTGTGTGGGGATCAGCTTCTCCAGGGAGCCATTTTCCATAAATTCCATCACAATTCCAAGTGGACTGGTGCAAATACCATAAATCTGTACAATGTATCGGAACTTTATCTTCTCCATCTTGGATGCCTCCTCCATCACATTGTTGTACGTTGTGCTGCATAATGCAAAGAAAACATTCTGTGAGAATACTACTAGAATAGATGGACGTTCTTATTGTGATCAGTAGTAGCCTGATCTGTTTTACAGTGATGTGAAAAACTATTTGCCCCCTTCCTGATTTCTTATTCTTTTGCATGTTTGTCACACTTAAATGTTTCTGCTCATCAAAAAACCGTTAACTGTTAGTCAAAGATAACATAATTGAACACAAAATGCAGTTTTAAATGATGGTTTTTATTATTTAGTGAGAAAAAAAACTCAAAACCTACATGGCCCTGTGTGAAAAAGAAACTGCCCCTGAACCTAATAACTGGTTGGGCCAGACTTAGCAGCAATAACTACAATCAAGCGATTGCGATAACTTGCAACAAGTCTTTTACAGCGCTCTGAAGGAATTTTGGCCCACTCATCTTTATTTGAGGGTTTTCTAACATGAACCGCCTTTTTAAGGTCATGCCACAACATCTTAATAGGATTCAGGTCAGGACTTTGACTAGACCACTCCAAAGTCTTCACTTTGTTTTTCTTCAGCCATTCAGAGGTGGATTTGCTGGTGTGTTTTGGGTCATTGTCCTCCTGCAGCACCCAAGATCGCTTCAGCTTGAGTTGACGAACAGATGGCCGGACATTCTCCTTCAGGATTTTTTGGTAGACAGTAGAATTCATGGTTCCATCTATCACAGCAAGCCTTCTAGGTCCTGAAGCAGCAAAACAACCCCAGACCATCACACTACCACCACCATATTTTAATGTTGGTATGATGTTCTTTTGCTAAAATGCTGTGTTACTTCTACGCCAGATGTAACGGGACACGCACCTTCCAAAAAATTCAACTTTTGCCTCGTCGGTCCACAAAGTATTTTCCCAAAAGTTTTGGCAATCATTGAGATGTTTTTTAGCAAAATTGAGACGAGCCTTAATGTTCTTTTTGCTTAAAAGTGGTTTGCGCCTTGGATATCTGCCATGCAGGCCGTTTTTGCCCAGTCTCGTTCTTATGGTGGAGTCGTGAACACTGACCTTAATTGAGGCATGTTAATAATGCTGAGTTGACACAAGTGTTATGCAAAGTTTATGCAAATGTATGAATTGACACAAGTGGTATGCAAAGGAATGGGTCAATCCAATGCAGGAGCCACAGCATTGGATTGAGCAATTTCCATGATGCATACATTTCCATAAAATTTGCACTAACTTAGAACCATTAGCATCTCATTGACCAACCTTGTGACTATGCCAAAATTATAAAAGCAATTCAGGAACTGCATTGAATGCACTGTACATGATTAGTTATGATTTTAAAGTAGAACATATCTTTTGTTTCTCCAAAAATATCTTTATCATTTATTAAAAAAAACATTTAATCTGTAAGTCCTTAATAAAATATTTGCCTTGTGCTAGTGAAATGTATTAACCTGTACAAAATAAACTGACCTGTTTAATTTACAAAACTGATTGTAACTGTTGCCAAATGACATAGATAATTGCCGTTACTGTTTTGGCAAATGGTTTGTTTTGAATTTTCTAAAGACTAGGATGTGAGGAAAGTTCTCACTTAAAGGTTAATTTAAGTATTCTGAAAGT
This sequence comes from Hyperolius riggenbachi, assembly GCF_040937935.1. Lineage (NCBI taxonomy): Eukaryota > Metazoa > Chordata > Amphibia > Anura > Hyperoliidae > Hyperolius > Hyperolius riggenbachi. Next base: position 265,082,306 of record NC_090651.1, on the reverse strand, counting down.
CAGCATTTCTACTTTGCTCTAAAGATTCCTCACAGCTTGAAAGCTACTATCCCAGAAACGTTTTTTTTGCAGAACATCACTGAAATGGTTAAACAAAGCACGTTGTCCTGCTATTCAGCTTCAAATATGCATCCAAACTGGAGATAACAGTATCTTTGTTTGCATTCCATTGTTGATACATGTGTGTAAACACAGTGTGACAGGTGAAAAGGAGCTCTCTGTGAAGCTCTCTGTGCTTCACACACACACAGTTCAGAATAGCTCATTAGACGATGTTAATATATAATAAAAAGCAGTTTGAATAAAATGCAATGGCAGCTTTCAGGGTACGATAAACTCCACTTTGGAAACTTTTAATTTGTAAACAGACAATATTACTTATGCACAAAAGCAAATATGATAACTGTATGCGTAATAAAAAGAAGGAAAACACATTTTTATTGAATGTTATGTTGGAGTTTCAGACCACTTTAAAGAGAACCTGTACCTGTGCAACATGAAATGCTGACATCCTTTCTAAAGAAAATGCTAGTTGCTAAGCTGTCATGCTGATCCAGTGCTTCACCCAAGTCACTTACTGACTTTGAACACATCCCATCCTAGACACTACATGTAGTGTCTCGTAAAATTTGATTGACCGCTAGCACTAATTGCCAGAAATCAACAGTAAATACATTGAGATGAACCCTGCCATCCAACTCAATGCGGGACACACTATGCACAGCCACCAGCAGTCGCCCATCTCAACCGGCGATAACACTCATAACTCAGCCTTCTTGTGGCTGTCCTTTCATTGTGCAGCCCTCTCTTCCATTTGTAACATCCATGGCTAGCAGCTGCCTTCTTTCATGTGTTTCTCTACATGTATAACCTCCTTTTTCCATTATCAGCCTCATATATTCCATATGCACCATCCCTTATTCCACGTCCAGACACCTCCTTCAGCAGCAGCCAACCTAGCCACTGGCCTGTATGGCCTATGCAGAAATCACTGAGTACAAGATTTAAAGAGGAATTTTAACCACGTATTGAACTTCACTCCAATCAGTAGCTGTTACCCCCATTCCCATGAGAAATCTTTACCTTTTCTTGAATAGATCATCGAGGGGGGGGGGGGGGGTCTGAATGGCGGATATTGAGGTTAAACCCCTCCCACAGTGTGATGTCATGACCATGGTTCTGACAGTTTTTTTGTCTGTTAACGTCATTGCATTGTGGGAAATAACGACTTTTTCAAACTGCCAAATAAGCAGTATCTCCCTCTGTGCATCAAACTCTCAGTAATAGATTCCGTGCAGATCACCTGACAGGACTAAAGATGTCACCACCAGTCATAAATTTCAGAATGTAAATCAGGGAGTGGAAAGACTTTACAGTAGGTAAACACTGAATAAAGAATTTATAAGTGAATGTTGTAAAAAATAAGCAATGTAATTAATTATGTTATATTCACTACAGTTCCTACAGATATATATCCCATGGTTATATTTTATATTTAAATATTTACAAAGTAGATTAAGGGCTTATTCACAGTGGGGCGTTGCGTTGCGATGCAACGTTAAAGTCACAACGCAGCATTACAAGGCAACGCAAAAAAGGTGGTAATGCACATTAACGCTGCATTACCATCATATACAGTAGGTACAGTAAAGCATACAGGCAATGATAAGTATGCTTTCCTGTACCTGGTAACGTGCACGTTTAGAGGTAACGTTACACTTTACAATGCAATGGTAACATCGCACTGTTAAAGTCCCATAGGATTAGCATTGCAGTGCGGTAAGCTATGTTATAAGACTTTATAATGTAGCTCCGCAACGTCCCACTATGAATTTAGCCTCAATGTTCTGTTGGTTCTGCTCAGTGGCAGCCTATTAAGTGTCCTTAAATAAAATGTTTTGCTGGTTCTGCTCAGTGGCAGCCTATTAACTGTCCTTAAATAAAATGTTTTGCTGGCTCTGCTCAATGGCAGCCTATTACGTTCCTCTAAATAACAATACATGAACTATTGACCTTTTTCTATCTCCCTCTACACTCAGAAGTTGTATTCCGATAGGAAAACCTTTATGGCTGTAATTTGCTTCCATGCCTAAAAATTAACTCTTTCAGGCAGTAAAATAAAACAAGTAGAACAGCATGGTCATTCATATGTTTTGCACTGTACATGCAAGTATTTAGTATTGTTGCACAATTCAGTATTCACTCTCCCAAGAGCACTGTGCTTCATGAAATGATATCTCAATGTGGGAGTATAGGTGTATTGAGATGTTCATAACTACAATATAATGCAATAGCACAGCCACATCAGCATATCCTGGCTATAAGAAATGACATATTACCAGAATGAACAATGACTAGATCACAGAGAAAATGTCATTTCTGTGAGTGGGTTAGTGGTTTCGAACCAACTGATAAATTACCTGAAAGATGAGTACCAGATTCTGCATCTCCTCTGTCAAGTGAAACGGCAGAAACAAAACAGAATTACATTTTCTTTCCATACCATTGTAATTTTATACTTCCACCAGCACAGTAATTGTTGCAGTGTTTCATTTCATATAGCTTTCTAGCACTTTGTTACATTGCCTATTGAAAACTGACCGTATCCAATCACAATTTAATTAGGTACTTAAGAAGTAATTCTAGAGTCTATAATGCATGCAGAAGTTCAATCTTGCTGTAATTCCCATTAATTCCCTCAGAAATGCAGTTACACTTTATAACTTTTTAAGGTGTACTTAGAGAAGAGTTGACTTTTAGGAGAACCAGTCACAAATCTTAATTTGCAACAAACTTAATCTCCACTCCAGAACTGATTAGTGTGGAAGTATTATCAGTCTAGACTAGAGCTTTTTTTCTGATTATTTCATTACAAATGATGAAGGGCCCCAAATGAGGGTGTCTATCGTAGTGCCTGCCTAGGATCAGTGCTTGTCTTGATACCAAATTTAGGAAACAAGCACAGAAGGCATTTACATAGTATTCCCTTCCTGAAGATTAACATTAAAGTGTATCCAAGGCATTTTTGTAATAGAAATGAGACACAGAGGCATGTTCAGGAGAACTCAGTTCAGGAGCCACAGGGAGTGGCGGTAAGAGGCTCTACCTGATCCGGCTGATATGCTAGACCAGGCATGGGCAAACTTGGCCCTCCAGCTGTTAAGGAACTACAAATACCACAATGCATTTGTTTTTATGAGTCATGACTGTGGCTGTCAGACTCCTGCAATGCATTGTGGGACTTGTAGTTCCTCTACAGCTGGAGGGCCAAGTTTGCCCATGCCTGTGCTAGACCCTGTATCAGGTAGTGTGTTTTTTAACGTTTTTTTATCTGGCCTCGGGATTGCTTTAAAAATGTGAAAACATGTTAGTTAATAGCAGTAGCATGTATGGAAAGCAGACTAAAAGCAGTTAACTGCAGACAGAGACTTTTTCCTTCCTTGCATACTCTTCTGGGTAGGTTGACTTGTAGCTGTAGAAATAGAGAAGATTTGAAGTTAAAGGAGAAACAGCTATCCACAAGACTTCGGCCTCTTTTCCACCAGCAGCTGAAGAGTGTCACCAGCTGCTCCTGTGCACTGGCCAGGCACTTGCTATTGCTCGGCACAGGTGATGCACAGATGGCCCCTCCCATGTAGCTGCATGGCGGTCAACAAAATGAGCAGTTTAGCTGTCTCCAGGGCCAGTGTTAGATTTTTTGCTGCCTGAGGCAAACTTGTGAGGATGCACCCCCCACCCCGATTTGGAGTGATCGCACAGCACCCGACAGTTTACTCTCACATGACGTGCTGCAGCTCAACACAATAGCACACTGGCTGGCTGTGAGTCTGTGACAAGCAAACTGCTCACCCTCAGCCACTCCCTTCCTCCTCAGGAAGGTACACACAGCAAAAAATGCTACCCCTGAAATCTCTGCGCCTGATGCAAATGTTTCACCTTTCTTCATGAGATAACAGGCCTTGGCAGTCTCTAAAGTAAGAGAAAAATCCAATACTTGGATAAAGAAAGTAAACTATTAAGCATTATCTACCCCATGTGACAGGTTGTGGTTTAAGAACAGAAAAAGTACCTACAAATATCTGGGTGTGAGGCTAGAAAGGAGAAATCTTTATGCCCTAAATTTTATGAACTTGCTAAAAGAATGTAGGCATAAGCTAAGAGGTTGGGAGCGCCCCGATTTTAATATCCTGGCTGGGCAGGATTGATATTATAAAAATTATGATACTACCGAAAGTTTTCTATCTTTTGCAAAACTTGCCCATCACCCTCCCCTGTACATGGTTTAGGGACTGGCATTCCTTGTTTCAAGATTTTATTTGGGCTAAAACACAGCGTAGAATATCATACAAGTTTATATCACTTGACAAAAGCAAAGGGGGCTGGCCACTCTTGACCTTAACAGGTATTACAGAAGTATTCACTTAGCCAGAGCACTCGAGTGGAGAACGGACAAATAAAATAAATTATGGGTAAAAATGGAACAGGAAGTAGCCGACCCTGGAATAGCATTGTCCTGGGATAAAACATCTACACGTAACCTTATTAAAACAACCACCCATTAGTAAAACCTATCCTGACTACACTAAGTAAAGTAACTGATCATTGGTATAAATATAATAGAATCTTCCCACTGTTAGCTTTGAGACACCACCCTAACTACCCGCCGCCCCAGTCAAATGCCTGGTTTAAAATTAATGCTGTTGACGAAGACATCAGGATTTACCATTTACACGGTTTGAGTGACGTACGTAAAAGATTTAGATCTAGACAGAGCTAATATCTGGGTGCTTATCCAGCTGAGAAGCTTCTATCAAAAATTAAAGGCAAAAGAAGAAAACAGATTTATCCAGTTAAATGACTTTGAACTACTTTTATACAAAAAAAGGCCACCTAAGCTCATTTCTAGACTCTCCAAATGTATAGGCACATATCCCTCAGTTACGCTACCCCTCTTCTGTCAGAAACGGGAAAGGGACTTTGGCTCATCTCTAGACAGTACAAACTGGCCATCAATCTTCCAACATCTATGGTCTATCAAGAATAGAAATTACAAATAGTACAATATAAGATTATAGCTAGGTGGTACCTAAGTCCCTCGAGATTGCAACATATAACTGCAAGTAGTAGACCTTGCTGGAGATGTAATGGCATAAATTATGATTTAACCCTCTGGGCGATACAATTATATCGCCCAGGAGGGGGCGCAGCACTTTTTTTTTTTTAAAATCATGTAGCAAGCCCTGGGCTCGCTACATGATAGCCACAGCGCAGCGGCATCCCCCCACCCACTCCGATCGCCTTCGGCGATCAGAGTAAGCAGGAAATCCCGTTCAGAACGAAAGATGACGTCACCGACGTCATGGACGTCGTAACGTCAGAGGGAGTACCGATCCACTCTTTAGCGCTGCCTGGCACTGATTGGGGGTCGGGGAGGGGGGGCTGCGCGGCACGGCGGGTAGCGGCGGATCGGCGGCGAGCAGAAGTTACACGCAGCTAGCAAAGTGCTAGCTGCGTGTAACAAAAAAAAATTATGCAAATTGGCCCACCAGGGCCTGAGAACTCCTCCTGCGCGACATACCCCGAGCTCAGCTCGGGATTATCGCCCAGGAGGTTAATATACACATGTAGTGCCCCATTATTAGCTCATTTTGGAACAATATTATGACATTCTGGAACACCCGTATAAAAGACTGCCCTCAGCTGGATTCGCCCCTGGCTCTGTTTGGGACTTCTAGAACATCAGTCAGTAGTGCTCATTGCTTCTCCCAATTGTTTCAGTTGGGCCTTTGTTCTGCTAGGAGATTAATTGGTAGATTCTGGAGAGGGCAAACTGCCCCGGAGTTGCAGGACTGGATCTCTGATATATATAAAGTGGTAGATCTGGAGAACATTGAGGTGGTACAAACCCATTCCTCATTGGGAGGTATGACTCTAGGGGAACAATGGGAGAAGCTATTGAGTAATGAGTCTTAAAGAGAATCTGTATTGTTAAAATCGCACAAAAGCAAACATACCAGTGCGTTAGGGGACATCTCCTATTACCCTTTGTCACAATTTCGCCGCATTAAAAGTAGTCAAAAACAGTTTTTAAATGTTTGTTTATAAACAAATAAAATGGCCACCAAAACAGGAAGTAGGTTGATGTACAGTATGTCCACACATAGAAAATACATCCATACACAAGCAGGCTGTATACAGCCTTCCTTTTGAATCTCAAGAGATCACTTGTGTGTTTAATTTCTGTCCCCTGCAGCTCTCATCCACTGAATACTAGTGGCAGGCTGTGAGGCTGATCGTTTCTTCCTGCAGACAGCTCTGCCCTGTCTGTAATTCCTCAGTATGTGTCAGCCAGCTCCTTTCACAGCCTAACAGAGGAGGATTTTTATCCAACTCTCTTTCACTGATAAGAGAACAGAGGAGCTGCTGGCTTATGTAAATAACACACACACTGGAGTGTGCATAGAGGGTCCCTGAGAGGGGTGTGCATAACAGATCAGCACGGAAGAGTTGGCAGCCTTCCAGACACAGGGCGACAAGTTCGACAGGAGAAAGATACATTGATTTATTACAGAGACGGTGATAATAGAAAGTGCTGCAGTAAGGCAGAGCACATTAGAATAGGTTTAGGAACTTGTAGGATGGTAGAAAAAGGTATGACATTTTTGTCTCTTTAAGAGTTCCTGCCCTTGGAAAAGGGGAGAAACAGAACAAGGGAGATGAGGGGGAAGATGGGTTGAGAATGAGATATTATGCGGGATTGGATAATTGGATGTGTTTATCTTTGTCTGTGTTTAATTTTGTGTGTGTATGCGTGTGTGCGTGTGTTTTGTTTACCTACTGTTTCTTTTTCATTTTTGTCTTTTTTTTTCTCTCCTTTAATGAAGGCATGCGGACTACGATGCAAACTTGAAACCAAAGCCACAGGAGCACGGCAATGAAGTGCATCTTCTAGGCTGGCTGGGCAATAAACTGAGCTGAGGTGCGTAAAAAAAAAACAGAAAAAGTGCTAGGGTTGGTGATAATTACCCTTGAATGCATGTAACTTTTAGTCCACATTGCAATGGTAATTGACCTTTAAAGACAAAAATGTCAGTCTTAATCAGGCAGAGGAGCTAACTTATAGTCACATGAACATGATTTTTGCCTTCACAGGATGGTATTTAGCAGCTTGTCTATTAAGGGAGCTAATAATGTACATTATTTATAATGTGATCTGTTCATCTGTAACAATATCTATGAAATGAAACACTGGATACAATGCTATCGCTGATTACAATCTGATGCTGTAAATGTATGTATATCTTTAATACTAGTATACTTAGGAGTCTCATGTTTACTGATATAGGCACTGCTATTGGCCTGAGGAAGCGGGCTCAGACCCGTGAAACGCGTTGCCTGTGCTACCAATAAAATATTTTGTTCCTACAAAGATTTGTTGTCCTTGAGGTAAGCAACCTCAAACCTTTATCGGTTTTAAAACTGCTTTTAAATGCTTTTATATACCACCAGGGCGCCTCTTTAAACCATTTAGTGTATTAAGGGAGCTGTTCTCACATGTTCTAGCATTTTCTGCATGTGACTTACTGCATGCGCAAATCTGCATTTGTGATTTTTCAAGTCTGTTTGTTATATGTGCATGTTTTCGATTTTTATATGCATTTGTATGCAAATGTTACTTTTGTGATGTTTTGGCGGTTACCAATAAAGTTGATTTACATGAAAGATAAATCTTATTAACTAAAAAAATGGCATGCATTTTTTTTTCTGTGCTCCCATTGATTTACAATTTGATTTGATTTACAAAAACAATCATACATCGCACATGATAAAAAGCAGGCCTGCTGTCCAGATGTTAAAAGCTGAAAATGTGCAGTCACAAATTCACATATGAACGCATAAAACATGTGATGCCATTGCAATGCAGCTATTGCCATTTCGAAAAATAACTTGCAATTTCTAATAACTGTGAACCCTGCCTAAAGGAACACTGTAACATATCTATGATGAGGGGCGTACATTTAAATTCACGCTGCCAAATTTTGGTGTTGGGTGAAGTCAAAAGACGGCTCACCCCGCCCATGCTGAATGTCCTGGGTAGCGTCTATGCTATTCCTCCTCTGAGTTGTAGCTACTCGGGGGAGGGGGACACGTAATTTGAACACCGGCTATTGCCGGCGGCTGAATTAGCTCTCTTTTTTCTAATTTAAGCTTCAGCAATCGCCGGTGCCCAAATTTGTCACTGAGCGGCGAGCGCCACCATAGCCGTAAATCTATTACAGCCTAAGGAAGCGCCCAAATCATTGGAGCACCTTTGTGCAAAAATTAGCTGTCTGGTTTTTTTTTTCACATTTCTGAAAAGATTTTTTAAAGTAGTGTTGGCTTAAAATCTCAGAGAATACTGTCCGGTTGGTTTAATAGAAAGTACAGAGAAGCTGTCCGCATACATATCAGCTATTTTATTCACAAAGTTATATTCAGCAAAGTTCCTCTTTGCTGGTGAACAAGATTCAAGAGGGGGGAGTGGAATACAGAGCAGGGTATGAAAAACACCAAAAAAAGAACAAGTTTATTGACTGAATTGTTGCAGATTGTGACCCTAAGCACAGATGTGAGCTGTTGTATGTGCAAGAAAGGAGTTTGTGAAGTCCCAACTGTAATCAGCTGTATCTTGTCTGCAATAAAGATTTTGTTTTGTGAACTGTGCTGAGAGTTAAGGCTGCTGTCAAGAGAGCAGTATGTATTTTTCTATTCTTAACAATATTAGTGCTACATACGTGAACTATATAAGTGACAAACACCCCCTTCCCCCCAATGATTTAATGCCTGCATTTAAAATGTACATACCCCTCAGGAATGTGTTATCCCAGTCATCAGTGACTTGTATCAGATGCTCATTTCATACATGTTAAGCTTCCTGAGTTTCTTGAGAAGCTGTGGCATAATTAAATGGAAGAACAATTTAAAATAATCAGCTGATTTAATCTCTCTCTAATCAGTGTAATCTATTCTGAACATGCTCCTGAGACATTCATGCAAATCAGATGATTCTAACACAATAACAGCCTCATCTGATTGTCGTCTTAATCCCAGTTGTTCTTCCTCTGATGCTCCTGTCAATTGCATAATAAGAACATTTAAAGAACAAGTGCCAATGCCAATGCCTGTGTGAATCAACTGGACTGAGAAGTACACAGAAACAGAATGCCAGGATGTGAGAATATTTACCAGTGTCCAATAACGGCCTTTAACCGGCTATGCCGCGCAGGAGGATTCCTCAGGCCCTGCTGGGCCGACTTGTACAATTTTTTTTTTTTTTGCAACACGCAGCTAGCACTTTGCTAGCTGCGTGTGCACTCCGATCGCCGCCGCTCCGCGCCGATTAGCCTTTGCTCGCTGCGCCGCCCCCCCCCCCCTCCCAGACCCCGTGCGCTGCCTGGCCAATCTTTGACGTCACGACGTCGATGGTGATAGGGGAAGCCCTCCAGGAAATCCCGTTCTTTGAACGGGATTTCCTGATCAAAGATCGCCGGAGGCGATCGAAGCGGGTGGGGGGATGCACGCTGCACATGATTTAAAAAAAAAAATTAAGAAAAAAACTGCTGTGCTGCCCCCTGGCGGTTTCTAATAGACCGCCAGGAGGGTTAAGGTGCGTACACACGCACTACTGGTTAGAACAACAGGTCCATCAGACCCTTCCGCTGGGCAGGCGTTCTCCCGACAGTAGTGCGTGTGTAGTCTGTCAGACAGACTGATAAGGCTGTTTCTGAACGATCCTCTCAGCTCAGTTGTGTGCTAAGAAAAGACCTGTGGTTCTCCTACAGGTGTCACCTGCCTGCTTTGCCTATACTTAAAAACAGCTCCGATGATGCATTCAGCAACAGGAAAATGTCATTGCAAAACCAATATAACCTCAGTTTTGTTAAGCACATGTTACCCGTACAGATAACGCTTGATTCACTAACCGGCACTAAGCCGGTTAGTGTGCCTTATCACTTAGTGGGCTCAAACTACAGCGCTAACCTTATCTGAGGTTAGTGTGCCATATCTGATGTTAGTGTGCCTTATCTGAGGTTAGTGTGCCTTATCTGCAGTTTGCAATGTAGCTTTGTCCATCTTTTAGTGTGCACCAAGCTATTTAGTGTGCACAAAGCTACTTAAAGAGACACTGAAGCGAAAAAAAAATGATGATATTATGATTTGTATGTGTAGCACAGCTAAGAAATAAAACATTAAGATCAGATACATCAGTGTAATTGTTTCCAGTACAGGAAGAGTTGAGAAACTCCAGTTGTTATCTCTATGCAAACAAGCCATTAAGCTCTCCGGCTAAGTTAGTCTTGGAGAGGGCTGTTATCTGACTTTTATTATCTCAACTGTTCCTGGACTATTTACTTTTCCTCTGCTAGAGGTGAGGTCATTACTTCACAGACTGCTCTGAAAGACTCATTTTGAATGCTGAGTGTTGTGTAATCTGCACATATTATAGAATGATGCAATGTTAGAAAAAAACACTATATACCTGAAAATAAAAGTATGAGAATATTTTCTTTGCTGCTAATCTTCTAGTAATTATTCATAGTACACAACCAATTCACTATATCATATTTTTTTTTTCGCTTCAGTGTCTCTTTAAGGCACACTAACTCAGATAAGGCACACTAACCGCAGATAAGGCACACTAACCACCTTAGCGCCGGAAAACTCTTTTTTACTCCGGCGCTAACACTTAGTGCCAGTTAGTGAATCAAGCCCCAAAAGTACAAGCATCTAAACTACCATGGGAATTATCCCTGAAGTTAAGGTGGCCATACACTGGTCGATGTGCCATTAGATCGACCAGCTGACAGATCCCTATCTGATCGAATCTGATCAGATAGGGATCGTATGGCTGCCTTTACTGCAAACAGATTGTGAATCGATTTCAGCCTGAAACCGATCACAATCTGTTCAGCTGCTCCTGCCGCCTGTCCCCCCCCCCCCGTATACATTACCTGAGGCTGGCTCCCGGGCGTCTTCTCCGCACTGCACCGCACCGCTGTTCTTGCTCCATCCCGGCGCTTCCTGTGTTACTCCGTGACCAGGAAGTTCAAATAGAGCGCCCTTTTTTTCAACTTCCTGGTCACCGGAGTGACACAGGAAGTATAAGCGTACACTGGGACATGCGGAAATGCGGTGCAGCGAGGAGAAGAGGACCCCGGAGCCAGCTTCAGGTAATGTATACATGCTCGGATCGGGCCCGAATCGTACGCCGCAAGCGACGCGCTCCTACCGCCGGGCGATCGAGGGTAATTTCCCGCACGGCGCGATCGACGGACCGATCCGATTTCGGGAGGGAATCGGATCGGCGGGTGCGTTTAGCGCAAGCGATTGGCAGCAGATTCGATCCCAGGATCGGATCTGCTGTCGAAACGGCCGTGAATCGAGCCAGTGTATGGCCTGCTTTACTTATAAGCCTGAGGAAATAGCAATTTAGTGCATGATCCAAATTATCTTCTCTTTGGCTTTGTTCACATCTAAAATTGCAATAGCTGAGGCCAGCATTTTACGATTTTGTGAGTGATTTTTTTTCCACTCCCGGCGCTTACCTGCGCACTACGATTTTTTGTGAAGCGCTTTGCTAAGCGCTTTTGTAGAGCAATTCAGTTTTTTTCACTTCTTGACATCAGTCAGGAAGTGAACTCTTTCACCTGAAAATAAATAAATACAATGTATTTATTCATGAAAGCGCGAATGCAATCGCTGCACAAAGCGATTGTGTGACCTTTTTGCGCTTTTTCTATACCTTCCATTATAGCAAAATCACCCCAGAAATGGTGCAGGCAGTGCTCTGGTCAGCGGAAAGCAGACAAAACACACAGATATGAACAGTCCCATGAGGAATTGCACTAGAACTTTTAGGCTGGTTTCACACCAGGACGTTGCGTTTTAGGGGACGTTAAGGTCGCATAACGTGCCCCTAATGCAACGCATGGTGGTCTCTGATGTTGACGTCAGAGTGAGCCGCGTTGTGCCGCTCACTCTGGCGTCCGTGATGCCGTGATGCGTATTCTTGGACGCATGCGGCATCACGTGGTCCCGCCCGGCCAATCGCCGCACAGAGCGGCCGCTCCAGGAAGAAAACACTGCACGTCACTGAGTGCAGTGAATATTAATTAGCCATGTGCCTGGCCGCTCTCCGCTCCTCCCCAATGTTACTGAGCATGTGCAAGCAGTCTAACGCGGCTCTGCTGCTCATTAAGTACTGCATGCAGTACGTTGTCTTATGGCGCAGCGTTACTAAGTAACGCAACGTGGGCACTGTGAACAGCACATTGATTTTTCATTGCTGTGCAGTGGGGTGCGTTACAGGCTGCTCTAACGTGCGCCTGTAACGTCCCACTGTGAAACCAGCCTAAAGCTCAACACACACCATACAATCTTGGTTGTACAGATTTACCAAATCTATGTAGTATAAGGGCCAACAGATTGAAAATACCTTGAATGATTGATTGGATAAGCCCTTATACTACATGAAAGTGGTAAGATTGAACAACCAAGATTGTATGGTGTGTGTTGAGCCTTATGGTGGCCATACATGGTACAATTTTTTCATACAATCTTACCATTTCTATGTAGTATAAGGGTAAATTAAGTGAATATACTGAAAGGATAATTTAGGCAGTTCCCTTATATTACATAGAAATGGTAAGATTGTATGAAAAAATTGTACCATGTATAGCCACCATAAGGGTGATTTTCAAAATCGCTGGCACCCTAGGTGTGATCAAACCCTTAGGGCTGGTGCACACCGAGCGGGTTTTCTGGCGTTTTCACAGGCGCTTGCGGCTGCGGATACACTTGGTTAATGTATCTCAATGGGGTGGTTCACACCAGAGCGGGAGGCGTTTTGCTGAAACGCATACTCCCGGGGTGAGGCATTTTTTGGATTGCGGAGGCGTTTCTGTCTCAATGTTAAGTATAGGAAAAACGCAAACCGCTCGGAAAAACGGCAGATCAGAGCAGTTTGCCAGGCGGTTTTGTTACAGAAGCTGTTCAGTAACAGCTTTACTGTAAGAATATATTAAATGTACTACACTGAAATCCTCAGCAGCTATCCGCAAAACACCTAATAAAAATAAAAAAAGTGTTTCAAAATCTGCTAGCGGGTTTTGGTGTGCACCGGGCCTTAAGGTGCGTACACACATGCGACTATAGTCGTTTGTAACGATCGTTCCCCGATCTTTACCAACGACGATCGTTACAAAAAACGAACCACCGACTATTAAGGCAAACGACGAACGAGCCAAATCGCTACAAAAGAAAGTTCTGTCTCGGCGGATTTTAACCAACGACGATCGTTTACAAAAGTAGTACATCGTTGGAAACGGTCGTTCGTACTAGGCTTGACATGCGCATTTCACTATTTCTCTGTGAAACTTCTCATTTTTATGCGCAGGCGCAATAGTTGCTTTACGTGATGTAACGTTTGTTCTAACGATCAGATCGTTACACACCTTTTAAAACTATCTTTACTTAGGTCGTTCTTTCATCACTTAAAAGTTCGTCCGTCGTTCTCAACGAACGATCGTTGTCGCATGTGTGTACGTAGCATTACTCTGTGCAACAACCTCTGCAAAAATATGCATAGCAACTTACATTCAATACATCTAGTTCTCTATGCATTTTCCTGTGGAAATGCTGCTGGTGGTGGTGGGGAAGGCTTTTGTTGAATCAAAACTTCCATCATGTTTTTACCTGATACTAATAAGCTACCAATGGCCTGGTAGCAGTCAGCAGGATCAGATTTTCTACCACTCCAATTGCTGATCAGATTAGCAAACAATTATCTCATGCCTGCAATGAATTCACTGGGAATGGCACTGCAAATGGGTAAACACATGGGTGAGTATACAGCTTCATCTTTTCAAACCACAACGTCCCAGCTTGAATCTGCAGAATAAATGTAACCTGAAGCGAATCTAAATGGCAGAGTGAACACGATGTAATAATTGTCTGGGCTTTAAATGCTTCAATATCTATGTGAAAGAGGTGAGAGGAAGTGTGCAAATTGCAGCTAAATAAGGAGTTTACAGATTATCTGCATAGCAGCTAGCGAGGTGTGATGATGATGGCCACATGCAGTGATGTCTAAAAAGTGTATGAACAGAGCTGTTTCTTTTTTTTTTTTTCACTGGAAAATATTTCTATTGAGAAACACAAATTTGTCATTTGTCTGCCTGTCTTCTTTAGCTTAATATAGCGTCCTTCCCTGAATTTGGCTTTTAAAGCGGACCTGAACTCTGAACTTTCTCTCTGCTCTAAGGCTACTTTCACAGTAAGACGTTATCTATCGCATCTATTCCATTGAGGCGACGTATCGCTGGTTTGTAAATAAACATTATTTACAAACCAGCGATACGTCGCCTCAATGGAATAGATGCGATCTATAGCCAGATGAACACTATGATGTATAGGGGTACTGAATACAGGTATATGTGACTAATTTTGAGTAAGATTGAAGTCTATTACTTATATACTTAATGTGTTATCAATAGATACTAGTCCCCCATAGAGATATATGGAGAGGAGGAGTTTTGTATTTAAATGAGTAGTACCCCATCAGGTCCTCTCTTTTGAACACTTGATTTGATTGGTTACTCTGGTGTGTATATATGTGTTGTGTTTGAACATGTACTCAGAACCTGGCAACATGAAGAAGGGCAGGAGCCCGAAACAGCGGACTGTCTTGCCTATTGGTTCTTTTTAATGTGTTTGTTTTTTTGATATTAATAAAACAGAATTTACCCTAATGCTGGGTACACACGATGAGATTTCCCGTTCGATTTGCGGATCGATTCGATTAAATCAAACATGTTCGATTGGATTTCGATCGTTTTTTCCGTCGATTTTGCATACCTATCATGAAAAAAACGATCGAAATCCAATCGAACATGTTTGATTTAATCGAATCGATCCGTTCGATCCCGGGAATCGAACGGAAAATCTCATCGTGTGTACCCAGCATAAGAGGCAGTGCGGACTTCCACTTTGATCTATAACTACTAATCTCTGTGGTATCCGGAGACAAGTCCTGCACACCTCACCCCCTTTCCTTTGATTAAGGGTGGTATGCCAGAAGAGTGCGATTGGCTCTTTCTTATATTTTCTTCGTCGAAGGAGGCAGTTCTGGGTCCATTCCCTTTCCTGACCTGTTGCAGGACTCCTCAAAGTTTTTCAAGTACATGAGGAAGTCCATTTCCAGGTAAGATTGCATAGTTTTGTTTTATGTTTTAAAGTGTGTCCTACATAAATAATTAGTAATTACCTAATTGTGTTCCTATTATATAGGATGTTTGGCATTCTGTTTGGGCAATTTGTTTCATTATTTGTTATAAGACTACAATTGCTTATAATCTGAACAAGGTACTTGCACAGCTTTTCACAGTGCCTTGCCATTTACTGACAGTATAAATTACTAATGGGAGGTTAGTGTGGGAAGCAGGAGGGTGAGGTTCCTAGCCATTGATTTCAGAGGCAGAGGGGAGGAGGGAAGCTGAGAGGGGACTGAATTTAAAGGGAACATAAACTGAGAGGGAAAAAGACAGAGGCGCTCAGTGTTGATGATACTGGCAGATGCTGTTTACTCCTATCTGTTATTGCCTGATGAAGCGGGTTTGTATCCCGCGAAACGCGTTGCACTTTATTTGGAGTATCCAATAAAATTGTTTTGACTGAAAATCCACAGTCGTGTGTTCTGCTTGGAATAGGTGAGTGAGTCCACCACTGCCTCCTCTATTACCAAGATTGGTTTTTAAGTTCTTTTAGTGTTTTTTTTTTATCCTGTTGGCACCTCTGGTATCCTATTATCTATAAACTGAGAGTGATAGGGATGCTTCCTTTTAAACAATACCAGTTGCCTAGCATCCTGCTGATCTCTGTGGCTGCAGTAGTGGCTGAATCACACACCTGATACATGCATGCAGCTAATCCAGTCTGACTTCTGTCAGAGCACCTGATCTGTATGCTTGTTCAGGGGCTGTGGCTAAAAGTATTAGAGACACAGGATCAGCAGGAGAGTGAGGCAACTGTTATTATTTTAAAAAGAAAAATCCTTATCCTTTTCAGTTTAGGTCCCCTTTATACACAGGCAAGCTGATAGCATCTCCAGCCCTCAGCCTCTGACAATGGGACAAACAGAACATGGCTGGCCTCATTGTATCACATGAATAAATAATCATAAACTGTTGAAGCTGTATATATATATAATTTGAAGTACTTGTTATGTTTGTTGTGAAATAGTGGTTATGTGTTGATTGTTTTGTTTCTTGTTTGTATTGTAGTTTTTATGTACTGCTGGATTTGGTGAGATCTGATCTCACCAAGGGTCACACCAACTTTCGGCAGAGCATATCTGCGGAGGAGAAGCTGTTGGTGACCTTGAGGTATTGTGATAGTAGCTATTGGATATTGTTCATGTGTATGTAATGTATCATTTGCATTTTTACTGTATGATAAAGTCTCAATACGTAGACAAGATGAGGTAAAAAGACAGTGGGAACCTATCATTATGGAGGGTGGAGAGGGGGGTGGGGACAGTGTAAAGATTAAGGAGGTTGGTAAAAATTCAAGTAGCCCATTTCATGTAAACAAAATTGGTAAATGTGGTGGTAAAAATATAAAGTGCATGGTAACCAATGCTCGGAGCCTTGCAAATAAAATAGACGAACTAGAGTTCATTCTGAATGACAAAGGCTATGACATTGTGGGAATAACCGAGACATGGATGGATGAAAGCCATGACTGGATAGCTAATTTAAAAGGATACAATGTGTTTAGGAGGGATAGAACAGGGGAAAAAGGTGGAGGGGTTTGTCTGTTTGTTAAGAATTCTCTTACAGCTGTCCTCAACGATGAGATGGAGGAAGATTGCGAAGATGTGGAGTCCGTTTGGGTAAATATTCATGGTGGAAATAAAAGTTGCCAATTGCTTATTGGGGTATGCTACAGGCCACCTCTTATTAATGAAGCTGCAGAACTGCGATTACTACAGCAGATTGAAAAAGCTGCAGGTAAAAATGAGGTCATAATTATGGGCGACTTCAACTTTCCAGACATTGACTGGAGTATTGAGGCTACCCATTCTGGTAAAAGCAGCAGATTTCTGGCAGCACTACAGGACAATTACTTGACTCAAATGGTAACTGAACCAACTAGGGGGAATGCGTTACTGGATTTGATCATTTCTAATAGACCAGATAATGTATCAAATGTGCAGGTTCAAGAACATTTGGGAAATAGTGATCACAACATGATAACGTTTGATCTGGTGACTGATAGGCCACGGGGCAGCGGGACCACTAAAACTATGAATTTTAGAAAAGCAAAGTTCACTCAAATTAGGCAGGCACTAAGTTTGGTGAACTGGGATAATGTACTACAAGGGGAAGACACTGAAGGGAAATGGCAAGCTTTTAAACTTATACTCAATCAATACTGTAGTATGTATATCCCATATGGAAACAAAATGTCTAGGAATAAAAAAAGGCCTCTATGGATGAATAGAAAGGTTAAAGATAAAATGAAGAGGAAAAAGAATGCCTATAAGGTCTTAAAACAGGAGGGGACCGAGGCTGCACTAAGCAATTATAAGGAGTGCAATAAAAATTGTAAAAAAGAAATTAGGCAGGCAAAGATTGAAGCTGAAAAACAAATCGCTAAGGATATCAAATCTAACCCAAAAAAGTTTTATAAGTACAATAACTCTAAAAAAAGAAAGGTTGACTGTATAGGACTCCTAAAAGATGAGGATGGGAACTCAATGGTGGATGACCAAGGTAAGGCAGAGTTATTAAATGCTTTCTTTGCTTCTGTCTTCACAAAAGAAACAGCACTGTTGCAAACTACAGAGGCGGAAGAGTCTCAATCTTCTAACTGTAATATTAAATACTTAACGCAGGAAGAAGTGAAGGCAAGACTAAATAAATTAAAAATAGACAAGGCACCTGGCCCGGATGGCATGCATCCTCGGGTCCTAAGGGAATTAAGTTCAGTTATAGATAAACCCCTTTATCTTATCTTTTGTGACTCTCTTGCAACTGGCAGAGTCCCAGTGGATTGGCGTACAGCCCACGTTTTCCCATTATTTAAGAAGGGCAAAAAATCTGATCCAGGAAATTATAGACCTGTAAGTTTAACATCAGTTGTATGCAAACTATTTGAGGGGTTACTAAGAGATACTATACATGACTTCATAGTAGAAAATAATCTTATTTCTCAGCATCAACATGGGTTTACTAAAGACAGGTCCTGTTTGACTAACATGCTCAGCTTTTATGAGGTAGTGAATGCTAATATGGATATTGGGAATGCTGTAGATGTGATATACTTGGACTTTGCAAAGGCCTTCGACACTGTTCCCCACAAAAGTCTGGTGCAAAAGTTGAGGATGCAAGGAAGAGTCTGTGTTCATGGATAGGGAACTGGCTAATGGACAGCAAACAAAGAGTTGTGGTCAATGGATCGTACTCAAAATGGGAGACTGTTAGCAGTGGGGTCCCACAGGGGTCTGTTCTGGGTCCAGTGCTCTTCAATTTATTTATTAATGACCTAGCAGATGCAGTAGTGAGCAATGTTGCTATTTTTGCAGATGATACAAAATTGTGCAGAATCATCAACTCTCAGGAAGATAGTGTCATATTGCAACAGGATCTGGATAGGATGGCTATATGGGCACATACATGGCAGATGAAATTCAATGTTGACAAATGTAAGGTCATGCATTTTGGACGTACTAATGGTCTAGCACCATACAAAATAAATGGGATACAGTTGGGGACATCAAACTTGGAGAAGGACTTAGGAGTACTCATTGACAACAAGTTAAATAATCGTACTCAATGCCAAGCAGCTGCAGCTAAAGCTAACAAAATTTTGGGATGCATTAAAAGGGAAATAAAAACTCGAGATGCTAGCATAATATTGCCCCTGTTTAACTCTCTAGTAAGGCCACATCTGGAATATGGAATTCAGTTCTGGGCACCACATTACAAAAAAGATATTGCCGTTTTAGAGCAGGTGCAGAGACGAGCAACAAAATTGATGCGTGGGATGGAAGGTCTCACTTATCGAGAAAGGTTAGATAAACTGGGTTTATTTAGTCTAGAGAAAAGACGCCTTAGAGGGGATCTAATTAACATGTATAAATACATCAGAGGGCAATATAATACCTTGGCGGATGAGCTTTTTGTCCCTAGGCCTTCTCAAAGGACTAGAGGACATGATCTGCGCATGGAGGAAAAACGTTTTAGCCATTTATTTAGGAAAGGGTTCTTTACAGTTAGAGTGATTAAGATGTGGAATGCATTGCCACAGGAAGTCGTTATGGCAAACTATATACCTGCATTTAAAGGGGGCTTAGATGCTTTCCTTGCGTTGAAAGACATCCATGGCTACAATTGCTAGGTAATGCCTAATGATGTTGATCCAGGGATTTTATCTGATTGCCATCTGGAGTCGGGAAGGAATTTTTCCCTTTAGGCGCTAATTGGACCATGCCTTGTAAGGGTTTTTTCGCCTTCCTCTGGATCAACAGGGATATGTGAGGGAGCAGGCTGGTGTTGTACTTTATACTGGTTGAACTCGATGGACGTATGTCTTTTTTCAACCAAAATAACTATGTAACTATGTAACTATGATATGGTTTTTAATTGTTTTTTTTCTCTCTTTTCAGATACCTTGCAACAGGCCAGTCTTTTTCTTCCCTGTTATATTGTCTTCGGCTGGGGGTGTCGACCATCAGCTACATAGTGCGCGACACATGCCAAGCCATCTGCTTGCGGGTGGCACCTAGGCATCTTCGCCCACTGGAGGAAGCAAATTGGCAAGATATTGCCAATTTGTTTTGGGAGAAGTCCAAATTCCCCAACTGCCTAGGTGCCATTGATGGCAAACACATACGGCTAGTCATGCCTCCGTTCAGTGGCAGACGTTATTTTAATTACAATAAATATTTTTCTCTTGTTTTGATGGCTATAGCTGATGCCAAGTCAAGGTTTATTTATATTGATGTGGGATCATATGGGAGTTCAAGTGACTCATTCATCTTTCAGCATTCCAATTTTTACCGCAACATGATGAATGATAGCTTGAACTTTTAAGCCCCCATGCCTTGGCTTGGCACTACTGGTCCTCCTCGGCCATTCACTCTCATTGGCGATGAAGCCTTTGGACTGAGCCAACACCTCATGCACCCTTTTTCTTCTCGGTTCTTGTCTGCGGATCGCAGGAATCATACCATGTTTAATTTTCATTTGTCCCAGGCAAGGCAGGTTGTGGAGTGTGCCTTTGGTGTTTTGGCCAATAAGTGGCGAGTTTTGCACACCTCCATCAACCTGAATGTTTCCAATGCCATCTCTGTTGTGAAAGCAACATGCGTGTTGCACAATTTTGTTTTGGACCTTGAGGGTGTGTCGCCAGATGTCAGCGATGTCTGCCATCTGCGCGGTGTCCGGGCAAACCCACCACGGGGTACAAGGGATTGCTTGTCACTCCGTGATGATTTGATTCATTTTTTTTTTTTGCATGAGGGTCGAGTTGATTGGCAGGACAATTAGCCTTTTTTTTTTTTTCTCTGTTTATGCACATTTTTTTTTTGATTACCTTATTGTTTTTTAGTGGGTAATCAAATTTGAATAGTGTAGGGTCCCAGGGGTGTAGCAATCAGTATAGCAACCATAGCGGTTGCTATGGGGCCCGCAGCAGCCCTACTTCACAGGGGGCCCGTGGCTCAGCAGAGGACTTTTTTTTCATTTATTATTATTATAATGCTGGTCTGGTCCCCCCCCCAATAATTATAAAAGAGCGGGCCCCCCGCCGGCCCACAGTAGTCCCCCCTTCTCTTAAAGTGGCTGTCTGACTGGTGTGAGGAGGGGGACTACTTTTGGCCGGCGCGCATTGATACTCCCTGGCGGCCGGACGACAATTACTCTATAGTTCCAGCTTCCGGCCAGCCAGGGAGGAAGAAGGAGGAGTGACGTGGCAACTGCCTCACGGAGAGGGAGCGAACTGCGTACTGGCTTGGCTGCCTCTGCCTCAGAGGCTCAGAGTGTGGCGAGCGACTGGAGCTGGAGCAGAGGAGCTTGCCCTGGACCCGAGGAGGAGCGGAGTGACCCAAGCCGACCCATCACCCGTCCTCACGCCAGGCAAGCTGCAGCAGGACTGTGTAAGTATGGCTGCTGTGGTCTGTGGATGGAGGTGCGAGGGGGCCGATTGGGGGGGGGAGGGGGGGGGATGGGGTCCGGGGGGAAATCTGCTGCCAATAAGATTGCATTTGTGGGGAAATCTGCTGCCAATAAGATTGCATTTTGTGGGGAAATCTGCTGCCAATAAGATTGCATTTGTGGGGAAATCTGCTGCCAATAAGATTGCATTTGTGGGGAATTTTGCTGCCAATAAGATTGCATTTCGTGGGGAAATCTGCTGCCAATAAGCTTGCATGTTGTGGGGAATTCTGCTGCCAATAAGATTGCATTTTGTGGGGAAATCTGCTGCCAATAAGATTGCATTTTGTGGGGAAATCTGCTGCCAATAAGATTGTATTTTGTGGGGAAATCTGCTGCCAATAAGATTGGATTTTGTGGGGAAATCGGCTGCCAATAAGATTGAAGTTTGTGGTCGGCCGGGCGGCCGGCCCTGCACCATGTGGTCTGGAAAAAAGTGGCCTTCCCTGCCAGTGAAGTTGGACAGCACACTGCTAAGGTCTTGTATATTTGGCCCCACTCATGACCACGCCCACATGCTGTTGTGATCATCCTCTTTTTTTTGGAAATCAAAATATGGTCACCCTAGGCTAACCTATATGCTGGGGGGGGGGGAGTGGCACCCATGTCTGGCTAACCTATATGCTGGGGGGCAGTGGCACCCATGTCTGGCTAACCTATATGCTGGGGTGGTAGTGGCACCCATGTCTGGCTAACCTATATACTGGGGGAGGGCAGTGGCACCCATGTCTGGCTAACCTATATGCTGGGGGGGAAGTTACACCCATGTCTGGCTAACCTATATGCTTCGTGGGGTTGGAAGGTTGTGGGGGGGCCATAAAATGTTTTTGCTATGGGGGCCAGTCATTTCTAGCTATGCCCTCCCTCTATGAGATAGGCCTTGCCGTTGGCAGAAGGGCTTAACCACATTCACGTTGAATTGTGGGACCAACAATCTCGCAGTAATTTAAATCCTGTATGTGGTAAGTATGTAGTCATTCAATATGGGAAAGTAGTATTTGAATGTACATAAAATTATATTACTTTTGTCATGGATGCGACGAAAACTGTGCATTAATGATGGAACAATATAAATTATGCACTTTCCATTATGCGTCAAAAACGGCGCATTGACAATACATGTATTATCAATGTGACGATAACGGCGCATGTGATGCGGCGATAAGCAGTCATGTGACTTTTATAAATCATGTGAACAGGAAGCTACTGTACAGACGTGCCATGCGTGCGACAATAACGGGGCATGTGATGCGCCGATAAGAGGTCATGTGACTTTTATAAATCATATGTCAACAGGAAGCTACTGTACACACTTCCTGTATTGTGCAGTGGATGCAACAGTTAGAAAAATGCCTCCTGCAGCATTTACCAAGGATGACAAATTGCTGTTGGCACAAGTAAGATTCAAAACCATAAATCAATGTAGTACATTGTAGATGTTTTTACACTGTCATACTGTTATTGCTGCTGCTTAAGTTGAGAAAAGTATATTTGTCCATAATGGTGGAATGTGTTTTCATTGTGTCTGTTATATGAATATAGTTGTGTTGTGTACACACACTTCATTACATTTATATTGTGCAATGTGGGCTAGATGTCATGCATTTCGCTAGCCAATGGAAATGCTTTATAGCCTAATCCCTGAATTTATGAACAATAATGAATAATTGTACCATAACTAAAACTGTTACTACAGTGTGACTGTAACACATGTGATTGTATGTTTAGCTTGTACAATATATGGACCGATTGTTTACTTTTCTATGTTGAGATGATGATTTCATGCCACTATGATCTGGTTTCAGAAGCGCCGGATCCTGATGCGGGTACAAAGAGCCATCATGGAAAAGTACCACCACTACCACTCACTGGATGCCATTAAAAAAGGTGGTCAGTTGTCAAGCGGCAGGATCCGGATTACATCTGCATCATTAGGCGGGACTTGGCAGAAGGTAATTTCTACTTACTTGACATGCAGACCTTGTTAATGGCTCATGTCCTATACTATATTTATTAGCTAGAGGTGCCCCTGACTGTAGTGAGAAATGGTCACTGGAATGCTGACACCTGGGTGAGTAACCTCCCATGTACACTCCCATTGGGACCCTACATAGGCAAAGTGGAGTGAGGCACCCTTTTATCATCAGGTGCCTGTAGGCACGTGCCTACAGTGCCTTAGGGTAAATTCGGCCCTTGGCCTCTTTGTACACCAAAACCAAACCAACACCCCACCTTTAAATCAATACACACCATTTGATTAGTACAAGCACCTCACCCACAATCAATATTTCAACACTCCCCCCCACCACCACCACAAACAGGCTACCCCCTCTGTTCAAATAGTTTGAATTAAACAAAAGCAATCAGCCTCTCTCCCCTTACCTTGTTCATGCAAGCATCCTGAGAGAATAGTGTGGTACAGACCCTAGCCCTACAGGATGTTAGCCTCAACAAGGTAAGGTTAGAGAGGCTGTGTGCTGGTGTTTATTTGGGTAATTTGTAAATGTAGTGTAAATTATGATGGATGTTAGCTGTTTGCTATTGGTATAACAAATAACGGGGTGGCCTGTGTACTACTTGTAACGATAGGTGTCAGCAACCAGAGGGAGAATCTGATCCTTGGCGATCCGCAGTATCCCCAAGAATACAGATATGCCCGATTATTGAGGATCTGCGAAATCGTCAATAATCAGATATGTCTAACCTCTAGACACCGGAGAGAGTGTAAGTGTTTGGTGCAACAGTAACAACTCTGAGTAAAGACCACTAGAGGAGCTGGCGGCCTAAGACTCCTGAGGAATTCACCCCTGAGCGGTGGGTGATATTCCTGTAGCCTGTGGACCCCTGAGCGAGGGACCAAGGCTGGGTTGCAGGGAGCCCTGCTGCTAATATGTAAGATTTTGCCCTGAACTGGGCTAACGTAACACAGCAATAACACAATCCTAGTCTGGGGTGTGAGGTCCGTATTCACAACACCCTGGAACTAGTCTGGAGTATAACATAAATGATAATACAGTTCCCTAGTCTTGGATGTGAGGGCCCTGATCTCAACACCCTGGAACTATGCTAGAGAATACACAGAAGATACACAGTATTCCTAGTCTGGGGTGTGAGGGCCTTGATCTCAACACCCTGGAACTGGTCTAACAAATAATACAATTCAATTAGTACTTTAAGCTATCAAGAATCTGACTCAGTGTGGATTCCCAGCTCCAGCCGGTTCTGGCACACTGTCGGGTCTAGCTAAGGTCTGAGTGCCTTCACGCAAGTGTTAGCAATGGCAGACAACCAGCAACTGACAAGCAGCAGAATATATAGTTGCTGGACTCTGCCGCCCCGCCCGAGCCATTCAACCAATCATGAGTCCTGCAGGAATCAGCTGATCTTCCTGATCAGCTGACACTTCCCCTGCTGGTATAAAGATCCTGAGTTCAGGCCCGCGCGCGCGTAGCTCTCCATCTGCCTATGTGCACTAACAGACCCAGCCACACCAAGCGCATGCTGCTGCATGCAAACCGCCGTGTTGGACGCGGAAACAGCCGCTTTGCTGTCAGGACATGCAGCGGCTTTTCCGCATTCCACCATACTACCAGACGCGTGTCTATGCGTGCAAACCGCCGCTTTGGACGCGGAGTCAGCCGCCTTGCTCTTGGCATATGCGGCGGCTTTTCCGCGTTTTCTCACACTACTCATAAATGAACGTTGTTTTGTCATTAAAATTTGGAACCTGATATTTATATAGTATTGTACTTGTGTATGTACAATATTTGATCCCAACATGTGTCTTTTTTTTATGTACACAGCTTCAAGACAGAGGAGGGCACATAGGCCTGGTCAGGCCCCTCCCCAGCAACCACCCCAATGTTTGCAAAGAATTTTAATAATTGATGAATCTTCCTCTGAAGAGGACACACGATTATGAGGACTAAATTTTACATTGTATATTATTTTGTGTCAGTTTTTGTATAAGTGTTTGGATTTTTCAATTTTAAAGTTTAAAAAAAAAAACACCTTTTTATAAAGGCTTTTTCTAAACTCAAACATGGCTTCATTATTTAAAATGAATATGTAATGGACCTGTACACAAATGGAAAATGAGCATACACACCACATACAAAAAAAATAAAATAAATAAATAATATATATATATATATATATATATATATATATATATATATATATATATCCATATATATGTTTTGTTGGTCCCTGCACCCCCACATCTGCACCCTCCATCTCCTGGCACACCCACTGGAACTTGCCATTTATGTGTTTTCTGTGATTGTGCTCAACAACTGCAATGGTGGCGGATTTTTGAACAATAACCATCCTTGTGTGTAATGTAATTTTTAGCCATTATACAATTTACATTACAAACATTGGTAGGTATGTTTGTGTTGATAAATAACACATACATAAGATTTTTGGTCATGCAATGGGTTACACATGTGATTTGTCCTATGCGTTGATGTGGTTAATAGAGATGGCCCAAACGGTTCGCCGGCGAATGGTTCCCGGCGAACTTCCGTTGGTTTACATTCGCGGAGAACCGCAAACTTTTGCGGAAGTTTGGTTCGCCCCCATAATGCACCATTAGGGTCAGCTTCGACCCTCTATATCACCGTAAGCAGGCACATTGTAGCCAACCAGGCTGCACTCTCTACTGGAGCCAATCCCCCCCCCCTTGTAAAAGGCAGGCAGCATCAGGCTTTGGACTCACTCGTGTGCCTGCAGTAGAGAAGGGACAGCTGCTGTAGACTCTCTCATAGGGAAATATTAGTTAGGCTCTTGTAGGCTTGTTAGCTTGCTCCTTGCTGATTCTTATTGCTAAAATAGCACCCTACAACAGCTCTTTTGAGAGCTAATCTTGTTCTTGTGATCTATTTTTTTTTATGTTGCCCACTGACACTGCATTATACAGCCCTATCTGTTGCAGCTGGACCTTGGTAATCACTATACTGTGCCAGGCCCTGTCTAACTATCTATACTGGGACACCTACCTATGCCTAGCTAACTACTGGGGCACCTGCCTACCTATACAAGAACACCTACTTATGCCTAGCTAACTACTGGGGCACCTACCTACCTATACGGGAACACCTACCTATGCCTAGCTAACTACTGGGGCATCTACCTACCTATATGGGAACACCTACCTATGCCTAGCTAACTACTGGGGCCCCCACCTACCTATACGGGAACACCTACCTATGCCTAACTAACTACTGGGGCACCTACCTACCTATATGGGAACACCTACCTATGCCTATCTAACTACTGGGACACCTACCTATGCCTAGCTAACTACTGGGACACCTACCTACCTGCACTCTGGCCATGGTGCGCGCCAGTCCAGTACGGCCGTTACTACACAAACAGCTGTTTGCAGTGTGTTACACAGTGAGTTTGGTGCGTCAGTGTGAAGCAGTACTCTAATTAAACTCCCTGATTGATGTATACACATGCAAGATGTTTTAAAGCACTTTAGGCCTGCAATTTAGCATTCAATGTGATTTCTGCCCTTAAAACGCTGCTTTGCGTCAAATCCTGATTTTTCCCGGGGACTTTTGCCGTGTATCCCACTCCGCCATGCCCCCCTCCAGGTGTTAGACCCCTTGAAACATCTTTTCCATCACTTTTGTGGCCAGCATAATTTTTTCTATTTTTCAAAGTTCGTCTCCCCATTGAAGTCTATTGCGGTACGCGAAAGTTCGCACGAACCGAACTTTCACGAACCCGGTTCGCGAACCGAAAATCGGAGGTTTGGGCCATCTCTAGTGGTTAATCTGGAAATGGGAAGGCTGCGTAAGGTAAGGGAGAAGTTTATGGTGTTTAAAGCACGCATAGATGTAAATGAAACTATAAAATAAAGTTTAATCATGTATGTTCAAACAATGATGATGGCACTATTCAGCATTGGTGTTTGGCTACCAAGCTATTACGCCATAAACTGACGAACTTCCTATACCAAGTATGCATCCGAGTTTGAAAAAATAAATAAATAAAAATAAAACAGTATTTCCATCTACAGCTATTTATTTTTTCAAACTCAGATGCATACTTGGTATAGGAAGTTCATCAGTTTATGGCGTAATAGCTTGGTAGCCAAATATATATATGTATAGTTCATTATAACATCTATTTCCAACTAACGATTTCCATCTACATCTACCTGGCTATCTGGGGTTCTCTTTGGACAACTGTTGAACACAAAAGGCAAGGCCATGCCTGGCTACATATCCTTAAGCAGTGGCTGGATGGTGTAATGGTTAAGGGCTCTGCCTCTGACACAGGAGACCAGAGTTCAAATCCTAGCTCTGTCTGTTCAGTAAGCCAGCACCTATTCAGTAGGAGACCTTAGGCAAGTCTTCCTAACACTGCTACTGCCTATAGAGCGTGCCCTAGCGGCTGCAGCTCTGGTGCTTTGAGTCTGCCAGGAGAAAAGCATGATATAAATGTTATTTGTCTTGTCTAATTTTTCTTTTGGATTGAGCATAAATGGTACATGCTAGGCTAGCTTCAGCTAGTATTGTTGGTGGTATAATGGATATGTTAGTTACCTACAATACACTGAGACCTGGGTTCAATCCCCAGCCACGGTATGTAAGCTGGCTTTTGAAAAACTGGAATTCCCTGGCAGATGAGACCCTCCTCCCTCTGGTAGGTGGGAGGAGGGAGGAGGGTGGAGGTCCAGGTATTAGAACCCTTGAAACATGTTTTCTATCATTTTTCCAGCCAGTAGAAATGTTTCAAAATTTTGAGGTTCGCCTCCCTATTGAAGTCTAATGCGGTTCGCGAACTTTTTCGCGAACCGAACTTTCCGCGGAGGTTCGCGAACAGGGTTCGCGAACCGAAAATCCAAGGTTCGCGAGATCACTAGTGCCGCTGCCTACACCCAAGGACCAGACCAGGCATTGGAGGGAGGAAGATGGTGGAGACAGAAGAACACTGCTGGTATAATGCAGAACTGCCACTAGCAAGACAGAGGGTGAGTGCCCTGCTTGCACCTGTGTGCACCATATATCTATATCACAGGGAGGGGAGCAGAGCAGAGTGGAGGCAAGGGCTATCCACATTGTAGGGTAGGAAGTGGGGCAGCAGCATCTCTGCATCAAGAGGGAGAAAGAGAGGGACAGGGGGTCATTCAGTGAGGGGAGCCACCTCTCCTACATAAGTTGCCTGTAGGCATGAGTCTTATGGTAAATCCAGCCAAGAATATCTGCACAGGAATCCTCTATCCCGCACAGCTGATCATGCTCAGGGGACTTGTCATGTCTCGGGATGAGTAGAACCACACACTTGTGGAAATGCAGAAAACAAGGCAGAGAGGGCTCCAGTGAACAACATGAGCTTGATTCACAAAAGTGTGATAACTGCTAGCACGGCAGTTATCACGCGATCTGCCGCGCTCGAAGGTTTGCATGCGTAAAGGATTACATTTGCATGTAAACGAAGGTTTGCATGCGATCATGTGTGCGTTTCACGCTCGTGATCACGCGCAAACCTTTATTTATACGCGAGCGTAATCCTTTACCACGCTAGCAGTTATCACACTTTTGTGAATCAAACCCCTAGAGTGCAATGGGTAAGACTAAGTCATAGTTAGGCATACATGTTATAACTCCAAAGGTGATTTGGGCACTCGGTGAGCCGAGTGATGGCTCACCCTGCTGCCACTCAAATTCCCGGTTGCATTTGATACTATTCCCCCTTCAAGTCGTAGGAACCCTGAAATACGCTTGCACAGGGTGTGCACTAGAGCATTAGTGCATAGCTGCGCCTTGCTTTGGAGCTCAGTGCCGAGGGTCAAAACCATCTGCTTCGATAGTTAGGGTTCCCATTTCTTAATGCATATGATTATGCATTTGTTTGCATTGGACCCACTTCACAATGCAAAAGGCGAGAGTAATTTTGCCACTTAAAGGGGTTCTGTGTGGGGGTGCTGAGGGTAAAAACAGACACTTACCTGGGGCTTCTATCAGCCCCCTGTAGCAGTCATGTCCCATGCCGTCCTTTTTCGATCCGCTGTTCTCCGCCGCCGCCTCCGGTCTAGCGCGGCATGCTTTCTAACTGTGGCCGCGCACCTGCTAGCTTCCGCTCATGTCATCGGAAGCATACTGCGCAGGCGCAGTACAAGAAACCTTCGTACTGCGCCTGCGCAGTAAGCTTCTGATGAAGCGAACGGGAGCATGCATTATTCGTCTGTGTTAGACGAACAATTGCCCGGGGCCGGCAGCGGCGAACGGCAGATCAGAAGAGGACGGTGTGGGACATGACTGCTACAGGGGGCAGATAGAAGTTTTTACCCACAGCACCCCCCACAGAACCCCTTTAAAAGCTTAGGGAATTCTGGAGTGATTTCAGGAAAAGCAGTTTGGGGCTCTGTTTTTCCTTATGAAGTGCTGCATGCAGGGAAACTGAAATGTAGGGAAATCGCAAGAGCTTCTGTGGGATCATGGCCATTGACGTTTAGCGGTGAAGCACTTTTGGAATCGCTGGTGATTCATAGACAGCATCACTGGTGAAAGCACTCTAGTGGGCCACAGGGCTTAAGGTTGGTGAATTACACATCTGTGCTTTTTACAATAAATATATTGAAAGTACTTGTCTGGCCTGGTACTGTAATTATTTTTTCCTATTAAGACAACAGTGCAATGTTATTGGATAGCTCTATTCTCTGGATGTTGGCCAAATTCACCCATCCTATCATTATCCAAATGAGATAGTCAGGGAGAAACCAGGGTCCGTTGGTGGCAGAGAGACAGCATTACCTTCATTTATGCTAACTGCAAATTAACACATCATCACGTTGGTGTGAACTCAATTTTGAAAACATATATAAGCCTGGTTCAATAAACGTTTCACCTGAGTTTTCTCTTAGTGGGCCCGATCCAATTCACTTTCTCTTCTAATTTTTCTCTTAAGTGAGCCTTTTAAGCTACCAGCAAGCAAGACATTTTTAGAATAATTTTGACAGTCATTTTTTTGCCTACTTTTTGGTACTTTTTCAATTGTAGAGTGCGCAAGTTATTAAACAAAATATTAAAAAATGATCTCCTAAGAGAAAACTTTGGAGAAAAAGTGAATTTGTCTTTTCTCTTCCCCTGCTGAAGTGAATGAAGACTGGGAGGTGTATCAGCTTTGCTTGTTACTCATTGTTTTGTTTTAATCTTTCAACTGATATCAGAGGCAAAAAAGATAATAATAATATGTACAAGCATCATGGAGGTTAGCACAGAAGAAGGACATAGGTGGGTGGAAAATACATGTAATTGTGCTTAACCACTTGAGGACCGCCCCCAGCCGATGGGCGGCGGCAAAGACCGGGCCCAAACGACCGCAATACGCCCATCGGCGGGGGCGGCATCAGCGGTGGCTGTGCGGCGATCGCGTCATCAATGACGCGATCGCCGCCGGCAATAGGCTCCGCCCACTCTGCACGGAAACCCGCCGGCCAATTAGCAGCGCCGGCGGGTTTCAAATGCGGCGATCCGGCCAATCAGAGGAGTATAATACACTTTGTTATTGTAACAAAGTGTATTATACTGGCTGCCTCCTCCGCTGATGGTCACTCGTCGTGCGACCATCAGAGAGGACGGCAGCCTTGCAGCTAAGTGCACACAAACACTCTTTGCCCCACACAGACCACCCGATCGCCCACCCCAGCCCTCAGAACCCCCCCTGACCACCCCAGCACACCAGCATCTGCACCCCACCACCCACCTAAAAACCCATCAATCACTCCCTGTCACTATCTAGGGACGCTATCCCCTAGGTTAGGTCCCTAACTGCCTCCTAGGGTCCCCTGATCACCCCCCCTACCCTCAGATCCCCCCCAGACCCTCTCCCAGACCACCCCCCTGTATGCTGTATACAGCTATATAGCTGTCTTACCCACTGATCACCTGTCTATCACCCATCTATCACCTGTCTATCACCCCTTGTCACCACCACCCATCAGCGCAGACCCTAAACTGTCCCTTGGGGGCACCTGATCACCCACCCAGACCCTCAGATTGCCCTCAGACCCCCCCCTCCTGATAACCTCCCCAGTGCATTGTTTACATCTATTCTCCCCTGTAATCCCTCACTGATCTCCTATCGTCACCCCCTGTGTCTGCCACCCACCAGATCAGGACCCAGTCTGCCCCGTGCGGGCACCTAATCAACCCCCCACACCCTTAGATCGCCCTCAGCCCCCCCCCCCCCCCCCCAATCACCTTCCCAGTGCATTGTATTTGATTGTGCTGCAATTGTATTTGATTGTGCTGACATTCAATTTCATTGTGCTGACATTCAATTTTATTGTGCTGTAATTGTATTTGATTGTCCCGTGATTTTTTTTGATTGTCCCGTGATTGCCCTTTGATTGGCCTGTGATCGTCTTTGATTGTCCCGTGATCGGCTTTGATTGTCCCGTGATCGGCTTTGATTGTCCCGTGATCGGCTTTGATTGCCCTGTGATTGGCCTGTGATCGGCTTTGATTGTGTCGTGATTGGTTTGATTGCCCTGTGATTGGCCTGTGATTTGCTTTGATTGGCCTGTGATCGGCTTTGATTGTGTCGTGATTGGTTTGATTGCCCTGTGATTGACTTTGATTGTCCCGGGAATTGAGTGCCCTGTGATTGGCCTGCGATTGCCCTGTGATTGCCTTTGATTGTCCTGTGATTGTTTCTGATTGCCTCCGATTCCCCACTCGCCACCACCCCCCTGTCACTATCCAAGTGATCTAAAAACAGTGAAAACTGTCACTTTTTTAGGCCCCTTTGTAAGTGTCAGTTAGTGCTCAGCCCACTGCACCACAGTCACTAATTAGCGTCATCACTGTCGCTAATCAACATTGGTACTATATAGTATCTGTAAGTGATCATTACTGATCGCAGTCAGATCTATTAGGGTCACTAGGATCCACACAAAAAAACGCAGTGTTTGCCCGATCAGGCCTGATCGTTCGCCTGCACTTGCGTTCAGCCCGCCCCACCGCAGTGACAGAATTTTTTTTCTGATCACTGCAAAAAACACTGTACAATAGCTGTGGCACTGTAAACCTCAGTTTTGATTTATTTTTTTTATCAAAACTCAGTGAGCACAGCTTTCTACCTCTCAAATACTCCCTTTTGCTAGGTAGGTGCTCTTTTTTCTGCGTAGTCTCAGAGGAATACCCCCTAAATTTAGCAGCCCACCATGGCAAGAAAGGGGTATTCCGATGATGAGGTTCTCAGGTACATGGCCCAGTCGGATGAGGACGATTGGGACGCCTCATTCGACGAATCTTCCGGGTCAGAGTTTGAACCTGAATTGAGCAGTGGCTCACTGACCGATAGTGATGACGAGGTTGAGGTCCCGGCTAAAGCCAGGCGTACCACACCCCATGTTGTTGGACTGCAGGTGGCGCAGGATCAGCCTCAAGGGCAGCAGAGTGGTGTTCGTGCTGGTCTGAGATTTCATGGTGGGGCAGGCACCAGCAGCACAACATCTCCTGGACCTAGCACCAGTACTTCCGTAGACCCTGGTGAAGTGGCGAGCACCAGCATGGAAGTTGAAACTGGTTCGGTGGCACGTGCAGTAAGATCCCAGTCGCAGCCACCAAGAAGACGGGCCCGTACTACCCCTAATTTACCAGAGGTGCTGGCAAACCCAAATTGGCAATCCCCTGATTCCGCCGCACCCGTACTTCCCCCTTTCACCGCCCAGTCTGGAGTCCAGGTGGAGACAGATAATCTAGGATCGGCCCTAGACTTTTTCTATCTGTTCTTCACCCAGGATCTCTTGGACTTAATTGTGGCAGAGACCAACCGTAAGGCCACACAATATATAACCGCCAATCCGGAAAAGTACCTTGCCCAGCCTTTTCGGTGGAAACCAGTCCAAGTTTCCGAAATGAAAATTTTTTTGGGCCTTCTCCTTCACACGGGACTAGTAAAGCAGAATGTGTTGCGGTCTTATTGGTCTACGGACCCAGCACATCATGTTCCCCTGTACTCTGCTGCCATGTCCAGGACACGATTTGAGAACATCCTGCTCTTCCTGCACTTCAATGACAACGAAACCTGTCATCGAAGTGACCACCCTGCTTTTGACCGGCTCCACAAAATTCGACCCCTCATAGACCACCTGTCATCCAGATTTGCAGATGCTTATACCCCTGACCAGGACATCTGCGTAGACGAGTCCCTCATGCGCTTTACCGGGCGCCTTCGCATCAAACAGTACATCCCAAACAAGCGCGCCCGGTATGGGGTGAAACTGTATAAGCTCTGTGAAAGGGCCACAGGCTATACATCTTATTTTAGGGTCTATGAGGGAAAAGACTCAAAATTGGAGCCGGTCGGATGCCCTGACTACCTGGGGAGCAGTGGAAAGGTTGTGTGGGACTTGGTGTCACCCATGTTCCAGAAGGGGTACCATCTTTTTGTGGACAATTATTACACAAGTGTGGCCCTCTTTCAGCACTTAAAAATAGAAAAAATCCGATGCTGTGGCACCGTGCGGCCTAGTCGCCGGGGCTTCCCCCAACGGCTCATTACCACCAGACTTCAACGGGGGCAGAGGGCCGCCTTGTGTGCTGACGACCTGCTCGCGGTGAAATGGAAGGACAAGAGGGAGGTTTACTTCCTGTCCACCATTCACGCAGACACGACAGTTGAAATTCAACGGCGAACTAAGGTCATTGAAAAACCCCTTGTCGTCCACGAGTATAATACTAACATGGGAGGGGTGGACTTCAATGACCAGAGGTTAGCGCCCTATTTAGTTGCCCGAAAAACAAGACGCTGGTATAAAAAAGTGTCTTTTTACCTCATTCAATTGGCAATTTACAACAGCTTTGTTCTCTACAGTAAGGCTGGGAGAACTGGCTCGTTTATTCAATTTAATAAACAGATCGTGATGGAACTCCTGTATCCAGGAGGTGCCGTGGCCCAACCCCAAGATGCAACTAGCCGGCTGCATGGAAGGCATTACGCCTATCCAATTCCGACTACCCCAGGTCAACGAATCCGAAGAAAACGCTGTCGTGTCTGCAGCAGGGCTGGAATAAGGCGTGACACCACTGTTTATTGTCCCACCTGTCCTGACCAGCCTGGCCTATGCCTAGGGGAGTGTTTTGAGAGGTACCACGAGCGGGTACACTATTAGAGAGTAGGGAACTCCACACACAGCGGTAGGCACACAAGGGTCTCTCAGTGCTATTTCACACTGCTGCGATGCGTTAGGGCAAAATGCCTAGCAAAAGTCACACTTTGCGGTCCCCCCCTACGCCGGAAGTGCTTGACTTAACGCTAGTGCAGGCCTACGTTACTGCGTGGCTTCTGTGGCAATATCGATCGGCGCGGAAGTCATGTTAGTCTATGGCGACGCAGTTCATTACTAGGCCGAATGCTACTCTTGTGGTATTGCCTGAAGGTCTGTTTTGGACGATACGGTGCGGCGGGCTCGACCCACCGGATATGTCAATATGCAGTGTGAAACCAAACATCGGGTTTCCAGAGACCCTAATACACAGGGCTGCCAGAAACCTCTCCTTTCACTTGGGACAAATTGCGTAATGTATTTCGCCACAACTCTGTGCAATTTGCACTTCGCACATTGTTCCATGGGGGAGGAGAGGTTTGTCCTCGGGAGGTAAGTTAAAAAAAAACAAAAAACAGGTAAGCAAAGAAGTTAATGTTTGGTTTGCAATGTTAAGTTTTTTATTAAAAAAGTTCAAAGGTTATTAATGTTAATGAAGTAATTGCTTTGCTGCTTGCTTGTTTTTTGGGTTTTTTTTTCTCTTTTTCCATCCAATAACCTTCCAGGTGGACCGAGCGAATGACTAACCAGCTGCAGCACTGATGGTGCATCCTGACAGAACATTGCGCGTCTGTCAGCTTACACACAAGTCGGTGCATGCAGCGCTGCAGGACGAGATTTCTCCTCCGCAGTCAAAAAGATACGTTTGCCGAGGCATATGGGCCGAGGAGTGGTGTTGGGGATTCATATGCTTTGGCAAACACTTTGTATCAAAAAAGAACTCTGGCAATGATTTGTTCATCCACATCGATCGGTGTGAATGGATAAATCAGGTTTGCCAGGGCATACGAGCTGGTGGGTTTGGATTTTTGGGGCGGCAGCTCCTATGTCCTGGCAGACGCCTTCCCCTCCTTTTTGTATTGTTTTGTCTTTTTTTCTTCTCTCTTTTTTTCTATCCAGACCGACCAATCAGCTGCAGCACTGATGGTGCATCCTGACAGAACATTGCGCGTCTGTCAGCTTACACACAAGTCGGTGCATGCAGCGCTGCAGGACGAGATTTCTCCTCCGCAGTCAAAAAGATACGTTTGCCGAGGCATATGGGCCGAGGAGTGGTGTTGGGGATTCATATGCTTTGGCAAACACTTTGTATCAAAAAAGAACTCTGGCAATGATTTGTTCATCCACATCGATCGGTGTGAATGGATAAATCAGGTTTGCCAGGGCATACGAGCTGGTGGGTTTGGATTTTTGGGGCGGCAGCTCCTATGTCCTGGCAGACGCCTTCCTCCTCTTTTTTTTTTTTTTCAAAATTTTTTGGCAGATATTTTTTCATCCACATTGATTGATTGTTTGACGTTCATTTTTCCTTTCAGCCCACAGTGCATTACCCTTATGCCCAATATAAGGAGTATAGCAGAAACTCCTAATACTGGCCATACATGTAATGATTGCAGAGACCCTAAAATGCCAGGACAGACCCCACGAATGATGCCATTTTGGAAAGAGGACACCCCAAAGTATTCCGTGAGGTGCATGGTGAGTTCATAGAATGTTTTATTTTTTGTCACAAGTTAGCAGAAATTGTGGTTTTGTGTTTTTTTGTTTTTTTTTTTTCACAAAATGTCATTTTCCGCTAACTTGTGACAAAAAATAAAATTTTCTATGAACTCACCATGGCCCTCATGGAATACCTTAGCGTGTATTCTTTCCAAAATGGGGTCATTTGTGGGGTTTGTTAACTGTCCTGGCAAGTGGGCGGGGTGCTAAATTTTGAGCACCCCTGTAAAGCCTAAAGGTACTCATTGGACTCTGGGCCCCTTAGCGCAGTTAGGGTGCAAAAAAGTGCCACACATGTGGTATCGCCGTACTCGGGAGAAGTAGTACAATGTGTTTTGGGGTGTATTTTTACACATACCCATGCTGGGTGGGAGAAATACCTCTGTAAATGACAATCTTTTTTGATTTTTTTACACACAATTGTCCATTTACAGAGTTATTTCTCCCACCCAGCATGGGTATGTGTAAAAATACACCCCAAAAC
Organism: Hyperolius riggenbachi; assembly: GCF_040937935.1. Classification (NCBI taxonomy): domain Eukaryota; kingdom Metazoa; phylum Chordata; class Amphibia; order Anura; family Hyperoliidae; genus Hyperolius; species Hyperolius riggenbachi. The sequence goes on along the minus strand of NC_090651.1, from coordinate 265,045,774 downwards.
ACATTGTACTACTTCTCCCGAGTACGGCGATACCACATGTGTGGCACTTTTTTGCACCCTAACTGCGCTAAAGGGCCCAAAGTCCAATGAGTATCTTTAGGATTTCACAGGTCATTTTGCGGAATTTGATTTCCAGACTACTCCTCACGGTTTAGGGCCCCTAAAATGCCAGGGCAGTATAGGAACCCCACAAATGACCCCATTTTAGAAAGAAGACACCCCAAGGTATTCCGTTAGGAGTATGGTAAGTTCATAGAAGATTTTATTTTTTGTCAAAAGTTAGCGGAAAATTGATTTTTATTGTTTTTTTCACAAAGTGTCATTTTCCACTAACTTGTGACAAAAAATAAAATCTTCTATGAACTCACCATACTCCTAACGGAATACCTTGGGGTGTCTTCTTTCTAAAATGGGGTCATTTGTGGGGTTCCTATACTGCCCTGGCATTTTAGGGGCCCTAAACCGTGAGGAGTAGTCTGGAAATCAAATTCCGCAAAATGACCTGTGAAATCCTAAAGATACTCATTGGACTTTGGGCCCTTTAGCGCAGTTAGGGTGCAAAAAAGTGCCACACATGTGGTATTGCCGTACTCGGGAGAAGTAGTATAATGTGTTTTGGGGTGTATTTTTACACATACCCATGCTGGGTGGGAGAAATATCTCTGTAAATGACAATCTTTTGATTTTTTTACACACAATTGTCCATTTACAGAGTTATTTCTCCCACCCAGCATGGGTATGTGTAAAAATACACCCAAAAACACATTGTACTACTTCTCCCGAGTACGGCGATACCACATGTGTGGCACTTTTTTGCACCCTAACTGCGCTAAAGGGCCCAAAGTCCAATGAGTATCTTTAGGATTTCACAGGTCATTTTGCGGAATTTGATTTCCAGACTACTCCTCACGGTTTAGGGCCCCTAAAATGCCAGGGCAGTATAGGAACCCCACAAATGACCCCATTTTAGAAAGAAGACACCCCAAGGTATTCCATAAGGAGTATGGTAAGTTCATAGAAGATTTTATTTTTTGTCAAAAGTTAGCGGAAAATTGATTTTTATTGTTTTTTTCACAAAGTGTCATTTTCCACTAACTTGTGACAAAAAATAAAATCTTCTATGAACTCACCATACTCCTAACGGAATACCTTGGGGTGTCTTCTTTCTAAAATGGGGTCATTTGTGGGGTTCCTATACTGCCCTGGCATTTTAGGGGCCCTAAACCGTGAGGAGTAGTCTGGAAATCAAATTCCGCAAAATGACCTGTGAAATCCTAAAGATACTTATTGGACTTTGGGCCCTTTAGCGCAGTTAGGGTGCAAAAAAGTGCCACACATGTGGTATTGCCGTACTCGGGAGAAGTAGTATAATGTGTTTTGGGGTGTATTTTTACACATACCCATGCTGGGTGGGAGAAATATCTCTGTAAATGACAATCTTTTGATTTTTTTACACACAATTGTCCATTTACAGAGTTATTTCTCCCACCCAGCATGGGTAGGTGTAAAAATACACCCCAAAACACATTGTACTACTTCTCCCGAGTACGGCGATACCACATGTGTGGCACTTTTTTGCACCCTAACTGCGCTAAAGGGCCCAAAGTCCAATGAGTATCTTTAGGATTTCACAGGTCATTTTGCGGAATTTGATTTCCAGACTACTCCTCACGGTTTAGGGCCCCTAAAATGCCAGGGCAGTATAGGAACCCCACTAATGACCCCATTTTAGAAAGAAGACACCCCAAGGTATTCCGTTAGGAGTATGGTAAGTTCATAGAAGATTTTATTTTTTGTCAAAAGTTAGCGGAAAATTGATTTTTATTGTTTTTTTCACAAAGTGTCATTTTCCACTAACTTGTGACAAAAAATAAAATCTTCTATGAACTCACCATACTCCTAACGGAATACCTTGGGGTGTCTTCCTTCTAAAATGGGGTCATTTGTGGGGTTCCTATACTGCCCTGGCATTTTAGGGGCTGTGGAAAGAATTTTAATAATTAATATGTTAACCTTTTATAACCTACGTGGCTATAACGACCACATGCACAAGATCAGATTATTGTGTTAGAGTGACACTTTAAGTAAAAAGATTGTTAACCGAGGAGTTATCACGATATCACTGAATATATATTCTGCATATGTTTTGAACCATTTACTGTGTACAGTTTTTTTCCATATTCCTTCACAGTAAGCCAGAACAACCTTCAACCCCCCCTCAGTGTCATTCTGTACCAAGCACAGAGCCAGCAGGTTGAGAGGACCAGTTTAAACCAGTTCTCTGAAAGTATGGGTGATTCTGAAGGACATGAGACAAGGAACTGATGTCAGAAGATTTCTCTTTCCTGTTGACTTTCATTTATTCATGAGGGACACAGAGGAAGAAAAACCCCACCTAGAAGGAGGAACTGGACATGCTGATTGGACTTTTAACAGAAAGAACTGCCCAAAGGGAGGAATATTTTATTATATTCATTAGGTTTAAAAACCTCTGCGCACAGGAAGAATTGGCTTTTCTTTGCTTAGCAGGATTTGTGTAGCTACAATCCATATATATATGCTGGCTGAGAAACGCCCTTGTACAAGAAATAAAGGTTTCTAAGGTTTTGGCAACTGAACGAAGAGTGTCTCATAAGTGAGTTTATTTACTTTTAACATCTGGTCTTCATCGAACCGGAAAACCTATAGTCACAGAAACGTGAGTCCGAGGAGCGCGTTTGCGACTGGCGAATCTGATAAAAAGCTGGTGAAAGTCCACCGGGACTAAGTTTCCTTCAAAAACAGGTGGCCAAATGCAACTGGAGCTCACGTCTTTGTGACGTACGGTTTATTTCGAACCGTGAGACTTCTTCAGCCAAGGTCGGTGAAATCGCCTACTTAGGATTCTAAAACAAACTTCTCGGGTGTCCTGAAAGCTTCTTAAATTGTAAGTACTACCTTTTTATTTCTGTAACTTCTCATACGCAGGGCTGCGCAAAATTAGAGTGTAAGTTGTTGATGTGTTGTTATGATGTTTGAAGTATGTTTAAAGGTTTAACTCCCTAAGTCCTAAGTCCCAAGTAACGGTTTATTACACTGAGCATTGTCAGGTCTCTGCTGCAGCCCCCGAGGTGCCTTAGCAGGAAAGTTTTTATCTTAATGCAGGCACTCTGCCTCAGCGGGAATTGTAAGATCTCATAAAGGGCAGTACGCTTTCCGGGAGGGGACCCACGGAACATTGTGAAGAGGTGTGTAAACAAGGGGGTGGGCGAGTTAAACAGTAAAAGAATTGTTCGATTGTTGTGAGAGAATGGGCCAAAATACAGGAAAGATCAAGGCTACTGATGATGAATATGTCATGCGCAGAAGGAACAAAAGCTGGGTAAAATATTGTAGCCTGTGGAGAAGTAAATTTGGTTTTTCGGGACACCTTCACCCTGAGGGGTGCAAGAAGCTCGTTTCTCAAATAAAATGTGAAGCACAAGGTGACAGGAAGCTAGAAGGTCGGTTTGGTTTAGCAGAAGCTAAAATATGGCTAGAAGAGGCGCACAAGAGGCAGAAACAGGTGAATACATATTGGTTAGGAAAAAAGAACAAAGACCTGGAAGTGGTAACATGCACTCCACGCCAAGACCCTCAGATCCCTCCCCCAGTCCAGGGCCAAGCCGTACCAGTCTTAGACCAGGCTGCGGCCCTCCCACATGACGCAGATGGGGCCCCACAGGGAAGTGGAACTAAGCAAGAGGAGGAAGGGGGGGCCACGGGAGGTTCGGAGGTAGGAACAGATAGAGGGGGAGTGCTGACAAGGGCCACAAAAAAGAAGATAGAGGGGGAGGCAGGGGTGCACGTTTCACAAATGTATCCATCACTACCCCCACCATATGTGCACCTGCGGGCTACAGCCCCTGCCTGTGAGGCAACTACTATGCCCATGATTCAGATGCCAAACCCTGCGGGAGGTGAGGCTGTGAGGGTTTATAGGCCATGGACAGATAACGATGTGAAGGAAGCTCTACAGGGCATACCCTCACATCGTGAAGACATAAATACATGCATAAGGGATATGAAAAACCTCCGTATCAGCTATGGCCTGGACGGGTTGGAATGTGAGAGGGTCCTTAGAGGGAAGTTCCAAACAGACTGGCACATGGTAGCTGGTACCTGGAACCCCTTTGATGCAGGAGATCCAACAAAAGATCCACCTGTTCCCCCTAAACCCCTGGTCTGGGACAGCGCTGATCTGATTCAAAGATATGATGCTGTACTTGACAGGGCTAAGGAGAAGTATAAGACGTCACCAGATTGGGGCCAGATCTCCATCATCACCCAAAAAGATGGAGAGGGAGTGGATGAGCTAGTAGCAAGGGTGGTGGAGGTTTTCAACAGACATAGTGGCATAGCTCCCCCTGCTGACCGCACAGTAGATTCCCCATATGAACAACAACTTAAGATTGCTGTACACAGAGCTTTGAAAGAAGATGTGGGCAAGTTTGTGACAAAGCACATGGTTAATCATAGAACTTGCAGACTGACTGATTTCCTGGAATATGCCCGGCATGCTGAGCGTGTTATTAAGGAGAAGGGAAAGAAAGGGAAGAAAGCTGCCACATATGTTATTGATTGCAGTGATGATGAGAATGGTTGTTATGTGAATGACAGTGGGCGCATCGCACGCCCACAAAAGCGCAGATTTAAGGACTATGAAGGTTGCAAGCAACGCAGAGAGTGCTTTGAATGTGGAAAGAAGGGTCATCTGGTCCGTCAGTGTCCCGAGAGACACCAAGGTCCACAATGACTAAGCATGGGTGAAGGTACTGAGGTTGTAGAGATTAACTATGCAGATCGCTACAAGCCTGAGATTACCTTATTGGTGGCAGGTGTGAAAGTTAGATTTTTGGTGGATACAGGAGCTTGCAGATCTGTGCTGATGGCTGAAAGTGGTGTGAAGTGGAAACAGCAAGGATCAGTCCTTGCTAGGAACGCTGGAGGTGGGGCATCCTGGGAACCAGTTAGTGACCCAATAGTAGTGGAAGATCCCTGTACAAAAAAAAGGGTAGAATGTCAGTTCATTGTCTCAAAAGCCTGTCCAATTAACTTGTGTGGCAGGGACCTGATAGGTGATCTAGGCATCACCATAGCTCCTGGGGAGGATTCCCTTAGAGTGATAAGGGGGGGCTCCATAGCCAAAGAAGGTTACATCTGGTATGGATTAGTGTTGGATCAGTCCGCACACCAATGGGTTAAAATGCAACTGGAGAAGTTCCCTGGAGAAGGGGACTGTACTACCAAGCCCCATGTAACCACCCACTTCCTCAACACATGTGTTCCAGATATTGAATATGAGGAAGAGTATCCCCTGGGAAGGAGGGCGAAAGTGAAAGTGACACGTGTGTATGCAGACAGCAAAGGGAATGTTGTGTGTGCGTGTGCAGTACCAGGATACACCAAGAACTCCCCTTTTAACTATATGGGAGATGAAATGTACAGGTTGAATGAGGTGGTGCCCCATGTGCCTTTGAGAAAACCTCAGTGGGGTGCATGGAAACGGTGTGGTGAGCTTGTGACTAAGTGGGAAGGTATGAAAAAGGAAGAACTGGAAGCAGAGGGTGTCAGATGGATGGATGTTGATCATGACTTCATTGGTGAGTTGACCAGGTACCAGGAGGCCCCTCCCAATTCTGCCTGACGGTTACTAACAGAACAGGACATCTTAACCGATGTCCCGACTCAGCTGTGGGCCAAGTCAAAAACTGATGTAGGCCTGATCAGAACAGCAGACCCCGTGGTCATTACGCCAAAAGGAAATTACAGACCTTACCAGAGACAGTATCCTTTGAAACCGGAGGCAGAGGCGGGCATTGCCCCTACCATACAGGGACTATTTGAGCAAGGGGTAATCAGGGAAGAAAAAGACTCTCCATGTAACACTCCTTTGTTCCCGGTACGCAAGAATGATGGGACGTACCGCATGGTCCAGGACCTACAAGCTGTAAACGCTGCCATTATCCCCAGGGCGCCGGTGGTCCCAGACCCCAGCACCCTACTTAACTCAATACCACCAGATGTGCAGTTTTTTACGATTGTAGATCTTGCTAATGCGTTTTTTTCTGTAAAATTGCATAAGGATAGTCAATTTTGGTTTGCTTTTACCTTCCGGAACAAAAGGTACACGTACACAAGGTTGCCGCAAGGTTTCTGCGAGAGTCCAGCAATTTATTCAGCTGAAATTGCACGCTCCCTGGAACCCTTCCCTGTCCCACCTGGGTGTGTTCTCCTGACCTATGTAGATGACCTTTTGATAGCAGCCCCTGACAAGCCCCTGTGTCTGAAGGTGTCCACTGACCTACTTAAGTTCCTAGCACAAGAAGGTCACAAGGCCTCAAAAGCTAAACTACAGTTCTGCCAACAGGAGGTTAAATACCTTGGTCACATTCTGACTCCAGGGGGCAAGTCCCTAGACCATGACAGAATTACTGCAATCACTGCCATACCCCCACCTGTCACTAAGAAAGACATGATGACCTTTTTGGGTACCCTGAACTACTGCAGAGCCTGGATAGTTGACTGTTCCATCATTACACGTCCATTGTATGATGCCATACATTCACAACCAATGGGTATGCTAGACAAGATACAGTGGGATGACAAGCTGATGGAAAGCTTCCAAAAATGCAAAGACAAACTTAAAGACCCCTTAGTCTTGGCCTATCCCGATTACAACAAGCCATTCCATCTCATGACAGATTGCAGAGAAGGATGCATGACGGCAGTCCTCTGCCAGGAGTGGGGTGACAAAATGAGGCCTCTGGCCTACTACTCAGCACCATTAGACTCAGTCACCAAAGCACTGCCACATTGTGTCCAAGCCGTCATAGCAGCAGCCAAAGCTGTGGACAGCACAGCAGGTATTGTTTTATATCACGAACTAACAGTGAAAGTGCCACATGCTGTTCATGCCCTGCTCCTGCAGGAAAAGATGGTCTTGCTAACACCTGCTCGTCACCTGTATTGCACAGCCACTTTGCTTGGACAACCCCACATCACTGTTCAACGCTGTACCACCCTGAACCCCGCCACTTTACTACCCTTGCCATCTGACAACCAGTCTCCACACGACTGTATTGAAAATTCCCACCGTAGTTTTCTTCCCCGTCCAGACCTCCAGAGTGAGCCCCTAGAGGGGAGCAAAGTAGTCTTTGTGGACGGCTCTGCAAGCAGAGGAGAGAATGGAGAAAACCTAGTGGGTTATGCAGTGGTGACGCTGGAATCAACCGTGGATGCCGGTAAGCTCCCTTCCACGTTTTCAGCTCAAGCTGCGGAACTTTATGCTCTTACCAGAGCCTGTTTGCTGCACAAAGATCAATCCCTTACTGTCTACACTGACAGCCAGTATGCTTTTTCAACCGTGCATACATTTGCAGCTCAGTGGCACCAGCGGGGTATGGTTACGGCGGCAGGGAAGCCTGTCCGTCACAAAGAGTTGCTTCTCCAACTAATAGAAGCTATCCAAGCACCCTCAAAGTTGGCTGTTTGCAAATGTGCTGCCCATAGAAATGATGACTCCCCTGTCACTCGTGGCAATAACCTGGCAGACAAAGCAGCTAAATTAGCCGCAGCTACACCCCCTACTGACTTGCATTCCAAAGAACCTGAGTCTTTACATTCCACTGACCTGTTGAGTTTCCAAAAACAGGTCCCCCAACAGGAGATAGATAAGTGGCTTAAAGCAGGTGCTACTCAGTCTTCCACAGGCTTGTGGATGGTTGATGGTAAACCTTGTATACCAAGGGTTTTGTTCAGGCTGCTTGCTATTGTGACACACGGGGTTTCACATGTGTCAACAGGAGGGATGGTGGCTATCCTTGAACAAAGATACCATGCCCCAGGTATACAATCCTTCCTTAGGAGTTTCTGTGCCCAGTGCACGATTTGTGCCCAGAACAACACGGCTAAAGGCTTAAAGCCAGTGAAAGGACACACCCCATCAGGTACATACCCTTTTCACACCATTGCACTAGACTACATTGAGCTGACACCTTCTGAAGGGAAGAAATATGCCCTGGTCATACTGGACATATTCTCTGGGTGGGTGGAGGTGTTCCCCACCAACAAAGCAGATGCATTAACAGTCGCCAAGGCCCTCACTAGAGATGTAATACCAAGATGGGGGATCCCAGAGAAGATGATTAGCGACAATGGCAGTCACTTTGTAAATGAGGTTATATCTCACCTGACTACCTCATTGTGTATAGACGTCAGAAACCATTGTGCATACCATCCTCAGTCAGCAGGAAGTGTGGAAAGAGTTAATGGGACAATTAAGAATAAACTCAGTAAAGCCATCAAGGAAACAGGGAGAGGTTGGGTCTGGTGTTTGCCAGCAGTACTACTGAGCATCAGAATAACACCAGGGAAAAAGAGACTGTCACCTTATGAGATATTGTTTGGCAGACAGTACAGACTTCCCGACTTTGACACACAAGAACAAACCCTAGAAGACTGTGAGCTTGCTGACTTTCTGAAGTACACTTGCAGACAAAGACAGAGGGCCAGGTATCCGGGTCCAATACCCAAAGGGGAGGTGGAAGAGGGACAGGAACTGAATCCTGGAGATTGGGTGTGGGTAAAGGTGATAAAGAGGAAATGCTGGTCCTCTCCAAGATGGGAGGGCCCCTACCAAGTCTTGATAAGCACACCAACCGCTGTCAGAATAGCGGAAAGAGCAACATGGGTACATCTGAGCCATTGCAAGAGGGCGCACATGGGCCTTCCGGTCTAGATTAATTGAAGATCCAGAGCCCACCCGTCCTACTGACCATGGATGTTATGCGGGTTCCCGCAGCACTGGCCATACGCTTGTGTGCAATTTCCCACTCCCCTCATCCCCCGTGGCAACGCTTTGGCAGTCCTAACGTCTACAACTATAGCTCCCTCTGTCCTTCCCCAGGGTGGGAGGGCCCTTGCCAAGTTTCTGAAGCAAGCAAGAAGGAATTCCTGGGTCCATCTGACTCACTGTAAAAGGGCACCCATTCCCGGTTCAGGGACAGAATAGACAGTATCCTGTGACGGGAGGTGTACGCTCCTGGGCCCTGGAGTGTGAGGAACATTTGCCTGAGCTCCAGTCAAGACAACGTCACAGCGGGTGGGGGGAATATTAGAGATTTTCCTCCATTCAAAGCGGGCACAAGCCCTGAACAGGATAACTGAGGAGCTAGATTAGGGAGAGTGGGGGGCCCGTTTAATTTTCAGAGTAATTGTCGTTAAAAAAAAAAAAAAAAAAGAACAAAAATGGGGATCTTGGATACGGGATACTTTAACACTCCAGTGGGAAAAGGAACCATAGTTGCTATGGTAACATTGGCCCTGATTGTGATCATAGTTGAAGGAATCACCTGGTTACAACTCCCTACCAACGAGACTTCAACTAGACAAGTTAGAAAACTAATCACACAGAGAACGTCCAAGTATACTAACCACGGGTATGGGACAGGGGTGATCGACTTGAATGCAACCATCTCACCTGGTATGGACAATGTAGTGTTTAGACTAAAGCCCACTGAAATATTTGTGGATAAGTACGGAACTAACTACAACTTTTACTTGGGAGCAAGGGACAGACTACCCATATTAAGCTGGAAAGATGTGTGGAAGACTACTGATCCATCTGGGTGGGAGACATGCAGTACAAAGTTAGACCCCAAAGACATAAAACTGTACGACAGAATAAGCATCCAGAAAGTCGCAAATGAAGTTTGGATAATATTAAAAAGACCTGAGACGACAGATACTGACAATAACATCACAGACCTTAGAAGTGACTTGTTTAGAATAATAAATCTATTGACTGATTAATTGAAGTGAAGACTAAATTTGTCTGTTGTATGGTGGGGAGAACATGCCCGAAATCTTTCTCACGCCCAATTGAGACCTATACGTGTACACTGATGCTGCAAAGGTTAAATACTGGGATATGTGGGTGTGTAAACTGAAAGGGAAACTGGATTGTATGACGACACTGGTGAAAGCCCAAAAGGAGACCAGTGCCTGAAGCAAATGCCAGACAGTCCCTGAATGAGAATGCTCATTCCTTTGTCCCATGTTCTTACATCAGATATGTATGTAACCTTAATGCAAACATGATGATGGTATGCTGGAAGGAGATGGCCAGGCCAACGTGTGAGGCAATAATTCCAGCTCACGGCCAGAGCCTGATTTCTTGTTTTTGATCATTTCACTTCTATGCCTTGACTTGCTGTAGTGCATACCCATTTGCAGCAAAGGGGAATAGAAGGCTGTGTTTGCTTGAATTTCTAACCCCTGTAGTGGAGACACATTTGCAGATACCTGAGGTTTAAGTAAGCATAAGCACAGAAATGTGAATGTAAATATTTCTTTTTATATTCATATAAAAAAAAAAAGGCCACAACCCACAGTATTAATTATAAACAGGAGGGAAATGTGGAAAGAATTTTAATAATTAATATGTTAACCTTTTATAACCTACGTGGCTATAACGACCACATGCACAAGATCAGATTATTGTGTTAGAGTGACACTTTAAGTAAAAAGATTGTTAACCGAGGAGTTATCACGATATCACTGAATATATATTCTGCATATGTTTTGAACCATTTACTGTGTACAGTTTTTTTCCATATTCCTTCACAGTAAGCCAGAACAACCTTCAACCCCCCCTCAGTGTCATTCTGTACCAAGCACAGAGCCAGCAGGTTGAGAGGACCAGTTTAAACCAGTTCTCTGAAAGTATGGGTGATTCTGAAGGACATGAGACAAGGAACTGATGTCAGAAGATTTCTCTTTCCTGTTGACTTTCATTTATTCATGAGGGACACAGAGGAAGAAAAACCCCACCTAGAAGGAGGAACTGGACATGCTGATTGGACTTTTAACAGAAAGAACTGCCCAAAGGGAGAATTATTTTATTATATTCATTAGGTTTAAAAACCTCTGCGCACAGGAAGAATTGGCTTTTCTTTGCTTAGCAGGATTTGTGTAGCTACAATCCATATATATATGCTGGCTGAGAAACGCCCTTGTACAAGAAATAAAGGTTTCTAAGGTTTTGGCAACTGAACGAAGAGTGTCTCATAAGTGAGTTTATTTACTTTTAACAGGGCCCTAAACCGTGAGGCGTAGTCTGGAAATCAAATTCCGCAAAATGACCTGTGAAATCCTAAAGATACTCATTGGACTTTGGGCCCTTTAGCGCAGTTAGGGTGCAAAAAAGTGCCACACATGTGGTATTGCCGTACTCGGGAGAAGTAGTATAATGTGTTTTGGGGTGTATTTTTACACATACCTATGCTGGGTGGGAGAAATATCTCTGTAAATGACAATCTTTTGATTTTTTTACACACAATTGTCCATTTACAGAGTTATTTCTCCCACCCAGCATGGGTATGTGTAAAAATACACCCCAAAACACATTGTACTACTTCTCCCGAGTACGGCGATACCACATGTGTGGCACTTTTTTGCACCCTAACTGCGCTAAAGGGCCCAAAGTCCAATGAGTATCTTTAGGATTTCACAGGTCATTTTGCGGAATTTGATTTCCAGACTACTCCTCACGGTTTAGGGCCCCTAAAATGCCAGGGCAGTATAGGAACCCCACTAATGACCCCATTTTAGAAAGAAGACACCCCAAGGTATTCCATTAGGAGTATGGTAAGTTCATAGAAGATTTTATTTTTTGTCAAAAGTTAGCGGAAAATTGATTTTTATTGTTTTTTTCACAAAGTGTCATTTTCCACTAACTTGTGACAAAAAATAAAATCTTCTATGAACTCACCATACTCCTAACGGAATACCTTGGGGTGTCTTCTTTCTAAAATGGGGTCATTTGTGGGGTTCCTATACTGCCCTGGCATTTTAGGGGCCCTAAACCGTGAGGAGTAGTCTGGAAATCAAATTCCGCAAAATGACCTGTGAAATCCTAAAGATACTCATTGGACTTTGGGCCCTTTAGCGCAGTTAGGGTGCAAAAAAGTGCCACACATGTGGTATCGCCATACTCAGGAGAAGTAGTATAATGTGTTTTGGGGTGTATTTTTACACATACCCATGCTGAGTGGGAGAAAGATCTCTGTAAATGGACAATTGTGTGTAAAAAAAATTAACAAATTGTCATTTACAGAGATATTTCTCCCACCCAGCATGGGTATGTGTAAAAATACACCCCAAAACACATTATACTACTTCTCCTGAGTACGGCAATACCACATGTGTGGCACTTTTTTGCAGCCTAACTGCGCTAAGGGGCCCAAAGTCCAATGAGCACCTTTAAGCTTTACAGGGGTGCTTACAATTTAGCACCCCCCAAAATGTCAGGACAGTAAACACACCCCACAAATGACCCCATTTTGGAAAGTAGACCCTTCAAGGTATTCAGAGAGGGGCATGGTGAGTCCGTGGTAGATTTCATTTTTTTTTGTTGCAAGTTAGAAGAAATGGAAACTTTTTTTTTTTTTTTTTTTGTCACAAAGTGTCATTTTCCGCTTACTTGTGACAAAAAATAATATCTTCTATGAACTCACTATGCCTCTCAGTGAATACTTTGGGATGTCTTCTTTCCAAAATGGGGTCATTTGGGGGGTATTTATACTATCCTGGAATTCTAGCCCCTCATGAAACCTGACAGGTGCGCAGAAAAGTCAGAGATGCTTGAAAATGGGAAAATTCACTTTTTGCACCATAGTTTGTAAACGCTATAACTTTTACCCAAACCAATAAATATACACTGAATGGGTTTTTTTTTATCAAAGACATGTTTGTCCACATTTTTCGCGCTGCATGTATACAGAAATTTTACTTTATTTGAAAAATGTCAGCACAGAAAGTTAAAAAAATCATTTTTTTGCCAAAATTCATGTCTTTTTTGATGAATATAATAAAAAGTAAAACTCGCAGGAGCAATCAAATAGCATCAAAAGAAAGCTGTATTAGTGACAAGAAAAGGAGGTAAAATTCATTTAGGTGGTAGGTTGTATGACCGAGCATTAAACCGTGAAAGCTGCAGTGGTCTGAATGGAGAAAAAGGCTCTGGTCCTTAAGGGGCGAAAAGACTGTGGTCCTGAAGTGGTTAATGTAAACATGTCATAATAAATACAAATTTCCAGGAACTGTAAAATAAACATCAACCTGTTACGGTATGTTTCTCAACAATAATTCACTGTTCAATGTAAAGCAAAGTATTAAATGTCAAGTACAAAATGGTGTAGTTATTAAAGAACTAATTCAAAACATTTGCAGGAAATAAAAAAGAAACCACATAGGCACGCAACATGTTCCTCACAACAATTATTTTCGTATTAAATTTAAACAAAGTATTACTGGTACATCAAAAGCACTAATTGGTACAGGTATTGAAAATTTAATTCAATATAACCAAAACAAAAGCAAAAAAAAAAAAACTGTTAAAAACTCAATTTCAAGTCAACATAAAAGCTATCATAACTGCTTTTGGCAATCAGAATATTAAAGCAAAGAAAGCAGGACCAACACTTTTAAAAATACAAGCACTCTCCTGTTTACGCCTCCTTAAAGGAACACTATCGATCTACATATTTTTTTCAATTGAGATAAGAATTGTTTGGGAAGTGCTGCTAAGTACTGGTGTATACATTTCACTGGCAACCTCTTTGTTTACTGTTATCAAAACACTTTCAAACTTTACTGATGCCAAAACTGTCGGCAGAATGAGCCATGAGGAGAGGGGAAATTCCCCTCCCACTTGATCAGTTAACCCTGTGTGTAACTCTGTGTGTGAGAGAGAGAGAAAGCTCTAAGCTTTTGTCACAGCTTTTCATACTGTTTTTGCTTTTTGAGAAAAATACTCTGTAGTCTGATGTGCAACACTGGCTGTGCACTGAAGCAGACACCCCTTCTGCAATTGATTTGTCCCAATATAGCTAAATTCTACTCAATAAATTAAAGCTTTTGCCTCTGATATTTAACATGAAAAGTAGGAAAATATTTACACAGCTACTTAGACATTATTTGTACATTGTAATTTTAGAACACTTGGGCATTGATAGTATTCCTTTAAAGTTCTTTCGCTGGTTACTGCTTATACAGGCTAAAAAAACAGCCACTGTTATGTGCAGCAATGGATACAATTGTTTTTGTCATCCTTAATCACAATCTTTAACCTCTCATTTCAAACTAAGCACATAATGATCCTAGACAGGCCTTTTTGTGTATTATATAAAGATGAGGATGGCCCCAATTTGGGGCAAAGGCAAAGAAGGAACAATTCGGAGGGCACTTAGGTATACAAAATTTGCATATCCACGTGCCTCGGCACCTGCAATTCTATTGGGCGTCTCCAGGTGCCAAAAGGTACCTTCTTTGCCGCAAATTACACTTTGCGGTGGGGGTACGTTAAGGTTAGTAAGGGGTGGTTAAGTGTTTGGGGGGTTCGGTGTTAAGCATAGGTAGATGAAGGTCTTAGGGTTAGGCATCGGTAGGGGCAGTTTAGTGAATACACTCCATTGTAGCTTATCTAGGCATGCTGGGACACATTGGAGGCAGTCATTAAGGCTATGGGCCCACTGAGAACCACTGCTGCACTTTTCAACAGCCCAATCCCTTTGTGCAGCAATCCCTAGAGCAAATGACGCTGCAATTCTGGTGCATTTGGAAGCGCTGTACAGTAAACATTACAGCTTTTCTGATTTGCAGTTTTTTGTGGGACTAGTGTTTAATGTTTAATATATTTACTGGGTGTCCCAATGTCCTGATTCTGGCCCGTAGCCCTGCCCCCTAGCATAAGAGGTCATAGTGTAGGTGCCTCTCTAGCTCCAATTAGAGAAGCTGCTGTGACCTCTTTTGCTATGCGTGGGGCCACAAGCCCGATATAGCACGCCCGGTAAGTATATTAAACGTAATTTTTTTTTTTAAAACAATCACCCCCAAATTGCTGAAAAATCACTTTTGAAAAAGGATTCAAAAGCAATTTTTCAGCACTCATATATTTTGTATTGGAGTTCATTAGCTCCCAAAATGTTGCCACACCCAGGATTGCGGCTTCATAGCCACTCAAATACCTCCCCCCCCCCTTCCAATCAATAAACTTGCTTTGGCAAAGCACTTTTTGAAATTGCCAACAACTGTACGTGATCCAAATACGCTGCCAAAAGCTCTCAAGTGGGTCTCAGGCCTAACTGCTAAAATGTATTGGGGGAACCTTAAAAGATCTGACAGATAGTGGGGGTCCTCAGTGACTGCTAAGAACTATTGGGGGCTCCCTGAGACTGTTGAGAAACATTGGAGAGCTAAGAGAGTCTGGAGGAGCTGTTTGGTACTACAAGCACTAGAGCAAACACTCTAGCTACTTCCTCTCTGAGTCATACACATTTGTGATACATTTTTACCATAGACTTTATATAACATGACACAGAACAGCCAAAGTCAATTCCTAGAAACATGTAATAAAGAACCTAAAAAGAACTTAAAGAGAATCTGTATTGTTAAAATCGCACAAAAGTAAACATACCAGTGTGTTAGGGGACATCTCCTATTACCCTCTGTCACAATTTCGCCGCTCCCCGCCGCATTAAAAGTGGTTAAAAACAGTTTTAAAAAGTTTGTTTATAAACAAACAAAATGGCCACCAAAACAGGAAGTAGGTTGATGTACAGTATGTCCACACATAGAAAATACATCCATACACAAGCAGGCTGTATACAGACTTCCTTTTGAATCTCAAGAGATCATTTGTGTGTTTCTTTCCCCCCTGAGGGGGGAGTGCATAGCAGAACCACAACACTGAAGAACTTGGCAGCCTTCCAGACACAGGCTGACAAGTCTGACAAGGGAAAGATACATTGATTTATTACAGAGACTGTGATAGTAGAACGTGCTGCAGTAAGCCAGAACACATTAGAATAGCTTTTGGAACTTGTAGGATGATAAAAAACAGGATGCAATTTTTGTTACGGAGTCTCTTTAAGGGAAGTCTTCATTTCTTTCAAACTTCTATTACTGATATAAACAACTTGGGATTTTTTGCTTAGCATAACAAAATAATTTGACAAGAAAGGTGAGCAGATCTGGCTGAATGCCACCACTCATTCTCTGGAATCCAGCTCTTAGCAATCTTAGCAATTAATCAGCCTAAAAGGTATGAGAAAGGAACTGCAAATTCATCCCCAGCAGCCGAATTGCTCTTCAGAGTCCTTTAACCTATTTTTTAAAGCTAAATATCACGGGAGGGTTCTGGACTAAGGTTTTACTGGATTAGCCATACGCTTGCTCCAGAGTTTTTACTCCGACACTACTAATGGCAGAAGATCAACAGGGCTGCCGGGCAACTGGCATTGTTAACAAGGAAATAAATATGGCAGCCTCCATATCCCTTTCACCTTGTGTTCCCTTTACAGCCTTACTCTATGGATGCCTAATCCTAACCAACCCTCCTCCCAAAAATGATGCCTAACTCTAACTAAACCCCCCTAAACTATGCCTAACCCTACCAACCCCCCCCCCCCCAGGTATGCTTAATCTTATATAACCACTTAACCTGTGCCTAACCCTAACGAACCCCCCTCCCCAAATGATGCCTTACCCTAACTAAGCCCCTTAAAGAGAACCTGAACTGAAAATAAAAAGTCAAAATAACTATACACAGGTCATACTTCCCTCCCGTATAGTCTACTCCTCAATCTCTTTCTCCTCTCCTGCGTCCTGTGTGACCAATGTGATCAATGGAATTCTCCGTCCTCCATTTTAAAAATGGCCACTACCCCATAACATCTTCCTGGTCAGCACACTGTTAAACTGTAATATCGCCCACCTGAGCCATAGGGAAACATGGACATTACCTTACACATTCAGTTGTAACTGACAGCAACTGGTATATTTCAGTTCTAACAAAATATTGTCAGAACTGGAAGGGATCACTGTAAGAAGAAAATGGTGAGCTGACAGTGAGGTTAGTATGTAATATTTATTTGCAGATACATCATGTGTTTATTTTAAATAATTTTACTCACTTCAGGTTCCCTTTAAACTGTGCCCAACTGATCCAGCCCCCCCCCCCCCCTTCCCCAGCTAGGCTTAATCCTAAATGACCCCCTAACCCTAAAGACCTCCTAACCTAACCCTAAACAATCCTCTAAACCTATTCCTAACCATGACTGACCCTACCCCCCAACCAATACGTAAACCCTCACTAATTTGCACCACCAAAATAGGTAGTTTGGCCACTGCCATGGGACCAATGTGGTAAATAGCGGTGATTAGTGACTAGAAGTGGCAATTCAGGTGGCGGAAGAGTCTGATAAAATAGCAGCCGCTGGGGTCATCCCCTTCACAAACTTTGGCTACATGCAGCCGGGCACTCACTATAAGTGGAGAGTGCAGTCAAAGAGGGTTAAAGATAACATAAAGTCCCAAAAAAATGAGATTAACTCACCTGGGGCTTCCCTCAGCCCCCTGCAGACGATCGGTGCCCTCGCAGCTCCGCTCCGATGGCCCAGGACCCGCCGGCGAACACTTCTGGTTTGGCCGTCACCGGCCGACAGGCATGGGAACGTGGGTGATTCTTCGCGTTCCCAACCTGTATATCGCCACCTATGCTGCTATTGCGGCCAGGAGGCCGCAATAGCAGCATAGGGGGCGATATACAGGCTGGGAACGCGAAGAATCACTCGCGTTCCCATGCCTGTCGGCCGGTGACGGCCAAACCGGAAGTCGTCGCCGCTGGGTCCAGAAGCATCGGACCGGAGCTGCAGGGGGCTGAGGGAAGCCCCAGGTGAGTTAATCTCAATTTTTTTTGGTTGCCTTTAGGTTCACTTTAACCTTGAAAGAGGAACTCATTGCCATAAATCTGCAACACTATTATGCATCAGTAAGAGACCTTGACCTCTGTTTCATGCATAATGAATCGATTTTTCTTTTTACACAGTTAACAGCTACATACAGAGCTATAGAAAGTATATGCTCCAGGATTGTGCTTCTTCTTTATTTTTCATTACTAAGGAGATATTTTAAAAGTTATATAAACTGAGACAATACTAAGCAGAGTTTCATGCTAGAGGTCAAGGCCTCTGTTCAGTGTCAGATTTGGAACAGGCCTCTGGGCTTAGAGATGGGCGAACAGTTTGGCTGTGTTAGCCGAACTGTTCGGGCTGCCCAATCTGTCATTTATCTATGCCTCTTACTACTTCCGGGTCGCAATGACCCGGAGTAGTACGTCTGCGCTGCCCGGCGGAGCGCGTCCTAGCGATGCGCTCCCGTTGCCGGGCACTTTCTGCGCATATGCGTGACGTCATGAGTGACGTCACGCACATGCGCAGAAAGTGCCCGGCAACGGGAGCGCGTCGCTAGGACGCGCTCCGCCGGGCAGCGCAGACGTACTACTCCGGGTCATTGCGACCCGGAAGTAGTAAGAGGCATTGATAAATGGCAGATTGGGCAGCCCGAACAGTTCGGCTAACACAGCCAAACTGTTCGCCCACCTCTACTCTGGGTGCACATGAAGGGGTTTAGAGAAAAACAATGGTAGTTGCAGCAGTATATAATAAACACCATTGTCCTTTTACAAGCTTTGAGAACAGTGGAGTTAATTTAAGGAAAGCATACCCTTCCACTAGTTTATAAAGTCTAACATAAAACAAAACTGCATATTCAGAAAGGTGATTTTCTGCTGCACAGACATTTTTAAAGCACACCTGAACTGAGAGGGATATGGAGGCTAAAATATTTATTTCCTTTTAAACAATGCAGATTGCCTAGCTGTCCTGCTGATCCTTGGGCCCACATGCAATTAACTTTTTTCTCCTGTTTTATCCTAAGAGAAAATGTTCAAATTCCTGTTAAAATAACTCTTTAGCACTTTGCAATTGAAAAAGTACCAAACAGTGTGTGACAACATACTATTTATTTATTTATTTTTTTTTTTTTTATTTATTGTATTTATAAAGCGCCAACATATTACGCAGCGCTGAACATTAATTTAGGTTACAGACAATATTTAGCGGTGACATACAGCAATATGACAATACAGGAATAATAGAAAACCAGATCACACGGCACAGTATGAGTGCCAGGTAATGCTTAGTCATTGGATTGAGCATGTAGATTAGGCAAGTTCACTCAGATGCATAGCATGGGTTCACAGTAATGGAGGTGCATGATCAGGTAGGACACAAAAGGAGGAGGACCCTGCCCAAAGGCTTACAATCTAGAGGGAGAGGTAGGGACACGAACGGTAGGGGACCAGAGTTCAGCTGTAGGTTTAGAGCACTTGTGAGGGGTAGTAGGCCAGAGTGAAAAGGTGAGTTTTGAGGGCTTTCTTGAAGATGTTGAAGGAGGGGGCTGCCCTATCGGGTGGAGGTAGGGAGTTCCATAGTGTTGGAGCAGCTCTTGAGAAGTCCTGGAGGCGTGCATGGGACTGGGTGATGCGGGGGGGCGGTTAGGCGAAGTTCATTGGAAGAGCGGAGTGAGCGGCTAGGTGTGTACCTCTGAGTAAGATCGGAAATGTAGGTTGGACAAGTTTTGTGGACAGATTTGTAGGTCAGACACAGTATCTTGAATTTGATTCTGGACTGGATAGGAAGCCAGTGGAGGGATTCTAGGAGGGGATCTGCCGTGGTGGAGCGATGGGAACCGTCGATAATTCTGGCTGCCGCATTCATGATGGACTGCAGTGGGGCTGTTCGGGTCATAGGGAGACCAGACAGCAGGGCATTGCAGTAGTCAAGGCGGGAAATTATGGGGGCATGGATGAGGAGTTTGGTGGTGGCAGAGGTCAGGAAAGGGCGAATCTTACAGATGTTACGAAGGTGAAAGTTGCAGGACTTTGTGAGGTTTTGGATGTGGGAAGTGAAGGAGAGTGCGGAGTCCAGGGTGACACCCAGACAACGGGCTTGAGAGGTAGGGCGAATGGTAGTGTGGTTAACAGTGACATGCACATCTGCACATCAAAATTATTTTGAATATTTTCTCACTTGGTGGTGGTTTAAAAGGCATTTTAGTGACTTTTCATGAGAACATCAACTAGGAAAAAATGTAATTGCATATGGGCCTCTGTCTCTAATATCTATAGTCATAGACCCCGAATAAGCATGCAGATCAGGTGTTTCTGACTGAAGTCTGACTAGATTAGCTGCATGCTTGTTTCAGGTGTGTGGTTCAGACATTACCAGTACCAAAGAGATCAGCAGGATGCCAGGCAACTGGCATTCTTTAAAAGGAAGTTAATATGGCAGCCAGTATAACCCTCGGTTCTTAGTTGAAGTGTACTTTAATGGCCTAAAAGAAAGTAAAAAAAAACTTTAGAAAGGAGACAGAAGTTAGGCATCACACAACTTTGTGCTGTAGTAAACACCCTCTTTTAGGCTGATGACATCCACTTTGTTCAGTTCTTATTGACTGTGCAGTTCAAAACATAAAAATAAAGGGCTGAAAAATGTAAATTTCCACATTATCAAAGACATAATAATACTAATAATCCTTAATTAGGCAACAGCTTGACTGTAACAGTTGAAATGGCCTGACCTTATTTTACATAATGAACGCATTAAGAAACAAACTAAGACAGCCACTAAAAGTATTATAAAATTGAGATGTTATTAACTTGAAAAAAATGTAGACAAATTATATTCTTAAATTCCGTTTAATGCCCATCAATCCCTGTGACTTCTGTAAGATTTAGAGCGTTCTAGAAATCAGACGTGAAAGAGATAAGATAAATAAGCCTATTTAAGAAGATCTAGCTATGATAAGATAAGAATCATATTTTGAGAGGCGTATTGGTTTTTAAAACAGCAGCTTCAGATGTTGGTTCTAAAATGGGACAAGTGCCGTCTAACAGGGTTTCCAAATTAATTTTTATTTTCGTATGAACAAAAGCCTCAAAAGATCTAGACACAAACTTTTGAACTGACGGGACCGACTCGAGTCAGCAGTGCATTCTTAGGGATGTTGTGAGTGGAGCTAAATTGTGGGTGTGGTCACATTTTAAAGGGGCCTGAGCACCTGTACATTAAAAAATATAAGATAAACCTACTCATAAGGGAGGTACATAATAGAATGTGCCATTGGGAGGGCAGAGGTTGGGGTCATAGGCATAACTTTTTGCGGGGGACTGCTCCCCTAGCTCCCCATTCTTATGTGGTTTGACATCTGCATTCTTCACCAGAAGAGACTGCAGCTGCTAAATGTCGAAGCTCCTGCGGTGGTGTCATGTTCCTGCAACTGCCATAATGCAGCCATAAGATGTAGTCCATCAATGTGAGTACATCTCCTGCCCGTGAGATAAACTCACATCATCATACTATTGGCTGCTCTATGTCTGCTCTCTGGGTATGAAAGGGATCTGTGAACATTAGCTCATTGTACCTACCACTTGAGAAAGGACGGTTCATTCGTACAAAACAGTGACTATCTGTTGTCTTTACCCTGCTGCCATGTAAACAGGCATTGCTGGTTGGATAAGCCCGTTTGCTGCAGACAGATATATTTACTACAATTTGAGCTATAATTTCAATGGTCTGTAGTGGACTGTACTGTTGTTTATTCACCGCTTGGATGTGAATAAATGGATCATTAAATTCCAGTGCTGGTCATCAAGTATGTTTCTATGGATAACGTGTATTAATGGGCACATAACAATCTTCATGCAATGAAAAATAACATGCACGTTATAATGTTCAGTGTGCGCATTGCGTTATGCCCATGCTGTTGCGTGGAAGCAGGAGGAAGTATGCTGAGGCTGTATAAAGCAAACTACATTGAGGTCTCTTGCAAACTGCAAATCCTCTTTCCAATTCAGATTTGCGATTCCGATTTTCCCTGGATGCTATCAACACAAGAAGAAAAATGCAAAAACAAAATTCAGCATGCAGTACCAATTAAAAATCGGAATCCCATGTACAATCGCACCAAAATCGGAATCACATGCAGTGTGCAAGCGGCCTCAGCGATGTTTTTCCTGGGCTTAAATAACCCTGGCTTTTACGCTGGAGCTAAAAATCCCACCCTTCTCCGAGTTGACATAATGGGCAAAGTGTCCCATGCATGCTCCCGAGGAGTATGCCGGGCAAAGGAAAAGTACAATATGGGTGCTCTGTGCTGGTATGGGAGACAAACACCTTGGGACCCAGGTAGGAACCTGGTGCTGGATCCAGGTAAGTGTGACAAGAATACTGCCAAAACTTTCATATTTCTGTTTTAGTATGTGAAGAGGAACTTCTATCACTGCTTTTGTAAACTATTAATTCTTTTTTGGTAAATGTATTGATCTCAGAAGGTGGTGGCACACTGAACTAACATTTTCTGTCAAGAACCCTCAGGGTGGCGGTTGTTGTCTACACAGAAAACAAAATAATGTAAAACATCTGGAATAAGGTTTCACAAAATCATTACAGATTACAAAGGTAATTTGAGAGTTGCTTTTTTTCAACAAAATGACAGTTTAGTGTAAAAGGCATAGGGTATATGCCTTTCCTTTTTTCCTTTTCTCTCTTTGGCTTATTTTCATATTGTTCTCTAAATAATACCCAATAAGTACAATGTCACTTTAAAGTGACCCTGGGACGGTGGGCCCCCGCCATAAAATATACATACCTGGGGCTTCCTCCAGTCTCCTCCGACCTGATTGCTCCCACGGGGTCCTCTTCTCCATCCCCATTCTTCTGCAATTGGCCCCGCAATGTTCACCGATCCATGGCCAGCTGCGTACTCCCTCCCACCTCATTCATGGCGTGGGGAGCGTTCTGTGCCTGGCTGGACTGCATACGTACCGACTGGCCCCGACTGACAGATTTAGCGGGGCCAGTAGCAGGCAAACAGAGAGGGAGTAGAGGACGCCGTGGGAGCAATCGGACCAGAGGGGGCACTCAGGGGATGGCAGATTGAAGGCTAAACTGCACAAACTGTACAAACTGTCCACACCTGCACAGACTGAGCAGCTGGCAGGAAGCTCTTACACTTCCAGCCTTATTAAGTTGGCCATATATCTAGTGATTTTGCACCCAGATGGACAATCCTATTCAATAATTTTATGCAATCTGATGAAAATTGGTGCTTCAACATGTCCACCTGATGGATGATTCGATTTCTAAAATCAGTCAAAAACATACATCGCACATTCTGAAAAATTTGGTCGCACATAGTCGTTTGGGTGTGCAGTTGTAATGTATTGCAATATCATGATGACCGACATACAAGACAAACCCCCAAGTGTTAATTGTCTGTCCCGCAGTACCCGTGCTCTGTAAATTCTTACCTCTCTGCCAGTGTGACTCCCGTCCATGTCCACCATTAATGCCTGTACCACTTCACACCAGGCGTAGGTGTGACATTTACTCGCACCACGTAGTTTATGCGCAACATGGTACAGTACTCGTGGTAACATTGAACACAGGGGTGATGGCAGAGAAGTAGCCAGGAGTCATGCCAGTAGAAAGGTGAGAATTTTAAGAGCATGGACATTTGAGGGGGGTGTATTTAAAACTTGGAAGGTGGCCAGGCAGGTGGTGGAGGCAGTATCGCTAGGCCAATTCTTCATAGATTTCATGCTTTAATCTATTAGGAATGTACAGCTGTGCACAGAAGTAGTATTACAAGCAGGATAGCAAAAAAACTATGTGGAAAAGAAATAAAATTGGGTCCATGTTGGGATAAGCGTAGCTGTTTCTTGATATAGGCAGAGTGAACTTTCTCAAGTATGTATTGTGGACAGATTTGCTTTGACGTGGTTGTTTCCCAGCACATGCATGCTGTTGTTTGAAGTTTTCTTCAAAAAGAATTGCTTGAAAATGTATCCTTAAAAAAGCAGTGGAGCATGTTATGCTGGCATTAAGTTCAGCTGTATGTTAAAACCAGATATTGTTTAACTTTACATAAGGTGTGTTTATATTTGTAAAGGACATATATACTTGGCAAAGGAAATTTATCACAGTTGTTTATTTTACTCCCTGATCTTCCTAACCGCTTTAACATAAAATGGTGCAATAAAGCAATGCTATTCTGCAACAATGGTCAGTCAATATAGGGCAGTGAGTGGGAACAACCAACAGAGTAGGTAAGGGACTTCCAGACTGTTGATGTATGCCCTGGTAGCAGCTGCTTGTTTTTCAAAACATATTTATTAGCCACACACAAGTTATAAAAAGTAAACAGTGTTGGATTTATGACCACATTTCAAACATTATAAATTACAATTCTCAGTATTACCGGTAAGTAGGCTAACTCTAATAAGGGCAAAAAAATATAGAAATCTAAACAATCTCGAGTGAAACTAGTCTTTAGACTAGTAATAGTGAATCGTTTCACATCATTATAATATACTATTTTAACATACCATTATATTACCCCAACCCAACTCCACTATCCAAAGGTCTATAAATCTAAGGATCTCTAAATAGTCCCATATACATCAACTAATATGAACTGCCTGTCAGGGTTTGTTAAATTTGCTCAAAAAAAAGATCATTCACATGAACGGTTAAATGGAGGGTTAGGCTCGCCATTTAGCTGCCCAGTTACCAGGGTTAAAACGCCTTCCAGTTGCACTGTAATGCAACCAAATGGGAGCATTTGTTACCACAAGTGAGTGAGCGATTGTCATGCAGTGTGATTACTACCCAATAAAAAACAGCTGCATTTAGCATCCAGAGGAAGATGCATAGGGAAGGGATTAACACAATTGCTTGATTTAGGCCCATTAGATAATTTGAGCTGTGCCAAAAATATGTGAGGACCTCGGCCCTCGGCCCTCAAGGACTAGAGTTCGACATCCCTGGGTTAAGGCAATGTGGCCCATATGCAATTAACTTCTTCTCCTGAGTTTTCTGCTAGGTGACATTTTTTCATCTTGATTTAAAATGATTTTCAGCACTTTGCAACTGAAAAATTACCAAAAAGTAGGTGAAAAAGTACTGTCAAAATTATTTTGAGTATTTTCTTGTTTGCTGGTAGTTTAAACACTTTATCCATGACTACTGTATATCTAAGTCCTCCGTGACTTCACCTAAGCCTCAAGGACATACAGTAGATATACGTCTTGTAGCTAAAGTACAGCTGTGCATGATCGGATTTGCTCCTGTACCTCTGGCACTAGCTGCTGCAGCACTAATTGGTGACAGGGAATAAATGTTGCCTGAGCCAATAAGATTGATTTTTACCATTAAAAATACTTTTATTTTCTCAGTTTATAGTGAAAAATAAACAATGCAGCATTATTTCAGAATCAGATATCCTCGCCTTGTCCACGACCCCCCTCACTCTCCTTACCCAGACCGCAAACTGCCATGCTCAACATGACTGCGTGCCCCGATGTGTGTGCACAGCCACCCACCCCCACACCCATCCTGCTGCTGTCCCAAATCTGCACATGTGTGCTGGCACCAATGCATGGACACAGAAGGATGCAGGGACATAGGCACATTATTATATAGGATATAGTTATGTCACTGATGAGAAGTAATTACAAGGATGAGAAGTAGTTACAAGGTATTTTATTAAAAAGTTGTGAAAATATCGCCTAGGAGAAAAGTAAGGGTAAAAAATGAATTGCATATGGGCCTATGTTTCTCAACTACTCTAACACAAAGGCCCATATGCAATAAATTTTTTTCACCAGAATTTTCTCCTAGGTGATATTTTCACAACTTGTCATAAAATGCCTTTTAAGCCACCAGCAATCCAAAAAAAAAATTACTCAAAATACATTTGATAGTACTTTTTCAACAACGTTCAGGTACTTTTGCATTTGTAAAATGCTGAAAAGTTATTTTAAAGAGAATATGAAAATTATCTCCTAAGAGATATCTCAGGTGAAATGAGTTTTCTCCTAGGAGATACATTTTCATTGTCGTTTTAAAACAACTTTAAAGAAAAAAAGAGTTTCTGATGGGTTCCGACAGAGCTCCGCTTTAACATTGCACTATTTGGAATTGTTTACTGTGTGGAGTTATTGACTGAAATTCGACCTTCCAAATGTGTTTATTTCTAGCTACACCCAGTGTGCCTTCAGAATGACTGCATTTGTCCTCCAGCAATATTCCCTTCCAAGTTTCTGAGTGATAATCCTCTGTGCTTTTACTCTGCAGAGCTCCTCCGACTATCATCAGACTCACGTGGATGAGACTCGAGCAAGACTAATTACATTTGGCTAAGAGGGCAGACCTTCAGATTTGCATGTGTACTACTGTAAAGTGAACAAGGAAGCTGCTAGAAAATAAAGGCAGCTATTTTGTGTTACGTCATCATTGGTAGCATTCTTACCTAATCAGAGAAACTCACCCAAAACATAACTGAAAAAAAAGAAATGTGAAGAACAAAAGAAACTTAATTTAGGCTACTTTCCCACCAAGACATTGCGTTTTAGGGGACGTTATGGTCGCATAACGTGCCCCTAACGCAACGCATGGTGGTGTTAAAGTTGGACGTCAGATTGAGCTGCGTTATGCAGCTCTCAAAGCAGCCGCTCCAGGTTAGTGATAGGAAGTCCGGATCTTTTTAAGGATTCGGATCATTTGAATCGGATCATTGAAAAGATCCGGATCTTTGACCCGAATCATTTGAATTATTTTACTAGGGAAGCAGACTGGGTGAAATGACTAGCAGAACAGGACTTTCCCTGCACTGTACATTCTGTATGTTCCTGTTTCTTCCAGACAGAAATCCACTGTGCACCGAATCTTTCATTGTGATGATCCAGATGATTCGACTCACAAAAAAGATCCGGATCAAATGAACGATTAGTTCGGGATCCGGACAACACTACAGTCCCACCACGAGTCGCCACAGTGCAGTGAATATTAATTAGCCATGTGGCTGGCCGCAGAGGAGGAGGGGAGACCTCCTCCTCCAACATTACTGAACATGTGCAAACAGTCTAACGTGGCTTAGCCCAGTATAATGTGCAGCATGCAGCACTTTATTTAAACGTGCTGCGTTACTATGTAACGCAACGTGGGCACTGTGAACAGCACATTGATTTTACAGTGCTGTGAGTTAGGCTGCGTTACTGGCTGCTGTAACGTGGGACTTTAACGTCCCACTGTGAAACCAGCCTTAAGGTTATCAGAACAGAGTAACATTGCTGAAATGACAGTTACTGGGGAATACATGCTAATCCAACCACATCAGTGCAATCTCTTTTTTCAAAATTACAATTATGATATAATTAATTGTATGTGTAGTATGGATAACGGATAGAACATTAGTAGAAAAGAAAAGTGTCTCTTATTGGTATTTTCAGTTATAAACATTTTTTTTTTTTTAACATTGCATCATTCTGTAATATTTGCAGTTTAGAAAGCACACTCTGTTTTTTACAGAGGCACTGATAGCCAAACTATGCCAGGAAAAAACACATATGTAAGTAGATAAATACTTGCTCTACTTACATAACAGATGTATTGTACTGTCCACGTTTTGATTTCAGTGAAATCTTTATAGTAAAATTCAGACTCCTCTTTTCGTGGCAAGGGCCATTTTGGTGGCAGTGCAAAGTATAGATGGGAACTAAAGTGCCTGGTACCATAAGGAGGAGAGCCTGTGTGTTCTGCCTTTATTCCTCCCCACTGTGCTCAGTAATAGTGTGGGGAGGAGGGGAAATGCCAAAGGGGGTTGTGGGGATGCCATAGAGGAGTAAGAGAGGAAATGACATCAGGATTGGCTTAATCCTGCAGGAGCCTGTGGGGAGGTGGACCAGAAGAAGAAAAAAAAAAGCCCTCCCCGCATGCACTGCAACTTCTCTTTTGCGGCTGATGTACCAATTAAGCACTGGGGGACATGAAGATTGTGACAGTGTGAGAATAAAAAATTAAGATTGATTATGAACTTTGGAATGGCATGTTTAGAATCCTTTGTATCTATATAACAGATGAGAATTGATTATGTTTTTTAATGCCTATCAGTTACTCGTTAAGCTATAAAACAAAGCAGAAATAATAACCCTTTGAACTCTCCTGCAGTAAAACCTTATCTAAATATGTCACTCACTGTTTCTCTGCTATTTAAGTGCTTCAGAAAATAGGATTGTATCCAAAGGGTCAAAGAGCTCAGAGAAGCTCTTTTGCATAGATAACAACTACATTTTTGTAACTCTTCCTGTACTTTTTTCTTTGCAACTAATGTTTTATTTTTTACCTGTACTACATATACATTCATTATCTTATTAGTTTATTTTAGCTTCAGGTTTGCTTTACCCAGACTAATTTACAAGTTTTTTTGTGCGCACATTTCAGACACATACCGTATACGTTCAGAAGCATTAATATGCATACGTTTTCAGAAGCAACACAATCATTTTAAATGTAAACGTACATGCAGGTTAGCTGTATTGACTGATATGCAGCAAGTTCAAACCTAATGTGTTTTTGCTAAAGCAAATGCAAAGGAACCCCGAACACAAATGCAGTATAAATGGTGTTAGAGACCTTGCATAGATATGAATTTCCATCCTGCATGAGTGACAAGGATTTATAGAGGCTTGGGAAGTGGGACCACCACATCATTTATTTTATTTCATTTATTTAGTGGAAATAATAGTCATACAGTATTTGCCAGGGATCCTTATACAACACTTTTGCAGCTGTACAGCAGATGTTTTGCCTCTTCCCCTGGCCTGTGTAACTGCCTAATGACCCACATGCAACCCTCACAGGAAATCCACTGATGTTTCTGGGTATATATGTAAATGTTCATTGCTGATAGGTAGACACAATATCGGTCATTTAACAGCATTTAAAAAACAATTTTCATGCTGTCTCTTTTAAATTTATTTTCTCAAAAACTACAAGGTCTGAAATGTTTTCTCTTGTTCCTCCTGTTCTCCTTAAAGGACTTCTGAGGCGACGACAGCAATCTATGTTTACTTACCTGGGGCTTCTTCCAGCCCCTAGCAGCCGTTTCAGTCTCTCACCACAGCCCCGGTCTTCCTCGGTGTCTCGCTAGCCACCCGTAATGATCAGCAACTGGACGGCTTTTCGGCTCTTCTGCCCCTGCGCAGTCACTCGTGCCCGTGTGTCCATGTCATCTGCCAATCATTACGGGCAGCCTGCGGATCACCTAGTAAGAACCAAGGCTTTGGAGAGGTACTGAAATGGCGGTGAGGGGCTGAAAAAGCCCCAGGTGCGTAAACATAGATTGATGTTGTCACATTGAAGTCCTTTAATCTACCTAGCAAATTTGGTGATTCTAGCATGTATGGGGCTTTGCTATTAACCGGAAGTCGACACCAGTAACTTCAATGCAATTAGGTTCAGATACTTTGCCAACCCAAACAATATCGGCCTGTTAGATCAAATAGCCAGCAAATTAAACACAGAGCTATTCGACCAACACTAGTCCTTGGAGTGACAAGACCACATTATATGGTTTTTCGCCTGAAGAAAGGAGAAAGCTTTTCTCCAGAACCGCGTTGCGTAATAAACATTTTATTGTTTTTTCAACCAAACACGCCGTGTATCCTTTCTGCACACACTGCACCTTCCAGGAACCTTCAGCAGCACACTCTATCCCCACACATAGTGGGAGTTCAGAGTGCGGCTAACAAACTTGCACACACAGCCTCCAGGCATTACATTCAGCAAGACCCAGTGAGCAGCCATCTATGGAGATCAGCTGATGTGATCGATCCTGTTTGAAAGCACCACTGCTGCCTGCATCCCGGCATAGAGAGGGACAACACTAGACTGCTGACAGAACCATATGGGCTAGTCAGTCAGTCCTAAAGGTGAGATCATTCCTCGGCAGGCTTGCCAGGGACAACTGCTACCCTTCTGAGTGCGCTCTCCTCTTTCTCCTCCCATTCCCCCCCACCCCTTGTCTATACGATAAGACCACATTATGACCTCATTATAAAATGGGGCTAAATTCAGCAGTGCAAGAGTATTGCATAACCGATCACCACCCCATTTAACAACATTTAAGCCCACTTAAATATAAGTACATTCAGGTCACATTCACAGTGGGACATTATTGTTCTGCGTTATAAAGTCATTATAATGCAGGTTAACAAACTGTAATGTTAAAAAACAGTGGGGGAAAGGCTGCGCATCCCTAAACACATGCTGCAATTGAATGGTTAATCGCACAGGCATACACCGCCTCTGCCAGACTGAAAAATGCATGCCCTGCATCCAAGACAAGTGCTAACATTTATTAAACTAGGAGGTACTTTAGCTTCCAATATGGTTTGCATGCAAAGTATAATGTACTAGACACTTGCGCCATGGTGAGGCAAACCACCGGGCAAGTGACCTAACCTAAATTTAATAACCAATAACCAAACTGTAATGTTAAGCCTATGCGACAGTCACAGTGAGACGTTAACATCGCATTGTAAATGTTGTGTTATGGTGCATCCATCTGAAAATGGCGCCTGTGAATAATGGCGCACAGTGTTGCCGCTAATCCGTTTGCCGCTTATCGCTATTTAACGTTAAAGCCTTATTGTTATTTAGCGTTAAAGCCTTATTGTTATTTAGCGTTAAAGCCTTATTGTTATTTAGCGTTAACACACAGAACCCTCTCTGTACCTATCCCTAACCCCTAAACCCCCGGTGGTGCCTAACCCTAAGACCCCCCTGGTGGTGCCTAACCCTAACCACCCCCCTGGTGGTGCCTAACCCTAACCACCCCCTGGTGGTGCCTAACCCTAAGACCCACCCCCAGTGGTGCCTAACCCTAACCACCCCCCTGGTGGTGCCTAACCCTAACCACCCCCCTTGTGGTGCCTAACCCTAAGACCCCCCTGGTGGTGCCTAACCCTAACCTTGACAGTGTTACATTAAATCCATTCATCATTTTGCAGTTAAATAACTTCTGCAGTTTGGCTTATGTAGGGCTCTATTGATAAATAACGTTAGTGTGTGCCACTATTGATAAATATCGTTAGTGTGTGCCACTATTGATAAATAACGTTAGTGTGTGCCGTTTTTCTTCTTTTTTCCCTGTGCGCCATTATTATGCAGTACTAACGATAAATAGCGATAAGCGTATCTTTTTAATGCGGCGCCATTTCTATGCATAGGCACTGTGCGCCATTATTCACTGATCCCGTTATGGTAACTCACTGCTTGCAGTGCGTTATCTCTAAACGCAAATGTTAAACAGATACAGAGTGGCATACTTTTCATTGACTGTATGCTCCACTGTATCTACTGTATGCCATGGTAAGGCAGCATTAATGGGCGTTACCACCTTTTTTTGGAGTTGTGTTGTAATGCTGTGTTGCATTATAACGAAACGTCCCGTTGTGAATATGCCCTAAAACTACATAAAACGTTTGGAGTATTAGGATCTGAAACAAACGTACTAAGACACAGCTTGGAGTATTGTGATTGGAAACGGTACAGACATTATTATTTAGTATTTATATAGCACCACCATGCCTCTTTAGAGGAGCTCACAATTTAATCCCTACTATAGTCATATGCAGGGGTTGAGTCCTGTATGAACGTGGGTGGACGACGTCCACTTACTTTTATTGGAGAGTGGACGTCGTCCACCCTAGCACCCTGGAGGGGAGCAGCGCAGTGGCGAGGAGGATTGTGCAGAGCGGTGGGGAATGGCGGACGTCTCCCCCCCTCCCCTCACCTTGGAGCTCCTCTTCCTGGCTCTTCCCTCCAGAACGATTGCGGCGGTGGCTGGCAGCGGGCATCAGTGGGCAGGACTTACCTCCTCCTGTTCTGCGAGTTGAAGCTGTGCGTGCAGCTAGTGTGGTCTAGTGAAGACCAGAGCAGCGGCACGCACAGCGTCAACTCGCCGAAACAGGAGGAGGTAAGTCCCGCCCACTGATGCCCGCTGCCAGCCACCGCCGTAATCGTTCTGGAGGGGAGAGCCAGGAAGAGGTGTTCCAAGGTGAGGGAAGGGGGGGGGGCGAACGTCCGCCCTTCCCAACTGCTCTGTCCAACGCTACTCTCCACTGCGCTGCTCCCCTCCTGCTGGGGGGACACCTGGTTACCTTTTCTGGGGACGCCTATAGACTGGCTATACTGGGGACACCTATACACCTGGCAACATATACTGGGGGCACCTATACACCTGGCTACATATACTGGGTACACCTATACACCTGGCTACATATACTAGGGACACCTGGCTATACTGGGGCCACTATACACCTGGCTACATATACTGGGGACACCTATACACCTGGCTACATATACTGGGGACACCTATACACCTGGTTATAGTGGGGCCACTATACATCTGGCTACATATACTGGGGACACCTATACACCTGGCTACATATACTGGGGATACCTATACACCTGGCTACATATACTGGGGACACCTATACACCTGGCTACATATACTGGGGACACCTTGACACCTGGCTACATATACTGGGGACACCTATACACCTGGCTACACCTATACACCTGGCTACATATACTGGGGACACCTATACACCTGGCTATACTGGGGACACCTATAGACCTGGCTACCTATTCTGGGGACATCTATACACCTGGCCACCTATTCTGGGAATATCTATACACCTGGCCACCTATTCTGAGGACATCTATACACCTGGCTACCTATTCTGGTGACATCTCTACATCTGGCCACCTATTCTGGGGACAACTATACACATGGCTACTTACACTGGGAACACCTATAGACCTGGCTAGCTATACTGGGGGTACCTATCTTGGGGGAACTGCTGTCAGATCTGTATTTTTGGGGAACCGCTGATGCCAGATTACGTGTATTTTGGGGAACCGCTGCCAGATTGTGTATGTTGGGGGACCACTGCTGCCAGATTACATATATTTTGGGTGTTACGTGTATTTTGGGAGATCCACTGCCAGGTTTCGCGTATTTTGGGGAACTGCTTCCAGATGATGAGTATGTTGGGGGAACTGCTGTTGCCAGATTGTCTATTTTGGGGGAACCACTGCCATATTATCTGTATTTTGGAGGAACCGCTGCCAGATTATGTGTATTTTTGGTGAAATGCTTTCAGATTACATCTACTTTTTGGGGATACACTACGACAGAGCTCAAACTTCCCCTGGCAGACCTTTTATACCACTGCTAACGCCATGTATATTTGGCCCCACCCATGACCACGCCCACACTATGGTTAACCACGCCCATTTTTGGCGCGCCGCACCGAGATTTTTAAGGTAAGTCCACTCACCTCTTTTTCCAGGACTAGACCCCTGGTCATATGTCTATGTATGCATCATGTAGTGTATGTATCATAGTCTAGGGCAATTTAGGGGGAAGCCAATTAAATAATCTGTATGTTGTTGGGATGTGAGAGGAAACTGGAGTGCCCAGAGAAAACCTGAGCAGGCATAGGGAGAACATACAAACTCCATGTGGCTGCGAATTGAAGTTTGGACTCTAACCACTACACCACCATGCTGCCACATACTTTTCCCCTCTAAAACAATGATATATATACATGATCCCAATAATTTATCTTCCATATAGTTATCAATAGAAATATTAGAAAAATAATAATAAAATAATAGGTTAAATAAATGTAGATAAATTTACTGATATCTATACACAAGCTTTTTTCATTTACAAAAACAATATTTTTAAAATATATTGAACTTTCTTTAAACCACACCAATATATTGAGCAGAATTTTTTTTTCTTGACAAAACATGATCATTAATTTCCTGAATGAAGTTCTGGAAGATTAATAAAACCAAATCTACTAAAAACAACTGCTATTATTGTTATTGTCATAATTGTCATTGTTGTTGTTATTGGTATAACTATTATTTCAACATTTTCTCACCCCCCCCCCCCCCCCCCAAAAAAAAATCAAATGTAAAAGCTTGACTCATATATGAATTCTTTGACAATAAGTACCTTTAACATTAACTGTACCTTAACCCACCTGGGCTAGGCTCGGGTTAGCTGCCGCAGGGGATCACAGGGACCCGGGAGGATTTTTTTAAATAAAATTTGCTCTATATCCTTAAGCTAGCACTTGGCTAGCTAACTATTGCCCCCAAGTTTCGCCGCTCTCCACCGATCCCCCCGATCGCAGCCGTAATACGTACCCCCCTGGGGATCCCGTGATGGTGCAGCCTCCCAATCAGCTCTAGGCTTCCCTATGGGGAGGATCGGGACTGCGCATGACGTCATGATGTTGATGACATCAGATGTCATGTCCGATCGTCACCATAGCGATGAGTGAAGCTGAATGGTGAATATTGATCGGTTGTACAGAAGAAAAATATAATTTTAATTCATTTAAATTTCCTTTTTATTTTCAATACAAGTAGTTCAGGAGTGGTGGATGAATATTTTATGAAAATTAATTTAGGTAGGGCAGATTGTCAATTTCTTGATATGCAGACCCAAGCAATTTTCAATAATTTATTTTCACAATTGAGGAATAATTTTTACATGTGTGTGAAAGATTGGTTCGATTTTTTTTAAATGTTACAATCAATCAATCAATCAATCAGAAAAATGTATTATAATTGTTGAATTGAACAAAAAGAATGTAAAAACATGTATGTTGTGTTGCCATGAGTTGAAGACTAGTGAGGCCCAAATAACAGCAGCAAAATCTAATTCCCAAAGTTCAAGGCCCTGGTCACAGTGGTCAGTTGGATTGCAGAATGATTCTGCATGTCAACTCACTGCCCACACAACTCTATGGGCTTGTCCACAGTAACAGATTGCGTTATTTTAACTCGCTGCATGTAGGCTTTGTATTAAAGTCTATGTCCAGTCTGCATTGCAGTTCACACTCATTGTAAAGCGTGTTGTGGCAAGGCTGCTGGACTGTGCTCTCTACTTCCTACAAATAACAAAAGCTTTACATAGCGTAACTCTGTTATCCTCAATTCACACACCACCCGTGTCTCAGTGAGTAGTGCAGCACATGTGATCACACGCTCTTTCCTTGATTGCGCTCACCAAAACATTAGCCACCTCTAACATCCTGTGGATCTATCGCTTAAATCAATCTCCCACAAGGCACTTGCTGCTGTTCTTCACCTTTTCTTTAATGTATAAAATTTCCTCCAATGTAAAACAACATAAAAACACAATAGTGTAATACTGTTAAAAATTAGCAAAGCGCCCGCGCACATAGACTGCACACTCACGTAATTTCCACTTGTATGATTGCACATCACAGAAAGCATGACAGCGAAGTCAGCGCAGCGTCAGGTGGATGAGCGGCGTCCCTGCTCCCCGTCCCTCTCCGCTGCGTTCCTGCTGCTCTCTGTGCGCTTAGTTTTACCGTTGTCCCGGTAGCTACTTTCAGTAGTAACGTCAGACGCGCTGGACGTAGCTCTGCCCTACGCATTTCGATCAATCGGTCTCATCAGGGGCTGAAATTGAGACTGAACATAGATTTTAATGCAAAGCCTGCATGCAGCAAGTTATAATAATGTGACCCATTACTGTGAACAGGCCCATAGAATTGTATGGGCAGTTAGTTGACATGCAGAATTTTGCCACAATGCAACTGAGCACTGTGAACCTAGCCTAAGGCTTCCGTGTGCTTTTACACTTTTTTCAAAGTCCAGGAAAACTGTTAGGCCTTGTTCACAGTGGTCAGTTGCGTTGCAGAATAATTCTATATGTCAAATCACTGCCCATATATTTCTATGGGGCTTTTCACAGTAACGGATCATGTTATTCTAACTCGCTACATTCAGGCTTTGTATTAAAGTCTATGGTCTCCATTGCAGTTCACAGTCACTATAACGCGTGAGTAATGCAACTGACCACTGTGAACCTAGCCTTTGGGCTGGTTCATACTGTATACTGAAAAACAGATGCATTTTCAGAAGCATTTTCACTGATCAGTTGTCCTGCAGCAGTGCATTATGAACGAAGTTTTCACTTTCATTGCTTAGCTCTAAACTGAGCTGTAGGTAAACATAGACATTTCCTTCACCTGAGCTGTACATCAGTTAAACATTCAGTTAGAATTGACAGCAACTCATTCAGTACTTTCACACTATGGGCTTGATTCACTAAACCGTGATAACTCATTTCACGGCCGCGCTACAATTTTCGCGCAATTGCAAATTTCCATGTGCAATTGCAAAGTTTCACTCGTGCAAAAAAAACGCGATTGCGCGCGAAAACGCTAGCGCGGACGTGATATGAGTTATCACGGCTTAGTGAATCAAGCCCTATGTGAGTTGCTGTCAGTTATAACTGAACAGACAACTGATGTGCAACCCAGGTAAATGTTTTGTCCATGTTTCCTTGTGGCCCAGTTCACATTATACGCGTTTTAAGGCCTTCTTCACACTGAACATTGAAAAACGGATGCATTTTACTGATCAGTTTTGTTCCACACAGTGCATTGTGAAAAGCTTAACATGCATATAATGTGAACTGACCCATAGGGAAACATGGACACCGGACTGCACATCAGTTGTCCATTCAGTTATAACTGACAGCAACTGATTCAGTGTTAATGAGCACTAATTGAAAGCTTTTTCACATTCACTGCTATGGAACAACTGATCAGTTAAAAAAACATCAGTTGTTCAGCATGCGGTATGAAAGAGGCCTTACACAAATATGCTTATCTCCACCTTAGGGTCACATAACACCTTGTTACACTTCAAAAGTACTGATAAAAGGCTGTAATATTGTATTTGTGGCTAACCCTCTTAAAAAACTAGAAACAGTAATCGAAAAAATCTATTGTTAAAGTCCTACAGTATTTGCATGTGAATATTGCGTGCTAGTATAGGCTCAATAAAGTTCAAAAGACTCTTAGCTGCTTCAAGCAGGGACACTGACAGGTGACCAGAAATTCAGGTTTTGCTGGAATACATGCTCTCCTCACAAAAGCACACTTGTTGTTGTCAAAGCTTTTCAAGGTGTCAGGTACTCATATAAACTCCTGAAATCAATCAGTCTTTTCTTACCTGTCAAGTTCAGGGTCCCCGTGGAAGGAAGAACATTTCACAGCATAAACGGACCACCATTTCTTGTGTCTCACTTTGTACACTTTTCCAAATCCACCCAGAGCTATTGGAGTCCATTCTTCCTCAAAATCCTCTTTCTTAAACTGAGTCAGGTTGCCAGTCTGTTCTCCCCCCGCACCGGCCATGGCAGTGAAGCAAGCAGCATGCACTCCCTCTTGCACATTTGTGAGACTTGCCTCGATGTGCCGGCGTGAGTATTTTTAAGAGCTTTGCTTCCTGATTAAGCGTTACCTGTGTTACACACAGAAGGAGTTCCCAGCTATGGCATGCAGGCAGCATTCCATCCTATAGCGATACTTGCATATAAATATCTCTTTCACAATCCCCTGGCATGTTAAACATACAGGCTCCTCCTCCTCCAATTCATTCCTGCATTTCTCAAATCATAGTTCCTTTTGTCCTTTAATCCATTCATAACAGAGACACTTTTAGAGTCCTGTGAAGATGAGTCATTAATTATTTACCAAAGATAGTCTCTTACGCTTTTTTTTAAAGATATATATATAACACATAAGGTGATAAAACTGGTCACGGTGCTTTAGGGAAGATATTGTTAACTAATAAATTCCTGGGTTAGGGCCTAATAGGCTACATTTTCTAGTATCACATTTGAATTTCAATCTTTCCAAACAGGGGTGTAACTACAAATCAAACTCAGTAATTTCAGACCAATCACAGAACTTGGAAGCAATGAGAGAATGTAGTCAACTCAGAAGCATTTGGCTACTCAGAGAATGCAAAAAATTACCAAAAGGTACTCCTCAGAACTCGGAAATAACTCGGATTTTGGCAGAAATCCCACATTACAGCAACTTGGTAATTTTAGACCAATCACAGAACTTGTAAGCACTGGGGCAATTATAGAATGCAGAAACAACTCAGAAGTATGTGGCCAGTCAGAGAATGCAGAAAATAACATTAAAAAGGCTCCTCGGAAATTGGAAGATCAGAAATTAATTGGAAATCCATGGAATCTGTAATTGGCATTGGCGGAAATCGGATTTTCCACGGAATTGGAAATTAGCTGCACTGGGCATTCTAGGTAGCTTCTGTACGTTTGCTCTCCTCTGTGTGAATAAAGTTCAGGACTGAAGATGATGCTACTTCATGTACCAAATATCTGTTGCTCAGAAGGCTAAACTTCCCATGTCTCCAGCACTGAAATCAAAGGTTTTTTTTACAGGCACTCTGAAGATTATAAGACCCTCCAGACTATAAGACGCATCTAGGTATAGTGAACGAAAACCAAGGGAAACAATAACATGCTAAACCTGGTGTGTCCATGGTGCAGGGGCATCTTATGGACCTTTCCAACCCAATTATTATGTCCCCCTTCTGCCTTCCGTGTACCTCTTGTGTCCCTGTGTTCTCCTCTGTCCCCCTTCTGTTCTCTGTCCCCCGTGCCTTCTGGTGTGTTCCTGTGTCCGCTTTCCCCCTTCCTCTGTCCCTCTTCCTCTGTCATGCCTAGGTACAATGTAATGTTTTCTACATCATTTTACGTATACTTGGGCCCCCCAGCAGTCTGAAGTATGTTGACCCAGCCCTTCACCAAAATAGTTTGGGGACCCCTGCTCTAAGACAAAAAAAGAAGAAAAAGTACTAAATGTAAACATTGACTGCGTGTGCGAGGGAAAGAGTTAGAATTTAACATTGCCAATGATTCCCCTCTGAGCTGTAAAGCAGGTAATTTGGGTGTCACTTTGGTAAAATGGGGGCTGCATAGATCGCAAAGTTAATTGGGTCTATAGTGGCACCCAGTGGGTATTTTGGGAGTTTTCTGATACATTTTGTTTATAGGTGGCCCAGATATCTGTGAAGATATTGCTGATATTGGTGGAGATTGTGTTGGGGAGGGGGATCAGTTATGTTTACGCGTCAATGGAGGGAGGGTTCAGGTGAGTTTTAGCCATAGTATAATATTGGTAAACATTACCAATATTCCACTATTGTATTACCCATTGCCCAATAGAAAAATATATGTAATTTTACTAATATTATACTAGTGGCTTTCCCAAAAGCCCATATTACCACGGCACAAATTTTTTAACGAACACCTCATCTGGCTGGTGCTAACGTCACTGCCCAGGGCATTGAACAAAAATCTATGTGGAGGGTGTGGCTGAAAGGATAGCTGTCATACTCTCTCCTCTACAGTCTTTCTTAGGGAAACTGAATCGAGAAGTATATGGAGGCGCGTACGTTAAAAAAGGGCAT
The DNA here is from genome assembly GCF_040937935.1 of Hyperolius riggenbachi. Taxonomy (NCBI): domain Eukaryota; kingdom Metazoa; phylum Chordata; class Amphibia; order Anura; family Hyperoliidae; genus Hyperolius; species Hyperolius riggenbachi. Next base: position 265,006,655 of record NC_090651.1, on the reverse strand, counting down.
CGGGAAAAAAGGGCGCAGGGTTTTAAACGATAAGCATGAATAACGTTTAAAAAAAATTGTGCTATATTTCGTTTAAAAATAATGTTTTATAAAGTTATAAATCATTAAATAATGTGTATAAAATCGGCAATTGTAAAAACGTTAATCTTCCCTGTTTAAAAAGTGAAATGTATAATAACGTTTTATAAAAGATTAATAAGAATTTTACTAAAACTATACATAACCCTACTCTCACACAGAACCCTCCCTGTACCTACCCCTAACCCCTAGACCCCCCTGGTGGTGCCTAAACCTAAGACCCCACTGGTGGTGCCTAAACCTAAGACCCCCCAGGTGGTGCCTAAACCTAAGACTCCCCTGTGATAAGCATTAATAACGTTTTAAAAAAATATTGTGCTGTTTTTCGTTTAAAAATATTTTATGTTTATAAAATTATAAATCATTAAATAATGTGTAATCATGAGAAGCAGTTATAAAACATTAAAAGTCTCCGGGCGCCGCTTGTAAAACGTTATTTTTCTCCGGCGTCCTTTTTTCCTGTTGGGCGCCCATTAAACGATATTTATTATGGGAGTGAGGGCTTGTTTCCACTGTAGCGGTGCGGAATCGCCTGGATTCCACCGCTGAAGAAATCGCATGCGGCTGCGTTTCCCCATGCGGATTTCCCCGCGATTTCGCATGGCAAGGAGCCATGCGAATTTAACCATGTCACTGCCTGTGTTAAGTTCCATTGGCTTTCATGCGAAATCGCATGCGAAATCGCGGGAAAATCCGCATGACAAAGCCGCATGCGAATTACCTATTAAATACATTAGCGGCGATTCGCATGCATTCCACTCGCAGGCGAATTCGTTGACTCTTTTGTGCGTTTTTTTACCGCTGAAAAAAACGCACCTCAACAACGCTACAGTGGAAACAGGCCCATCCACTTGCATTACATGTGCGAATCCGCATGTGTTGGACACATGCGGATTCGCGATAGTGGAAACGAGCCCTCAATGGCGGCGCCCTTTTTGTCCACCTGCCTCATGCGCCCAAATTCCCTGCCTCCATATGGAGGCTGTCATATTTATTTATTTTTAAACAATACCAGTTACCTAGCAACCCTTCTGATCTATTTGGCTGTAGTAGTGTCTGAATCACTCTAGAAACAAGCATGCAGTTAATCTTGTCAGATCTGACAATAATGTCACAAACACTTGATCCGTTGCATGCTTGTTCAGGGTCTTTGGCTAAAAGTATTAGAGGCAGAGGATCAGCAGGATAGCCAGGTAACTGGCATTGCTTAAAAAGAAATAAATATGGCAGCCTCCATATCCCTCTCATTTCAGGTGTCCTTTAAAGAAGCACCATAGTGACATATAGTAGAATATAGTAAATTATTCAGGATACCCACTGGAGGATCTCTGTTGCCCAGTAGGGATCGGTATGCGATCCCTTGGGTAACAGAACAATGCCAAAACTGTACAGATGCATCATCAGCCTCCAGGCTAGTGACATATCTGTTTCTATGCTGTGGGTGGAGGGTAAACGAGCAGAGTGCAATGGTGGGGATTCCCCCGGGCAGGGGAGAACAATGCGATCAGGTGGTGCTTGGGCTTCATGGATCGCTAAAAATCCAGTATGATGGATATTTAGCAGACACCGTGTGGCCGCTGTACACATGCTGATCTGACTTACAATTCTCAGCTTTGGCAGTTCTTCCACCCCGATGACTGCATAAATGTGCCCACAGGGAAGTATAGGCCTGCATCAGTCATCAGATTAATAGCACCTACTATAATTACAGTTACACAAGAAAGAGTCATTCAAGGATACACGTCTTATATGTACTGTATGTGCACATTTGAAGAAAAAAAAACATTTTATAGTTTCTAATTTTAGTGCTCCTTTTACCAATTTGCCAAAGCATTTGCATATTCCAGTCCATTTACTTGGTGCTACCACAATCCCATTGCTCCATTCAAATGAATAGGGGAACATTGCACGTGTGGGCATGCTTCCCCATGGCTTGCCAGACAGAAATGGATGATTGCCCACCCATGCATCTTTCAAATTACTGCGCAGTGCATGTACACAGGCGAAGATTTAAAAATAAGATTTAGTTAAAACTGTGTTATTACTTCTTCTTCTTTTTCTTTTTTTTTTCAACAAAAATAACATTAAAACAATAATTGTCCCTCCTTTATCCCTATGCAGGCTAGTATTCACCAGCAAATTTGTAGCCTGAAAGAGTGGACCTCCATCCCTTACACAATACAATTCCACATGGTCCATATCTATTGGGGGCACTCTGCAAAATAGAGCAGTAAAGCCTCCCCAGCCAATATATCAGGCAAGGGGCTATTTCCTCTCCTCCAGTACCCAGAAGAACATAGTGTGTGTGTGTGTGTGTGTGTGTGGGTAAGTGTGTGTGTGTGTGTGTGTGGGGGGGGGGGGGGGGGGGCATGTGGTGTTACTTACATTTTTTATAAATCTGTAAGAGACTGGCAGAACCTACTGCTAGAGTACACAGAGAGTCAATTTTCTGAGTGGGAGAGATTTCTAAACACTGCCAATCAAAAGCTTCTCAGTGGTTCCATAGTCTTAAACAGCACTTGCCCAAGTGGCAAAACTACTCTTGTGGGAAAAGGCAATATAGCATGCAATATATAGTGATATGCCTCATTGCATCTTGATAAATATGATGCAAGAACTGTTTTGTGTTAATCATGTGAACTGACAGCTCAGATGTGTAACCACTTCCCCTCTGCCGGGACGAGTACCTACGCTCCTGCAATATGCCAAAACCCTGTGCAGGGGCATAGCTACTACGTCCTTCCCACCGCACCCCAACCCCCCCTCCCCCCGCTAGCCTCCCTGCGCTTGGTACCGCCGCTCATTACCGCCGATAATTCCCAGTGTGAATGACGACGCCATCTATTCAGACGGCTCTGCCATTCACAAATCCCAGCTATGCAGTCCTTCCGGTTTCCATACTAATAGTACGCAAACTGAATTCACCCCCGAGGACATCTTGTGGCCAAATTGTAAAATTAACCCCCCCCCCCCCCTTTTTTTTCAGTAAATGATACCTAGTTACTTTTTTTTTCTTTTTCAATTCACCCCTGACCTCCCACAGTAAAGTTACCAAATGTTTTTGTTTTGTTTTTATTAAAAAAATAAAAAAAATACATAAATAGTTACCTTAGGGAATGAACTTTTTTAATATGTATGTAAAGAGGCTATATTACAATAATTTTATAAATTAAGGGCTTGTAATTAGGGATAGATGCAAAACTGAAAAAATGCAGCTTTATTTCCAAATAAAATATTGGTGCCATACATTGTACTAGGGAAAAATTCTAAACGATGCAATAACCGGGACAAATGGGCAAATAAAATGTATAGGTTTTAATTACGTTAGCGTGTATTATTTTAAAACTATAATTGCCGAAAACTGAGAAATAATGAATTTTTTTACATTTTGTCTTATTATTCCCGTTAAAACAGGGTTAGAATAAAATAATTCTTAGCAAAAAGTACCCCCCAAAGAAAGTCTAATTGGTAGTGTAAAAAATGAGACATAGATTGTTTTGTTGTGATAAGTAGTAAATAAAAAAATAAATAAATAAAAAAAAGAGGCATCTCCGTCGAAATACCTTGAGGATTTTACATGCGTTTTTGAAACTCATGCAGCAAGTTGTGCATTTTCAAGAATGCACAATGTCAAATGCACATGTAACAAACGCTGGAGAGGCAGCCACGGTGAACAGCGCTACCACCGCAGCTGCCTCCAGTTCCATGTCTAGCAGTGTATCCGTGCCTCAGGCGTCTAGCACGCCGAGGACGGGTCTGTCAGTTGCACATAGGGTTGCCTTGTCGCGTGCGTGCACGCACAGACAGGACCTTTATGCGGGGAGGAGGCGTGTCAGCTGACCGGCCGGTCAGCTGACGTCAGAGGAGACACTCGCCGCTACTCATTGGTTCATAGGAGGGGGCGTGCCAGAAGGGTCTACTCTGCTTCATAAGCCTAGCTGATTCACTTGCAACTTGTCTGCTGTTGCGAATACTCTGTGTTAGCGCTCAGACCCTTAGATAGTTCCGGTGTGCTTTGATCCGGGAGGAAACAGGGGATTTCACACAAGATAGGAATTGTTTGATAGCCTTAAGATTATTACTAGAGATGGCCCAGTCTTGGAGAACTCATGGAGGAGCACATGATCAGTTTGATCAGCTGATAGATTTGTAAGCCTCTGATTTGCTGTGATGACTTCCTGGTTTAACACATGATCATGACTAGCAAATCAGAGCCTTACAAATCTATCAGCTGATCAAACTGATCATGTGCTTCTCCATGAGTTCTCCAAGGCTGGGCCATCCCTAATTATTACCTTACTGTGTTATTTGTGCATGACTCTGGCTCGTTCTCACTACTCTTCTGCTCAGTGATTCTGTACCTCTGCCCATCTGATCTTGCTGCCGACTCTGCCTGTTTATATCTTACTGTCTCTGCCTTCCGATTTTGTACTGCATCTGCCTGTCTGTTGCCAAACCCGATCTGTCTGACCACTCTACTCTCACCAGAGGGCCCTTGACTCTGGTGAGAGGCGCTGTACTGTTAGTGCCCACCAGCTCCTCTGGTGAGGTATTGCTAAACCTATCAGTACTACTGTTGCACCAATCACTCATTGCTATTTGTTGTCACAACAGCTTCTGATATACCAGCATTATAAGTGATTCTGCAGATCACCTTATAATCAGGTATATATCTGTATTATAGGTGATACTGCAGATCACCTAATAATCAGACTTCTGTTCTTTGCTGACACATCATCACAGCACATATACTGAATGTGTTTTTACATGCGGCCCATAGACTTTCATTAGTGGCAAAGATTCTTGAATTTTCTGCAATGCTATCATTATTGCCTAGTATTTCCCATCCAGAGGAATGATAAGCATGTCAGTGATTTATAACAAACAAACTACCGTATATATGCAAATACGAGTGGGCCATGTATAGTAAGTCGATCGCAATATTTGACCCTCATAAGCTGGATTTTTTAAATTACTCAAGTATAAGTATAGTTGCCCCAGTATAGGTAGGTAGCCAGTATAGGTACCCCCAGTAACAGTGGCAGTGGAGAGTGGGCATGGAGGTGAACAAATCACCTTCTGGGATCCCCACAGTTTCTATCTTCTTCCTCTCTCAGGTGTGCTTTGCCTTGATACCTGCGTCCCCTGTGATGACATGCAAGTCATCACAGGGGGCGCCACTGGTACCAACGCGAGGGATTTCTAGGAGTGGAAGAAGATAGAAGATAGATGTTGCAGGGATCCTGGAAGGTGAGTTGTTCACCTCTATGCTCGCTTACCCCCACTGCAGCCATTACAACTCACCACCGGATGCAGCGTCCTCTCTTCTCCTCCACTCACGCTGTAACTTGAGTTCCCCAAAAAAACTTAAAAGCAGGTAGAGTGAGTGAGGGAGAAGAGAGGAGAAGAGAGGGTGCTGCGCTCAGAAGTGGAAGGTGAGTAACCCCCCCACCCCAAACCCACACCACCCCACACTCCCATCCCACACAGGCTGTAAGTCAAGAATTCTAGGCCTTATTCAAGTATAAGTCGACCCCCCCCCCCCCCACACACACACACACACACACACAAACACTTTTATACTTTGAGTAAGTCCTAGATTTCTCAACTTATAGTCAAGTATACATGGCAACTGTAAGAAAACAACACACGTAAAAAAAGACATGGAAAAACAAGTTTTGCTGCTTTCAAAGAATGTTCGCTTGGCAAATGATAGCAATTGCTCTTATAGATTCAAACATGATCTCAAATCTTGGACTACTTTAAATTTCAAGTCTGACAGGAGAAAATAAACAGACCGTTACAGAGCTGTATATTAAATTACTTTCCATTTTGGTCTACTAATATAAATGATATGGCAGGAAATCACTCTCCCGAAGATCTATTCAAAATAAACATAAATGCTTTTTGAAGCCATGTCACGGCACTAAACATAATTATCTTTCTTCGTGATTCTACTAAAGTGATTAGCCACAGGCTGTGTGATTCTTGATTTAATTTTAGTTATTGACAAGCTGAGGAAACAACCAAAGAAAACACAGAATAACTGTGAAAAGATCAAGTTATTTTAACATACAGGTCATTAACACGTGTTGGTTTAACTTGCTCTATTTTTATATATGGAAGTGGTGCATCTCTTGAGAACAGTACATGCCTATCAGCATTACACAGAATTAGAATTGCCAGCAGTGGGTAAAGAAAATACTCCTGTACATGGCCCCGGGAAAGTTTTAGGACAAATCACAAAGTCCCTTCAATCTCTGGCATATTTCCCATACCCATGGGCACTCATGAACATATACTGTATATGGTTCAGAGGTGCAGAGTGAACCAGGCAGGTGTATGTCCCAATATGGACAGGCCCCTTTCACACTGGGGTGTTGCATTACCCTGTTTTGCCCTCAGGTAGCGCTATGCCAGTCAAAGTCTATGGAGAATTTCATACCTGCGCAGTGCGATGTGCTGTTAAGGGAGTCTGCAATTTCACATGCGGGCGACGCAGCAGCAACAGCATGTTAGTGACGTGCCGCAAAACGGAAGTCATGTAAATGTATGGCGAGGTAGATTATTTTAAATTGTTTGCCGTTCACATTGGGCATGCATGAGCGGAAGCATATTTTTTCAATACACTTCCATGCAATTCTTATTCCAGACACAGGAAGTGAGTGCTAGAGAGGCTCACTTCCTGCTTGGCCTGCAGCCTGGAGATTACTGCACGCTGCCACAGTAATCTCCAAAGGCTTCAGTTGGTGTTGCGATGCAGTGCGATAGGCTGATTAAACTGTACTAAAACCGCAGGTTAGGAGTGTGAAACTGGCCTCAAAGTCTCTGGCGGAGGTCAAAGTGTGGTCAGGGCTTCTGTCAATAGGCAAAAAGAAGTCACATTTACCAACGTGACGTCTAAAATCATTTTTTGAGAACAATTGTCTGGGGCTATTATAACATATTTTATTCCTTTATCTGTCAATGCTAAATTACCCCTCCCACTGTTCCACCCAAGACAGGTGCTTTGGTGCCTACTACCCCTGGGCCGGGCTGTGCCCCCCGCCCCCCGGAAAACGCACTCTCCCCCCAGTGACATGATTGATGGTAGGGATTAGATTGTAAGATCCTCTGTGGAAAGCTAGTGATATGATGGCAGGGATTAGATTGTAAAATCCTTTGTGGATAGTTAGCGACATGACAGTAGGGATTAGACTGTAAGCTCTTCTGAGGACAGCTAGTGACATGATGGCAGGCTTTAGATTGGTAAAATCCTCTGAGGACAGACAGCTAGTGACAAGATGGCAGGAATGGATTAGACTGTAAACTCTTCTGAGGACAGCTAGTCACATGCATGATGGCATGGCAGGAATTAGATTGTAAACTCTCTAAGGACAGCTAGTGACATAAGTTATGACTCCACCTTGCTTGTCATCCTTTGTGATGGACAGTGCTAAAGTAATACCTCCTACTAAACATTGCAGCATGCAATTGACATCCCATGCATACCTTATGCTGTAAGCTCTCTCAGTTTCCCCCTGTCCTGCTGCAGCTCCAAGCTTCTCTCACCGTCCATCACCAGGAGACACCTGCAGCCAGCCCTCGGTTTCATTTTTACATCAAGGCAATCAGTTGTACACACATTGTTTCATGGCCCAGGGATGTCACATGATCAGGCTGTCAACTAAGCTGCTTGCGGCAACATGCTATGTAAGTAGTTGCCTGTTGTCTGCTGCTGTCGCTCGCTGGCAAGCCTGGCATGATCATTGCCTGCCCTGCCCCATAAGAATCATCCCCCACCACGTGCGTGCGCTACCACCACGTGTGTGAGTCACATACCTGACCCAGTCGTCCAGCCTACCCACGGCTGCCTGCTGCTCTCTGTAATTGTTTGTGTGCAAAATCTAAGCAGTGAGGCTGCAGACCGAATGGGTCTCGCTGCTGCAGCTGCTCCAAGCCTCCTTCGATGTTTTAGGCAATGGACTATGTGGCCTTGCCAGAAATCCGGGCCAGAATACACACCAAATTCATACAATGTGTACATACACAGTTCTTCCTTCCCTTCCCCTACCTCTGTACTTACATTATTTTACCTGCAATAGTATTTGTACAAAGCCATGTATCTTCTCTCCTGCAGGGGAGACACATTACATTGGAGGAAAGAGAGATGTGGCTCAGAACAATGCTGCAGGCACCTTGGGAATTTGGAACTAGAAAAGGAGATTTGAGACAGAAGTACGAAAATGTGGAAGGTCAGCTTTTTCAATGCTCTTGTTCGTAAAACACAATGGGGCTGCAAGATGTAATACCGGTGGCCTGGGACGACGATCAATGCTATTTTGATCTGGCCCAGTCCAGCAATATAGGTTTATTCTGGGAAACACAGAAGACACCACAAGAAAGGCAACTTATGGAGGGACCTGAAAGATTGGGACACGGTACTTTAAGTGACATTGGAAGACTTGGCTAAATTACACAAGCACTGAAAAACTGAGACACATTTTTAAGGGGGCCTGAAAAGCAGTTCATAACACCAGGGGCTCTAGAAAGCTGAAGCATGCTATGGGGTGCACTGTAAATTTGAGAAACACTCAGACTCATGCTCAGGCCTGGCTTTACCTCACAGGAGCCTATAGGCACAGATGTCCTGGCACCTTAGACTTCACTCTCCAGGAACCTATAAACCCCCCGGCAAACTGCACTTCAAGCGTGCTGGCAGTCCAAGCTGTCACTTCTCCCTTACTTCCCTTTCCCATCATAGGTAGCTACACCTGCCCCTTAGCTAGCACTACCCTCAATATTAAGTAGCTAGAGGTGCCCCCCAAGTATAAGTTAGCTAGAGAAACCTCAGTATTAAGTAGCTAGAGGTGCCCCTGACTGATGGGAGATGTCATTAGTGAAATGCGGAGTGAGTAACCTCTCATTTACACTCTCATCAGGACTTTGCATAGGCAAGGAGGGAGCAAGGCGCTTGGGGAGAGGAGTGAGAAGCCATTTCATCATGAGGCACCTGTAGACACGTCGTGCTTACATTGCCTTATAGTAAATCCGGCTCTGCTGGCACGCTAAACTTGGAATATAACATGAAGCACTGGAATACACTGACACACCATGGGGGATACTGGAAAGCTAGACATACAATATAATGGGATGCAAATAATGAGAGAGTCTGAAGGGAAAACCAAGTTTACCTAGCATTAAACAGTAAAACCTGATGGTAGCTGTCTATGCCAACATTGACTGCCAAATCATGAGACTAAGTGACCTGCCAAATTAGATTTTCAGGGCTATACCCACGTAGTCAGAAGTCTGCTGATTTTCTCCTCCCCTGTGGAGATAAGCAGGCAAGCCAAGCTACTTATTCATATGCTAGCATGGCATTTGGATTGTGACTCCTGTGGCTAACACACGTGATGTTTTACAGTACAGTCCTTTTCAGAGGCTACATTAGTCCTATAAGTGGTTACATTTAAAGCATTTGCTTTTCTGCAGAATGTTGTTCATCCATTTGGCAAAAAGTAGAAAATAAGTTCCTTGATGCTGAGATAAACTTTTGCTCACCCACAATTCTTCTACGCAACACCTTGCCAGTTGCCAGTTCTAACAAGAAGCTCTGTGTCAGGAATTTTTCATTTCAGGTAACATGAAGGATATGGGTGCTCTTTCTAGATGTACTGTACACCTGTTTATAGTCTCACAGCTCCTGTTTACGCTACTGATTTATCGCAAGATCTCTACTGCACCTGATTTCTTGTCCTTGTTTATTGCCACAGCTCCAGCGGTAGCTTATGCTGCCTGGAATTACAAACACTCTTAAAGTGTCTGTAAATGAGACCTGTATAGAGTGATGGAACGGGGTTGAAGGCAGCAGCTGTCTTCTCCCGCATGAACTAGACAAATCTCAGTTTCTCCAATAAGCAACTGTAACCAGTTGCAAGTTCATTTGTCAAGTCCAGCAATCTGCTGTGTAATACAGGTGAAGGGATATTCCACAGCAATGCTATTCACTTTGTCATAAACAAAACATTGTTATCCATGGAGATTAAAGTTCTTCAAACTTTTTTGAAACCCTAAAGAAGTTTACTCTACAATCAATGGCTTAGTTAAAAAGCTATGGGCCTTCCCCCCAAGCACTCTATACATAACAATTAATACGGCACACCAAAGCCTGCCAATGACAACTGCAGTGTCAGAGGTGCAAGAAGGGGATAGCGAACAGTTTGTTAGGGATTACTACTATGCAAAGCATCTATAAATGCACTGGACTAATAGAGAGCTAATACTGTGTTTGAGGGAGGGTCCCTTGGGGCCCCTCTGGGCCTCTGGTGCAGTCGCAACCTCTGCATCCTCTATTTCTACGCCACTGTCAACAATGTATTACACAAAGCTCGGTTAATATTTTGTAATGCCAGCAAGCTGACAATTCATGCTGCTTCTATCAACTATTACAGGAAACACAGTGACTTAGGGGATAGCACTCTACTCTTGCAGTTCTGGGTCCCCACTTTGAATCCCAGCCAGGACACTATCTGCATGGAGTTTGTATGTTCTCACCGTGCCTGCGTGGGTTTCCTCCATGCACTCCTGTTTACTCCCACACCCTAAAAACTGTTTCGCAGGATTTTCACATTATGGCCATAACCTTTCAAAACAGTTTGGTGAAACTGGCAACAATTTCACGCATCCTTGTTGCTGCTAGGGAGGTCTTAAAACTCCAAACTGCAAAGTGGGAACTGACCAGGCAGCCATAGGTCACTGAGAAGGAAATAGGGATCAATGATTTTGTTCATGTGGTTTTTATTTACTTAATATTTTTTTTTTTTTTTTTTTTTACGTATTAGTCATTTAATATAATATTTGATTAAATATGCCTCAACTTAGATTTCTTATAAAACCATTTTAAAAGCTGTTTGTCCAGCCTACCAGCAACCCTCCCTTGCCGTTAAAAAATATGATCTACACAAAGGTTGCTAACTTTTGACAAATAATAGCAAACACTGGGTTAGACTCGGTAGAGGCGGCCATTAAAGACTGCCTGTGCCCAGAATCTTGTATGTGTACGGCGGTAACAGTAAAAAAAGGGCGCAGGAGGCTAGTGGACAAATCGGGTGCCGCCTTTCACTCCCATAATAAATATCGTTTAATGGGCGGCCAACAGAAAAAAAGGGCGCCGGAGAAAAATAACGTTTTAAAAGCGGCGCCCGGAGACTTTTAATGTTTTATAACTGCTTCTCATGATTACACATTATTTAATGATTTATACATTTTTTCATATTATTTTTAAACGAAAAACTGCAATATTTTTTTCAAACATTATTTTTAAACGAAAAACAGTAAAACATTTTTTTTTTTACATTATTTTTAAACGAAAAACCGTGCAATATTTTTTTGAAACGTTATTAATGCTTATCACAGGGGGGTCTTAGGTTTAGGCACCACCAGGGGGGTCTTAGGTTTAGGCACCACCAGGGGGGTCTTAGGTTTAGGCACCACCAGGGGGGTCTTAGGTTTAGGCACCACCAGGGGGGATTTAGGTTTAGGCACCACCAGGGGGGTCTTAGGTTTAGGCACCACCAGGGGGGTCTTAGGTTTAGGCACCACCAGGGGGGTCTTAGGTTTAGGCACCACCAGGGGGTCTTAGGTTTAGGCACCACCAGGGGGGTCTTAGGTTTAGGCACCACCAGGGGGTCTAGGGGTTAGGGGTAGGTACAGGGAGGGTTACTTACTAATTTTTTTTAAACGTTATTATACGTTTCACTTTTTAAACGGAAGATTAACGTTTTTACAATTGCCGATTTCATGCACATTATTTAATGATTTATAACTTTATAAAACATTATTTTTAAACGAAATATAGTACATTATATTTTTAAACGTTATCCATGTTTATCGTTTAAAACCCCTTTTTTCCCAGCGCCCCTTTTTAACGTACGCGTGTACGGCAGCCACCGACCCTCCCCGATGCATTGGTGACAGAGCTGACCTGCCAGATCATCTCCTTTAAACACTATCCAACTCTATTATTCTACCTATTTACCTCTCCTGCTCCATTGTGCACTGCTCATTGTCCCTCCGCCCCCCTCTATAGTAAAATAATGTGTCACTAGCCTGCGGGCTAGTGACATATTTGTACAGCATCAGGACCCAAACTGTTGATTAATAAATTCTCGATTCCTGCTGGGCAACAGTGATCGCACGTGTGTGCCTAGCCTTAGTCAATCACTTTCATCAATCATTCCAGCGTTCTCCAGCTTAGGAGCTCCTTGGTAAATTAAGGATGCCATAAAGTGTCACCTTATAGCAAAATTGCCCTTTACTAAAATAATAACTGATTTCTTGGAGCTGTTGTGTTGCTTCATACTGTATTTTGCTTGTCTAAATAGGTTTTGAAGCACCAATGTGTATAAAAGCCTTAAAAACGTCTTTGCCAAGCAACACTGTATCCCAGAACACTCCTGCTAAGTGAGCTGTAAACAGTTCATTGAGTTCAGCTAATTGTTAAGTAATCTTCCAATTAAAATGGAACAGCCTTCAGAACACAACAGCTTAGTAACCATATGGAAAAGGCAACGTACTATCATAGAAAATAAAAGCATACAGACAATTGAAATAGCTTTATTTGTACATATTTAAACATCGTCAAGTTGTATTCCAGCACCACCCAAGAACCTTTTGAAGACGTTAAACAACAGACTATAATGCTACTTGCACACAAGAACTCGATTCACAAAAGCGTCATAACTGCTATCACAGTAGTTATCACGCGATCTGCCACGCGCGGCGGTTTGCGCGTGTAAAAGATTACTCCACGTGATAAACGAAAGTTTGCGCATGACCACGTGTGTGTTTCACGCGCGTGATTGCACGCAAATGCTCGTTTATCTCGCAGAGTAATCGTTTACACACACAAACAGCCACACGCGCAGATCGCGTGAGAACTGCTGTGAAAGCAGTTATCACGCTTTTGTGAATCGAGCCCAAGAATCGCCACAGAATAATCACACCACACCAGTTCATGTATAATACACCCTGTGGAAGAGATTTCTGACAGGGTAACTTGTGTATCTCTGCCCCTCCACTTAGTGACATACTCCCTGCTGAACAGAAAGTACATCACTGATTTTCCAATGATTTGCACATGCACACCACACTGCTACCACATTGCCATTGACTCCAATGCAATTGTGCACCGAGCTGGACAATGCACTACAGAATCATGATCCCTGCAGTGGCGCATGTGATGCGAGGTGCTACTAGAGGGCATCATAGAAATGAGTCAAACAAGCTAGAGAGCAATCACTGGTGAGATCCCGGCACAGACCGGTGAGTGAAGGAAGCCCCCTCCACCATGACAAACACTGCGAATGACCAGAACACTCACAAACTGCTCTGCTCTGATGACGAGGGGGGACACAGTCATTGCTCTAAATCTGCCCGGTGACACAACTTACATTCCGTGCAGCTCTGTCAGGGGAGGGGGAACTGAACACACACAGCCGCTCCACAATTGTGCTCATCTCTAGAGTGGCACACAGGGGGTGACAGTGTATCATGAGCACTCAGATACCACACACCTCTATCGGGGGAGGAGGGGGACAGTACACACAGCCACTCAACAAAATATAATGTGACAGTGGCTCGAGTATAAGCCGACACCCCCACTTTTGAGCAACTTTTTTTGTCCCAAAAAGTCAGCTTATACTCGAGTATATACGGTGCAGGCATAATTTTAATAATTACGCTTGTTATGCTTATTTTTGTAACAACTAAGCTGTAACTATGCAAAATTTTGCTTAAGAAAACCCAAGGCGTGCAGGCAGGGGGGCAGATAGGACACAGAGGCATGTTCTCTACCTCATGACATGCCTCTGTGTCCCCCTCACGCCGCTCTCTAACCCCCACCACCACTCCCTGTCCCCTGAAATTAGCTCCAAGGATAAAGGGAGGAGAGCGATCCAATGCTCAAAATGCCCACTGGGGGCATTCCTGCGGGCTTTCCAGAGCTGCCATTGGGCAGCTCTCTCTCCCTGGCTGAGCCCCCTGCTGCTTCCCCACCTCTCTGCACACTGGGAGAGAATCTGTCTCTCCTTCCAGCTACGTAACCCGCAAGGTCACAAAAGTAAAAGCAAGCCAGTGCAGGCCACAGTAGTGGCGAGAATGGCAGCTACTTGATCTGCCCAGCACACCGGATCAGGTAGCCTAGTTTTTTCTTTTATTTTAAAATCACACCTTGGGCTCTCTTTAACCTCTTGAGGACCGCAGTGTTAAACCCCCCTAAAGACCAGGCCATTTTTCTACAAATAGGCTACTGCAGCTTTAAGGCCCAGCTGCAGGGCTACACAACTCAGCAAACAAGTGATCCCTCCCCCCTTTTCTCCCCACCAACAGAGCACAAGTGATCCCCCCCCTTTTCTCCCCATCAACAGAGCTTCCTGTTGGTGGGGTCTGATCCCCCCACAGTGTTTTTTTTATTTTTTTTACAAATATTTACAGTATTTGACATTACATTACTTGACGCCATTTGGCATTAGGCGGTCCTGGGGCTGCCGCCGCATTCATGCCGATTGGCGTGACACGGTCATTAACCCTTTCCACTCGTATGACCCGCATAGCGGGACATTGCGAAATACGCGTTCCAGTCATATGTCACAGAAATTTTTTCTGCAGCAGTTTACGGCAGGGCAGATTCCAGCTGCAGATCAAAGTACAAGATGTACAATCCTCAGAAACCAAGCAAGTGGGGCCTACGAGTGTTTTCTATGGCTGATTGTGAGACTGGATACCTCTTTGCATTTGAACCGTATTATGGATCTGCAACTACGGAAAGCTTGCCAAGGCCAGACTTGTCATTTTTAGCTCGCATTGTCCTTCATCTTTGTGCAAAACTGAAACAAGCCACACCTGGACATGGATACCATTTATTTACAGATTGATTTTATACCAGTCACATATTGGCTCAAGAGTTACTAAAAGAAAAAAATCACATAACTGGAACGGTCATGCCCAATCGTAAAGGTCTACCAAGTGAAATAAAAAAACTGAAACTGAAGGGTTGGGTGCTAGTAAAAAAGGGCGCACAGGGATAGTGGACAAAAAGGGCGCCGCCATAGACTGCAATGCAAAATATTGGCTATTCGGCGCCCGACAGGAAAAAACGGCGCCCGAGAAATAGCGGTTACAGGCAGTGGTGCTCAGCAGAGCTCGAATATTCGAGTAGCTCGAATATTCGAGCTCTTTTTCAGCTATCCGAGCTCGGTATTCGAGCTCCGAATAGCTGTAGCTATTCGAATGGGCTATCCGAGTACACTCGAATAGCCCATTCACTATTCGAGCTATTCGAGCAAACGGCGCTATTCGAGCTCGGTACCGAGCTCGAATAGCGTCATAGCCCAGATTGATGTCCTTAGAGCCAATCAGAGGGCTCCCAGGCCCTCTGACGGCAGCCAATCACAGAGGGGGACCCTGGCCAGCCCCTACCCTATAAATAGCGGCCGCCATGTTCCGTTTCTCCATGCTTGCCTGAGACTTGTACAGAGAGAGAGTTGCTCCTTTGTGCTTTGGCTTAGCAAGTGCTCTATTGTGATCATTTACCTAGCGTTTTTGCTCACCTACACCTGCCATATACACCTATATTGTTGTTAGTTAGATAGACATTGTATTTTAGTTAGTAGCTTGTGTGTTACATTAGAGACAGGCAGCTGCTGCAAGCTTACAGGTTTAGGCCTCAGGGGGGCCTTGCCTCTGTGGGCAGCTGTCCTCTGTTTATTTCTCTCATCTATACCAGTATTTCTGCTGTCCTTTACTAATAGTATTGTAGTTATACTGTACTAGGAGTAGGACACTCACTGACTGTCACTGTTTATAGGCTACTAGCTAGCTCCTGCGTGTGTGCACTCACTCACTGTCTGTGTGTACACACACTCTATTTCCTTCTGATTACTGATAGATTATTGTTAGTTAGTTGTACTTACTGTTACTACTTACTCTTACTGTACTAGGAGTCTAGGACACTCAGTCAGACAGTCACTGTGTTCATAGGCTACTAGCTCCTGCGTGCGGTCACTCACTGTCTGAGTGTACACACACCACCCACACTCCATTTCCTTCTGATCGCTGATTGATTATTGTAATTAGTTAGTTCTACTTACTGTTACTACTTACTCTTACTGTACTAGGAGTCTAGGACACTCAGTCACTGTGTTCATAGGCTACTAGCTCCTGCGTGCGGTCACTCACTGTCTGAGTGTACACACACCACCCACACTCCATTTCCTTCTGATCGCTGATTGATTATTGTAATTAGTTAGTTCTACTTACTGTTACTACTTACTCTTACTGTACTAGGAGTCTAGGACACTCAGTCACTGTGTTCATAGGCTACTAGCTCCTGCGTGCGGTCACTCACTGTCTGAGTGTACACACACCACCCACACTCCATTTCCTTCTGATCGCTGATTGATTATTGTAATTAGTTAGTTCTACTTACTGTTACTACTTACTCTTACTGTACTAGGAGTCTAGGACACTCAGTCACTGTGTTCATAGGCTACTAGCTCCTGCGTGCGGTCACTCACTGTCTGAGTGTACACACACCACCCACACTCCATTTCCTTCTGATCGCTGATTGATTATTGTAATTAGTTAGTTCTACTTACTGTTACTACTTACTCTTACTGTACTAGGAGTCTAGGACACTCAGTCACTGTGTGTTCATAGGCTACTAGCTCCTGCGTGCGGTCACTCACTGTCTGAGTGTACACACACCACCCACACTCCATTTCCTTCTGATCGCTGATTGATTATTGTAATTAGTTAGTTCTACTTACTGTTACTACTTACTCTTACTGTACTAGGAGTCTAGGACACTCAGTCACTGTGTTCATAGGCTTCTAGCTCCTGCGTGCGGGCACTCACTGTCTGAGTGTACACACACCACCCACACTCCATTTCCTTCTGATCGCTGATTGATTATTGTAATTAGTTAGTTCTACTTACTGTTACTACTTACTCTTACTGTACTAGGAGTCTAGGACACTCAGTCACTGTGTTCATAGGCTACTAGCTCCTGCGTGCGGTCACTCACTGTCTGAGTGTACACACACCACCCACACTCCATTTCCTTCTGATCGCTGATTGATTATTGTAATTAGTTAGTTCTACTTACTGTTACTACTTACTCTTACTGTACTAGGAGTCTAGGACACTCAGTCACTGTGTGTTCATAGGCTACTAGCTCCTGCGTGCGGTCACTCACTGTCTGAGTGTACACACACCACCCACACTCCATTTCCTTCTGATCGCTGATTGATTATTGTAATTAGTTAGTTCTACTTACTGTTACTACTTACTCTTACTGTACTAGGAGTCTAGGACACTCAGTCACTGTGTTCATAGGCTACTAGCTCCTGCGTGCGGGCACTCACTGTCTGAGTGTACACACACCACCCACACTCCATTTCCTTCTGATCGCTGATTGATTATTGTAATTAGTTAGTTCTACTTACTGTTACTACTTACTCTTACTGTACTAGGAGTCTAGGACACTCAGTCACTGTGTGTTCATAGGCTACTAGCTCCTGCGTGCGGTCACTCACTGTCTGAGTGTACACACACCACCCACACTCCATTTCCTTCTGATCGCTGATTGATTATTGTAATTAGTTAGTTCTACTTACTGTTACTACTTACTCTTACTGTACTAGGAGTCTAGGACACTCAGTCACTGTGTTCATAGGCTACTAGCTCCTGCGTGCGGGCACTCACTGTCTGAGTGTACACACACCACCTACACTCCATTTCCTTCTGATCGCTGATTGATTATTGTAATTAGTTAGTTCTACTTACTGTTACTACTTACTCTTACTGTACTAGGAGTCTAGGACACTCAGTCACTGTGTTCATAGGCTACTAGCTCCTGCGTGCGGTCACTCACTGTCTGAGTGTACACACACCACCCACACTCCATTTCCTTCTGATCGCTGATTGATTATTGTAATTAGTTAGTTCTACTTACTGTTACTACTTACTCTTACTGTACTAGGAGTCTAGGACACTCAGTCACTGTGTTCATAGGCTACTAGCTCCTGCGTGCGGTCACTCACTGTCTGAGTGTACACACACCACCCACACTCCATTTCCTTCTGATCGCTGATTGATTATTGTAATTAGTTAGTTCTACTTACTGTTACTACTTACTCTTACTGTACTAGGAGTCTAGGACACTCAGTCACTGTGTGTTCATAGGCTACTAGCTCCTGCGTGCGGTCACTCACTGTCTGAGTGTACACACACCACCCACACTCCATTTCCTTCTGATCGCTGATTGATTATTGTAATTAGTTAGTTCTACTTACTGTTACTACTTACTCTTACTGTACTAGGAGTCTAGGACACTCAGTCACTGTGTTCATAGGCTACTAGCTCCTGCGTGCGGGCACTCACTGTCTGAGTGTACACACACCACCCACACTCCATTTCCTTCTGATCGCTGATTGATTATTAGTTAGTTCTACTTACTGTTACTACTTACTCTTACTGTACTAGGAGTCTAGGACACTCAGTCACTGTGTTCATAGGCTACTAGCTCCTGCGTGCGGGCACTCACTGTCTGAGTGTACACACACCACCCACACTCCATTTCCTTCTGATCGCTGATTGATTATTAGTTAGTTCTACTTACTGTTACTACTTACTCTTACTGTACTAGGAGTCTAGGACACTCAGTCACTGTGTGTTCATAGGCTACTAGCTCCTGCGTGCGGTCACTCACTGTCTGAGTGTACACACACCACCCACACTCCATTTCCTTCTGATCGCTGATTGATTATTGTAATTAGTTAGTTCTACTTACTGTTACTACTTACTCTTACTGTACTAGGAGTCTAGGACACTCAGTCACTGTGTTCATAGGCTACTAGCTCCTGCGTGCGGGCACTCACTGTCTGAGTGTACACACACCACCCACACTCCATTTCCTTCTGATCGCTGATTGATTATTAGTTAGTTCTACTTACTGTTACTACTTACTCTTACTGTACTAGGAGTCTAGGACACTCAGTCACTGTGTTCATAGGCTACTAGCTCCTGCGTGCGGTCACTCACTGTCTGAGTGTACACACACCACCCACACTCCATTTCCTTCTGATCGCTAAATGATTATTGTAATTAGTTAGTTCTACTTACTGTTACTACTTACTCTTACTGTACTAGGAGTCTAGGACACTCAGTCACTGTGTTCATAGGCTACTAGCTCCTGCGTGCGGGCACTCACTGTCTGAGTGTACACACACCACCCACACTCCATTTCCTTCTGATCGCTGATTGATTGTTAGTTAGTTCTACTTACTGTTACTACTTACTCTTACTGTACTAGGAGTCTAGGACACTCAGTCACTGTGTGTTCATAGGCTACTAGCTCCTGCGTGCGGTCACTCACTGTCTGAGTGTACACACACCACCCACACTCCATTTCCTTCTGATCGCTGATTGATTATTAGTTAGTTCTACTTACTGTTACTACTTACTCTTACTGTACTAGGAGTCTAGGACACTCAGTCACTGTGTTCATAGGCTACTAGCTCCTGCGTGCGGGCACTCACTGTCTGAGTGTACACACACTAAATTTACTTGTGATTACTACTGATTATTGTAACTGCTAGTTGTACTTCCTGACTGTTACTACTTACTTACTGTACTAGGGGACACTCACTCAGTCACCTCACCAACCAACCCACTCCATTAAAGTACCCCACTTTTCACCCGCCCTTTTAAAAAACTTTTGTCTATACGCCCAAAACATTGAAGATGTCTGGAAGTGGCAGCCAGCGCGGTTTGGGCAAGGGGAAGGGCAGCAAGGGAATCAGGAGGAGAGGGAGCAGCATTGTGGCAAGCCGCGGCCGCGGGCGCGCCACCATGCACAGTTCCGCAGCAGCAGCAGCAGCGTCAGTGGCTAACATTCCTCCCATAGCCACTGGCCGTGGACGCCTTGGGCGCCGCCCAGCAGGAGCATCTGCAACTCACGCTGCAGAGACACAGCAGCAGCAGCGTGTAGCACCTGCTCCCATTTTCCTCCAGCCGGGTCGGAAACGTCCCATTGAGGAAAAGGATGCAGACACTGTGGTGCAACTCATGACGGAGGATGAGCAGCCCGCCATCAGCTCTGCATCCGAGGCCTCCACCCTCACCACCACCACCACCCCTGTTCGCAGCAGCCGCCCAGCAGGGTCTGGGGAGGAGGCCAGTTCACCGTCACTCGCCGACCTGTCATTCAGCAGTCTTTTGACCCCAGGCATCATGAGTAAATTGTCTGCTGTTGTTGGCGATCTTGAGGAGGAGATGCTGATGGGCACTTTGGGGGATGAGGGATTGGACAGCAAGACTGTGGCGACAGTCAAGCAGCCCATCCATGCATCAGGAGAGGAGTTTGGGGGGTCCTCATCCCAGCAGGACATGTTTCAGGAGGGGGAGGATGATGATGACCCGGTGACAGACAGAGACTGGGTGCCACCACCTCCAGGGGATGTCGTCCTCAGCAGCTCTGAGGAGGAGGAGGAGGATGCGCTTGTGGGCCTTGCAAGGAGGCGCATCATTGCAAGCATTGGCAGCGTCCCACACCCTGCTGGTGTCTCAGGCTCAGCAGCAGCAGCATCAGCCAGTACCACCACCAGCCGCACCCAAGCCCCCCCCCCAACCACCACAGGGAGACAGGCAGCAGCGCTTCCATGCCGTAGGGGGATGTTTCTGTCACCAATCTGGCGCTTTTTCACCATGCCCACTGTGTACAGCAAGTACGCCACTTGCAACCACTGTCAGCGGAAGTTGAGCAGAGGTGCAGACCCCTTAAAGTTCAGCACCAGCTCGCTCATCAACCACCTTGCGGCTAAACATTTCCACCAGCATGAGGAGTTCCAGAGGCTGAAGGCATCTGGTGCTGGCAGTGGCACCACACCCATCACTGCACAGCCTTCAGCAGCAGCAGCAACAGCAGCCACCCGCCCTCCTGCTCCTCCAGCAGCACCAGCAGGAGTGCGGAAACGCACTGCTCCTCCCCCCTCTGCAACTCCTGCCGCCGACACTGAGGCCTGTTCTGGCAGCCAGTCCTCAGTGGCCTCCTCTGCTGTGTCTGCTGATTCCCGTGTCAGCAAAAGGCCACGCCAGAGCCTTTTGAGCGAGTCCTTCCAGGGGGTGGTTAGGGCTCTGCCTCCCAGCAGCCATCGCGTGCGGCAGCTGAACGGCTTGCTGGCACGGGCCATGTGCTCCCAACTCCTGCCGTACACGCTCGTGCAGGAGGGGAGCGACATTCGTGCGCTGCTTGCTTGCGCAGCCCCAGACTGGCAGCTCCCCAGCAGACACTTTTTCTCCCGCAAGGCCATTCCTGCACTGCACCGCTTTGTGATGGCCAATGTGGAGCGAGGGCTGGAGCACGCGGTTGGTGAAAGGGTCCACGTCACCATGGACTCCTGGAGCAGCCGCTTCGGGACAGGCCGCTACCTGTCCTTCACTGTCCACTGGGTCAGCTTGGTGGAAGGGGGTGAGGATGGGAAAGCAGCAGCGGGCACAGCAGCAGCAGCAACACAGTGGGTGGTGCCACCCCGCAGGGTCAGGGGAACTGCAGCAGGTTCCTCCGATCCTCTGCCATCCTCCGGCACACCTGGCCAAACCCCCCGCCTCAGCAGCAGCGTGAAGGCCCGCCACTGCCAAGCGCTGCTGCACTTGGTCAGCCTTGGGAAGACCAAGCTGACGGCAACCCATGTGTTGGCCAAACTCCAGGAGCAGGAGAGGATTTGGCTGACCCCCAGAGGCCTCAGAGTCGGAGAGGTGGTGGCCGACAATGGGGCCAATCTGGTTGCCGCAATACACAGGGGAAACCTGACCCACATCCCCTGTCTTGCCCACGTGCTGAACCTGGTGGTGCAGAAGTTCCTGCGCACCTACCAGGGGATGGGCGAACTGCTGGAAACGGCAAGGAATGTTGTGCGTCACTTCCGGCGCTCGGCTGCAGCCTGTGCGAGCCTGGAAGACGTGCAAAAGGAGCTGGATCTGCCACGCCATCGGCTGATCCTTGACGTTCCGACTCGCTGGAACTCCACCCTGGCGATGTTGGAGCGTCTGGTTGAACAGAGGCACGCTGTCAAACAGTACCTTGCCCTGGCCACTGTTTCCGCAGCTCTGAGAAGGGACAAGACCAGCAACTTCCCGTCCATCGTCCCCGATGATGACTGGAGGCACATGCAGCAGGTGTGCTTAGTGCTGGCTCCCTTCCTGCAGGCCACAAACATGGTGAGCAGGGACCATGCTATGGTCTGCGAGTGGGTGCCCCTGGTTTCTCTGCTGAACAGGGCCCTCGATGCTTTGCTGGAACAGGGAGCGGCAGCCTTGGACCAGCAGGAGCGGCAACCAGCTGCGCAGTCCACCTCTGAGGGGGAGGAGGAGGAGGACTTGGTGGAGGTCCCTGACCTGGCTGCTGATGAGGGGGATCAGCACAGCGCAGCTGAGTTGGTGCGGGGGTGGAGAGAGGATGAGGCGGCAGAGGAGGAGGATGAGGACAGCACTGACGTCGATGTGCCAGCAGACGTGGCCCGCCTCTTCCCAATGGCAGCGCACATGCTGACGTGCCTGCGCAGGGACCCCAGGGTGATCCAGATGAAGCAGAGGGAGGACATCTGGATCAGCATGATGTTGGACCCACGCCTCAAGGGGAAGTTGAGCCAGTTCCTGCCGCCTGCAGGAGGAGACCCAGCGCAACAAATAAGGAGCTTGCAGCAGGCCCTTGTTGAGCGCTTGGAGGAAGCCTTCCCCCAGCCTTCCACCCCCACTGTCCAGCAGCCAGCACAGAGGCAGCAGCAGGTGCCTGCATCCAGCAGCAGCAAGCGCCCCACAGACCTGCTGTCTCTCAGCCACGAGCTCTACAGGACTGTAGAGGCTCCGGCAGCAGTGACTAGAGAGGAGATGCATGCAGCAGCATCCTCCTCCGGTCACAGCCAGCGCCTGACCCGCATGGTGGCTGACTACATGGGGTCGTACAGCGGGCTTGACAGCGATGCCCCTGTTGATCCCATGGAGTATTGGGTCAAGCGCATGGAGATCTGGAGCGAGCTGGCGCAGTACGCCCTGGAAGTGCTGTCCTGCCACCCTTCCAGCGTGCTGTCCGAGCGCTGCTTCAGTGCAGCTGGTGGCGTGGTCACCGAGAAACGCTCACGTCTGTCTCACAAGTCTGTGGACAGACTGACGTTTCTCAAGATGAACCAGGCGTGGGTGGAAGGCGAGTTCCTGGCCCCTGTTGTCGGCGAGAGGGGGACATGAACTGGCTGCCGGAACCATCGTTAATGTGCCTTACCACCCTTTACCACCTCCTGGCTCCTGCTCACTAAGCCAGCCTGGTTCACTTTGACTATTACGTCGCCTGCAGCCACACATTTTACACCTACAGTGGGCTGCTGTGTACTGCCCTTCTGCTGTCTGTCTGTGTTTCCCACTGCCAGGGTACACAGATGATTTACCTTCTGCTGCCACTCTGCCACCAGCTATTACGTCAAACAATAGCTATATTGGTTGCAAAACCAAAAACCAAAAAACCATAAAAAAAAAAAAAGGTTTAATTTTTCTGAGGTGCCCGGGTTGAAAACTGTGTTGTCCCAGTTGTGTATTGGACACAATGTGGGCTGCACGACCGCTGTCTGGGACCTCCTGTTGTGTTTATTTACAGCCCTGGTATCACCGCTAGGTACCAGGGCTATTATGTCACGCTGCCTACCTGCTGCCACACTCACACTGCTCCTCCATACCTCCTCCTGCTGCTGCTGCTGCTGCTGTCTGTCTGTGTTTCCCACTGCCAGGGTAAACAGATGATTTACCTACTGCTGCCACTCTGCCACCAGCTATTACGTCAAACAATAGCTGCTCGCCTACTCCTCCATTCCTCCTCCTGCTGCTGCTGTCTGTCTGTGTTTCCCACTGCCAGGGTACACAGATGATTTACCTTCTGCTGCCACTCTGCCACCAGCTATTACGTCAAACAATAGCTATATTGGTTGCAAAACCAAAAACCAAAAAACCATAAAAAAAAAAAAGGTTTAATTTTTCTGAGGTGCCCGGGTTGAAAACTGTGTTGTCCCAGTTGTGTATTGGACACAATGTGGGCTGCACGACCGCTGTCTGGGACCTCCTGTTGTGTTTATTTACAGCCCTGGTATCACCGCTAGGTACCAGGGCTATTATGTCACGCTGCCTACCTGCTGCCACACTCACACTGCTCCTCCATACCTCCTCCTGCTGCTGCTGCTGCTGTCTGTCTGTGTTTCCCACTGCCAGGGTACACAGATGATTTACCTTCTGCTGCCACTCTGCCACCAGCTATTACGTCAAACAATAGCTGCTCGCCTACTCCTCCATTCCTCCTCCTGCTGCTGCTGTCTGTCTGTGTTTCCCACTGCCAGGGTACACAGATGATTTACCTTCTGCTGCCACTCTGCCACCAGCTATTACGTCAAACAATAGCTATATAGTGGTTGCAAAACCAAAAACCAAAAAACCATAAAAAAAAAAAAAAGGTTTAATTTTTCTGAGGTGCCCGGGTTGAAAACTGTGTTGTCCCAGTTGTGTATTGGACACAATGTGGGCTGCACGACCGCTGTCTGGGACCTCCTGTTGTGTTTATTTACAGCCCTGGTATCACCGCTAGGTACCAGGGCTATTATGTCACGCTGCCTACCTGCTGCCACACTCACACTGCTCCTCCATACCTCCTCCTGCTGCTGCTGCTGCTGCTGTCTGTCTGTGTTTCCCACTGCCAGGGTACACAGATGATTTACCTTCTGCTGCCACTCTGCCACCAGCTATTACGTCAAACAATAGCTGCTCGCCTACTCCTCCATTCCTCCTCCTGCTGCTGCTGTCTGTCTGTGTTTCCCACTGCCAGGGTACACAGATGATTTACCTTCTGCTGCCACTCTGCCACCAGCTATTACGTCAAACAATAGCTATATTGGTTGCAAAACCAAAACCAAACAAACCATTAAAAAAAAAAAAAAGGTTTAATTTTTCTGAGGTGCCCGGGTTGAAAACTGTGTTGTCCCAGTTGTGTATTGGACACAATGTGGGCTGCACGACCGCTGTCTGGGACCTCCTGTTGTGTTTATTTACAGCCCTGGTATCACCGCTAGGTACCAGGGCTATTATGTCACGGCAAGCTGCCTGCCTCATTGACTGCCTGCTGCCACACACTCATCCTCCTCCTCCTGCTGCTGAATTTACCTCCTGCTGTCTTTGTGTTTCCACTGCCAGGGAGCGCATACAATGGCGCTTCCAACATGCGTGCGCCCACCAGCTATTTGTTACGCTCAAAAATAGCTGCATTTCTTTAAAAAAAAATTGAAAAGAGAAATACGTGAAGAAGAAGAAGACGATATTGAAAAGGAAGATGAAGAAGAAGAAGAAGAAGAAGAAGAAGAAGAAGAAGAAGAAGAAGATATAGAAGAAGAAGAAGAAGAAGATATAGAAGAAGAAGAAGAAGAAGAAGAAGAAGAAGAAGATATAGAAGAAGATATAGAAGAAGACGATATAGAAGAAGATATAGAAGAAGACGATATAGAAGAAGACGATATAGAAGAAGAAGATATAGAAGAAGACGATATAGAAGAAGACGATATAGAAGAAGAAGAAGAAAGATAAAGAAGAAGAAGAACAAGTATATACAGTAACACTACTGAACAAAATTAAGGACACAACTTCTCTTTCCACATTTTTTTTTAAAGGAACATCCCCACATAATTGCTGCTGTTACTTGGAAAAAAAGAGGTTTCTTGCATCATTCACCCTCAAAACAAGTGTTGGAAGCTATTTAAGGCCAATTCGAATAGTCAGCTCGAATAGTTAGCTCGAATACCGACTCGAATAGTGAGCTCGAAGTCCGAGGTCGAATCGAATAGTAAAAATTATTCGACTCGAATATTCGAATGACCTCGAATAATTTACTATTCGAATTCGACCAAACTCGAATTTTAAAAAGGGGTATTTGAGCACCACTAGTTACAGGGATTGTGTAACAAAAGTTTTCGTTTACAAAATAAGGTTTATAACAAATATCGTTTACAAGTTCGTTTGGAGTTTGTGTTATACTTATTTTTTCATTTTTAAATTTCGCTTATATCAGTTTTTACTTATTTTTTAGTTTTAAAATTTCGCTTACAAAAGTATAACAACTAAATTTTCGTTTACCCTTCTTTGATCATTTAAAAATTTGTTTTCACATGTATAGTGCTTAAATACCGTTTTCAACCTTATTGTATTAGAAATACATCGCTTTTGGTATTAACTTTGTTTTTACACTTATAATGCGTTGATTATAGTTACTAAAATATCGCTTTTAATATTACTGTTATTTTAAGATTTCTAATGTGTACATGATTGTAAGGCTATCTATTGTATTGTATATATTTATATATACTTTTCTCTATTTATAATATTAATGTATACATGATTTTAAGGCTATTTTAAGGCTATTTATTCTATTACAAACATATAAATTATTTTATTCATGTTATTTGTAGAGAAGTATTTTAAGGATTAAATATATTATTGTTTATATGTGTTTAGGGTGTTTGTGCGGTGGGGATGGTTAGGTTTAGGCATTACCAGGGGGGGTCTAGGGGTTAGGGATAGGTACAGGGAGGGTTAGGTATAGTTACAGTATAATATACACAACCAGGGGGTGGTTAGGGTTAGGCACCACTAGGGGGGTGCTTAGGTTTAGGCACCACCAGGGGGTCTTAGGGTTAGGCACCACCAGGGGGGTCTTAGGGTTAGGCACCACAAGGGGGGGGGTGGTTAGGGTTAGGCACCACAAGGGGGGGTGGTTAGGGTTAGGCACCACCAGGGGGGTTTTAGGGTTAGGCACCACCAGGGGGGTCTTAGGGTTAGGCACCACCAGGGGGGTCTTAGGGTTAGGCACCACCAGGGGGGTCTTAGGGTTAGGCACCACCAGGGGGTCTTAGGGTTAGGCACCACCAGGGGGGTGGTTAGGGTTAGGCACCACCAGGGGGGTGGTTAGGGTTAGGCACCACCAGGGGGGTCTTAGGGTTAGGCACCACCAGGGGGGTCTAGGGGTTAGGGATAGGTACAGGGAGGGCTCTGTGTGAGAGTAAGGTTAAGTATAGTTACAGCACACTATATGTAATATATACAATTTATTAAATTATGTATATTTGAACAAAAAGGGTGTCTAGGGGTTAGGGATAGGGATAGGGAGAGATCTGTGTGAGCCTACAGTTAGGTATAATTACAGTAAAATATCTGTAAAACCTACCATTGCATTGCTATGCTTAATACAAGTGTAAATATCGTTTCTGTTATAGACGCAATTTAAGGTTTCTTTTCAGAATTCGTTTGTTGTTATAGACGGTATTTTGCCATTTCATTTCCGTTTATTTAACCTATTTAGCACTAAATTTTTGTTTACAACCTCTTAAACGAAAAATATGGTTTTGCATTAAAACTTACAATTTCGGCTATACCCCACGCCCTTTTTTCCAGGGGCCCTTTTTTGATACACGCGAAGAATTGTGAAGTTCGTGCTTGGAAACTTGACAGTGAAGAGATGGTATTGGCATGGAAGGATAAGCGTATTATACACATGCTTAGCACTTTCTACCCTGCTACTACAACAACACAGCAAAGAAGAATTAAAGGTAGAGTGACTGAAAATGTTGAGAAGCCCACAGCAGTGGTAGAATATACTAAACACATGGGAGTGGTTGACCGATTTGATCATTACACCAGTAGTTACTCTTTCAACAGGAAGTCGTTGAAGTGGTGGAAGAAGACCTTTTTTTGGTTGTTGGAGCTGGCAGTAGTGAATAGCTTCATAATTTACAACCAGTTGCATCCACATGAACAAAAGGATCATATCAGCTACCGCAAGAACCTAATTCTTGAGTAGGTTAGCGAACAACGAGCCTCTAGGCCTAAGCGGAGATATGGCCGCCCTTCTTCATTGGACGTGGAGGAGCGTCTAAACGGCATCCAGCATTTTATTGCTAATAATCCCGATCGAAACACCAAAGATTGCAAAGTGTGCAATGACAGGAAGACACCAGGTGGCAGGCGAAAAAACACCTATTTTTGTGAAACTTGCTCACGCAGGACAGGATTACACCCAGGAAATTGTTTTAAAGTGTGCCATACTTTGGCCAACTTCTCTGCTACCAGCCAATAGAAGACATCAAACTGTCCAAATAAGATATGAAATTAAACGTTATAATGTGTTCTTTAAAATAAGATATACCATGTTACTGTGTTACGTTCCATGTAAGAATGGGAGAGAGAGTGCATTTCTGTAAAAAAAACTCAGAGCAGAAACGACTCCCTTTAGGAAAAAAACTCAGAGTGGAAAGGGTTAAGCAGTTAATTACGATCAATTTTTTGAGTAATTATGATTATGATGCAAAAATTCAGTTCATCAGTAAAAGCAATACAATATTAAAGTGAACCTCCAGACTAAAAATCTACTCAGCAGAAATGAAAAGGCTTGGTGTTTCTTTAACAGTTTCACAGCATCAGAACTTTGTTTTTCTTACCAAAGCATCATTTTTAGCTGCATTTTTATTTAAGCTCCACCCATCAAAGAAAAAAAGCCCGTTTTTTTTTTTTCCCTGATGCTGTGCAGAGCATGATGGGATTTCCTATGTTGTTGTTCACGTTGCCTAGCAACTGGGAGAGGTGATCAGGACACAAGACAGTTGGAACTCCCTGTCACCTCTTTTCAACCAAAAAGATGGCTGCCATCATGAAATCAAACATTTGCCTGTTCTTTTAAAACAGTGTGGGTAAGAGATTATATTACCTATCTATTTGAATTAACATAACTAATGTAACTTAATGACAGTATGTTTGTTTAGGCTGGAGTTCCTCTTTAACCACTTTACCCCCGCCCGTACGAATTTCTCCGTCCCTTTTTCCATCCTTTAACCCCCAGAGACGGAGAAATCCGTACTTTCCGCGCTCCCGATGCTGCCCGCGCTTCCGCTCGCTCTAGCGCGCATTCCCGCCGGTAAACACGCCGCTCGCCCGGAGATCAATAAACGGGAAAATCCATTCCCGTTCATTGATCTAAGCTCCGCAATGATCCGCTGCTGCTCCGCTGAGCAGCGCGATCATTGTGAAAAAAAAAAAACCTCTCAGCCTCCTAGTACTTCCTGCAAGGCAAGGAAATGAGCAGCGCTACTTAAAAACAGACTAGTGCCTACCTGCAAAAGAGTGCAAGCCCCACTTGTAGGGTCGAATACACACCGAGCATACACATGACCTGTCTACCACTAGAGGAGGATGTTGGTTTCCATTAACAGCTTGCATGCAACCTATTAAGTACTCGTCCCTCCCACTGCGAAGAAGTCAATCCTCCATGGGAGGGGCCTAACACTAACTAAATCCTAACCTATGTATATGCATAGCCTGGGTGCGGCTAATCAAATAAAATCGAAAATTGAAAATTGCGCAAAAGGTGGATCAGCGCAACACCAGGCCGCCTCCGAATGGCCTCCATCAGAGATGCGCTGAGTCCCCCCAGGAACTACAAACGCACCTTGAATCCAAACAGGAGCTCTGCATATACACCAAAAGCATGGCTGTTAAGTGGAAGCAGCTGACCAAAAACGAATTACATTAGTACATAGCAAGGAAATGAGCAGCGCTACTTAAAAACAGACTAGTGCCTACCTGCAAAAGAGTGCAAGCCCCACTTGTAGGGTCGAATACACACCGAGCATACACATGACCTGTCTACCACTAGAGGAGGATGTTGGTTTCCATTAACAGCTTGCATGCAACCTATTAAGTACTCGTCCCTCCCACTGCGAAGAAGTCAATCCTCCATGGGAGGGGCCTAACACTAACTAAATCCTAACCTATGTATATGCATAGCCTGGGTGCGACTAATCAAATAAAATCGAAAATTGAAAATTGCGCAAAAGGTGGATCAGCGCAACACCAGGCCGCCTCCGAATGGCCTCCATCAGAGATGCACTGAGCCCCCCCAGGAACTACAAACGCACCTTGAACCCAAACAGAAGCTCTGCATATACACCAAAAGCATGGCTGTTAAGTGGGAGCAGCTGACCAAAAACGAATTACATTAGTACATAGCAAGGAAATGAGCAGCGCTACTTAAAAACAGACTAGTGCCTACCTGCAAAAGAGTGCAAGCCCCACTTGTAGGGTCGAATACACACCGAGCATACACATGACCTGTCTACCACTAGAGGAGGATGTTGGTTTCCATTAACAGCTTGCATGCAACCTATTAAGTACTCGTCCCTCCCACTGCGAAGAAGTCAATCCTCCATGGGAGGGGCCTAACACTAACTAAATCCTAACCTATGTATATGCATAGCCTGGGTGCGGCTAATCAAATAAAATCGAACATTGAAAATTGCGCAAAAGGTGGATCAGCGCAACACCAGGCCGCCTCCGAATGGCCATGCTTTTGGTGTATATGCAGAGCTTCTGTTTGGGTTCAAGGTGCGTTTGTAGTTCCTGGGGGGGCTCAGCGCATCTCTGATGGAGGCCATTCGGAGGCGGCCTGGTGTTGCGCTGATCCACCTTTTGCGCAATTTTCAATTTTCGATTTTATTTGATTAGCCGCACCCAGGCTATGCATATACATAGGTTAGGATTTAGTTAGTGTTAGGCCCCTCCCATGGAGGATTGACTTCTTCGCAGTGGGAGGGACGAGTACTTAATAGGTTGCATGCAAGCTGTTAATGGAAACCAACATCCTCCTCTAGTGGTAGACAGGTCATGTGTATGCTCGGTGTGTATTCGACCCTACAAGTGGGGCTTGCACTCTTTTGCAGGTAGGCACTAGTCTGTTTTTAAGTAGCACTGCTCATTTCCTTGCTATGTACTAATGTAATTTGTTTTTGGTCAGCTGCTCCCACTTAACAGCCATGCTTTTGGTGTATATGCAGAGCTTCTGTTTGGATTCAAGGTGCGTTTGTAGTTCCTGGGGGGGCTCAGCGCATCTCTGATGGAGGCCATTCGGAGGCGGCCTGGTGTTGCGCTGATCCACCTTTTGCGCAATTTTCAATTTTCGATTTTATTTGATTAGCCGCACCCAGGCTATGCATATACATAGGTTAGGATTTAGTTAGTGTTAGGCCCCTCCCATGGAGGATGACTTCTTCGCAGTGGGAGGGACGAGTACTTAATAGGTTGCATGCAAGCTGTTAATGGAAACCAACATCCTCCTCTAGTGGTAGACAGGTCATGTGTATGCTCGGTGTGTATTCGACCCTACAAGTGGGGCTTGCACTCTTTTGCAGGTAGGCACTAGTCTGTTTTTAAGTAGCACGGCTCATTTCCTTGCTATGTACTAATGTAATTCGTTTTTGGTCAGCTGCTCCCACTTAACAGCCATGCTTTTGGTGTATATGCAGAGCTTCTGTTTGGGTTCAAGGTGCGTTTGTAGTTCCTGGGGGGGCTCAGCGCATCTCTGATGGAGGCCATTCGGAGGCGGCCTGGTGTTGCGCTGATCCACCTTTTGCGCAATTTTCAATTTTCGATTTTATTTGATTAGCCGCACCCAGGCTATGCATATACATAGGTTAGGATTTAGTTAGTGTTAGGCCCCTCCCATGGAGGATTGACTTCTTCGCAGTGGGAGGGACGAGTACTTAATAGGTTGCATGCAAGCTGTTAATGGAAACCAACATCCTCCTCTAGTGGTAGACAGGTCATGTGTATGCTCGGTGTGTATTCGACCCTACAAGTGGGGCTTGCACTCTTTTGCAGGTGGGCACTAGTCTGTTTTTAAGTAGCGCTGCTCATTTCCTTGCTATGTACTAATGTAATTCGTTTTTGGTCAGCTGCTCCCACTTAACAGCCATGCTTTTGGTGTATATGCAGAGCTTCTGTTTGGGTTCAAGGTGCGTTTGTAGTTCCTGGGGGGGCTCAGCGCATCTCTGATGGAGGCCATTCGGAGGCGGCCTGGTGTTGCGCTGATCCACCTTTTGTGCAATTTTCAATTTTCGATTTTATTTGATTAGCCGCACCCAGATTATGCATATACATAGGTTAGGATTTAGTTAGTGTTAGGCCCCTCCCATGGAGGATTGACTTCTTCGCAGTGGGAGGGACGAGTACTTAAATGGTTGCATGCAAGCTGTTAATGGAAACCAACATCCTCCTCTAGTGGTAGACAGGTCATGTGTATGCTCGGTGTGTATTCGACCCTACAAGTGGGGCTTGCACTCTTTTGCAGGAAGGCACTAGTCTGTTTTTAAGTAGCACTGCTCATTTCCTTGCTATGTACTAATGTAATTCGTTTTTGGTCAGCTGCTCCCACTTAACAGCCATGCTTTTGGTGTATATGCAGAGCTTCTGTTTGGGTTCAAGGTGCGTTTGTAGTTCCTGGGGGGGCTCAGCGCATCTCTGATGGAGGCCATTCGGAGGCGGCCTGGTGTTGCGCTGATCCACCTTTTGCGCAATTTTCAATTTTCGATTTTATTTGATTAGCCGCACCCAGGCTATGCATATACATAGGTTAGGATTTAGTTAGTGTTAGGCCCCTCCCATGGAGGATTGACTTCTTCACAGTGGGAGGGACGAGTACTTAATAGGTTGCATGCAAGCTGTTAATGGAAACCAACATCCTCCTCTGGTGGTAGACAGGTCATGTGTATGCTCGGTGTGTATTCGACCCTACAAGTGGGGCTTGCACTCTTTTGCAGGTAGGCACTAGTCTGTTTTTAAGTAGCGCTGCTCATTTCCTTGCTATGTACTAATGTAATTCGTTTTTGGTCAGCTGCTCCCACTTAACAGCCATGCTTTTGGTGTATATGCAGAGCTTCTGTTTGGGTTCAAGGTGCGTTTGTAGTTCCTGGGGGGGCTCAGCGCATCTCTGATGGAGGCCATTCGGAGGCGGCCTGGTGTTGCGCTGATCCACCTTTTGCGCTACTTCCTGCAAGGGTCCGGAAGGACGCTTGCAGGTTGTATTAAACAAAAAGTTACTGTTGCCATCTTGTGGCCAAATAGTAAATTACACCCTAAACATTTTTTACATAGAAATAAATTAGTGTTACACAAAAAAATAACTCCTTACCTCCCACACTCCCCAATTTTGTTTTTTTTTTGTAATTAAAAAAAAATAAAAAAAATTACAATTAAAAAAAATACATAAATAGTTACCTTAGGGACTGAACTTTTTAAATATTTATGTCAAGAGGGTATAACATTGTTACTTTATAAACTATGGGCTTGTAATTAGGGATGGCCGCAAAAGTGGAAAAAAAGGCACCTTTATTTCCAAATAAAATATTGGCGCCAAACATTGTGATAGTGACATAAATTAAACGGTTTTATAACCGGGACAAATAGTCAAATACATTTAATGGGTTTTAATTACAGTAGCATGCATAATTTAAAAACTATAAAGGCCGAAAACTGAAAAATAATAAATTTTTTCCCACACTTTTTCCTATTTTCCCATTAAAACACATTTAGAATAAAATAATGCTTGGCATAATGTCGCACCTAAAGAAAGCCTAATTAGTGGCGAAAAAAACAAGATATAGTTCATTTCATTGCGATAAGTAATGATAAAGTTATAGACGAATGAATGAAAGGAGCGCTGAAAGGTGAAAATTGCTCTGGTGGTCAAGGGGTAAAACCCCTCAGTTGGGAAGTGGTTAAGTAGCCTCCAATGAAAAGACAGTAAGTAGGTCCCCAGCAGCTTTGTAGTGACTACAGCTGTTGCAAACAAAAGCAGTTGTAAAAAATGACAGTTGGGTCTGTTAAATGATTTGTGATGCAGTGAGCTCAACAAGAATATATAGCCCACCACCACACTACAATTCATATAGCAGTAGCACTGTGCAGCACATTACACTAGTCTGTCCGTATTGTGAGACTGCTGCTTAATCCGCCACCTACTACATGGTGAAAGATTTATTACACTTTAAACTGCTTTCCAGAAGGACTGCCCTTATGTTAGCCAAAGACTGGCTCTTGAGGAAGTGAACTCTGGTTCGCAATACATTATATGCTGAATTATCAATTCATTTTTGAATTGTGAAGTTATGTGCTGTGATTGAATTGCTCATCCAGACAGCCATCTGGGTGCATTTAAGTTTTTTTCCCCTTATTGCACAACTTAGGGGAAGATTTTCTGGTTCTTCTTTCATATTTTTTTTGTGAACAATACTGATCAAATAACTATGCAAAGGCCTGCTTCTTTGTTCTTTGTGGACCCTTGAAGGTCTTTTTTGTTATGGTAGCCATTGCTAAAAAAGTAAAGTTTTATCAGTCCAATTGCTGTTGTTTATCAGTCCAATTGCTGTTGTTTAACAGTCAAATTGGATACAGTAATGTCCCGCTAAAACGCCTCAGGCAGTGACCTTTTTAATTGTTAATGACCTCCTGTTTTAATCACAGTTTTGGCTCTGTTAGGATACCTCTTTACCAAATTTGGTTCAATAACTTCCCACTTTTACTGTTCAAGTGACCCAGTTTCTGCTGCAGAGACCCCCCCCCCCCCCCCACAACAGTATACTGCCATCTTTATTTTTTATTGAAGGTATGGTACTTTTTGGATGGTGAGCTTTAGCAGCTTCGTTACAGATGTACCATTTGGCGCTCAGGCCAAATAATTCGATTTTGGTCTCATCTGATCATAACATTTAGCTTTTGTGCTTTAAGATCATCCAGGTGTATTTTGGCAAAGCTCAATCAATATTTAATATGGTCTTACTTAAGCCAATCGCAAGACTTGAAAACACTCAGTAGTTTCCAAGTCTTCTGATTGGTTTAAAATTACCACAGTAATCCGATTTCCAAGGAAATAATTCTGCATTTTCTGATTGGTCCATTACTTCTGACTCAGAAGTATCTTGCCAATTAGAGTATTGTGAAGTATACTGTACTGTGAATTGTTGTTTTTTACAGAATCTGTAATATTTTTCAGATGTCCGTAATTATGGACATCCAGAAAATATTATGGATCTTATAAAATTACTGCAGTATCAGTAATCAGCATTTGCGGAAATTTGATATTTTGACAGTGTTATGCCATCCATTGTTGATTGCTTGCTTTCACTTGTTCTACCAAGCACTGGAATGCTCCAGGAATCTCTGTTCTTATGCCAAACTAAAAAAAAAAAATGATTACAACTGACACCAGATGGAAGCCCTTGGTTTTGGCGTGCAATGCAGAAAGGTGATTAGGCACAGGTGATTTTGCAAGTCAGGTGGTCTGACTCACTTAGAATACTTTTCAAAAGACAAGACTATGTTCAGTCTTGGAGGAACAGTGCCTGTAAATGGAACTTTATATTTTTCATCTTCTTTTTTTTCTCTAGCTAAGACCAACCTGCAGAATCTATGTATTTGTGTTAAACCTGTTGGAGTCAAAGGCATATGGTGCTGCCAGCTTAGAATACCCATGTATAACAAATGAAGCGAAAATAAACGTATTATATAATAAATCGTGCGTGTAGTACAGCTAAGAAATAGAACATTAGTAGCAAAGAAAAGAGTTTCATATTGTTTTCCAGTACATGAAGAGTTAATAAAAGTTGTTAGCTATACAAAAGAGCATCTCTTATCTCTTCGACCCACTGGGTCGAATACAGTCCTATTTTCTGAAGCACTTCAACAGAAAAGAAACAGTGAGAGAAAGCTTGAGATAAGGTTTACTGCACTTAAGTTCAAAGGGTCATTATTTCTGCTTTGTTTTATAGTTTAAAAAACAGAGTGTGCTATTAAAAGTGCAACTGTGGCAGAATAAAGCTATATAATTGAAAATAAAAATAGGAGACTCTTTTCTTTGCTGCTAATGCTCTATTCATTATCTGTACTTCACATACAATCCATTATATCAGACGTTTGTTTTGTTTTTTCCGTTTCAGGTTTGCTTTAAGGTAAAATACAAGTTTTGGTTAAAAATAGGCCTTAAAATAACTTGGTCTATTCCAGTCTTTATAAAAATATATATATATAAAAATATATACATATTTGAATACCGCCATAGTCTCACTTTCTGTTATTCTTATTAAAATGCATTTAGGCTGAAATTCACTTTTCTGACTTTTTCTTTATTGCACTCTAAATTGGATTGCAGAGCTTGGGTCAAGTTTAGGATAGGACTGTCTGATAAAAAGAGGGTTCATAATGTCTAACCAAAATGTTACTGAGCAAAATGAGGACTTTTTGATAACCTGTCCTTGAAATAAATGTTTAGCTGTATTGTCTCCTGAATGAATGTATCAGGAGAGTAGCAGGTTAAAGCGGCAACACATGGCCAATCCACGTTTTCCAGTAATGGGTTTCTTTGTACTGCAACTCAGTACTTTTTTATTGATAGGAAATGACTTTCCAACACAATCGAATGGTATTACAGTCATGCCACTCACAGATGAGGTTCAAAGGAACACTCTTTCGTCTATGCATGAAACATTTCCTGGTGCAAGGGTAACAATAAGAGGTCATTAATATAACGCACCATCTGCAGCTCTCGTTATTTTAATAGTGCCCAGCTCAAGTGCTAGGTCGAAATTAAAAGGCACAAACTTAATTGTAGACATTGTTGCATTAGATAATCTATGGCCGTAACAATGCAGCTCCACTACAAATGAATCCCATTGCTACAGTGAATGCAATGAATGGGACCTCTTATTCCATTGATCGGTTTTTGCAGTGATTAGTAGGTCAGAGTAAATGATTTGGAGGCAGACAACAATTCAAGAAATGAGGTGCAGGTTATTACAATAAAACTATTGCTTGCATGTATTTTGTACTTAAAATGCTCGGCCAATAGGTGGAACTCCAAAGCATTTTAACTGATAAGTTGTGCCTCACCTCAGTATTTGTCGATTATATCAAATTGCATTGAGCTTTTAACGTGTCAACATAGGTAATCAAGACTACAAATGGGGTCACCCTGGTTAGTTACTGTGAGTAATTATGCGCTATTAGCTGTTGGCTAATAGCTGCAATCCACCGTAGTGTGGAAAAGCCAAGATAGCACCAAGAGGAGCAAAATTTTAAATATATACGTTCAGCTCTGTGGTAGAGCTGCAAGGATTGTTAGTTGTTAGCGATATAGCTCACCCTCTCATTCATAAATCCCTAGATGTCTGAAAGTCTACACCCCCTCCATCGGGAAGACTGCCATGGCCATTTCTATCCAAAGTCTTCTAAAGCTGTGGCCACCCCATCTGTTTTGCCTCTGCCCTCTGAGATGTTAGATACATACATACAGAGCCTGCAGGAAATATGTGTTGGCCAGCATGTCTCCTAAATATGCTATTAGATATACCAACATTTTCCCACAGGGTTTTGTGAGTAGTGATATCACTTCCTTCATGGGAAAAACAAAACAATATTAATTTGTAGTTTTCAGAAGCAAAGCTACAATACTCAGTTCAGCTTCCATGCAGGATTTGAATCTCTGAGTACTTATTGATTCCCTAAACCCATACTGCACACATTATGCCCACACTTGCTCAATTTCACATCTTTTAACAAGTATTGAGGAAACTATATGAAAACCAAGAAGTAACAGTTAGAACGGATTATGGAATAACTGACTGGTTCACATTTGGCAAAGGAGTAAGACAAGGTTGCATATTGTTTTCTTATTTATTAAACTTGTATGCCGAATATGTAACGCAGAAAGCTGGATTGGAAGAGTCACATTAAGGAATTAAAATAGCAGCAGAAATAGTAATGATCTGAGGTATGCCGATGATACCATTCTAATTGTTAAAACTGAGAAAAATGGAAGAGAACCTGAGACGGGGATAATGGCAGTATTTATACTTACCTGGGACTTCCTCCAGCCCTATGAGGTCCGTGGGCTCTTTCGCTGTACTTGCTGGCGGCTTTGTTCAATTGTAATAGCTCCTGGTATTCTGGCCAGTCGCTGCCAGCTGTCAGCTTCTGTGCACATTCTGAGCATCTTCAAATATTATAAATATGCACAAATGCCAAAACTCAAGGACGTCTGCATTTCACTGCATTGGAAGAGTTCTACCTTACGGCTCACTCATGCCTGCCATGATTACAACCATATACAGTTTACCATTATTACACAGTGTAAAACCTTACTATGAGATTATATAGG
This sequence comes from Hyperolius riggenbachi, assembly GCF_040937935.1. Lineage (NCBI taxonomy): Eukaryota > Metazoa > Chordata > Amphibia > Anura > Hyperoliidae > Hyperolius > Hyperolius riggenbachi. The sequence goes on along the minus strand of NC_090651.1, from coordinate 264,968,485 downwards.
CTCAGTTGATATCAGAATGATTTATGTTTCAAACATGACTAACTATAAGTATCCCTCCTGTAGCAAGTCCTGTCGGTTGCAGTGAAGCTGCAACCGAGCAGTTTTGATTTCTCTGCTTGCATTTGGTTGCTTAGTTCTCTGGGTTCCCAATGCATGGGTCCCGCATGTAAGTTTTGCTTTTATGCTATTTTGTATGCTGTTTTTACTATGAAAACTCTATATTAACCTGGCGGTAAGACCGTGCTGAGCAGGAGGATTTCTCAGGCCCTGCTGGGCCGATTTGCATAATTTTTTTTTGTACACGCAGCTAGCACTTTGCTAGTTGCATGTACTTCCCGATCGCCGACGCTCCGCGCCGATTCGCCGCTACCCGCCGAGCCGCCCCCCCCCCCTCCAGACCCCGTGCGCAGCCTGGCCAATTAGTGCCAGGCAGCCCTGAGGGGTGGATTGGGACTCCCAATGATGTCATCACGAGCGTCGCCATGGCGACGGGGGAAGCCAAGCAGGAAATCCCATTCTGAATGGGATTTCCTGCTTGCTCTCATCGCCGGAGGCGATCGGAGGGGGTGGGGAATGCCGCTGCACAGCGGCTATCATGTAGCTAGCGCTAGGCTAGCTACATGATTTTAAAAAATATATATATATAAAAATAGTACTACGCTGCCCTCTGGCGGTTTTAACCACTTGCCGACCGCACACTCATACCGTCCGGCGGCAAAGTGGTAGCTGGAGGACCAGCGACGCAGATCTGCGTTGCCAGGTGCCTCCCTAATTAATCAGGAAAGGCCGCTCGTGCGAGCGGCCATTTCCTGTCAGATCACGGAGCGTGAATAAATGTAAACGTAGGAGACATATTTCTCCTTTGTTTACATTGTAAGGCGCTGCTGCGCAGCAGCGCCGTAAGGCAGATCGGTGATCCCCGGCCAATCAGCGGCCGGGGATCGCCGCCATGTGACAGGGGACATCCTGTCACTGGCTGCACAGGACGGATAGCATCCTGTGCAGCCCGGATCACCGGGGGGGGCAGGTAGGAGAGGGAGGGGGGAATTTCGCTGCGGAGGGGGGCTTTAAGGTGCCCCCCCCCCGCAAACCTCAGGCAGGCAGGAGCTATCAGACCCCCCCTGCACATCATCCCCATAAGTCGGGGCAAAAAGGGGGCGATCTGGTCGCTCTGCCTGCACCCTGATCTGTGCTGGGGGCTGCAGAGCCCACCCAGCACAGATCACTAAAAACAGCGCTGGTCCTTAAGGGGGGGTAAAGGGTGGGTCATCAAGTGGTTAATTGACCGCCAGGAAGGTTAAATGGTTCACACTTAGAGTTGCTTTGTTTGTTTTTTATGATGTTTACTGACATCCATTCATGAGATGAATCATTGCTGAATTGGTGAATCTTGGATGGGCTGTTGTTTCTACGAAACCGTCCGTTGATACAACCTTATAATTTGGGTTGTCACCAGCTGGTAAGCCTCTTTCCTTTTTCTGGGCATCCATAATTGCAGAGCTGTGCCGTGACCCCGATATTTATTGTGGTGGAGATTTGTCTGCTCTTATTCTTTGTTGAAGACTTGTCTTCTGTTTTTGGATTTTGCGCTGATTATATAAAATTTACCAGTTTGTGAACTCTGGATATTGTTCTTCTCTCAGCGGCGGCCACTTTGTTCCCTTGGTGCTAATACACCTATGCAAACTTGCTTCATACAATACAAATATTGTTTGCAACTTGCTTTTTGGTGTGCTGGTCAATCATTTTATACTGGTTACTTAGGACTTTTGAGGTTCGTCTTACAGGCCTAGCACCCACATTTGCCACTGATACCGCAGTTACATTCAGGTGTGTGGACCTTTCTAATCAATTGTATCCTACATTTTAATTAAGCCTAGAAGTAGCATCACTGAATGGGGGGGATTTCCCCTTTTCAGCTGAATTTCCATTGGCCGCAGGTCTTTTTCCCCTCTGAGAACTGTTTTTTTCCTGACAAATCTGTCATCAGCTCCCTGCTGGTGGTGAGTTAATTTCCACCTTACAGTTCCTCTTTAGCATAAACATATGTAAATCTTCTCAGAAAATCTGGTCTTCAGGGCCTTTTTCCACTGCACAGCTGAATTGCAAAATCCCAAATCACTAGTGATTTTTAAATCACTAGCGTGGCTACTTTATCATATAAATCATGAGAAGTACAGTGGGATGCGAAAGTTTGCTGTTCCCCATCCCCCTTTTGCACCTCTGACACTGTAGTTGCCATTGGCAGGTTTTTGTGTGCCGCATCAATTGTTATGTATAGAGTGTATAAAGTAAAACTTGCATCGGGGACCAGAGCCCCTTAGCTAAGCCATTGCATGGATTCCACTTAGTATCAGCAGATTCTGGAGACCAAGGTCCAGAATCAGTGACAAAGCTGAAGCTGCGCCAGGGCTGGATCTTTCAACAAGACAACGACCCTAAACACTGCTCAAAATCCACTAAGGCATTCATGCAGTGGAACAAGTACAACGTTCTGGAATGGGCATCTCAGTCCCCAGACCTGAATATAATTGAAAATCTGTGGTGTGAGTTAAAGAGAGCTGTCCATGCAAGCCATGAAACCTGAAGAGATGTTTTGTAAAGAGGAATGGTCCAAAATACCTTCAACTAGAATCCAGTCTCTCATTGGAATCTACAGGGAGTGTTTAAAGGCTGTAATTTGCAAAAGGAGGATCTACTAAATATTTATTTCATTTCTTTTTTGTGGTGCCCAAATTTAGGCACCTACCTAGTTTTATTTAAACAATTATTGCACACTTTTTTAAAATCCAATAAACTTCATTTCTCTTCTCAAATATCACTGCGTGTGTCTCCTATATGATATATTTAACTTGACATTTTCTTATCGTAACAACCAACGATTTATACAGGAAAATCATGACAATTAACAAGGTTGCCCAAACTTTTGCATCCCACTGTATTTTCCAATATAGTGATTCGATTTGTAAATCACAAATCGCAATCGCTTTCTGGAGCGATTTTAAGAGGGATGCAATGCAAATGAAAAATTGCAATGGCATAACAAAATGAATCGCAATCGCTGGTGTTTGTGATTTGTGATTGCGTTTGCTAGTGGAAAAGGGCCCTAAATACATTTTGATCTACCACAGAACATTCCAGCTAGATTGATAGTGGTACCTGATCTGTTATGTGTGATATATGGTATATGTCACTGCTATATATTTTTTTCTTATCTTAATGGCCTAAATTCTGGTAGGGTTTTCAAACAAATTACCTCATGTACAATAATTTACCTCATGAGGTAATGACATTTAGCAATTCTGATAGTTTTTTGTCATGTTTTACCTCATGGGGTAAATTATGAGGTAATTTGCATTAATTTTACCAAAAATAACTATTCTCATTAAAATTAGGGGGCATGTTAGCACATAAATTACCGATCAGTTTAAAGAGACACTGAAGCTAATACATTTTGCCATTTTTACCTTGTAATTTGTTTCATGAGTCTCAGCAGAAGTAAACCGTCGCATCCCCGCTGCAAAACGAGGGCTTTAGACCCCCAAATCCAGGGGAAAACATCCACGACCAACTTGGTCGTGGTATATCTGTGTAGGTTTCGGGTGCTCCCTTCACAATGGAGAGGGTTGTCCTTGACCGATGGAAAAGGTGAGACCGGGAGCCCTTATGGTGCAGTATTGTTAGTATAATTGGAGATGTAAGTTTGTGAATTAGATATATTCACAAAGATGGGTTGCAATCCTGCAACCACCGTAAATGCCTGCGGAAAGATAACAGTCTCCGCTCGGTATCCCGGACCCTCTGCATCTGGGTGGTCGCTCTCCTCCTATAATCCTGTTCCCCGGTAGATAATGTCGCCCAGGGGTTGGGGTGACACCTCAAAGAGGTGTTGAGTATACAAGTGAAGCACGTCGGTGGAGGCGCCCAAGAGTATATTGTGGCAGCAACTAGATAATTTTACTCATAAAAATCAAATAAAATAAAAAATATACGGTATAATAAGGAGGTCTCTTACCTCCAAAGAAGACTCACGTAGATAGAAAAAGGAGTCTTTATTAAAACGCGTTTCACGGGACTCAGCCTGCTTCCTCAGGTCAATAAAACAGATAGTCTAAAACAAAGTATTTTTTACAACAATTTGCTCATAGAATTTTTAAAACATAAGTCTGCACAGCTACTGTATGTTATCTATACCTTCATTGACCAATACTATTATTCAGCCATAGTTGGTAACATCGTATCATTTACTGGTATACTATAGAAATTGAACAGGTGCTATTTTACAACTTAGCGAGTATACCAGTATATGATACGATGTTACCAACTATGGCTGAATAATAGTATTGGTCAATGAAGGCGTAGTCATTTTATATGGTATAATGTAGTATTTCATTGGCAATACAGCAATATACAGCAATATGAACTAGTAGAAAAAGGTGTAGATAACGTAGCTCTGCAGAGTTATGTTTTAAGAATTTTATGAGCAAATTGTTGTAAACAAATACTTTGTTTTAGGTTATCTGTTTTATTGACCTGAGGAAGCGGGCTGAGTTCCGTGAAACATGTTGTCTACAGGATAACCGTTATTTTAATAAAGACTCCTTTTTCTATCTACGTGAGTCTTCTTTGGAGGTAAGAGACCTCCTTATTATACCATATATTTTTTATTTTATTTTATTGTTATGAGTAAAATGATCTAGCTGCTGCCACAATATACCCTTGAGCGCCTCCACTGAAGTGCTTAACTTGGTTGTGGATTTTGCTGCCCTGAGAGGCAGAGCTTTCAGCTGCAGCTCTGCCTCTCCTGATGTCAATCGCCGTGTGGATCTCCTCCTCTCACCGCCCCTCTCTATGAAGGAAGAGTGAGAGGGGCGGGGCGAGGCAGCGATCCGCTGCCATTGACATCAGTAGAGGCAGAGCTGCAGCTGAAAGCTCTGCCTCTTTGAGGAAGCGCTGCCCGGATTTTCCCCCGGGAATTTAGGGGGTCTAAAGCCCTCACTTTGCGGCGGGGATGCGGCAGTTTTCTTCTGCTGAGACTCCTGAAGCGAATTTCAAGGTAAAAATGGCAAAATGTATTCGCTTCAGAGTCTCTTTAAGACCTGCCTGTACCTGGAGGTAAAGTCAATTTGTATGCATTTTGCAGTTTTTAGTGGAGTTCCTATTGCTGTTTTAGTGGAGTTCCCATTCAGGCTGTGTAATAGAAAATAACAGTAGAAATAAAACTCCAAATATTTACTGGATTTTTTTATAGTGATGCATATAAATATACTTTTCATAGGTTGCTACGTAATAAAATACACCTTCCCTCCTCAAAAAAAAAAAAAAAAATCTTCCAAAGACTATCCTAGCTTATGGAAGACAATGAAAGACTACTATTATTTATTTACTGCATGCTTACTGATGAAATACCACACGTTTTATCGCACTTTATGCATTTAACGCACGTTTTACCGCATGTTCGGAAATACAGAAAAATCTTTCAGAATTGCTAAAAAAGAGAAAAATACCACATGAGGTATTTTACCTCCCAAAAAATATTTACCTCACATAGCTACCAGAATTGAGGGCAAAGTGTAAGTGCATGGAATAGTTTTTATATTTTCCAAACTGTTAGTTCTTTTTACCTACCAGTTAAAATTCCTTATATACAACAATAAAGGTTGATATTTTGTCTTGCTTATTAGCATAAAAGCTACATGTAGGCAGTGTTGCCTTACAAGCTGACTAGCTATTAGTGTGTTAGAGTATGCTTGTGTTATCACAGTTCAGGCGGTTTGTTCATCTCTTAGCATACCAAATGACAGTAAAATATAGCTTGCAAGTATAAGGTTCATTGCTAACACTTAAAGGCAAGTGAAGCTCTAGATAGTAATGGAGGCAACCGTACAAACAAGCTCAATGCTGGAACAAAATAATGGCTCAAAAAATGACCTAATCTCCATCAGTAGCATACAGAGCTGCATCAGCAACACTGATTATGCAGTTCATGGAAGTGTAATTTCAAATGGAAGAGGTTCTTTCTCAGATCCATGTCACCGAAAAGATATGTGAAGTATTGAGGGTGTTTTGATATTGCCATCTTTTATCTGGGAGTTGTTGTAGCTGGTTGAATATGTAATAGGCTTTTTGGCAAGTTTTCAGCACTTTTCTCCCTCATTCTGCAACCCGTCACCCATCCCCAAAATGAAATCTACCCTGCCAAGGGCAAACCTTCAAATTAATTCTTCCTCTATGTTTTTCTCGCTCAATTAAAAAGTCACCACTTTGAAAAGAATATCGCTCACTTCCTGTTGATCTTACCGTTTGTCACAAAAAACTGGGAAGGAGAGTGAATCTCTTGAAAAAAGGCACAAACAGAACTAAGTAAACTTTTTTTCCCATTGAGAAATGGTTAGAACTTCTATCAGGAAACCTTTTCCTTCTAGTGTGGGAAATGGTTAGAACTTCTATCAGGAAACCTTTTCCTTCTAGACCGGGAAATGGTTAGAACTTCTATCAGGAAACCTTTTCCTTCTAGAGCAGGAAATGGTTAGAACTTCTATCAGGAAACCTTTTCCTTCTAGAGCGGGAAATGGTTAGAACTTCTATCAGGAAACCTTTTCAATCTAGAGCGGGAAAAGGTTAGAACTTCTATCAGGAAACCTTTTCCTTCTAGAGCGGGAAATGGTTAGAACTTCTATCAGGAAACCTTTTCCTTCTAGTGTGGGAAATGGTTAGAACTTCTATCGGGAAACCTTTTCAATCTAGAGCGGGAAAAGGTTAGAACTTCTATCAGGAAACCTTTTCCTTCTAGAGCGGGAAATGGTTAGAACTTCTATCAGGAAACCTTTTCCTTCTAGTGTGGGAAATGGTTAGAACTTCTATCAGGAAACCTTTTCCTTCTAGTGTGGGAAATGGTTAGAATTTCTATTAGCCACTGAAGGTTTTGTGTTTTGATGCATCCTATCTGGAATTTCCATTACATTAGTTTCCACCTCTATTGGGATGATTTTTTTTATGGGCTTAATAATCCAAACCCCCACTCTTCTACCAACTACCATCCATCTCTTTTTTTTTAGAGGACATCCTGACCTGGTCACATGAATGAGGACAGATACCACTCATGCTGCTGTTGCTCTAGTGGCTGTCTATGTTTGAGAGTACTTCTAATAATATACTCCTTAACTTGAACACACCAAACTATTTTAGCTCCTGGTTTTCCTTATTTGTGTCTTACTCCAATATTTATTGGCAATATATCCTGTTATCTCATATAACATTAGATTCTCTTTCTAATCCCAAAAATATACAGCAAGTGGTTGCATGTGAATAGAACACATATTACTTTTTTTGTCGCTACTGAACTGGAGTTTCAGTGATCTGACAAAAGACAATAGCCTGGTAAGAAAAATTCCAATTTTACATCATAGGAAGGAACTGCTAGACACTTTCACTTGAGTATGATCTATTTTAAAGTAGTTAAAGACTTTACAATTTATTTCACTAACCAAGCACAACCTGTTTCTCTTCCTCCTAGTCTCACCACGGTTAATCTTTTCAAATCCAAATCTTATTTCCTTCTAGACACTAGTGTAATAGTCCTCTGCCATCAAGAACTGTATGTAATATGGACACTGTACAGTGCTGCTTGCGAATTTACACCAAAGTCATTTTTTGCAGCAAAAATGCTGATTTGGAGAATATATGCACTGTATTTTTGCAACATGGTCAAAGGAAACAGATTTTACTTTCTGTTGCAAAAATTCACGTAAAAACGCTATTTTTTACCATAAAAATTCACAAAAAATGTAGTACATAATGATTTTTGAAGGCATTTTGCTCTAATTTTACATTATTTTTGCGAAAATTAATGCGAAAAGCATTTTTGTTTATCACTAACACTGTATTCCGCCCCTTACATTCATAGCAGTTTTGAGAAAGCAGGGGTACCAGCTTTGAGTTATATACATGTTACACCCTTACAAATTTTAGAGTTTATGTGGACAAAACTCTGGGGATCAAATACCAATATTACATTAGATCAGTTATTAACTCTGTATAGGTTTCTTGTTTTTTAAGTATTTTTTGGAATTCCTTTTGATCAATGAACTTTATGACTAATGAAAAAAGGTTTTGTTTTTATAGTATAATGTGTTTAATTTTCTCTGAGTAGGTATAAGAAGAACAGAGAAGCTCTGCTCTGCCAAAATTCTGGCAAAAAGCATTCTACATGGAAAGCATTGCAACCTATCAAAGGGCATATTCAATAACTAAAGACTACTATACATTTACTACTACTATACATTTTCCAGATGGGGCCTGTTTTTGAGCATTACAGCAACTCAAAACACACAATCAAGGCAACAAAGGAGTGGCTCAAGAAGAAGAACACCAGTTTTTGATTATTTTTCTCCACATTATATCCTATGGAGGAAATTCAAGATGGTGTATGTGATGGCATTATAAAATAAACTGTCATTTAGACAGCACTTGAGCGAAGATGAACAACAAACAACAACAGCAAATAACATTTGTAAAGCCTTTTCTCCCGTAGGACTCAAGATGAAGATGCAGATATGGCATGGCACAAGTTTTACACCACAGGAACGTCATTTCACATATTTAGCATGCAACCATTTTCCACCATAAGACCACTGTTCTGAGAATATGGTGGTACTATATTTTTATGGATACAGTATGTCTTTTTGGGAACATACAGATGTGAAGATGAATTCCTCAACTAGAACATTGGACTAGAGTGCTTTGGAAAGGAGAGGAGGTTGTGTTGCTACCCTCGCCATTTTTCATCCTACCCCTCAATGTTTAGGACCATGTGGGCTGGTGCTTCGTAGTGGGTGCCAGCCCACATGGGGGACAAGAGGTTAGGAGGGCACACTTTCTAGGAGGAAGGCTCATTCATTCAACCATCTTCAATTTGCATATAAATGTGAATTTCCAGGATTAACAGAAATGTAAATGACACTTCTTTGCAAGCCCGGAGTCTGAATCTTTGTGTACTATGGGCTGCATGTAAACTTCCCATCTTGCTGCAGGAGTACTTACAGGATCTTCTCAAAAAATTAGCATATTGTGATAAAGTTCATTATTTTCTGTAATGTACTCATAAACATTAGACTTTCATATATTTTAGATTCAAATACACACAACTGGAGTAGTTCAAGCCTTTTATTGTTTTAATATTGATGATTTTGGCATACAGCTCATGAAAACCCAAATTTCCTATCTCAAAAAATTAGCATATTTCATCTGACCAATAAAAGAAAAGTGTTTTTAAAACAAAAAAAAGTCAACCTTCAAATAATGATGTTCAGTTAAGCACTCAATACTTGGTCGGAAATCCTTTTGCAGAAATGACTGCTTCAATGCGGCGTGGCATGGAGGCAATCAGCCTGTGGCACTGCTCAGGTGTTATGGAGGCCCAGGATGCTTCAATAGCGTCCTTAAGCTCATCCAGAGTGTTGGGTCTTGCGTCTCTCAACTTTCTCTTCACAATATCCTACAGATTCTCTATGGGGTTAAGGTCAGGAGTGTTGGCAGGCCAATTGAGCACAGTAATACCATGGTCAGTAAACCATTTACTAGTGGTTTTGGCACTGTGAGCAGGTGCCCGGTCGTGCTGAAAAATGAAATCTTCATCTCCATAAAGCTTTTCAGCAGATGGAAGCATGAACCCACTTTTGAACCAGAAACAGCGGCAGAAGCGCCTGACCTGGGCTACAGAGAAGCAGCACTGGACTGTTGCTCAGTGGTCCAAAGTACTTTTTTTAGGATGACAGCAACTTTTACATGTCATTCGGAAATCAAAGTGCCAGGGTCTGGAGGAAAACAAAATGCCTGAAGTCCAGTGTCAAGTACCCACAGTCGGTGATGGTCTGGGGTGCCATGTCAGCTGCTGGTGTTGGTCTACTGTGTTTTATCAAGGGCAGGGTCAATGCAGCTAGCTATCAGGAGATTTTGGAGCACTTCATGCTTCCATCTGCTGAAAAGCTTTATGGAGATGAAGATTTCATTTTTCAGCACGACCTGGCACCTGCTCACAGTGCCAAAACCACTGGTAAATGGTTTACTGACCATGGTATTACTGTGCTCAATTGGCCTGCCAACTCTCCTGACCTGAACCCCATAGAGAATCTGTGGGATATTATGAAGAGAAAGTTGAGAGACGCAAGACCCAACACTCTGGATGAGCTTAAGGCCGCTATTGAAGCATCCTGGGCCTCCATAACACCTGAGCAGTGCCACAGGCTGATTGCCTCCATGCCACGCCGCATTGAAGCAGTCATTTCTGCAAAAGTATTCCCGACCAAGTATTGAGCGCATAACTGAACAGAATTATTTGAAGGTTGACTTTTTTGTTTTAAAAACACTTTTCTTTTATTGGTCGGATGAAATATGCTAATTTTTTGAGATAGGAAATTTAGGTTTTCATGAGCTGTATGCCAAAATCATCAATATTAAAACAATAAAAGGCTTGAAGTACTTCAGTTGTGTGTATTTGAATCTAAAATATATGAAAGTCTAATGTTTATCAGTGCATTACAGAAAATAATGCACTTTATCACAATATGCTAATTTTTTGAGAAGATCCTGTACAGTAGCTGCACAGAGAAGAGTATTTTTCTTTTTTCATTGTCCTTTTTTTTTTTTTTTTTTGCAAACCCTCAGCAGGGATAAATCACTTAATCCAAACAATAGATTTGGCTTCATCGGAGCTTTCCAAATCATGGGAAACTATTTGCATTTGCTTGTGAATTAAGCGGACCTGAACTCAGAACTTCCTTTCTGCTCTAAAAAATACGCAGCAGCATAATGACCTTTAAAGAAAACCATTTCTTTGTTACAGCTAATACAAATCCTAAAATAAATCTGCAGTGTGTCTACTTCCTGCTTTCATGGATGCAGACATATTGTTAACATCCTGTGTTTACCAATTACTTCTCTGCCATGGCAGGAGCTGGCACAGCTGAAGACATCAAATTAGAACTTGTGATCAGTCACAGATGAGGGGGATTAGACAAGCTAAATTTTCTAAATACATACAGAGTTCATGTCTCTCTGTTTTCCTTCTGTCCTGGTCCACTTTAAATGGCAAAGCTTTAATTAGCATGCAACATAGCTATGACCCAGTAGTTAGGAACAACAAGATAGCATCTAGACAGACAAAGCAATCCAGACAAAGCACATCTAACCAATCCTATGAGTCATCCACCAAACTCCTTCATGCACCAAGTATTAAAGATCCTTTCACATTACATATGTTGCGCTGCATTGCAATGGACATTTGGATTCTGGTTCTAATGGAACTCAAACACTTTGGGATGTTCAGCAGAACAGTTGTCAAATCAAACACAGCTGCATTCAAGCAACACTATATCCTTCCATGATAACAAAAGAAAATGTCTACATGATGCATTGAGTGATTATGTTAGGGGTAAAGGGATTGGTGATTGCTCTAGAGGTGAGCATAGACGTGAAAAAAAAAATGGAAAAAACTGCTTAGAATGTATCCTGTAGGACAATGGTTCTCAGTGAACACTACTGAATGTTAGCTCCAGGGTCCTAGCTTTGAAGTCCTCCAAGGTCACCCTATGTATGAAGTTTGCATAGTCTCCTAACATCTTTGTGGGTTCTCTCCCAACCTTCCCTCCCCACGTATATCCCACTGTGGAGGCAAACATACGTGCGTTGTCCTTCCTGTAAATGTCCTGTAGCAGACAGGTTTCGGGTCAACTTTTCTTGTATGGTTCAAGAGTAATCCAATGAGATATTGTAGATCCCTTCCACTTAAGGGAGTTAGTTGAGACCTTCATCCCTCATGAAAGTCTTGTTAAGTTGTTCCTGGGCTGAACTCTCGCCTGGCACTCTGTAGGGATCAGGGCCGGGACAGGGTCCTCTGGCACCCAAGGCTGAGGCACCAAAGTTTGCAGGTCCATCCCACCCAGCCCAGCCATCACACACTGATTGCTATTAGACTAAGAGGTTCCCCAGGGCTCCCAATACCCCCCCCCCCCAACACCGTAATCTCTAGTTATCTGGCTTGCAGCCACTGTCATATAAACCTGTTCCTTATTGCTTCAAACACAATAGGAGAATGATAGCTGAGTGAGCTGTGCACCCCCTCCTACACTGCGTCCTGAGGCTGGAGCCTCTATCGCCTCTGCCTCAGCACGGCCCTAGTAGGGATAGTCAATAAAAGTGCTATTAATTCTAGGTTTACAGAATTCAGCTGCTTTATTTTCAAGCTGCATACATTTGAATACAATATTTGCATAATTTTGTATCACCTCAGAATTTTTTTGCATCTCATTGACCTCATTGACCCCTAGTGCTCTGTGACTGCCCTACAAAACTAGCAGAAAAATCACTGATAATACCTTAACGATAGAATAGTGGTGCATGTGTAACCTTGAGACTCCCATTGTCTGTCAGAACGTGGGGGTTAATGGTCAAGTATAAGTTTTCCTTTTCATACTGTTTCTATTTTAAAAAATGCTAGTTTTCCAGGACGGGTGGTCCAATATGCTGTTATCTACAAATCAGCAGTTCCTTTCTAAAATAATGGGTAAACCAAACAGCAATTGGCATCTCCCTGAGTCTGAAATGGATTTAGTCTGAGAAGATTCAGACTAAATTATAACCTATGTTTCTCAGGTCTCTATGTCAAGACCAATTCAGAAACATTATGAAGCAGTTACAAAGCACGGCTTTTACCAATACAACTAGCTCAGAGATTTTCCAGTTGTATTCATATTATCTGTATGAACAGTGAATTATTACAGCTATCCTATGCTATATAATAAAATGTGAGGGTAGCTGCGTGTGCCTGCGTCAGGGCTGCCACACTAAAAATTGTGGCAAGTTTTTGTTTGCCATTCACATTCAAGGGAATGAGAACCACTGAAGCGATTTTACTGCAATTGTGTTTGCGATTCTCATTCAAGTGTATGCGAATCACTGCAGAATTATTGCATAAAGCATTTCTAAAAAAACAAAAGCAGCCAGTGTCTACCATTGTGCGCATGCACGGCTCACAGGCCATGGCGGTGGATGCGCCGGTGTGGTGAAAATTTTTGCAACTTTATAATATTTTGCAACTGGCTGCAATAATTTATACTTATAGCTATCAGAAAGTGCAGTCTAGCCATTGATTTCAATGTATTTGTATCAGAAAATGCAACCCAACCTAACCCTATTCTCACACAGAACCCTCCTCCACTGGGCAAGTAATAACCACCACTGGAGGGAATAAAGAACCCCCCTGGTGGGGAAACTAATACTCCCCCAGAGGAAAGTAATAACACATCCGCCTTGGTGGGCAACTAATAACCGAGGTACCCCCCCGAGGTACCCCCCCCCCCCCCCCCCCCGAGGTAACTTAACACCAACAGCTGCAAATAAATGTGAAAGAAGGTGCACATGCGCCGTTAAGCACAGTCCATTCAAGTTGTAAAATATTACCAGATCAGCTTATTTCGGCATGAGGCTCTCAGAGCCGAGCACCGAAGCTAGGCGCCCCATAGCAGCAATGCTATGCTGCGCGGGCTGTGTAGCGGTAATTCGGGGCTCTGGCGGCTGCCAGACCACGAATTACATCTACCTCCTGGGGGAATAGTTTTTAACGCCGCGTCGGAGTTTAGCGGCTGCAGTGAGAGCCGTCATTCGACTCTCACCGCGCCAAACTGAGTGGCGCCGAAACAATATGCACCCAAATATTACAGGTTGCAATATTTTTTATTATGCTGGCCACTCATGCGCACAATGGCAAGCCAGGACAGTGACTCTGGATGGGAGTGCTCGCTGTGCAGAGGATGCAGAGGCAGTGGGGAAGGCCCCCCAAAAGGCTGGCAGCTGTGCTTCTAGCACCTAAGGTCTAGTTGTCCGTGACAGCATCTGGCAGCAGAAGCACTCATTGTGCAGAGGATGCGGCGGCAGCAGCGAGGAAGGCCTCCCAAAAGGCTGGCAGCTGTGCTTCTAGCACCTAAGGTCTAGTTGTCCATGACGGCGTCTGGCAGCAGAAGCACTCGTTGTGCAGAGGATGCGGCGGCAGCAGCGAGGAAGGCCTCCCAAAAGGCTGGCAGCTGTGCTTCTAGCACCTAAGGTCTAGTTAACAAATGCTTTAGCGAGGTTTTATGTGTGATGCAGCATGCTGTACATAAGTTAGCCTATTCAAGCTTGTCTACGCATTTTGTTTAAACAAATAATAAAAAGATGCTTCAGGAAGCCATATATTTATATTGTTAAGCTTTTTGCTTTTAAGGTGAAGTGTAGAGGAGCACAATAGGATCTTTTTTTCTAAATAAGCATAAAATAAGAGCACTAAGACCATAAAGCACATGTTCTGCATTATTGGGAATGAGCTGATGGCAGACTCCTTTTGATGTACTTGAATGTAGAAATAGGACACCTGATGGAAGATTTTGAGCTCATTGTGGAGGTGTGAATAGGGATTTGGCAAAAGTTATCAAACACTGAATCTGTGGATACTATTTAATCCTTACATACAACATTTTTAGAAACATTTGGGCCACTTTATCAAAAGAATATTAGAGAAATAATGACAGTGGGCCTAATGCAATTGTCAGACTCGCCAGGTTGTTCTACATTCTATTTCTTTTCCATTTTGCCTCCATTTTTGTTAAATAAATAATTATGTGGTGAGTTAATAAAAACATAGCCATAATGTCAGAAATGTTTTGTTCTATAAGATAAAAAGTAAAAAAAAACTGGTGGAAAAGCATCATCATTGGCTATTAAAGAGAATCTGTATTCACAAAATGAAGTATGAACAAACATCCCTGGCTGTTTGGGGTCATCTCCTAGCCCCCTCTGTATTATTCTTGCTGCTCTCCGCTGCAATAAAGTTTTATAAACTGTTTTGTAAACAGAAAAGATGGCCACCAAAACAGGAAGTACATCAGCAGAGCAGTGAACTCAGTTAATACACAGTGAGTACACAGAGAATTCAGTGAGTTACACAGTGAATTCAGTCTCCAGAGGTTATGTGCAAGTTTTGAAAGAGATCTGTGTCAATGAAGCATGATAAGCTGTGTCTTGGCTCTGCACTCCTGTCAGCCTGACAGGCAGCATCCTCCTCAGTCAGCTATTCTTTGTTCAGTTTATCAACCTCACAGATAGCAGACAAGCTGACAGTGAGAGCAGGGACGTAATGTCTGTGAGGAATAATCATCACAGGAGCACTGGAGGGGCTTGGAAGGAGTTAACTTGTTCACATTACTAAAGAGTTGGCAGCCTTCCAGACACAGGTGACAAATCCGACAGGGGAAAGATAAGTTGATTTATTACAGAGACTGTGCAAGTAGAAAGTTCTGCAGTAAGCCAGAGCACAATGGAACAGCCTTAGGAACTTGTAGGATAGGCGAAATACTGCTAACATTTTTGTTACAGAGTCTCTTGAATTGGTACCTGTGAAAAAAGTTAGATACTTATCTCAGTAGACAAGACAAATAACCCTAGAGGCTGCAGCTCAAGCGCTTTGGCAGACTCAAAGTGCTTAAGCTTCAGCCCCTAGGATGTGTTCAGAAGGCAGAAGCAATGTTAGGGAGTCTAGCCCAAGGACTCCTTGCTGACTAGGTGCTGGTTTACTGAACAGGAAGAGCCAGGTTTTGAACCCAGGTCAGAGGCAGGGCCCTCAACCATTACTCTATCCAGCCACAGTAGAGGGAACCCTATAAATAATGCAGAGGCTTACCCCATCTTCCTCAACCCAACTAATCCATCATTGAGACCCTTCAACATATTCAACAAAAGCTTGTCAAATATGTTCTCACGGCCATGCTTCCGTCTGTGTGGGGTGAGTGAGGGTCAGAGAAGCCTTTGGATTATCCAGCTTTTCTCTGCTAAGGTAAGTATCTAACTTTACTTTTTTCCCTCTACAGGATTGCTCAAATTGGTGCAGCCATCATCAGGAGGAAATTGATAGCTAGGAATCTTATAGTGAATTCTCTACCTGCAATAGCAGGTGCTTGCTCAGCTCACAATGGCAAGGATGTCGAACCACTCCTCAAGGGCCAAGGTCCTCACACATTTTTGGCAGAGCTCAAATCAATTGATGGGACTGAATCAGGAAAGGTGTGGTTCATTAAGTAGGGCACATTTCTACATTTTTCAGTCTATCCTAAGCACTGGCATGGGTATGCAGTTTTGCTTGGATACCCCCGATCACGATTTCGAGTAAATACGGCCACAGCAGTATCAAAATCTGGATACGCCATGATCCTGGTCTGGATTTGAAACAGAATTCTGAATTCGACTCGGATTTTAGCTGTGATTGCATGTAGAATCCGTGATCACGGCCCTGATCACGGATTTGACTTTAACGTCAATATCAAAGCCTCCATACATGCTACAATTACCAAAACTGCATGGATTATAAAGGTGAGAAATGGCTACAATGTAAAAAAAATTCTAAAAAAACTTTTAGTCTTTGAGAAAATCGATTTTAAAGTTTCAAATGAAAAAAGTATTCGTGATTAAAAACCCTCCAAAACCCGCCGACTTTAGCCCCCTTACATGCTAGAAACATCAAATTTGTCAGATATGTTAAGAGGAACAGTGGGAACAGGAGGAAAAAAATCAAAAAGACCATATAGTTTTTGAGAAAATCAATTTTTAAGTTTCAAAGTAAAAAAAGTATATATGTAAATGTGGTAAATACATTAACTGTCATTTACCGCATTTAAATGTATACTATTTTCCTTTGAAACTTTAAAATCGATTTTCTTAAAAACTATAAGGTCTTTTTGAAAAAAGTCCCCTTTGTTCCCATTGTTCTACTTAAAATATCCTGCAAATTTGGTGTTTCTCACATGTAAGGGGGATTTACTCTTAACCACTAAAGTCGGCTGGTTTTCAGGTAAATCTGTGATCACAAGCCGGATTTGGACCATGATCACGGGTGCATTCGGAACTGAATCCGTGATCGAGAGGCAATCACGAATTCGGAATCCGACCTCATGATCAGGAAAACAGCTGGTGATCATGAGTTACCCGTCATCACGAGCTTGTGAAGAGCAACACTGTGGTTATGGCCCCCAAGGACTGGAGTTTGACAACTGTGTGCTAGTGAGTACTGTTTTAGATTGTATATACATGGTTGTATATTTTTGCAATTGATGACAACTGCAGCACACTACACTGCAGCACACTGCACTGTAGCAATGGTGAATCAGGCTCCAGTAATGTTAGAAAAATGAATACAGTTCGCAGAAGCCTTGTTTTCATAAAGCAGAGGCTTAGGCCTGCTATTAAACAGCTTTAGACTCGTTTTCTATTTATTGCTTCTGCTTTAGTCATTTTAATGGACAAATTATATATTTTTTTTAAATGAAGAGAAAATTAATGGGTATGCACAGAAACATTGCTTAATAAATGAAACATTTGAGTAGACAATGAGAGAGCGGTAAGAGGGATGTGTTCTTAATGTCAATTATGTACAGCATAATGACTCAATTTCAGGGTCTGGCAGGTCACCTGCTCTTTTCCTATGCTACAATTAGCGGTACTTGCTTGACCTGACCTGTGAATAGCAAAATACAAATGGCACCACAATATGCATAGTTAATAACAAAGGTGAGCAGTGCCATTTAGAGATCCGACATCTAATTCTACTCTATAAATACAGCACAGAGACTACGAGACAGACAAAACTAATTTACTGTGTTTTGTGTGTTTGTATTATATTTGTATGAACAGAAATAATTATGCTCTTAAAGCAAAACTGTGTCAGCCTTGAAAACAATGTCTACTAAGGGTAAGTTATAGAAAACCGAACCAAATAAGAGGTCTTTAAAGGAGTTGTCAGGCAAAAATTAATAAAATAAGCGGTACTTACCGGGGGCTTCCTCCAGCTCCAACCTCCCAGCACGTCCCTCGCCGCAGCTCTCCCCGCAGCCATTCGCTGGAGCTCCGACCCCGTCCCCGGCGATGAAGTCAGAGCGACCTGGAGGTTGCTCTGTACTGCGCCTGCGCAATCAGCGCTGTCAATCACCGTCACGTGGGCCGGAGCGGACTGCCGCTCCGGCCCATGTGGCGGTGATTGAAAGTGCCGATCGCGCAGGCGCAGTACAGACCGACCTCCAGGTCGCTCTGACGTCATCGCCAGGGACGGGGTCGGAGCTCCAGCGAACGGCTGCGGGGAGAGCTGCGGCGAGGGACGTGCTGAGAGCTTGGGGCTGGAGGAAGCCCCCGGTAAGTAGCGTTTATTTTATTAAATTTTGCCTGACAACTGCTTTAAAAGGAGTAACATATATATTCTGTCCCCCAAACATGAAGGAAGTGTAATTTATTAAAACACTAACTTTATTATACAAAACAAGTTACAAAGTTGTGTGCATTACAATGCTGAAGGAATATGTTGGACCAAATCCCATACATTTTCATCCTTCTATGTAGATTGAAGTAAAATGTAATCTCAAAAACTTGCCTGTTAGAAAGTTTTGATGCATTTAGTGAACACTTCTCGAGTACACTTCTTCAGGAGTCCGGTCAAAGGTATATACTGAAGGCACTGGATGTAATAGTATATGTAATGTATGGGATGGGGAGGCATGTAATTTGCCTCACTCAAAGTCCTCCATATGGATGGAAGTTAAATATACCATAGCAACTGGGCCAGATAAACCCAGTAATGGACAGTAATTGCAGCCACCATGGTGAGAGGTGGTGTCAATAAAACTATTGCAGTACTAAAAACTATTTGTTGTGCTGAGGATTAAACCTTGACCAGGTATAGTGAGTGGATCAGGATGGGGTCAAAAGGGAGTAATTTTAGAATATGTGCACTTCTCTTCCACATGAAGCCTCTTCAAAGCTTGCAGTGTGTGCAGTAGCTTGCAAGGCAAAAGAGCAGAGAGGCTTCCATCTCCACCCCATAAAAGATTTCCTCTTCCAGTTTTTCGGCCCACTCCTAAGGTATAGAATATACATACTGTACATCAAATAGATTCTTGAATCTCATAGCTAACATAAAGGATTAACCTGCTGCCATTTTCAGGTACTGCTACTATTGAACTTGATGGGCTGACTGATTTTGCTTTTGTCTCGTTCCACTGTCCTGGCATACTTGGTCAGAGAAACACAAAAAGCTACGTTATGTTGCAAGGTTGTTTTTCAAGGTTCAGGCTTGGCCCATTAGTTCTGATAAAAGGAACTCTGAGGACCATATGCAGTTAACGTTTTCTCATGAGTTTTCTCCTAGAAGATAATTTTTTTAATATCTTTTTAAAATAATTTTTCAGCACTTTACTATTAAAAAAGTACCAAAAACTACACACAGAACATTATTATCCAAATTATTTTATGTATTTTCTCACTTGCCAGTGTTTGAAAAAGCATTTTATTCACAAGGTGGGAAAATATCACCTTGGAGAAAACAGGAGAAAAGTGACTTGCATATGGGCTTGAATGTTTTAGGATTTGGGAATAGCCCCTTCTTATTCAAACATGGTTGTGCAACAGTGTACAAAGCAAAGTCCATAAAGACATGGATGAGTGAGTTTCGTGTTGAGGAGCTAGACTCACCTACACAGAGCCCTGACTTCAACCCAAAAGAAAACCCTTGGGACAAATTAGACTAAAGACTGCGAGCCAGGCATTGTTGTCCAACTTCAGTGTCCGATCTCATAAATGCTCTCCTAGATAAGTGGGCCAGCTCAACATGAAAGCCTCTGTAATAAAAATGGGATGTCATTAAAGTTCATATATGTATTCAATAATTCCAATACTTTCAGCAGTATAAAAAAAATGTACTATACGACACACTTTCGAATGGCAATGCTGAGCTAAAGTAAATTTCCACTTTCCATTCTTGATAAAAATCGGCGTTAGGCGGTCCTGGGGCTGCCACCGTGTCCAATTAGCGTGGAGTGGTCTTTAGGTAGTTAATGACCGAGGCCCACTATGAACAGACTTCCGAATTGCGAAACACTGCACGATTCCCAGCACAATCTTGAAGGAATGCGATTTCCCCCTGCACTTAATGTGATCACTCTGGGATCGCTCTAAATATGCTGAATGCAGCGCTTTTGCGATTGCTCTGCAATCACAATGCTGCAGTGGAACCACCCTCATATGGTTCCACTTTTGCAACGCTTTGCTGATCACTAGCGTTCAGGAAGTGCTGCAGGAAGCGTTCTGGTGGGCCCTGATCATGGCCACAATACAGAAAGTAAAAAGCCAAAGCAAACAATATGTGCCAAGCTGTCCATAATGGTATGACATTACACGCCATGGAAGAACTGAACAACAGTAAAGTTATTAACTTTGTATACACACTAGGGTATTTTTAATACTCGAGTCCTTCTTATTGTTTAAAAATGATTTAACGCTATCTTCCCCACTGACTACTAGGCATTACATGGAAATATGATAACAAATTTGGTAATCCTAGCACTGTGGAATTTACTCCCAGTCACAATTTTCTCAGTTACTCCCAATTTCCCTTCAGTCTCTACTAGTTTCTACAATCTCCACTACTCCCTTTTGCTTTCTGTAGCTACTCTATTCACTGTAGTTATCCTCTGTTTCCCCTTTATTTCTTCCAGTCCAATTTTCTCTGATTCATCTTAAAACACAAAAAGTGAGGAGACGCCACAATATAGTATGCAATAGGTAAACATGGGTAACAATCTTACCGTTGGTGGGAGGTTTAAAGATAATATTTTTCTTGGACACAGGAAAATACTTTGTGTGTACTTCTTTGTGTACAGTTCCACCTCCCCCCCCTCCCCCCCTTCCCCTCGTGATAATTATCCAGTGGTCCTTTTTCTGGAGTGCAACCCAACCTATCCGAAGATGATATCAAATCCGTGTAAAAATGAATTCTCCTCCTGCCTGATACTGTGGTTGCCTAATAGCAACCCAGGTTTGTAAGTAATATTTCTTTCACACATTAACCACTTGCCGACCGCACACTCATACCGCGCGTCGGCAAAGTGGCAGCTGCAGGACCAGCGACGCAGTATTGCGTCGCCAGCTGCAGGCTGATGAATCAGGAAGCAGCCGCGCGAGCGGCTGCTTCCTGTCAATTCACGGCGGGGGGCTCCGTGAATAGCCTGCGGGCCGCCGATCGCGGCTCGCAGGCTAAATGTAAACACAAGCGGAAATAATCCGCTTTGTTTACATTGTACGGCGCTGCTGCGCAGCAGCGCCGTAAGGCAGATCGGCGATCCCCGGCCAATCAGCGGCCGGGGATCGCCGCCATGTGACAGGGGACAGCCTGTCACTGGCTGCACAGGACGGATAGCGTCCTGTGCAGCCCCGATCACCGGGGATGAGCAGATAGGAGAGGGAGGGGGGAATTTCGCCGCAGAGGGGGGCTTTGAGGTGCCCCCCCCGCAACATGCCAGACAGGAGGAGCGATCAGACCCCCCCTGCACATCATCCCCATAGGGGGGAAAAAAGGGGGGCGATCTGATCACTCTGTGTGCCAGCTGATCTGTGCTGGGGGCTGCAGAGCCCACCCAGCACAGATCACAAAAAATAACGCTGGTCCTTAAGGGGGGGTAAAGGGTGGGTCCTCAAGTGGTTAAAGGATACCAGAGCCGAAAACATAAGGAGAAACGGGGGGAGCAGGCATGTCTGGGGAGCTGTCCTGATAGCCACCTCTCCCCCAGTTCTCCTCTGTTCCCCTCCTTTCTTACCCAATGCCCTCCGGCAGCAGCCTCATCCGGGTTGCCAGAGTCGGGCTTTACTGTGCCGGCCCAGCTGTGTGTGTCCTAAGGCCGGGAGTGCTCCACCAATGTGCATGACGTAATCGTGAAGTTATGCGCAGAGTACTCCCGGCCACTGTTGGGCGCTGTAGGACGTGTGCAGCCGGGCCAGCGCAGACAGAGTGAAATACCACACTATATGACACACTTGGTGTTTTCTGTTTCTTCTCCCAGTTTCTGGGGTTTGTCACCCAAATGTTTATTGACCGGACAACCCTCATTTCAAATAAAAGTTGTTTGTCTTTGATATTTAAAGAGTAACTGTCAGGCTGCAGAAGCTAATTTAAACCTCTATTCTCCTGTGTTAAACAGTTTAGACAGAAGCCAAAAAGGCATTACTAAAGATAAAAATCTCTCTTACATTTGATGTGTGCTTATCAGCAAAGCTAAGCTCCTAAGGAGGACGCAAGCCGCATTCCATACTGCAAAGCATTCTGGGGCCCTCCCCTCGGCTGCTAAGGAGAAGACGGGATCAAGTTTCAGCAGCTTCTAACTCAGTCCAGCCACAGCACAGATAAATCTCCGGGCAGAGTACACTGCAGGAGTCCGCTATTGTTCCTAGCCACATGGCTCATTAATATTCACTGCACACTGTGTTATTCTGTAGGAGCTCCTCTGTGATCAGGAAGCAGGCAGGACATGACGACACATTTGGCTTCACAAACATGGAACCTGCCATGGGCTGTCAGGAGCATCATTCTCTGCATATACTATATAAAAATTCTGTGAAATCCAAACGTGGACAGTGAAATGCATATGTAATGTAAGTACAGCCAATCTTTAGCTACTGATATATGTGTTTATTTTCTCTGAGACCTTATACCTAACAGCTCCTCTTTAAACGTGTCTAATTTTAACAGCACTGCATTTTATTATTTTATTATTATTATTTAGTATTTATATAGCTCTGATATCTTCTGCAGTGCTGTACATAGTATATTGTCTTGTCACTAAAAGAGAAACTCCGACCAAGAATTGAACTTTATCCCAATCAGTAGCTGATACCCTCTTTTACATGAGAAATCTATTTCTTTCACAAACAGACCATCATGGGGCGCTGTATGGCTGATATTGTGGTGAAACCCCTCCCACAAAGAAATTCTGAGTACGTACTCTTGGCAGTTTCCTGTCTGTGAACCCTGTTGCATTGTGGGAAATGTTTACAGCTGTGTCCAACTGCCAAAACAGCAAGCAGCAGCTACATCACTTGCCAGCAGTAAAAAATGTCACCATGCGATAAATGTCAGAATATAAATCAGGGATTTAAAATATTTTACAATGGGCAAACACTGACTAAATCATTTATACATAATTATTGTAAAAATGAAGCACTTTTTTATTACATTATTTTCACTGGAGTTCCTCTTTAACTGTACCTCAGAGGAGCTCACAATCCAATCCCTATCATAGTCGTATGTCTCTGTATGTTCTGTGTAGTGTATGTACTGTAGTATAGGGCCAATTTAGGGGGAAGCCAATTAACTTATCTGTATGGTTTTGGGAAGTGGGAGGAAACGGAGTGCCCAAAAGAAACTCACATAGACACAGGGAGAACATACAAACTGTGTAGATAGTGGTCTGGCTGGGATTTGAACCGAGGACCCAGCACTACAAGGTGACAGCACTAACCACTATGCCACTGTGCTGCTTTATAATGATCTTGTATACCTAATTGCATTCACAATTAAATCAAATTAGAGGTTGAAAAAGAGAAAAAAAATCAAACTTGAGGGTTATTTATTTTGATGTGCACAACTAGAGAGGCGTTGTGAAGGATGTGACAATGACGTATGTGCACCAAGGAGTGTGATGTGTGTCATTCTAATATCAGATCTTTGTGTGAAATGCAGAGAAAAGTCGAGCTTAGCCTATTTATGAATCAGAGGGGGAAAGATACTGTACGTGGCTTATAATACGCAATCCTTGCAGGAAGTATGAGGTATGGATTTGGTGACAGAGGCGTTAATTTTGCATAGTGTGTCAAGGAAAATAATGCATGGGATTCTAATACACATTACTTCAAAATAATTCAGCCTTACTCTGAATTGTACATTGATGTGCAGGCAATATGAAGCATCTGTGCCATCTACTGGCAAGAAACTGCTATTACCAGTTTAAATCTGCCATTAACAGCCAGTTTGCCTAATTATGGCCATTTTATATTACAGCAGTTTGTCAATTTGATTGCCATTTTGGGTATAAAGACTCGTTTTTTCAATATGACAGTGCCACATATATTTGTATGATACACTTTAACAATATTTTAACTGTGCACAGTGATTACAGCAAACTGAAACTGATCAATGAATATAGCAAGATTAATGATGATTTGAATTATATGTTCTTTTGGTAAATATTAAAAAGGAACTTTAACCCAGAATTTAACTTCATCCTAATCAGTAGCTGATACCCCCTTTCCCACCTGAAATCTCTACCTTTTCTCAAATAGTTCATCAGGGGTCGGTGTGGCTGATATTGTGGTGAAACCCCTCCCCCCACAATGTGATGTCATGACCATGGTCCTGACAGTTTTCTATCTGTGAACCTCACTGCTTTGTGGGAAATGACAGCTGTTTCCAACTGTCAAGCATATAGTATGTTCCTCCGTAGACATCACCTGGCAGGCTAAAGATCTTGCCACCTGTGGTACATTTCAGAATGTAAATCAGGGTGAGGAAAGCTTTTCCAATGGGCAATTATTGACTAAATCATTTATAAATAAATATTGTAAATAAAATAAAATAAATAACAGCAGCAATTATATTCATTGTTATTTTCCCTGCAGTTCCTCTTGAAGTTAAGATTATCACATGATAACACTTAATTAATTAATTAATTAATTAATTAATAGACTGTATGCTAAGCTTGCAAATACATGTGGTGGATATAAAAGTTGTACACACCCGTTAAAACATCAGGGGGCTTATTCAATTCATTCTTTCTGCTAAGTTTTTTCCTAGGACACGGCTGTTCAACTCCAGCCCTCGAGGACCATATCCATGCCAGTGTTTAGGATGGACAGAGAAATGGAGAAATGTGTTCTGCTTGATGAACCACACCTTTCCTGATACAGTCCCAACAATTAATTTGAGCTGTGTCAAAAATGTGTGAGGACCTCGGCCCTTAAGGACTAGTTGGACTTTTTCAATTGCAGAGTGCTGAAAAGTTATTTTAACAGGCAATGAAAAATTATATAAGACAGTGCTGTCCTATATCATTTTTCATTGGCAATTGAAAAAGTACCAAAACGTAAGTGAAAAGTACTGTCAAAAGTATTTTCTTGATTGCTGGTGACTTAAAAACATATTATTCATTAATGTGAACTTATGACCTAGGAGAAAACATAGAAGAACAAATTAATTGAAGGGCCCAGGTTTTTGATTTAATCAGAGAATTCACTCTCCTGCCATCAGTTAAGGAGACGCTGATTAACCACAAATATGAGTTCAGCTATTCTAGTAGAATTTTTCTGACATTTATTCTACTGCAAAAGCCATTTTTTTTCGCAGAGAGATTACAAAGCATCAAAGCATTCTCATTGCTGAAAGGTGTCAGGCATAAAAAGGGCATAAAAAGCTTCCATAGAATTGACATACTATGGAACAAGGTAAAGTCATCAAAAAGAAAAAAAATTGGACACACGTGATGCTGCCAAGAACTGAACGTACCTCCAAAACTGCTGAAAAAATATGTTCAGAGTGGCTGCCAAAGTATCTACAGCAACACTGAGGAAGCTGCAAGCATTTGTGGCAATTACGTGCATACTACATGATAACAATCTGGCCAGAAACCCACTAGGAGCAATTTCTAATCGCTAGCAATTTGAAAAAGCTCTCGCTAATGCAATGCTATGGGAGATTTTTATAAAATCACTTTGCTCAAGTGGGACCACACCCATTGCATTACATTAGCAAGAGTTTTCAAATCGCAAAGCGCTCAGAAAATCCTAGTGGGTTTTTGGCCTCTCCCATATTCCCCATATGTTACTTGCTTGTTGTTCCTTACAAAGAAACACCCAGGCCTGGCTAAAATTTGCAAGAAAAAAAAAAAGAAATTTGGAAAAATGTGTTATGATCTGATGAGACCAAGGTCAAACATTTTGGTCACAATTCGAAAAAGGTAAGTTTGACACAAAAACTTTACATCAACAAAAAACAAAAGAACACAATATCCACAATGAAACATTATGGTGGATGTATCAGACTTTGGGGTATCCTTTCTTCAGCAGGAACTGGGGCAAGGTTAAGGGATGTCGCAATCTCACCTCCTCCTCGTTCCAGCAGTGAGTCAGTAACTTCCAGTAGCTGGCTCAAATGACCAGGATCCTTGTCAGTGTTGCCAACCGTCCGTGAAAATACGGACAGTCCGTTCATATGCCTCAATATTTCCCCTGTCCGTACTTGTCCGTATATAGAAATTTGTGTCTGTCAAAATATTGTTTATTTGCCTGCCGCGCACATTGTCTTGCATTCCGGGTGGCTGCAGCAGAAGCCTCAGGCTACTGCCCCCTTCTCCCTCTCCAGCCAATCAGAAGCTTCGTTTTTCGGCAGTGTCTCTCTTCAGCAAATAGAAGTGAGAGAAGCAGCCACCAGCCGAGTGTGCCACACCCCCACAGCCCAGCTTCCGAGTCCTGGCCGTTACAGAGAGGAGAGGAGAGCGCTCTTTCTAGCTACTCACTGTTGTAAGTTTCCTCTCCTGCAGGCTGCAGCCAAACATGCCGTGAATGTGATCTGCTCTGTCAGCTATGACAGAGCTGGTGAAAGCGAAGGAACGGCACTGCTGTTCAATCATGTGTCCCGCATGAGGTATGGGGCTGAGGGAAGCCTTTGTCCAGACCAGACAGATCATGAGTGAGGCTGCTAATGATTACTGTGTTATTGGGGTAGTACAGCAGGGGGAAGGGAGCAAGAGTAACTACTCCCTAAACATCAAGACACCAGCTCAGCTTTGTGCTGTTAGATCTGGAAGGGGAAAGCAGTAATCAAAGCAAAGGCATTGCTGTATTTCTTTGGATAGTAATAAACTGTTGTGAGCTGCTCAGATATAGTATAGCAGCAGCAGAAGTTCTGTGTGTTGATTTGATCTAGGTTCACTTCCTGTTGTAGCTTGATTGAATCTCAATGAGCTTCTTATCTGTCCCCCTTATCTGTTCCCCTTTGACATTGACACTGCTGTACATGAGGATCATAATCTGACACAAACCTCTCTCTAATGCTGGTTACACAGGTTACGTTTTTTGTGCGATAGATGGGTCAGATAGATAAAATCCGTCATGTCCGATATTGCTCCCAATAGATTCCGCTCTCGATTTCTCATAGCGGTGAATGGAAAAGATAAGAAAAATGAATAAAGATAAGAGAATCAAGTGTAAAGTTGTGCCGAAAAAACGATCGGGTGGCTAAATCGCATGAAAAAAAGTAACATGTGTACCCAGCATAAGGGAGGTTTGTATATGATGTGTTCGTGGGGGGCAGCTGTGAGCCTTTATGTACATATTATGATCTTTAACCCCCCCAGGTCTACACAGGTACCTCCATCTTACTTATTTGTATACAGCAGAAACGCAATATAAACAAAGCAGCTGCGGTGTTATTATGTACCCCTGACTGGATGCCGTAATAATGCATGCTGAAAGATATAGTCCATAAGTATGACTATATGTCTCGTCTGGTAGATTAATGGACTACATCTCAAGACATGAATTACGATGGCTGGGGACACACGACATCGCTGCAGCTGCTTTGAACTGCATTTATGTGGCACATTTCTAGATTGTGAGCTCTGAGGACAGTAAAGTGCTGCAGAAGAAGTCAGCGGCAGCGCTATATAAACAAATAATAATGTGGTAGGACATTAGGATTAGGTTGTAAGCTCCTCTGAGGACAGTCAGTGACTTGATTATGTACTGTGTACAGTGCTGCAGAATAATAATATGGTAGGATATTAGACTGACTATGGCAGGGGTCGAGTCCTGCGTGGATGCGGGTGAACGGCGTCCACCCACTTTTTCTTCAGAGTGAACGCCCTTCACCCTGGCTTGTGTGGAGGGGAGCAGCGCAGAGAAGGCGAGCTATGGGGACAGTGGGGATGGGCGGACATCTCCCCCCCCATCCCTCACCTTTGTGCTCCCCTTCCTGCCTCTCCCCTCCAGCGTTGTTAAAGGGACTCTGTAACGTCAAAAAGATCCCCTGGGGGGTACTCACCTCGGGTGGGGTAAGCCTCCGGATCTTAATGAGGCTTCCCACGCCGTCCTCTATCCCACGGGGGTCTCGCTGCAGCCCTCCGATTTCAATATTTACCTTTGCAGGCTCCAGCGGGGGCGCTGTGGCTGCTCTCGGCTTCGAACTACACGGAAATACCCGATCTCAGTCGGTTCCGCTCTACTGCGCAGGCGCCGGAAACTTGCGCCTGCGCAGTAGAGCAGACCCGACGGCGATCGGGTATTTCCGTGTAGTTCGGAGCCGACAGCCGTCAGAGCGCCTGCGCAGGAGCCAGGAAGGTAAATATTGACGTCATTATTCTCGGAGGGCTGCAGCGAGACCCCTGAGGGACGGAGGACGGCGTGGGAAGCCTCATTAGGATCCGGAGGCTTCCCCCACCCGAGGTGAGTACCCCCCAGGGGATCTTTTGATGTTACAGATCCTCTTTAAGTGTCGGGCCCGGCGGCGAAAGTGGGCGGAGACTTACCTCGTTCCAGCCGCAAGGGACGCTCCGCTCTGTGTGCAGCTAGAAGACCAGACTAGCCGCACACAGAGCGGAGTGTCCCTTGCGGCTGGAACGAGGTAAGTCTCCGCCCACTTTCGCCGCCGGGCCCGACACTTAACAACGCTGGAGGGGAGAGGCAGGAAGGGGAGCACAAAGGTGAGGGATGGGGGGGGAGATGTCCTCCCATCCCCACTGTCCCCATAGCTTGCTTCTCTGCTCTGCTCCCTCCGGGTGGGGGCACACCTGGGTAACCTGGGCACATATACCCCTGCCTACATATACTGGGGACATATACACCTGCCTACATATACTGGGGAAATATACACCTGCCTACATATACTGGGGCCATATACCCCTGCCTACATATACTGGGGACATATACCCCTGCCTACATATACTGGGGACATATACCCCTGCCTACATATACTGGGGACATATACACCTGCCTACATATACTGGAGACATATACCCCTGCCTACATATACTGGGGACATATACCCCTGGCTACCTGGGCACATATACCCCTGCCTACATATACTGGGGACATATACACCTGCCTACATATACTGGGCATATATACCCCTGGCTACATATACTGGGCACATATACCCCTGCCTACATATACTGGGCATATATACCCCTGGCTACATATACTGGGCATATATACCCCTGGCAACATATACTGGGCATATATACCCCTGGCTACATGTACTGGGCATATATACCCCTGGCGACATATACTGGGCACATATACCCCTGGCGACATATAGTGGGCACAGTAGCGTCGTGACAGGGGTGCGACCTGCACCAGGTGGGGTGACCCCAGCTGCCCTAGAGGGGGTGTGCTGCAATGGAGAGGAGAGCCGCAGCAAGTGGCGTTGCTAGGGGCTTACAAGTCGGGCCAGTGCCCCTGATCTCAGCAGAAGTGCATGCCTGTGATATGGGGGACCGGAGTGCCCACACCGGCAGTGCCCCGAACGTTTTCATGGCAACGGAGCGTGGCTGTAGAGATAGACACTCGTAGCCTGCATGGGGATCACATGGGGGCGGGCAGCCAGTGAGAGAGAGGATTGAGCCTAACTCTACTCTCACTGGCTGCCCGCCCCCATGTGATCCCAGCCAGGCTCCAGCATCTGTGTGCATCTCCTCCCTGCCCACGCACTATGATTTATCAGAAGGAGCAGGGTACAGAGAGATGCTGGGCAGGGAGGACTGGGACTACAGAGGAGGAAACGGATGGGCGCTGTGGAAACACACGTGGAAGCTATAAGAGGCAAGTGACGTCTCCAGTCCCAGCCATCCAGCTCTGCTCTCTGCACACACAGGAGTCAGGAAACAGCCTGTGTCGGAGTGTGCCTGTGTGCTGATGCTGCGGCTTACGGGTAGGGACTGCAGGGAATGCTTATGTATAGTATATAAATCACCTGATCTCCTTACAGACCCAGTGTCCATATGATTTAGCTTTGGCAAAACTAGCCCAGGAAGGAGGGACAGTGCATGGAGGTCAGCCAGGCACACTCTGTAAGCTGCTCGCCCCCCTTCCTTCCACTATACAGCCTCTCAGTGACCTGCCCTCTGCTCACTCCAGCCTGCATTTTCTTTTAGGCCCGGTTCACATTAGCGGTTGCTATCCGGAATCGCCATACCGAAGCCGTGCCGGAGCCGGACCGCATGCGGACCGGACGAAACGGACGCACGGCATAGCAATGAAAGTCTATGCGACCGTTCACATGCGTCCGTTTTGTCCGGACCGGAGCCGGACCAGATCCGGACTCCGGCGTCCGTTCCAACATGCGCTATTTTTTGGTCCGGCTGACGTATCCGGACCGGAGCCAGAATGTTGCATCCGGCCAATGGAAACCAATGAGAACCGGAGAGCGCACAACACACTGGCTATAAAAACCGGATGTTATACCACACTTCCTATGCTGACTCTATGGTATGGTGGCCATTTTGGATGGGGACCACATGGCACCAGCGTTCACAGAGTGGAGCAGCAGTGACTTCATGCTGGAGCTCTTTGGCAGCAACATGTCTGACGATATGTCTGATAACGAGGGGGTGAGGCCCTACACATCAGAAGACCTCATCCTACAGGTGCAGCAGGTACCAGCCCTGTGGGACAAGGGGGATGCGGACCACAGCAACATCAAAAAATGCAGAGGCCTGTGGAAAAAAATTGCCAAGCTGTATGTGGAGGACTTTGAGCACTTGAGCAAGAGACAGCAAGGCACAGAGGGTATGTTGACTAGAAGTTTTTGGGGGGCTTGTGGTTAGCTTGTGATGTATTCCACTTTTGCTATGGATTTGTGTCACCCACGTGTTGCCCACCCACCCGTGGCCCACCCACCTGTTCCCCACCCACCTGTACCCCACCTGTGATGTATCCCACCCACCTGTGATGTATCCCACCCACCTGTACCCCACCTGTGATGTATCCCACCCACCTGTGATGTATCCCACCCACCTGTACCCCACCTGTGATGTATCCCACCCACCTGTGATGTATCCCACCCACCTGTACCCCACCTGTGATGTATCCCACCCACCTGTGATGTATCCCACCCACCTGTACCCCACCTGTGATGTATCCCACCCACCTGTGATGTATCCCACCCACCTGTACCCCACCTGTGATGTATCCCACCCACCTGTGATGTATCCCACCCACCTGTACCCCACCTGTGATGTATCCCACCCACCTGTGATGTATCCCACCCACCTGTGATGTATCCCACCCACCTGTACCCCACCTGTGATGTATCCCACCCACCTGTGATGTATCCCACCCACCTGTACCCCACCTGTGATGTATCCCACCCACCTGTGATGTATCCCACCCACCTGTACCCCACCTGTGATGTATCCCACCCACCTGTGATGTATCCCACCCACCTGTACCCCACCTGTGATGTATCCCACCCACCTGTACCTAACCTGTGATGTATCCCACCCACCTGTACCCCACCTGTGATGTCTCCCACCCACCTGTGATGTCTCCCACCCACCTGTGATGTCTCCCACCCACCTGCGATGTACCCCACCTGTGCACATAAAACATACACAATGACCAATTATTAAACATCAATTTATTATAAAAAATTAAGACATTTAAAATCACTTAAAAACTTGAAACTCCAAAATAAACACATTTCAACAAAACATATTAAAAACCAAACATTCACCCTCGTCCTGGTGGTGTGGTAAAATAAAGTCTCAGTTGGTCCCTGTTCCGCAGTGACACTACCCTTGGCCTGGTTGCATACCTCCGCAGGGGCATTAGTGGAAGCACATTCGGGGGTTCCGGAGTCTCTCTTTCCTCCTGCCGCACAAAGTTGTGGAGGATGCATGCTGCCTTCACCACGACAACTGCGTTGCCCGGTTTCAGCAGCATGGGTGTGTGGAACACCCTCCACTTTGACACCAGGATCCCAAATGTGCACTCCACCATTCTCCTTGCACGGCTCAACCGAGCATTGAAGTGTAGCTGGCTGGCATCAAGTCCCCTGTCTGGGTACGGACGCATTACATGGTCGGACAGGGCGAAGGCCTCGTCCCCCACAAACACATAGGGGTAGGCCGGTCCCCTTGTCCCAGGCCAGGGTCTGTCACGTGGGAGACGCAGTCTGCCTTCCTCCATCAGCCGGCAAAGGGTCGTACGCTGGAAAAATCCAGAGTCATTGGAACTACCGTACGACCCCATGTCCACGTACACAAACTTGTAGTCCGCATCTGCCACTGCCATTAGAACAATGCTAAAGTATTTTTTATAGTTGAAATAATGGCTGCCACTCCCCACGGGTTTCTGAAGCCGGATGTGTTTCCCATCCAGTGCGCCAACACAATTAGGAAACTTGCACTCGGTCCAGAAGCCCTGGGCGATCTCCTCCCATTTCGTGGTGTCTGGCACAGGCATGTATCTGGCCCTCAGTCGCGTCCAAAGGATCCTCGAAGTCCTCACGACGATGCCTGCCACCGTGCTCTTCCCAATACGAAATGTGACATGTAGCGATGTATATGTTTGTCCAGTTGCGATGTACCTACAAGAGAAATAATCGAAATCAATTTTTCATGTCGTTACAGGAGAAAGGTTCAAGACAAGGTGGCGCAATATACGTGATGCATACGTGAAATGGCTACGGAAGAAAAAACTTGCCGAACGAAGTGGCAGTGGCGGGGGAAAGCGACAAAAAGACTACCAATTTGCCAAGCAATTGTCTTTCATCAATGCAAGCCTGGAACCTAGACTGTAAGTACCACTACTGTGGGCAGGAACTGAGAGCTCATTTTAGCAGACAACTACCATGACTTCGGCCATGTATTGCTATAAACTGGCCTCAATTCCCATGGCTAGCGAACTTTTCTCACAAGCTTTATCAAATGTTTGGTAGAAACGGTTGATAAAGTGTTTGCTAGTGTTTGCTAGCTCTGTGAATTGACGCCACATGCTGTTTGGCACACCAATAAATATTGTTTTTATCTACAGGACTGAAGACAATTTGGAGCAAGAGGAACCGACCCAGGAGGCACGGTTCAGCAGTGAGGAGAGCTTGGTGGATGATGACGTCGCCGATGTAACCTATTGCCCCGAGGAGAGGAGTAGGAGGAGGGAGTCCTTAGCTATCCCAGCTCTCTCCTTTGATGATGACTTGGTAGAAGAGAGCTTGGATGTTGAGGTTGCAGGACCAAGTGTGGAAGAAGCTGCACCTCCACAATCGACCGCTATGGAAGCTCCAGGGGAACAAGAACAAAGTGAGGAGCACCGAGAGACTGCAGCACAACCAGCACGCAGGGCAACCCCGACACAGGCCAGAGGACGGGAAGATGCTGCCACACCACCAGTGAGGACCACCCCACCAGTGAGGCGTCGAGGTACCCTCCCCCCAACAAGGAGAGAGACAGAGTCCGAGATGTCCGGGGCTGTCTCCGGACTTCTCGGGATTCTTCAGAGCCACCAAACTCTCATAACCCGGCAGTTGCAAGATGAGGACAGGGGCCATATCATGGAGCAGTACAAGTCCCACATCACTTCACTGCAATGTGAGCTCGACGCTGTACATGGGCACTACAGGGACGAGCTTAAAATGATGCATGAGATGCACAGAGGAGAAATCGACCAACTGCGTGCGCAGCATCATCAGTCGGTGGGCCAGCTGCAGAACATGATGCAGCAAATGCATCAACAAAGCAAGGAACTACTGAAATTGCAGGCACACCCGTGTTTTCACACTGTGATGTCTCTTATACCATATTTGGAAAAGGTGCCTTCCCAAAACATGATGGCGTGCCATTCCACTTTGCTGGAGGTGATCAAACAACACATGGACACGCCATTATTGCAACCACCAATTTTTAGACCCCCACAACCAACAGCGGTGCCCACCTGGCAATCATCACAGATGTACACCAGCTACAGAGGCAGTCAATATGGGCCACCGCTGTCAGGGTCCAGCTCATCCACGACCAGCACCCAAGAGAGTCCAGATTTCCAGGCAGCAACTCCCACCTTTTCTAGTAGTGGTGCCGATCCAATTTGAAAAAAAAAGTCAAATTGTTCCTGGACATGCTCCTCTGAATACCTCCGATCCTCGGAGGAAGGATACCATCCCAGGGCTTTTTAGCCCAACCTTTTCCCTGCCCCATCTCCTTCAACCAAGGTTCAGAGGTGTTCAGATGACCATGTCAGGGAACTTTTGTTTTTGCTGGACTTGAACTTTAGGGCCTGGTGTCCCCGAAAGACACTACCTGGGTCACAACCTTGTGCCTGTTGCACTGCACCTGTAGTCCTGCACCTGTGCCTTTGATTCCTCTTGTTCCTTACTTTGTTGTTCCTAATCACTTGCACAAGACCCTTGGAGCCATGGGTGAAGGACACCTTCACTGGTCGGTGAGAGGCCTAGCCTTTTCACTGACCTGTGTCCTTCATCCATGGCTCAGAGGGTCATGTGCCAGTGGTTAGGTTTTTAAAGCACTTCAATTTTAGGGCCTGGTGTCCCCGAAAGACACTACCTGGGTCACAACCTTGTGCTTGTTGCACTGCACCTGTAGTCATGCACCTCTGCCATCGGTTCCTCTTGCTCCTCACTTTGTTCTTGTTCCTAACCACTTGCACAAGACCCTTTGAACCATAGATGAAGGACACCTTGACTGGTCGGTGAGAGGCCTAGCCTTTTCACTGACCTGTGTCCTTCATCCATGGCTCAGAGGGTCATGTGCCAGTGGTTAGGTTTTAGAAGCACTAAAAATTTAGGGCCTGGTGTCCCTGAAAGACACTACCTCTAGTCCTGCTCCTCTGCCATCGGTTCCTCTTGCTCCTCACTTTGTTCTTGTTCCTAATCACTTGCACAAGACCCTTGAAACCATGGATGAAGGACACCTACACTGGTCGGTGAGAGGCCTAGCCTTTTCACTGACCTGTGTCCTTCATCCATGGCTCAGAGGGTCATGTGCCAGTGGTTAGGTTTTTAAAGCACTTCAATTTTAGGGCCTGGTGTCCCCGAAAGACACTACCTGGGTCACAACCTTGTGCCTGTTGCACTGCACCTGTAGTCATGCACCTCTGCCACATCGGTTCCTCTTGCTCCTCACTTTGTTCTTGTTCCTAACCACTTGCACAAGACCCTTTGAACCATGGATGAAGGACACCTTGACTGGTCGGTGAGAGGCCTAGCCTTTTCACTGACCTGTGTCCTTCATCCATGGCTCAGAGGGTCCTGTGCCAGTGGTTAGGTTTTAGAAGCACTAAAAATTTAGGGCCTGGTGTCCCCGAAAGACACTACCTGTAGTCCTGCTCCTCTGCCATCGGTTCCTCTTGCTCCTCACTTTGTTCTTGTTCCTAATCACTTGCACAAGACCCTTGGAGCCATGGATGAAGGACACCTACACTGGTCGGTGAGAGGCCTAGCCTTTTCACTGACCTGTGTCCTTCATCCATGGCTCAGATGGTCCTGTGCCAGTGGTTAGGTTTTTGAAGCACTTTAATATTAGGGACTGGTGTCCCCGAAAGACACTTGGGCAGCTATGCCCTGCAACTCTTCCAGCACAAAGTTGGTGGTTGGTGTTCCTTAAAACTGACCGGGCTATACCATAGATATGTTATTTTTTGTCTTTCATGTTGGAAGAATGTTTCCATGTTGGAAAGTGGTTGTTTTTGCAATAAAAAAATTTGTTTTTACATACCTCAGTGTGATGAGTAGTTGTTCTTGTGGTGTGACTGCTCTCCTGAACGTGGTATCCTTCTTCCTAAGGTCATCCTTCACCATCTCCAAAAGGGTATCAAACCTGTCAGGAGATGGAAAGGAAGAAGCTGTAAAGTATGTTGTGGGACAAGGTGTTGGGTGGAGGATGGGGGAGGTGTGTTTACAGAGGTTTGGGAGTGTTGTGGAGGGTGGGGGTGTAGTGTATAGCTAGGTATACAGGGGTGTAGGGGTCAGGGTGGTGTGTTTAGCTAGGTATACAGGGATGAGGTGTTGTGGGGGTGAGGGTGGGGTGTTTAGGGATGGTGGGGGTTGGTGTATTTAGGCCTAGATACTTACAGGGGAATAGACATCCGAGTGTAGCTGTAGAACTTCTGTGGGTGTCGTCTGAGGTCCCGGTAGAGGGCCTGGAACTCTCCCTTCCTCTGCCTCCTGGCTAGTAGAGGGTGCACCCACCATCTCCTGCGAGGAGCACGCCTTCTCCCCACATAGTAGTAGGTAAACAACAGGAAGGAGAGAATTCCCAGGTAATAAGCATAAAAAATGACTGGATCCATGGTCCCAACTGCTGTCTCTGTATCCAAGGATGGTCTCCACACGTCCAGCTGTCTCCAACAATGACCCCAGAGCTTCTGCTGACCTCCCAGAACCCCAGGTATTTATACAGGTTGTTATCTCTTTAAGAATCCGGATCCGGACCGCAACCGTGTTCATACCGCACGGAAACCGTATGCAACCGGACCGGATCCGGACCGGATCCGGACTGGAACCGTACGGGTCAGGTCCGATCCGGCTCCGGTGCGGTCCGGACATCCGGTGCGGTTTTTGCAAAACCGCAAGTGTGAACGGGGCCTTAGTCAGCTTTGTGTATCCTGCTTTCACAATCCATACTTGCTGCTTATCATTTTCTATTAAAAAGGTATAGGTGGCCATACATCAGGTGACTTGGTCGACCATCAGATTCAATTATAATATCTGAATCAGATGAAAATTGGTGCCACCAATTGCATGTCCGATTGATCAGGCATCCAATTTCGGGCTAAAATTGTCCGCATGTATTGTACGGACATGCTGTAAGATGTAGGGCTGACTTTCTCGATCAGGTGCACAGTGGTAATGATGAGCGATATCGGGGAAATTTGTCGCAACCACCAGCGCTGTTCCCCCAGTGTATAAATGTGCATGTATGTGTGCATTTACCAATTACCTGTCCTGTGTCACGGTGCCCGTCCATCTCCCGAATCTGCTGCTTTTCCATTAGCCTTATACACGCCACCAGCATGGCACATGGCACACACACGTCGGTGTGCTATAGGGCTAATGGAAGAGCGCCGGATTCAGAAGACGGATGGGCACCGAGACACATGAAAGGTCATCTCTAAATGCACCCTACAATGGAGGCACCTACCAATCTAACCTATACTGGGGGCAGCTACCTATGTAATCTATACTGGGGCACCTACCTACCTAGCTAGCCTATACTGGTGGCAACTATACTGGCTACCTATATTGGAGGCACCTACCTAACTAACCTATACTGGGGGGCACCTACCTATCTAAACCTATGCTGGGGGCAACTATTCTGGCTACTTATATTAGCCCACTGCCTTACTGTTACAGTTACATCACAGTTACCCCCACCCATGTGATGTCAACACCCATTTTTTTGCCGCTGCGCGCTTCGCTTTTTTTTTGGGGGGGGGGGGGGTGTTGGTAAATGATCCGCACCGGGTGTCAAACACCCTAGCTACGCCACTGACTGGGCATATATACCCCTGGCTACATATACTGGGCACATATACTCCTGACTACATATACTGGGCACATATACCCCTGACTACATATACTGGGGACATATCCCACTGGCTACATATACTGGGCACATATACCCCTGGCTACATATACTAGGCAACTATACCTCTGGCTACATATACTGGGGACTACTATACTCATGGCTACTTATACTGGGGACACCTATAGACCTGGCTACCTGGGGGTACCTATTTTGGGGGAATCTGCATTTTTGTGGAACCGCTGTTATGTATTTTGGGGAACAGCTGCCAAATTATGTGTATGTTAGGGGAACAGCTGCTGCCAGATTACATGTATTTTGGGGAACTGCTGCCAGATTGTGTATGTTTGGGGGACCACTACTGCCAGATTATATGTCCTTTGGGTGTTACGTGTATTTTGGGTAATCCGCTGCCAGGTTTCGCGTATTTTGGGGAACTGCTTCCAAATTATGTGTATGTTGGTGGAACTGCTGCTGCCACATTGTCTATTTTGGGGGAACCACTTCCATATTATCTGTATTTTGGAGGAACTTCTACCAGATTATGTGTCTTTTTGGTGAAATGCTGTGAGATTACATCTATTTTTGGGGGATACACTATGGCAGAGCTCAAACTTCCTCGGCAGACCTTTTACATCACTGCTAAGGTCATGTATATTTGGCCCCACCCATGACCACGCCCACGGTGTGCTTGACCACGCCCATTTTTGGTGTGACGCGCGGCGCAGGAATTCTCTGAGTGAGTCCACTCACTTCTTTTCCAAGGACTAGACCCCTGGACTATGGTAAGATTAGATTGTGAGCTCCTCTGACGACAGTCAGTGACATGACTGTACTCTGTAAAGTGGTGCAGAAGATGTCAGTGCCATATAAATACAAAAAAAAAATGTCTAGCACTTAGCCCCACTAACAACTCAACTTAAAAGTGCGCTTTTGACTCCACCCCTGACTCCGCCCCCTGTCCATCCAAAATTATAGGCGTCCTGCTTTTTTGGGCATTTTTTCCATCTAAAATTAAAAATTAGGTTGGCAACCCTGATCCTTGTAGTGTGTGGATGGTGTCTCCAAAGTTTTGATGGGTTCATGGAGAGAGGCTTCTGCCTATGTTGCTAAGCGATATGGGCGTGTCCATTCAGCACAATGGAGCTGCTGACTTTAGGAAAAAGTCGCCCTGTGTAATACAATATAACTATGGAAAGATGGATATCATTTTAAAGCTCTCTTTCTCCTCTTTCTGAAGACACCTAAATCGTCACCCTACGCCTTTTAGTTTTTTCTATTTTCGTGATCGAAACCGCGGTTGCGGCAATTTTGATCGCGAAAATAGCGAAAACTAAAAGGCGTAGAGCGGCAGTTTATATATCATTGGAAAGAGGAGAAAGAGAGCTTTAAAACGATATGCATCTTTCCATAGTTTCTGCACTGCTTGGAGTCCCTTTAAACACATGGCAGACATACAGAGCACTGGGGGATAGGGGTAACACCACGGCCTAATAGCCGTTTCACGGTAAGTACTGCTTTGTCAGAGGCTCGTGGAACACTCTGCATGAGCCTGTGATGAAGCAGTACTTGCCGTGAAACGGCTGTTAGACGGCGGTGTTCCTCCTATCCTCGACTGTGTGTCTGCCATGTGTTTAACCCAAGAAGGGTAATAAAGCGCTGACGTTTTTGTGCATCCTATGCGCCCGGCTTCTATTCACTTGGTACATTGGATGCTGTCACTTCACAGTGAGAACTGGTCTGTTATCTGAAAGCTTGTTTTTTACACACAGCCGGTCATTGAGTGCCAGCTCTTTGTCTACGAATACGTAATTTAATTACTTTTCTTTCTTTTTCAGCTTAAAAGGCAGAGTTTGAATTCTAAACTGCAACTGTGAAAATCTGATGCAATCCTAAAAATAAAGCTATAAAACTGAAAATAAAAATATAAGACTACTTTCTTAATTGCTAATGTTCTATTTATCATCCATACTACACATACAATTTGTTATCTTCTGCATTTATAATCACTTTAGATCCACTTTAAAGAGTAACGGTAATGACAGAATGTTACAAACTGTTCAGGAAACCCATTCTTACCTTAGGCCCCTTCAACACTTGAGAGCTGTCACACCGCATTATGCTTCCCTGCTGCATATTACCTGCCGCAAGGCACATGCAAGTTTATGGAGACTTGCACACTTCACACAATGTGGTGCACCAGTAGTAGCAAAATCCACACAGTCCCAATGCAAAGTCTGCAGCACGTGACCGCAAGATCCTTGCCTGCCACACATATTATGCAGCTAATGAAAGTCAATGGGTGATTCAGCAAGTGTGTGTAACGGTAGCCCTGAGTTACACGCTGCGCATGCGCAGGCCGACCGGAATCCTGGTGACATACTTCCTGCCCAGCAGGGAGTACCTCACTAACCAGGGGCGGGACCTAAGCATATGACCCTGTTGCTGCACAGTGGCTCGGAGTCATATGAACCATAATGTCTGTGGTGCGATGCAGTGCTTGCACTGCAAACTTTTAGGTGTGTAACCGGCCTTAAAGCAAACCTGAACTGAAAATTGAAATCAAAAGAAATATACACGTCATATTTACCTCCCGCATAGCATATTCATCAATCTCTTTCTCCTCCCCCGCATCTAGAATTCTCCCTCATATATTTTTAAAGAAGTAGAGTGTTGTACCGTGTTAGCCACCAGTAAAAGCACAACATTATATAGCAGGATACCATTTATTGGCTAACTTAGAAGAAAAGCAGTAAACTTCTGGCTATGAAACCCTCGTCAGACTGATTCCTATATACTGACAAAATTTATAACACAGCTTATATACACTAGACATTACAAAAGTAGGGATGGTCGGAAATGCCAATTTCCGATTCAGCGGTAAATCTGCATTCCGCCATTGCCAATTACCGATTCCGCTTTCTGCTACCAATTTCCGCATTCCAACGATTTTTTGCATCTTGTCCACAAGATTCTGTTTCATAAACTCTAAAAATTTGGTGTTTCTAGGAATTACGGCAGCTTTGCTATTAACCGCTAAAGTTGGCAGATTTTTACTGTAATGGAAAATGCAGAAAATAGGCAGATGCAGATTTTCTGCATTTTACATTACAGTAAAAATCTGCCGACTTTAGTGGTCAATAGCAAAGCCCCCTTAAGTCCTAGAAACACCAGGGTTTAAACAGGGTTTATTAAACAGAATCTTGTGAACAAGATGCAAAAAAAAGTTTTCAAAAAGACCTTATAGTTTTTTAAAAAATTGATGTTAAAGTCGGGCGAAATTTCCGCGATTTCCAGAGGAAATTTCCACGATTTCCGGCGGAAATCCGCCTAGCGCACTTGCATTACCGATTTCTGCATTCCGATGCGGAAATGCAATTTCCGATTGGAATTTCGGAAATTGCATTTCCGCGGAATCCGAATGAGCATCCCTACAAAGGAGATACATGGTTCTGCAATAAGTCATTGGATGCCTTAATTAAAACATCAAAAGAGTCTCTTGACACTGTGTCGGGCAAGGAATTTTTGCTGAAGGCGGTATGCCTGACACAGTGTCGGGCATGCAGCTCAGGGGGTTTCCCTAGCTACAG
Organism: Hyperolius riggenbachi; assembly: GCF_040937935.1. NCBI lineage: Eukaryota > Metazoa > Chordata > Amphibia > Anura > Hyperoliidae > Hyperolius > Hyperolius riggenbachi. The sequence goes on along the minus strand of NC_090651.1, from coordinate 264,927,474 downwards.
GAGCCCCACAGTATAAGTTAGCTAGGTGCAGGGGCTCCTGTACACTATCTGCAGCATTAGTGATGTAAGGCATAGTGCCCCACGATATCCCCCCCCCCCCCCAATGTCCCCGATGCAGCCGCTGCCTTGCTAGATATATACCGAGCCTCATTACAGCAAGCGCCCATCTGTCCTCTCAGCTTCGCATATCTTTCGGTATGTGGAGGATCGGGACTGAAGTCATGTGACCTCTGACGTCACATGACTTCAGTACACATCCTCCGCATACCGGAAGATATGGAAAAATGGTTATAAAAATTAATTGGATCAATTTTTGCACAGAAATCCATCAGAAAGTGAACGCCAGGGAGGTTAAACTGTAATATCGCCCACTTGAGCTGTAGGGAAACACAGACATTACCTTGCACATCAGTTATCCTTTCAGGTACAACTGACAGCAACGAATATAGTGAAAAAACACATGTTAAGGCTTCCAGTTCTGACCAGATTTAGTCAGAACTGGAAGGAATCATTGTTAGAGGAAAACTGTGAGCTTTTGAAAGGAACTGACAGTGGGGTAAGTATGCCATATTCATTTGCAGGTACATCATGTGTTTATTTTAAATCATTTTCCTCAATTCTGGTTCCTTTTAATTATTCTAGTTTCCTAAATGCTTCCTATATCTATATATTTCTGTATATTGGTATGTAGCCCAACCCTACCAGTGATGTTAGATGATTATTGTCATCACAGGACTGGCTGGGCAGATTTAAAAGCCTTTCAGCAGCATGTAAGATACAGTATGTCACATTCATCATATGTCACTGCGTGAGAAGTTCACCTTTCCATTTTTCTCTCATATTTCCATACAGTTTAGTGTCTGTCTTATGAAAAAAATCAAAATGTCACCTTGAAAAGATCTTGAAAAACTTGATGTGCATTTTGATAACTCTCGATTATGCATAACGCTGTTCCTGAAAGGCTGAAAATGATTGGTTAGTGGCAGAATACAATGAATAATAACAGAGAAAATCTCAGTACACTTGCATATTTCATACGATTCTGATACGAGTGGGTAGCGGTACCTTGCTGTTCATTCTGCAAGTGCAGTATGAAGACTGGCCCGTTTTGAATATTGCTAGGATTGCACTTGCCTGGTATTATGAGGAGGCTGATGTATAAGAACAGAACATGCTGCATTGTTCAGCAACTATCAGTCTCCTGTAGATACAAAGAGATGACATTCTATCAGTCTTGTCTCTGGGCTGCGCGTGCTGCTCTTACTAATCCTCGAAAGCCGCACAAAGCTACCTGGGAGGATGTAACAAATGCCTAGGCATTCTCTCTTTCTCTTGCTCTTATACACAACAAGCTCAGTGCAGATATTTTATAACAGAAACAGACAAAAGAAAAGGATCTGAAGAAACCCAGAGGAGCTCATATCTGAAAAAGGTCATTTCCACCTGCTGCTCTGAACGCATAAAGCCACTTTTCCAGATCTGCAGTATTGCTTGATTACTTGCAGAGAGTCAGAGTTTATTTTATAATATAATAAAGTAAGACTAGCTATCAAATACCAAAAGCCCTTTACTAAAAATTAATGTAATTTTATTTTCTATTCTATTTGTTCATTGTCATAGATCCTGCTTGTACTGACAGATCAGTCCCTTTGTTAAAGGGACTCCGAGCTCAAAATAGAATAGAAAATGGTACTCACCTGGGGCTTTCTGCAGCCCAGTGTAGGTCGGGAGGTCCCACGCCGGCGTCCTGGCTCTTCTCCCATGGTCTCCCCAGAAATGGCTGCCCGGCGGCTCCCGGCGACACTGGGACCAAGTGTCGGGCTCCTGTTCCTCATACGTCACGGCTCTCGTCACCATGCCGGCTGCCGTGATGACGCCAGGCGGCCGCCATGGTGACGAGAGCCGTGACGTATGAGGAAGAGGAGCCCGACACTCGGTCCCAGTGTCGCCGGGAGCCGCCGGGCAGTCATTTCTGGGGAGACCATGGGAGAAGAGCCAGGACGCCGGCGTGGGACCTCCCGACCTACACTGTGCTGCAGAAAGCCCCAGGTGAGTACCATTTTCTATTCTATTTTGAGCTCGGAGTCCCTTTAAATATATTTTTCTTTCATAAGCATGCAGTTTGCTGTACAAGTTTGGGCCAATTAGTGGGAGGGAGAGTTAGGTTTACTAAAGACATAAATTCAGCAATTCAGCTGCAGGGCACAGTGCTACTCTTTAACCACTTTATCCGCCACTACAGTATATCTACGTCCTCTGTGACTTCATCTAAGCCACGAGGACGTAGATACACATCTTGTAGCAGAAGCACAGCTGTGCACAATTGGGCTTGCTCCCGTGCACACCCCTGGCACTATCTGATGCAGCACTAATTGGTGAAAATGAATATATGTTCCCTGAACCAATAAGATTGCATTTTTCTATTAAAAATACTTTTATTTTCTCAAATCATAGTGAAACATGCACCCTGTAGCATTCTTTCAAAATCAAATATCTTCAACATAAATTGTGACAGGAACATAATCTAAGTTTTGTGATAAACAGTTGAAAAAACAAAACAAACAATCAAAATTTGTGTTTTTTATCTACAGTAACCCTTTTTATTTTTAAACTGGAATTGGTAAAACTGAGAAATAATGTGTTTTTTCTATTTGTTTCCTCTTTTTCCCATTAAAATGCATATAAAACAAAATTGTTCAAGGGGAAAAAATACCATACAATAAAAGTCTAGTTTGTCTATTTCATTTAGGTGTCATAAGTAGGGAGGCCAAGCCTTGGTAAAAAAGGAAACACTTACCTAGAAGAAGAAAAGCTCTGGATCCTGTAGAGGCTTCCCAAAGTGTCTTCCGATCCCGTTGCTGCTCACGGACCCCCCAAACATCCTCTTCAAAGACAAGTGTGGTTGTACTGCAGTAAGTTGGAGTTGCTCCGTGCTACTGCACAGGCACAGCCATGCTCAAGTTGGCGCAGCACGGTCACACTCCTGATTGAAGAGAATGATCTTCTGGAGGGTCCTGGTGAGCAGCAACAGGCACAAGGAGGCCCTAGCCTCTACAGGATCCAGAGGCTTCCCTTTTCTTAGGTAAGTATTTCATTTTTAACCCAAGCTTCTGTTTAGGTTCACTTTAAAGTACATCTGAACTGAAAGGTATTTGAAGGCAGCCATATTTATTATTTTAAACATCACCAGTTGCCGGGCTGTACTGCTGATCTCTTTGGCTTCAGTAGCGTCTGAATCACACACCTGAAAAAAGTATGTGGCTAATCCAGTCAGACTTCAGTCAGAAACATCTGATTGGCATGCTTGGCTATGGCTAGAGTATTAGAGATAGAGACAATCTGCATGGATTAAATGAGCAAACAAAGATGGAAGGAAAGCTGGCACTGCTGTGAATGTTCAATTTATTGCTGCGATATCAAAACGTGCAAAAGGTACAACATTGATAAAAGCTGCAATTGATGGTGCACATACCATGTGAGAAGAGGCGTGGGTGGTGGTGGGTGCAGGGAACTGGATTCCTGACGGCCGTTTCTCGCCAAACAGCGCTTCTAATACTCTAGCCATAGCCAAGCATGCCAATCAGATGTTTCTGGCTGAAGTCTGACTGGATTAGCCACATGCTTTTTTCAGGTGTGTGATTCAGACGCTACTGCAGCCAAAGAGATCAGCAGTACAGCCAGGCAACTGGTGATGTTTAAAAGAATAAATATGACTGCCTTCATATCCCTTTCAGTTCAGATGTACTTTAAAGTGAACCTAAACCAAAGCTTGTGTTAAAAAGGAAATACTGCACCGTTTTGATATAGCAGCAATAAATTGAACATTCGCAGCAGTGCTAGTTTTCCTTTCATCTTTACTTGCTTGTATCCATACTCTACAGCTTGAGCACGCTGAAGAGGTTCATAAGAAGGGGCGTGCCTGCTATTCACCTGTATCCACTGCATGCTCCAAATATAGAGCTATGTATGTTATACCACTGTAGTGCCAACCTCTAACTTCTCCCTACCTAATGGATTAAATGAAATAAATGCCAATAGCAATATAATTTAGTTAATTTAAATGTGCTGGGGGTGCTGTAGCTAGTCTACTATAGTCCAGTCTGCCATATAACTGAACTTCAGATAGCAATGTCGAGGCTCAGATATTATATATAGGCGAACTCTGGATGGTTAGAGGTTAAAAGAAACCTGTAGGGGGGGGGGGGGGGGGGGGAGTACCCGAAATAGCCAGCTGTCCTGCACCTGTGCAGTGTGGATGCACTTTTTCATGTATGTGAGTACAAGAAGGGAGGGAACACTGAGAGCCCAAAATAGTTTAGTATGTACTGGTAATTGTAATATGTTAGAAGAGTACAAAAGTAGATACTCACAATCCAGGGTTACCTCAAAGGTAACCACTGTAACTGCAGGTGAGGAAATTAGACCTGTCCTCACTCAGGATTAAGAAGTCGCTCTCCGTAGATAGGAAAAGGGGGGTATATCATTCCTCCACCAGGGGTGGACACAAGTATTCTATGTAGTAAACAGAGGTGTCAGAAGAGTAAAAATGAGGATGCACCAGACACCTCTTTCACAGACCATCCACTGTTTATACTCCTTTTCTATTGCCTGAGGAAGCAGGATTATACCCGTGAAACGCATTGCAACACTTTGTGGAGTATCTAATAAATGTATGTAATTTTGAAATTGACAGTTTATGTGTCTGCTTTAAGGAGGTAAGTCCACCGCTGCCTTCCAAACAATTTTCAACAATTTTAGTTAATTTTTACTCTTCTGGCGCCTCTGTTTACTACATAGAATGTATGTGAGTATGGCTGCAAGCTTTCACAGGATCCCAGCCAGAAGCAGTGGTCTGGAGGAGGAAGTAGGAAGTCTACTGAGGTAAGTATCTAACTTTTACTTCCATTAAAGCCACGGGTTTTCTTTAAGGGTTGGATTCATGTTCGGTGATAGAGTTAACAGGAAAACCAGGTTTTGGTAAGGTGTTTAGAAAGGTTTATTTTGGGAGGGGTGGTTAGGATACGGCATTTAGGAAGAAGTTTTCTGTGGGCGAGGTTTTAAGTTAGGCATCAGACAAGCAGATACTGTAGGTAGAATATCAGTAATGCCATATTACCAATATTTCAACATCCAGTGCCTAATATAACATGTGGCTACATTATATGGATGCTTACCAACATACTGACGGCATTGATGTGTAACCTAGATTGGGCATCTTCAGAACACCGAGAATCTGACTGGTATAGATTCATTCTCACATAGCTGTTTTTTGGCTTACTGTCACCACGCACCCGTAGCCGACTGGCACACTGCAAAGGTGGAATAGTCCAGGAAATAAAGTAACACAGCTTACAAAAGTATTCTTTATTGGCGAGAATGTTCCCTTGCAAGCTTACAAATCTCTATCTCATACAGCAATAAAGAAAATCCACAAACTGTCTGTTTGAAAAACGCACCAGCAAGCTGCACTAACAGCCTGTAAATAACATAACCAGACAAAGAAAAGACAGTCTGCTACAAAGATGAAATATGTTCCTTTTCTTGCAGTTTTCCACTAACTTTGCCCCTGTAAAAAAAAGTCTGCTTATTAATACTATTGTGGTATCTGGTGGAGAATGCAGTCATTTGATGTATTTCATACAGGAGTTAAGGATCTCAATTCCATGAAGTTCCCGAAGCTGCGGAATGTACCTAGGAAAACAAAATATAAATAGCATCACAGAGGCTGCTTCTGTCTGGTGAACAGATTGCACGGCTTCTAACTAATGCAGCTAGGCTAAAATTACGTTCTAACTTTTCTAAACTTATGCACACAAACTATAGCCATAGTAAAATAAAAAATAAAAAAAATTACAATTTAAAGTGGACCTGAACTCTTGCACAGGACAGAAGGAAAACAAAGAGAAATGTACCTTGTATTTATTTAGAGAGATTAGCCTGTCTAATCTGTCTAATTCCCCCTCATATGTGTCTAATCACAAGCTGTAATTTGATCTCTCCCCTGTGTCACCTGACTGCCTGCCAGATTAGATCATTTGAAAGCACAGGCTTCCATAAAAGCAGGAAGTAGAAACACTGGAGATTTATTTTAGGATTTGTATCAGCTGTAACAAAGACATTTTTTTCTTTAAAGGGATACTGTAGGGGGGTCGTGGGAAAATGAGTTGAAGTTACCCGGGGCTTCTAATGGTCCCCCGCAGACATCCTGTGCCCATGCAGCCACTCACTGATGCTCCGGCCCCGCCTCTGGTTCACTTCTGGAATTTCAGACTTTAAAGTCTGAAAACCACTGTGCCTGATTTGCTGTGTCCTCACTCCCGCTGATGTCACCAGGAGTGTACTGCGCAGGCCCAGTATGGTCTGTGCCTGCGCCGTACGCTCCTGGTGACATCAGGGGGAGCGAGGACACGGCAACGCAGGCGCAGTGGTTTTCAGACTTTAAGGTCTGAAATTCCAGAAGTGAACTGTAGGCGGGGCCGGAGCATCGGTGAGTGGCTGCTTGGGCACAGGATGTCTGCGGGGGACCATTAGAAGCCCCGGGTAAGTTCAACTCATTTTCCCCCGACCCCCCCTACAGTATCCCTTTAAAGGTTATTATGCTGTTGCGTATCTTTTAGAACAGAGAGGAAGTTCTGAGTTCAGGTAAGTAAGACTGAAGCCAGCTAAAGAAAATAGTTACATACTTAAAGGGACACTGTAGGGGGGTCAGGGGGAAATGAATTGAAGTTACCCGGGGCTTCTAATGGTCCCCCACAGACATCCTGTGCACGCGCAGCCACTCCCTAATGCTCCGACCCCGCCTCCAGTTCACTCCTGGAATTTCAGACTTTAAAGTCTGAAAACCACTGCGCCTGCATTGCCGTGTCCTCACTCCTGCTGATGGCACCAGGAGTGTACTGCGCAGGCCCAGTATGGTCTGTGCCTGCGCCGTGCGCTCCTGGTGACATCAGGGTTAACGAGGAAATGGCAATGCAGGCGTAGTGGTTTTCAGACTTTGAAGTCTGAAATTCCAGAAGTGAACCAGAGGTGGGGCCGGAGCATCGCTGAGTGGTTGCGTGGGTACAGGATGTCTGCACAGGACCATTAGAAGCCCCGGGTAACTTCAACTCATTTTACCCTGACCCCCCTACAGTATCCCTTTAACTATGGAGAGGGAAGGGTCTAGATCCCATATCCTTCCCAGTCCTCTCTTCATGCCCTCAGTCCACTGCTGTCCCCGTGTTGAAATTATATGACCAACTGGTTGTATACTTCTTCAGGTTCCTCAGAAGGCTTCTGAAGCAAACGTGTCAATGAGAGAAGCAGGTCCGTACTGTGGACGCATGAGTGTGCACTGGCACATGTGCGGTATGGAGCAGCCCATCTCCAAAAGCACTTGAATATCATTGCTTCAGAAGCTGCAAAAGCATGTGATTTCAAGGGGGACATCGGTGGACCGGGATTCAGACCCTCTCCATCAGTGAGTATCTAACTTTCTTAAAAAACGGAGATGAATGCTTTGTTATATATTTGTGAGCTATGGCTTTATGTGCGGTGGCACAACATTTACATGATTAAATAATTAATTATGCCCATGCATGGGTTGGCATCCATAGTAAGTTATCTAGATGGGATCTGCCAATGACTAGCCAAGTACAACTGATGAATCTACATACCGGCTGTGTGAATACCATTAGTCTGAATCATAGTATAGCTACCTCTTATCCCTTGTGAGTGATGCAGACATGTGTCTTGTCCAAGTATACTAGGTATAGGATCTTCATGACAACATTTTTAAAGGGAACCAGATGCGAAAGGTATACGGAGGCTGCCATCAGTCATGCGTGAATGTACCCAAATTCGATTCGAGAACATTCGAATTCGGGTCCGGGTCAAATTTGGATTTAGGTGTGATCACGACCATAGAATTCGATTCAAAATTATTTAATTAATTTAATTAAATAGGTGTAATTAAAAAAATGATGAAAAATCTTCTTCTTCTTCTCCTCCTTCTCCTCCTCCTCCACCTCCTTCTTCTTCTTCTTCTCCTTCTTCTTCTCCTTCTTCTTCTCCTTCTCCTTCTTCTCCTCCTCCTCCTCCTTCTTCTCCTCCTCCTCCTTCTTCTCCTCTTCCTCCTTCTCCTCCTCCTCCTTCTCCTCCTTCTCCTTCTTTTTTTTGTGTTCATATTCTTCCTCTTGTACCCAACTGTAATGTTTTTTCCTTTACAGAACTCAACTGTTGTAAACATTTTTCTTCAACAGCATAGCTAAATTTGTGGCGTAATAGCTAGTGGCGCATGGAAGCAGTGCATAATTCTGTGGACCCTGGCGGCGGGAACACAGACACCAGGAGGTTAAATGCAGCAGCAGGAGGAGGAGTGACGTGTGGCAGCAGGCAATGTAACAGGCCATAGCACCTAGCGTTGGTACCACGGCTGTAATAATAAACACCATACAGCAGCAGGTTCCGGACAGCAGTCGTGAAGCCCACATTGTGTCCAATACACAACTGGGACAGCACAGTTTTCAACCCAGACACCTCAGAATTTATTTTTTTTTACAACAAAATGTAGCTATTGTAGTGGCGTAATAAAATAGCTAGTGGCGCATTGCAGCAGCGCATAATTCTGTGGACCCTGGTGGTGGGAACACAGACAGCAGGAGGTTAAATACAGCAGGAGGAGGAGGAGTGATGTTTGGCAGCAGGCAATGTAATGGGTCATGGCACCTAGCGTTGGTACCATGGCTCTAAATAAACACCAACAGCAGGAGGTTCCAGACAGCAGTCGTGAAGCCCACATTGTGTCCAATACAGAACTGGGACAGTACAGTTTTCAACCCAGACACCTCAGAAATATATATTTTTTTACAACAAAATGTAGCTATTGTAGTGGCGTAATAGCTAGTGGCGCATGGCAGCAGCACCTAATTCTGTGGACCCTGGCGGGGAGAACACAGACAGCAGGAGGTTAAATACATCAGCAGCATGAGGAGGAGGAGGAGTGACGTGTGGCAGCAGGCAATGTAACGGGCCATGGCACCTAGCGTTGGTACCACGGCTGTAAATAAACACCAACAGCACGAGGTTCCAGACAGCAGTTGTGAAGCCCACATTGTGTCCAATACACAACTGGGACAGCACAGTTTTCAACCCAGACACATCAGAATTTCTTTTTGCAACAAAATGTAGCTATTGTAGTGGTGTAATAGCTAGTGGCACATGGCAGCAGCACATAATTCTGTGGACACTGGCGGTGGGAACACAGACAGCAGGAGGTTAAATACAGCAACAGCAGGAGGAGTGACGTTTGGCAGCAGGCAATGTAACGAGCCATGGTACCTAGCGGTGGTACCAGGGTACCTACAGAAAAACCAGGCCAAATTAGCAGGGGACTGAAGGTTTAAGTTGTGGAAAAATAATTCCCAGGCACCTCATGTCCTCCTCTCGCCGACAACAGGTGCCTGGAACGTGCCTTCAATCCAGGCCTGGTTGATCTTCAAAAATGTGAGACTGTCCACGGACTCTGGGGACAGACGAGATCGCTTCTTAGTGACCACTCCACCGGCCACACTGAAGCACCTCTCGGACAGCACGCTGGAAGGGTGGCAAGACAGGACTTCCAGGGTGTACTGCGCCAGCTCGCTCCACATCTGCAAGCGCTCGACCCAGTACTCCAAGGGGTCCACAGGCTCCTCGCCGGTGTCAAGCCCACTGAAGGACCCCATGTAGTCGGCCACCACCTGGGTTTAGTGCTGGCTTTGACTTTGAGAGGAGGATGCTGCTGCACACACCTCCTATCTCGGCTGCTCTACCATCATGTAGAGTGCCTTTTTCAAGGACAGCAGGTCTGAGCACCTGATGCTGCTGCTGGCTGCAGGCACCGGCTGCTGTGCTGACTGGACAGGTACAAAGGGGGTGGAAGGCTGGGGGAAGGCTTCCACCAATCGCCGAACAAGTATGTGCTGCAACTCCCTTGTTTACTGCTCAGGGTCTCCAGCAGGCAGGAACTGAGCCACCTTCCCCTTCAGCCATGGGTCCAGGATCATGCTAATGCAGGCGTCCTCCCAAGCCCGCATCTGTTTAACCCTGGGGTCTGTGCGCAGGCACCGCAGCATGTGTGCTCAACAGCAACGTCCAGGACCTCCAACTCCTCCTCCTCCAACAACTCCTAATCCTATGCAGAAGTGGACTGCGCAATTGGCTGCTGTTCCAGCTGGATCAGGGCCTTCTCTCCCACATCTAGCAGATCACAAAGTTCCCTGTCCAGCAGACAAACAAAGGGCACCCACTGGCAGAGGGATGCCCATTCCTCGCTGACCAGGTTGGTTCCCTGCAGGAAGGGAGCCAACACCAAGCAGACCTGCTGCATCTGCCCCCACTGTGCGTTGGAGAGGAGCTGGAGTTTGGTGGTGCAGGCGATAGTGCCCTCAACGATGTGGCAGTTGACAGCCCTCCTCTGCTCAACCAGCCGCTCCAACATTGCCAGGGTGGAATTTCAGTGAGTTGGCACAGCGATGACAAGACGGTGTGGTGGCAGGCCCTCGAGCTGCTGAATGTCGGCCAGGTTTTCTGCAGCAGCGGCTGATCGGCGGAAAGTGCGCACAATTTTCCGAGCCGCTTCCAACAGATTGTCCATCCCCTGGTAGCCAGCAGGTTGGCCGCATTGTCGGACACCAACAATCCGACTCTGAGGCCTCTGGGGGTCAGCCACGTCTTCTCCTGCTCTCTCAGGCAGCGGAGCACGTTGGCTGCCATCAAACTGTTCTTTCCCAGGCTTCTCATCTCCAGCAGCGCTTGGCAATGGCGGGCCTTCACGCTGCTGTTGAGGCGGGGTAGCTTGGTGGCGGGAGCTGCTTCTCCCCTGACCCCGTGTGGTGGCACCACATAGTGGACAACTGTTGCCGCTGATGCGCCCAAGGATGGACCTGCTGCTTCCTCGCTGGCGCATTCCACCAGGCTGACCCAGTGGGCTGTGAAGGACAGGTAGCGGTCTGTCCCAAAACGGCTGCTCCATGAATCCGTGGTGACGGGGATCCGCTCACTCACGGTGTGATCGAGCGAGCGGCCCACGTTTGCCATAGCAAAGTGGTGCAGTGCTGGAATCGCCATGTGGGAGAAGTAGCAGCGGCTTGGGATTTGCCACTCCGGGATCCCATACTGTAGGAGCGTTCTCATGTCACTCCCTTCCTGCACAAAGGAGTATGGCAGGAGCTGGAAGCACATGGCCCGGGCAAGCAACCCGTTCAGCACCCGAATGCGCCTGTTGGTGGGAGGCAGAACCTTGGTCACACCGAGAAAGGACTCGCAGAGCAGGGTCGTCTGGCGGCGTTAGCCTGCACGGGAGGAAGAGGAGGCGACTGTGGAGGGAGCAGATAAGGCCACTGAGAACTGGCTGCCCGGGGGAGAGCAGTGAGTTTCTGTGCTTCTGATGCTGATGCTGGATGAGCAGGAGGGTGGGATGGTGCTGCTGAAGTCTGTCTGGCTCTGACCACTGCCTGCACCACTGTCCTTCAGCTTCAGAAACTCACTGTAGTCCTGAAAATGTTTGGTCTCCAAGTGGGTCTGCAGGCACGAGATACCCAACTTGTTCAGACCTCTGCGCAGGCTGGCACCGCAACTGTGGCAAATGGCACGGGTCTTGTCGTCAACACACACAGTGAAGTACCGCCAGACTAGGGATTTCAACTTGCCCTTCAAGCTTGAGGGCTGGGGAGGTTTTTTGTCTTTGGAGGGCTGTTTTTTTCCCTTTGCTTGGAGGAGCTTTGGTGCGGGTGGTGGTAGCGGCTGAAGCAACAGGCTGTGGCTCCTGCCTTCCATGCCCTGTGCTGGCAGCCATGCTGCTGCCGAATCTCTGTGCCAGAGACGCCTCCTCCTCCGATGATGAGCTGCCTTCAACCAACTGTGCTGGTGGTGGCACATAGGGACGATCCAGCACCTCATCATCATCATCCCCAAACATCTCCTCTGAGCCCTCAACCAACTCCTCTGCCCCAACATCCCCTACATCAGGCCCCTCCTCCTCCTTATGAAATTTTGGTTGTTGTGTGCCAACAACAAACTCCTCCACCTTATACTCCTTCTCCTCGCATGCCCCATCATCTCCTCCTCAAACTGTTCCACAACATCCCTCAAAACGCTTGCGGTCCCTGGGGTGAAGAGCAAGCTCAGTGAGGGCAGGCTGGTCGCTGGGGTGAACGTGACCTCAAGCGGTGGTGGAGGCCTGCTGCGGACTGGAGTGGTGGTGGTGGTGGTGGCACTGGTCTCGCTGGTGCTGGAGGTCTGTCTGGAAACGGTGGCTTCCTGCTCCACCATCATTACCACGACACCCTGTGCCTGAATCTCCGCAATGGGCCAGGGGCAACGAGCCGTCTCAAAGATGGACACAAAACGCTGCTGTTGCGCCTCTGCTCCCTCCTCCACAACTCTGCGGTCAGTGGCTGGCGGCGGACCAGTCACAGACCTGCTGGTGCTGCCAGTGGCTGCAGCAATGGCGCTGCCTCTCCTGGTGGTGCCTCGCCCTCTACCTCTGCCAGTCATTGTGCAATAATATACAAACACAATAAGAAAAACAAAACAATATATATATATATATATAGGGCGGGAAAGGATGTAAACTTTAATAAAGAGTCTGGGTTGGTGGTGACTGGTGGTGAGTTTTTTTTTTTTTTTTAATAGTAGTAGTACTAACAGTAGTGTAGTCTACAGTAGTCGATAACAAACTCATGTGACAGTCAGACAGTGACAATAAAAGTCTGTCACACACAGATGCAATCAATAGGGTCAGGCAGATGACAGTCACAGATCACAACAGATGCTGGCCTGGCCTGTGAAGTAACTATTACACAGTAGTGAAGCCTGTGGCACTAAATAAACTCACAGACTAGCAGTACAAATTAAGTAAACTAGTACGTAGGTAACAACTAACTATAATCCCTAGTAGTAGTGTAGTAGTCCATAACTAACTCGTGTGAATGTCAGACAGTGACAATAAAAGTCTGTCACACACGGACGCAATCAATAGGGTCGGGCAGATGACAGTCACAGATCACAACAGATGCTGGCCTGGCCTAGTGGCGACTTGTCTGTGAAGTAACTATTACACAGTAGTAGACTAGTAGTGAAGCCTGCAGCACTAAATAAACTCACAGACTAGCAGTACAAATTAAGTAAACTAGTACTTAGGTAACAGCTAACTATAATCCCTAGTAGTAGTGTAGTAGACGATAACTAACTCGTGTAACAGACAGTGACAATAAAAGTCTGTTACGCACGAACACAATCAATAGAGTCAGGCAGATGACAGTCACAGATCACAACAGATGCTGGCCTGGCCTAGTGGCCACTGGCCTGTGAAGTAACTATTACACAGTAGTGAAGCCTGCTGCACTAAATAAACTCAAAGACTATAGCAGTACAAATTAAGTAAACTAGTACGTAGGCAACAACTAACTATAATCGCTAGTAGTAATGTAGTAGTCGATAACTAACTTGTGTGACAGTCAGACAGTGACAATAAAAGTCTGTCACACGCGGACGCAATCAATAGGGTCGGGCAGATGATAGTCACAGATCACAACAGATGCTGGCCTGGCCTAGTGGCCTGTGAAGTAACTATTACACAGTAGTAGTGATAGTGAAGCCTGAGGCACTAAATAAACTCACAGACTAGCAGTACAAATTAAGTAAACTAGTACGTAGGTAACACAACTACTACTAACTATAATCCCTAGCAGTAGTGTATACAGTAGTCGATAACTAACTCGTGTGACAGACAGTGAGTGACAATAAAAGTCTAAAAAAGACTAAAGTGCAATCGTGTAGTACAAAAAATATCAAAAACTTTATTGACACATATTGCAGAAAAAAGACCTTAAAAACGGTTCTTCATAGAGAAAAAATGTATCTTCATACAATCAATCGCATAACAAAGACTAATATGAGAAGCTGACAAATATTATGGTTTGGCTTGACTTGATGAATAGTTGTAACCTTTACATGCATACGTTTAGAGGCAACGACACATGTTCGTTTCGGGCTTTTTAGTATAAACGCCCTTCATCAGGCAGAGTTCTAGGAAACAAGCAATAAAAAGGTTCATTACAATCACCAATTAAGTCAGACATGAAAAAACTTCCAAAACAAGGATAAAAAGAATGGTGGAACCGACAAGGGTGATAAAATTATGGTATGCACAACACCAGGTTCAGATCAATTTTAGAACCTGCATACCAATGAAAAAGTGTGCAGATGAAGAACAAAACACCAAGAAAAAGAAGAAAAGAAAAATAGCGCTGATCACGTCACGACAAGAAAAAACATGTCTATCCCCAAAAAAGAGGAGAGAAGGTTTAGAAGGAGTTGAGAAAAAGTACAACACAAATCAAAAAATCATAAGGCATGACACATAAAATTTCTTCAGATTGGTGACCCATCAAGCAGAAAAAATGTATGAAAATAATGTATGAAAAAATGAGGCAGTATATGGCAAAGAAAAATCGAAAATATTCACATGTCCATAGACAGTATACATCTAGGAGGAACCCATGGGTTCGACTTTAACAATTTATTCATATATGGTGCCACATCATGTTATATTGTTTTTTGTTTTCTGGCATTGGCAAGCACCACATTTTATTGAGCTAGGGTGTATGTTGCACTATTTGTTGTGGCCACAGCCTAATTCCTCCTAGATGTATATTGTCTATGGACATGTGAATATTTTCAATATGTTTTGTTTTAAACCATTCCATTGTTGCCCTGGCTTTATGTTTAGGGTCGTTGTCCTGTGGGAAGGTGAACCTCCTCCCCAGTCTCAAGTCTTTTGCAGACTACAAGAGGTTTTCTTTCAAGATTAACCACTACACAAATAATTGAATGTGTGCATTAAACACCAAGTGAGCCAGTTTTGTCAGGTGTTCACTTGGTGTTTAATGCACACATTCAATTCTCTGTGTAGTGGTTTCTTTCAAGATTGCCCTGTATTTGGCTCCATCCATCTTCCCATCAACTCTGACCGGCTTCCCTGTCCTTGCTGAAGAGAAGCACCCCCAGAGCATGATGCTGCCACCACCATATTTGACAGTGGGGATGGTGTGTGGGAGTGATGTGCAGTGTTAGTTAGTGATGGGCGAACATCCAGATGTTCGGGTTTGAGAACGTTCGGCCGAACGGTGTCCCGATGTTCGGTACATTCGTGCCGAACACCGAACATAATGGAAGTTAATGGGGACCCGAACTTTCCTGCTTTGCAAAGCCTCCTTACATGTAACATAGACCAAATTTTCAGGGTATGTGGACAGGGGGGTGGGTATAAGAGGAAACTATTTTTTTCCGAAAGGACCTTATAGTTTTTGAGAAAAACGATTTTAAAGTTTCAAAGGGAAATTGTCTTTTAAATGCGGAAAATGTCAGGTTTTTTTTGGCACAGGTAACAACAATCTTGTATTATTTTCAAAGCAAAGCAATGAGTTTTGTCGCCATGCAGTGATTAATAAATAGAAATGGGATATTACGGAAAGTGGCAACGCTAAGCCATCACAGATGTTCATGGTCCTTGGTCGGGGTCGGACTCGGGGAGTGTTGCGTATTCGTTTCCAATCCACGATTGATTCATTTTAATTTGTGTCAGCCGGTCTGCATTTGCTGTGGAGAGGCGGATACGCCGATCTGTAATGATGCCTCCGGCAGCACTGAAACAGCGTTCGGACATAACGCTGGCTGCAGGACAAGCCAGCACCTCTATTGCGTACATTGCCAGTTCGTGCCAGATGTGTAGCTTAGAGACCCAATAATTGAAGGGTGCAGATGGATTGTTCAACACGGCTACGCCATCTGACATGTAGTCCTTGACCATCTTCTGCAGACGATCGGTGTTGGAGGTGGAACTGGGCGATTGCTGTTCTGTGGGCTGCTGCATGGGTGTCATAAAATTTTGCCACTCCAAGGACACTGCCGATACCATTCCCTTGTGGGCATTACCTGCAGCTTGCGTTCTTTGTTCCCCTCCTCGTCCTGGGTTAGCGGAAGTCAGTCTGTTGGCATGGAACTGGCTAGAGGAGGAGGAGGATGTCAATCTCCTCTCTAATGTCTCCACAAGGGCCTGCTGGTATTCTTCAATTTTGACCTGTCTGACACTTTCTCCAATGAGTTTTTGAACATTGTCTTTGTACCGTGGATCCAGAAGGGTATAAACCCAGTAATCCACGTTGTCCAGAATTCGAACAACGCGCGGGTCGCGTTCAATGCAGTCTAGCATGAATTGAGCCATGTCTGCCACAGTCCTAACAGAATCCTCATCATGTTCTTCTGAGCTTGACGCACCCTTATCATCATCACCAGCATCACGCCGTCGCCCACCTTCTTCCTCGTCTTCTTCTGCTGTCCATTCCCGCAGAATCGTGGAAGTCCAACGTGCACCGCTCTGTCACTCGGCAGTGGGGGCATCCAAGTCCTGCTCCAACTCCAGCTGTTCCTCGTCCTCTTCTTCAACATAGCTGGGAGGACCAGCGTTTCCTGAGGCAGATTGTCTGATGTTGGTATCATCATCACGCTGATCGTTGTCCTCTTGACATTCCCCCACTTGCATCCTGACTGCAGCTTCCTTGATCTGCAACATTGATCTCTTCAGTAAACACAGCAGTGGTATCGTAATGCTGACTGAAGAGTTTTCACCGCTCACAAGCAACGTGGATTGCTCAAAATATTGGAGGACTTGGCAGAGGTCCAACATGGTGGCCCAATCAGATCCACAGAAGCTTGGTAGCTGCCCGGATGCGCCTCGGTACTGCGCCGTCATGTACTGGACCACTGCACTCTTCTGCTCGCAAAAGGGTGCTAGCATGTGCAGCGTTGAATTCCAGCGCGTGGGTACGTCACACACCAAGCGATGGTTCGGTAGATTGAACCGCTCCTGCATCTTGGTGAGTCCCTCCGAAGCGGTACTGGACTTTCGGAAATATTTGGCCACTCGTCGCACCTTCAGCAGAAGATCTGCCATGCCTGGGTATGTCCTCAGGAACCGTTGAACAACTAGGTTCATAACGTGTGCCAGGCAAGGGATGTGTCTCAGCTTAGCCAACTTTAAAGCGCGAATGAGATTGCTCCCATTGTCACAAACAACCATGCCTGGTTTCAGGTCCAGCGGTGCCAGCCACAAATCGGTCTGTTCCTTGATTCCCTTCCAAATTTCTTCACCTGTGTGCTACTTATCTCCAAGGCAGATCAGCTTCAGTAAGGCTTGCTGACGCATGGCAACAGCTGTGCTGCACTGCTTCCACGACGACCCTATTGCTGGGTTACCGATGCCGGATGAGGTACAGCTTTGAGAGGCGTTGGAGGAGAAGGAGTCAGAGTCGAGATTGGTGCCTCTGAGGGACGTCGGTCCAGCAGTTTGCGGCGTGGGCAACACCCGCGCCGTAGCCGGTGAGGAGGAGTCACTGCCAGGCTCCACAAGGTTCACCCAGTGCGCCGTCAGGGAGATGTATCGACCCTGGCCAAAGGCACTCGTCCAGGTGTCTGTGGTAAAGTGAACCGTGCAGGCAACGGCATTTTTCAAGCTTCTGGTTATTTTGCTAACCACGTGCTCATGTAACGCTGGCACTGCAGACCGTGCAAAATAGTATCGGCTGGGAACCACGTAACGTGGGATGGCAAGCGCCATCATGTGCTTGAAGCTGTTTGTCTCCACCACGCGATATGGCAGCATTTCGCAGGCCACAAACTTGGCTATGCTGGCTGTTAGTGCCACGGCCTGGGGGTCATTTGCTGGCAATTTTCTCTTGCGCTCAAACATCTCCGGGACAGACAACTGAACCGTAGGATCGCACACTGAAGGACAGTTGGTTGTTGTTGTCATGGTGGTTGAAGACTCGAAAACATCAAGAGGACTGTTGCGGAAACTGACATCGTCGTCTACTACGGATGTTTGTGCACCACGTAATGGCTGGGCTGCTGCGGAGGAGGGTCTGGTGACAACGGAGGCAGTGTTGCTGAGGGCTGGAAGCGAGCCGCTACCCTGGCCTTGCGTGTTTGACCACAGAGTGCTATGTTTGGCTACAATGTGGCGGCGCATGCTGGTGGTGGAGAGGTTGTTGACATTTTTCCCCCTTGCTCAGTCGGGTCCTGCACACCTTGCAAATCACCATGGTAACATCCACCCTGCAGTCTTCAAAGAAAGCCCAGACTTTTGAGCTCCTGCTTTGCTGGCGAGTTTGCTTCGTGCCTCTTTGGCGTCTCACTTCTACGGCTACGCCTGTTGTGGCCAAAATATCCCGCCTACTTTGTGGCACACGGCGAACTCTTGCAGCAGTGGGTTCTGCAGCAGACTCATCTGTACTGCTGCTATCCCGGCGGCGAGGTTCTACTCGATAATCCGGGTCTGTGTCCACATCGTCCAAAACCTCCTCTTCCATCTCCTCATCTGTGACTGTGACTGTGTCTGTGTGCAGTGGACTAGAGCTCCCCAGAACACCCTCTGCGCACCTCACTCCCATATCTTCAAGATGTTCTTGGTGGACCTCCTGCAATTCCAATTCCTGCGCACATTGCTCAGGGATTTGGGTGTCTTCGTCCTCGCCTTGCATTTCAATGAGTGGTGCAGTTTCCTCACACAATGGTTGTGAATATGGGCACAACATTTCTGGCTGTTCCATTGTTTGTGGGGGTAGGAGTAGGAATAGCTCCTCCGAAGAGCCCATTGTGTCCGGAAATAATTGTTCGGACTGGTTATTTGGCCATTGTGTGCATGGTGTAGCTGCTGGTTGTGTCACCTTTGTGCCCACTGGCTCCTTGTAACTGGCAGAGGACCTCGTGCGTGACAAGGATGTGCTGGTGCTGCTGCTGCTTAACCCGCTGCTGGATGCTTGAGAGGTCAACCAATTCACTATCCGGTCCTGCTCTTGTGGATTAGTGAGGGTTGTCTGTCTGGCACACATGGGTGGTATTGAGTGGGTTTTCTTAGGTGCTCCACTGCGGCCTCTACGTGAACCGTCAGGGGAAACACCTCTTCCCTTGCCCCTCCCTCTTTCACTGGATTTCTTCATTATGGTTGCACTGATCCCAGCAGTACACGCTGACTGTGGCAATACAGTGGCAATAAGACAATGCTATATAGTATGCTATATACTGGTGACGGACGGAAGTACTACTGATCCCAGCAGTACACGCTGACTGTGGCAATACAGTGGCAATAAGACAATGCTATATAGTATGCTATATACTGGTGACGGACGGAAGTACTACTGATCCCAGCAGTACACGCTGACTATGGCAATACAGTGGCAATAAGACAATGCTATATAGTATGCTATATACTGGTGACGGACGGAAGTACTACTGATCCCAGCAGTATACGCTGACTGTGGCAGTACAGTGGCAATAAGACAATGCTATATAGTATGCTATATACTGGTGACGGACGGAAGTACTACTGATCCCAGCAGTACACGCTGACTATGGCAATACAGTGGCAATAAGACAATGCTATATAGTATGCTATATACTGGTGACGGACGGAAGTACTACTGATCCCAGCAGTACACGCTGACTGTGGCAGTACAGTGGCAATAAGACAATGCTATATAGTATGCTATATACTGGTGACGGACGGAAGTACTACTGATCCCAGCACTACACGCTGACTGTGGCAGTACAGTGGCAATAAGACAATGCTATATAGTATACTAGCCGACCCGCAGTGTAGCATACGCCGCATAAGAGGGTAGAGGGCAGTAAGGGGGTATTGGGCACAGCGGCGGGGTCCCCCATGTGTGCTTTACCTCCAGCTTAAGCTCAGCAGGAACTCCCCCCCCCTCACCTGGGTCCCCATGTGCACTCCCCCTCCAGCTTAAGCTTAGCAGGAACCCCCCCCCCCACCTCACCTGGGTCCCCCAAGTGCACTCCCCCTCCTGCTTAAGCACAGTAGCAGCCGCCACTATTAGTAAGAGGCAGCGGGTGGGGATGACTCACCGTGTTCCATCGTGCGTTCCACTGTCGTCACTTCCTGCAATGCCGCACACTGTATTGGTGTAATTTGCCTTTTTAAAACAGAAGGAAATCTGCAATAATTCAGCTATAAGTGAACATTTGTGGTTAGCCACAATGAACTGCTACTAAATATGCAAATTACCCCTTTTCCCCCTTGGTAAGCCAAGCAAGCATCCAGAGCCGCTGGTATATAGCAAGCATATAGCTTTAAATTTTACACAGTCATATCAAAACCACATGTAGACAGCCTGTTTCAGACTTTTGGCCCTCATCAGTACATGGCAGGGATTGATACGGCTGTATGAGATAGGGCTTGGAGCAGTACAACAGACTAACCAAGCAGCTCAGGGTGACCCAAACCACTTGGAATGTATAGGGGGATAAAAGGGACCAAAAAGACCTCCTACTAAAAAAAAGCAAAGCTTGGTGTAATTTGCCTTCCTAAAACAGAAGGAAATATGTAATAATTCAGCTATAAGTGAACATTTGTGGTTACCCACAATGCACTGCTACTAAATATGCAAATAATTCCTTTTAACCCTTAGTAAGCCAAGCAAGCATCCAGAACCACTGGTGTATAGCAAGCCTATAGCTTTAAATTTTAGACAGCCATATCAAACCCACATGTGACAGCCTGTTTCAGACTTTTGGTCCTCATCAGTACATGGCAAGGATTGATATGGCTGTATGAGATAGGGCTTGGTCCAGTACAACAGAGTAACCAAGCAGCTCAGGGTGACCCAAACCACTCGGAATGTATAGGTGTATAAAAGGGACCAAAAAGACCTTTTACTAAAAAAATCAAAGCTTGGTGTAATTTGCCTTCTTAAAACAGAAGAAAATCTGCAATAATTCAGCTATAAGGCCTAGTGCAAACCAGAGCGGTTTGGGTGCATTTTGCGATCCGCTTGCGGCTGCGCATACACTTGGGTAATGTATTTCAATGGGCTGGTGCACACCAGAGCGCGAGGCGTTTTGCAGAAACGCATATTCCCGGGTGAGGCATTTTTTGGATTGCGGATGCGTTTCTGCCTCAATGTTAGGTATAGGAAAAACGCAAACCGCTCTGAAAAACGCCTGTTCAGAGCGGTTTTGCCGGCGTTTTTGTTACAGAAGCTGTTCAGTAACAGCTTTACTGTAACAATATATGAAATCTACTACACCAAAACCGCTACACAAAACCGCAAAATGCTAGCTGAAACGCTACAGAAAAAGAAGAAAAAGCGTTTCAAAATCTGCTAGCATTTTGCAGATCTGCTAGCGGTTTTTGGTGTGCACCAGGCCTAAGTGAACATTTGTGAATACCCACAATGCACTGCTACTAAATATGCAAATTATTCCTTTTCACCCTTGGTAAGTTAAGCAAGCCTATAGCTTTAAGTTTTACACAGTCATATCAAATCCACATGTGACAGCCTATTTCAGACATTTGGTCCTCATCAGTACATAGCAAGGATTGATATGGCTGTATGAGATAGGGCTTGGACCAGTACAACAGAGTAACCAAGCAGCTCAGGGTGACCCAAACTACTAAGAATGTATAGGAGGATAAAAGAGACCAAAAAGCCCCCCTACTAAAAAAAAGCAAAGCTTGGTGTAATTTTCCTTCTTAACCTCCCTGCCGGTTATCCCGAGCTCAGCTCGGGGTAAACTGCCGCGGAGGATTCCTCAGGCCCTGCTGGGCCGATTTGCATAATTTTTTTTTGTTACACGCAGCTAGCACTTTGCTAGCTGCGTGTAACTTACGATCGCTGCCGCTCCGTGCCGATTCGCCGCAACCCACCGCATCAGAGGGTGCCCCCCGAGACCCGTGCGCTGCCTGGCCAATCAGTGCCAGGCAGCGTCGAGGGGTGGTTCGGGACTCCCTCTGACGTCACGACGTCGATGACGTCATCGCGCCCGTCGCCATGGCGACGGGGGAAGCCCTCCTGGAAATCCCGTTCAGAACGGGATTTCCGGATGGGTATATGCGCCGGCGGCGATCGGCGCATTCGGGGGGACGCCGCAGGGAGGGGGGAAGCATGTAGCTAGCGCTAGGCTAGCTACATGCTAAAAAAAAAAAAAAAATGCCAAAAAACACCCTCCCTGCCGTGCGCAGCAATTTTTTATAACGGCAGGGAGGTTAAAACAGATGCAAATCTGCAATAATTCAGCTATAAGTGAACATTTGTGGTTACCCACAATGCACTGCTACTGAATATGCAAATTATCCCTCTTTGCCCTTGGTTTGATATGACACTACTTCTTCTTCTTGCTTGGACCGGCCCCTTCTTCTTGCTTGGACCGGCCCTGGGGGCAGGGCACTACTTCTTCTTCTTGTTTGAAGGTTAAAGGCACTTACTCTATTATATATATAGATACTGATGACGGACGGAAGTACTACTGATCCCAGCAGTACACGCTGACTATGGCAATACAGTGGCAATAAGACAATGCTATATAGTATGCTATATACTGGTGACGGACGGAAGTACTACTGATCCCAGCAGTACACGCTGACTGTGGCAGTACAGTGGCAATAAGACAATGCTATATAGTATATACTGGTGACGGACGGAAGTACTACTGATCCCAGCAGTACACGCTGACTGTGGCAGTACAGTGGCAATAAGACAATGCTATATAGTATGTTATACACTGGTGACGGACGGAAGTACTACTGATCCCAGCAGTACACGCTGACTGGCAGTACAGTGGCAAATAGACAATGCTATATACTGGTGGCGGAAGTACTACTGATCCCAGCAGTACAAGCACGCTGACTGGCACTACAGTAGTATGACTAGGAGGCTGGGGGGGCCCTGGCTAGCCTAGCTGGTGAGAGAGTCTAACCTGCCTGCCTACCCAAAGCTAAACCCAACTTCAAGTGGCGGAGAAATGACGCGGTTCGGGTATTTATTTACCCGAACCACGTGACCCGCTCGGCCAATCGCAGTGCGAGCCGCGTGTTCGAGCCCGAACCACGTGACCCGTTCGGCCAATCACAGCGCGAGCCGAACATTCGGGGAACGTTCGGCCATGCGCTGTCAGGCCGAACATAAGTTCGGCCACATGGCCGAACGCATGGTCGAACACCACGAGGTGTCTGGCGGAGCCCGAACCGAACTCGAACAGCCCAAAATCCGGGCGAACCCGAACAGTGGCGTACACTGTTCGCCCATCACTAGTGTTAGTTTTCCGCTACACATAGCGTTTTGCATTTTGGCCAAAAAGTTACATTTTGGTCTCATCTGACCAGAGCACATTCTTCCACATGTTTACTGTGTCCCCCAGATGGCTTGTGGCAAACTGCAAACAGGACTTCTTATGCTTTTCTGTTAACAATGGCTTTCTTCTTGCCACTCTTCCATAAAGGCCAACTTTGTGCAGTGCACGACTAATAGTTGTCCTATGGACAGATTCCCCCACCTGAGCTGTAGATCTCAGCAGCTCGTCCAGAGTCACCATGGGCCTCTTGACTGCATTTCTGATCAGCGCTCTCCTTGTTTGGCCTGTGAGCTTAGGTGGACGGCCTTGTCTTGGTAGGTTTACAGTTGTGCCATACTCGTTCCATTTCTGAATGATGGCTTGAACAGTGCTCTGTGGGATATTCAAGGCTTTGGAAATCTTTTTGTAGCCTAAACCTGCTTTAAATTTCTCAATAGCTTTATCCCTGACCTGTCTGGTGTGTTCTTTGAACTTCATGGTGTTATTGCTCCCAATATTCTCTTAGACAACCTCCGAGGCCGTCACAGAGCAACTGTGTGAGGAATAGCAGAGCCGCCGCGCAGGGCAGCATGGCGACGGCCTCCGCTTCCCAGCCGGCGGTTTCCGACTCTCATACTGAGCCGCCGGCGCAGAGCAGGGCAGTCACCGCCGCGGCTGACAACACGGCGGCGGGTCCCGCAATCCTGCTGTCGGACTTCGGTGCGCGGGCGTGCGCTGACCGGGGACCTGGCCTCTCTGATGTTCAGAGGCAGAGGGTCATGCGCACGTGCGCGAGGCGGCAGAACATTTATCTCCTAAGAAGACGGGTCAGCTGATCCGGCGATCAGCTGACCTCAGCCAGCCAATCACATGCTGAATTCAGTTCCAGCCCCCTGGGCAGGCTGGTGGAACAGGGCTTCTGCATTTAAGCCCAGAGATGTCATTTGCTCACTGTCTGCTGTTGTGAATACACATTGTGTTAGCGCTCAGACCTTAGCTCAGTTTCCCAGGTGTTGTCACCAAGGACGTCACACCTTAGATTAGGATTGTATTGTATATTTACCTGTGTTTTGACTCTGGCTATCCCTGACTAGTCTTTACTCTAAACGCTCTTGTACTTCTGCCTATCTGATTCAAGTTGCCGACCCTGCCTGTTTAAACGACTCTGAATCAGCCTTCTGTTTCTGTACTGTTGCCGCCTTCTCTGTTGCCGAACCTTTTGCTCGCCTGACCTTTCTCCCTTCAGTGGAACGTCTCCCACTGTAGGGCTATCTCTGAGGCTTGCCTCTCCGAGACGCCTACCCTAGCAGACGATTACTGCTAGAGGCCGAGATTCCTCTCTTTGCCTGGACTGAGGATCTCACACACTGAGTTCCCACTCAGAGGTAACCACACCTCTGAGGAATCGCAGTGTGGTGGACATTTCCACAATCTTGCAATATTATTGCTGTTGCTATTGTTTATTTTACTGTGTTAGGTGTCCGGAGGTTAGTCGCACTTGTATTATTGGTGATTCTGCAGATCATCAATAATCAGGTGACATCTGTATTATTGGCGATACTGCAGATCACCAATAATCAGATTCTCTCTGTGTGCTGACACCCATTCGTTACAAACTGTATTTGTACTGACATTAGATTACACACAGGTGCACTCTACTTAGTCATTAGCACTCATCAGGCAATGTCTATGGGCAACTGACTGCACTCAGACCAAAGGGGGCTGAATAATTACGCACACCCCACTTTGCAGTTATTTATTTGTAAAAAATGTTTGGAATCATGTATGATTTTTGTTCCACTTCTCACGTATACACCACTTTGTATTGGTCTTTCACGTGGAATTCCAATAAAATGGATTCATGTTTCTGGCAGTAATGTGAAAAAATGTGGAAAACTTCAAGGGGGCCGAATACTTTTGCAAGCCATTGTATATATTTCTGTATACAGAGTTCCCTTCTGCATGAGCTAGTAAAAAATAAAGCAGACAGTTTAGAATGCTTCATTTTTTATTGCAGTCTCCAGTAACACTTAACTAAACGATAGCTTAGGCAAGGTGATAATTCCTCACACACTTTACACATGCATTCCTCTCTGTAAATTAGTATCCTGTCTTTAACTTTAGAGTTCTGTCCTTATTTTAAGGATTGAAGCATTAACTTTAGAAATCACTCCTTAACTTAAAGACAGAATCCTTATTTTAAAGTTTGCCTGAGGTAAATTGCTGAATGAATACCGCATGCTTTAACGTCATGACAATAACAGTAAAAACAGCACAGAATTGTTATTAAAGATAAGAAATAAGCTTAGTGAATTTTGGCTATTGTCAGTTCAGGTGTCCTTTACTTCTTTATGGAAAAAGAGTTTTATGCTAAATCAGTTTCACAGTCAATTTCCCTTTATTGCTACAAAAACCTTTCTAAGACTTTGAAATGTGTGCTTACAACATCAAAAAGGCCCTGATGTGAATTAATTACTCACCAAACACATTTAATCTGACATTCTTTCTGTTTTATGATAAGCATTATATCAGCAGCATATTAAGGCAACCCTGAATTAAACTTTCTTGTACTTGGTCTTACCTTTGCTATGTTCCATAAAATAGAGGAACACGGTCCCTGGTTTTTAAGAGTTAGATGGCAGTGGAGAATTGCGATTCAGTAAACCTGAGCTGGATTTAATAAAAGTTGTATATTAGTAGTCAAAAGTTTGGCACTCCCACATGGTTCAAATCAGATTATTGTGTGGATTGTTGAAACGTTAGAGAAACAACAGTTGTGCCTTTGCAGAAGAATGCAAGGCCTGCAGTGAATACTTTTCGCAGAAACAAAAATAAATATCAGGACATCCAATATAAGTTATGAAAATATTTACTACTATTGCAGGACACAGGTGCATTTACATGACTACTAAGTAACCATTTAGCAACCGTCACTAGAATGTGGTATTACACAAGTGAGAGTTGCAAATTTTTGCTACAAATCATGTAGACAGTTGTCAATCTGGGTTTCTCACCCTTATCGTGGGTGCTGTTGCTGGAAAGATAGACTTGAAGCGTACATTTAATGAAGGCACCAATTGAAAAGGACACAGGAAATATCAGTACAATTAACAATATTCCACTACTTAATTCATTTAGTAAAAATATCATTAATACTTACCCATATTTTACTATGACCATACCGAACGCTTCTCTGACACAGAACCCTCCCTCTACCGATGCCTAACCCTAAAACCACCCCTTGGTGATGCCTAACCTTACCCTCCCATTCCTGGTGGTGCCTAACCTTAATCCCCCTCCCACTTTTGGAGGTGCCCAACCTTAACTCCCCCTGGTGGTGCCTCACCTTAACCCCTCTCCCCCCTTCCTCCCTGGTGGTGTACCTAACCTTAACCCACCCTGGTGATGCCTAATTTTAATCCCACTGCAACCAATCCTCCCACCCTACCTATGCCTACTGGCCTCCTGCTGAAAAGGGTGCCCGGTAAAAAAAGCAGTCATCAGGGCCACCCGCTATGCAGACTGTGGCTACAGATAATTTTATTAGGCGACCCTTTTCAAAAGGACATACAACCTTTTCAACTGCTCCAGACTTGATAGCAGGCTCCCTGCCCTCTTCCTCAGTCAGAGGCCCTAAACCTCCTTAGGTGCAGTTCACAGTAAGCAGAGACCACAACAGGAAATTCCTCATTGTTGTACCTACTAAACTGAACAAAAAGAAAATGCCGGTTTCTGGTCTAATTTATGCCAGTTTCTGGTGTCATTTCACCAAATTGTGTATTCATCAGTTGCCATGAGGTACTGCACATAATTCTTTTTAATATTATTCTTTATATGTGGCGTTCTAATCTTTGTGCTGTGCAATTCTGTTCACTAATCGGAAAAATTGTATAAACTAAAGCAAACCATAATCCCAGCATCAATGTGGCTGGGAAGTCCTGCTGCTACCTGCACGCTCATGGCAGCTGTGGGTTCATCTAGCAGACAGCAACCAGTTATTACCTTGGCTCTGCAGTGCAAAGTTTGGCCAATGCTATGGCTGCATTCTGCTGTACAGAAGACCTCTTGGCATCTCCACCAGCATGGATCAGCAGCAGCTTCAGGATATCAGACTGGAGGAGGGAGGAAGCTGCTCCTGGTAAATCAAAGCAATGTCTAAGGCAAAGAGCTGTATTCCCAGCCACAAGTTCATCCTTAGAGTGCAACAGACCAACCAAAGTGCTGAATTCTAAGGGAAAAACAAAAAGATCTACATAAGAAACAATACTGAGAATAAAAATATGAAAAGTGAATGCCTTTTTGTTGTCTTATACAACACCCAGTTGTTGCCTATCCTCTGTGAACCTGTGCTATATTATAGGAATTCTGAAGTGGGAAAAATACAGAAGGTGCCATTGCTAATGTCCATTCCAACCCCTACATGCTTGGCCATTGTGCTCCTTCTCTAATGCTTTCTGAAACACTGATTAATAACCGTATGCAAATCAGGTGTTGAGGCCACTCTTGACTGCACTGGCTGCATGCTTGTTGCCGGTATGTGACTGAGACATTACTCAGCCTACAAGTTTAGCATGACAGCCAAGCAGCTGAGAGGAAATAAAGAGTGCTCCTTCCCTTTTCTTCTCATCATATAGTTGGATGTAAACGTTTGGGCAACCTTGTTAATTTCGGGATTTTCCTGTTACATATATACATAGTAACTAAATCATTGGTTGTTACGATAAAAATGGAAGTTAAATATATCATGCCCCTTACACCTGTGTCACACCGCTGATGGTCTGTTATTGCACCCGCCTCCTGCATCTGTGCCACACTG
The DNA here is from genome assembly GCF_040937935.1 of Hyperolius riggenbachi. Classification (NCBI taxonomy): domain Eukaryota; kingdom Metazoa; phylum Chordata; class Amphibia; order Anura; family Hyperoliidae; genus Hyperolius; species Hyperolius riggenbachi. The sequence goes on along the minus strand of NC_090651.1, from coordinate 264,899,510 downwards.
CTGATGGACTGTTATTGCACCCGCCTCTTGCATCTGTGTCACACTGCTGCTGATGGACTGTTATTGCACATGCCCCTTACATCTGGGTCACACTGCGGCTGATGGACTGTTATTGTTATTGCACTCGCCTCTTACGTCTGTGTCACACTGCTGCTGATGGACTGTTATTGCACATGCCCCTTGCATCTGGTCACACTGCTACTGATGGACTGTTATTGCACATGCCCCTTACATCTGGTCACACTGCTACTGATGGACTGTTATTGCACATGCCCCTTACATCTGGTCACACTGCTGCTGATGGACTGTTATTGCACATGCCCCTTACATCCGTGTCACACTGCTGCCGATGGACTTATTGCACATGCCCCTTACATCCGTGTCACACTGCTGCGGATGGACTGTTATTGTACTCGCCTCTTACATCTGTGTCACACTGCTGCGGATGGACTGTTATTGTACTATTACTAGTACTATTACGAGTATTGTTGTACATTCCAGTCGCATTGTGCTGGCTTACCATCCATGCCCCAAATGCTACCCCTCCCCCCTCTTACCACCTACTCCAGAGCACAGCTCCTCAAATGGGAACATATCACAGCCGCACACCCGGAGGATGGGCTCCTGTACAACTCTGTTTGGAGCCATGTCCAAGTAATCACTGCTTCTGCGCCCTGGCCTCCTCGTAGCCAGCGCCGCAGGGGCTGTCGATCAGGCGTCCGGGCGAGGCTGAAGAGGAGGGGCCTGCGGTCAGCCATCCCTGCGGTCCTCCTAGCTAACGTCCGCTCCCTCCCTAACAAGCTAGATGAGCTGAGACTCCTCAGCGACAAGAGGGAACACGGTCACAACACCCCAGTCTTTTGCTTTACTGAAACGTGGCTCCATGACGACATCCCTGAGAGTGCCCTCCAGCTCCCAGGCTTCAGCCTCATCCGAGCAGACCGGGACAGCACCCTCTCTGGGAAAAAGAAAGGGGGCGGCATCTGCTTCTACATCAGCTCTGCCTGGTGCTCAAACACCTCTGTACTGGCCAAGAAATGCACCCCAGAACTAGAACTCCTCCTCATCAATTGCAGGCCAATCTACTCGCCCAGGGAGTTCTCCTCCTACGTCCTCGCGGGTGTGTATATCCCTCCTGATGCAGAGGTAAATGCTGCCCTGCGTGATCTCAGTGATACCATCATGCAGTGGGAGACAGCACTCCCGGACTCGCTGTTCATTATCTTGGGGGATTTTAACAAGGCCAACCTCCGCAAAGAGCTGCCCCGCTTCCATCAGCACATCACCTGCCCCACCAGGAGTGCCAACACCCTCGACCACTGCTACACGACCCTGAAAGAAGCATACAAAGCGACACCGTGGGCAGCCCTAGGCTCATCTGACCACTGCATCATCCACCTGGTACCTACTTATAAAAGGCGCCTGGAAACTTCAAAACCTGTCACTAAGTCCTCCAAAGTGTGGTCAAGTGAGGCCAAACTACAACTTCAGGCCTGCTTTGACTGCACAGACTGGAAGGCCCTTGAATCGCCTAACCTGGACGAGTGGGCAGACAACGTGTCCTCATACATTAGCTTCTGCGAGGACTCCTGTATCCCAACTAAAACCTTCAAACTGTATCCAAACGATAAACCGTGGTTCTCAAAAAGACTACGACAACTACGGCGCAGCAAAGAAGCCGCACATAAGTCCGGCAACCAGGAGGAATACAAGAAGGCAAGAAACGACCTGAACAGAGAGCTGAGGTCCGCAAAGAAGTGCTACGTAGAGAAGCTGGAACAGAACCTCTCCTCAAACGACCCACGAGCCGTGTGGAAAGGACTAAAGGCTGCCACCAACTACAAGCCCCCCCCCTCAGCATGCCACACCGAGCACTGAGCTTGCCGAGAGTCTCAGTGACTTCTACTGCAGATTCGAGAACCAGCCAGCACTTGCAGGACTCCCACAGCCACCTGCACAATCTGCCACTGTAGCCCTGAGCCCTCACTCACCCCCACCATCAGTGAGGGAGGCGGATGTACTGAAACACTTGCTAAGGTTAAATGCTAGGAAAGCCTCGGGTCCGGACGGAGTGTCACCAGCCTGCCTGAAAACCGGTGCTCGGCAGCTCGCTACCACCCTCTCTTCCATCTTCACAAGGTCCCTCCAGGAAGGCAAAGTTCCCGCGTGCTTCAAGAGGTCTGCCATTATCCCTGTCCCCAAAAAGCAGGGCATCCTCGACCTCAACAACTTCAGGCCCGTGGCACTTACATCCGTGATCATGAAAGCTTTTGAAAGCATGGTGCTACCCCTCCTTAAGCACTCTACTAAGGGACTGCTGGACCCGCACCAATTCGCGTACAGAGCGAACAGGTCCACAGATGACGCCATCAACCAGGTCGAAAGCATATGTCACTGGTGCAGAGAGAATGGTTTGGTCCTAAACACAGCAAAAACGGTGGAGATGATCGTTGATTTCAGGAGGCGCGCCTCTTCCCCGCCTCCAATCCACATTGATGGCATGGAAGTGGAAAGAGTCCCCAGTGTCCGCCTACTGGGCACAACCATCTCCAATGACCTGAGGTGGAACACCAACACCGCCTCAACACAGAGGAAAGCCCAGCAGAGACTTTTCTTTCTCCGCCAACTGAAAAAGTTCGATATGGCCCAAAGACTCCTGACAAATTTTTACTCCGCCACGATCGAATCCGTCCTATTCTGGTCCATCCTGGTCTGGTACGCCAGCTCCTCCGCCAGCGACAAGCTCAAACTGCAGAGGGTCATCAAATCTGCAGAGAGGATCATCGGGAGACCCCTTCCCACTCTGGACCTCCTCTACCACTCCAGGCTGAACACCAGAGCATTAAAGATCGCCAACGACCCCTCGCACCCAGGCTACCGCTTCTTTAATCGGCTCCCCTCGTGCCGGAAGCTCCGGTTCCGATCCATCTACACCAGGACCTCTAGATATAAGAACAGTTTTTTTCCCTCGGCTGTCAACCTCCTGAACTCTCTCCATGGAAATGCCCATCCCCACCCCACAATACCATGACGCACTGAAGCACCCTGCACATAGACGGCGCTCCAGCTCAAGCATACCTTTGTTTTTTTTGTATTGTCATGATGCCACATTGTCTCCCTCTGCATAAATGTCATATAATGTTCTGTATTCTGTATAATGTTCTGTTCCTACTGCGTGTTCTGTCCTGTATCTGTAAACACTGTATATCGTGTATCAGTACCCTGTACGTGCCAAGCCCAATTCCGGGCACGACCCAGTCGTGCTTGGCGAAATAAAGTTTTCTGATTCTGATCATATAGGACAGGGGTCCTCAACCTTTTCCGGCTCGGGGACCGCTTTCTGACCGGGGGGGGGGGGGGGGGGTTGTCGGCGATGCGCGACCTAGTGGACAGTGTCATATGCAGTGGGTTGGGGGGGTTGTTGCCCCAGTATAGGGAGATAGGGAGTTTAGTTGCCCCAGTATGGCTAGTATAGTTGCCCCAGTATAGCCAGTATAGTGCACCAGTATAGCCAGTATAGTGCCCCAGTATAGCCAGTATAGTGCCCCGTGTAGCCAGTATAGTGCCCCAGTATAGCCAGTATAGTGCCCCGTGTAGCCAGTATAGTGCCCCAGTATAGCTAGTATAGTGCCCCAGTATAGCCAGTATAGTGCTTTAATATAGCCAGTATAGTGCCCCGTGTAGCCAGTATAGTGCCCCAGTATAGCTAGTATAGTGCCCAGTATAGTTAGTATAGTGCCCAGTACAGCCAGTATGGTGCCCCAGTATAGCTAGTATAGTGCCCAGTACAGCCAGTATAGCTAGTATAGTGCCCAGTACAGCCAGTATAGTGCCCCAGTATAGCGAGTATAGTGCCCAGTACAGCGAGTATGGTGCCCAGTATAGTGCCCCAGTACAGTCAGTATAGTAAATTGCGCAAAAGCTAGTACAGTGCCCAGTACAGCCAGTATAGTGCCCCAGTATAGCTAGTATAGTGCCCAGTGCAGCCAGTATAGTGCCCCAGTATAGCTAGTATATTGCCCCAGTATAGCGCCCCAGTATGGCTAGTATAGTTCCCCAGTATGGCGCCCCAGTATAGCTAGGTGAGTGCCCAGTGTAGCGCCCTAGTATGGGTGGGTGTGTAGGTAGTGCCCCTCTCCCCAAACGGCCGCGCGCTTGTTACCTTATGAGCGGCGGCCGCTTCCTTCCTTATAGTCCCCCAGGAGCCGCTCTCCTCGTATCATCGTATTGCGACTGCTGTAAGGAGGGAAGGAAGCGCGTCAGCGGTTCCCAAGGTAACGGCGATGCATATCGCCGCTACAGGAAGCCGCTGACGCACTTCCTTCCCTTCCTTACAGCAGTTGCAATACGCGCTGCTGTAAGATGCTGCCGATAAGAGGAGAGCGGCGCCTGGGGGACTATAAGGAAGGAAGCGGCCGCCGCTCATAAGGTAACAGGAGCGGTGGCCGCGGGGGGAGGGGCGAGAGGCCAGACACGCCGCGGCCCGGTAGGAGACTGCCAACGGACCGGCAGTGGGTCGCGGCCCGGTGGTTGGGGACCCCTGATATAGGAGACACACACAGTGATATTTGAGAAGTGAAATTAAGTTTATTGGATTTACAGAAAGTGTGCAATAATTGTTTAAACAAAATTAGGCAGGTGCATAAATGTGGGCACCACAAAAAAAATAAAAACAATATTTAGTAGATCCTCCTTTTGCAGAAATTACAGCCTCTAAACCAGGGGTCAGGAACCTTTTTGGCTGAGAGAGCCAAAAACGCCACATATATTAAAATGTAATTCCGTGAGAGCCATACAATAAATGTTTCAAACTGGGACAGTGCACATGCGCAGCAGAGGGCTCACGTCCCTGTTGCCATGGAGATGTGTATACAGTTGACCCTCTGGGCAGCAGAAGTGTCAGACATGTCTTCAACTTCTCTTGGGTTTCAGCAACATCAGCAATTTCCCTGAGAGACAGACAGGAGAAATACCAACTAACAGCTTGTACAATTAGCTTGCTGACTTGGGGGTTAATTTACTTTGTAGGATGAGATCCCGCACTTTGGCCCAATAGGCTGCTTGTCAAGTGACAGACAGCCTATTGGGCCAATCAAAGTGTGAGGATCTCATCCTACAAAGTCACTGGACCTGACAGGGTCCAGGGTGAGACAATTGAAACGTTAGTTTTGGGGGGAGCGCAAGTAAGTTAGTAGTGCATGCTGCAGCAGTAGCGTGCCTACTTTGAAAATTTTACTTGCGCTGTCACAGTAAGCTGCACTGCTTGAGCAGTGTAGCTTAGTGAATCAACCCCTAATTATGAGCCATCAAAAGAGCCACATCTGGCTCCTGAGCCATAGGTTCCATACCCCTACTCTAAACGCTTCCTGTAGGTTCCAATGAGAGTCTGAATTGTGGTTGAAGGTATTTTGGACCATTCCTCTTTACAAAACATCTCTAGGTTATTCAGGTTTGATGGCTTTAGAGCATGGACAGCTCTCTTTAACTCACACGCCCCATATTTTCAATTATATTCAGGTCTGGGGACTGAGATGGCCATTCCAGAACGTTGTACTTGTTCCTCTGCATGAATGCCTTAGTGGAATTTGAGCAGTGTTTAGGGTCGTTGTCTTGTTGAAAGATCCAGCCCAGGCGCAGCGTCAGCTTTTGTCACTGATTCCTGGACATTGGTCTCCAGAATCTGCAGATACTGAGTGGAATCCATGCGTCCATCAACTTTGACAAGATTCCCAATCCCTGCACTGGCAACACAGCCCCACAACATGATGTTAGGTGAACAGAGGCGCCAGAATGATAAAATATACATAAACATTTAAAAAAATTGCTGGGAGGAAGTGGTGGACTTGCCTCCGTTAAAGCAAACACCAAGGACTGTAAATATATAGATATACACATTTATTGAAAATGAAAATACCCCAAAGATGCAACGCGTTTCGCGGGCACAGCCCACTTCTTCAGGCAATAAGCAGGGGATAAACAACAGCAATTCAGTTATAGCAAGCAGAGCGCCACCATATTTTACTGTAGGTAGAAGCTGTTTTTTTTTGGAATGCTGTGTTGTTTTCCCTCCATGCATAATGCCCCTTATTGCCCAAATAACTTAATTTTAGTTTCATCAGTCCACAGCACCTTATTCCAAAATGAAACTGGCTTGTCCAAATGTGCTTTAGCATAACTCAAGCGGCTCTGTTTGTGCTGTGGGCGGAGAAAAGGTTTCCTCTGCATCACTCTTTCATACAGCATCTCCTTGTGTAAAGTGCGCCCAATGGTTGAACAATGCACAGTGACTCCATCTGCAGCAAGATTATGTTGTGAGTCCTTGATGCTGGTCTGTGGGTTGACTGTTCTCACCATTCTTCGCTTCTGTTTATCCGAGATTTTTCTTGGTTTGCCACTTCGAGCCTTAACTTGAACTGAGCCTGTGGTCTTCCATTTTCCCAATATGTTCCTAACTGTGGAAAGAAGACAGCTGAAATCTCTGATACAGCTTTCTGTATCCTTCCCCTAAACCATGATGGTGAACAATCTTTGTCTTCAGCTCATTTGAGAGGTATTTTGAGACCCCATGTTGCTACTCTTCAGAGAAAATTAAAAGAGGACGGAAACTTACAATTGATCCCCCTAAATACTCTTTCTCATAATTGGATTCACCTGTGTATGTAGGTGAGGGGTCCACATTTATGCATCTGCCTAATTTTGCTTAAACAATTTTTGCACACTTACTGTAAATCCAATAAACTTCATTTCACTTCTCAGATATCACTGTGTGTCTCCTATATATTATATTTAACTGACATTTTTATCATAACAACCAAGGATTTATATAGGAAAATCATGACAATTAACAAGGTTGCCCAAACTTTTACATCCCACTGTAAGCTTTTTTAAAAATACCACTTTGACCATTTAACTGCCCCGCCCAAGTTATTTTGTGTTAGATAACTTGAGGTGTGGCTGCTGCAGCCAGCTAAACTCGAGCTGCCTCCCCGGCTAATATGCAGAGTGGCACAGGGAGAACTTGATATTTACCTGACCCAAACACAAAATTAGCTCTCCTTTTGCAAGATCAGCTCTTTTCTTCCACCACCGAGCGGTGCTGTAATGCTGACCTCATCCTCCGGATCCCTAATACATGATGTAGTGTGATTGTGACTCAAATCAGGATGTCAGCATTGCAATGCCACTTGGTGGTGGAAGAAGAGACCCAATCCATTCCATTTGAGGTTTCTAACTACCTGAGTCTGATAACCTCGATCCCTAAAGAGAACCCGAGGTGGGTTTGAAGAATATTATCTGCATACAGAGGCTGGATCTGCCTATACAGCCCAGCCTCTGTTGCTATCCCAAACCCCCCTAAGGTCCCCCTGCACTCTGCAATCCCTCATAAATCACAGCCACGCTGCTGACAAACAGCTTGTCAGAGCTGGCTGTGTTTATCTCTATAGTGTCAGTCTGCTGCTCTCCCCGCCTCCTGCAGAACTCCAGTCCCCGCCTGCATCCCTTCCCTCCCTGCTGATTGGAGGGAAGGGACGGGGGCAGGGACCGGAGCTATGCAGGAGGCGGGGGAGCAGCTGAGACTGACACTACAGATGTAAACACAACCTCACAGCATGGCTGTGATTTATGAGGGATTGCAGAGTGCAGGGGGACCTTAGTGGGGTTTGGGATAGCAACAGAGGCTGGGCTGTATAGGCAGATCCAGCCTCTGTATGCAGATAACATTCTTTAAACACACCTCGGGTTCTCTTAAGTGATTATTTATCTTAGTTCTGTGACTATGCTTCTACTCATGAACAGGGGCGTGGCTAGTATCCTAAGAGATTCAGGGCACTTTTGGGCACTCCAGATGGAAAATACATGTGGCCATGCATAATAATGTGGGTGTGGTCAAGGGGGGAGCCAAATTTACATGAACTGAACAGCGGTCTAAGTAGGCTTGCTCAGGGATGCAGCATATCACATAAATAGGCAGTGTAACTTAAACATAACTTGGCAGAGTTACCTGGCTTCTGTGCTGGTTGGTCTGGCTTTCTGCTGGGCGGGCTGCCCTGCCAGCAGGTTATCTGGAAGTTCCATCATAGCATTCCCTGACCTTCTAGTGGACCCCTTCCCATGTTCCCAATCAGGCACCACAACTCTCAGCATGCCCCCATAGAAGAACCACAGCTCTCTGCATGCCCCATAAAAGCATCACAGTGCCAGCATGGCACCACAGCACCCAGTATGCTCACATAGAGGCACCCAGCATATCCCCGATTGATGCATACACGCCATTGAGTCACCACAGCTGACTCTGCCTGGTGGACATCCGGGGCATGTGCCACTGATCTTTGGGGCTAGCAACTCCCCTGCTCATGAATAATTCCTAACACCAAAGATGGTGCTGGAGGCTATCAGGGTGCACATGTAGCACATAACTCGATGTGGGTTTTTTTTTCGGGGATTGGTGCAATACAGAGTTTGCAGGAGGTTTTTGTTTCCTCCTCCCCGGGCGCAGTAGATGGTTGGGGCCTTGTTTTGGCTCTGCTCTCCAGCATCATGTTACACAGGGGTTGATGGAGAACAGATCATTTATAGTCAGGAGTAGAGATGGCTCGAACCTCCGATTTTAGGTTTGCGAACCTCGAATGCGAACTTCCGCAAAAGTTCGGGTTCGCGCAAACTTCGCGAACCGTTTTAGACTTCAATTAGGAGGCGAACTTTAAAAACTACAAACATTTATGCTGGCCACAAAAGTGATGGAAAAGATGTTTTAAGGGGTCTAACACTTGGAGTTTTGCATGGCGGAGTAGGATACATGCCAAAAGTCCCGGGGAAAAATCTGGATTTGACGCACAGCAGCGTTTTAAGGGCAGAAATCACATTGCAATGCTAAATTGGAGGCCTAAAGTGCTTTAAAACATCTTGCATGTGTATACATCAATCAGGTAGTGTAATTAGTGAACTACTTCACACTGACACACTAAACTCACTGTGTAATACACCGCAAACAGCTGTTTGTGTAGTGACGGCCGTGCTGGACTGGTGCAGGCAAAGGCGGTTTTCAAGCCTATATGGTCGCCATGCGGTGGTAGCTCAATGATAAAACAGTGACTGTCCAGCTGATCGAATTTGGTCTGTCCACAATGAAGCAACGACCTTATTATCTTGGGTGTGCCTCCCCCCAACACTTTCAAATAGCCGGCGGTCATTGCTTCATTGTGATACGCAAGTCCCTTCACCACGGCAAGGTAACGATCACGAAGGGGAATAGGCACATGTACATGCCTTTTGTTTTGTTGTTGCAGCCGCAGTGCAGCAAGAAAAATTAGGAAGGCATGTACATGCACCAGAAAAATCATTATAGCAGCCGCTGCTAGCAGCGGCCTTAAAAATTCAGGAATCCACCTGGAGTCCTGGACCCTGTTGGTGGTGGCTGAGAAGGCAGTCAAGCGGCCTGCAGGCAGAGATGCTGTGGGACTGGGGACCGACTTAGTCTTGGGGCAGGCAGTCACACGGCGTGCAGGCAGAGATGCAGAGTGTGGGGACTGACAGTCTTCAGGCAGGCCTGACCATGCTTTGCAGACCACGTGGTCAGATGGACCCTTGACCCAACGCTGTGTGCCAGAGATGACACCACTTGCCTTTCAGCATCACTGTACAGTTTGGGTATCACCTTTGTTGAGAAATAATTGCGGCCTGGTATCTTCTACTGTGATGTGTGGCTTTGCTTTTGTGTGCTGCTTTTCCTCAGGTGGTCATCCCATTTCAGTTTGTGCTTTGTCATCATGTACCCTCGTAAGGAAGCTGTCCCTATGCAGGTCTTGGTCTTTCCGCGGCTCAATTTTTGGTGGCAGAGAGTACAGATAACATTGGTCTCATCTGAGGCAGACACACAAATACATTTCCACACCGCTGAGCCCTGGATGATGGCACTTTGGTGGTGGCGGCCAAATGAGTGTTATGTGGGGTGCCAGAATCAGAGCAGGAGGAGGAAAATATGTCACGGTTCCGTGCAGAAGCTGAGGAAGATGAGGTGTTCTGTGTTAAATAGTCAACTACGTCCTGACAATCTTGGGGTTGATGGCACGTGCCTTCTGAACACTGTACTTTGGTCCAGGTCTGCACAAAATCACAACAGCACAACCTCGAACAGACCCGCCGGGTGGCCTGCCTCTGCCTCTGCCTGTTTTGCCCATATTGGGGGGGGGGGGGGGGGAAGAAGTGAAAGGTATGCACTGACTTGACTAATACAATGTACAGTCACACAGGTACCGCGAACAGGTATGCAGTGACTGCTATATAATATAACACTGTGTGCTGTCACGCAGGTGCACTGAACAGGTATGTAGTGACTGGTGTCAATACAATGTGCAGCTGCCTGTCGCGCACACAGGTACCGTGAACAGGTATGCACGGTCGGACTGGTATTACAAATGTGCAGCTGTCACACACGTGCAGTGAAAAGGTAGTCACTGAATGTGCTGGGCCTTGCACAGTATAGGAATTACCAAGGGCCAGCTGTGACTGACTGACAGGGTTGTATATACAAGTGTCATTGGGCCACAAAAAAAAAAAAAACAGATCACAAGAACAACATTAGCTTTCAAAAGAGCTGTTGTGGGGTGCTTTTTAGCAATAAGTATTAGCAAGGAGCAAGCTAACAAACCTAACTTTAGGTTAGCTAAGCTTTCCCTATGTCTCTGCAGCAAACTCTTCCTTCTCTAATTACTGTAGCCACACCAAGTGAGGAAAATGGCCGACGCAGCTGCCTTATATAAGGGGGGGGGGCTCCAGGAGGCAGTGTAGCCTGATTGGCTACCATGTGTCTGCTGACTGTGATGTAGAGGGTCAAAGTTGAGCCTAATGATGTAGTATAGGGGCGGGTCGAACTCGCCATAAAGTTTGCGTTTCGAGGCGACCGCGAACCAGCGATGGTTCGTGCGAATAAGTTTGCAATTGAACCATTCTGGCCATCTTTAGTCAGGAGGGTCAACACACACTGCACTTCTACATTACTGCTTCCTTGGAGTTTGAAAGTGGGCCTGAACTCTTGCACAGGACAGAAGGAAAACATATAGAAATGTACCCTGTATGTATTTAGAGAGTTAACCTGTCTAATTCCCCCTCATATGTGACTAAGCACAAGTTGTAATTTGATCCCTCAGCTGCGTGAACTGCCTGCCATGGCAGAAAGGTAATTGGTAAACACAGGATGTTAACAATATGTCTGCTTCCATGAAAGTTGGAAGTAGAAACCCTTCAGATTTATTGTAGGATTTGTATCAGCTGTAACAAAGAAATGTTTTTGTTAAAGGTTATTATGCTGTTGCGTATCTTTTAGAGCAGAGAGGAAGTTCAGGTCCGCTTTAATTTAAAATTCCATATACTACCCAGGCTATTTAAATAAACCTCTCTAGCCAGAAGCTACCGTATATTTTTTTTAAAAAAACGGGTACCTAGGTGAATACATAACTAACATACAAATCAAATATATTTTGTTTACTTATAGGAAGTGCAAGCTTTTAGCCTTGTTCTTTGACAGATGAAGGAAATATTAACAAGGCCATGAAAGGCAAGCACTCTGTTCAATAATTAATTAGGAATTCAGGAGTTACTTGTTCCTTAGTATTCTAATTAACTTTAAACAGTGTTTAGTGGAGATGAATACTAGATAATGGCTGCATCCACATTTGGACAAAGCTCTCCTGATTCAGGAGAGCTTTGTCCAAATGTGGATGCAGCCATGATGTTTAACTCTGTGAAGAACAGTTCTACTACATGAAGGCACACAACTCCTTCAAGCAGGTTTGGATCGGCATATGCAGTACCCACAATGCATGCCACGTGTGGAGACTATGGTGATTTGTGAATAGTCATCCTCAAAACATACTAATGAGGTAACTGAATTAAACTGAGAACTGGCCATACACTGGAAAACATGGCCATCAGATAGATACCCTCAGATCATTATCTGTTCTGACAAGGACCATCTGACCAAATCCCTCCACACACTACATACACTACATACAGATTTTAGCAAGAAGTTTATTGAAAACCTCTGCACACTGCCAGACCTCTCAGTCCACCTCCTCCCCCAGGCCGTGCAACATGTACGCAGCTTGGGCTCACCTGCCAGTGGTGCGGTTGCTGTGTCTTCTCTCCCCACTGGCCTTTCCTTCTTGTCTCTTCACTACAAAGTCACAGGGTGTTTGTGTGACACAACAAGTGCTATAGAGGGCAAACACTAAGGGCACCATGGCACGTACCTTATGTGACCACTAGAGGCATCTAGTATTAGGCCACAAGCATTTGTTACGTCACAAAGGTGCCCTAGGACTTGGAAGTGAAGAAAGAGCAAGGAGTAGCCAGCGGGGAGAGAAGAGACCAGAACAGCGCCACAGACAGGTGAGAGTAACTTAGTCGCTCATTGCAAAATCAAAGACTACTAGCAACACGCTCCCCACCTGCTACCAATCAACCAAAATGTTCTGTCCAGCGCACAATGGAAGTATTTGGTACTCCCATAAAGTACCACTAGAAATATTTGGGTTAAATGTTGATACTGCTATATCTCTACAAAATCAATACCCCAGCAAGGAAAGAGTTAATCTGCTTTAAATGGATGCCTTATGTTTATTACTTCTGTATGTACCAGCAACTGTACTTCTGGAACACGTTTCATCAAACTTTCTCTATAAAGCAGCAGAGAAAGTGCTGCTCTTAAAGAGAACTTGTGGTAAGAGATTTACAGTGGTTGCCCATTTATTTCCTTTTAAACAATGCACATTGCCTGGCTGTCCTGCTAACTGTTTGCCTCTAATACTCTAAGCCATAGACCCTGAACAAACATGCAGATCAGATGGTTCTGACAAAAATCTGACAAGATTAGCTGCATGCTTGTTTCAGGTGTGTGATTCAGACACTACTGATGCCAGAATGATCAGCAGGACTGCCAGGCAACTAAGAGATAAATATGACAGCTTACTAAGGTTCCTTTTAATAAGCTATGGTATACCAAACTGACACACATCCTTCTGCCTTCTGTCTCAAACAGTAGTTAGGATTAATAGGGATTATGGCTACATATCAGGGAGGAACATGACCATCAAAATCAGCCTAACTAATGTGAGAGATCTGAGGTGTACTCTATGGCTTAGCAACACATTTAGGACATCAACATATAAAGTATGTCTTTAGTCTTGAAGGGAAAATACAACTTACTTTCATCATTCGTCACAATATCCCTGCATGCCTGGGTATCCTCCTTGGCACACACTGCAAGCACCTTCACTGCATACATTGTAGTCTTCTGTCCACCTGCTTTTGTGGAAAAACAGTTATTCACATAAAGAGGATTTGTAACCAAATACAAAGAAAAATGGTCCTCCTCTTAAAGCTTTGGTCTTCACCATTATTTTGTAGTGTCCCCAACAGTACAGCTCTATAAATTGCCCATATAATCTCTGACTTATTTGTGTATGGGATACTGTGTGGGATCTTTATCATTCTCTGATTTAGCCGTGTGTCTTCTCCTTAGTTTTGCACCTCCATTTACTGGCATTTCTGCTGTAATTGCATCTCTGCATGGAGCCTTATTTCTTTTTTTCAAACAGCTCTTTAATTACTTCCTTCAATACCTCCTAAGTTGGTTCCTCCACCTTTAAAGTTGAACTTCACACAGCTTAACAAGCACTTGTCTTTATAGATAATTATCAGCTGTGCTGCAAATGAACACCAGTGTCTGCAAATCACTCCTTGTACTTTAAAGCGGATGTTCGGGAATTACAAAATGAACAAATTAAAAGCCAAAGTAGTACAAAAATGTATGAATGCTATTATACTGAACTTCTGCTTAGCTGCTTTTCATCTTTCTGTTGGCCACTATACTCTTTCAACTGAAGCTGACTGCTAGGCAATCTCTGGCATAGTGCAGGATCAGGGCACTCTGGGCCTCACCCCCTCCCAAAGCAGGAATGTGAGTGGCAGCACATTATAAGTTTGGGAAATGGTGCCTCTCCTAAGATCTACCTAGGAATGGATATCAGCAAGACAAAGCAGTGGCTATATGACCAGTAATGTCGCATACCTATGAAATAGCCGCTGGGAGACTAAGGCGCAGGATACAGCAGATATACGGCATACCCTGCTCCTGCACAAGTCTCAGACAGTGCTAATTACTATTCCCCATCCAGGTCGCCGTGAATGATGGGCAATGATGTAATTCGGCTTACAGCTATTACTGGCGGGCGAATTACACGGTTTTAAAAATTAATTTGAGCTCCGTCTTTTGATGGCACCCAAATTACTCACTGTGTGCCGCTATAGCCATATTTCCTATTACGCCCTATGGTGGTGCCGGCTGCTCCCACATCTCCTGCGCTGTTTTAACCTCACTCTGCAATCTCTCCCTGCCCTTCTTTACAACACTGGTCCATTTGTTTCCTCTGTTGTACATACAAAAATGTTTAACTACTTCCGCACCAAGCTAATTGAAATCTATGCCCTGTTTAGGACTTGTTATCCCTGCCAAGGCATAGATTTTAATTAGCCCGCCGCATGCTCCCACCAATAATGCCGCCACTACTCACACTGATCACAGGATCAGGAGACAATGAAATTGGCTCCTGACCAGCTAAAAGATCTCTTCTGTCATAGTGACAGCTGTCCCCCTGGGGCACAAGAGAGTGATTGGCTCTCATAGGCAGAAGTCTATGACAGCCGATCGCTATGATTGGCTGGCGGGGGGTGGGAGGGAGGCAGAGGGAAAAAACTAAAAATACATATATTTAACCACTTTACCCCCGCGCGTACGTATTTCTCCGCCCCTTTTTCCATCCTTTAAAAACCAGGGACGGAGAAACACGTACTTTCCGCGTTCCCGACGCTGTCCGCGCTCCCGCTCGTAAACACGCCGCCCGCCGCTAGTAAAACCGCCGCCGCCCGCTCGCCCGGAGATCAATGAACGGGAAAATCCATTCCCGTTCGTTGATCTAAGCCCCACAATGACCCGCTGCTCTCCTATGGGCAGCGCGATCATTGTGAGAAGAAACTCACGTGTCCAGCCTCCTTATTCTTCCTCCAAGCTTCCGGAAGGAGGCTTGGAGGTCGCAATAAAGCAAAAAGTTACTGTGGCCATCTTGTGGCCAAATAGTAAACTACACCCTACACATTTTTCACATACAAATAAATGACTTTTACACACAAAATTAACTCATTACCTCCCACACTCCCCATTTTTTTTTTTTTTTGTAATTAAAAAAAAAATCAAAAATTTACAATTAAAAAAAATACATAATTAGTTACCTTAGGGACTGAACTTTTTAAATATTTAAGTCAAGAGGGTATAAACACTGTTACTTTATAAACTATGGGCTTGTAATTAGGGATGGACGCAAAACTGAAAAAAATGCACCTTTATTTCCAAATGAAATATTGGCGCCAAACATTGTGATAGGGACATAATTTAAACGGTTTTATAACCGGGACAAAAGGGCACATAAATTTCATGGGTTTTAATTACAGTAGCATGCATTATTTAAAAACTATAATGGCCGAAAACTGAAAAATAATTTTTTTTTCCCCACATTTTTCCTATTTTCCCATTAAAACACATTTAGAAAAAAATAATTCTTGGCATAATGTCCCACCTAAAGAAAGCCTAATTGGTGGCGAAAAAAACAAGATATAGTTCATTTCATTGCGATAAGTAATAATAAAGTTATAGACGAATGAATGGAAGGAGCGCTGAAAGGTGAAAATTGCTCTGGTGGTCAGGGGGTAAAACCCCTCAGTGGTGAAGTGGTTAATAGAATACAAATAACAAATAGCTGTCAAAAAAACAACAACAACTGGGGGGCGATCAGACCCCACCAACAGAAATCTCTGTTGGTGGGGAGAAGGGGGGGGGGTCACTGTGCTGTGTTGTGCAGCCCCTGCAGCTTGGCCTTAAAGCTGAAATGGCCTATTTTGAAAAAAATAGCCTGGTCTTTAGGGGGGTTTAGCACTGTGGTCCTCAAGTGGTTAAGGGGTCAGAGACTGCTGGTACACAAGTGGTTAACCAGATTGAATTCCAACCCAAGAACTGACTAGCATGCGTACAAGCTTTAAAGGACAAGTTTAATATCTTTAAAGAGAATAGATGCTGCCCTTTGCAATGTATTAATGTTAACACAGGTAAAGTGAATAAACCACATTATGAAACCTGTTTTAATCTCATTGTAGAATATGATGTGTTGTTAGCTGTAGAAATGCTGTAAACTTTCATAGCAAATTATAAACAAAGATTAGCATCCCAACTGAGATGAATAAATAAATACTTTCAACTAGTATATCCCTGCCTTTCCATTTAAATCAGGGGGTGGGGCTTTTATCCCACACACATTTTATCCCATGTGTGTGGGATAAAAGCAGTGGAGAAACTTGGAACAATCAGCAGAAAGGTATCAATACATAAGTGTCCATGCGCCATTTTCACTACCTATATGACTCTACGTTGCCATATCCACTCCTGACCACGGGGGAGGAGAGATAAAGAGTGGCATTGCTCAAGTGTGCCTAGGGCAAGGAACCTACCAAAATGTTGCAATGTGGCCACTTGGTTTGTACTTGTGTCATTGGTCATAGCCTTCTACGAAACTTTAAAAATACAAATGTTTTATCTTTTAAATGCTCATTCTTTCAATCTTTGAAACAAATGACAAAACAATGGAAGCAAAATATCCTTTATTTCACCTATCCTATCATTTATATAAACACTGGCTATAAAGCATGCTGTTTCCTTGAGAGGCCAATAACAGAAGTTATATCAATAACTATTACATTTTTTTGTGATGTAGCTTTTTAGTTTCGGTGTATGAAGGTTGCCAACTCAAGATATTATATTCCCAAAGGCTTGTATTGCTGAAGTATTTTTTTATTCT
This sequence comes from Hyperolius riggenbachi, assembly GCF_040937935.1. NCBI lineage: Eukaryota > Metazoa > Chordata > Amphibia > Anura > Hyperoliidae > Hyperolius > Hyperolius riggenbachi. The sequence continues at coordinate 264,882,609 of NC_090651.1, read as the reverse complement.
TTCTGACTTGTACTTTATTACTTTCTCTTTTATCATTACACATCTAGTGTGGCCTTCATTTATCAAAGCTGTTTATTTTCGCTGCATAAAGTATATATTTTTTTCCACTAAGTTTGTAAAGGAGAAAGTGTCCCTCAACAAGTTTTCTGCAAAAAGAATGAAGTTTTCTAGGCCTGAACCAGAAAAAAACTTTGTATATATATATATATACACACACAGTGGCTTGCAAAAGTATTCGGCCCCTAGAAGTTTTCCACATTTTGTCATATTACTGCCACAAACCTGAATCAATTTTATTGGAATTCCACATGAAAGTCCAATACATAGTGGTGTACACGTGAGAAGTGGAACGAAAAAAATACATGATTACATACATTTTTTATAAATCAATAACTGCAAAGTGGGGTGTGCGTAATTATCCAGCCCCCTTTGGTCTGAGTGCAGTCAGTTGCCCATAGACATTGCCTTATGAGTGCTAATGACTAAATAGAGTGCGCCTGTGTGTAATCTAATGTCAGTATAAATACAGCTGCTCTGTGACGGCCTCAGAGGTTGTCTAAGAGAATATTGGGAGCAACAACACCATGAAGTCCAAAGAACACACAAGACAGGTCAGGGATAAAGTTATTGGGAAATTTAAAGCAGGCTTAGGCTACAAAAAGATTTCCAAAGCCTTGAACATCCCACGGAGCACTGTTCAAGCGATCTTTCAGAAATGGAAGGAGTATGACACAACTGTAGACCTACCAAAACAAGGCCGTCCACCTAAACTCACAGGCCGAACAAGGAGAGCGCTGATCAGAAATGCAGTCAAAAGGCCCATGGTGACTCTAGACGAGCTGCAGAGATCTACAGCTCAGGTGGGGGAACCTGTCCATAGGGCAACTATTAGTCGTGCACTGCACAAAGTTGGCTCTTATGGAAGAGTGATAAGAACAAAGCCATTGTTAACAGAAAAGCATAAGAAGTCCTGTTTGCAGTTTGCCACAAGCCATGTGGGGGACACAGCAACCATGTGGAAGAAGGTGCTCTGGTCGGATGAGACCAAAATGGAACTTTTTGGTCAAAATGCAAAACGCTATGTGTGGCAGAAAAATTACACTGCACATTACTCAGAACACACCATCCCCACTGTCAAATATGGTGGTGGCAGCATCATGCTCTGGGGTTGCTTCTCTTCAGCAGGGACAGGGAAGCTGGTCAAAGCTGATGGGAAGATGGATGGAGCCAAATACAGGGCAATCTTGGAAGAAAACCTCTTAGAGTCTGCAAAAGACTTGAGGCTGGGGCTGAGGTTCACCTTCCAGCAGGACAACGACCCTAAAGATAAAGTCAGAGCAACAATGGAATGGTTCAAAACAGTAAAAGTCCAGATCTAAATCCAATCAAGAATCTGTGGCAAGATCTGAAAACTGCTGTTCACAAACGCTGTCCATCTAATCTGACTGAGCTGGAGCTGTTTTGCAAAGAAGAATTGGCAAGGATTTCAGTCTCTAGATGTGCAAAGCTAGTAGAGACATACCCTAAAAGACTGGCAGCTGTAATTCCAGCAAAAGGTGGTTCTACAAAGTATTGACTCAAGGGGCTGAATAATTACGCTCACCCCACTTTGCAGTTATTGATTTGTAAAAAATGTTTGGAATAATGTATGATTTTCGTCTAACTTCTCACGTGTACACCACTTTGTATTGGTCTTTCACGTGGAATTCCAATACAATTGATTCATGTTTGTGGCAGTAATGTGACAAAATGTGGAAAACTTCAAGGGGGCCGAATACTTTTGCAAGCCACTGTGTATATATATATATGTGTGTGTGTGTGTGTGTGTGTGTGTGTGTGTGTGTGTGTGTGTGTGTGTGTGTGTGTGTGTGTGTACAGTGCCCATAATTATTCATACCCCTGGCAAATTTTGACTTAAAGTTACTTTTATTCAACCAGCAAATCATTTTTTGACAGGAAATGACATAGGTGTCTCCCAAAAGATAACAACGATGTACGAGAGGCATTATTGTGGAAAAAAACATTTCTTAGCATTTATTTGCATTTGAGCAAAAACTGTCCAGTCCAAAATTATTCATACCCTTCTCAATAATCAATTAAAAAAAGCTTTTATTGGCTATTACAGCAATCAAACGCTACCTATAATTGCAGACCAGCTTTTTGCATGTCTCCCCAGGAATTTTTGCCGATTCATCTTTAGCAATTAGTTTCAAATCTTTCAGGTTAGAGAGTTTTTTGACATCACCCTGATCTTTAGCTCCCTCCACAGATTCTCAATAGGATTCAAGTCAGAACTCTGGCTGAGCCACTCTAAAACGTTAATGTTGTTGTCTGCTAACCATTTCTACATCTTCACCACTTTTGCTGTGTGTTTTGGGTCATTGACATGCTGAAATGTCCATTAGTGGCCAAGACCAAGTTTCTCTGCAGACTGCCTGATGTTATTGTTGAGAATCCTCATGTATTGCCCATTTTTCATGTGCCGCTTACTGTGATTAGGTTACCTGGTCCATTGGCTGAAAAACACCCCCAAAGCATTAGGTTTCCACGACCATGTTTGACAGTGGGGATGGTGTTCTTTAGGATGAAGGCTTCTCCTTTTTATGCAAAATGAAGGAAACATCATTGTGACCAAACAATTCAATTTTTGTTTCATCTGACCATAACACAGAAGACCAGAAGTCTTCTTTGTCCAGATGAGCATTTGCAAAGGCCAAACAAGCTTTTGTGTGCCTAATCTCGAGAAGTGGCGTCCTCCTTGGTCTGCATCCGTGGAACCCAGCAGTGTGCTGTGTCCATTGAATTGCCTGCCTTGAGACATTGCCACCAGCAGAGCTCAGGTTCACCAGAATGGCCTTGGTGGTTCTTTTTCACCTCTTTCACTATCCTCCTGGCCAGCACAGGTGTCACTTTTGGCTTCCGACCACATCCTCTGATATTTTCCACAGTGCAGAACATCTGGTATTTTTTTAATAATATTTTGCACTGTAGCCACTGGAACTTGAAAACATTTACAAATGGCCTTGTAGTCCTTTCCTGACTTGTGAGCAGCCACAATGTGCAGCCGCAAGTCCTCAATGAGCTCCTTTGTCATAGCCATGGTCGTCCACAAACCAACTGCAGAGAGCTGCTGTTTTTGTACTTGTTGAGTTGATTAAAGCAGCTGTTCTCATTTAATCAGGGTAATTAGGATGCTTTAGAACAGCTTGGACTATTTGTAATAGTATAGAATTTTGGATTTTCCCACAGACTGTGACAGTTTGTGAAGGGTATGAATAATTTTGGACTGGACACTCTTTGCTCAAATGTAAATAAAAGCTGCGAAATGTTTTTCTTTTATTTCCCCCACAATAATGCCTCTTGTACATGGTCTTATTATCTTTTGGGAGACACCCAAGTCATTTCCCGTCAAAAAAAATTACTTGTTGGTTGAATAAAAGTAACTTAAAGTCAAAATTTGCCAGGGGTATGAATAATTGTGGGCAGCACTGTTTGTATGTGTGTATGTATGCATGTACTATGTATGTATGTAGGTAGGTATATTTATATATATATATATATATATATATATATATGTATATATATATATATATATATATATATATATATATATATGTGTATATATATATATATATATATATATATATATATATATATATATATATATATATATATATATATATATAAATATGCACAAAGGCCAGTTAAATAACATCAAGTACAATATAATGTGACAGATTAACTGTGCTGCTTAAACAACATGAATATAAAAATTCACAAGACGTATTTGTAAAGACAGAAGAACGATCGGCACCAAATGCTAACTGGCAACCTTCTGGGGGGTCCTTAGCCCTTGCTCACTGTGCCTCCGGTTTTGAGACATCAATTGTATGGCGAAGTGAAGAGATACCGGGCACCAGCTAGATTGCAAAAGCTAATTTATTTCATCCCATCCATAGACAGACACCATAGATCAGGCAGTAGGTCTAACAGCCGTTTCGCAAGCTGGCAATGCTTGCTTCCTCAGAGGTCTCTGAGGAAGCAAGCATTGCCAGCTTGCGAAACGGCTGTTAGACCTACTGCCTGATCTATGGTGTCTGTCTATGGATGGGATGAAATAAATTAGCTTTTGCAATCTAGCTGGTGCCCGGTATCTCTTCACTTCGCCATACAAAAATTCACAAGAGCGAGAAGTCGAAAGCTGCAGTGTCTTTAAAGCAACAGGGACAGCAATACTATCCCATGAAAAAAAATCCCACATATATAAGAAGATATATACTTGTTCTACTTAAATAACATATGCATTGTACTTTTCATGTTTTGATTTCAGTGAATTTTATGTAGTAAATATAGAGAAAACTGTTTCAGGCATTTTCCATCTTTGCTGCCTCTGACTGAAGCTAATTCTGATGTAATTTTCTCCTTACTCTTAATTCTCCTAAAAACAGTGCAGTCATATCTAACTTGCTTTGTAAATACTTGTGAGCACAGCACAGATCGTACTTCAGCAGCGTCTCCCTTCTCACCCTTGTGTCACACTTAACTGCCTTCAGCTTTCCGCAATAAAACCCACGCCCTGTTCTTTGTTGCCAGTTTTAACTCAATTGATCATGTACACTTATGGTGGCCATACATGGTACAATTTTTCATTTTTTTTCGATTAGATAATTCAGTTTGATTATTCTGTTAGATCGAATATAAAGATTTTTCCAGCATGTCCGATCAGATTTTTCTCAAAAAACCGGGATAATCGTTCGAATTTCTTGCTCGAAACTTTCATTCGATGCAATCATTTAGATCGAATAAACAGGAAAATCAAACGTTTTTATTGTATCGTGTATGGGCACCAAAAGTGTTAGAGCATTCAACAGGTTTTCCTCACAACAATGGCTGTTCTCACGTCTGCTTTTTTTACTTGCTTGTATGGATTTTGACTACTTGCCTAATATAGAAAGATTTTTTCTCCCCAACAGTATACATGCCAGAGCTTCAGGGGTTACTGCATTTTGCACATCAGTCACCCGGTGGAGGTGTGATACATGAGGGCTTTCTCAAACTAAATTACATTGAGAAAGCTGCCTGTTCAGGACAGTGGAAAAGGCTTCTGCCAATTGCTTATGTATATGACACTGCTGAAAAGGCTTTTACCAGCAGTGACAGACGATATTAGACACTGTATTTTGCTGAGACATTGCATCTCGTAAACAAATGCCCTCTTTTTTTTCAGAATATGTTCTTGGCAGTCTGTCTAATTAATTAATTAAATGTCATCCTGGGGAATGGTTTTCCAGATCTGATCTATGTACTGTGTATGGAATGCTTCCAATTATGTGACTGTAAGATATGAAATGCTGCAAGCCTTGCTGGCTTCTTTACTGCAGTGTGTTTAAAGCCTCGAGCAATTTGACTGAGGACGATTCTGTCAGTAGAAGCTGACATTAAGATGCTATTATGACAGCATTCTGTTTCTGATCACTTATTTCATTTATATATTTACCTTCATTATCCTTATGAGTTTTTTTACAATGCCTTGTTGCACTAGCAGGCTCACAGCTGCAGTGCACTGTGGGAGAACTCTGCTAAGAATGCCAACTGATCGCTGCAGAAAGATAAAACATATAATTAAAGTCATAATTATTAACACTTATGCAGCGCAATCATTATCTATGATGATGTACAGAGCAAGGGCCCATTCACACTGGGGCGTTTCATGCCGATCACCGTATCGCCCGCGGTCACTAGTGTTTTGAAAAGTGCTAGTGTAAGTAAAAGTATATACAGGGATCTCACTGCAGCAATCGCCAATGATTCGTGATTTGCAATAAACAAAAACGCAGTGCATGCAGCGCTTTCTTGCGATTTTTAGAGCGATTGGGACTGCAATGTTAAAAAAAGTGAATCACAATCGCTTAAAAATAGCAAAGTTGTACGGTGAAAAATATGCAGAAAAGCACAAATAAAATCCCCCGCTCAAAGTGCTAGCGATTAGTGTTTTGTGATCCTCAGTTTGAATGGGCCCTTAGAGACAAACATGGATACATAAAAATACAGACACTGGTGTATGATACAGAGTTGGTAGACAATCTAGGTGTCACAATTACTAATACAAGTAACAAGAAACAAAGTGGAAAGAGCACTTCCTTTGCAAGATTACAATCTATAGGAATGGTGAGGAAACAAAAGTTGGGGCAACGTGTAAATGTACAAGGAGGTATCCTAAAGTTTTATTTATCACAGGGAAGTTATTATGGTACATCAGGGCTGCCCAATAGGTCCATCGTGATCTACCGGTAGATCATGACAACCTGCTGAGTAGATCACGCCCATGTTGCCACGTCCTGTCAAATTCTGCTGCTCTGCAGTCGCGGCTGTCGGAATTTTATGCTGCGCAGCCGCGGCTACCAGATTGTGCATCAGGGAGGAGAGAGGAGAAGCGTGGCTGAAGGGGAGGAGCGGCTGAAGGGAAGAGCGGCAAATGAGGAGACAGCGTCTCCTCCTCTCCAGGCTTTGACAACTGGGGGCAGGAGCAGGAAGTGTATGGAGGCTGATGGGGAAGACAGGACATGCACGGTCAGTGGCATTATTTACTGCGCGCCGCTCACTGAGTGCGAGCGTTGTGCAGCCAGCAGGGGGAGCGTCTCTCACCGCAGGGGGAAGCCGCACTGACAAGCATCGGCTCTGCTCTTGGCGGGCATTGACTTCAGCAATATGAGCAAATAGCTTCAGAAGGATTCTGAAGCTATTTGCTATGTTTGAAGGGACTATGTGACTGCCTGTGACTGCCTGTACTGGTATAGGGAGGGGGATCTTGGGGGTATATGGTTGCTTCATTGTTTATTAATAATTTTAATGGCCAGGTCACACCAGTAAAAAACAGATTTGGCAACCCCACCTGGCCTAAATGAGTTTTGGTTCTCGTTTCACTTATTACATTTTAAGTAACTTTAATCATTGCTTCTGAAAATTCTTCTTTGTGAATGGGTCACCTTGTGGTGCCTTTGAGAGGACATATTTTTTTACCCCATTGTTTTGCATTAATATCCTTTTGTACCATTACACTTGGCCTAGTATACTGTAGATGGACATTTGCAACAATTTCAAGCCATTGCAACACACTTCCAGGAATGCAGAGGTCAGAGTGGAGTCAAACAGGAGGGGGCATTGCCAGATTGTTGAAACCTTTTTATGTAGGTAGAAAAAAACAAAGTCTTGTAAAAGTAATACCTTTTAAACCTTTTTCAATTCCTGAATAGCAGAACATACTAGAGCTTACAGCTGACTAATTTTACCCCCAACAATGGCACAGAAAGATTAAGTAAGAATATTTTTAAAATATGTTGTTGCATTGCAGTGTAACGAACATTGCGGTGTGCATTGCAACAAGGTGTAAATCAAAGACTATAAACAGTTCATACCTCATCAGTTGTGCTTCAATGCAATGAGTTACACTGTCAGGGCCGGTTTAAGGGGCCTTGGGGCAAACTGAAGCAGGGGCATTCCCATTGCTCCCCAGCACCCCTGCATGTGTAGCAGCAGCAGTAACTTCTCACCTGGCCCGCCGGGCTGCAGTGGCAGTTAAATCCGTGCACTCTTTACCATGCTGACTGCTTCCTGCTGTATGACCCAGCGCATGTTTACACATAGTCATAGTGCATAAGAGTGCATGGGCTGTGCAGCCACCGCTGCCCTCCGGGACAGGTGAGAAATTACTGCTGCTGCTGCACATGCAGGAGCCCAGGGAGCAGAGCAAGTAGAGTAGTATTCAGCAGGGTCAGCGGTGCAGGTGCCCCTGCAGAGGTCGGGGCCCCTCTCGCTGGCCCTGTACATTTTTAAAATGCAGAACACAGAGTGCATTGCTAAAAGCACACACTTTGACATGCAATTTTTCTCAATGAAGAGGCACATTGGCCAGTTGCATCTTCGCATGCGTTAATTTACAGGCCGCCACTAATGTTTTTGGCTGCACTGTGAAACTAGCCTGAGGCAATATTCTTGTTTTCTTTTATGTACCATAAGTTAGTTTGTAAAGCAGATGTATTGCCATTCTCCCTGCATCACCAACTTCCAGCGCCTGGCCCCACCTCCTCTCTCTCCCCAGAGAAAACCGCCAAGCTGTAACGATTGGTGTCGGCACGCAGAGAGAATCTGATTATTGGTGACCTGCAGTATCACCAAGAATGCAGATATATACCTGATTATTGATGATCTGCAGAATCACCGATAATACAGATATATTGCTAACCTCTGGACACCTATAGGTATGTAATTGTTTGGTGTAACAGTAGTACTTTGAGTAATGCACCTGCTGGGCAGGTGATATTAGGCAGTAAAGGAACACTGTTCTGAGAGTACAGGAACCTTCCAGCAGCCTGAGACTCTCCAAGGGGTGGAGTCAGGCTGGAGACAGGAAGGGCCAGAGAGTGAGTGACACCTGAAGGTGGATGTCACTATCTGGTCTGGAGTCTATCTCTTAAGAGGAGAGATAGCTCTCGAGGTCGGACACGCCTGGTCGGTAACACACGGACAGATAAAGTACTAAGACAGAAGGCTGATTCGGTATTCAAGGCAAGCAGGGTCTGGCAACGGAATATCAGATATGCGAGGTACCGAATCAGAGGACAGAGGAGTAGTCAAGAAAGCAATAAGTCATAACAGATATCAAACAATGCCTAGTCTGGGTGTGAGGTCCGTGGTCTCTCCACCATGGAACTAGTCTGATGTATAACAAAATGATCGCACAAGTTCCCTAGTCTTGGGTGCGAGGTCCGTGGTCTCAGCACCCTGGAACTAGTCTGATGTATAACACAAATGATAATACAGTTCCCTAGTCTGGGTGCGAGGTCCGTGGTCTCAGCACCCTGGAACTAGTCTGGAGTATAACACAAATGATAATACAGTTCCCTAGTCTGAGTGCGAGATCCGTGGTCTCAGCACCCTGGAACTAGTCTGGAGTATAACACAAATGATAATACAGTTCCCTAGTCTGAGTGCGAGGTCCGTGGTCTCAGCACCCTGGAACTAGCTTAACCTCTTGACGACCAGCTAACGCCGATTGGCGTAAACTGGTCGTCTGCAAGTTTCCATGGAAACGGCCGCTCGTTCGAGCGGCCTTTCCATGTCCATTCACGGAGGCTGTCTCCGTGAACAGCCGGAGAGCCGCCGATCGCGGCTCTCCGGCAAAATGTAAACACGCGGGGAAGAAATCCCCGCTGTTTACATCATACGGCGCTGCTGCGCAGCAGCGCCGTAAGCCAGATCGGCGATCCCCGGCCTCTGATTGGCCGGGGATCGCCGGCATATGATAGGCTGAAGCCTATCCTTCAATGCGCAGGATGGATAACCGTCCTGCGCAGGCCATGGAGGGAGAGGGAGGGACGGGAAGCCAGGGAGCGCCGAAAACGCTGCGGAGGGGGGCTTTGAAGAGCCCCCCCCGCAAAGCGCAGAGAGCCAGCGGCGATCAGACCCCCCCAGCAGGACATCCCCCTAGTGGGGAAAAAAGGGGGTAAGTCTGATCGCCCTGGCTAAAACCTGATCTGTGCTGCGGGCTGGAGAGCCTACGCAGCACAGATCAGCCAGAAAGCCACTGGTCGGCAAGTGGTTAAGCATAAACAGAATAACAGTTCAAGTAATCTGGCTCAGTGTGAATTCCCAGGTCCTCCTGGTTCAAACACACTGTTGGATCTGACTAAGGTCTGAGTGCTTCCACGTAGTGTTTGCAACGGCAGACAACTTGCAACTGGCCAGCAGTAACTATACATGGAGTAGTGCTCTCCAGCACCACCCCTAATTGATCAACCAATAGTATCCTGCTCTGGAGTCAGCTGATCGGCGTGATCAGCTGACTCTCTCTGCCCAGTATAAGAATTCTGCCTCTCAGCGCACGGGGGCGTATTCCTAAGCCTGTGTGCACTAACAGACTCAGCCACACCAGACACACGCTGCCGCGTGCAAACCGCTGCACTGGACGCGGAACCAGCCGCCTTACTGTTGTTGCATGCAGCGGCTTCTCCGCGCTCTGCCCCACTACCAGACACACGCCTCCGCGCGCAAACCACCGCACTGGACGTGGAATCAGCCGCCTCCTCAGTAGCACACGCGGCGGCTTTTCCGCGTTCTCTCACACAAGCTATTTACTGTATTAAACTGCTTGGCGTTTTTCTCTGCGGAGAGAGAGGAGGCAGGGCCAGGCGCTGGAAGTTGATGATGCAGGGACTTCGGGACGGCATCACGGGACAAGACTTCTCAGTTAAATATAACTTACTTTTACTTTCAGGCTGTCGGATTTTCGTTTTGACTCTGGAGTTCCTCTTTAAGCTTTTTTTAAAAACTTTCTCTACTTATAACTGTTATTTAGTTTCAAAGAAAACAAAAGACACAATACTCTCTATCAGAGAGGTCAAAATGACTTACATTAAGAATGATTCCTTCTTTCCAGCTAAGCAGAGACATACACTGTGTGGCTATATTGATGCCTCGCTCCTAAAAAAGTTCATGGTACAGTCAGTGCAGGTACAGAACAATTAAACAATAGAAAAAGGTAAAGTTTTGTTCTATAAACAATAAACATTTTTCAAAAACATTAAAAACAGTATGGAGTGTTTTAAAAGTAATGCTCTCCGAACCTTTGTTTGTTTGAAAGTTAAACAGCTAAGTTACACCTTTTAAAAAGGTTTGTCCTTCAAAAATTCTCAAAAGGATTTAATGCAATATTTTAGACCCTAATAGCTGCTCTGCTTAAACAAAAAAAAAAAAACACAATAGATTCCTTTTTATATCTCTAAGTTAGAGGTCATATGTCTGACAATGGCTGTCCTCGCCTCCACACTCTCCAAGATGGATGCCGAGGTTAGTATTTGGGGACTGAAAAGATCACAATGTTTAAAAAAAGGGTTGCAAAAAGGGTTGTGGTGGCACTAGCTACCACAAAGTATAGTAAATGTACGGTAAAGTTCTGCTTCTCATTCTTGCTGATGAATGATATCACCAGCGGTGTTGCTTGCAAATTCTCAATGCCATTTTCATTTTTGCGTTTCTTCCAAGAAAATACACTTTTTTTGTGTTTTTGCCCAGATAGCTAATTTTTAAAAAAACAAGTGTCATATTTTTGACCAAATAGACATTTTTGAAAATAACTCCCACATTCGAAATGTGCTTTGCGTGAAAACGGCCTCCCATTAGTTAGTGGATGTGAAAATTAAAGTGAAAAATGAAAGCAAAAAACCGCTAAACTAAATTTTCACTTTTTAAGGGGCAGTTAAAGCAAAAAAAAATGCTAAACTATTTTAGCATATTTTCGCGAAGCAAAAAGAAAATAGTACTTATTTTTGTGAAAATACCGCAAAAAAGAATATCGACATTTTCGCTCATCACTGATCATCAGTAGGATTGGTCAATGTGATACAAATAATTCTCTGATGCAAAAGTTTATGCACATTTTTTGCTGTATAAATAAGTATAACATTATCATAAAACTATATTATTTGCATCTCAATGAATATCCCTACTCAGGCATGACATATTAATGACACCATTAGATGCTTATGGTGGGTGCCATGTTTATTTCTTTTTAAACAGTACCAGCTGCCTGGCAGTCCTGCTGATCTTTCTGGCTGCCGTAGTGTCTGAATCACCAATCTGAAACAAGAATGTGGCTAATCTAGTCAGACTTCAGTCAGAACCATCTGATTGACATGCTTGTTCAGGGTCTATGGCTAAGAGTATAAGGGCCAGTGCACACCAAAAACCGTTAGCGGATCTGCAAACGCTAGCAGTTTTTGAAGCTGTTTTTGAGCGATTCTAGGCATGTTTCTAAACATGCCTAGCGTTTTTGGGAGCATTTTTGTGATTTTTGTGATCGTGATTTTATATTTTGTTGCAGTAAAAATGTAACTGAACAGCTTCTGTAACAAAAATGCTTGGAAAATCGCTCTGATCTAGCGCTTTTCAGAGTGATCTTCCACTTTACTTGAGGCAGAAATGCCTCAGAAAACCGCAAAAATGCTGCCGGACCGAGTTTGCGTTTCGGGAAAAAACAAACCGCTCTATTGTGCACCACCACATTCATTCACATTCATTAGCCAAGCAGTTGCCCCAAACCCACATCGCTAATTAATATTCACTGCACTGTAGTGTTGTCCGGATCATGAACGATTCGGATCTTTGAACCGGATCTTTTTTGTGAGTCGAATCATCCGAGATTCGGTTCACAGTGGATGTCTGGAAGAAACAGGAACTGCAGCTTCTGTGCACAAGCACAATCTTCCTGCTGCATCTCTCCCTTCTCCATTAGCACCCTAAATGTGCCCTCATTCTCCTGCACCTCTCACTCTGCTGCAAATGATTCAAAGATTCGGTTCAAAGACCTAGATCTTTTCAATGATCCGATTCAAATCATCCGAATCATTGATCCGGACTTCCCAGTATAGAACTAAAACGGCTCACCTCTGTTCATCTGACAGCCTCCCCGGGATGATCGCCCCCCCCCCCCCCCCCCCCCGACAGCATGATTGCCTGAAACTTTTTAAATATCAATGTAAAGATGAAATATTTCTATATTTTTTTTTATTTTAAACTTGTAAATAGTGATAGATGCAAAATGGAAAAAATGCACCTTTATTTCCCAATAAAATATTGTCGCCATACATTGTGATAGGGACATAATTTTAACGGTGTAATAACCGGGACATATGGGCAAATACAATACGTGAGTTTTAATTATGGAGGCATATATTATTTTAAAACTATAATGGCTGAAAACTGAGAAATAATGAATTTTTCCATTTTTTCTTATTCTTCCTGTTAAAATGCATGTACAGTAAAGTGGCTCTTAGCAAAATGTACGCCCCAAAGAAAGCCTAATTGGTGGCGGAAAAAACAAGATATAGATCAGTGCATTGTGATAAGTAGTGATAAAGTAATAGGCTAATGAATGGGAGGTGAACATTTTTCACGTGAAAATGACGGAACGCGAATGGGTTAAAGAGACACTGAAGCGAAAAAAAAAAATATGACACAATGATTTGTATGTGTAGTACAGCTAAGAAATAAAACATTAGGAGCAGAGACATATGTCTAATATTGTTTCCAGTACAGGAAGAGTTAAGAAATTCCAGTTATGTATGCAAAAAAGCCATTGAGCTTCGCAACTTTCAAAGTCACAGATAGCTCTGTCTTCTGAAGCTTGTTATCTTGCATTTTCTTTTTCTCTGCAGAGAAGGGTTCAAAAGTTCAGTAGGCTGCTCTGTAAAATGATTTAGCAGGATTTAGAATGCTGAGTAGTGTGTAAACTGCAAACATTAGAGAATGATGCAATGTTATCAACACCTATATAACTGAAAATAAAAATATGAGAATATTTTCTTTGCTACTAAAGTTCTAGTAATTATCCGTACTACACACAACCAATTCATTATATCATTTTTTTTAAATTTTCTTTTTTGAAGTGTCTCTTCAAATCTAGCATAAATAGGAATCCTGGCATGACTTAATAGATATGCACAGTGACCGAGGCAGTTTAGCAAAGTTTGCAAAACTAGATTGGACAAAGTGATGCAGAGTCTTATGGTGCCCCATACATGGTACCGATTTTTTTCATCTAATCTGCCCATTTCTATGTAATATAAGGGAACTGCCTAAATTATCCTTCAAGTATATTCACTTAATTTACCCTTATACTACATAAAAATTGGATGGAAAAAAATTGTACCATGTACTGGCACCACTAGAAATATTATTGAGCTTCTGGGCAATGTGATGAATAAATACACAAGGGTAACCTTCCTAGAGGAGATTGAAAGCTAAAACTTCACTTTTAATAGTAGCAAACGTTAAAGCAATGATAGCATGATTCAAAACAATTGTGAAGAGACAAACTACTACAGTGGTTTGGGGTATAAGTCGCATCAAAATGACCCCAGATAAATGGCAACCGGGGTCCCCCAATGCACACTGTTGTATAGACTAGAGATGGCACAAACCTCCGATTTTAGGTTCGCGAATCGCAATAGACTTCAATGGGGAGGCGAACTTGGAAAATTAGAAAAAATTATACTGGCCAGAAAAGTGATGGAAAAGATATTTCAAGGGGTCTAACACCTGGAGGGAGACATGGTTGAGCGGGATAGACGTCAAAAGTCCCGGATAAAAATGTGATTTTGACGCAAAACAGTGTTAAGGGCAGAAATCACATTCAATGCTACATTGCAGGCCTAAACTACTTTATAACATCTTGCATGTGTATACATCAGGGAGTGTAATTATTCCTCCCTCCTCCTCCTCCCCCTCTCTTGTCTTGTCTTCCAGGGATTTGTAGGATGTCAAAAGCCAGCTTACATACATTGGCTGGGAATCTCACCCAGGTCAACTGCTTTGAAGGCAGCTATGCTCACCACTTTACCACCAACACTACAAGCTGAAGCCAGCCTAGCATGTACCATTGTGATATACCCAAGAGAAAAATGAGCTTGTGTAATGATCTGCTCTGCTGTCTGCACAGGCAGGCAGCTTTTTGACCATTGTTCAGGCTTGTATGCTGCAGGTCCCTGGAAAAGAGACCTGTTTTCATTCTGCAAGTTTCAGACTTGCTGTTCTGGTGAAAGATTTGCATCCATTTGTCATGCAAATTGCTTATCTGCTTCCTTTGAAGGCTTGCAGTATAAATACCATTTCCTCCCAGAATTCCCTGCTGGTCATAAAGGTTTGGTTCTGCTGGACTTACCATGAGTTTCAGCCCTACTGCTAATTGTTTGCTAAATATTGTCTTAGAGTAGTTATCCTTTTGGAGTGCACTAGCATTCCTCCTAGCATAGTCAGGTTGTTTATTATCTGTATTGCTTTGTTCTGTCTCATCTGTTGCGATTGCACTTGCTCCAACGGCGTCTGCCAGTGAATCGCTCTGTCTGTTTGGATCGCATTCGCCATAGCGTTAGAGGCGGTGTATCTCTCTGTATTCTGTCTTGGAGTGTAAGCCAGAGCTGCGGTTGCTACTGGTTACTCCTTTTGTCTCTCTTGTCTGGAACGAACGCTTGCTGTTGTCTGGGTGAAACAACCGATTAGCAAGCGTCCACGTTCTCTGTTTGTTTTTTGTTTTTCGTGTTTCATTTGTTAGTCAGGGTTGGTACGCTTTGTCGCTGTTCCGCTTAATGTGCGGTGACCGTGCCTTGCACACGCTTTGTCGCTATTGCGCTTAACATGTGGTGACCGCGTGTAGCTAGTCCTTACTGCTCCTTCGTGTTGGATTACAGTTTGTTATTTGTTCTGTCTTTATTCTTCCTATGCTCTGTCTTTACTCAATCTTGTGTCTCTATTAGCAATCACCATTCTTGTGATTGCTTTCCCACTTAGTCTTCGCTGTTGTGTGTCCACCGTCGCCCGGCGGCGACTAGATTGGTGGACATACATACATTCTGTCTCTGTGCTCACTCTCGAGAGAGAGGCTATCTTGCCCTGTGTGGCTTCACTTCGTGCAATTCCTACCTGGCATCTGTGGCAGTGCAGAGGGTTTATTCCTCTGCACTCCACAGCTCCATCTGCCGGTTGGAATTCCTCTCTACTGGTGCATTTGAACCAAAGCTGGGTTCTCTTTTCCAAGCGTTTGTGGAGGGTTTCCGCAGTGTCAGCGCACATATTGTGCACTGACCACGGAGATAATTCCGCATTCGTGACAGTATGACCAGCCCAACCGAAATTCCCAGTGTAGAGGGAATTTCCGATTTGCACAATTTTGTCGAATACGATTCTTGTACCTTTAAGAGGTTTAAAAAACTAGACTCTGAAACTAAAGAGGACTTTCTTTCTGGATGTGTAAGATTTTTTCTTAACCCCGCCTTTCAAATTACTGATCCGTCCACGTGGGCTCTCCAAATAGCTTATGTTCTTTTGCAAGGAGATCTGTTTCAGTGGGCTTATGAGATTTTGAAAAGCAATTCCTGGAATGATAATCCTTATCAGTTTCTTACATTAATTTTTTCTCACTGGTTTAAACTGCCTTCCTTACCACCTATTCTTGATGAGTGTGTACCTGCTAATCAAACACTTGTTCCATCCACTTCATGCAGAACTATGCAGTTTGCAAAGGATGGCGTTGACAATTAGTTTAATGTCTTAGTACCTAAAGCAACTGAATGTGAAATCCCTGAGTGTGTGAATTTTGACCTTGTGCAATCTGAGATTCCCTTGTCTATGGACATCAGATTTTCTCTTCCCAGTAATTGTTTGAGGAGATCTATTTTTGATCCGGCTATGGGAAAATTTCCTAGACAATGCAATCTGCGTAAGGTCTTTGATTGTCCACTGCCTTATGAACCTATGCATATTCCCGATACAGCCTCAGTTACTAAGAGTGTGCAGGAGGAATGCATTGACAGCTCTTTTGCATTTAAACAGCAGCCATTCAAAGCTGCTAAAAAGCGAATGTCTAAAAGACGCAAACATCTGAGTGAAACACTTCTTATAGATGTTGACAATGAAATTGTTCAGCCTGTGTCTAGAAAAACTTCCCAGCTGAAAGATCCATTACCCAAAGCAAAAGCATATGTGGATCCTATGATAAGCAGAGTTATTCAGTATATTAACCACTTCCCGACCGCCGTATATACAATTGGCGGCCGGGAAGTGGACGCCGCAAGGACCGCCGTATTGACAATTGGCGGCGGTCCTTGTATGGGCATGGGCGGAGCGATCGCGTCATCCGTGACGCGATCCTCCGCCTCCGCCTGGTGCCGCTCACCCGCCGCAACATCCCGCCGGCCATACAGAAGCGCCGGCGGGATGTTAACCCGACGATCGCCGCATACAAAGTGTATAATACACTTTGTAATGTTTACAAAGTGTATTATACAGGTTGCCTCCTGCCCTGGTGGTCCCAATGTCCGAGGGACCACCAGGGCAGGCTGCAGCCACCCTAGTCTGCACCAAGCACACTGATTTCCCCCCCCCCGCCCCAGATCGCCCACAGCACCCATCAGACCCCCCCCTGCCCACCCCCCAGACCCCTGTTTGCACCCAATCACCCCCCTAATCACCCATCAATCACTCCCTGTCACTATCTGTCAACGCTATTTTTTTTTTATTCCCCCCCCTGCCCCCCGCTCCCTCCTGATCACCCCCCCCACCCCTCAGATTCTCCCCAGACCCCTTCCCCAGACCCCCCCCCCCCATGTACTGTATGCATCTATCCCCCCTGATCACCTGTCAATCACCTGTCCATCACCTGTCAATCACCCATCAATCACCCGTCAATCACCCGTCAATCACCCCCTGTCACTGCCACCCATCAATCAGCCCCTAACCTGCCCCTTGCGGGCAATCTGATCACCCCCCCACACCAATAGATCGCCCGCAGATCCGACATCAGATCACCTCCCAAATCCATTGTTTACATCTATTCTCTCCTCTAAACACCCACTAATTACCCATCAATCACCCATCAATCACCCCCTATCACCACCTGTCACTTTTACCTATCAGATCAGACCCTAATCTGCCCCTTGCGGGCACCCAATCACCCGCCCACACGCTCAGATTGCCCTCTGACCCCCCCCCCCCCCCTTATCAATTCACCAGTGCATTAATTACATCTGTTCTTCCCTGTAATAACCCACTGATCACCTGTCAATCACCTGCCAATCACCTATCACCCATCAATCACCCCTGTCACTGCCACCCATCAATCAGCCCCTAACCTGCCCCTTGCGGGCAATCTGATCACCCCCCCACACCAATAGATCGCCCGCAGATCCGACATCAGATCACCTCCCAAATCCATTGTTTACATCTATTCTCTCCTCTAAACACCCACTAATTACCCATCAATCACCCATCAATCACCCCCTATCACCACCTGTCACTTTTACCTATCAGATCAGACCCTAATCTGCCCCTTGCGGGCACCCAATCACCCGCCTACACGCTCAGATTGCCCTCAGACCCCCCCTTATCAATTCGCCAGTGCAATATTTACATCTGTCCTTCCCTGTAATAACCCACTGATCACCTGTCAATCACCTGCCAATCACCTATCACCCATCAATCACCCCCTGTCACTGCCACCCAACAATCAGCCCCTAACCTGCCCCTTGCGGGCAAACTGATCACCCACCCACACCAATAGATCGCCTGCAGATCCGACATCAGATCACCACCCAAGCGCAGTGTTTCCATCTATTCTCTCCTCTAAACACCCACTAATTACCCATCAATCACCCATCAATCACCCCCTATCACCACCTGTCACTGTTACCCATCAGATCAGACCCTAATCTGCCCCTTGCGGGCACCCAATCGCCCGCCTACACGCTCAGATTGCTCTCAGACCCCCCCCCTTATCAATTCGCCAGTGCAATATTTACATCTGTTCTCCCCTGTAATAACCCACTGATTACCTGTCAATCACCTATCAATCACCCATCAATCACCCCCTGTCACTGCCACCCATCAATCACCCCCTGTCACTGCCACCCATCAATCACCCGCTGTCACTGCCACCCATCAATCAGCCCCTAACCTGCCCCTTGCGGGCAAACTGATCACCCACCCACACCAATAGATCGCCCGCAGATCCGACATCAGATCACCACCCAAGCGCAGTGTTTCCATCTATTCTCTACCCTAAACACCCACTAATTACCCATCAATCACCCCCTGTCACTGCTACCTATCAGATTAGACCCCTATCTGCCCCTAGGGCACTCAATCACCCGCCCACACCCTCAGAATGCCCTCAGACCCCAGCCCTGATCACCTCGCCAGTGCATTGCTTGCATCTATTCCCCCCTCTAATCACACCTTGAGACACCCATCAATCACCTCCTGTCACCCCCTAGCACACCTACCCATCAGATCAGGCCCCAATTTGCCCCGTGTGGGCTCCTGATCACTCGGCCAAACCCTCAGATCCCCCTCAGACCCCCTTCCGATCACCTCCCCAGTGCATTGATTGCATCTATTTTCCCCTCTAACCACCCCCTGAGACACCCATCAATCACCTCCTGCCACCCCCCTAGCACTCCTATCCATCAGATCAGGCCCAATACAACCTGTCATCTAAAAGGCCACCCTGCTTATGACCGGTTCCACAAAATTCGGCCCCTCATAGACCACCTGTCATCAAAATTTGCAGATGCTTATACCCCTGAACAGTCATTTTGAGACATTTGGTTTCCAGACTACTCACGGTTTTGGGCCTGTAAAATGCCAGGGCGGTATAGGAACCCCACAAGTGACCCCATTTTAGAAAAAAAGACACCCCAAGGTATTTTGTTAGGTGTATGACGAGTTCATAGAAGATTTTATTTTTTGTCAAAAGTTAGCGGAAATTAATTTTTATTGGTTTTTTTTCACAAAGTGTCATTTTTCACTAACTTGTGACAAAAAATAAAATCTTCTATGAACTCGCCATACACCTAACGGAATACCTTGGGGTGTCTTCTTTCTAAAATGGGGTCACTTGTGGGGTTCCTATACTGCCCTGGCATTTTAGGGGCCCTAAACCGCGAGTAGTCTAGAAAACAAATGCTTCAAAATGACCTGTGAATAGGACGTTGGGCCCCTTAGCGCACCTAGGCTGCAAAAAAGTGTCACACATGTGGTACCGCCGTACTCAGGAAAAGTAGTATAATGTGTTTTGGGGTGTATTTTTACACATACCCATGCTGGGTGGGAGAAATTTCTATGTAAATGGACAATTGTGTGTAAAAAAATCAAACAATTGTCATTTACAGAGATATTTCTCCCACTTAGCATGGGTATGTGTAAAAATACACCCCAAAACGCATTATACTACTTCTCCTGAGTACGGCGGTACCACATGTGTGGCACTTTTTTACACCCTAAGTACGCTAAGGGGCCCAAAGTCCAATGAGTACCTTTAGGATTTCACAGGTCATTTTGCGACATTTGGTTTCAAGACTACTCCTCACGGTTTAGGGCCCCTAAAATGCCAGGGCAGTATAGGAACCCCACAAATGACCCCATTCTAGAAAGAAGACACCCAAAGGTATTCCGTACGGAGTATGGTGAGTTCATAGAAGATTTAATTTTTTGTCACAAGTTAGCGGAAAATGACACTTTGTGAAAAAAAACTATTAAAATCAATTTCCGCTAACTTGTGACAAAAAAATAAAAACTTCTATGAACTCACCATACTCCTAACGGAATACCTTGGGGTGTCTTCTTTCTAAAATGGGGTCATTAGTGGGGTTCCTATACTGCCCTGGCATTTTAGGGGCCCTAAACCGTGAGGAGTAGTCTTGAAACAAAAATGACCTGTGAAATCCTAAAGGTACTCATTGGACTTTGGGCCCCTTAGTGCAGTTAGGGTGCAAAAAAGTGCCACACATGTGGTATCGCCGTACTCGGGAGAAGTAGTACAATGTGTTTTGGGGTGTATTTTTACACATACCCATGCTGGGTGGGAGAAATACCTCTGTAAATGACAATCTTTTGATTTTTTTACACACAATTGTCCATTTACAGAGGTATTTCTCCCACCCAGCATGGGTATGTGTAAAAATACACCCCAAAACACATTGTACTACTTCTCCCGAGTATGGCGATACCACATGTGTGGCACTTTTTTGCACCCTAACTGCGCTAAAGGGCCCAAAGTCCAATGAGTACCTTTAGGATTTCACAGGTCATTTTGAGAAATTTCGTTTCAAGACTACTCCTCACGGTTTAGGGCCCCTAAAATGCCAGGGCAGTATAGGAACCCCACAAATGACCCCATTTTAGAAAGAAGACACCCCAAGGTATTCCGTTAGGAGTATGGTGAGTTCATAGAAGATTTTATTTTTTGTCAAAAGTTAGCGGAAATTGATTTTAATTGTGTTTTTTCACAAAGTGTCATTTTCCGCTAACTTTTGACAAAAAATAAAATCTTCTATGAACTCACCATACTACTAACGGAATTCCTTGGGGTGTCTTCTTTCTAAAATGGGGTCATTTGTGGGGTTCCTATACTGCCCTGGCATTTTAGGGGCCATAAACCGTGAGGAGTAGTCTTGAAACGAAATTTCTCAAAATGACCTGTGAAATCCTAAAGGTACTCATTGGACTTTGGGCCCTTTAGCGCAGTTAGGGTGCAAAAAAGTGCCACACATGTGGTATCGCCGTACTCAGGAGAAGTAGTATAATGTGTTTTGTGGTGTATTTTTACACATACCCATGCTGAGTGGGAGAAATATCTCTGTAAATGGACAATTGTGTGTAAAAAAAATTAACAAATTGTCATTTACAGAGATATTTCTCCCACCCAGCATGGGTATGTGTAAAAATACACCCCAAAACACATTATACTACTTCTCCTGAGTACGTCAATACCACATGTGTGGCACTTTTTTGCAGCCTAACTGCGCTAAGGGGTCCAAAGTCCAATGAGCACCTTTAGGCTTTACAGGGGTGCTTACAATTTAGCACCCCCCAAAATGTCAGGACAGTAAACACACCCCACAAATGACCCCATTTTGGAAAGTAGACCCTTCAAGGTATTCAGAGAGGGGCATGGTGAGTCCGTGGCAGATTTCATTTTTTTTTGTCGCAAGTTAGAAGAAATGGAAACTTTTTTTTTTTTTTTTTTTCCTCACAAAGTGTCATTTTCCGCTTACTTGTGACAAAAAATAATATCTTCTATGAACTCACTATGCCTCTCAGTGAATACTTTGGGATGTCTTCTTTCCAAAATGGGGTCATTTGGGGGGTATTTATACTATCCTGGAATTCTAGCCCCTCATGAAACATGACAGGGGGTCAGAAAAGTCAGAGATGCTTGAAAATGGGAAAATTCACTTTTTGCACCATAGTTTGTAAACGCTATAACTTTTACCCAAACCAATAAATATACACTGAATGGGTTTTTTTTATCAAAAACATGTTTGTCCACATTTTTCGCGCTGCATGTATACAGAAATTTTACTTTATTTGAAAAATGTCAGCACAGAAAGTTAAAAAAAATCATTTTTTTGCCAAAATTCATGTCTTTTTTGATGAATATAATAAAAAGTAAAAATCGCAGGAGCAATCAAATAGCACTAAAAGAAAGCTTTATTAGTGACAAGAAAAGGAGCCAAAATTCATTTAGGTGGTAGGTTGTATGAGCGAGCAATAAACCGTGAAAGCTGCAGTGGTCTGAATGGAAAAAAAGTGGCCGGTCCTTAAGGGGTAGAAAGCCCTAGGTCCTCAAGTGGTTAAAGGAGTAAGAAAATCCATGCATGTTCCTGATCTCAACCCGTATGAGTGTTACCTTGATACAGGATTGTTTGAGCCTCCATTTGCTCCATGGGAGATTGGGGCTTTGACTGAGGAGTTCAATACTGATTGGAAGGCGTTTTGCGATTTTTACATCGCAGAAAGTGAAGAGATTCTTAATGCTTGTATTAATTCTGTGTACTCTTTGATTGAATCTGGTGAGTGTGACGAGTGTTTTGTGGATCCGGTGATTTGTGTGTGGCAGACGATTTTGTATGAATTGCACACACACCAACCAATTGACTCCAATAAAGAGACAACATTGTCGGATGATTGTTCCTGCCTTTCTGAGGTAAAGCAAGCGAGTTTGGACTCTGTGCGATCTGAAATAAAATGAGTGTCTTCATGTATTTACATTAGTTGAGAATGAATGTGCTACTGTTGTGGACACCAGTGTGAATTCTGAAAGATTCTTTCCCATGGCAACTGCTTGTGTGGAGTTTGAATCCGTGCGATCTAATGCCTTTTTCTCAGGTGTTCCTGCAAAGTATGATCAACATGAATGTGTCAGTTTTGTTAAAGATATATGGGAGCCCTTGTCAAATAAAAACAGATCTTTTTCTCCCAGTAATTCTTTAAGATCTTCCATCTATGATCCTGCTATGGGGAAAATGCCTAAACTATGCAACCTCAAGAGTAATGTTAGTATGACTAATAAAGTTCCTCATGTTGTTGTCGCAACTTCTTCTGCAAATAAATCTATGCCTTACTCTGTTCACATGAGGAAGGGGATTTCCCCGAAACATGTCGTGTTTTGCTACTATTTGATAAACGCAAGTTTATACGCCATTTGAGTGCCTCCTTCATTCAATATAGTATATATTTACATTGTGAAGTGGTGACTCACAGAGGGATTGTGCACCGGCAAACCAGGTGTCATACCTGGTGTAGGAGCCCAGCTCAGCAACCCCCTTGCTGTCGCTTACTCTGTTCACACCTGTGAAAGCACATTGTCAGATGAAAATTGTTCCAATGTTTCTGTCCTGGGCAATTTACAATTTGCTCCACAGATTTCGGAGGCTTGCGCTTTAGAAGCTTCAGTTTCACAACCTAAAACGATCTTAGATTCACAAATTTTGCATTCTGACTCCTCGGATACGACATTGTTAGCCGAGTCTAAGGGTGAGACAGCGCTCTGGTTTTGCGAATCTGATACTGAGGGATCTTTGCTTTGTCTGGGGAATGTTTCTGTGAGCCTGCCCTGTACCATGAATGAAACTGTGATGTCCACTCGCATGGACATTTGTGAGTCCCTTTCTTGTTCTGAAAAGGGTGCTGACTTTGTGCTGACTTTCCACCCTGTACTCTTGATGAATCAATGTTGCCTTGCATAAAATCTCCTGCAGTGATCCCAGAGGCTCGTCTAGGTATTGCAACTCTTCTCACCTGTTTTTCTGCCATTTCGGAACTGCAGTCTGGTTTGACTGCTATGTAGGATTCTGCGTGCAGTGAAATTGGAGTCAGGTAGTCAGTGTTTGTTCCAGTAGATATTCCTGTGCATCCTGTACATGAAGATGAAATTCAGTCTCAGCGGATTGTAGAACCATCCCTGGGACATCTGCCCTGTCCACAGAGTGTATTTGATGTTTTGCCCTGTAACATGGATAGTTCAGAATCCTTGATTACTTTGTCAGAAAACTTGGGAAATGATGCTCCTGAGGTTTTGCTTGATGTTCTGGAGGTCTCCGAGTTCCTCCCAAAGGGTGCAGAACTTTTAGGAGATGCCTCCTGCCCCCCAGGTCCTTCTGAGGTATTGCCCACTTCAGTAGGCATTGCTGTTATGCTGACTAATTTTGCAGCTCTTGTGGAGCTTCAGTCATGCGTAGTCAATGATGAGTTTTTGCTAGATACTATTACAGTCACTGAGACTTCTAAGTCTGAGTCCAAGTCTTCTTTTGAAAGACCAGTACTTGTGACCACTACTCGTGATGATTTTCTGCCCGGTCCTGGTTTTGGTCTTGTCGTGACTGACTCTGAGGTTTGCAGTTCCTCGACGTGTCCAGAAGTTTCTCTTGCACTAGTGTACCCAGATGCACTCTGTGAGCCAGAATGCCCAAGTGTGTCTCGGTTGCCAGCATGCTCAGATGCTTCCTCTGTGGAGACATGTTCTGATATTGCCTGCCTGTCTGCATGCCCAGAATTGGTTCCTGAAAGCCCTGATCTTGATGGTTGTCCTGGAAATCCTGAATCCGGATTGGTCATGGGTTCCATAGGGGTTCTTGATAGTTCTCCATGTGAACCTAAAGAGCATTCTGGTCTCTTGGAATCTCTGCGGAGCTTCAAAGTGTTCTGGGAGATTCTGAGAGAGATTTATCTTGGTAAACTGGATTGGATCAACAGTGGCTTCTGTGTTGGTAGGGACACTTCTAATGGGTATTGTGGGAGGTTTGGTATTTTTGGACGGTGCCTGGAAGGTGGTGGGTATTGCTCAGAGAGTTTCGATGGGTTCTTCTCTGGTACTCACAGTTCTGATGGGTGTCACGCTAAAGCTTGTAGTACTGATGGGCATGTTTCGGTGGGTCCTGCCTCAGATGAGTTTGGTTTCAGGGGGATTGATTCTGCAATTGGGCCTTGTCGGGCTGCCCCGACCTTCATGAGTGTTCAGCCAGACTGTTTTGTTGGAAATATCAGTTTTGAGGGACGTCTGGAAGCCGTCCCTAGAGGAGGGGGGGGGGTGTACTGTAATGATCTGCTCTGCTGTCTGCACAGGCAGGCAGCTTTTTGACCATTTTTCAGGTTTGTATGCTGCAGGTCCCTGGAAAAGAGACCTGTTTTCATTCTGCAAGTTTCAGACTTGCTGTTCTGGTGAGAGATTTGCATCCACTTGTCCGATTGTTTATTATCTGTATTGCTTTGTTCTGTCTCATCTGTTGCGATTGCACTTGCTCCAACGGCTGCTGCCAGTGAATCACTCTGTCTGTTTGGATCGCATTCGCCCTAGCGCTAGAGGCGGAGGATCTCTCTGTATTCTGTCTTGGAGGGTAAGCCAGAGCTGCGGTTGCTACTGGTTACTCCTTCTGTCTCTCTTGTCTGGAACGAACGCTTGCTGTTGTCTGGGTGAAGCAACCGATTAGCAAGCGTTCGCGTTCTCTGTTTGTTTTCGTTTTTCGTGTTTCATTTGTTAGTCAGGGTTAGTACACTTTGTCCCTTTTGCGCTTAACGTGCGGTGACCTGCCTTGCACGCGCTTTGTCGCTATTGCGCTTAACATGTGGTGACCGTGTGTAGCTAGTCCTGTCTGCTCCTTCGTGTTGGATTACAGTTTGTTATTTGTTCTGTCTTTATTCTTCCTATGCTCTGTCTTTACTCAATCTTGTATCTCTATTAGCAATCGCCATTCTTGCGAGTGCTTTCCCACTTAGTCTTCGCTGTTGTGTGTTCACCGTCGCCCGGCGGCGCCTAGATTGGTGGACATACATACATTCTGTCTCTGTGCTCACTCTCTCTCTCTCTCTCTCTCTCAAGAGAGAGAGAGGCTATCTTGCCCTGTGTGGCTTCACTTCGTGCAATTCCTAAATGGCATCTGTGGCAGTGCAGAGGGTTTATTCCTCTGCACTCCACAGCTCCATCTGCCGGTTGGAATTCCTCTCTACTGGTGCATTTGCACCAAAGCTGGGTTCTCTTTTCCAAGCGTTTGTGGAGGGTTTCCGCAGTGTCAGAGCACATATTGTGCGCTGACCACGGAGTTAATTCCGCATTCGTGACAGTTTGCTTAGGGATTTGTAGGATGTCAAAAGCAACCTCACATACATTGGCCAGGAATTGAACCCAGGTCAACTGCTTTGAAGGCAGCTATGCTCACCACTATACCACCAACACCACATGCTGAAGCCAGCCTAGCATGTACCATTGTGATATACCCAAGAGAAATATGAGCTTGCTTAGGGATTTGTAGGATGTCAAAAGCAACCTCACATACATTGGCCAGGGATTGAACCCAGGTCACCTGCTTTGAAGGCAGCTAAGCTCACCACTTTACCACCAACACTACATGCTGAAGCCAGCCTAGCATGTACCATTGTGATATACCCAAGAGAAAAATGAGCTTGCTTAGGGATTTGTAGGATGTCAAAAGCAACCTCACATACATTGGCCAGGAATTGAACCCAGGTCAACTGTTTTAAAAGCAGCTATGCTCACCACTATACCACCAACACTACATGCTGAAGCCAGCCTAGCATGTACCATTGTGATATACCCAAGAGAAAAATGAGTTTGCTAAGGGATTTGTAGGGTGTCAAAAGCAACCTCACATACATTGGCCAGGAATTGAACCCAGGTCAACTGCTTTGAAGGCAGCTATGCTCAACACTATACCACCAACACTACATGCTGAAGCCATCCTAGCATGTACCATTGTGATATACCCAAGAGAAAAATGAGCTTGCTTAGGGATTTGTAGGATGTCAACAGCAACCTCACATACATTGGCCAGGGATTGAACCCAGGTAAACTGCTTTGAAGGCAGCTATGGTTTTAATAAATGGATTTCCCACTCACTCACTCACTCACTCACTTACTCACAATCCTAGCACATCTTTTTAGTGTAAGGGCCAACAGATTTAGAATACTTTGGATAGACTGTTTAAGTCGGCTCCAATACTAACACTGAGGAAAAGGGAGAAACCGCTTGCCCCATGAATTGGCACCACTCATATGTGGGGTCAAAATATAACAATCTTTTTTATGAAAACATATTGTGGCTGACTCACTAAACCATGTGAAGCGTTTTGCGCACGTTAGAACGCACATAACGTTTTCACGCGCAAACGCAAATTTTTGCTCCCTAATAATTCGCTTTGCGCGCGCAAAATGCTGCCGCTATGAGTTACCATGGTTTAGTGAATCAACCTCATTGTCATACTCAGGCATATTATATCTTCAGATGAAAACATAATTAAAACACCCTTAAATGACCACCATTGCGAAAAACTTACACATTTTAAATACATATAAATACATACAGATAGGAAGTACTTTTTTCCCACATTAAATGAGCCATACTTTTCTCCCATCATGCTGTCACTTATAGTAGGTAGTAGAAATCTGACAGAACTGAAAGGTTTTGGTCTACTCCATGAATTCACAGCATGGCCTTTTTTTTTTTATAAAGATACCCCTTGTAAAGGATTTTCCAGAGGCCGCTGGAGAGTTACGTGGAAGGTGCACTCCTCTTGCGCAGACTGTCCACAACTGGAGGAAGTTACAGGACCCGGTACCGGAACCGCAGGCAGCTGAAGACGCCGGCGTGGGAGCGATCCATGCCAATGGAGGAAGCCCCAGGTATGTATAAATCTTTTATCGTATTTGATCTTTGGTTTCGTTTAAGGGGCTCTTAGTGTCTGTGTTTTTAGGGGTTTTTTTGTGAGTGTTTTTTTTTTATTAAAGTTCCTCAGATTCCCTTGAATACAACACAACCCTTTTATAATGTACTTTGCCAGACTGATATGCACACTACTAACCAGTAGAAATGTACTCAATATCTATCAGATAAAGGCTTGAGCTATCTTTGGAAGATGTCTACAGAATCATAATTATTCACCAGTTCTAGTGAATAATACGGTCATGTTCAGGTGATCATTTTCTGATGCCGTGGTGTAGTTTATTTTAGAGGATTTGTGATTACTCACCTCTATTGCTGAAGTCACTTCTAGGGATACATTAAACATAAGACCAAGAATTGCAGTCAAAATATCCTTGTATCTTTCATTTTTGTTGGGGGAGCAGCACTCACTCTAGTGGGAGACATTGAAATATATTCATCAATGGTATTATCATAACAGTGTTACCAAAGTCAGTGAAATCTGGTTAACATGCTAAAAACATAAAAGCAAAATAAGATCCAAGTATCACTGTATAAAAAACAAAAGGCAAAGCTAGGAGCCTCTAAGTTCAAAGTATGTTAGAAATCAGGAATAGGTGAACAGCATCTTAAAACTATTAACAAAACCAGGTTACCACCATTATATGTGAGTGTGGAGAAATGATACCCATGACCACTTGGGCTTGTTGGGTCTTTTTTTTTTGTTGTTTAGTTTTTTTTGTGAGCCCGTCCAAGGTAGGGAATTTGACACCCAGTACTGATTATTTGGGAGGGTTGACGAGTAGAGCTGTCGGTGAATGGTTTCCGACCGTTCTCCAGGTCGCTATGACCCTTGATAGTACGGCTGTACTGGGCCAGCGGTGCGTGTCTTTGATCGCGCGCCTGTTGCTGGGCACTTTCTGTGCATGTGCGTGACATCATGAGTGATGTCACGCTCATGCGCAGAGAGTGCCTGGCAACAGGCGCGCGATCAAGGACGCACACCGTTGGCCCAGTGCAGCCATACTACTAAGGGTCATAGCGACCCGGAAGTAGTACGGCCACATGGAGATTCACTGGCGAACTGTTCGCTCACATGTCTATTGACGAGTTGGGGCGCCCAGCGTGTTGCTGCAAATTTTGGGGGATTTTTGGGGAAAAGGAGTTGTTAGGATGTGGACGGAGCTAACCATTATGGTTAGCAGGTCCAAAGCAGTGGCATACCTAAGGAATTTGACACTAGGTTACCACCATTATATGTCTGTGAAGGATTGCGGAAAAGCCGCCGCGTGCTCTGACGGCGCGGCGGCTAGTTCCGCGTTCAGCACGGCGGTTTCTGCGCGGCAACATGTGTCTGATGTGGTTCAGCCTTCCTGTGCACATAGGCTGAGGAATACGCGTGCGCGCAGAGAGGCAGAAGCTTTATGGGAAGCAGAAAGGCGTCAGCTGATTCTACTGGTCAGCTGATCCCAGAACGAACGGCGGTTGGCTGAAGGGGACTGGGCGGCGCTGATCTGCGCTGCACTATATAGCTGCTTGTCCTTCAGTCTCACGTTGTCTGCCGTTGCGAATGCTTATGTGTTGGCACACAGACCACAGTCAGATCCTACAGTGTGTTAAGAGCCAGGTGGACCTGGGGATTCACACTGAGCTAGATTACTCTTGTGGCTTTACTGTTATGCTTTAGACCAGTTCCAGGGTGTTGTGACTACGGACCTCACACCCAAGACTAGGATACTGTGTCAGTTCTATGTTATGCTTTAGACCAGTTCCAGGGTGTTGTGACTACGGACCTTACACCCAAGACTAGGATACTGTGTCAGTTCTATGTTATGCTTTAGACCAGTTCCAGGGTGTTGTGACTACGGACCTCACACCCAAGACTAGGATACTGTGTCAATTATATGTTATGCTCTAGACTAGTTCCGGGGTGTTGTGATCACGGACCTCACACCCAAGACTAGGGTATTCAGTAGGCTAGTTCCAGCGTGTTGTGATCACGGACCTCACACCCAGAGCTAGGATTGTATTGTATATGTATTTGCCTTAGCCCGATTCCAGGGCATAGAGAATAGGCCCTCACACCTAGTTAGGCCAAGTCTGTTCATATTAGCAGCAGGGTTTCCTGCAACCCAGCCTGGGTCCCTCTCCTAGGGAGTCCACAGGCTACAGGAATATTCCCCACAGTCAGGTGAGTATTCCTCAAGTCGCTCAGGCCACCGGGGTCCCTGGTGGTCTATGCTCAGAGTTGTACTGTTACACCAAACACTCACATTATACTGGTGTCCAGAGGTTAGATATACCCGGATTATTGGTAATACTGCAGATCATCCATAATTTGGTGTATATCTGCATTACGGGTGATTCTGCAGATCACCAGTAATCAGATTCTCTCTGCGTGTTGACACCCATTGTTACAATGTCCAAGGCAGTGGCATACTTAGGGAATGTAACACTAGGTTACCACCATTATATGTGAGTGTGGAGAAATGATACCCATGACCACTTGGGCTTATTGGGTCTTTTTGTTTTTTGTTTAGTTTTTTGTGAGCCCATCCAAGGTAGGGAATTTATTTGACACCCAGTGCTGGTTATTTACAGACAACACCCCCCCCACCCACCCAAAAAAACCCAAACAACTTTTTTTGATGGGAGGGTTGATGAGTTGGGGCACCCAGCGTGTTGCTGCAAATGTTGGGGGATTTTTGGGGAAAAGGAATTGTTAGGATGTGGATGGAGCTAACCATTATAGTTAGCAGGTCCAAGGCAGTGGCATACCTAGGGAATTTAACACTAGGTTACCACCATTCTATGCGAGTGTGGAGAAATGTTACCCATCACCACTTGAGCTTGTTAGTTTTTTTTTGTGAGCGTGTCAAAGAGTTTGGTCCCTCACCGCAGTAAGCGACATTAAAGAGGCAATATGGCTAAATGATGATGTTCCAATGTCCTCATTATCCATTGTGTAATAGGGAGAGCATACATTTCTCTATAGAGCCTGTGTGGAAAAAATAGCTCCAAAAAACATTTTGATCTGCATAACTTAGCTGTTACTGATGGGAAAGCAAAAGCCAGTTCCCCTGTGCCATACCACATGATCTCTCCTAACTGGTCAGCCTTCCCTTCTCTCTTTGCCCACAGACACAACTAATTTGTATCTCAGCACTCACACTTCACAGCAATAAAGCAGAAGAATTATTAGGACGCTAAATAACTTGGTACTATAACTCACAAGGTTTTGGTTATAAGGCAGAAACATTGCCTCTACACCATGACTTCTGCTATGAGCTTTTGTGTTTTCTATTAGGTTTTCGGGCACTTGCATTTGGTAAACCGCACTTCTGTCTTCTACCTCTGGAGGGCAGAATTAGCTGCCTTCAAAGACTGAAGAAGAAATAATCACTTATCTCCTCAATAAAACATAGCTTTAAATATGTTCTACATGTTTAATAAAAACAAAAACATCATATTTCCTGGGACAACTGCTTCATCAAGAAAAGACATCTGCAATCTGTAGTTATATACTACAGTCACACGCACTCCAACAATTTCCAAAATAACAAATAAAATACCCAATAGACAACGTTTACATAAGAAGTCAGGTCATCTAGTCACGTGCACTCAATACAAGATAACAAACACATCCTTTAATAATCAGTCAATTGGTCACATGAAGATCAGATAAGTGATCACGTACACTCCTTTTATCTTGGTTCTTAACCTCCCTGGCAGTATGATTATTTCCAGAGTTTATTGTTTAAAAGCGGTGCAATTTTTTCACAAGCTTTTAGACCCTAAAAATTATACTGCTAGATAGATCTGTGGCAGCTTTGCACATTACACACCTTCCATGGATCCAACTTGGGATTAAAACTCTGAGCTATAGATTTCCGTCCCGAGCCTGACTTTGGCTTACCGCCAAGGAGGTTAATATTTTAGATATACTGATAAGCTGTTTTTGGATATCAACTTCCTGTTGTGTATGACATGAATACGGTATAGGGCCTAAGGGTGCATTCACAGTATGTATATTACATAACTGCGCGCTGCATTGCTGCCTATGAACACTCTGCCCATATAACTGTATGGGCTTGTTTACATCTCTGGGTTTTGATGGATCACGTTATTCAGTGTTTCTGGATAATGTGTGCAATAACGTGCATGTTACATAGCAATTCTTTATGCTATGGAAAAAAAATGATTGTTACAATGTGCAGATTGTGCATTGCATTATAGCCACCTTGTAGTGGGGGTATTATGCAGAGCACATAGTGTGATCTAAGACAGGGAGCACACTGGCCATTGATTTCAATGACCCACTCGAGAACTGCACATTGTTCTCATTTGTTCTCGTTCCGTGTTAGTGTTTTTTTCTGTAATTTTAAATCAGACACCTTTGTACTTTTTCTACGTGTAAAATGTGCTCACAGAGCAAACACAGAGTGCTGGAAACCCTGAAAATGCCCCCAAAACAGGGGGACAAGTGTAGGCTCTGCCTAAGACTACTGTATTAATCAAGAAAGTTTACTTTACTTCCAATGTCCATTTAGGTTCAAGAGGGTTAAAAATAGATACTGCATAGATGTGGTAAGGTATTTGAGAAATGAATAGCTCCCCACTTACCCCACTGGGGGAAAAACACAGACAGTAGTATCTGACTTTCTAGTGTAAAACAAGCTATGATGTGAACACAACAAAAGCAATAAAAAAGCCATTTGCAAACTACTCCAAGGTGTAGCACTTCCTTCAAATTAAGAATAAGAGCACAAAGATCGAAAAAAATCAGCAATCAAAGGCAGATAAGGTAGCGTGCAGGATCAGAGGCAGGACGCACATGCAGTAAGTCAACACATTCTGATTCATGAGAGATGGCAATTAACAGTATGGCATTGTAAGACCCCAGTACATCTGTACTATATAACTTAGGAAGGTAAAATCTGTAAAACTCTGTATCATTTTTAAATGGAATAGGGGGGGGGGGGGTTAAAAGGGGCTTCTATTAAAGGTATGTTCATGGGGGATCCACGTGCCTCCGTCTGTTCCTCTCCTCGTCCACCCCGCCCCATACATAATTGCTCCTTGAAAAATTGACTTCTAGCTAAAGTCAACCTTTCAGACAGGAAAAAGCAGGCTTGCTGTAATTTTCCTGTCTGTAATTTTCTCCTATTAAGAGGTGAGAAAGGGTCAGGGAACAAGGAATGGGATGGTGATATGAGAGAATATCGCCACAAGCCTGCCTCTTCCTGTCCGACAATGTGACTTTAGCCCAAACTCAAAATTTTGAATATATGATTACAGGGACTAGGGGCAGCGAGGAGAGGAATGGACAATGCACGGAGGTATGTGAATCCAGCATGAACATGCTTCTTTGCTTACCTTAGGTAGCTTTATTTCTAGTCAGGTGTGCTTTAAGACACATTACCATAACACTACACCAGCATCTGTATGAAAACTAAAAGTGTTAGAATGATTATTACCTAAAATACATTTCCAGCAATGTCAGACAAAATATATGCTGATACAGACAGAAAGGAAAGAACAAAACAAATTTTCATTTTGCTTCAACGCAGCTAAAAAAAACCCCCAGTTCATTATGTATGTTTTCAAATCGTATAAGACTCAAATTTCTTGGGATGTAATTAACGTGTAGAACTCTTTGCTAATGTTGCAAGCGGTGAGGGGTGATTATTGGAAGAGTTGGAATTGAGTGAGTGCATATTTTAGAACTATGCATGGGGGATCTATGCAGCGGAATAATCAAAGATCTCCCAGGGGTGCAGTCGTTTTTCCAGACTAACCAAACTGTGTTGCCTGCAGCATCTTCAGTAATAATACATGGAGACGAAAAAAATAGCACAGTTTAGGCAGCGGTAGCCAACATGGACAGATATTTTTTGAAGAATGATGTTTTATAATTAATCAGTTATATTCGACCATAACCTTTTTTGGGAATTTAGGTATAGAAACTGGAGCGTGAAACAGCATCACATATTGCATACTGGCACAGAAAGTGGTTTACAGGCTTTTAGTGCTACTGAAACGGAACAGTCAGTCTTACGTATAACAATTTGCTAGAAAGGAACCTGCAGACTGTACTGGCAGAGTGAGCACCTTTCAACATTTCTGGCATCCTGATAAAGCGGACTTGCAATTGTACAGACCCATGCAGGGAAAGCCCTTGCAGAGGTGTTGTAAAGTGACATCAGATATTACTATAGTAAATAAATACACAGAATTTGAACACTGCTGAAACACTTAAATTCTAAGCCTCACCAGCAGTACCAGTTAAAGGGGCCAAAAACAGCTAAACTGGTGGCACAAAGCAATCTTTCCACTAAATCTCCCATTCTTTTGCGATAAAAAAAGAGGGACACTTAACTACGGTACTTCAGGATCTTTAGTACGCATATATACGCCCCTGTATAATTAATGTGTGGATCAGAGACATAGATATGCGTACTGTTTACTTACTTTGCTAATGTAGCGAGCAGTGTGGGGTGATTATTGAAAGAGTTGAGATTGAGTGAGTGCATAGTTTAGAACTATGCATGGGGGATCTATGCAGCGGAATAATCAAAGATCTCCCAGGGGTGCAGTCGTTTTTCCAGACTAACCAAACTGTGTTGCCTGCAGCATCTTCAGTAATAAAACATGGAGATGAAAAAATAGCACAGTTTAGGCAGCGGTAGCCAATATGGACAGATATTTTTTGAGGAGTGATGTGTTATTAATCAGGTATATTTGACCATAACCTTTTTTGTGAATTTAGAGATAGAAACTGAAACAGCATCACATATTGCATACTGGCACAGAAAGTGGTCATACAATAATCCAGACTGTTTATGTAGATAAGCTGAAAATTATTCACACCTCTATTATTATTCTGTACTTGCTAAAATAATCTGCTGCAATGTGTTTTCTTTTGTTTGTTTTGCTTCTATACAATATTTACGTTATAAAACATATTTTTATTACAACAAAGATGGATGAGTAATGGTTAAAAGTATCTGATTCCCCGATGATAAATATATAGGCATTTCCTTTAGACTGTTTGGGCTTTATCAATTCTAGTTTTGCATCCTTAGGCAGATTTGTGTTTATTATTAATGCTTCCTTCAGCAGCCAAGATATTGTACAATTTTTCACTTATCATCCTTGTAGGGTGAATTAGTGGAGTTTCGCGGAGATTTGCGATTTCACAGTCCTTGTTTGTGTTTCCAGAATAAACAGAGAAAATGGAATTGAATCTTGATTTGTATGTTTCTCGTTTTGCAATATCTTATTGTTTAGGTTATATTGCACATTAGACCTCTTTCAACAAGAATCATTAAAGAAGTAAATATTTTTAAGTATAAGAAAGGTACCGCACTTACTATAGCAATCAGACAAGAATCCCAGTATGTCTGTGAACTTGCAATACGACTCCTTATAATGTTGTCTTCACTTAGATTGCCAAAGACACCAATGCATTGTGGGAACACTTCTGTATTCACAGTGTTAAGCTTACTCTGGGAAAAAAAACAAAAACAAACCGTAAGGCAAGAATCACACTTGTACCTGCAGGTATCGCAGACAATTATCTGAACGCGTTTTTCTGTACCATTGTGCGATTAGCAGAGCATTTTGACTAGCTTTTTTTTTACACTAGCCATTGACTTTCATTGAAAACCACAAGCGTTGTGTGGGAAAGTGGCACAGGTTGTATCTTTTTTTTTTTAACGCTATGTGGAATTGCATATGCCTCAAGAAAACACAGCAGCACCATAGACTATCATTATATGCAATTCCACATGCCTTATTTTGGCTGATGGTGTAATGGTTAAGGGCTCTGCCTCTGACACAGGAGACCAGGGTTCGAATCTCAGCTCTGCCTGTTCAGTAAGCCAGCACTAATTCAGTAGGAGACCTTTGGCAAGTCTCCCTTACACTGCTACTGCCAATAGAGCGCACCCTAGTGGCTGCTGCTCTGCTCTGGCGCTTTGAGTCCGCAAGGAGAAAAGCGCAATATAAATGTTATTTGTCTTGTCTTGTCTTATTTTGCCTGCTGCAAAACGCTGTAGATTTGCTCAAGTGTGACCCCTGACTAAATTGGATCTGAGTTCTTGCATAGAACAGACTGAAAAGTTTTCATTCCACATTGAAATGCTGTAGAAATCAGCTGCACTGAGCTGTGTGTATTTACATACAGTTCAGTGTAAGTAGTGTGTTATCAGTAGCTGTGATTCAGCACATGGCACTGGCTGTACAGGAAAAGACAGATGCTTAACCCTTTCTATGCTTTCTGAATTGTAATAAAGATTTTTTCCCCCTAATGGCTATCATACTGTGCCTAATCTTTTAGAACAGAGAGGAAGTACTGAGCTTCGATCCACCTGGGGAGGGTGGAGACTGGACGCACTGGGAATTATGGAGACTACAAGCGAGGAGGAGGTGCTATATTTACATCTATAGAAGAGGAAACTTATGTGGCCAGGCCCTGCATAGGCCACGGGGGAGAGCCCGTATGAAAACTCTGTGCCTGAATTAAAGTCTACCTCATGTGAGTGCAATTTTTTAATAAAGATATTGTTTTTAAACGGAATTATGCTATGTGAGGCTTGTTCTTTGAGGTAATGCAAAGCAAGATTGTCAAGCTTGAAGATTCAATGCTTCACTAACTAAAGTGGCAAAAGTCTGTACCAGGACCCTGAGGCACCGAGGCTCCCAGGATGTGTGCATATTTGGCCAGTCTAGCAGTGGTCAGATTCATCTGGTGAGTCTGTTTTAATCTGGGTGATCCTGGCGGAGGAAAGAAAGAAAACTGGAACTGTTTATCTCATCATGCCCTGTACCATGTATATGGGATAACTAAATATCTTGATGGGACATTTTGCCAATTTTTATGTGAACTTATGGTTTATGTATATGCATATAAACTTTTGTTTTGCGCTTCAACACACTTGTATAAACTACATTGCAAATATCAATCATTTCTTGATCTCTCATTCATTTTTAACTTCTCTCTTTGCCATGCATTGATTCATGAAGGAAGCAATGAAACACACCTGAGTAACCACAAACTCATGTGAAGGGCTATATGTATTGTCATTCCAGGATGTGCCGGCACCCTGAGTATAGCTGAGCAGATCAGACAGCTCAAGCTGGTGCCTGGCTCAAATGAATACTGATCTGTAGCACCGTTCTATACTATAAACAAAATACTGACTATGTAGGGAAGCAGAATGCATTATTTACTTGGGCCTCTGATATGAGCACATTCCTAAAGTGACAGATTCAATTTAAAACAGTTTTCTATTCCCCAAATGTTATTCTTACCAACAGTGAAGAAAATGAGAAGTGCAGCTCTGTTGAAAAGGTCCTGAAATAAGACTTCAATCTGTATATGAATAAAACAGCAAGACGGGCTTAAGAAAGAGTTATAAAAGAGGAAGAAACTGTAGACATGAAATGCTTCTGACACATAACTTACAAACAAATACCTGTCTAGAGGCCAATATATGATATGGCTGAACAGAGACATCTGTTCAACATCATCTGAAAGAGTTTGTGTCTTTCAGCTTACAGCAGCTTGACTGTGTCAAGGTGGACATAATAATAACACACTCTGCTTTTATTAGAACATCAGAATAATTAATGTTCTAATAAGCAGTAAAATGGAAATTGACTGCCATAAGCGCTTTCTCTTACTCCTACTCCTTTTTTTTCTAATTCAGCATACCTAACCCATTTGTCTTTTTAACTGCTTTAAAGTGAAGGCTTATTTTATATGCCTTTTTATTTTAACTTTGTTAAACAGTTTAGGAATAAAATATGCTGCTGACATGAGATGTCTTTCTTTTGTTATCTGAACAAAATAGTATAAAGGGTCTAAGAGTGAATGAGTAGAGGGAATGCAACAGAATGAATGAAGGTCGGGGAGCAGAGGGTTGTATGTTTTGTAGAACCAAAAAATTTGATTCTTGATGGTTACTCGTAACCTCTAACTCTCTGTGAATGAGAGAGGCCAGGAGCCCAATGATGCAGTATCGTCAGACAGAGGGATGTAAGCACAAAAAGTAGAGTTACTGTAACGATCCGCTCAGCTGCCTGCGCAGGCAGGCAGCCTTTTGATCATTGTTCAGGTCTGCATGCTGCAGGACTCTGGAAAGTAGACCTTCTGTCAGTTTTGCAGCTTGTGCTTGCTGAGGAATTTGCATACGTTGTCATGCAAATTGCCTGGCCACATTCATTGGAGGCGTGTACTATAAGTAGTATGTGTGTCCCACAATGCTTCGCTGCTCATAGAGGTTTGTTCCTGCTGGACTCACCTGGAGTGTCAGCCACTGCTATCTTAGTATAGTTAATTCTTGGGGAGTGCTCCTTGCATTCCTAGTTAGTGCAGTCAGTTTGTGTATAATTTGTACTGCCTATTCTGTCTTGTCTTGTCTGTCGCGATTGCGCTGTCACCAGCGGCGGTTGATAGCGAATCGCTCTGTCTTGTTTGGATCTCACTAGCCTCTAGCGGTAGCGGCTGTGGATCCTTCTGATCTGAGTTCCTGGAGTGTAAGCTGGAGCAGCGGTTGCTACCGGCTACCTCATCTGATCTGTCTTGTTTAGATCGCACTAGCCGCTAGCGTTAGCGGCTGTGGATCTTTCTGATCTGTGTTCCTGCTTGGATCACACTTGCTCTGGCGGAAGAGCGGTGGATCCTTTCTGCCTAGTTCCTGTTTCTCGTTTGTCTGTCTTGTCTGATACGGGCGCTTGCTGTAGGCTCGATGAGGTAACCGTTAAGCAAGCGTTCACGTTCTTTGTTTCGTGTTTGTCTGTTGATGGTTAGTTAGGCGTGCTTGTCTCTATTGTGCTTATCACGTGGAGACCGCGCATAACCGCGTGCACTGTTGCGAATGAGTGCGGTGTTCGCGGTTAGCTAGCGTTTATTATTTTCCGTATATTCTCATTGTATTTGCTGTGCCTTTGCTACCCTCGTATTCTATTCTGATCTGCCTTGTGTCACGTCTGGCGATCGCACCTCTCGCGGTCGCGTTCCTATTTCGTATCTGCTGTTGTGTGTGCGCGGTCGCGGGGTGGCGACTAGATTGGCGCACACACATACAACCTATCCCTTTGCTCAATCTCATTCGCAATCGCCTCTCTTGCGATTGCGTTCTGCGCTTCGTACAAATTCCTGTCTGGCATTTGTGGAGGTACAGAGGATTGGTTCCTCTGCACTCCCCAGCGCCATCTGCCGACAGGAATTTTCCCTCTACTGGTGCTTGCACCAAAAGCTGGGTTCTAGTATCTTGACACGCTTGTGGAGGACCTCCGCAGAACACGGAGATATCCCACAATCGTTACAGTTTATTCATGTATAGTAGACAACGCGATTCACGGGTCTTGGCCCACTTCCTCATGTCAATACAAGTGCATGTAAAAGTTTTGGTCAGGAACGTGAGTGCCTAGAAACGTTTAGTGACCAAAAGTTCTACAGGCACTGGTATTGACCTGAGCAAAGACCCGCAAAACGCGTTGTCTACTGTGCATGAATAAACATTACTTTTTCCATTAAGCATGGTTTATTCTTCTGAGAAAGTACAACATTATGATTCTCATATATACATCATCTAGTAGTGTCATATCATCAAGGGCGCCTCCACCAGTGTTTTTTAATATTCGTAGTACCATCATTTGGGTGCATGCTATCTTATTTCCATAGTTTTCTTATTTGAGTGGTTTAATTACAGTATGTGACTTTTTTGGGGATACATTTGGCCTTCTGGTTTTTCAAACCATGATGTAAACAAAGACCCAATAAGAGTATGACAGTGAAGCCTGTCATAATGTTGGGTTAACCTCTATAGCCAAGTTTGAAAAAACAAAAAGTATAACATTGGCAATATTTTGTGTTCTTTGGACATACGGTATATTGAAACAACAATCTGTGTCTCAGATCCTTGTGACCAAACATCAAGTAAAAATCCTTATCCAGTGTAAATGATACATTTCATGGGTCTTCTTGTAATTGGAACTTTTAGTTACCAGCTGTGACTTCTGCCCGAATCCATCACCTGAAGCCCTGTAACCGACGGCTTCTGATGCATAGCCCCGCCCCCTGAATAGATACACATTCTGTTTTCTCTATCTCAATGGAGAAAACAAAATAACATTTTTTTTCAGATAGGTGGGACTACACACCGGAAGGCAGCTAAGAATTCTCACACTTTACTCTGGAATGTAATTTCACTTGCTAACAACTTCTATAGACCAAGAAGTGTATGTGAGCAGAAAATAAATCGGTTACACAAAAAAAAAGCATTTATTGATAAGGTATGAGATATCACCTAGAATAAAACTTAGGAGAAAAATTGAATTGGATATGGCCCTATGTTTGTGAGGGAATACTATGCCAGCTGCAGCTAAATTACTGACGTGAGATCAGCTGTTTAGTGAGAAAAAATTCTACCTGCATGTATTTTTTCAACACAAGCTCTATGGAGAAATTAATTATGGAATATTAGAATAACATACATTTCACAATAGTGCCCCTTTAATAGCATCTTAGCCACAAATGTTTCTAAGTTTTAGTAAGTCAGTTTTTCTGTATCTTTTATTCACACTTAACAATAAACTTTATACTGATTCCTCAGTCACAGGAATGCATCTTCTTCTCACCTCATATTATTAAAGATTCCTCACAAATCATATGCTACTAGAATGGTAAACATTGTTCATGATTAAGGACTAATGACATCGCACTTGTAGACAGCATGGTAGTCTGATTCTGACACTCTCAAACATAACATCTTTCTATTAAATGTGCATAATCTGGCTATGCAGGCTGTCTTGCACATGTTTTGAAACTTTATAGAGAAGCAAATAATATTTTGTGGCCTATTGACATATAAGCAAATAATGAACTCTGCACAGCTCCACTATAAATCCCCAGGCTGGCGAAACCAGACTTTTTATGACATAAGCTACAGTGGGAGGTGAAAGTTTGGGCAACCTTGTTCATCGTCATAATTTTCCTGTATAAATCCTTGTTTGTTACGATAAAAAATGTCAGTTGAAGAGAAACTCCGACCAAGAATTAAACTTTATCCCAATCAATAACTGATACCCCCTTTTACATGAGAAATCTATTCCTTTTCACAAGCAGACCATTAGGGGGTGCTGTATGACTGATATTGTGGTGAAACCCCTCCCACAAGAAACAAGAAAAGTACGTACTCTTGGCAGTTTCCT
Organism: Hyperolius riggenbachi; assembly: GCF_040937935.1. Lineage (NCBI taxonomy): Eukaryota > Metazoa > Chordata > Amphibia > Anura > Hyperoliidae > Hyperolius > Hyperolius riggenbachi. Next base: position 264,841,846 of record NC_090651.1, on the reverse strand, counting down.
GTCTGTGAACCTTGCTGCATTGTGGGAAATAGCTGTTTACAACTGCCATAGAAGCATGCAGCAGCTACATCATCTGCCAACAGTAAAAATGTCACCATGTAATAAATGTCAGAATGTAAATCAGGGATTTAAAAGATTTTACAATGGGCAAACACTGACTAGATCATTTATACATAATTATTGTAAAAATGAAGCCCTTTTTGTATTACATTATATTCACTGGAGTTCCTCTTTAAATATATCATATAGGAGACACACACAGCGATATTTGAGAAGTGAAAACCAATGTTAGTACCTGCTAACGTTGTTTTGAACAATCCTTCAGGGCAAAGGTGAGACGGCGATCCTCCCAGGAACAGGAACAGAAAGCACTTCCCCTATAAAAAGTCACATGGTTAGTCAGTCCACCCTCAGTGCGTTTAGCCAAGTACCGACAGGTGAACATTCCACTAACCCATAACCGTGCAACTATCAGACACAGACAATTAACACTCGGGTGGGATCGTTGCCCTGAAGGATTGTTCAAAACAACGTTAGCAGGTACCAACATTGTTTTTTTTCCTACAATCCTTCAGGGCAAAGGTGAGACGATTAACAAGTGATACAACCTCAGGGTGGGACCACTGCTTGGAGAACCTTTCTACCAAATGTCTGGTCGTGTGCAGACATCGCATCAATTCGATAATGACAGATGAACGTAGAAAAGCTTGACCCCATTGCTGCTTTACATATTTGCTCAGGCGAAGCCCCTGCATTATTAGCCCAAGAAGCTGCCATAGCTCTAGTAGAATGAGCTTTAAATGAGGAAGGAGCCTCATTTCCCATAACTCTGTAAGCTTCCATAATAGCTAACTTAATCCAATTAGCTATAGTAGATTTAGAAGCTCTCTGTCCTACAGTTTTTCCTGAAAATAAGACAAATAAGGAATCTGTCTTCCTGACATCTGCAGTTCTGTTCAAGTATTCAAGCAGGCCACTGTACTACCCCTGCTCAACCCTCCCTCGACCCCTCGCTACCCTCCAACTACCGTCCTTTCTCCCTCCTCCCCTTTGCCTCAAAACTCCTTGAGCGTCTGGTTTACAAACGCCTGACCCAGTTCCTCAATGCCAACTCACTGCTAGACCCATTACAATCTGGATTTCGGCCTGCCCACTCAACCGAAACTGCTCTCACCAAAGTGGTCAATGACCTTGCCTTAGCTAAAGCTGAAGGTAAATACTCCATTCTCCTCCTTCTTGACCTTTCAGCAGCTTTTGACACGGTAGATCATCCCCTACTCCTCCAGTTCCTCCAGTCCATGGGCATTCACGATCTTGCCCTGTCCTGGCTTTCATCCTACCTCTCCAACCGCTCCTTCACGACCGCCTTCAATGAGTCCTCATCCACCCCAACCACCTCTCGGTGGAAGTCCCCCAAGGTTCGGTCCTTGGCCCCCTACTGTTCACCCTATACACATCCTCCATTGGCAAAGTTATCTCCTCCATGGGTTTTAACTATCATCTGTATGCAGATGACACCCAGATCTACCTCCACACCCCTGACATATCTACCACTACCATGGACAAGGTCTCCTCCTGTCTATCAGCCATCTCCTCCTGGATGTCTGCTAGGTTCCTGAAACTAAACCTAGACAAAACGGAATTTATGATCTTCCCACCCCGGACATCAATAAACCTCCCAGATGTGCATGTCACTGTTAACCACACTACCATTCACCCTACCTCTCAAGCCCGCTGTCTGGGTGTCACCCTGGACTCCGCACTCTCCTTCACTCCCCACATCCAACACCTCACAAAGTCCTGCAACTTCCACCTTCGTAACATCTGTAAGATTCGCCCTTTCCTGACCTCTGCCACCACCAAACTCCTTATCCATGCCCTCATAATTTCCCGCCTTGACTACTGCAATGCCCTGCTGTCTGGTCTCCTTATGACCCGAACAGCCCCACTGCAGTCCATCATGAATGCAGCAGCCAGAATTATCCACTGCTCCCATCGCTCCACCATGGCGGATCCCCTCCTTGAATCCCTCCACTAGCTTCCTATCCAGTCCAGAATCAGATTCAAGATACTGTGTCTGACCTACAAATCTGTCCACAAAACCTGTCCAACCTACATTTCCGATCTTACTCAGGTGTACACACCTAGCCGCTCACTCCGCTCTTCCAATGAACTTCGCCTAACCGCACCCCGCATCACCGAGTCCCATGCACGCCTCCAGGACTTCTCAAGAGCTGCTCCAACACTATGGAACTCCCTACCTTCACCCATTAGGGCAGCCCCCTCCAACATCTTCAAGAAAGCCCTCAAAACTCACCTTTTCACTCTGGCCTACTACCCCTCACAAGTGCTCTAAACCCACAGCTGAACTCCGGTCTCCTACCTCTCGTGTCCCTACCTCTCCCTTTAGATTGTAAACCTTTGGGCAGGATCCTCCTCCTTTTGTGTCCAACCTGATCATGCACCTCCATTACAGGGAACCCATGTTAGGCATCTGAGTGAACCTAACTTGCCTAATCTCCATGCTCCATCCAGTGACTGACTAAGCATTACCTTGTACTGATACTGTGCTGCATGATCTGATCTTTCTTGTATTCAGGTATTGTCATTTTGCTGTATGTCGCCCCTAAATATTGTATGTATCCCTATTTATTGTCCAGCGCTGCGTAATATGTTGGCGCTTTATAAATACAATAAATTAATAAGTATTCCAGAACATATCTTCTAACATCTAATGATTCACACAGAAGGTAGGCAAAATAATATCCTGCGACTTGTGAAACCTACACATAACTTTCGGACAAAACTTTGGATCTGTCTGTAACACTAACCTATCCTGAAAATCCTGTAAGTAAGGACTTTTCATAGACAAGGCCTGTAGCTCACTGACCCTTCTGGCTGTAGTGATGGCTACTAAAAAAAAACGTCTTTAGTGTAAGAAATATAAAAGAAATATCACAAAATATCAGACTACGCTAAAAAATTCTTTAATCATGATGAGATATAAATACTGCTGTAAGGATAGCAGTGCTAAGCACTACTGTTTAAATGCATTAAATTGGATATGGAACTATAATAATTCCTTGTGAATGTACAGATTGTAAGATAAAAAAAATGAAATATAGATAAAATGAAAGGAATTTTATTATTAATAAAAGACCAAGGATTAGTGTCCTCCAGGAGTTAGATGAATACTGACCTTGTATTGGTGGTACCAGGCTTAATATAGCTTTATAACAGTGAAATATCAATATTCTTAGAAGTTATATTGATGATAAATTAATCAGTGAATGACCTAGGATGCAAGTCCTATTTGGTTTAGGGACATATTGGTCCTCAAGGCTATATTTCCTCTGTAGCGTGACATTTTGGTCTGCAAAAAATCGTATAAGATTTTTCTGATTGCGGAAAATTCGCATGTAAATTTGTACGCGTTTTTATGCGAATTTTCGTATGCGAAAATTCGCACTAGATAAATATGCATAATCTGCCTAGTAACAGCTTAGTCATGACTGCTGACAACTTCCTGTAACCATGGATCTAATGTGGATTTTTGGGCAAGTAACGCGAAAATTCGCATTGCCTATACAAAGCATTGTACGCGAATCGTATGCGATGTTTGAAAAAAATATACAGGACCTCAGATTTTTTCACGCGTACAGACGCCAACGGAAATTCACATTGAATGGAAACAGCCCCATTCACCACCATTAGTTGCAAAGTGGAAACCTAGCCCAAGTGTTGATATCAATACTCCTTCGTAGCTCGGTGTTAGCTAAATTCCAGTCCTTAGTGTTGTAATCCTAATTTAACCTATTTTGGTTCCTGGACGTAGTTTCTACGTCCAGGAACCATGCGCGCTACCGCGCGCTCCCGCGGCCGATCGTGCGCGTGCACGCGCACTCCCGGCCGCGTATTCGGTAGCCAAGGAATCAATGTATCGGGCTATGGAGCCCGATCACTGATTCCTCTCCCCCGCTGAAAAAGCGACAGCTTCTCTCGGAAGCTGCGCCTTTTCTGGCCGTTCCCTTCCCGATGTGTCACTCTAAGCGCGTGCTACGCTTAGAGTGACGTCATGTAAACAAACTCATGGCCGCCATCTTGTGGCCAAAAAGTAATACTACACCTGAAAAAAAAAAAAAGAATTAACACACATTTACATTATAAATCTATTGTTTACCTCCCACCCTCCCAAAAGTACCCAAATAAAATGTTTACTATAAAAAAAAAAATCCATTACAATAAAAAAAAAAAACATGTAAATATTTACCTAAGGGTCTAAACTTTTTAAATATCAATGTAAAGATGAAATATTTCTATATTTTTTTTATTTTAAACTTGTAAATAGTGATAGATGCAAAACGGAAAAAATGCACCTTTATTTCCAAATAAAATATTGTCGCCATACATGGTTATAGGGACATAATTTAACGGTGTAATAACCGGGACATATGGGCAAATACAATACGTGAGTTTTAATTATGGAGGCATGTATTATTTTAAAACTATAATGGCTGAAAACTGAGAAATAATGAATTTTTCCATTTTTTTCTTATTCTTCCTGTTTAAATGCATTTACAGTAAAGTGGCTTTTAGCTAAATGTACCCCCCAAAGAAAGCCTAATTGGTGGCGGAAAAAACAAGATATAGATCAGTGCATTGTGATAAGTAGTGATAAAGTTATAGGCTAATGAATGGGAGGTGAACATTTCTCACGTGAAAACGACGGAACCTGAATGGGTTAATTTGTAATGCTGGACTAGAAATGCTTTTTGTAGCAAGACATTATATTTATAAAAATGAACAGGTGTACGCCTTAATAAAAATAATTTACTAAAAGACCAGGGATCAGTGTAATCCTCAAAAAAGCAGCATAATATTCAAAGTGCATATATAACTAATAGCCAATAAATCCTCATAGAAATGCTAACGTTGCTGAATAGCATTTGAGGTGACCCAGCACCAGTGTCCCTCCACTCGCATGACAAAGAATGGAAATGCAGGTGTTACTCTTGGGTAGTGAAAGTTGTACCAGGGATGTCCCTGAGCAAATATACTTACGGTCCCTCCAACCTGGTATGTGATAGGATCTTCTGCGGGAGCTGCTCTATCTCACTCGCCCCGGCCGGCGGCTGAGTGAGAGAATCAAGACGTGCTGATAGATTAGCTACGTCGGGCGGAAGAGCCCGGCTCCTCTTGCAACAGCACTGTCCTCCAATGGATGGTGACATGGAGCTCCGTCCACGATGCGACTATTGTGCCGCTCGGCTCCATAGACACGCCTCCACCCACGTGATGTGTGACGTCACAGGTGTTGAGCCTATTGCTGACGTGTTTCGGGAGGTCCGAAATTTAAAAGAATTGTCCTTTAGCGGCTCAAAAGGACCTTTGGACAGTCCCTTTAACACCACCGATAAATCCCAAGGAGAAACGTATGATTTGTAAACTGGCAGTTTCCTAGAAAGAGCCTTCAGAAATATCACTATCAAAGGAGAGGAAGATAAAAGGATACCTAAAAAAAAGCAGATAAGGCAGCAATCTGCACCTTAAGGAACTTACAGAAATAATTTTTATCCCAACCGTCCTGAAGAAAATCCAGGACTGCTGAGACTGACAAGCTATCAAACTTAGAACCAGATAACCAAAGATGGAAAGTCTTCCAGTATTTCAAATAGCTCCTCCTAGTAACTTCTTTACTGCTACCAATCAGTGTAGAGGCCGCCTTGTTAGATACTCCCAACTTTTTGAGTAAAGTCAATTCAGGATCCAGGCTGACAGATTCAATCTGTCTGGATGTGCATGCCACAGATTCCCTTGCAACAGTAGGTCTGGCCTGCGAGGAAGTCTCCAAGGGTCTTCTGAAACTAACCTCCTGAGAGCTGAAAACCAGCTCCATCTTGGCCACCAAGGTGCAATCAAAAGCATTCAATTTTGACAACCTCTCCATTTGCTGATGACTGTCTGAATAAAATTGAGAGGAGGAAATGCATACAGAAGTGGAAATTTCCACTCCTGAATGAATGCATTCACCCCTAGGCTTTGTTCTCTTGGATTGAGGGAGAAGAAACTCTGAATCTGGGCATTGTCTTCTGTTGCGAACAGATCGATTGACGGTGTTTCCCATTGTTTAGTGATGTCTGCGAACACCTTCCTGTTTAGAGACCATTCTGATGACAGAATCCTGATTCTGCTCAGTTTGTCTGCCTCTATATTGAGTGTCCCCTTGAGATGAACAGCTCTCAAGGATAACACATTCTTTTCTGCCCAAGACAAGATCTCCTCCGCTTCTTCCTGCAACAACAGGGAACTCATGCCTCCCTATTTGTTGATAAACGTTACTGCCGTAACGTTGTCCGACTGGATCAGAACATTGGACTGCAACAGTATCAATTGCGCCTGAAATAAGGCCAGCTTTACTGCCCTTAATTCCCTCCAGTTGGACAACCTCTGAGACTCCAGTTTTGTCCATTTCCCTTGAAAGGCTCTGTGAGCTATATGAGCTCCCCAGTCCCAAGCGCTTGCATCCATGGTAATTACCTTGTCTACAGGCTCCTACCAAAGCCTGTCCTTCACAAGGTTGGATTCCTCCAACCACCACTGCAGAGACAACACAACAGTTTAAGGAATTGTGATCTTGAAATTTAATGTTTGTGGACGACCGTCCCAATTTTGTAGAAGGAAAGTCTGCAACTCCCTGATGTGCGCCAGCGCCCAGGGCACTGCCACAATTGTGGGTGACATTAATCCCAGCACAGACGAAATCATCCTTAGGGAAACTTTGTCTTCCCTCTGTAATTGTTGTACTGCCAAACTTATCTTTAGAATTTTTTTTTTTCTGGAGGAAGGAAAATCATCTGCTTTACTGAATTCGCTAACATGCCGAGAACGGAAGTTTTCTGACTTGGAATCAGAGAGGACTTCTCCAGGTTGATGATCCAACCTAGGGATTGGAGATGTTCCGATACCAGATTTAAATGGTTTTTCAGCTGATCTGCTGAACTTCCGAAAATAAGCAAGTCGTCTAAATACGGAATGATTAAAATCGACTGCTCTCTTAACAGAATCAATGCTTCTCCCAGAATTTTTGTGAACACTCTTGGGGCAGAAGTGATCCCAAACAGGAGGCAAGAAAACTGGTAGTGATCTACCATCCCATTTATTCTTACTGCAAATCTTAGGAATTTTTGCGATTTTTGGTGAAACGGCACATGCCAATATGCATCTCTTAGATCCAGAGATGCCATAAAGGCCCCTGGAAACAGTAGCTCCCTTACTGAAAAGATGGATTCCATCCGAAACTTTTTCTTTTTCATAAATGGATTCAGACTTATGTTCAGAATCTTGCCCGAAACTTGCCCGATGGCTTTTTTACTACAAAAATAGTCAAATACAAACCCTGCTTTTGTTCTTTACCTGGAACAGGATGAATTACATTATGCTTTAGCATGTTTTGCAATATACTCAAAATCTCTAGACCCAAAGTGGGATTTCCTGGGGCCTTTGAGACCACAAATCTTGACGGAGGAGGGAGTGTAATTGTTAACTGGCAACCAAACTTTATTGTCTGGCAAATGAACGGCTCTTTGCCACTTTTGCCCACCTGAGAGAGAAGTATCTTAGCCTTCCCCCCACCTTCTGACACAAGTCATTGGGATTTTGACTGGGTCTCCGGAGCTTTAGATTTAAAGCCCCCTTTCCTGGACTTGTCAAAAGTCCATGTCCTGCCTTTTCTCTGATCTTTAGAGGCATCTTTCTGATCACCCCTTGGCTTACGAATTTTTTTTTGAAAAACTTTCTTTTTATTCGATGTTCTTTCCAAAGCTGAATCCAGCTCTGGTGCAAACAACAATTCTCCTGAAAAAAAGCACAGCACACAGCCTATTTTTGGATGAGAAGTTACCATCCCATGTTTTAAGCCACAAAGCTCTACGAGAAACATTAGAGCAGTGGACCTGGCTGTAAACCTAATTGCTTCAGCAGAAGCATCTGCTAAATATGCAGCAGCTTTAATGAGAATAGCAATAGAATTCAACAATTGCTAAACAGGTGCACCAGCCAGTATGTTAGCTTTGAGCTGATTAATCCACAGCCCCAAAGTTCTGGCCACACATGTAGAGGCAAAAGCTGGACTAAACATAGCTGCACTAGCCTCCAAAGACCTTTTCAAATAAACATCCACCTTTTTATCAAGTGGATCCTTCAGCTTAGTATAATTTATTACAAATAGACAAATCAGCTACCACATCCTTACTCAACTCCAAAAGAGTCATTAATGGCAGCAATCAACGCCTCCGTATCCTCAATACGGAATTTAAACTTTGAAACAGATTCAGATTTTATTTCTCTAGCGTCTGAATCCTCAGAACTAGCTGCAAACTCAGCCTGACTAATATCAACTTCAGTCACAGATACCCAGATACAGCAACCTGAGAAGTAGATGGATTAGCATTCAATAATGAGGATTTAATTAATTCCAATGAAGCATTAATCTCCTCTCTAAAGGATTTCAATGTATCCTGAACAGAGTGATCCAGCTCCTCCCCATAACCCTTTTTATGCACAACTGATAGAGAGTCTTTGCATAGGGCAACATCAGCTTAAAATTGCACAAAGGACATCTTTTATAATTAGGAGGGGGGCTATGCTTATCTGCAGCAGCAGTTTCAGCAGTTTAGCAGCAGCCTGAGTTTTGGCCTGCAAACAAACAAAACAACAAGGCATGTAACTCTGTACAGCTATAGCACATTCAGCCCAGAAAGAAAAACCATTATCTCACCTTCTGGGTGGCCTGGTTGCTCTCAGCGTCTGACGTGTCTCCAAACTGTCACATCCAGCACTGGCTCAAACTCCCTCTGAGCAACAGTGCTAACAGGCCCGCGCAGCCCCCCCTTTAAAACACATCCGGCCTGCCGCGATTGGATGAGGGGCGGACCGGAAGTAATGAGCCGGCTCTACAAATTGCTACATTCGGCATACCCGCCGGAAATTACGCATCCGGACACGGCCAAGCATCCTAATGGCTGCAATGCAATGCTCCGCGCTGCACATGGCAGCCAACTTAACTCTGTCCTGCTCCTCCACCGCAAAGCCACCAAGGGTAAACCCACACCTTCCACGCTTGCTCTCCCTGGAAGCGGGAGAGAAAGGTAGGCAAACCCCAGCAAAAGTTCCAGCCCGGGGTGCACGGCCAGACTGCCTCAGTACTGCAGCCTCAGGCACCCAGAGAGATCCACCTGCAGCCCAGCACACAGGCTTCACCCAGAGGGGAGATGCCGACCTGCCTGGACGCAGGAACAAACAGCATTAAGGGTGGACTAACCATGTGACTTTTTTTATAGGGGAAGTGCCGTCTATTCCTGGGAGGAGCGACGTCTCACCTTTGCCCTGAAGGATTGTAGGAAAAATGAAGTTTATTGGATTTACAGAAAGTGCACAATAATTGTTTAAATAAATGTAGGCAACTATATAAATTTGGGCTCTGTTGTCATTTTATTGATTTCAAAATTTGTAAATCGCAATCGCTTTCTCCAGAATCTGCTGATACTAAGTGGAATTCATGGGTCCCTCAACTTTGACAAGATTCCCAGTCCCTGCACTGGCCACACAGCCCCACAGCCCCACAGCATGATGGAACCACCACCATATTTTATTTTAGGTAGCTGGTGTTTTTCTTATAATGCTATGTTCTTTTTCCTCCATGCATAACACCCCTTGTTATGCCCAAATAACTCAATTTTAGTTTCATCAGTCCACAGCACCTTATTCTAAAATGAAGCTGGCTTGTCCAAATGTGCTTTAGCATACCGCAAACAGCTCTGTTTGTACTGTGGGCAGAGAAAAGGCTTCCTCTGCATCACTCTCGCATACAGCATCTCCTTGTGTAAAGTGTGCCGAAAGGTTGAACGATGCACAGTGACTCCATCTGCAACAAGATGATGTTGTAATCTATGGTGCTGGTCTGTGGTTGGACTCTGACTGTTCTCACCATTCGTCGCTTCTGTTTATCTGAGATTTTTTTTGGTCTGCCACTTCGAGCCTTAACTTGAACTGAGCCCGTGGTCTTCCATTTCCTCAATATGTTCCTAACTGTGGAAACAGACGACTGAATTCTCTGAGACAGCTTTCTGTAACCTTCCTTAAACCATGATGTGAACAATATTTGTCTTCAGGTCATTTGAGAGTTGTTTTGAGACCCCCATGTTGTTACTCTTTGGAGAAAATGAAAAGAGGAGGAAAACTTACAATTGACCCCTTTAAATACTATTTCTCATAATTGGATTCACCTGTGTATGTAGGTCAGGGGTCACTGAGCTTACCAAGCCAATTTGAGTTCCAATAATTAGTTCTAAAGGTTTTGGAATCAATAAAATAACAACAGTGCTCAAATTTATTCACCTGCCTTATTTTATTTAAACAATTATTGCACACTTTCTGTAAATCCAATAAACTTCATTTCACTTCTCAAATATCACTGAGTGTGTCTCTTATATGGTATATTTAACTGACATTTTTTATTATAACAACCAACGATTTATACAGGAAAATCATGACAATTAACAAGGTTGCTCAAACGCAAATGTTCGCATCCCACTGTATGTCCCGTTATTGTCCCTGAAAGCCAAACACACCTCTAGAACTGCTGAAATGAATGATCTATCAGCTTGTTAATTATTTGGAGCCACACTAATCCAACATGCATACAGCATACAGACTGCTGGGTCCTCATCAGTGCATGGCATGGATTAATATGAGGTAGGACTTGAAACACCCAGAGTTACAGATTGCCCAGCAATGGCATGGTGAACTAGAACTCCTAGGAGTGTGTAGGGGCTAAAAAGGACCAAAAATTGCTCCTATTAAAAACACTATGCAAAACCGAAATCTGCCTTGTTGAAAAACAGTACTGTAAAAGGATCATGGAACTACCTTAAGTGCATACACACGTCCAAAATCCAATTTGGATTGGTCAATAATTGACAAATGTTATCACTTCCTTGTAGTATAAGGGCTACCTTTCACCATCTGTTCATAGTATTCAAAATCTGTTGGCCCTCATACTATGTTGAAAGTGATAAAATTGGACAAACAGATTTTGGGGAGGATCATAGACGACGTCACCGATGTCATGCGCAGTCCCGATCCTCCCATAGAGAAGAACGGAGCTGTGCAGGGACGCTGTGGCTATCGCTGGATAGAGGCTTGGTATGTATAGCGGATGGATCGGGGGGGTCGAGGGCGATCAGGGGGTGGGGGACACCTATACTAGCTAGCCTAGTGCGAGCTAAAATTTAGATCAGCCACCAAACCTAATAGATTAATCCTGGGGGGACTCCTGAGGCAGCAAAACTTCTTGAATGGCATGCCCGACAGAGTGTCGGGCATACCGCTAAGGAGGTTAAGCTCCCAAAGAGCAAAAACATAATATAATTAAGGTAAGAAAAGTAATATTAAAATGAAGTTAATCAGGAATAACTTACTTTGAGTTTTGCATGTAAATTTATTTTTTATCAATTAGGTGATAAATAATTCAATTTATGGAAAGTTTTGTGAATAGAGCCCAATGTGTTCATATTATTTAAAATTCCTCTTTATCTAACAATCCCCTTCAACACTATTACCCTATCTAAAATGCCGCTATCCCGCAGCAGAACGCTGTGTTAACCCCCCCCCCCCAAATCCCCAGGGCAATGTTGGGGGAGAGCTTCCTAGTTGAGGCAGAGCTTTGGGCTGTAGCTCTGCCTCTACTCCTGTCAATCGGCGCTGATTGCCGCCTCTCCCTGCCCCTCTCAGCCTTCTTTCACTAAGAGGGGCGGGGGAGAGGCGGCGATTAGTGCTTGATGGAGTCAGAGCTTCAGCTCAAAGTTCTGCCTCCCCGGGCAGAAAAGTCCACGATCAGGAAAGTCGTGGATTTTTGCCCCGGTGTTTGGGGGGCTAAACACTGCATTCTGCCACAGGATAGCGGTGTTTTAGATGGGGTGATAGTGTAGAAGGGGATTGTTAAATAAAAAGATGAATTTTAAGAGGCTTCTGATAAATGTACCACACGCGTGTTCAATTTTTACCCAGTGATGAAAAGAAAATTACTTGGGAGTATTAACAAGGAAATTGACAATCTACCCCGCACCATTACATTTTCATAAAAATTGATCAGAAAAATCCAGCATTTCCAGTCAACTTTTATCAAATAAAAATGGGAAGTCTGATCAGATTTCTTGCTGGAATTATCTGATCGTTTTTATCAAAGTGCTGTAAAATTGGATTATTTTATTTTATCGTGTGTGGCCACCTTTAGTACTTCCCTACGCTGGTATATTTTATATAGTTTGGTTGAAAAAATACATGAATCCATCAAGTATTGTTTTTTTTTCTATATATTACTCTTTTCTTATACAGCAGTAAGTAAAGCTTTAATACTAAATGGTGAATGTATGACTCAGTGAATTATAAGATGTAATAACCATTTTAACAAGTTTAGTTTAAAATAACATTTTCTTTAACAATGTGTAGAGGCTGCCTATATGTGTAGCTGTAACATTCTGCACAGCTTATGCAATCTTGGAGAGATGTGCCCTGCAATCACCAGAGGACAAGATTGTTCCTTGGGCTGAAATATGCTGGAGGGGAGATACAATGAATATGTCTCAGCACTAGTAAAGTCCTTTGAGATTAGATTATATAGATATGCCTTTTAAAATGACATATGAAAAGATTAACATCACACTAGGAGTCTTTAAGGGGTTTATTCTAGCCTCCAATTCAGCACAAGCATCCCCCGAAGAAACAAGGCATGCGGTAATATCTAGATACGCTTAAGAAAAGCAAATTAAATATGCTCACTATTTTAGGCCTATTGTTGGTTTTAGGGGAGACCGAACATAATCTGTTACAAGAATGGTTTCTGTTTAGCAGTAGAAATGAAGAGGCAGCCATCAGATTAATAATATCTACTGTAAGTAGCAGAGGTCAAAGTCATTCTCAGGGTATTTTACCCTGGTACAAAAGTACATCTTATACGTACACTGCCTGTGGATAACAGTATCCATTTATTCATCTGCAAGCCACAGTCTAAGTGACAGAAAAATTACAAAAAATAATAATCATACAAAAAACAAAACAGTTACTAGTAATAAAGTAAATACTCCCCTGTAATAGACACTACTTTATGTCCACATCACTCAGGGAAAACTTGGGAGAAAATGTGAATTAAATAAAAGACCACAGTCTTTTTAAAGGCTTTTAATTGGCATCTAAAAAGGTTAATTTTCACACACAAAAATGAAGATTGCTGAAGAAGATTAAGAAGTATGTTTAGAAACTGGATGTTGTGGAGTACTGGAGGACTAAAATGTTTTTTTTTATTTTATTTTTTGTTTTTACATTTTCTTTAGCCTGCATAATACATTATCCCCATTGTTTCTCGTATTTATCTCTTAGGGTGATCACCAGTATCTAAACAGTGCATCTATCGAGATGAGCACCAAATCAGATCAAGCCCCAGTAATGGAAGAGTTACACATCTTGGCATGAAGGAAAGAGGAAAGCAATATAACAGTAAATACCGCAAATGTAGCAGACAACGAGAGTGGAAAAGGTAAAGGAATCCCTGGTTGGTTTTGGAATAAATGAATGTCACGATATGACTAAACTTAATATGAAAAAGGTCACAAATGTGTTGTTTGGCAGACTTAAGTGCTGAAGGAGTACATATAAATATAAAAAAGGAAGTTTGTATAAAGAACTGGCCAACAAAAAAGCTGAGCTACAGGGGAAAAAAACCCATAAACAAACCTTAGCTTAGACCGTGATGGGGGAATTCAATTTTGCAAAGGAAAATATTGTGAATGCGTTATATACTCACCTGAGGAGAAATTTCACATTACAGGCTATAACATCTTTTATAAACTGGTAAATACTTGGCAAGAGCCTTAGAAGAAAAACAGCCTGCTAACTCATTACAGCAATACGATGCTGAGACATTTAGATAAGATTAGAGACGTTAAGCAAAGTACTAATACATATGGAACAATGATATTTGTTGTTCTCAGTTTGCTTCAAATACAAAAGAAAAGTTCTTACAGACATTGTTATATAATGACTATATACTCTATGGAGAGCCTGGGTTGTAAATGACTGTATAATTATGGTTTAACCTGTTAGCAGCCAAATAAGGTAAAACTTTATTTGGACGCAGAACCATATTTTTTTTGCTGTTGGGGAAGTGTGCTTTCCCCAGCCTGGCAGGGTATGCAGAGCGGCACAGGGAGATTTTTTTTTATAGTTACCTGTTCCGGATGCTAGACCAGCTTCCTCTCTTCATCCACCAGCGGCGATACACTCTCAACATCCTCTTCTGACTTCCCCTCTTCCACCACCGGGTGGCGCTGCACCGCTGACATGATCCTCTGAGTAATAACATGTGATTGGAAGTCAGAAGAGGATGTCGGGAGTGTATCTCTGCTGGTGGATGAAGAGAGGAAGCCGGTCAAGCGTCCGCAACAGGTAACCATATAAAACGCTCCCTGTGCCACTCAACATGTAGGCAAAACTGTCGGTTGAGTTCTGTCGGTTGAGGTTAAAATGAGTGCAGCATCTTCAAGCTAAATAGGTCATTTGAAGATAATAACGGGTTAAAGAAACAGGTTGTTTAAAAATAATTAAAAAATATATAAACTACAACTTGACCTGCTCATTAGAGAAATTCCTGTAGACGGTATTCATGATATTGCTGCTCCTGACATGACGAGTTCAAGAGCCACAAACTACTCAGAAAAAGGGTAGAGTAAGAATAAGCAACACTAAAAGGGGATGGCTTGAAATGTTGAATTCCACATTCCGATAAGTGTCTTTCCATTTTCCACGGATTTCCGACTTCCCAGTTTCTGAGGAATGTTTTATAAAGTTAGTTCTATGTAAAAAAAATTTTTTTTTTTTGAGAGTGTAATCTATTGTGCGTAATCAGCGTTTCTGATTGACAACCTTAGTACACTTCCACATTTACGGATCTCCCAAGTCTTGTGTTTGGCCTAAAATGTCAGCAGTATTCAGATTTCCATGGTAGAATACTCATTCTCTGATTGGTCCAATACTTCTGAGTGTGTGATTGGCCTAAAATTTCCAAGTCTCCATAATGCGGTATTCTGTGGAATTTCCCTTTCCACACTCCGATTTCCACCGCAGTAAGCTGATTTCTAATCAGAAGCTCAAAAATTGGAATTTGAGCGGAATCCGGAAGCTCAAATCTTATGGTGATGTAGAGGATATAGTCAACATTCACCATTCCCCTTTTAAATACTGATCACAGCCTTTACATCACCACAGTGAGTCCCCCCAAAAATACCCACATAAACATATGATGCACATTTATCTCAGTGTAAAATGCACAGAGTCAGCTGCAGTTACAGTAATGGTTTTATTCTAATGGCTTAAAAAAGGAAAATTTAGCAGAGGTTTCAGACCAGTGACTCTCTTCAACGTGTCCTTCAAAAGCATTCCCTGAATGGACGGGCAGGGGCACATTACAACTGCCACAATAGTACTCACATCAGTTACTGGCCAGCATATTTCTATAGTTTCTTTTCAGGCAGTGCTTTTGAAAGAAAAAAAAAAACAAAAAAACTTTGAAAACCCCCAAAGGGGATGTACTAGTCAATGTACAATGGGATTAATATTAGCAAGTAACAGAGGAAAAAAAAATAATTCACAGTGTATTTTACCCTGGGACAAATGCACATCTTATATGTACAACATATGTAAACTGCCTGTACAAAAAAAAAAGGTCACAATAAAATGTAAAACTTAGTTGGATAGCCTTTAGCTTTGATTGCGGCACACATTCGCTGTGGCATTTTAATGAGCTTCCGCAATGTCACAACATTTATTTCCATCCAGAGTTGATTTCATTTTTCACCAATATCTTGTAGTGATGAAGGGAGAGTTGGACTTCTGGGAAAATTCTCCAGCACATGCCAAAGATTGTCAATGGGGTTGAGGTCTGGACTCCGTGGTGGCCGATGTCTCATGCTTCCTGAACTGAACCACTCTTTCCCAGTTTGAGCCCAATTAATTTTATTTTGGCATTATCTTTAACCACCTTAGCGGTATGGACGAGCTCAGCTCGTCCATTACCGCCAGAGGGTGCCGCTCAGGCCCTGCTGGGCCGATTTACATGAAATAAAGAGCAGCACACGCAGCCGGCACTTTGCCAGCCGCGTGTGCTGCCCGATCGCCGCCGCTCTGCGGCGATCCGCCGCGAGCAGCGGCGAAAGAGGGTCCCCCCAGCCGCCTGAGCCCTGCGCAGCCGGAACAAATAGTTCCGGCCAGCGCTAAGGGCTGGATCGGAGGCGGCAGACGTCAGGACGTCGGCTGACGTCCATGACGTCACTCCGCTCGTCGCTATGGCGACGATCTAAGCAAAACAAGGAAGGCCGCTCATTGCGGCCTTCCTTGTTTATTCTGGGCGCCGGAGGCGATCAGAAGAACGCCTCCGGAGCGCCATCTAGTGGGCTTTCATGCAGCCAACTTTCAGTTGGCTGCATGAAATATTTTTTTTTTTATTTAAAAAAAACCCTCATGCAGCTGCCCTGGCGATCTTAATAGAACGCCAGGGTGGTTAAATACTGTATGCCTGTGCCATCAGCGGAGAAGAAATTGCCTGATGACATAACGTGGTCATTCAGATAGTCAGCTGATCTCATTCTTTGGGAAATCATCCATGCAGTAATTATCCAAGGCTCTTACTTGGTCTCTGTGTTAAAGAGGCCCCATAGTGACATATAGTAGAATGTAGTAAATTATTCAGGATTCCCACATTAATTTCCTAGGTTTCAGCATCAGAAACACTTCCTATATCTATATTTTGCTTTAAATTGGTATGTAGCCCTCCACATCCAATGATGTCGCAGCCTAGGCTGTTTAGCTATGTGGAATTCTCTTCACAGAGCATTCTGGATGACCTGGCATTTTTTCTAATGGTTTCATAACAAAGAGTAAACAAACCTTCCACAGAGATGCACCCCCCAGCAGTAAGGATGTTGCCACATGTGTTAAACGTCAACTTGCAAAATGGGAGAGCAAAGAGTATACACTAACTATTGGCAATGTATTGAGTGTTGAGTCTCCTGGGGGGGAGGTGGCTACCATCACTTACAAATGCCCCGCATGCTCAGGAACTTAAAGAGAACCCAAGGCGGTAAAATAACACACACACAAAAAAAACGACACTCCCTGATCCGGGAGGCTAGCAGGTAGCACACATTACTGCTGCTCCATGCAATTGAGAAGTTTCAGTTTGTTTACAAAACAAAAATGTCCACAAGTCCCATCACAGAGCAGAGTGGCGAGGGAGAGGTGGGGAATGGGCGGGGAAGAGGCAGTGTAGGCCCAATGACAGCTAGTGGAGGGGTGTTCTTAGCAGAGGGGGTGTTTTGCAGGAGTGTCTTTCCTGCAAGGGGAAACTGTCTGTCAGCGTTTTCTGTGGGTGACAGCACAGTGCATGGGGGGGGGGGGGGGGGAGCAGAGAGTGGAGCAAGGAAGACACAGAAGCATGTCAGGGAGCAGGGAACATGTCTATGTGTCCCATCTGAGCCCCCCCCCCCCCCTTCCCTGTGCTGTTTCGGGTACATTTTAAACAGCCAACTGTAGTAGTAGAAAGGAAAGCAGAGTCCGGCACTGCAAATTCAAGCATTTATTCCAGTAGTGACATTTGGTGCATAATGTACATACAATGCAGCAATCATTAAAGCAATATATTCCTACTGTTAGGAGTGAGGGTGCTGGTAGTGGGTGCTGGGCACAGTAGCCTGAAGGCTGTTTTGCATGTTGGTGCGTCTTTCAAGGCTGACCCCCTTGGAAGAAACACCATTTTGCACAGGGCAGTTTATAGGCTACACTGCAAGCAGGGCAAGGCTGTAAAAATTACCCCCCGCCCCGGGCTGTAGACTCACAGAACCCATACAAGCCCCTAGTATAGGTAGTCAGGTATGAGTGCACCCAGTATAGGTAGCCAGGCATAGCTGTCCCCAGTATAGGTAGCTACTGGCCAGCTGTAGTTGCCCCCAGTATAGCTAGCTAGCTATAGGTGCTCCTAGTATAGGTTAGCTAGGTATAGGTGCTGCCAGTATAGGTTAGCTAGGTATAGGTGCTGCCAGTATAGGTAGCTACGTATAGGTGCCTTCAGTATAGGTAGGTATAGGTGCAGCCAGTATAGGTAGTTAGGTATAGGTGCCTTCAATATAGGTAGCTAGTAATAGGTACCTTCAGTATAGGTAGCTAGGTATAGGTGCCTTCCGTATATGTAGCTAGGTGTACTAGGTGTAGGTGCAGCCAGTATAGGTCAGCTCAGTATAGGTGCCTTCAGTATAAGTAGCTAGGTATAGGTACCTTCAGTATAGGTAGCTAGGTATATGTGCCTTCAGTATAGGTAGCTAGGTATATGTGCCTTCAGTATAGGTAGCTAGGTATCGATGCCTTCAGTATAGGTAGCTAGGTGTACTAGGTGTAGGTGCAGCCAGAATAGGTCAGCTAGATATAGGTTTTTTCAGTATAGGTGCCTTCGGTATAGGTAGCTAGGTATAGGTGCAGTCAGTATGATAATGGTGATGGTGGAGGGGGGAGCCGCTGCCACACTGAGTCTCAGCAGCATGGAGGCGAGCCCGACTTCACCCTTCCTTCCTCTCCCCAGGGCTTCCCTCCATGCTCCCCCCTCTATGCAGAGCTAGCACAGGGAAGCCTGGTATGCGCAACTCACCTTCCTGCTTGTTCCAATCACGGCTCACTTACCGCTGATCTCCGTCTCTGGGGAGAGGAAGGGGGGGAGAAGTCGGCTTACTTCTGTCTGATATTTATTGTATGTGTGTGTACATACATTTATGGAGTTTTTTAAGCACTAAGCGCCTTACATTTGATAATTTCTAGGCATTCATCGGCCTGAGAAAGTGGGCTAGTGACCACAAAACACATTGTGAGTGCATTTAATAAAATCGTTATTTATTAACGACGTGACTTCTTTACAGTAAGCCACCTCAATTGTTTTTTTGGGGGTTTTCCCCTTTGACTGCTTTTAACTCTTGGGCACCTCTTTCCCCCCGAGTGTTTCCAACTTCCTCCTGAGGGGTGTTTTAATTGATCTTTGGTGGTTCGCCATTATTAGACCTTTTGGTTATCCTTTACCCAGAGCGTGGCCAGGTCCAGCTGGGCTGGACACTTGAGTGGAGTCGGGTTTGTGCATCTCCACCTGCCTACAGTGGTTAGTTGCCCGACTGCAACCTTCCTTTGTGAGTACCCCATTTTTTGCTACCTTATTGCATTTTGTTGTGAATTACTGCACCATCGGGACTTCCGTTGTCTCTGTTTTTTTTCCCTCTCTCACCCTTCACATTTGCACTTGTAGCATATTATGATTTGAGTGTGTGAGTGTGTGAGTGTGTGTGTGTGTGTGTGTGTGTGTGTGCGTGCGTTGCGTGCGTGTGTGTGTGTGTGTGCGTGTGTGTGTGTGTTAAAATGATAATAATGATAATTGATCAGTGAGGTTAGAAGCTCTTGCTGTATACCACTGTTTGTCTCTGACAGCTGGTGCTAATAGTATGCCCATTTCAGATCAAACTAGCTCCAGCAGCCGTATCACGTCTGCACACCCAACTGTTTTATGCTGCCTATCAGCAGCTTTAGGTTGGAAATCCATAATGATGCAAACATAACAGCTCAGTTGTAAAGTTGAGATTTAAATATGCTCCCATAGAAAAGTCAGGGAAATGGTTTTGCCGAACTGCTGTTGCGTGCAGTCGATATAAATCTGGGCTGTTATAGGAAACGGTTATAGCTGCACATCATTTCTATTTTCTGAAAATAAAAACAGCAAGATATCTGTCCTTTCTGCAGACTGCTTTTATGTGTCAGGCGGTTCAGGGAGCTTGTCTCAATTTTGTCTAAATCTTCTCCAATAGTTTAAGCACTGTTTATTCTCAGTACATTCCATGATAAAGCATATTACCTCTGCTCCTGGGTCAGGCTGAAAAGAATGCCCATGGCTTCACCTGCTGTCCCGTCCATCAGTGTCACATAATTCAGAAGACATTTGAACAGCCTATAAAACATAGAAACATATCAGCCAAATTTACTGGAACTTGTAATGTTTAGCGGCATGGCTACAATTTTGTAAAGTACACATATAATCCAAATCTAAAGCAGCAATACATATTTTCTAACTACGTACAACACATTCAGAACCAGTATATATATATATATATATATATATATATATATATATATATATATATATATATATATATATATATATATATAGTGGCTTGCAAAAGTATTCGGCCCCCTTGAAGTTTTCCACATTTTGTCACATTACTGCCACAACACCTGAAAGACCAATACAAACGTGAGAAGTGGAATGAAAATCATACATGATTCCAAACATTTTTTACAAATAAATAACTGCAAAGTGGGGTGTGCGTAATTATTCAATACTTTGTAGAACCACCTTTTGCTGCAATTACAGCTGCCAGTCTTTTAGGGTATGTCTCTACCAGCTTTGCACATCTAGAGACTGAAATCCTTGCCCATTCCTCTTTGCAAAACAGCTCCAGCTCAGTTAGATTAGATGGTCAGCGTTTGTGAACAGCAGTTTTCAGATCTTGCCACAGATTCTTGATTGGATTTAGATCTGGACTTTGACTGGGCCATTCTAACACATCGATATGTTTTGTTTTAAATCATTTCATTGTTGCCCTGGTTTTATGTTTAGGGGCGTTGTCCTGCTGGAAGGTGAACCTCCGCCCCAGTCTCAAGTCTTTTGCAAACTCCAAGAGGTTTTCTACCAAGATTGCCCTGTATTTGGCTCCATCCATCTTCCCATCAACTCTGACCAGCTTCCCTGTCCCTACTGAAGAGAAGCACTCCCAGAGCATGATGCTGCCACCACCTTATTTGACAGTGGGGATGGTGTGTTCAGAGTGATGTGCAGTGTTAGTTTTCCGCCACACAAAGCATTTTGCATTTTGGCCAAAAAGTTCCATTTTGGTCTCATCTGACCAGAGCACCTTCTTCCACATGTTTGCGGTGTCCCCCACATTGCTTGTTGCAAACTGCAAACGGGGCTGTTTTTCTGTTAACAATGGCTTTCCTCTTGTCACTCTTCCATAAAGGCCAGCTTTAATAGTTGTCCTATGGACAGATTCCCCCACCTTAGCTGTAGATCTCTGCAGCTCATGCAGACTCACCATGGGCCTCTTGATTGCATTTCTGATATGCCCTCTCCTGGTTTGGCCTGTGAGTTTAGGTGGACGGCCTTGTCTTGGTAGGCTTACAGTTGTGCCATACTCCTTCCATTTCTGAATGATCGCATGAACAGTGCTCTGTTTGTATGTTCAAGGCTTTGGAAATATTTTTTTTAGAGTAAACCTGCTTTACATTTCTCAATAACTTTGTCCCTGACCTGTCTGGTGTGTTATTTGGACTTCATGGTGTTGTTGCTCCAAATATTATCTTAGACAACCTCTGAGGCCGTCACAGAGCAGCCGTATTTGTACTGACATTAGATTACACACAGGTGCACTCTATTTAGTCATTAGCACTCATCAGGCAATGTCTATGGGCAACTGACTGCACTCAGACCAAACGGGGCTGAATAATTACGCACACCCCAATTTGCAGTTATTTATTTGTAAAAAAAAATGTTTGGAATCATGTATGGTTTTCGTTCCACTTCTCACGTGTACACCACTTTGTATTGGTCTTTCACATAGAATTCCAATAAAATTGATTCATGCTTGTGGCAGTATAATGAAAAAATTTGGAGAACTTCAAGGGGGCCGAATACTTTTGCAAGCCACTGTATATATATATATATATATATATATATATATATATATATATATATATATATATTTGGAAAGGACTGTCTGTTGGGCATGACATAGGCGTAGTGCTTAGCACTGGGTCCCCAGTTCGAATCCCAATATATAATTATAATTATTATTTATATAATATAAATATTATATATATATATATATATATATATTTGGAAAGGACTGTCTGTTGGGCATGACATAGGCGTAGTGCTTAGCACTGGGTCCCCAGTTCGAATCCCAGCATGTCAAGATCTGCAAGGAGTTTGTATGTTCTCGCGTGGGTTTCCTCCGGGTGCTCTAGTTTCCTCCCATATCCCAAGAGCAGACAGACAAGTTAATTGGTTTCCCCCTACATTGGCCCTAGACTAGATACATACACTACATGATACACACATAGACATATTACTATGGGACAAGACAATATACCCTGTACAGCGCTGCGGAAGATGACAGCACTATATAAATAGTAAATAATAATCAAAAGAATAATATCTTTAAAGGGAACCAGAGAGGAACGAGGGGTGAAAAAGGGCAAAGATTTTATACATACCTGGGGCTTCTTCCAGCCCCATAAGCCTGAATCGCTCCCACGCCGCCGTCCTCAGCTTCCTGGATCCGCCGGTACCGGGCCCGTCACTTCCGGCTGACGCGACCAATTGTCCGCATCACAGGGGCTCCCTCCATACATGTACGCATGTGGCTGCGCAGTAAGCAGCCACATGCGTATCTGTATGGGGAGAGCACCCTGTGATGCGGAGAATTGGCCGCGTCCGCCGGCCGACTTGCCGACTCGCGGCAATGACGGGACCCGGTGGCGGCGGATCCAGGCAGCGGAGGACGGCGGCGTGGGAGCGATCCGTGCGTATGGGGCTGGAGTAAGCCCCAGGTATGTATATCTCATCCTCTCTGGTTCCCTTTAAAGGACAACTGAAGTGAGAGGGATATGGAGGATGCCATATTTATTTCCTTTTAAACAACAACAGTTGCCTGGCTGTCCTGCTGATCCTCTGCATCTAATACTTTCAGGCTGCTTTCACAGTGGGACGTTACAGGCGCACGTTAGAGCAGCCTGTAACGCACCCCCACCGCACAGCAATGATAAATCAATGGGCTGTTCACAGTGCCCACGTTGCGTTACACAGTAACGCTTCACGTCAAGATCAACGTACTGCATGCAGTACTTTATACGCGGCTAAGCCTAGACAGCGTTAGACTATTTGCACATGCTCAGTACGGGTGTTTTTTTATTTTAGGGGCGGAGAGGAGGCGGGGAGAGGAGGCGGGGAGAGGCCGCTACGTAGCCAGGCACATGGCTACTTTATATTCACTGCACTTGCAGTGTTTACTCTTTGGAGCGGCCGCTGATTGGCTGGCGGGACCACGTGATGCGGAGAGCTTCGCTTACGTGTTCTCCGCAGCGCCTCCGACAGAGCAACGCGACTCTTGGTAGCGTCCTGCTCCAACACCACCAGGCATTGCGTTAGGGGCACGTTATGTGCCCTATAACGTCCCCTAAACGCAACGTCCTGGTGTGTAAGCAGCCTTAGCCATAGACCCTGAACAAGCATGCAGCAGATCAGGTGTTTCTGACATTATTGTTAGATCTGACAAGATTAGCTGCATGCTTGTTTCTGGTGTTATTCAGACACTACTGCAGCCAAATAGATCAACACGGCTGCCAGGTAACTGGTATTGTTTACAAGGAAATAAATATGACAGCTTCCATATTCTTCTCCCTTTAGTTGTCCTTTAAAGGGAGAAATGTTAAAGGTGAATATCCACTTTTATGTAAAAATAAAAAATAACTTCCACATGCATTACAAAAGTTTCACAGAACATTTGTAAACATTACTTTTGCACGGTCTTTCCTCAGCCAGATCTCACTGGAACTGCACATGGACTGTACACTGTAGAAGACTTTTGACGTAATATATTCCCTGTAGCTATAAGTAATGATAATTGTGTGCATTATAATTCATGCAGAATCATGTGATTAGTGGGATCTGGAGATAAACTTGTAAAGCCGTGATTTGCTAAAGCAGGAAGTTAACACAGCCAATCAGAGTGCTGTAAATCTGTCATCTGATCAAATAATCACATGCTTTTTCGGGAGGTCTATCTTTGGATGGAACAGACAATTCTGTGTTGTTTTGGAGGTGTGTATCAGCTAGCATGATGTTATTAAAGTGTATACAACCACCCTTAATATCACCTGCCAGGATAAAGCTTGATCCTGTGGGTGGCACTGTGGGGAAACAGATATAAGAAAGCAATGGGTACTCTTGATCTGGTGGTGGGGGGGAGGAGGGGGTGAAGTTGCAGGGTGGGATGAAAAACAATGGCACAGAGCATGCTTAAAGTGGCCCCTAGCAGGGGGAGTAATGGAGAAAACAGTGCACTTGGGGGTCACTGTTGTTTGAGGATCTATCACGCCGGATCTTAAAACAAGCTTGGGGGACACTTGTAACCTTGGCCAAGTTCCATCCAGAGTGCATATTCTGCTTTAGGAACAAAGGGCCATATGCAATTCACTTTTTCACCTGAGTTTTCTCCAACGAGAAAAATTTCATTTTCGATTTGAAATAATATTTTAGCACTTTGCAATGGAAAAAGTATCAAAAGGTAAGTAAAAAGTATTATCAAAACTATTTTGAGCATTTTGCTTGCTGGGGGTTTAAAAGTCATTTTATCAACAAGTTTCAAAATATCACCTAAGAGAAAACACAGGTGAAAAATGGAATTGCATATGGACCAAAGGCTTATATGCAATTAACTTTTTCTCCTAAGTCTTCTCCTAGGAGATCATTTTCATCTTCTCTTTAAAATAACTTTTCAGCATTTTACAATTGAAAAAGTACCTAAAAGTTGACGAAAAAGTACTATCAAAATTATTTGGAGAATTTAGTTGCTTGCTGGAGGTTTAAAAGGTATTTTATGACAACGTGTGAAAATATCACCTAGGAGAAAACTCAGGAGAAAAAGTAAATTGCATATGGGCCAAAGACATGAATGCATAAAGCAGCTGTAAAATGACCAGTACTGTACAAACTGCTGTTATGTAGTGTGTGTTGCGCAATTAGCACCACCTGAGGTACTTGGGTGACCCCCACATTATCATAGCATTAACCTCCCTGGCGTTATGGGTAATGCGTACATAAGTACGCATTACCGTTTTTGTTAAAAAAAAGTTTTCCTTTGCTGTAGCTAGCGTACTGCTAGCTACAGCAGTACGCCATGCCGTCCATGTCCGCATCCACCCTACCAATCCCCGCCGGCCATACTTACGCGTCCGAGATCCCGCGAGAAGCGTGACTTCCTATCGTCGCCTCTCCCGTCGCCATGGTGATGATCGGACATGACGTCATCGACGTCATGACATCATGGGGAGCTCCGACCCTTCCCATTGCGCAGCCTGGCGGTGATTCGCCAGGCCGCGCTAGGCGTTTCAGGGGGGACAGCCCCTTTAATTAATTCCTTTTTTTTAATTAATTCCTTTTTTTGTATAGCGCCTTTCTCCTGTCGGACTCAAAGCGCTTGCGAGGCAGCCACAAGAGCGCACTCAGTAGGCAGCAGCAGTGTTAGGGAGTCAGTGTTAGCGGCGCATCGCGGCGGATCGGCGGGTAGCGGCGGCGATCAGACAGAAGACATAGCTAGCGAAGTGCTAGCTACATGTTCTGAAAAAAAAAAAGTAAGTAAAAAGATGCTCCAAGGGCTGAGCAATCCTCCTTGGTGTACATGGACGAGCTGACTACTATCATAATTCTACAGAAATGTTAAGTCCCTCTCGCCCTGAGGTGAATTTTCTGGGTTCCATCATATACAGTACCTAGAGAGAAGAACATAAATATCTATATTTCATAAACCTACACACTGAACCACATACCTCAAGAATAACAGTTTCCATCCCAAACACATAACGAATTCTATCATTACAGCCAAGTTATAAGGTAAAACTAGATCTATTCTGATATGGCAGACAGGAACAACTACCTGGAGTACCTCTAAGGACCTTCATTAAACAAAGATAGAGTCCTCCAATACCAGTATGTCCAAATCAAGAGAGCCAGTATCATCCCCAGAACTGACATCTTGCAATACAATCAGAACCAGAAGGAGGGCTTGATCCCATTGGCTGTCATTTTCATCTCACATCTGAAGGTCTTAAGAAGGGTTGTCAAGGAACATCTAGTCATTTTACAGAAGGATGATAGACTGAGAGAGATATTCCCTGAGCCTCTCGTATGTCATATTGATGCCAGCCAGTCAACAACAGATGGTTTTCAGAGGCTTCTTGACATGGTCAGTGCAGAATAAAACATCTACTTCCCTGTAGAGATGGATTGAGACCAACACACACATCTATTCCCTTACACAGAATAGCAATACCATGCTCACCACAGAAGTGCAGAATACTAGGCACTCTAACTAACCTGGTATACATAACCATGTGTAGTGGCTGAATAATGTACTGGTTAAAGGCACTGCCTAAGACATGGGAGACCAGGGTTTGAATTCTGGCTAGGGTCAGTACCTATTCAGTAAGGAGTTCAAGGCAAGACTCCCTAACACTGCAGGGTGGCCTCTTGAGGATGTCCAGTTGGCTGCAGCTCTTGAGCGCTTTGGGTCCGACAGGAGAAAAGTGCTATACAAATGTTCGAATGTGGAAAATCCCCCACACAACTATTGCTTCTATCGGGCTAATTCCACTATAATTTATCTAAAACCGACCCTATATGCATTTAATCCCTTGGTTTAGTAATTATTATCCCAGTCTTCTTCCTGCTCTGCAGTTTGGACAGGTGCAGCAGGGTACAGCAATGAAGATCTCCACACATGTGAATGAGGTCTTACTGTGTGAACATCTATCTGCTATTCAAAAGAAGTCCAAAACTGGAACAGCGATAGAGTTAAAGGAAAACATTTCATTATGAGGAATGTATTGTTAAAAAAAAAAAAAAGATACTTTCAATAGTGTTTGACTATGTTCCACACAAAGAAAAAGATGTTTATAAATATTAATATATGACACATACTTAAGCTATTTGTCGCATATTTGGGACAAGATCTCGGTGCCTTTGTTTGATGTTGTATGAGTGTAATGCAAAGTCGATAATACAAATGTGTTTCTTCTCTTAGGATACGCATGGATAGCTTGCACTATTCCAGCATTCTTGTAACAAGCTTTTCATATCTTTTAATAACTAATTAGCATTACAATTCCTTCTTATTTTTTTGTGTTTGCTTTGCAGCGATCTGTATCATCTGCCTGCTATTGGAACAAGCCTAATCCGAGCCTCACGCTCAGGCTCAGCTGGGAGCCTTTGTTATTGGTTTAAGAAATGACTCTGAATCATAAATAAAAACATTTTTTTTTCTGTCTTCTTCCAAATGCAATATGTGACATATGAAAAGAATGGGCCCTGTTATAATATATACAGGTATACATTGCTGTCCCCGCTAGAGCAAATTATAGCGTCTCACTGCTGGATACATCTACTGTGGCTCAAAAGCAGTCATTTAAAATAGCCTTGAAAAGTAGTTGGAGATAAGCATTTGCTTGCTCTTAGCTTTCTATAACAATGGAGGTGGTTGGAGATACAGAAAACATCTTGGTCCTGTTGAAGCTTAGCATTCTATTTAGGCAACAGAGCTTTATTATCACATGCTGCTTTAAAAGTCCTGCGTTGACGCCAAAGCAGTGGTAAGCAATGCTGCTGGAATGTGAATTTCATTTTTTAACCACTTCAGTACCAGCAGTCTCTGGACCCTTAAGGACCAGAGATTGCTGGTACAAAATCGGGGCTCACTGTCATCACAACGCACGGACCCGTCGCTCTCTGGCCACTCACACTGCTCTACCATCGATGAAGCCCAATTGATTTGCTGTCGCTGTGACAGCAGCACTCCGTGAGCCACTGAGGAGCCTATTTCATTAGCTCCTGACCCTGTGATCATTGTGAGCCAATGTGATCACAGAGTCAGAGCACCAAGGGTGCATGGTCAAGCAGCTCATAATGTAGCTTTTTCATGAGCTTACTGTTTCAGTGCAAGTTTGCTTTTAAAATATGGCCCTGATTTAACTACTACCAATAGGCGTGGCCGCGGCAGCAGCCCCAGGACTGCCTTGGCATCAAGTCCTGGGGCTGCAGTTTGTAGGAGATTGCGCACAGATCTCCTGCTTGGGGGGCGGAGCTCTGCCCCGCCTTCAGTCTCCGAGCGGTGATTGACGCTTTTCTGTTAGTACAGCGCTGCGATCAGCAGCAGCGCTGTACTGGGGACAGCCATGTGACATGGCTGTCCCCCTGGGGCACTTGAGAGCGATTGGCTCTCATAGGCAGAAGCCTATGACATCCAATCGCCAGGATTGGCCGGCTGGGGGGAGGGAGGGACTTGTATAAAATATAAAAATTGTTAAAAAATATAAAAATAAAGATATAAATATTTATTTTAAAAAAATAAACAACTTGGGGGCAATCAGACCCCAACAGAGAGCTCTGTTGGTGTGTGTGTGTGTGTGGGGGGGGGGGGGGAATCACTCGTGTGCTGTGTTGCACAGCCCTGCAGCTTGGCCTTAAAGCTGCAGTGGCCATTTTAGTAAAAATGTGCCTGGTCTTTAGGGGGTTTACCCCTGTGGTCCTCAAGTGGTTAATCAGAATGGGCACATTATAAGATATTGTGGCTGGGAAAGATTACAGCCATTAAACTGGTAATATTGCCCAAAATATTATATTACTTCAGAACTATTCCCTCTCGACTCTAGTTGCTGATTTGTTCTTAAATTTCAGAAGCTTTTTCATAGCTCATGGATAAATGTATCGGGGGTAATAAACCTGTTTAAATCAGAATCAGAGTAAATCTTATTTGTACAGAAACACCACTATGGGGGGTGTGTGGGCCCATCTAATGATCTATGGCTCTACCTTTTAGCATTGAGATTCTCACAAATGTTATTGTGGTTTAAACTCAATATGTCCTTGCCCTGGATACAATTTGAATCTGCCTCTATCCAACCTTATAACATCCCCATAGTTTCAGGCCTTATACCTGTATACCTGCGGCACCTCAGTAAATTGCATCTAATCGTGGTGTATAGTCTCTGTCTATGGTATAGATACAGGGAGACTTTTCATTAAAGCTCTCCAAGGCAGCTCAAGCTTTCATTTCTACGCCACCCTGAGGTTCCTTTAGCTTTTTTGGACAGGAGGAAATGTCAATGGTGACTAACAGTCTTACTACCTCTAACCACTAAATAAAAGTATACCTCTATACCTCTTAAAGAGAATCTGTAATCTCAAATTCTTCCTATAAAAAGCATATCATTCTATTCATTATGTTCTGCTCGGAACCGCTTTGCTGTTTCCGCTGCTCCCCGCCGCGATCCTGGCTTTTAATCGTCAGCTTTAGGCAGTGTTTACAAACAAAAACATGACCGCTAACCAGGAAGTGATGGTTGTGTGTATGTATACATATATATATATATATATATAAATATATATATATATATATATATATATATATATATATATATAAGCACGTGGAGTTGCAGCACACAGCTCTTCTCTTTATTTAGAGCAAATAAACGTGCAAACAGCAGAATGTTTCGGTCGTCCCCGACCTTTATCAATGCCAAGTAACAAATGAATGCATGGTCATATATATACACGCCCCAACAGGAAATTACATCATGGCAAACTGGTGGGCGGACCTGGCGTGCCTCGCACACTGAATGTGCACCAACCTCCTCCTCAATCCCAACCTCCAGATCTTCCTCTCCATCGACAGGCCGATTTTTAGGCCGGGGACGACGCCAATCCAGGTACCGATCACGCCGCAGCAAAGGCACTACAACCACAGAGCCGGGCAGAAGCACAGGAGAGGTCGTTTTAGTACCTCCAACACCACACGATCCACCGGAACGTCGGGTGACACACAGCCAAAGACGATGACTGCCATAATGAACCTCTCGGATGCCCAACTGTCGCAAGATGAGGTATGTGTCCTTGAAAAGGGACTTGGTTTTGCTCCTAAGTCCTTTATGGACACCTTCACCCTTAAACAAGATGTCTATAGACTTAAGGCTCATTTCTTATTACGCCCTGGAGTGACTATATCTTCCACATCTGTTATGTTGAACAGTAAACAATTCAATGTATTTCCTAAGAGGGTGGAAATGTTTATTGAGAAAGTGACTGGGAACATTGATTGTTTGCCTGATTCCAGAAAAAAGGACCATGTGGGCAATAATTTGAGCCTAGGTGAAAAGACTGCACTTTACAATTTGAGCCAACGCAGGGACATTACTTTGAAACCTGCTGACAAGGGCAGGGTCTGGTAGTCATGAACACTAAAGACTATGAAAGTGAAATCATGTCGCAGTTAGCCGATACATGTGTATATAGGAAACTACCAGGGAACCCCGCCCCTCAATTGAAAACTGCATTACGCAGCATATTAGATCAAGCAGTACATTCAAATGTGATTACTAGGGATTTGTCTGATTATTTGTTTGTACCTCACCCGATTACACCGGTTATATATACTCTGCCAAATGTGCATAAACATGCCTCTAGACCACCTGGGCGTCCAATAGTGGCTGGCATCGGGTCAGTCTTTACTCTCTGTGCTACACTATTGGACAAGGTTTTGTCACCCCTGGTAAAGAATATACCATCATACATCAGAGATACTTCTGACTTTCTTAAGAAAATTTCTAAATTGAAAATTGATTCTGCAGAAGAGACGTGGTTAGTAAGTTGAGACGTTTCGTCATTATATACGTCCAAAGTGAGGGTATCAAAGCGTGTATTGATTTGATCCGAAACAGTGGAGAGTACAGTATGACACAAGTGAGCTTTTTTGAAACTCTATTCCACTTTGTTTTGGATAATAATTACTTTTTGTTTAAGGATGTTATTTATCTCCAACAACGGGGTACAGCTATGGGATCCAATGCCGCTCCGTCCTTTGCGAGTGCTTTTATGCACCACTTTGAGAGCACACACGTTTACATCAGTGAGGCGTTCTCCAGACACTGTGGTGTTTGGTGGCACTTCATTGACGACGTGTTCGCCGTATGGCGGGGCGACATTAGATCCCTGATGACATTTCACGGTGAACTCAATCGATTTCATCCGAACATTAAATTTGAGATTACCCACGATAGCGAGGAAATACATTTCCTGGATACCACTATGAGAAAACAGGCTGGTACCCTTACATCTGATTTTTACAAAAAAAACAACTGATCGCAACCAACTTCTACGTTTCGAGAGCTTCCATCCACCTGCTGTCTTCAGTTCCATTGTGAGGAGTCAGTTACTCCGGGTAGAGAGAATTGTTTCAGATCCGAATAGGATTGAGATGAGAAGACAGCAGATGGTTGCTAAGCTCTCGAAACGTGGATGTCCAGATACACTACTCCAGGAAGAGGCCAAGATGTTACTGTCCGAGGATCAGGGTAGTAAGAAGAAAAGTGAACCTGAGGGTCTTCGCCTGCCCTTTGTGTGCCAATTTCATGGATTCCTGGGGAGAGTGATGTCTTGTATTAAGAGACATTGGCACATTTTGGGCAGTGCATACCCTGAGATTCCGGAATTTCGAATACCGCCAATTCCTGCACATAGAAGGAATGAAACTCTAGGGAGCAGATTGGTGAGGGCTGACACCCCACCAATACAAAAACACACTGAGACTTTTCTGGGTTCTAAAAGGTTGGGGTCATACCCATGCCTCACATGCAGTGAATGTCTTAATGTGATTAAGGGGTCCACATTTGGTGATGGATATAAGATCAAATACTTCCTTACCTGCCAGAGCTCCTATGTTGTTTACTTGTTGACTTGCCCTTGCAGGCTTTTTTACTTAGGAGAAACTACTCAAAAGGTACGGGACCGTATCTCACAACATAGGAGCTCTGTCAGGGGAGTGAGTTCTTATCTGCCAGTCGCAAAGCACTGGAAGGAAGCGGGTCATAGAGATGAGGATCTAAAATATATGATCATTGATCAAATACCAAAACCCAGACGTGGGGGTGACAGGGTCTTGATGTTAAAACACCGTGAAGTCATGAGGATTCACAAGTTAGGTAGTCTATATCCAGGTGGCCTAAACAAGGGTTTTGACTTACATTTGTTCTTATAATTTTCTCTTTCCCTAGGGTTATATAAAGAAAATGACTGTCACACTGGTTGAGAGAATATTGCTACCAGTGCTGGGCCGAAATTACGCATTAGCGTAATTACGCATCGTAATTCACTACAAATGCACCGTAAGCGTTACGTGTAAGGTTACGGTATTACGCGTAATTAATTCCGTGTAGACCGTAGGTTACGTTATTACGCGTAACAAATTACGCGTAAGACAGTAAACTCCCATTGAAATTACACAGTCTGCCGTAATCGCGTAATATTACGCTCCCGTATAATATAAAAAAGCCGCCGACTTTAAGGGTTAATAGCAAAGCCCCATTAAGTGCTAAGAGCCTCAAATTTGGAGAATATATTAAGGAGATCAGAAGGAATAAGAGGAAAAAAAAATTTCAAAAAGACCTTATAGTTTTTGAGAAAATCGATGTTAAAGTTTCAAAGTAAAAATATATACATTTAAAAACCCGCCAACTTTAACGGTTAATAGCAAAGCCTGCTTAAAATTTAGGAACACCAAATTCACAGGGTATATTAAGGGGATCAGTGGGAATAAGAGGAAAAACATTTTTTTCAAAAAGACCTTATAGTTTTTGAGAAAATCGATTTTTAAGTTTCAAGGGCAAAAATGTCTTTTAAATGCGGAAAATGTCAGTTTTTTTTTTGCACAGGTAACAATAGTGTTTTATTTTTATAGATTCCCCCAAGTGGGAAGAGTTTTACTTACTTCGTTCTGAGTGTGGGAAATATAAAAAAAAAACGACGTGGGGTCCCCCCTCCCAGACCTCTTTAACCCCTTGTCCCCCATGCAGACTGGGATAGCCAGAATGCGGAGCACCGGCCGCGTGGGGCTCCGCACCCTGACTATACCAGCCCACATGGTCCATGGATTGGGGGGTCTCGGAAGGGGAGGGGCAGCCAAGCTTTCCCCTCCCCCTCCGAGCCCTTGTCCAATCCAAGGACAAGGGGCTCTTCTCCACCTCCGATGGGCGGTGGAGGCCGCGATTTCCTGGGGGGGGGGGGTTTCATGGTGGCATCTGGGAGTCCCCTTTAAAAAGGGGTCCCCCAGATGCTCCCCCCCCCCCCAGGAGAAAGGAGTATAGAGGAACTTGTACCCCTTACCCATTTCCTTTAAGAGTTAAAAGTACATAAACACACAAACACATTCTTAATTAACCATTAATACTTACCTGTCCCTTTAAAAGCCAGTTCCCACGCAATATCCTCGGAAATATACTAATCAGTTACAATGTAACAAAGTTGTTACAATGTAACAACTTTGTTACTTTGTAACTCCACCGCACCCGACGTCACTCGCCGCTCACCCGCCGGCCGCCGCATACACTAACGCTAAGTCCCCGCCGGCTCCCGCCGTCCACTCCGCCCACACCTGTCACCCATATACATGCTGGCACCCATGGGTGCCAGCATGTATATAGGTGACATGTGGGAGAGGCGGGGAGGGCAGCGAGAGCCGGCGGGACTTAGCGTCCTGCACCCGACAGAGCTCTGAGCTATATAGCTCAGAGCTCTCTAAAGCATCTTTGTATTTGGGCTCCAAGGAGCCCTATTGGTCCTTAGCAGACCATGGGTGCCAGCATGTATATGGGTGACAGGTTTGGGCGGAGTGGACTTGTAGTATATATATATATATATATATATATATATATATATATATATATATATACTACAAGTTTTTATTACATAGTGAATTATCTGTACTCCAGTCTGGATTTCTCACAGTTCTCGGCATGTGACAGGCAGCTCCCTTCCCCCTCAGAGACTTGTCTGTGAGGAGTAAACAAAGCACACAGAGCCTTCAGGGGGCATGCAGGGGGCATGCATAACTTCTCCCTATCACAGCAGTGGCAGTGCATTCCTCTCTGGCTCAACAAAGCTTGACAAATAAAAGAATATTAGATGTATTACAAAGACAGTGCAACTAGAAAAGGCTGCAGTAATCCAGACCACATTAGAACAGGTATAGGAACTTATAGGATAGAAGAAATGAGGCTGAAAATGTTGTTACAGAGTCTCTTTAAAAATGTTTAGGCAGCCCCAAGACCATGCTGGACTAGGAGGCAGAACTTGTCTTTGGATATTGCTGAGTGATATAAAATAGCATGGAATATGGTTCAAGTTACAAAAAATCCTATGATTAGAGATGCTGTTCTGAAAATTGCAACACAATGGTATTAAGAGCTGAGTTCCAAATCTTTGATGCAGTTCACAATTTCTACGTATTTATGGGATTGAGATGAATATTATACTGAAATTGACTCATATGACTATTACAAATACAGCTGATCAATGGGATACAAAAATGTCCAGCTCACATGCAAATTGCATGCAACATGCACCTATCATAATGAACATTAAATGTATTTGGGTTGCCCAGTCCAAAGCTGCATTACAAACCAAAATCATTTGTATTTGTAGTTAAAAAGTGTTGCCACCTAGCAGTAGACATTTGAAAATGCCAACCCAGGTTTTCTAGATCTTTTATATTTTACAGTTGTGTCTACCTTTCTCCAACCTTAGAATATCTCACCCAATGTATTATTCTACATATATAGCCACATATCACTGATGAAACAAAGTTCTTTAATGGACTGTCAACACTTATTTGTCTAACCTTCCCAGATGTGACAAAATAAAGAGAGGCAAATGTTTTTTTCTATGTAATTTCAGAATAATAATATTCCATTAGTATAGCAATTACTCAACTTTAACCCCTTGTACCTAAGTAGGAGTAGAGTAGCTTGTTTTGAAAATATAGAGGAACTTGAAGCAATACATTGGGTTCAATTCTGAAAGGCCACTCGTTAAAAACAACAAATATGAGGAGAAATACCGCATTCAGTATTTCTGATTTTTCCTCTGTATTCTTAAAACTTTCATCTAGTGAGGTAATTTTCCGCACATATTTGTGCAGTGAGGGAGGGAGTGGGTGAGTGAGGGAGGGAGTTGTCTTCCTCAGCTCACTGATCAAGGCTAATGTGCAGGCAGATGGCATCGGGGCTGAGTACAAGGGCTGCGCTGTGCTGTAGCCGGCTTTGTGCAGTAGCCGGCTTCCACCATCCCCCTCCATGCTAAGCTGTCTCCGAGTCCTATCAGGAAGATTAGCCAGGAGCACGGAGCATCAGCCGGAGCACACAGCGGGCAAGGGTGTAATGACAGACCACAGTTACAGCGCCCAGCAGGAGACTGCTTTGAAGGAGCCATGCCTTCACGGCCCCAAGCGCAGCCTTATCAGCCAGTAACCACACAAGGAAACTCTCTCCCCCTCCTTCCTCCCACTAGCCACACTGCTTATCACATGGATGATTGAAGTTAATGGCAGGTAAGAGCTGATCTTAAAAAGCAACCACTTTTGCTTGTTCTACCAAACGCTCTTATCTTTCAGAATTCACATTTACTGACTTTTAAGGAGGATTTTACCTCATAAGTCGGTAATTTAGCTCACTGCTTGGTAACTTCACTTTTACATGTGATAACAGGCTACCAGAATTAGAAGTTTGATAAAATCAGTGGTATTTTTGCATTACTGAATGCGGTAATGCTTTCAGAATTGAGCCCACTGTGTTTAAAAAAAAAAAAAAAAAAATAACAGAATTTGCTAAATAAAAAGAAAGTGCAAGGTTGCAAGGTTGGTATTGAAGACCACAGAGTCGCAACTTCCCTTTTACAGAAAACGTTTGAAAATCTCTGAAATAGTTATTAGAGGTTATCGTGAGACTGTATGCACATACTTGCACAGGTCTGGATGTTTCACAAGTAGGAATCTTCCATCCTCAGTAGATGAATACGTCTTCAGAAGGGCCAGTGTCATCCTCTGGACATCAGGATTTTCTGAAGATAGGCATGCAAGGATATGCTCGCTTGTATTGGTTTGATTGATGAATAAACGCCGGTTCTCTTCTATATAGAAATAGGAAAAAGTAATAATAATAATATTAATAATAATAAGTTGACTAAAACATAAGACATTTCAACAAATGCATGGTGAATGAAAAGTTATCATTGCTTCTTCAGTTAAATAAATTGATATTATTCTACTTCTGGCCATCCTTCGCTTTCCATCACATAAATATAGCTCAAAACTTAAAATAAAAAAAAAAGCTCTAGAAACATCCCTTTGAAAAACACCTGTCAGACCTAACGGAAACTGTGTTTCTTGCCAGCATATGGGACACCATAGGAGAGTGGAAAGGGTCTTTGACTGACAGAGCTTGAAGAGCGCCTAACCTCTTTGCTGACGTAACCGCAAAAAGCAATAACAGCTTAAGAGTCAATAGTTTAATATCTATGTCTGAAATCAGTTCAAAAAGTGATCTCGATAATGCATCTAGAACCAACGATAAGTTCCACCGAGGGAATATTTCTATTTAAGTGGTCTAATCCTGCAAATCACTTTGAAGACATTTTTAATCAGAACCTCATTTGCTAAAGATCTCTCTAACAGAATTGAGAGGGCTGAGAATGCGAATTGCATGTAAACCTAAGCTGTAAACCTTCCATACTTTTCTATTGATTTTCTGTTTAAAGGATAACCGGTGTGACATGGGACATGATGTGTATGTACAGTGCCCAGCACACAAAACCTATGCTGTGTTCCTTTTTTTCTTTCTCTACCTGAAAGAGTTAAACATCAGGTATGCAAGTGACAGTTTCTGTCTGGGTCAGGGCCGGGTCAGACTGGGTCAGACTGTAACATAACCCTCGCTGATAAGTAATTACAGCCATAAAACACTTTCCTGTCAGTTAATGGCATCTGAGGGCAGGAAAGAGATAAAAAGGGTCCATTTCATAGATTTGCTTTCCGGCATACTTCAATGCATGTGTCATTGAGCATAGACAATGAAACAGTAAAAACTTTTAAACTAGATTTAAATATAAAATAAAACTGTGGGATATCTAAAGATAAGTCATTTTTAGGAGAAAGGGGATGGATACAATTGTTTTCCTCATTAGTTTATATTCACCTCGGATGTCCTTTAACTGGCTTACGACAAGCTTTTAGAGTTTTAAAGACCCTTCCTTTTCAGAATCATCCTTTTAGGATCCAAATCGCCGGTTTGAGTAAACCCGGATTGGGATTAAAAAGAGGGCCCTGCAGAAGTAGATCCTGTCTCTTGGGACGAGAAAAGGGGGGTGGGGGCTGCTCTGCCAAGTGTAAAATATCTGCAAACCATGGCCTCTTAGGCCTCACTGGAGATCAGGACTTACTTCCTTTGGATCTCCCGCAACACGTGGGATGGAGATGGGGGGGGGGGGTTAGTGCATTGGCTAGGTAGGCTCAGAGCATCCATCCCCAATAAAGTGGAAGTCCTGTGAAGAGTTCCAGCTTTGTCTTTTGTGGAGAAGTGAAAAGGTATATATCTGGAAAACCAAACCTCTCTAATAACAGACGGAAGACCTTAGGATGGAGTTCCCCTTCCACCTGGTCTAGTATGTGGAGGCTTAAATAGTCTGCCTCCCAATTTAACGGGTGCTTCATGTGAACTGCTGCAATTGAAGAAACCTTTGTCTCTGCCCAAGATAGTGTCAGAATTCTAGCGGTTTATTTATGCAGGAAAAGCTGTCATATTTGTATGTTTTAAGTTTTAATATTCTATGTAAAATTTGTATACGATTGTCGTAAGAAACGCTGTTGCCATTTTATATTGCAGAAAGATATTACTAATCAATACAGTCCTTCTAAAGAAAGAAATAATTATTGTTAAACCCTATAATTACATTTAATAGAATTTATTACTTAGAATTACGTTTAAAGATGGATTCTGCTAGTAACACAATTGAGACGCATATTAGCAAGAATATAATGCCATTTTTTGACTATGAAACATTCTGGAATTTAAATAATGAACGTTGCAAGGTTGTCCCATATTTAGGACAATTATGCCACCTGGTGGTTTCATAGTCTTATAAAATTATTATTAATACGGCTTGTTATTTACATGATGAAATGCTGACATCTGCCGGTGAAATTATTATATTTATTTCTTCATAAGAAAGGCAAATATATAGAACTTGATTTTATATTATTAAATTTTAATGTGCAATTATGTCTTATATGATTAATTGTTGTAAGAAGAATTATATAATAAACTTTATACTTAAAGGAATACTTAAGTCACGTAAAAAAATGACTTTTACTCACCTGGGGCTCCCCTCGGCCCCCTGCAGCTGAATGGTGCCCTCGCCGTGTCCCTCCGATGCACCTGGTCTCGCCGGCGGCCACTTCCGGTTCGGCCGTCACCGGCCGACAGGCGTTGATAGTGCCCTCTATAATCCTATTGCGTCCGGGGACGCGGATAATCAGCCGCGTTCACAGCCGGCGAGACCAGGCGCATCGGAGGGGCACGCCGAGGGCACCGTTCAGCTTTTAGGGGGCTGAGGGGAGCCCCAGGTGAGTAAAAGTCATTTTTTTTACGTGATTTAAGTATTCCTTTAAATGAGTATATTAGATGCCCTGTGTACCTCAATAAGCATCTAATTGCTGTAGACTTTTTACTGGGTCAACCTGACCAATTTTATTTTTGAAAAAGGACAGACACATTCCAAACTAATTAGCAGAAGGACACATTATCAGAAATGCGTCATGAATGACATTGTTTAATGTTTGAAAGTTTAAATGTCTGGGGCAAATAAGTCAACCAGCAGACAAGATGGCTGGTGACGTCCATTTTTAATTAACTGCATCAGAAATGACCCAATATCAAATGTCAGAATGTATAAACATTCCAAATGACGTTAATTCCCACAAGATACGGTAATTAAAGGACCACTGTCACGAAAATCTTAAAATGTTAAATATATGTAAATATATACAGAAAAGAAGTACGTTTCTTCCAGAGTAAAATGAGCCATAAGTTACTTTTCTCCTATGTTGCTGTCACTTATAGAAAGTAGTAGAAATCTGACAGAACCAACAGGTTTTGGACTAGTCCATCTCCTCATGGGGGATTCTCAGGGTTTTTTCTCTATTTTCAAAAGCACTTAGTGAAGTCAGTTTCTCTGTCCAACTGTCAAAAAAGTGTACAGTGAGCACAGAGGCTGGCCAGCATCATTGTTTAAATCTTTTTTCAGGGAGTGTCTTTTTACAGGATAAAGGCCATGCTGAGAATCCCCCATGGAGAGATGGAGTAGCCCAATACCTGTTGGTAATGTCAGATTTCTACTACTTACTGTAAGTGACAGCAACATAGGAGAAAAGTAATTTATGGCTCATTTTACTCTGGAGGAAACATGCTTCTTATTTGTATGTGTTTACATGTATTTTAAATTCTAAGATTTTCGTGACACTGGTCCTTTAAGGAATTTATAAACAAAAATGTCATGGTTATTTTAAATGTCCGCTATTTACAGTA
The DNA here is from genome assembly GCF_040937935.1 of Hyperolius riggenbachi. Classification (NCBI taxonomy): domain Eukaryota; kingdom Metazoa; phylum Chordata; class Amphibia; order Anura; family Hyperoliidae; genus Hyperolius; species Hyperolius riggenbachi. Next base: position 264,802,477 of record NC_090651.1, on the reverse strand, counting down.
TTCAAAACAAAGATAGCGAGTTACGCACGGACGTTTTAGCCAATCAGAACCTGGGATTTAGGGATATTCCAGATTAGGCAGTCACTATAAAAGTAAGAGCTGAAAGCTCATAGTTTGCACTAGCCTACCAATCTCCTGAGAAGACACACGAGACAGAAGCTACCTTCCCACACGTGATTCTCGATGCTGAAGAGATGACAAAGAAGGGGTAATATGCTTAATATTCTGGTGATTTACTTTAAGTCTTCAGCATTAAGTTCTGTTAAGATGTTTTTTTTTAGAAGCTATTTTTTATGTCATTTCTTTAAGAAGATTACTACAAGTTTTACACAGCTACTAGATACACAGCCATTAATACAGATGAGACTACTATTGATCTTATTCTACATAACACAACTATTACATACTTTTTTGAATGCACTTGGAAGACTGATGATTGCTTGGCTATAAAGCCTTGATAAGATGGAATACTGTTAGAAGGAAACACTACTTGGAGTTGTTCATATTTTGTATAAATGCTGTATGATAAGAAAATACAATTTTTTATATAAAATCATATACTGAGTGCTCTGATTCATTTCAAGGTATACCGTCAATCTATAATTACTGTTATAGAGGGTTCAGACCTCGCTATGCCAGATTTATATGATAGCAAGGCTTTAAAGGCTGGTCCTTTACTGAGTTAGCAATCATGAAAAAAGCAAGAACCACTCAGGTTTTTGACAATAGGATTGCCGTGCACTGGGTCCTCAACATTGGAGAGTTCCTCCCTGCTAGTTAGTTAGACCACTGCAATGGCATTGTCTGAATAAATCAGGCATGTCTGCCTAGAACAACATTTTGAAGACCTAGAAGACTTTCCTGCACAACTGTCAACTACCTGAATAAATCAGGCATGTCTGCCTAGAACAACATTTTGAAGACCTAGAAGACTTTCCTGCACAACTGTCGACTACCTGAAGTTTGATTTTGACAATAGGATTGCCGTGCACTGGGTCCTCAACATTGGAGAGTTCCTCCCTGCTAGTTAGTTAGACCACTGCAATGGCATTGTCTGAATAAATCAGGCATGTCTGCCTAGAACAACATTTTGAAGACCTAGAAGACTTTCCTGCACAACTGTCAACTACCTGAAGGTTGATGACCAGGACCGGAGAGTTGCTGACATTTAGCCTTGCAGATGCTGTCCTAAACAGACCCCCCCCCCCTCCCGGCACTGGTGTCTGTGTTAATCTTTACTGGTTCCTCTTGACTCCATATTCTTCCCTGAACCAAGGTGTCTGACTCTGTCCATCATGTCAGCGATTATTTTACCGTTACTGGTAGACATGTTAAAAAGTTCAACGTTAGTTGGGACTTGTCCCAATACAGCAATAGCCAAGTCTGTAATGGCCGACTGTGTAACTGCGCCCATTCTGTGCTGGGAGTGAAGCTGTGAGAAACCCCAGGACCTTCATGATCATTCTTGGGGAACTCTGCTGAGCTATGCACAATTGACAAATTGTGTCCTGTAATTTCTGGATCTTGCATTGTTACAAAAAATCTCTTCTGGATTGAGTCTACTTATCTCCCAGAAATGTTGTTACCCGAGTTAGAAACAATGCTGACTTTTAATGGTTCAGCAGCCAACCCACCTGCCTTAATAATTTTAATGTCAGATCCCTGTGAGCCTGAACTAACTTCTCTGTCTGTGCATAAATTAGCAGGTCGTCAAAGTAGGGAATAATTGCAACTCCCTGCAGACTTAGTGATTTTATCACCTCCGGTAAAACATTAGTAAAAATATGGGGTGCTGATGCAATGCCGAATGGCAGGACCCAAAACTGGCAATATTGGGTCCTTTGCACGACTTTATTGTAAACCTTAGGAACTTCTTGTGTACTTTAGGTATCGGAATACGCAGATATGCATCTTTGAAGAAGACACCGAATTGAGTAAATGCTCTACATTCTGAACTTCTGTAATAAATCGGTAATCTCCTGTTACATTTTTGACCAGAAAAACATGTGAATAGTACCCCTGAAATTCCTATTTCTTGGGTACAGGGATAATTAACCTTTGTAACATACAACAATGAATCTCAGAGTCTAGGCCTCTTGCCCTCTCTGGATCCCTGGGGAACCTGTTTATAAACTTTTAGGAGGCAGGGAGGTCGAAACCAAAAATTGTAGGTGATATCGTTCTTTCACAATGTTTAACACAAAAGGATTGGGATTTAACTTTTCCTATTCTGACACAAAATAACAAAGCCTTGCCCCTTCCGGTAAGTTGTCATTTGCTTTCTTTTGGGTGGCCTGTTTTACCCCCAAAAAACCCTCCTCTACCTCTCAGGAAGAACCACTTATTTTGAGAGGTTTGGCTTGGCTTTCACCCTATTTACGGTTGGCAAAATTAATTTTCACCTTCAACAATTTCTTTTTTATTTGGATATTGTTTCCCTTTCTCTGCCAATTGGGATAACACATTATCTAGCTCTAACCCAAACAGTAATTTCCCATGAAAGGGGATGGAGCAGAATTTGGCCTTGGAGGTCAGGTCGCCCTTCCAGGTTTTCAGCTAAACGTCTCTCCTAGCTGAATTAATTAAAGCCATAGTGTGTGCGGATACATGTAACAACTCTGCGGCCGCATCTGCCAAGAAAGCCACTGATCATGAAAAAACTAAAGACAGTCACAAGGACATTATAAAAGGCCCGTCCGCCCCTCCATCCTAAGTTCAGTTTGTGTTTCCACCATAGAAACATTGTAGGAAAAGGCTCCTGTTTTTTTTTTTGTGTGTTAAATCTTATTTGGATTACCTTTGAGAAAAGCCTGGTGTAGTACTTAGTCTCCTATAACTTGAGGTTATGTTACTGTGAACATTAACCACTTAAGGACTGCAGTCATAAAACCCCTTAAGGACCAGAGCCTTTTTTTCCATTTGGACCACTGCAGCTTTCACGGTTTATTGCTCAGTCATACAACCTACCACCTAAATGAATTTTACCTCCTTTTCTTGTCACTAATACAGCTTTCTTTTGGTGCTATTTGATTGCTGCTGCGAGTTTTACTTTTTATTATATTCATCAAAAAAGACATGAATTTTGTCAAACAAATGACTTTTTTAACTTTCTGTGCTGACATTTTTCAAATAAAGTAAAATTTCCTATACATTTGAGCGCGAAAGTTATTCTGCTACATGTCTTTGATAAAAAAAAAAACATTCAGTGTATATTTATTGGATTGGGTAAAAGTTATAGCGTTTACAAACTATGGTGCAAAAAGTGAATTTTCCCATTTTCAAGCATCTCTGACTTTTCTGCGCACCTGTCAGGTTTCATGAGGGGCTAAAATTCCAGGATATTACAAATACCCCCCAAATGACCCCATTTTGGAAAGAAGACATCCCAAAGTATTCAGTGAGAGGCATGGTGAGTTCATTGAAGATTTTATTTTTTGTCACAAGTTAGCGGAAAATGACACTTTGTGACAGAAAAAAAAAAGTTTCCATTTCTTCTAACTTGTGACAAAAAAAAATGAAATCTGCCACGGACTCACTATGCTCCTCTCTAAATACCTTGAAGTGTCTACTTTCCAAAATGGGGTCATTTGTGGGGTGTGTTCACTGTCCTGGCATTTTGGGGGGTGCCTAATTGTAAGCACCCCTGTAAAGCCTAAAGATGCTCATTGGACTTTGGGCCCCTTAGCGCAGTTAGGCTGCAAAAAAGTGCCACACGTGGTATTGCCGTACTCAGGAGAAGTAGTATAATGTGTTTTGGGGTGTATTTTTACACATAACCATGCTGGGTGGGAGAAATATCTCCGTAAATGACAATTTTTTTATTTTCTTTACACACAATTGTCAATTTATAGAGATATTTCTCCCACTCAGCATGGGTATGTGGAAAAATACACCACAAAACACATTATACTACTTCTCCTGAGTACGGCGATACCACATGTGTGGCACTTTTTTGCACCCTAACTGCGCTAAGGGGCCCAAAGTCCAATGAGTACCTTTAGGATTCCACAGGTCATTTTGAGAAATTTCGTTTCAAGACTGCTCCTCACGGTTTAGGGCCCCTAAAATGCCAGGACAGTATAGGAATCCCACAAATTACCCCATTTTAGAAAGAAGACACCCCAAGGTATTCCATTAGGAGTATGGTGAGTTCATAGAAGATTTTTTTTTTTTTGTCACAAGTTAGCGGAAATTGATTTTAATTGTTTTTTTGCACAAAGTGTCATTTTCCGCTAACTTGTGACAAAAATAAAATCTTCTATGAACTCACCATACCCCTAACGGAATACCTTGGGGTGTCTTCTTTCTAAAATGGGGTCATTTGTGGGGTTCCTATACTGCCCTGGCATTTTAGGGGCCCTAAACCGTGAGGAGTAGTCTTGAAACCAAATGTCGCAAAATGACCTGTGAAATCCTAAAGGTATTCATTGGACTTTGAGGGTGCAAAAACGTGCCACACATGTGGTACCGCCGTACTCAGGAGAAGTAGTATAATGTGTTTTGGGGTGTATTTTTACACATACAGATGCTAGGTGGGAGAAATATCTCTGTAAATGACAATTATTTGATTTTTTTTACACACAATTGTCCATTTACAGAGAGATTTCTCCCACCCAGCATGGGTATGTATAAAAATACACCCCAAAACACATTACACTACTTCTTCTGAGTACGGCGATACCACATGTGTGACACTTTTTTGCAACCTAGGTGCGCTAAGGGGCCTAACGTCCTATTCACAGGTCATTTTGAGGCATTTGGATTCTAGACTACTCCTCACGGTTTAGGGCCCCTAAAATGCCAGGGCAGTATAGGAACCCCACAAGTGACCCCATTTTAGAAAGAAGACACCCCAAGGTATTCCGTGAGGGGTATGGTGAGTTCATAGAAGATTTTATTTTTTGTCACAAGTTAGTGAAAAATGACACTTTGTGAAAAAAACAATAAAAATCCAATTTCTGCTAACTTTTGACAAAAAATAAAATCTTCTATGAACTCATCATACACCTAACAGAATACCTTGGGGTGTCTTCTTTCTAGAATGGGGTCATTTGTGGAGTTCCAATACTGCCCTGGCATTTTAGGGGCCCTAAACCGTGAGGAGTAGTCTTAAACCCAAATGTTTCAAAATCGACTTGTAAAATCCTAAAGGTACTCATTGGACTTTGGGCCCCTTAGCACAGTTAGGCTGCAAAAAAGTGTCACACATGTGGTATCGCCGTACTCAGAAGAAGTAGTATAATGTGTTTTGTGGTGTATTTTTACATATAACCATCCTGGGTGGGAGAAATATCTCTGTAAATGACACATTTTTAATTTTTTTTTACACACAATTGTCCATTTACAGAGAGATTTCTCCCACCCAGCATGGGTATGTGTAAAAATACACCACAAAACACATTATACTACTTCTCCTGAGTATGGCGATACTACATGTGTGACACTTTTTTGCAGCCTAGGTGCGCTAAGGGGCCCAACGTCCTATTCACAGGTCATTTTGAGGCATTTGTTTTCTAGACTACTCCCCACGGTTTAGGGCCCCTAAAATGCCAGGGCAGTATAGGAACCCCACAAGTGACCCCATTTTAGAAAGAAGACACCCCAAGGTATTCCGTTAGGGGTATGGTGAGTTCATAGAAGATTTTATTTTTTGTCACAAGTTAGTGAAAAATGACACTTTGTGAAAAAAACAATAAAAATCCAATTTCTGCTAACTTTTGACAAAAAATAAAATCTTCTATGAACTCATCATACACCTAACAGAATACCTTGGTGTGTCTTCTTTCTAAAATGGGGTCACTTGTGGGGTTCCTATACTGCCCTGGCATTTTACGGGCCCAAAACTGTGAGTAGTCTGGAAACCAAATTTCTCAAAATGACTGTTCAGGGGTATAAGCATCTGCAAATTTTGATGACAGGTGGTCTATGAGGGGGCAAATTTTGTGGAAACGGTCATAAGCAGGGTGGCCTCTTAGATGACAGGATGTATTGGGCCTGATCTGATGGATAGGAGTGCTAGGGGGGTGACAGGAGGTGATTGATGGGTGTCTCAGGGGGCGGTTAGAGGGGAAAATAGATGCAATCAATGCACTGTGGAGGTGATCGGAAGGGGGTCTGAGGGGGATCTGAGGGTTTGGCCGAGTGATCAGGAGCCCACACGGGGCAAATTAGGGCCTGATCTGATGGGTAGGTGTGCTAGGGGGTGACAGGAGGTGATTTATGGGTGTCTCAAGGTGTGATTAGAGGGGGGAAATAGATGCAAGCAATGCACTAGCGAGGTGATCAGGGCTGGCATCTGAGGGCGTTCTGAGGTGTGGGTGGGTGATTGGGTGCCTGCAAGGGGCAGATTAGGGTCTAATCTGATGGGTAACAGTGACAGGTGGTGATAGGGGGTGATTGATGGGTAATTAGTGGGTGTTTAGAGGAGAGAAGAGATGTAAACACTGCACTTGGGAGGTGATCTGATGTCGGATCTGCGGGCGATCTATTGGTGTGGGTGGGTGATCAGATTGCCCGCAAGGGGCAGGTTAGGGGCTGATTGATGGGTGGCAGTGACAGGGGGTGATTGATGGGTGGCAGTGACAGGGGGTGATTGATGGGTGATTGACAGGTGATCAGTGGGTTATTACAGGGAATAACAGATGTAAATATTGCACTGGCGAATTGATAAGGCGGGGGTCTGAGGGCAATCTGAGCGTGTGGGCGGGTGATTGGGTGCCCGCAAGGGGCAGATTAGGGTCTAATCTGATGGGTAACAGTGACAGGTGGTGATAGGGGGTGATTGATGGGTAATTAGTGGGTGTTTAGAGGAGAGAAGAGATGTAAACACTGCACTTGGGAGGTGATCTGATGTCGGATCTGCGGGCGATCTATTGGTGTGGGTGGGTGATCAGATTGCCCGCAAGGGGCAGGTTAGGGGCTGATTGATGGGTGGCAGTGACAGGGGGTGATTGATGGGTGGCAGTGACAGGGGGTGATTGACAGGTGATCAGTGGGTTATTACAGGGAAGAACAGATGTAAATAATGCACTGGCGAATCGATAAGGGGGGGTTTGAGGGCAATCTGAGCGTGTGGGCGGGTGATTGGGTGCCCGCAAGGGTCTAATCTGATGGGTAACAGTGACAGGTGGTGATAGGGGGTGATTGATGGGTGATTGATGGGTAATTAGTGGGTGTTTAGAGGAGAGAATAGATGTAAACAATGGATTTGGGAGGTGATCTGATGTCGGATCTGCGGGCGATCTATTGGTGTGGGTGGGTGATCAGATTGCCCGCAAGGGGCAGGTTAGGGGCTGATTGATGGGTGGCAGTGACAGGGGGTGATTGACGGGTGATTGACAGGTGATTGACAGGTGATTGACAGGTGATCAGGGGGGATAGATGCATACAGTACACAGGGGGGGGGGGGGCTGGGGGGGTCTGGGGAGAATCTGAGGGGTGGGGGGGGGGTGATCAGGAGGGAGCAGGGGGAAGTTTAGGGACTAAAAAAAAAAAATAGCGTTGACAGATAGTGACAGGGAGTGATTGATGGGTGATTAGGGGGGTGATTGTGTGCAAACGGTGGTCTGGGGGGTGGGCAGGGGGGGTCTAAGGGGTACTGTGGGCGATCAGGGGGCAGATCAGTGTGTTTGGGTGCAGACTAGGGTGGCTGCAGCCTGCCCTGGTGGTCCCTCGGACACTGGGACCACCAGGGCAGGAGGCAGCCTGTATAATACACTTTGTAAACATTACAAAGCGTATTTGTGAGAAAGCGCGGAGGAGCCGCCGCCATGAGCCAGCGGCAGGCGGCTCCTTCCGCACACAGCGCCCACTTGCACGGAGAGGCAGCCGCCTCCTCGCATCATGAGGCGGCTGTCTCCGTGCAGCACATGACGGAGCGTGGTGAAACCGCCGCATTGGACGCGGCGGTTAGCGCGCATGTCCCCGCTGCGGAGACACCGCAGAGCGGGGCTGCTGTGGCTGGGACTCGTAGTCCCTCAAGGTTTAGAGTGACGCGCGCGCGCGCACTCAGACAAGTTTTATGACGTCCAGGAGGGAGTCAGCTGATCAGGCCTTCGCTAGCCGCTGACTGCAAAGAGTTTGTCAGGGAATGTGCGGTGTGCGCGAAAAGCAAGCCCTCCCGGCTGGCATCTGTGGGTACTTTGCAGCCTTTGTCAGACGGAGAGGGTCAACCAATCGTTAGAGCAATTTCTGAGATGCTACGTTGCCGAGGCACAGAGTGATTGGGTTAAATATTTACCTTATGCAGAATTTGCCCACAATAACTTAAAGAGTTCGTCCTCAGGTTTCTGTCCATTTCAGATTGTGACAGGTAAACTGCCTAAATTCTCCCCATTGCCAGTTGCGGCCACTCCGTTCCCAGCCTTGGAGGCGTGGCAAAGGTCGTTTAAGGACATGTGGTGGACCATCAAGAATAATCTCGTTAAAGCATTTCAGAGTCAGAAAGGTCAGGCTGACAAGAGACGCTCGTTAGAGTGGAAATTCCAACCAGGAGATTTGGTTTGGGTGTCAACCTGTCACCTGACCCTGAAACAACCTCTGACAAACTTGGTCCCAGGTTCGTGGGTCCATTCCCAGTTACTAGGAAGATCAACGATGTCACATATACCGTTGATCTTCCCACCAGCATGCGTGGAGTGAGGTCCTTCCACGTATCACTTCTCAAACCCGCAGTCTAGGTGGGCCCCACTCCTCCTCCTCCTCCTGTCTTAGTCGATGCCCAACCCGAGTATGAGGTGGAGAAGATCATAGACTCACGTACTGTACAAAACTCGGTGCAGTATCTCGTACATTGGAAGGGGTACGGCATTGAGGAGAGGCAATGGGTACCTGGGAACCGCGTGCATGCGGACGAGTTAGTGAGAGAATTTCATGCTGTACATCCAGAAAAACTTGGAAGGAGCTGTCCGGAGTCCACTCCTCGGGGGGGGGGGGGGGTACTGTGAGAAAGCGCGGAGGAGCCGCCGCCATGAGCCAGCGGCAGGCGGCTCCTTCCGCACACAGCGCCCACTCGCACGGAGAGGCAGCCGCCTCCTCGCATCATGAGGCGGCTGTCTCCGTGCAGCACATGACGAAGCGTGGTGAAACCGCCGCATTGGACGCGGCGGTTAGCGCGCATGTCCCCGCTGCGGAGACACCGCAGAGCGGGGCTGCTGTGGCTGGGACTCGTAGTCCCTCAAGGTTTAGAGTGACGCGCGTGCGCGCACTCAGACAAGTTTTATGACGTCCAGGAGGGAGTCAGCTGATCAGGCAGGTCAGCTGACTCTAGCTCCGTTCCCCATTGGTCCAGCAATCAGGGAGGTGCTGGGGGACACCTAGATGTATATATACTGCTGGCTGTTCACTCGTTGCTTGTCTGGCGTTGCGATCACATATGTGGGAGCACCCAGATCCGTAGTCAGATCCGTTAGTGTGCCGGGACCAGCTGGAGCTGTAATCCTACACTAAGCTAGATTCTGTTGATAGCTTAAGTACTAGTTTGATTGTGATTTTCTGTTATGACCTTTGCCTGCCTCGACTATCCTCCTGAACTCTGACCTTGTACCTCGTTATATCTGATACCCTGTTGCTGAACCCTGCCTGTACTTTGACTCCGCCTCTGCCTACTGATTTTGTACCCCGATATATCTGATACTCCGTTGCTGAACCCTGCCTGTACTTTGACTCCGCCTCTGCCTCCTGATTTTGTACCCCGATATATCTGATACTCCGTTGCTGAACCCCGCCTGTACTCTGACTCTGTCTTTGCCTACTGATATTTGTACTTATCTGTCCGTCTGTATACGACCCGGCTTGTCCGACCTCGAGAACCGACCTCACGATTGGAGGCGGTTCCCCCGTCCTGTTGGTGACACTTCCTCCTGAGTGCCACTTTCGGACTTCCCTTCCCACTGTCAGTCTGACTCCTCCCGTCTTGGAGAGCTCAGATCTGCGGAAGGAATCTGTGCAGTCCTCCTTGCTGCACTGAGGCTTGTCCTCTGTATTACTGTTGCACCAATCACAACACTCTACTCAGGTGAACAGAGGTTAGCTAGTATATTGGATTATCGGTGATACTGCAGATCACATATAATCTGGTATACGTCTGTATTTCCTGTGATACTGCAGATCACCGGTAATCAGACCTCTCTGTGCTTCACCGATCGTTACAGAACGCCAGACCACAAAACCGATGGAATCACGCGCTGATCCTCTGACTGTGCTTGCCACTTCGGTGGATAACATTCATCAAGCACTGGGCCAGCACAAAGCCTTAATCGATGCTCTATCAGGCTCTGTGAAAACCCTCCAGACGTCAGTTGATTCAGTGCGATCCCCTCATAGTGATGACATACGTATGCCTGTACCTGATAAATTTTCCGGCCACAAGTCTGACTTCCGGAATTTCAGGAGTAGAGTGTTGTCGTATTTCGAGTTGAGACCCCGATCCTCGGGGACTGAGACCCAACGGGTCATCTTTATTAAAACTTTGTTGACTGGGGACTCCCAGTCCTGGGCATATAACCTGCCTCCTACCGATACCGCTCTGACCTCGGTAGAGGAATTATTTAAGGCCATGGCCATAATCTACGACGACCCTGACCTTGCTGCGTCCTCAGAGCGGAAGCTCAAACTTTTGCGGCAAGGCAGAGGTTCGGTCGAGGATTATGCGGCGGAGTTCCGTAGGTGGTCAGTCACCTCTAGATTTGATAACTTCGCCCTAATGGATTATTTTTTGTCTGGGTTGACGGAGGAGGTCTCCGACTTAATGTTAACCGTACCCGAGCCCAAGACAGTTGATGAGGCCATATCATCGGCCATTCGAGTAGATCGCAGGCTACACCATCAGAGGCAGGCCAGGGGCAGTCACCGTGTCAGGGTGACTTCGTATGCGGCACCGGTTGCTGCATCCTCTGTAACAGCATCTCCGCCTGTCTCACCCTTTCCGGCCTTGCCTCCACCAGAGCCGATGCAAATTGGTCGATCAAAACTGACCCAGGTGGAGCGAAGGCGGAGGATGACGGAACAACTGTGCCTATACTGTGCAGAGGCAGGACATAGGGTGCGAAACTGCCCCAACAGGGCGGGAAACGGGTCTGCCTAGGAGTAGTGGGGGGTGACACCCTAGGCACACAAACCTCACCCCTTAAAGAGAAAAAATTACTTCTCCCTTGTACGGTCACATGGGATGATAAGTCTGTTGCCACTGAAGCTTTTATTGACTCCGGCTCAGCGGCTAACTTTATGAACTTTGAGTTTGCTCAGGAGTTGGGTCTACCACTCACTCCCGTGAGACCCCCCATTCAGGTCACGGCAGTTGACGATTCCCCTTTGCAGCGGAATCGTCCCCTGTCACAGACTCCGCTTGTGAAGCTCACCATAGGGGTATTGCACGGGGAGCAGTTACAATTTTTTGTTTTACACATGTCCGCCTCCACTATTATCCTAGGCATGCTTTGGTTGCAGGTTCATTCCCCGCAGATAGACTGGGCCACAGGACAGTTGACAGCATGGTCACCTCATTGTTTCCAGCAGTGTTTGGGGAGACTGACATTAGGTCTAAGGTACAGGTGGGAGGTATACCGGAACAATACTCAGATTATGCCGATGTGTTTTGTCCCAAGGCCGTGGATAAATTACCCCCGCATCGCCCATTTGACTGTCCCATTGACCTTCGTTCCGGTTGTATGCCTCCTCGAGGCCATTTATATAACTTATCTGGCCCCGAGAAACTTGCCATGCAGGAGTACATCCGTGAGAACTTGGCAAAGGGCTTCATCAGGCCGTCCCGGTCACCCGCTGGGGCAGGCTTCTTTTTTGTTAAAAAGAAAGACGGGGGTTTACGGCCTTGCATCGATTATCGTGGCCTCAATAAAATCACAGTGAAGAATCGCTACCCGTTACCACTCATAGACGATTTGTTCACACAGGTCACTGAGGCTAGGATATTTTCAAAACTGGATTTACGGGGGGCATACAACCTGGTGCGTATAAGGAAGGGCGATGAATGGAAGACGGCCTTCAATACCCCTGATGGGCACTACGAGTATAGGGTGATGCCCTTCGGTTTGTGTAATGCCCCGGCCGTCTTCCAGGAACTCATCAATGAGGTTTTTCGGGAGGTGTTGGGAAAGTTCGTTTTAGTCTATCTAGACGACATTCTCATTTTTTCTAACAACCTCCCGGAACACAGAACCCATGTCAGGATGGTATTAGACAAACTGAGGCAGAATCTGTTATACGCCAAACTCGAGAAATGTATTTTTGAGGTCACGTCGGTTGCCTTTCTGGGGTATATAATCTCCACCTCAGGTCTGTCTATGGACCCTGCCAAGGTCTCCGCGGTCCTGGAGTGGCCGCAGCCGGTGGGGTTAAAATCATTGCAACGGTTCTTGGGGTTTGCGAACTATTATAGAAGGTTTATTAAGGGGTACTCCACAGTAGTCGCCCCTCTCACTAGCCTTACTAAAAAAGGGGCAGACACCACTCATTGGTCTCCCGAGGCCTTACAGGCTTTTTCTAAGTTAAAGGGGTTGTTCTGCTCAGCACCCATACTCAGACACGTGGACACTTCTTTTCCGTTTATTGTTAAGGTAGACGCCTCGGAGATCGGGGTGGGGCTGTGCTTTCCCAGCGTTCTGGTCTCCAGGGTAGACTACACCCGTGTGCCTATTTTTCCCGAAGGTTCTCTCCGGCAGAGAGAAACTACGACATAGGCAACAGGGAGCTCCTAGCCATCAAATTGGCCTTCGAAGAGTGGCGTCATTGGCTAGTGGGAGCTGAGCACACTATCACGGTTTATACCGACCACAAAAACCTGGAATACATCGAGGGGGCTAAAAGGTTAAGCCCAAGGCAGGCTCGATGGTCGCTATTTTTCTCGAGATTTACATTTTTGATCACGTATACGCCAGGTAGTAAGAATACCAAGGCAGACGCACTCTCTAGGTGTTTTGAGCCGGAGACAGCACAGCCCTCTGTTCCCAAGACCATTGTCCCACGAAGTGTGGTGTTAGCCGCCACCGAGACTTGGGAGGACTGGAAAGAGACCTTGAGTCCTTTTCAGCAGGATATCCCGGAAGGGAAACCAGACGGGGTATTATTTGTTCCGTTACCATTCCGTCTCCAGATCTTGGAGATGATCCACTCTCATAAGAACGCGGGACATCCTGGAGCGTCTAGAACGCAAGATCTCGTGGCCAGATGTGCATGGTGGCCTTCGCTAGCCGCTGACTGCAAAGAGTTTGTCAGGGAATGTGCGGTGTGCGCGAAAAGCAAGCCCTCCCGGCTGGCATCTGTGGGTACTTTGCAGCCTTTGTCAGACGGAGAGGGTCAACCAATCGTTAGAGCAATTTCTGAGATGCTACGTTGCCGAGGCACAGAGTGATTGGGTTAAATATTTACCTTATGCAGAATTTGCCCACAATAACTTAAAGAGTTCGTCCTCAGGTTTCTGTCCATTTCAGATTGTGACAGGTAAACTGCCTAAATTCTCCCCATTGCCAGTTGCGGCCACTCCGTTCCCAGCCTTGGAGGCGTGGCAAAGGTCGTTTAAGGACATGTGGTGGACCATCAAGAATAATCTCGTTAAAGCATTTCAGAGTCAGAAAGGTCAGGCTGACAAGAGACGCTCGTTAGAGTGGAAATTCCAACCAGGAGATTTGGTTTGGGTGTCAACCCGTCACCTGACCCTGAAACAACCCTCTGACAAACTTGGTCCCAGGTTCGTGGGTCCATTCCCAGTTACTAGGAAGATCAACGATGTCACATATACCGTTGATCTTCCCACCAGCATGCGTGGAGTGAGGTCCTTCCACGTATCACTTCTCAAACCCGCAGTCCAGGTGGGCCCCACTCCTCCTCCTCCTCCTGTCTTAGTCGATGCCCAACCCGAGTATGAGGTGGAGAAGATCATAGACTCACGTACTGTACAAAACTCGGTGCAGTATCTCGTACATTGGAAGGGGTACGGCATTGAGGAGAGGCAATGGGTATCTGGGAACCGCATGCATGCGGACGAGTTAGTGAGAGAATTTCATGCTGTACATCCAGAAAAACCTGGAAGGAGCTGTCCGGAGTCCACTCCTCGGGGGGGGGTACTGTGAGAAAGCGCGGAGGAGCCGCCGCCATGAGCCAGCGGCAGGCGGCTCCTTCCGCACACAGCGCCCACTCGCACGGAGAGGCAGCCGCCTCCTCGCATCATGAGGCGGCTGTCTCCGTGCAGCACATGACGGAGCGTGGTGAAACCGCCGCATTGGACGCGGCGGTTAGCGCGCATGTCCCCGCTGCGGAGACACCGCAGAGCGGGGCTGCTGTGGCTGGGACTCGTAGTCCCTCAAGGTTTAGAGTGACGCGCGCGCGTGCACTCAGACAAGTTTTATGACGTCCAGGAGGGAGTCAGCTGATCAGGCAGGTCAGCTGACTCTAGCTCCGTTCCCCATTGGTCCAGCAATCAGGGAGGTGCTGGGGGACACCTAGGTGTATATATACTGCTGGCTGTTCACTCGTTGCTTGTCTGGCGTTGCGATCACATATGTGGGAGCACCCAGATCCGTAGTCAGATCCGTTAGTGTGCCGGGACCAGCTGGAGCTGTAATCCTACACTAAGCTAGATTCTGTTGATAGCATAAGTACTAGTTTGATTGTGATTTTCTGTTATGACCTTTGCCTGCCTCGACTATCCTCCTGAACTCTGACCTTGTACCTCGTTATATCTGATACCCTGTTGCTGAACCCTGCCTGTACTTTGACTCCGCCTCTGCCTACTGATTTTGTACCCCGATATATCTGATACTCCGTTGCTGAACCCTGCCTGTACTTTGACTCCGCCTCTGCCTCCTGATTTTGTACCCCGATATATGTGATACTCCGTTGCTGAACCCCGCCTGTACTCTGACTCTGTCTTTGCCTACTGATATTTGTACTTATCTGTCCGTCTGTATACGACCCGGCTTGTCCGACCTCGAGAACCGACCTCACGATTGGAGGCGGTTCCCCCGTCCTGTTGGTGACACTTCCTCCTGAGTGTCACTTTCGGACTTCCCTTCCCACTGTCAGTCTGACTCCTCCCGTCTTGGAGAGCTCAGATCTGCGGAAGGAATCTGTGCAGTCCTCCTTGCTGCACTGAGGCTTGTCCTCTGTATTACTGTTGCACCAATCACAACACTCTACTCAGGTGAACAGAGGTTAGCTAGTATATTGGATTATCGGTGATACTGCAGATCACATATAATCTGGTATACGTCTGTATGTCCTGTGATACTGCAGATCACCGGTAATCAGACCTCTCTGTGCTTCACCGATCGTTACAGTATTATACGCTTCCTATCCGGCGACCGTCGGGTTAACAACCCGCCAGCGCTTCCGATTGGCCGGCGGGTTGACGTCGCGGGTGGGCGGAGCCTATTGCCGGCGGATGCGCGCGCATCCCAGCGCGCGATCCCCGGCCAGAGAGTGCCTTAGGACCTGACGTCAATCTGCGTTACGTGGTCCTGGGGCTGCCACTTTGCCGCCGACAATATGAAGTAGGCGGTCGGCAAGTGGTTAATACACTTGCCTGCATTTTTTCTTTTTATACAGCAGAATGCTTTTTAAGAAAGACCCACGAGCCAGTGAAAGCCAGCAGGTTGGTGTGAGGCTCTTTAAAGTAAAACCAAGCCGAAGCCGGGGTCAAAAAGGACATACTTCAGAAGCGGAAGGCCTCTGGATCCTATTAAGGCTTCCCAGGTCCTCCTCGCTCCTGCTGTTGTTGGGACACTTCAGAAGATCAAGGCTGCACTCCTCTTTCGTTATGACCAAGACTGTGATGCATCCACGCAAGCACAGATACGCATGTACAATATGCCCGCACTCGTGCTTGAACAGGAGCGCAACCCAGAGCCATTATCAGAAATCTTTGAGGGATCCATGAGTGGTGATGGAAGATTGGAGAATGGTTTGAATGGCAATTAGAATGCTCTACAGGATCCAGAGGCTTCCCTCTTCTTAGGTAAATCATTTTATTTTGGGCCTGAGCTTCAGCTCGGGTGCACTGTAAAAAAAAAGGGTGAAACATATTGAAGAGCTGCAATTCCTAAAACTTTCCTCCCATTTGGATGTTGATTCCCTCAAATTAAAGCTGGTGTCCAAATTCATTATATAAATGCCATTTAACCACTTGAGGACCGTGGGCTTTACCCCCCTTAAGGACCAGGCACTTTTTTTCCATTCAGACCACTGCAGCTTTCACGGTTTATTGCTCGCTTGTACAACCTACCACCTAAATGAATTTTGGCTCCTTTTCTTGTCACTAATAACGCTTTCTTTTGGTGCTATTTGATTGCTTCTGCGATTTTTACTTTTTACTATATTTATCAAAAAAGACATGAATTTTGTCAAAAAAATGATTTTTTTTACTTTCTGTGCTGACATTTTTCAAATAAAGTAAAATTTCTGTATACATGCAGCACGAAAAATGTGGACAAACATGTTTTTGATAAAAAAAAAACAATTCAGCCTATATTTATTGGTTTGGGTAAAAGTTATAGCGTTTACAAACTATGGTGCAAAAAGTGAATTTTCCCATTTTCTAGCATCTCTGACTTTTCTGACCACCTGACATGTTTCATGAGGGGCTAGAATTCCAGGATAGTATAAATACCCCCCAAATGACTCAATTTTGGAAAGAAGACATCCCAAAGTATTCACTGAGAGGCATAGTGAGTTCATAGAAGATATTTTTTGTCACAAGTAAGCGGAAAATGACACTTTGTGACAAAAAAAAAAAAGTTTCCATTTCTTCTAACTTGCGACAAAAAAAATGAAATCTGCCACGGACTCACCATGCCCCTCTCTGAATACCTTGAAGTGTCTACTTTCCAAAATGGGGTCATTTGTGGGATGTGTTTACTGTCCTGACATTTTGGGGGGTGCTAAATTGTAAGCACCCATGTAAAGCCTAAAGGTGCTCATTGGAGTAGTAGTATAATGTGTTTTGGGGTGTATATTTACACATACCCATGCTGGGTGGGAGAAATCTCTCTGTAAATGGACAATTGTGTGTAAAAAAAAATCAAACAATTGTCATTTACAGAGATATTTCTCCCACCCAGCATGGGTATGTGTAAAAATACACCCCAAAACACATTATACTACTTCAACTACATGTGTGGCACTTTTTTACACCCTAAGTATGCTAAGGGGCCCAAAGTCCAATGAGTACCTTTAGGTTTCACAGGTCATTTTGCGACATTTGGTTTCAAGACTACTCCTCATGGTTTAGGGCCCCTAAAATGCCAGGGCAGTATAGGAACCCCACAAATGACCCCATTTTATTTTTTGTCACAAGTTAGTGAAAAATGACACTTTGTGAAAAAAAAAAACAATAAAAATCAATTTCCGCTAACTTTTGACAAAAAATAAAATCTTCTATGAACTTGTCATACACCTAACAGAATAGCTTGGGATGTCTTTTTTTCTAAAATGGGGTCACTTGTGGGGTTCCTATACCGCCCTGGCATTTTACGGGCCCAAAACCATGAGTAGTCTGGAAACCAAATGTCTTAAAATGACTGTTCAGGGGTATAAGCATCTGCAAATTTTGATGACAGGTGGTCTATGAGGGGGCGAATTTTGTGGAACCGGTCATAAGCAGGGTGGCCTTTTAGATGACAGGTTGTATTGGGCCTAATCTGATGGATAGGAGTGCTAGGGGGGTGACAGGAGGTGATTGATGGGTGTCTCAGGGGGTGGTTAGAGGGGAAAATAGATGCAATCAATGCACTGGGGAGGTGATCGGAAGGGGGTCTAAGGGGGATCTGAGGGTTTGGCCGAGTGATCAGGAGCCCACATGGGGCAAATTATGGCCTGATCTGATGGGTAGGTGTGCTAGGGGGTGAGAGGAGGTGATTGATGGGTGTCTCAAGGTGTGATTAGAGGAGGGAAAAGATGCAAGCAATGCACTGGCGAGGTGATCAGGGCTGGGGTCTGAGGGCATTCTGAGGGTGTGGGCGGGTGATTGAGTGCCCTAGGGGCAGATAGGGGTCTAATCTGATAGGTAGCAGTGACAGGGGGTGATTGATGGGTGATTGACAGGTGATTGACAGGTGATCAGTGGGTTATTACAGGGAAGAACAGATGTAAATATTGCACTGGTGAATTGATAAGGGGGGGTCTGAGGGCAATCTGAGCGTGTAGGCGGGTGATTGGGTGCCCGCAAGGGGCAGATTAGGGTCTGATCTGATGGGTAACAGTGACAGGTGGTGATAGGGGGTGATTGATGGGTAATTAGTGGGTGTTTAGGGTAGAGAACAGATGTAAACACTGCACTTGGGAGGTGATCTGACGTCGGATCTGCGGGCGATCTATTGGTGTGGGTGGGTGATCAGATTGCCCGCAAGTGGCAGGATAGGGGCTGATTGATAGGTGGCAGTGACAGGGGGTGATTGATGGGTTATTGACAGGTGATTGACAGGTGATCAGGGGGATAGATGCATACAGTACACAGGGGGGGGGGGGGTCTGGGGAGAATCTGAGGGGTGGGGGGGTTGATCAGGAGGGAGCAGGGGGCAGTTTAGGGAATTAAAAAAAAATAGCGTTGACAGATAGTGACAGGGAGTGATTGATGGGTGATTAGGGGGGTGATTTGGTGCAAACAGTGGTCTGGGGGGTGGGCAGGGGGGGGTCTGAGGGGTGCTGTGGGCGATCAGGGGGCAGGGGGGGGGAAATCAGTGTGCTTGGGTGCAGACTAGGGTGGGTGCAGCCTGCCCTGGTGGTCCCTCGGACACTGGGACCACCAGGGCAGGAGGCAGCCTGTATAATACACTTTGTATACATTACAAAGTGTATTATACACTTTGTATGCGGCGATCCGGGTGCTAGTAACCCGCTGGCACTTCCGAACGGCCGTTGGGTTACAGCACGAGGGGGGCGGAGCCAGTCCTCGGCGGAGGATCGCGTCACAGATGACTCGATCACTCCGCCCATGCCCCTACAAGGACCGCCGCCTCTGGGCATGAGCTGGTCCTTGCGGGATCCACTTTCCGGCCGCCGCTGTGCAGTGGGCGGTCGGTAAGTGGTTAAATAGGTTTCAAAAAATGGGTGAAATAACAAAACTTGTGTTTGTGCCCAAATATTTATGGACCTAACTTTAAATGAAGTAGTAAAGTTAACATTTCAGAAACTTTAAAAATACCAAACTTTGTCACTTTGATAACAAAATCTGTGTTACTTCTTTAGTTTCTTAATGAGAAAGAAATAAAGCAAACTTTAAAGTGAACCTCCGGACTAAAAATCGACTCAGCAGCACTGAAAAGGCCTGGTGTTTCTTTAACAGTTTCACAGCATCAGAACTTTGTTTCTCTTATACAAGCCTCATTTTTAGCTGCACAGAAGAAAACTGCCCGGGCTTTTTTCCCCTGATGCTGTGCAAAGCATGATGGGATTTCTGATGTTGTTGTTCTCGTTCTGCTGTTTTGGTGCAATTTTTTTTTTTACATTTTGCGTGTGCAGCTGGGATGGGTAATCAGGACACAGGACAGTTGGAACTGTGTCTCCTGCTCCTTGTCACCTCCTTTCAACCAAAAAGATGGCTGCCCCCATGACAAAGATGGCAGCCCTTATGAATCACAAACATTTTCCTGTTCTTTTAAAACAGGGTGGTTAAGAGTGTATATTAATAATCTATTCTAATTAACATAACTAATGTAACTTGATGATAGTATGTTTGTTTAGGCTGAAGTTCCCCTTTAACCTTTAAAATAAGACAGAGGGGTTTTGAATCAGGATGATACCATTTATTGGCTAAATGGTATCATCCTGATTCAAAACTCCTTGCTTTTACGAGTGGCTAACACAGTACAACACTCTACTGCTTCTAAAAAAAGACAGAGAAAGCATTTGTTCGCCTATATGTTCTTTATAATAAGTGCCAAGAAACAGGTTATAAAATATTGGTCGGTTTGTGCAATGTTTCATCTGCCCTACATACATTATTTTCTAGGAAATGAGACACAGCCTGAAATATTGCATTGCTCACCTTCTTACTGATGTAGCACCTGTGATAACAGCTACAATGTGGGCACAGTGTCTTGTGCTGTAGTTCATCATGGCAACAGTATGTTAAAAAGAGCAGTAGCATCACCATGTGTAAAATAACCAGGCCTGTTTTGCTAAAAATCTCAAAGGCTGGACAACAGCAGTGAACTTCCATGAATTTTTTTCATGGATTTTTTTTTATATATATTCTTTATTTATCAAAAGTAATATTTATATTTTTTGACAGTAAAAAAGTGATATACAAACACCATCATAACCAACTACATCATAATGCTTACAGATCCACAACAGAGAATACTAACTCATTACCCGAAAGGGTATCCTCCTGCCCATACAACCCCTCCCCCTCATTTTCCAGCTTGGCCCCCCTCTCCGCTGTTTCCATTTTTCCTCCCAGACTATGGGCCTCCCCTTAAGCCCCAACAGGGTCTGATCTATTTCCTTTTCTTCTCCTACCCACACCTCTATGCCCCTCTACCTTGACCTTCCTCTGGGGGTGTTAAAGCGGAATATAACCCTGCATTTCAACTTTGCTCTAAAATATTATTTACAGCATATTATATGCAAAAAGCATTTTTTTTTACTACACCAGCATTGGAAGGGTTAAACACAGAGGTTTAAAGTTCCATGGAGAGATATGCAGAAGTTCAGATAGATACATTCTATTTAGTTACATGTATCTATTGATAAATGTTACACACACTTTGGCTGTCCTCCAAGCTCCTTCTCAGTCAGAGAGATGAGTCACATTCAACACTTAGATACATTTATGCAAACAAAATGTATCTATTTCAGCTTCGGATGCGTCTGCAGAAATCTCCAGGAACTTTAAAGCCCTGAGTAACCCTTCCAATGCTGGTCTAGTAAAAAAAAAATGCTGGTTGCATATAATATACTGTAAATAATGTTTTAGAGCAAAGTTGAAATGCAGGGTTATATTCCACTTTAACACTAGATTTACCAGGGCTGCGCAAATTTGCGTTAATTCACTGGAGCTCACACCTAGTATCACCCCTGCTGAGTTTTTTAACATGCTATCAACTCCATTGTTCTCTTTCTTTTGTTCTGAAAACAAGCACATTTCCATTTGTTTACTTGAACTAAATCACCTTGGGTCTAAGTTACTATTTGCCCACCTCCCATCCCCCACAACCAGAGAATTCTGTCCTTTGAAACCTCTAAAAGCTCTTCCCAATGTAATGCTATAGTTTTTTTTTACAAAACCTCATTGCCCCAGTGTGCACAGACACTCACTGCTGCCTGGTAAATGCTTGTTGCTGCCTAATAACTGATCACTGCTGCCTGGTATCTGCTTGCTGATGCCTGGCAACTGCTCGCTGCTGCCTGGTAACTGAGCACTGCAGCCTGGTAAATGCTTATTCCTGCCTGGTAACTGCTCACTGCTGCCTGGTAACTGCTCACTGCTGCCTGGTAATTGCTTGTTGCTGCCTGGTAACTGCTCGCTGCTGCCTGGTAACTGCTCGCTGCTGCCTGGTAACTGCTCGCTGCTGCCTGGTAACTGCTCGCTGCTGCCTAATAACTGATCACTGCTGCCTAATAACTGATCACTGCTGCCTGGTAACTGCTCCCTGCTGCCTGGTAACTGCTCCCTGCTGCCTGGTAACTGCTCCCTGCTGCCTGGTAACTGCTCACTGCTGCCTGGTAAATGCTCGTTGCTGCCTAATAACTGATCACTGCTGCCTGGTAACTGCTTGTTGCTGCCTGGTAACTGCTCACTGCTGCCTGGTAACTGCTCACTGCTGCCTGGTAACTGCTCACTGCTGCCTGGTAACTGCTCACTGCTGCCTGGTAACTGCTCACTGCTGCCTGGTAAATGCTCACTGCTGCCTGGTAAATGCTCACTGCTGCCTGGTAATTGCTTGTTGCTGCCTGGTAACTGCTCGCTGCTGCCTGGTAACTGCTCGCTGCTGCCTGGTAACTGCTCGCTGCTGCCTGGTAACTGCTCGCTGCTGCCTGGTAACTGCTCGCTGCTGCCTAATAACTGATCACTGCTGCCTAATAACTGATCACTGCTGCCTAATAACTGATCACTGCTGCCTGGTAACTGCTCCCTGCTGCCTGGTAACTGCTCCCTGCTGCCTGGTAACTGCTCCCTGCTGCCTGGTAACTGCTCACTGCTGCCTGGTAAATGCTCGTTGCTGCCTAATAACTGATCACTGCTGCCTGGTAACTGCTTGTTGCTGCCTGGTAACTGCTCACTGCTGCCTGGTAACTGCTCACTGCTGCCTGGTAACTGCTCACTGCTGCCTGGTAAATGCTCACTGCTGCCTGGTAAATGCTCACTGCTGCCTGGTAAATGCTCACTGCTGCCTGGTAAATGCTCGCTGCTGCCTGGTAACTGCTCGCTGCTGCCTGGTAACTGCTCGCTGCTGCCTGGTAACTGCTCGCTGCTGCCTGGTAACTGCTCGCTGCTGCCTAATAACTGCTCACTGCTGCCTGGTAACTGCTCACTGCTGCCTGGTAACTGCTCACTGCTGCCTGGTAAATGCTCACTGCTGCCTGGTAAATGCTCGCTGCTGCCTGGTAACTGCTCGCTGCTGCCTGGTAACTGCTCGCTGCTGCCTAATAACTGATCGCTGCTGCCTAATAACTGATCGCTGCTGCCTGGTAACTGCTCGCTGCTGCCTGGTAACTGCTCGCTGCTGCCTGGTAACTGCTCGCTGCTGCCTGGTAACTGCTCGCTGCTGCCTGGTAACAGCTCAGACACAGTGCACAGACACATAGGATAACATTAGCAGCAGATTTAAAAACTCAAAACGCTCAGAAAAACTCCTCTGGTGTGCACCAGGCCTATGAGTACAAGGTAATGCATAGTCAGTCACTGGATGGGAGTCTGCTAAGGTTTGTCATTGCCATAATACATATGATATTTATATAAACCCACGACGGACAATTTCTTTACTTCACTGTCACTGTCGCACAGACTGATGCAGCGCAAAACAATGCTGTTGGGCACGGTGAATAAAGTCCGGTGTGAACTTCCTCCGCTTGCAAAAGACACTGCACAGCGAGAGGTATTATTATTATTTATTGTATTTATAAAGCGCCAACATATTACGCAGCGCTGGACACTAATTTAGGTTACAGACAATATTTAGGGGTGACATACAGCAATAAGACAATACAGGAATACATGCAAACCAGATCACTCAGCACAGTATGAGTTGACTTGTCATCAAATCGAAGGTGTTGCATAATTGAAATTAATCTATTTCGGGGCATTGTCTCTTTGATTACTGGCACCCCAGTTAGGTAGTGAGTAACAGCAGGGACCCCTGTTAGGTAGTGAGTGACAGCAGGGACCCCCATTTGATAGTGAGTGACAGGGACCCCAGGTTAGATAGTGAGTGACAGAGACCCCCGTTAGGTAGTGAGTGACAGGCGCCCCTCACCTCGCAGCCAGCAGCGACCTGACCAGTTAGAGTGGGCGCCGGGCGCAAATATGCAGAAGTGATGTCACTTCCGCATATCAGCGGTGTCCGCTAGGGCCCCCCAAAATAGCGCTAGCGACGCCACTGAGCACTGGTGTAAAATTCTATTAAAATTCTGTGCAGTTTCTAGGCTAAAATGCACCCAGGGCGAGGGTGTAAAAATTGCGCCCCCCCCAAAGCAAGGTATGGGTGCCCGCAGTATAGGTT